>NC_142249.1:860961-3260961 GCF_052056855.1 Sturnus vulgaris
TTTTTCGGCCTGTGCAGAACACAAGTCTGTGAAACGCCACCCTGCTGCCTCAGGCCGCAGAGGCCAAAGGCCTGTCCTGAAGCACTCGGGCAGCTGAACAGGGAGGCAGGAGAGCTGGGAGCAGCTGCCCCAGCACCCGAAGCCCAAGGGGCTGCTTTCCCCAGCGCAGCTTCAGCCACTGCCCCCTTCTCACCATGGAGGGATCATCAATGAGCTCGAGAAGGGCCCTGAGTGCCAGGCAACGCTTCTCCCTGCACTCGCTCTGCAGGTACCTTGATGAGACCTTTACAACACTGCCACCACATTCACGGGGGTCCAGGCACCTGAGGACCTGAAAGGCTCAGGGCAATGACAGGGGACCCTGCTGGCAGGAGCCCAGAACTGCACAGGGCTGGGCCCAGACAGCAGCATGGGGCACAGGCACGCCCACCTTTTCTGAACTCCTTTATTTTTCAAGGCTGCTTCCCAAGGAACTCTCTGAATAAGTCTCCTAAATAGGCCAAAGTCTGCCCTCCGGAAGTCTCATGTAAAAGTCTTATTGATGTTCCTCCTGATTTCACCAATATCCAAACTCTGTAACTTCATGATCACTGTGCCCCAAGCGGCCTCCAACCACCCCATCTCCCACCAGCCCATCTCTATTTACAAACAACAGATCTAACATAGTCCCTTCCCTGGTGGGCTGACTCACCAGGATAACAAGAAATTTTCCTCCACACACTCTAAGAACTTCCTGGACTGCCTCTTTTCTGCTGTATTAAGTTCCCAGCAGATGCCTGGCAGCTTAAAGTCACCTACAAGAACAAGGGCTGATGATGCTGAAACATTTTCCAGCTGCTTATAGAATAAGTTGTCCGCCTCTCCTCCCTGGTTGGGTGGACGAAAACAGACTCCTAGTAGGATGTCAGCCTTAGTAGCCTTGCCCTGAATTCTTACCCATAGGCACTCGACTTTATCATCATTCATTTCAATACCCATGGCGTCAAAAGCCTCCCTAATATAAAGGGCCACCCCTCCACTTCTCCCTTTCCTGTCTCTTCTGAAGAGCTTGTAGCCATCCAGTGCAGTGCTCCAGCTCTGTGATTCATCCCACCACGTTTCAGCGATGGCAGCTACATCATAGCTCTGCTCTTGCACCATGGCTTCCAGCTCTTCTTGTTTATTACCCATGCAGCGTGCATTGGTGTACATGCACCTCAGCTGGGCTACTGATTTCACCCCTAACTCAGGCTTACCACCCTTGGGCCTGCTTTCAGACAGCCCAGCTGCATCCCCTTCCTCCTTCAAACCTAGTTAAAAGCCCTCTCAACAAGGTCTGCAAGTTCATGAGCTAAAAGCCTTCTGCCCTTAAGTGAGAGATGGATCCCATCTGATTCCAGCAGGGCAGGTACTGTAAAAGTTGCCCCATGATCAAAAAATCCAAAATTTTGCCGATGACACCAACCCTTGATTGAGCCACTTGTTAATGATGTGAATTCTCCTGTTCCTTTCACTGTTTATCTCAGCCACCACGGGGACTGAGGAAAAGACTACCTGTGCCCCACTCCTATCAACCATTTGACCCAATGCCCTAAAGTCCCTTTTAATTGCCCTGACACTCCTCTTTTCAGTCTCATCACTGCCAGCCTGGACTATTGGCAGTGGGTAATAACCAGAGGGCTGAATCAGCCCACGAAGTCTCTCCGTGATATCCCATACCCAGGCCCCAGGGAGGCAGCAGACCTCCCTGTGGGATGGGTCTGGTCGACATATGGGGCCCTCAGTTCCCCTCAGAAGGGAGTCACCCACTACAACTACCCTTCTTTTCCTTTTCATGTCAGAGGTGGTGATCCCTTTGACAGATGAATCGTAATGGGGAGGCTCACTGTGCAGATGATTTTCTTCTAAATCATCTGAATCATCTGGCTGACTCTCTAAATCCAGGTCTTCATGCTTATTCTGGAGTGGCACCTGGCTAGGTGATGGGGGCCAGGAGGAATTTTTATTATTACCTCCCTGAGCAGGGAACCATTTCCAGTCCCCTTCATCTACCAGGTGCCCTTCTATTGCCTAACAGTGGGAGGCATAGGAGTCCTCTGACTCTTGTTGGACCCCTCTCAAAGATGGAAGGGCTGAACTCCACCAGTCTATTTCCCTTTCACTTTCCCTGATACTTCTTGTTCTTTCAACTTCCTCCCAAAGCTCGGCCACCAGTGAAAGGAGATCGTTCACCCGTTCACACCACAGGCAGGCTTCCTCCACAACACCCCCCTGAAACCACTGATAAACTCAAACATTCCACACAGGAATGGGTCCGTACAGACACATCCTTTTTTGAGGGTTCCACTTGGTTACATACACTTGTATTAACCGCAGTTTTTGATTGTGTGAAAACCATTACTAACAGAAACCCTAACCCCAACTAGCCAACAGAAACATTGCAGACAACACACAGGCAATCTTACTAGCAAGAAAACCCGCTCCCTGCCTGCTGGCCCTGCTGTGCACACTGCCGTGCCACGCCCCCAGAGATGTGCCACACTCCTGTCTGCCAGCTCCTGTTCCCCACGCTCCCCAGAGGCCTCTTAGAAGCAGCCACTCAAGGAGGAAGGAAGCCCCAACCCATTCCTGCCTGACTCACAAGTTATCCCTATCCTCTGCACTTCCCCACGTGTCTGCTTTGATGTTCACTGTGGAAATTCCCTTTTTTGTGGCCGTCCATTGCTGTGCTCAGCAGGGACACAGTTGTGATTGGAGATGAGCTGCCACAGCCAGACACGCAGCAACTGGAGCATAGAATGTCAGGCTGGGCAGATTCTTTATTTCTTTATTCTTTTATTCTTTTATTTCTTTAATTCAAAACTGTCTGAAAAGCACAAGGAAGCATGACAGTATCTGTGTACAATCTAGTGGTCCTGGGAAACTCAGCTGCTGATGGTGGTTTTGTGCTACTGCCAATCCCTTCCATGACAAAAACTCATTCCTGGAGAGAGCAATATCATCAGACAGATACCAAGTGTTGCCAGCAGTTGCTCCAGGTGCTCCTGCCAACAGCCCCTGTAGGAAGGAGCACAGCCCCCAGTGCACGTGGGCTTTGGGTCCCTCTGGCAGAGAAGCCCCCTGGGACACAGGTCTCGGGGGCAGGAGCCGGGCACCAGCGCTGTGTGAGTTTAGGATGGCCACCCATGAGTTTAGGATAGCCACCAGCTGGGACGTGTCCCAAGGAGGCCAAGCCAGTTTCTCTGGAAGGCCCTGTGCCCTTCCCGCTGTGGCCGCGTTGGCAGCACTGGGGGCTCCTTCTGCTGCCCTGAGCCTGCAGAGCAGGGCAGCGTTTGCTGATGGTTTGAGCCCCTCCTAAATAGCCTGTTGGGCTGTCTTAGACATTTGGGGTGAGGGATTCCTGGCAACCTGGGCCACTTTAGGTGTGGGGGTGGGGTGTCCCCAGGGCAGGTGGCAGCGTGTGCAAGGGCCCTTTGTGACACAGTGCAGCATGGTCACCATGGAATGGAACGGTGTCAAAGGACCCTTTGTGACATGTGGTGACATAGGAGCTGGTGGTGACAGAACCACACCACAGTGCTCGGAGCACACGACGGGACAGGACGCGCCAGAGCGGTGCTGTGAGGAGCCCCTGCACAGCGCACTCGTTCGTGCCTGACCCGGAGCTTTTCCGAGGCTTTACTGCTGCAGGTGACCTCGTGGCAAGACTGCGGGACTTGGTGGCCCGTGGTCTTCCCGAGGACTTTCTTTTCCTGGTGCACTTGTGGCCAGACTGTGGGACTTTCTGACCTGAATCATTTGCGAGGAGTCTCCCGCCCTTGTGGCAGGAGCCCTCAAGACCAGAGCGCAGGACTTGCTGTCCTGCAGCTTTCCTGAGGCTCCTCTGTCGTGGGTGCCTTTAAGGCACAACTGCACGACTTGTTGCCTCACAACTTTCCCGAGGCATCTCTCTTGAAGGTGCCCTCAAGGCCAGACTCCGGCATGGCGGGCAGATTTCTCAGCCTGTTCAAAGTTTTCAGAGGGAAAAAAAAGAAAAGCCCTGGAGTTTCCCCAGCACAACAGCCTGAAGAGCTGGAGCCGTTTCAGCCAATGCGGGATGGTGAGTGGTAGAGCTGGGCCACAGGGCTGATGGCTGCTGCCAGCTTGCCCCCATCCCATCCCATCCCATCCCATCCCATCCCATCCCATCCCATCCCATCCCATCCCATCCCATCCCATCCCATCCCATCCCATCCCATCCCATCCCATCCCATCCCATCCCATCCCACCTACTGTGGACATGCCCATGGACAGGATGGAAGAGGGGCCGGGCAAACAGTTCACAGTGGCCATGCTCCATCCCCTGGGGCATCCCGGGGCTGTCCCTGCCTGGGGAATGCAGGGCTGGGCTGTGTTCTCCGGCCTCTCCCGCAGCCCCTCAGCTCTGGCTGTGCTCACTCCTTGCCAGGTGCAGCCATGGACCCAACACAAGAGCAGAAACCCACCCGTGGCCGCTTCCGCAGAACACTGAAGGTACCTGCAGCCATCCCCAGCTGGGCTGGGCCGGCTGCCACTGCTCAGCCCAGCACAGCACTTGGAGAATGCCATGGAACTTGCCTCTCTTCCCTGTCCTTTGTTCTCCTGCAGATGTTCTGCAAGTCTGTGCCAGCTGGGTGTAGAAAGACCAGCAGCACAGCAACAGAGAGCACAGCCGAGCCTGACTCCAGGCTGACCGAGCTCCAGGCAGAGCCCGATGTCAGCCCAGATTCGGCTGAGCGCTCAGATGACTCTGACACGGCAAGGAATGATGACAGGACAAAGGCTGACATGGCAGTGACTGAGGACGTGGCCATGACAAATGCCGACACCAGAGAGACTCAGGGCATCACAAATACTGACACCACTCCCACTCCCACTCCCACTCCCACTCCCACTCTGAGCCAGGACCTCATAGTGGACTACTTCATGGACCCTTGCGTTTCTTCTCAGCAGCACGTAAGCAGCCTGGGGCCAGGGCTCGAGGCCTCACAGGATTGAGTGCCCACTCACGCCATGGTCACTGGGCTCCCTCCGTCTTTGAGGGAACCACAGTGTGGCAGAGAGGGAAGCACTTCTTGGGGGATGCTGGGGAGTTCCTCCCTTGGACAGCACTCCAAGCCTCCCCCACCCCCTCCAGGTGCCAGCCATGGTGAAAAGCATTCACCAGAGTCTCATGTCCAGTGCCACTGTGGGTGTCAGTCTGCGCACTGACATTCTGAGGCTGGCTGGAGAGCACCCTGCTGACGTGGTGCTGACCCTCCTGCACTGTGCCCCAACGTGTGACAGGTACTGGACCCACGTGCCTTGAGAGCTCAGGCCTCACCAGCCTTTAGGGCCCACCGCCCTGTACAGCCTGTCCAATGGGCTCTGCCAGACAGGCAGACAGGTCCAGCACCCTCAGGCCCCTCTGTCTCCTGAGACTGCACCATGCTCCCTGCCTGGCCCTCAGGGCACCGGGGCTCTGTCACCTGGGCCCCACAGCTGCACAGGGCACTCTACTGTGACTGAGACACCCCTGACACAGAGCTCCAATCTCACAGAGCTGCTGCAAGGATGTGGACAGCCATAGGCTCATCGGGACCAACAGTGGAGAAGGTGCTGCCAACTCTGCTGTGTGTGATGGAGGATTGGCCTCTGCACAGCATGTGCACCTCTGATGGAGACAAAAAAGATGTTTTTGCCCTGGCTGTGAGTTTCTGGAACTGGCCTTTGCCCGCCCCCAGGTCGCCTCTCCAGCAGCTCTCCATCCTCTCTGTGCCTCAGGCGCTGGGCTGAGACCTGGGCTAGGGACAGGCTCAGGAGGCACCAGGCCTGCTGCTCCCCGTGCCTCTGCCCTCGGGCCCTGCCCCATGGACAGCTCAGCACTGAGTGCTGTCTCGGGCTGCTTCTTTTGCAGGCAACTCTGGTGATCTGGCTAATTGTGCCTCAGTGCCCCAAGGCAATGATGATTTATTCCTCCCGCCTGTTTGTGGCTCTGCTCTCCCATATTGTCATCAGCACACAGCAGACACCAGAGGAAGTTGATAACTTCTGGAGAGCGTGCCGGGAGGATCACCGCCTTCCCATCAAGCCCAACAGGTCCTGGTCCTCCTGTCCTTCCCATGCCCTTGTGGCCCGTGCCAGTGCTCCCAGTGTGACCTGGGCTTTTCTCTCCACACAGGTTTGCAGTGCAGACCATGAAGGCTCTGCTCTTCTGTCTGCAGTATGACCCTGAGGTGATGGCCATGGAGCGCAAGCGTGGCTGGGACACGCTGCTCTGTGCTGACACCCAGCACTATGCCGTGGGTCTGCTGGCCAGGTGAGACCCCCATTTCCCCTCTTCCCCTGACATTTGTGCTCTGTGCCTGGTGTGCCCCACACAGTCCCTGTGGTCGTGGGCCTGAGGGCCTTGTCACCGAGGGATGGCCAAGCAGACTGGAAAAGGGTGGGAGAGGAGGTGTCCAGAGGGGCAGCTTCCCAAAGTGCCCACATCACATCCAGGGATACTGGGGAAAGACTGGATCTCTGTGAGACAGTCCTGAGAGAGGTTTGCCTGCCCACCTCAGTGTCTTGGTGCTTTCTCCTCCCACCAGGGAGATGCGCCGTGCCTCCCTCTTGTTGTGTTCTGGGATTGCCCGCCGCCTGCTTGGGCGGCTCAGCAGGGAAGAGCCACACTGGGATCTGCCCTTCCTGGCATTCCTTGTGGAGGTGAGCCTGATGGCCAGCGCTGCCTCGCTGAGGCTGCCTCCCAGCTCTCTGTCCTCTCGTCGCCACAGCTGCCTGGGACAGTACCCGTGCCCTGTGCTGATCTCTGAGCTCAGCCCTGTGCGGTTCCGGGCTCCTGCCAGCAGGATCCCCTTTCACTACCCCGTGCCTTTCAGGTGCTGGACTGCTTGGATTTCAATAAATGTGGTGACAGCATCCTTGAGATCATGTCAAGGCACCTGCAGAACAAGTGCAGGGAGAGACGTCGCTTGGCTCTCAGAGGCCTCGTGGTTCTCAGCAAGGATCCCTCGATGGTGAGAAGGGGGCACGGCTGAAGCTGTGCTGGGGAAAGCTGCCCCTTGGGCTGCCTGGGCTTCAGGAGCTGCAGCAGATGCTCCCAGCTCTCCTGCCTCATCTCCCGGAGTTCTTCGGGACAGGCCTTTTGTCTCTGGGCCCTGCGGCAGCAGGGTGGGGTTGCAGTGCCAGCGTGGTGTTGGTGCTGCCACCGTTCATGGCTTCACAGCACAGCCTTGTGTTCCACATAGGCCAGAAAAATGTGCAGCCTGTCTCCAAGTCTTTTGGAGCTGCTGGGTGATGCAGATGGAGAGGTGGTTGCCATGACCCTCCGTGTGTTCACGAATGTCCTCCAGGACAAAACCATCCTGATATCCAGCACCACTGCCCCAAAGCTGGCCGAGGCACTCCTCGTGCTCTTTGACAACGTAAGGCTCTGTGTCCCCAGGCACTGGCACTGGATGCCCAGAAACATTTTGCCCCATTGATTCTGGGACCTTTGACCTGGTGAGCCTGGAGGAATTGCTCTTACGATCCTCTCTTCTTCTTATCTTCCAGGACAACAGCCATGTGCAGGTGCTTGCCCTTGACCTCTTCTTCAGGATGATGGAGTTGGTAGTAGACAAGGGAAAAAAAGTGCTGATGAAGATTTTGAGCCAGAGCCTACTCCCACTGTTCTTCCACTGCCATGAGGAGCATGAGCACGTGGCGAAGGTGAGGTTTTGTGTGATGCTGGTGGATCTCTGGAAGGGGCTCGGCTGCCTCCTGCCCTGGCACCTCCCGAGCTGCAGCCTCCTCCCAGCCTTGGCACAGGGACGCGGCTCCTGTGCCCTGAGTTGTGGTGCCATCTGCACATCTCTGCTGCTCTCCAGGCCTCTCGGGAAACACTGCTTCGTGTGCTCGACTTCCTGAAGAGAAGGAATCTCGAGAAGCTGCTGAAGAAGGAGCAGTTGTTGCAGTTTGCCGAGTGCCTGGTAAGGAGGGCCTGGAAGCGCCAGGCTCAGCCTGGAGAAGCCCCCTGAGCGCGGTGCTCACTGTGTGCGCTTGGCAGCTGTGGCCCTGCCCAGGGCTGCACGCAGGAGCCGCACGGGCTCTTCTCCAGGCTCCTGGGGGCCCGAGCCGGGTGCCCACGGAGCCCCGGCCCAGCGGCTGCTGGCCGCGCCTCAGGGCTGTGCGGGCAGGGGAGGCCGGGGCCGGCCAAAGCGGGAAGCGCCTGCCAAAGGGGCACAAAGCCCGGCCCGACCCTTCCCTCCCGCCGCTCTCTCCAGCTGGCAGACGACAGGAGCCGAGCGGCCGAGCACCTGCGCCAGGCCCTGCCGTACCTGCAGAGCCCACAGGAGTCCCTGCAAGTAGCTGCCATCAGGTTCATCGGTGAGTCCGGGCTCCCTCCCCGCCCCGTCCCGCCGCAGCTCGGCCCCAAGCCCCGCCTGCTGCCCCGGCAGCGGCATCCGGGCCCGGCGCCGTGGAGCCCCGGCTGCCCTCGGCGCTGCTGCCGCCCTGTGTCGCAGCCGTGCCCTTGAGCGTCAGGATGCGGCCAGGGCCCGGGCTGAGCCCTGCCGGGCCAGGAGGGCGTGCGGCCACAGGGCTGGCAGCGCCGCTGGCAGGGAGCTCTGCCGCTGGGCAGAGCTGTGACAGGCTCTGTGTTCCCAGGCATCGCTGGGCGGCACCTGAGGGGTCAGCCAGGAGACCTTGACATTCTCAGTGAGGGTGAGTGAGGGCAGCGGGCTGTCAACGGGGACTGGCAGGGGGAGCTGCAATCCCTGCCCCGGATGCGGCGGGCTTCGCTGCATGTGTGGACGGGGGGTGGCGTGGGCAGAGCTCAGAGAGATTTCAGGGACGCGGGCGGGGGGATTTGTGGCCAGCACCTTGCAGCTGACCCCGTTGGCCCCCCTTCTCTTTTGGCCATGGCAAGAGCTGGCTGGGATGGCCCTGTCAGGAAGTTCTCCTTGGATTCCCACAGATCCCGGCTCTGACTGTGGCTCTGTTCCTCTCTCTTCCAGCCCTTCAAGCCTTGAGGAGATACGGCCGCCCTTTCCAGACATCGTAGTGCAAGAGATATTCAATGAAAGACCAGCAGAACCATACTCATCTGCTGGCTCAGTAGAACCGGCGTCCCTTTAAGACCTCCAGATGCCGTGGAAGATGAGGCTCCCTTGAGACCAGAAGACACCAGCTGGAGCTCCAGGCACAGCTGATGATTAGCACAGCTGAGCCTGTGGGAAGCTCGCATGGCTTCAGCCTTCTCCCTGCCTGTAGAGAGCTCTCACCCTCCAGCCTTCAGATACTGCCCATCCTCTCTTCTTCCCTCCATTTCCACTATTCCTCCCTTTTGCCTGCTCCCTCCCTCCATCCCTCAGACCCTGCCCATCCCCTATTTCCTCCTCCAGCTCATCCCTGTGCTTCGCCTTCCATCAATAAACAGTTTGGCTTCTTCACTTTGCCTGCATCTCTGTGGAGATCAAGTGGCACAAATCCAGAGCCCTGGGACACACAGGCCCCTCCTGCCGTTCTCTTCCACGCCGTGTTTTGTGCAGAGACACACAGGAACGAGGGCAGAACATGCTGGAAAAGTCTCTGTGCTGAAGGTCCAGTTCCACAACACTCTGGAGTTAAAGGACTTGCTGAGCACCGTGAAGCCCCTGGGTTTTAGATGAGCCGCTCCACCTGCGTATGCTCTGAACGCAGCTGGGAGGGATTCCGTGGCAAGCATGCACAGAGGGCAAAGGAGCTTGGAATGCTGGAAGGTTTCAAGAACAGCTTCCTGAAAGCACAGCAGTGCTCCATCACTGCACAGGGTCAGGAAGAGGGCAGAAGCAGAAACCGTCAGGGCTTATCAGGGAGCTTTGGGTGTGCCAAAGAGCAAATGAAGCAGCAGCACAGTGCCTGAGACTCGGACGCGTGACCATGCCAGTGTCCAGAGTGCTGTGAGGCAGTGCCGGGATCCTGGGTGCGGTTCTGGTCCCCACAAGTGAGGAATCGCAGCCCCTCCCTCAGAGCCAGTCAGAAAGGCAAGTGAGTGAGACCAGGAGGAGGGCACCCTTCCAGTCTCTCTTGGGCATGGCTGCAAAACAGCTCCTGCTTCTTCTCTGGGGAAGCACCAGAGCGGGCAGGTGTCAGAACAAGGTGGCTGCCTGGGGGCTGCCTATGGCCTCTGACACCCAGTTCCTCAGGGCTTCCCACCGCCCCAGCCTTTCGGGTGCCTCTTCTGCCCTTGTAGCCTCCTGGCACGACTCAAAACATCCCCCTCGTGCATTCCCACTGCCTTGTCCCATCAGGGCCTCCACAGCCCCTCATGTCTTTGTGGATCCGTCCCCTCAGGGTCTCCCCCAGCCCGGCCAATCTGCCCGGCAGCAGTGCTGCAGCCTCACAGGAGCTCCAGAGGAGCCTGATCAAGAGGTACATCGGAGCCCTCAGCAATCCAGCCAGCAACACCCGGGCAGGAGGACACTGATGGTGGTTCCTGGCTGGGACAGGGGTTGTGACCATCTCCAGGCACCGGTCTCGCAGGGATCCCCAAAGCTCCAGCCCCTGTCCACCCGCTGTGTCACCAGCAAAAAGGCTTCAGCAGAACCACCAAAGGCCAAGGGGCTTCTGGCCATTTTCCCTTCAACACTACATGCCTGGGCAGCTTGCTGAGCACTAGCACCCTTCTCCCCCTCTTCCTCGATGCCCTGCAGACCCTGGACAGCAAAAGAAAGCTCCTGGGAATCTGTTTATCCTAACACATCGTATATTTCTATACTAAAGAAAAACAAAAAGCAGAAATGAACAGTCTTGAAGAAAAAGAAAATCCCCGCTGGCTCAGGTGGCCCCAGCAGACAGAGACTGTCAGATCAGCTCTCCACAGAGCTCCAGCAGCGCAGCCGGCCAAGGCCTGACAGACGAGACCGTGTATTCCATGCCCGGCGGAGCTGATCTCGCAGCCTCTGGAACATGGAGATCCGAGTCCACTCCACTGCCCTGAGGATGCACCAGGTTTGAATTCCCAGACTTCCAACGGCAAGGCTGGTGTCAACTGCCATATCTTCAAGGGCTGGAAGAGAGGAACAGAGCCTCGGTCAGATCCCAGATCTGTGGGGACATGATGAGAACCCCGTGCCAGAGACATCCCAGCCAACTCTAGCCATGGCCAGGATGGAGCAGCGACCACCGGGATCAGCCCAAAGCTGCTGGCCACGAATCCCCCGCGTGCCCCTGAAATCTCTTGTGTGCTCTGCCCACGTCGACCCCCGTCTGCACAGGGAGCAGAGCCCTCCGCAGCCGGGGCAGGGATTGCAGCTCCCCCTGCCAGTCCCCGCTGACAGCCCGCTGCCCTCACTCACCTCTGCAGATGAGCTGCAGCTCTTCCTGCTGCCCCATCAAGCTCCGTCCGGCGATGCCTGGGAACACAGAGCCTGTCACAGCTCTGCCCAGCGGCACAGATCCCTGCCAACGGCGCTGCCAGCCCTGTGGCCACACGCCCTCCTGGCCCGGCAGGGCTCAGCCCGGGCCCTGGCCGCATCCTGACGCCCAAGGGCACGGCTGCGACACAGGGCGGCAGCAGCGCCGAGGGCAGCCGGGGCTCCACGGCGCCGGGCCCGGACGCCGCTGCCGGGGCAGCAGGCGGGGCTGGGGCCGAGCTGCGGCGGGACGGGGCGGGGAGGGAGCCCGGGCTCACCCATGAACCTGATGGCGGCTAATTGCAGGGACTCCTTTGGGCTCTGCACGTACGGCAGGGCCTGGCGCAGGTGCTCGGCCGCTCGGCTCCTGTCGTCTGCCAGCTGGAGAGAGCGACGGGAGGGAAGGGTCGGGCCGGGTTTTGTGCCCCTTTGGCAGGCGCTCCCCGCTTTGGCCGGCCCCGGCCTCCCCTGCCCGCACAGCCCTGAGGCGCGGCCAGCAGCCGCTGGGCCGGGGCTCCGTGGGCACCCGGCTCGGGCCCCCAGGAGCCTGGAGAAGAGCCCGTGCGGCTCCTGCGTGCAGCCCTGGGCAGGGCCACAGCTGCCAAGCACACACAGTGAGCACCGCGCTCAGGGGGCTTCTCCAGGCTGAGCCTGGTGCTGCCAGGCCCTTCTTGCCAGGCACTCGGCGAACTTCCAGAGTTTCTCCTCTTTCAGCAGCTTTTTGAGATCCGTGTTCTTCTTGGCTGCGCAGAGCAGTGTTTCCCGAGAGGCCTGGAGAGCAGCAGAGATGTGCAGATGGCACCACAGCTCAGGGCACATCCCTGTGCCAAGGCTGGGAGGAGGCTGCACCCCGGGAGGTGCCAGAGCAGGAGGCAGCCGAGCCCCCTCCCAGGGAGACACCAGCAGCCCACCAGTCCTCACCTGTGCTACATGCAGATTCTCATCATGGCAGTGGAAGAAGAGTGGGAGGAGACTCTGCTGCACTGGATTCTCCAAAAGCTTTTCTCTCTTTTCCATGAAATATCCCAGCATATCTTGGAAGAGCCTTATGGAGAGCAACTGTACCTGGCTATCATCCTGTATGAAAGGAAGGAAAAAAACCCCTCAATTTTGGCTGATCCAGGCCCATTTCAGCACCTGCCTTAAAATCCATAGGGCACCAAGTTTCTGAGAAGCACCCAGGGGCCATGGCCTGGGGCACAGAGCCTTACAGTGTAAAAGAAAGGCAAGAATGTGCCTCAGCCAACTGCAGTGCGATGGGGCTTGGTATCAGGAAATATTTGTGCATGAATATAAAGTTGATGGTGATGAGTGTCATCCCAACTATCTCTGCATCCTTGTCCCACAGTAGGTCCATGAGGCCTTCAGTCAGGCTGAACATTTTTTTCGGCCTGTGCAGAACACAAGTCTGTGAAACGCCACCCTGCTGCCTCAGGCCGCAGAGGCCAAAGGCCTGTCCTGAAGCACTCGGGCAGCTGAACAGGGAGGCAGGAGAGCTGGGAGCAGCTGCCCCAGCACCCGAAGCCCAAGGGGCTGCTTTCCCCAGCGCAGCTTCAGCCACTGCCCCCTTCTCACCATGGAGGGATCATCAATGAGCTCGAGAAGGGCCCTGAGTGCCAGGCAACGCTTCTCCCTGCACTCGCTCTGCAGGTACCTTGATGAGACCTTTACAACACTGCCACCACATTCACGGGGGTCCAGGCACCTGAGGACCTGAAAGGCTCAGGGCAATGACAGGGGACCCTGCTGGCAGGAGCCCAGAACTGCACAGGGCTGGGCCCAGACAGCAGCATGGGGCACAGGCACGCCCACCTTTTCTGAACTCCTTTATTTTTCAAGGCTGCTTCCCAAGGAACTCTCTGAATAAGTCTCCTAAATAGGCCAAAGTCTGCCCTCCGGAAGTCTCATGTAAAAGTCTTATTGATGTTCCTCCTGATTTCACCAATATCCAAACTCTGTAACTTCATGATCACTGTGCCCCAAGCGGCCTCCAACCACCCCATCTCCCACCAGCCCATCTCTATTTACAAACAACAGATCTAACATAGTCCCTTCCCTGGTGGGCTGACTCACCAGGATAACAAGAAATTTTCCTCCACACACTCTAAGAACTTCCTGGACTGCCTCTTTTCTGCTGTATTAAGTTCCCAGCAGATGCCTGGCAGCTTAAAGTCACCTACAAGAACAAGGGCTGATGATGCTGAAACATTTTCCAGCTGCTTATAGAATAAGTTGTCCGCCTCTCCTCCCTGGTTGGGTGGACGAAAACAGACTCCTAGTAGGATGTCAGCCTTAGTAGCCTTGCCCTGAATTCTTACCCATAGGCACTCGACTTTATCATCATTCATTTCAATACCCATGGCGTCAAAAGCCTCCCTAATATAAAGGGCCACCCCTCCACTTCTCCCTTTCCTGTCTCTTCTGAAGAGCTTGTAGCCATCCAGTGCAGTGCTCCAGCTCTGTGATTCATCCCACCACGTTTCAGCGATGGCAGCTACATCATAGCTCTGCTCTTGCACCATGGCTTCCAGCTCTTCTTGTTTATTACCCATGCAGCGTGCATTGGTGTACATGCACCTCAGCTGGGCTACTGATTTCACCCCTAACTCAGGCTTACCACCCTTGGGCCTGCTTTCAGACAGCCCAGCTGCATCCCCTTCCTCCTTCAAACCTAGTTAAAAGCCCTCTCAACAAGGTCTGCAAGTTCATGAGCTAAAAGCCTTCTGCCCTTAAGTGAGAGATGGATCCCATCTGATTCCAGCAGGGCAGGTACTGTAAAAGTTGCCCCATGATCAAAAAATCCAAAATTTTGCCGATGACACCAACCCTTGATTGAGCCACTTGTTAATGATGTGAATTCTCCTGTTCCTTTCACTGTTTATCTCAGCCACCACGGGGACTGAGGAAAAGACTACCTGTGCCCCACTCCTATCAACCATTTGACCCAATGCCCTAAAGTCCCTTTTAATTGCCCTGACACTCCTCTTTTCAGTCTCATCACTGCCAGCCTGGACTATTGGCAGTGGGTAATAACCAGAGGGCTGAATCAGCCCACGAAGTCTCTCCGTGATATCCCATACCCAGGCCCCAGGGAGGCAGCAGACCTCCCTGTGGGATGGGTCTGGTCGACATATGGGGCCCTCAGTTCCCCTCAGAAGGGAGTCACCCACTACAACTACCCTTCTTTTCCTTTTCATGTCAGAGGTGGTGATCCCTTTGACAGATGAATCGTAATGGGGAGGCTCACTGTGCAGATGATTTTCTTCTAAATCATCTGAATCATCTGGCTGACTCTCTAAATCCAGGTCTTCATGCTTATTCTGGAGTGGCACCTGGCTAGGTGATGGGGGCCAGGAGGAATTTTTATTATTACCTCCCTGAGCAGGGAACCATTTCCAGTCCCCTTCATCTACCAGGTGCCCTTCTATTGCCTAACAGTGGGAGGCATAGGAGTCCTCTGACTCTTGTTGGACCCCTCTCAAAGATGGAAGGGCTGAACTCCACCAGTCTATTTCCCTTTCACTTTCCCTGATACTTCTTGTTCTTTCAACTTCCTCCCAAAGCTCGGCCACCAGTGAAAGGAGATCGTTCACCCGTTCACACCACAGGCAGGCTTCCTCCACAACACCCCCCTGAAACCACTGATAAACTCAAACATTCCACACAGGAATGGGTCCGTACAGACACATCCTTTTTTGAGGGTTCCACTTGGTTACACACACTTGTATTAACCGCAGTTTTTGATTGTGTGAAAACCATTACTAACAGAAACCCTAACCCCAACTAGCCAACAGAAACATTGCAGACAACACACAGGCAATCTTACTAGCAAGAAAACCCGCTCCCTGCCTGCTGGCCCTGCTGTGCACACTGCCGTGCCACGCCCCCAGAGATGTGCCACACTCCTGTCTGCCAGCTCCTGTTCCCCACGCTCCCCAGAGGCCTCTTGGAAGCAGCCACTCAAGGAGGAAGGAAGCCCCAACCCATTCCTGCCTGACTCACAAGTTATCCCTATCCTCTGCACTTCCCCACGTGTCTGCTTTGATGTTCACTGTGGAAATTCCCTTTTTTGTGGCCGTCCATTGCTGTGCTCAGCAGGGACACAGTTGTGATTGGAGATGAGCTGCCACAGCCAGACACGCAGCAACTGGAGCATAGAATGTCAGGCTGGGCAGATTCTTTATTTCTTTATTCTTTTATTCTTTTATTTCTTTAATTCAAAACTGTCTGAAAAGCACAAGGAAGCATGACAGTATCTGTGTACAATCTAGTGGTCCTGGGAAACTCAGCTGCTGATGGTGGTTTTGTGCTACTGCCAATCCCTTCCATGACAAAAACTCATTCCTGGAGAGAGCAATATCATCAGACAGATACCAAGTGTTGCCAGCAGTTGCTCCAGGTGCTCCTGCCAACAGCCCCTGTAGGAAGGAGCACAGCCCCCAGTGCACGTGGGCTTTGGGTCCCTCTGGCAGAGAAGCCCCCTGGGACACAGGTCTCGGGGGCAGGAGCCGGGCACCAGCGCTGTGTGAGTTTAGGATGGCCACCCATGAGTTTAGGATAGCCACCAGCTGGGACGTGTCCCAAGGAGGCCAAGCCAGTTTCTCTGGAAGGCCCTGTGCCCTTCCCGCTGTGGCCGCGTTGGCAGCACTGGGGGCTCCTTCTGCTGCCCTGAGCCTGCAGAGCAGGGCAGCGTTTGCTGATGGTTTGAGCCCCTCCTAAATAGCCTGTTGGGCTGTCTTAGACATTTGGGGTGAGGGATTCCTGGCAACCTGGGCCACTTTAGGTGTGGGGGTGGGGTGTCCCCAGGGCAGGTGGCAGCGTGTGCAAGGGCCCTTTGTGACACAGTGCAGCATGGTCACCATGGAATGGAACGGTGTCAAAGGACCCTTTGTGACATGTGGTGACATAGGAGCTGGTGGTGACAGAACCACACCACAGTGCTCGGAGCACACGACGGGACAGGACGCGCCAGAGCGGTGCTGTGAGGAGCCCCTGCACAGCGCACTCGTTCGTGCCTGACCCGGAGCTTTTCCGAGGCTTTACTGCTGCAGGTGACCTCGTGGCAAGACTGCGGGACTTGGTGGCCCGTGGTCTTCCCGAGGACTTTCTTTTCCTGGTGCACTTGTGGCCAGACTGTGGGACTTTCTGACCTGAATCATTTGCGAGGAGTCTCCCGCCCTTGTGGCAGGAGCCCTCAAGACCAGAGCGCAGGACTTGCTGTCCTGCAGCTTTCCTGAGGCTCCTCTGTCGTGGGTGCCTTTAAGGCACAACTGCACGACTTGTTGCCTCACAACTTTCCCGAGGCATCTCTCTTGAAGGTGCCCTCAAGGCCAGACTCCGGCATGGCGGGCAGATTTCTCAGCCTGTTCAAAGTTTTCAGAGGGAAAAAAAAGAAAAGCCCTGGAGTTTCCCCAGCACAACAGCCTGAAGAGCTGGAGCCGTTTCAGCCAATGCGGGATGGTGAGTGGTAGAGCTGGGCCACAGGGCTGATGGCTGCTGCCAGCTTGCCCCCATCCCATCCCATCCCATCCCATCCCATCCCATCCCATCCCATCCCATCCCATCCCATCCCATCCCATCCCATCCCATCCCATCCCATCCCATCCCATCCCATCCCACCTACTGTGGACATGCCCATGGACAGGATGGAAGAGGGGCCGGGCAAACAGTTCACAGTGGCCATGCTCCATCCCCTGGGGCATCCCGGGGCTGTCCCTGCCTGGGGAATGCAGGGCTGGGCTGTGTTCTCCGGCCTCTCCCGCAGCCCCTCAGCTCTGGCTGTGCTCACTCCTTGCCAGGTGCAGCCATGGACCCAACACAAGAGCAGAAACCCACCCGTGGCCGCTTCCGCAGAACACTGAAGGTACCTGCAGCCATCCCCAGCTGGGCTGGGCCGGCTGCCACTGCTCAGCCCAGCACAGCACTTGGAGAATGCCATGGAACTTGCCTCTCTTCCCTGTCCTTTGTTCTCCTGCAGATGTTCTGCAAGTCTGTGCCAGCTGGGTGTAGAAAGACCAGCAGCACAGCAACAGAGAGCACAGCCGAGCCTGACTCCAGGCTGACCGAGCTCCAGGCAGAGCCCGATGTCAGCCCAGATTCGGCTGAGCGCTCAGATGACTCTGACACGGCAAGGAATGATGACAGGACAAAGGCTGACATGGCAGTGACTGAGGACGTGGCCATGACAAATGCCGACACCAGAGAGACTCAGGGCATCACAAATACTGACACCACTCCCACTCCCACTCCCACTCCCACTCTGAGCCAGGACCTCATAGTGGACTACTTCATGGACCCTTGCGTTTCTTCTCAGCAGCACGTAAGCAGCCTGGGGCCAGGGCTCGAGGCCTCACAGGATTGAGTGCCCACTCACGCCATGGTCACTGGGCTCCCTCCGTCTTTGAGGGAACCACAGTGTGGCAGAGAGGGAAGCACTTCTTGGGGGATGCTGGGGAGTTCCTCCCTTGGACAGCACTCCAAGCCTCCCCCACCCCCTCCAGGTGCCAGCCATGGTGAAAAGCATTCACCAGAGTCTCATGTCCAGTGCCACTGTGGGTGTCAGTCTGCGCACTGACATTCTGAGGCTGGCTGGAGAGCACCCTGCTGACGTGGTGCTGACCCTCCTGCACTGTGCCCCAACGTGTGACAGGTACTGGACCCACGTGCCTTGAGAGCTCAGGCCTCACCAGCCTTTAGGGCCCACCGCCCTGTACAGCCTGTCCAATGGGCTCTGCCAGACAGGCAGACAGGTCCAGCACCCTCAGGCCCCTCTGTCTCCTGAGACTGCACCATGCTCCCTGCCTGGCCCTCAGGGCACCGGGGCTCTGTCACCTGGGCCCCACAGCTGCACAGGGCACTCTACTGTGACTGAGACACCCCTGACACAGAGCTCCAATCTCACAGAGCTGCTGCAAGGATGTGGACAGCCATAGGCTCATCGGGACCAACAGTGGAGAAGGTGCTGCCAACTCTGCTGTGTGTGATGGAGGATTGGCCTCTGCACAGCATGTGCACCTCTGATGGAGACAAAAAAGATGTTTTTGCCCTGGCTGTGAGTTTCTGGAACTGGCCTTTGCCCGCCCCCAGGTCGCCTCTCCAGCAGCTCTCCATCCTCTCTGTGCCTCAGGCGCTGGGCTGAGACCTGGGCTAGGGACAGGCTCAGGAGGCACCAGGCCTGCTGCTCCCCGTGCCTCTGCCCTCGGGCCCTGCCCCATGGACAGCTCAGCACTGAGTGCTGTCTCGGGCTGCTTCTTTTGCAGGCAACTCTGGTGATCTGGCTAATTGTGCCTCAGTGCCCCAAGGCAATGATGATTTATTCCTCCCGCCTGTTTGTGGCTCTGCTCTCCCATATTGTCATCAGCACACAGCAGACACCAGAGGAAGTTGATAACTTCTGGAGAGCGTGCCGGGAGGATCACCGCCTTCCCATCAAGCCCAACAGGTCCTGGTCCTCCTGTCCTTCCCATGCCCTTGTGGCCCGTGCCAGTGCTCCCAGTGTGACCTGGGCTTTTCTCTCCACACAGGTTTGCAGTGCAGACCATGAAGGCTCTGCTCTTCTGTCTGCAGTATGACCCTGAGGTGATGGCCATGGAGCGCAAGCGTGGCTGGGACACGCTGCTCTGTGCTGACACCCAGCACTATGCCGTGGGTCTGCTGGCCAGGTGAGACCCCCATTTCCCCTCTTCCCCTGACATTTGTGCTCTGTGCCTGGTGTGCCCCACACAGTCCCTGTGGTCGTGGGCCTGAGGGCCTTGTCACCGAGGGATGGCCAAGCAGACTGGAAAAGGGTGGGAGAGGAGGTGTCCAGAGGGGCAGCTTCCCAAAGTGCCCACATCACATCCAGGGATACTGGGGAAAGACTGGATCTCTGTGAGACAGTCCTGAGAGAGGTTTGCCTGCCCACCTCAGTGTCTTGGTGCTTTCTCCTCCCACCAGGGAGATGCGCCGTGCCTCCCTCTTGTTGTGTTCTGGGATTGCCCGCCGCCTGCTTGGGCGGCTCAGCAGGGAAGAGCCACACTGGGATCTGCCCTTCCTGGCATTCCTTGTGGAGGTGAGCCTGATGGCCAGCGCTGCCTCGCTGAGGCTGCCTCCCAGCTCTCTGTCCTCTCGTCGCCACAGCTGCCTGGGACAGTACCCGTGCCCTGTGCTGATCTCTGAGCTCAGCCCTGTGCGGTTCCGGGCTCCTGCCAGCAGGATCCCCTTTCACTACCCCGTGCCTTTCAGGTGCTGGACTGCTTGGATTTCAATAAATGTGGTGACAGCATCCTTGAGATCATGTCAAGGCACCTGCAGAACAAGTGCAGGGAGAGACGTCGCTTGGCTCTCAGAGGCCTCGTGGTTCTCAGCAAGGATCCCTCGATGGTGAGAAGGGGGCACGGCTGAAGCTGTGCTGGGGAAAGCTGCCCCTTGGGCTGCCTGGGCTTCAGGAGCTGCAGCAGATGCTCCCAGCTCTCCTGCCTCATCTCCCGGAGTTCTTCGGGACAGGCCTTTTGTCTCTGGGCCCTGCGGCAGCAGGGTGGGGTTGCAGTGCCAGCGTGGTGTTGGTGCTGCCACCGTTCATGGCTTCACAGCACAGCCTTGTGTTCCACATAGGCCAGAAAAATGTGCAGCCTGTCTCCAAGTCTTTTGGAGCTGCTGGGTGATGCAGATGGAGAGGTGGTTGCCATGACCCTCCGTGTGTTCACGAATGTCCTCCAGGACAAAACCATCCTGATATCCAGCACCACTGCCCCAAAGCTGGCCGAGGCACTCCTCGTGCTCTTTGACAACGTAAGGCTCTGTGTCCCCAGGCACTGGCACTGGATGCCCAGAAACATTTTGCCCCATTGATTCTGGGACCTTTGACCTGGTGAGCCTGGAGGAATTGCTCTTACGATCCTCTCTTCTTCTTATCTTCCAGGACAACAGCCATGTGCAGGTGCTTGCCCTTGACCTCTTCTTCAGGATGATGGAGTTGGTAGTAGACAAGGGAAAAAAAGTGCTGATGAAGATTTTGAGCCAGAGCCTACTCCCACTGTTCTTCCACTGCCATGAGGAGCATGAGCACGTGGCGAAGGTGAGGTTTTGTGTGATGCTGGTGGATCTCTGGAAGGGGCTCGGCTGCCTCCTGCCCTGGCACCTCCCGAGCTGCAGCCTCCTCCCAGCCTTGGCACAGGGACGCGGCTCCTGTGCCCTGAGTTGTGGTGCCATCTGCACATCTCTGCTGCTCTCCAGGCCTCTCGGGAAACACTGCTTCGTGTGCTCGACTTCCTGAAGAGAAGGAATCTCGAGAAGCTGCTGAAGAAGGAGCAGTTGTTGCAGTTTGCCGAGTGCCTGGTAAGGAGGGCCTGGAAGCGCCAGGCTCAGCCTGGAGAAGCCCCCTGAGCGCGGTGCTCACTGTGTGCGCTTGGCAGCTGTGGCCCTGCCCAGGGCTGCACGCAGGAGCCGCACGGGCTCTTCTCCAGGCTCCTGGGGGCCCGAGCCGGGTGCCCACGGAGCCCCGGCCCAGCGGCTGCTGGCCGCGCCTCAGGGCTGTGCGGGCAGGGGAGGCCGGGGCCGGCCAAAGCGGGAAGCGCCTGCCAAAGGGGCACAAAGCCCGGCCCGACCCTTCCCTCCCGCCGCTCTCTCCAGCTGGCAGACGACAGGAGCCGAGCGGCCGAGCACCTGCGCCAGGCCCTGCCGTACCTGCAGAGCCCACAGGAGTCCCTGCAAGTAGCTGCCATCAGGTTCATCGGTGAGTCCGGGCTCCCTCCCCGCCCCGTCCCGCCGCAGCTCGGCCCCAAGCCCCGCCTGCTGCCCCGGCAGCGGCATCCGGGCCCGGCGCCGTGGAGCCCCGGCTGCCCTCGGCGCTGCTGCCGCCCTGTGTCGCAGCCGTGCCCTTGGGCGTCAGGATGCGGCCAGGGCCCGGGCTGAGCCCTGCCGGGCCAGGAGGGCGTGCGGCCACAGGGCTGGCAGCGCCGCTGGCAGGGAGCTCTGCCGCTGGGCAGAGCTGTGACAGGCTCTGTGTTCCCAGGCATCGCTGGGCGGCACCTGAGGGGTCAGCCAGGAGACCTTGACATTCTCAGTGAGGGTGAGTGAGGGCAGCGGGCTGTCAACGGGGACTGGCAGGGGGAGCTGCAATCCCTGCCCCGGATGCGGCGGGCTTCGCTGCATGTGTGGACGGGGGGTGGCGTGGGCAGAGCTCAGAGAGATTTCAGGGACGCGGGCGGGGGGATTTGTGGCCAGCACCTTGCAGCTGACCCCGTTGGCCCCCCTTCTCTTTTGGCCATGGCAAGAGCTGGCTGGGATGGCCCTGTCAGGAAGTTCTCCTTGGATTCCCACAGATCCCGGCTCTGACTGTGGCTCTGTTCCTCTCTCTTCCAGCCCTTCAAGCCTTGAGGAGATACGGCCGCCCTTTCCAGACATCGTAGTGCAAGAGATATTCAATGAAAGACCAGCAGAACCATACTCATCTGCTGGCTCAGTAGAACCGGCGTCCCTTTAAGACCTCCAGATGCCGTGGAAGATGAGGCTCCCTTGAGACCAGAAGACACCAGCTGGAGCTCCAGGCACAGCTGATGATTAGCACAGCTGAGCCTGTGGGAAGCTCGCATGGCTTCAGCCTTCTCCCTGCCTGTAGAGAGCTCTCACCCTCCAGCCTTCAGATACTGCCCATCCTCTCTTCTTCCCTCCATTTCCACTATTCCTCCCTTTTGCCTGCTCCCTCCCTCCATCCCTCAGACCCTGCCCATCCCCTATTTCCTCCTCCAGCTCATCCCTGTGCTTCGCCTTCCATCAATAAACAGTTTGGCTTCTTCACTTTGCCTGCATCTCTGTGGAGATCAAGTGGCACAAATCCAGAGCCCTGGGACACACAGGCCCCTCCTGCCGTTCTCTTCCACGCCGTGTTTTGTGCAGAGACACACAGGAACGAGGGCAGAACATGCTGGAAAAGTCTCTGTGCTGAAGGTCCAGTTCCACAACACTCTGGAGTTAAAGGACTTGCTGAGCACCGTGAAGCCCCTGGGTTTTAGATGAGCCGCTCCACCTGCGTATGCTCTGAACGCAGCTGGGAGGGATTCCGTGGCAAGCATGCACAGAGGGCAAAGGAGCTTGGAATGCTGGAAGGTTTCAAGAACAGCTTCCTGAAAGCACAGCAGTGCTCCATCACTGCACAGGGTCAGGAAGAGGGCAGAAGCAGAAACCGTCAGGGCTTATCAGGGAGCTTTGGGTGTGCCAAAGAGCAAATGAAGCAGCAGCACAGTGCCTGAGACTCGGACGCGTGACCATGCCAGTGTCCAGAGTGCTGTGAGGCAGTGCCGGGATCCTGGGTGCGGTTCTGGTCCCCACAAGTGAGGAATCGCAGCCCCTCCCTCAGAGCCAGTCAGAAAGGCAAGTGAGTGAGACCAGGAGGAGGGCACCCTTCCAGTCTCTCTTGGGCATGGCTGCAAAACAGCTCCTGCTTCTTCTCTGGGGAAGCACCAGAGCGGGCAGGTGTCAGAACAAGGTGGCTGCCTGGGGGCTGCCTATGGCCTCTGACACCCAGTTCCTCAGGGCTTCCCACCGCCCCAGCCTTTCGGGTGCCTCTTCTGCCCTTGTAGCCTCCTGGCACGACTCAAAACATCCCCCTCGTGCATTCCCACTGCCTTGTCCCATCAGGGCCTCCACAGCCCCTCATGTCTTTGTGGATCCGTCCCCTCAGGGTCTCCCCCAGCCCGGCCAATCTGCCCGGCAGCAGTGCTGCAGCCTCACAGGAGCTCCAGAGGAGCCTGATCAAGAGGTACATCGGAGCCCTCAGCAATCCAGCCAGCAACACCCGGGCAGGAGGACACTGATGGTGGTTCCTGGCTGGGACAGGGGTTGTGACCATCTCCAGGCACCGGTCTCGCAGGGATCCCCAAAGCTCCAGCCCCTGTCCACCCGCTGTGTCACCAGCAAAAAGGCTTCAGCAGAACCACCAAAGGCCAAGGGGCTTCTGGCCATTTTCCCTTCAACACTACATGCCTGGGCAGCTTGCTGAGCACTAGCACCCTTCTCCCCCTCTTCCTCGATGCCCTGCAGACCCTGGACAGCAAAAGAAAGCTCCTGGGAATCTGTTTATCCTAACACATCGTATATTTCTATACTAAAGAAAAACAAAAAGCAGAAATGAACAGTCTTGAAGAAAAAGAAAATCCCCGCTGGCTCAGGTGGCCCCAGCAGACAGAGACTGTCAGATCAGCTCTCCACAGAGCTCCAGCAGCGCAGCCGGCCAAGGCCTGACAGACGAGACCGTGTATTCCATGCCCGGCGGAGCTGATCTCGCAGCCTCTGGAACATGGAGATCCGAGTCCACTCCACTGCCCTGAGGATGCACCAGGTTTGAATTCCCAGACTTCCAACGGCAAGGCTGGTGTCAACTGCCATATCTTCAAGGGCTGGAAGAGAGGAACAGAGCCTCGGTCAGATCCCAGATCTGTGGGGACATGATGAGAACCCCGTGCCAGAGACATCCCAGCTAACTCTAGCCATGGCCAGGATGGAGCAGCGACCACCGGGATCAGCCCAAAGCTGCTGGCCACGAATCCCCCGCGTGCCCCTGAAATCTCTTGTGTGCTCTGCCCACGTCGACCCCCGTCTGCACAGGGAGCAGAGCCCTCCGCAGCCGGGGCAGGGATTGCAGCTCCCCCTGCCAGTCCCCGCTGACAGCCCGCTGCCCTCACTCACCTCTGCAGATGAGCTGCAGCTCTTCCTGCTGCCCCATCAAGCTCCGTCCGGCGATGCCTGGGAACACAGAGCCTGTCACAGCTCTGCCCAGCGGCACAGATCCCTGCCAACGGCGCTGCCAGCCCTGTGGCCACACGCCCTCCTGGCCCGGCAGGGCTCAGCCCGGGCCCTGGCCGCATCCTGACGCCCAAGGGCACGGCTGCGACACAGGGCGGCAGCAGCGCCGAGGGCAGCCGGGGCTCCACGGCGCCGGGCCCGGACGCCGCTGCCGGGGCAGCAGGCGGGGCTGGGGCCGAGCTGCGGCGGGACGGGGCGGGGAGGGAGCCCGGGCTCACCCATGAACCTGATGGCGGCTAATTGCAGGGACTCCTTTGGGCTCTGCACGTACGGCAGGGCCTGGCGCAGGTGCTCGGCCGCTCGGCTCCTGTCGTCTGCCAGCTGGAGAGAGCGACGGGAGGGAAGGGTCGGGCCGGCTTTTGTGCCCCTTTGGCAGGCGCTCCCCGCTTTGGCCGGCCCCGGCCTCCCCTGCCCGCACAGCCCTGAGGCGCGGCCAGCAGCCGCTGGGCCGGGGCTCCGTGGGCACCCGGCTCGGGCCCCCAGGAGCCTGGAGAAGAGCCCGTGCGGCTCCTGCGTGCAGCCCTGGGCAGGGCCACAGCTGCCAAGCACACACAGTGAGCACCGCGCTCAGGGGGCTTCTCCAGGCTGAGCCTGGTGCTGCCAGGCCCTTCTTGCCAGGCACTCGGCGAACTTCCAGAGTTTCTCCTCTTTCAGCAGCTTTTTGAGATCCGTGTTCTTCTTGGCTGCGCAGAGCAGTGTTTCCCGAGAGGCCTGGAGAGCAGCAGAGATGTGCAGATGGCACCACAGCTCAGGGCACATCCCTGTGCCAAGGCTGGGAGGAGGCTGCACCCCGGGAGGTGCCAGAGCAGGAGGCAGCCGAGCCCCCTCCCAGGGAGACACCAGCAGCCCACCAGTCCTCACCTGTGCTACATGCAGATTCTCATCATGGCAGTGGAAGAAGAGTGGGAGGAGACTCTGCTGCACTGGATTCTCCAAAAGCTTTTCTCTCTTTTCCATGAAATATCCCAGCATATCTTGGAAGAGCCTTATGGAGAGCAACTGTACCTGGCTATCATCCTGTATGAAAGGAAGGAAAAAAACCCCTCAATTTTGGCTGATCCAGGCCCATTTCAGCACCTGCCTTAAAATCCATAGGGCACCAAGTTTCTGAGAAGCACCCAGGGGCCATGGCCTGGGGCACAGAGCCTTACAGTGTAAAAGAAAGGCAAGAATGTGCCTCAGCCAACTGCAGTGCGATGGGGCTTGGTATCAGGAAATATTTGTGCATGAATATAAAGTTGATGGTGATGAGTGTCATCCCAACTATCTCTGCATCCTTGTCCCACAGTAGGTCCATGAGGCCTTCAGTCAGGCTGAACATTTTTTTCGGCCTGTGCAGAACACAAGTCTGTGAAACGCCACCCTGCTGCCTCAGGCCGCAGAGGCCAAAGGCCTGTCCTGAAGCACTCGGGCAGCTGAACAGGGAGGCAGGAGAGCTGGGAGCAGCTGCCCCAGCACCCGAAGCCCAAGGGGCTGCTTTCCCCAGCGCAGCTTCAGCCACTGCCCCCTTCTCACCATGGAGGGATCATCAATGAGCTCGAGAAGGGCCCTGAGTGCCAGGCAACGCTTCTCCCTGCACTCGCTCTGCAGGTACCTTGATGAGACCTTTACAACACTGCCACCACATTCACGGGGGTCCAGGCACCTGAGGACCTGAAAGGCTCAGGGCAATGACAGGGGACCCTGCTGGCAGGAGCCCAGAACTGCACAGGGCTGGGCCCAGACAGCAGCATGGGGCACAGGCACGCCCACCTTTTCTGAACTCCTTTATTTTTCAAGGCTGCTTCCCAAGGAACTCTCTGAATAAGTCTCCTAAATAGGCCAAAGTCTGCCCTCCGGAAGTCTCATGTAAAAGTCTTATTGATGTTCCTCCTGATTTCACCAATATCCAAACTCTGTAACTTCATGATCACTGTGCCCCAAGCGGCCTCCAACCACCCCATCTCCCACCAGCCCATCTCTATTTACAAACAACAGATCTAACATAGTCCCTTCCCTGGTGGGCTGACTCACCAGGATAACAAGAAATTTTCCTCCACACACTCTAAGAACTTCCTGGACTGCCTCTTTTCTGCTGTATTAAGTTCCCAGCAGATGCCTGGCAGCTTAAAGTCACCTACAAGAACAAGGGCTGATGATGCTGAAACATTTTCCAGCTGCTTATAGAATAAGTTGTCCGCCTCTCCTCCCTGGTTGGGTGGACGAAAACAGACTCCTAGTAGGATGTCAGCCTTAGTAGCCTTGCCCTGAATTCTTACCCATAGGCACTCGACTTTATCATCATTCATTTCAATACCCATGGCGTCAAAAGCCTCCCTAATATAAAGGGCCACCCCTCCACTTCTCCCTTTCCTGTCTCTTCTGAAGAGCTTGTAGCCATCCAGTGCAGTGCTCCAGCTCTGTGATTCATCCCACCACGTTTCAGCGATGGCAGCTACATCATAGCTCTGCTCTTGCACCATGGCTTCCAGCTCTTCTTGTTTATTACCCATGCAGCGTGCATTGGTGTACATGCACCTCAGCTGGGCTACTGATTTCACCCCTAACTCAGGCTTACCACCCTTGGGCCTGCTTTCAGACAGCCCAGCTGCATCCCCTTCCTCCTTCAAACCTAGTTAAAAGCCCTCTCAACAAGGTCTGCAAGTTCATGAGCTAAAAGCCTTCTGCCCTTAAGTGAGAGATGGATCCCATCTGATTCCAGCAGGGCAGGTACTGTAAAAGTTGCCCCATGATCAAAAAATCCAAAATTTTGCCGATGACACCAACCCTTGATTGAGCCACTTGTTAATGATGTGAATTCTCCTGTTCCTTTCACTGTTTATCTCAGCCACCACGGGGACTGAGGAAAAGACTACCTGTGCCCCACTCCTATCAACCATTTGACCCAATGCCCTAAAGTCCCTTTTAATTGCCCTGACACTCCTCTTTTCAGTCTCATCACTGCCAGCCTGGACTATTGGCAGTGGGTAATAACCAGAGGGCTGAATCAGCCCACGAAGTCTCTCCGTGATATCCCATACCCAGGCCCCAGGGAGGCAGCAGACCTCCCTGTGGGATGGGTCTGGTCGACATATGGGGCCCTCAGTTCCCCTCAGAAGGGAGTCACCCACTACAACTACCCTTCTTTTCCTTTTCATGTCAGAGGTGGTGATCCCTTTGACAGATGAATCGTAATGGGGAGGCTCACTGTGCAGATGATTTTCTTCTAAATCATCTGAATCATCTGGCTGACTCTCTAAATCCAGGTCTTCATGCTTATTCTGGAGTGGCACCTGGCTAGGTGATGGGGGCCAGGAGGAATTTTTATTATTACCTCCCTGAGCAGGGAACCATTTCCAGTCCCCTTCATCTACCAGGTGCCCTTCTATTGCCTAACAGTGGGAGGCATAGGAGTCCTCTGACTCTTGTTGGACCCCTCTCAAAGATGGAAGGGCTGAACTCCACCAGTCTATTTCCCTTTCACTTTCCCTGATACTTCTTGTTCTTTCAACTTCCTCCCAAAGCTCGGCCACCAGTGAAAGGAGATCGTTCACCCGTTCACACCACAGGCAGGCTTCCTCCACAACACCCCCCTGAAACCACTGATAAACTCAAACATTCCACACAGGAATGGGTCCGTACAGACACATCCTTTTTTGAGGGTTCCACTTGGTTACACACACTTGTATTAACCGCAGTTTTTGATTGTGTGAAAACCATTACTAACAGAAACCCTAACCCCAACTAGCCAACAGAAACATTGCAGACAACACACAGGCAATCTTACTAGCAAGAAAACCCGCTCCCTGCCTGCTGGCCCTGCTGTGCACACTGCCGTGCCACGCCCCCAGAGATGTGCCACACTCCTGTCTGCCAGCTCCTGTTCCCCACGCTCCCCAGAGGCCTCTTGGAAGCAGCCACTCAAGGAGGAAGGAAGCCCCAACCCATTCCTGCCTGACTCACAAGTTATCCCTATCCTCTGCACTTCCCCACGTGTCTGCTTTGATGTTCACTGTGGAAATTCCCTTTTTTGTGGCCGTCCATTGCTGTGCTCAGCAGGGACACAGTTGTGATTGGAGATGAGCTGCCACAGCCAGACACGCAGCAACTGGAGCATAGAATGGCAGGCTGGGCAGATTCTTTATTTCCAGAATTCAAAACTGTCTGAAAAGCACAAGGAAGCATGACAGTATCTGTGTACAATCTAGTGGTCCTGGGAAACTCAGCTGCTGATGGTGGTTTTGTGCTACTGCCAATCCCTTCCATGACAAAAACTCATTCCTGGAGAGAGCAATATCATCAGACAGATACCAAGTGTTGCCAGCAGTTGCTCCAGGTGCTCCTGCCAACAGCCCCTGTAGGAAGGAGCACAGCCCCCAGTGCACGTGGGCTTTGGGTCCCTCTGGCAGAGAAGCCCCCTGGGACACAGGTCTCGGGGGCAGGAGCCGGGCACCAGCGCTGTGTGAGTTTAGGATGGCCACCCATGAGTTTAGGATAGCCACCAGCTGGGACGTGTCCCAAGGAGGCCAAGCCAGTTTCTCTGGAAGGCCCTGTGCCCTTCCCGCTGTGGCCGCGTTGGCAGCACTGGGGGCTCCTTCTGCTGCCCTGAGCCTGCAGAGCAGGGCAGCGTTTGCTGATGGTTTGAGCCCCTCCTAAATAGCCTGTTGGGCTGTCTTAGACATTTGGGGTGAGGGATTCCTGGCAACCTGGGCCACTTTAGGTGTGGGGGTGGGGTGTCCCCAGGGCAGGTGGCAGCGTGTGCAAGGGCCCTTTGTGACACAGTGCAGCATGGTCACCATGGAATGGAACGGTGTCAAAGGACCCTTTGTGACATGTGGTGACATAGGAGCTGGTGGTGACAGAACCACACCACAGTGCTCGGAGCACACGACGGGACAGGACGCGCCAGAGCGGTGCTGTGAGGAGCCCCTGCACAGCGCACTCGTTCGTGCCTGACCCGGAGCTTTTCCGAGGCTTTACTGCTGCAGGTGACCTCGTGGCAAGACTGCGGGACTTGGTGGCCCGTGGTCTTCCCGAGGACTTTCTTTTCCTGGTGCACTTGTGGCCAGACTGTGGGACTTTCTGACCTGAATCATTTGCGAGGAGTCTCCCGCCCTTGTGGCAGGAGCCCTCAAGACCAGAGCGCAGGACTTGCTGTCCTGCAGCTTTCCTGAGGCTCCTCTGTCGTGGGTGCCTTTAAGGCACAACTGCACGACTTGTTGCCTCACAACTTTCCCGAGGCATCTCTCTTGAAGGTGCCCTCAAGGCCAGACTCCGGCATGGCGGGCAGATTTCTCAGCCTGTTCAAAGTTTTCAGAGGGAAAAAAAAGAAAAGCCCTGGAGTTTCCCCAGCACAACAGCCTGAAGAGCTGGAGCCGTTTCAGCCAATGCGGGATGGTGAGTGGTAGAGCTGGGCCACAGGGCTGATGGCTGCTGCCAGCTTGCCCCCATCCCATCCCATCCCATCCCATCCCATCCCATCCCATCCCATCCCACCTACTGTGGACATGCCCATGGACAGGATGGAAGAGGGGCCGGGCAAACAGTTCACAGTGGCCATGCTCCATCCCCTGGGGCATCCCGGGGCTGTCCCTGCCTGGGGAATGCAGGGCTGGGCTGTGTTCTCCGGCCTCTCCCGCAGCCCCTCAGCTCTGGCTGTGCTCACTCCTTGCCAGGTGCAGCCATGGACCCAACACAAGAGCAGAAACCCACCCGTGGCCGCTTCCGCAGAACACTGAAGGTACCTGCAGCCATCCCCAGCTGGGCTGGGCCGGCTGCCACTGCTCAGCCCAGCACAGCACTTGGAGAATGCCATGGAACTTGCCTCTCTTCCCTGTCCTTTGTTCTCCTGCAGATGTTCTGCAAGTCTGTGCCAGCTGGGTGTAGAAAGACCAGCAGCACAGCAACAGAGAGCACAGCCGAGCCTGACTCCAGGCTGACCGAGCTCCAGGCAGAGCCCGATGTCAGCCCAGATTCGGCTGAGCGCTCAGATGACTCTGACACGGCAAGGAATGATGACAGGACAAAGGCTGACATGGCAGTGACTGAGGACGTGGCCATGACAAATGCCGACACCAGAGAGACTCAGGGCATCACAAATACTGACACCACTCCCACTCCCACTCCCACTCCCACTCTGAGCCAGGACCTCATAGTGGACTACTTCACGGACCCTTGCGTTTCTTCTCAGCAGCACGTAAGCAGCCTGGGGCCAGGGCTCGAGGCCTCACAGGATTGAGTGCCCACTCACGCCATGGTCACTGGGCTCCCTCCGTCTTTGAGGGAACCACAGTGTGGCAGAGAGGGAAGCACTTCTTGGGGGATGCTGGGGAGTTCCTCCCTTGGACAGCACTCCAAGCCTCCCCCACCCCCTCCAGGTGCCAGCCATGGTGAAAAGCATTCACCAGAGTCTCATGTCCAGTGCCACTGTGGGTGTCAGTCTGCGCACTGACATTCTGAGGCTGGCTGGAGAGCACCCTGCTGACGTGGTGCTGACCCTCCTGCACTGTGCCCCAACGTGTGACAGGTACTGGACCCACGTGCCTTGAGAGCTCAGGCCTCACCAGCCTTTAGGGCCCACCGCCCTGTACAGCCTGTCCAATGGGCTCTGCCAGACAGGCAGACAGGTCCAGCACCCTCAGGCCCCTCTGTCTCCTGAGACTGCACCATGCTCCCTGCCTGGCCCTCAGGGCACCGGGGCTCTGTCACCTGGGCCCCACAGCTGCACAGGGCACTCTACTGTGACTGAGACACCCCTGACACAGAGCTCCAATCTCACAGAGCTGCTGCAAGGATGTGGACAGCCATAGGCTCATCGGGACCAACAGTGGAGAAGGTGCTGCCAACTCTGCTGTGTGTGATGGAGGATTGGCCTCTGCACAGCATGTGCACCTCTGATGGAGACAAAAAAGATGTTTTTGCCCTGGCTGTGAGTTTCTGGAACTGGCCTTTGCCCGCCCCCAGGTCGCCTCTCCAGCAGCTCTCCATCCTCTCTGTGCCTCAGGCGCTGGGCTGAGACCTGGGCTAGGGACAGGCTCAGGAGGCACCAGGCCTGCTGCTCCCCGTGCCTCTGCCCTCGGGCCCTGCCCCATGGACAGCTCAGCACTGAGTGCTGTCTCGGGCTGCTTCTTTTGCAGGCAACTCTGGTGATCTGGCTAATTGTGCCTCAGTGCCCCAAGGCAATGATGATTTATTCCTCCCGCCTGTTTGTGGCTCTGCTCTCCCATATTGTCATCAGCACACAGCAGACACCAGAGGAAGTTGATAACTTCTGGAGAGCGTGCCGGGAGGATCACCGCCTTCCCATCAAGCCCAACAGGTCCTGGTCCTCCTGTCCTTCCCATGCCCTTGTGGCCCGTGCCAGTGCTCCCAGTGTGACCTGGGCTTTTCTCTCCACACAGGTTTGCAGTGCAGACCATGAAGGCTCTGCTCTTCTGTCTGCAGTATGACCCTGAGGTGATGGCCATGGAGCGCAAGCGTGGCTGGGACACGCTGCTCTGTGCTGACACCCAGCACTATGCCGTGGGTCTGCTGGCCAGGTGAGACCCCCATTTCCCCTCTTCCCCTGACATTTGTGCTCTGTGCCTGGTGTGCCCCACACAGTCCCTGTGGTCGTGGGCCTGAGGGCCTTGTCACCGAGGGATGGCCAAGCAGACTGGAAAAGGGTGGGAGAGGAGGTGTCCAGAGGGGCAGCTTCCCAAAGTGCCCACATCACATCCAGGGATACTGGGGAAAGACTGGATCTCTGTGAGACAGTCCTGAGAGAGGTTTGCCTGCCCACCTCAGTGTCTTGGTGCTTTCTCCTCCCACCAGGGAGATGCGCCGTGCCTCCCTCTTGTTGTGTTCTGGGATTGCCCGCCGCCTGCTTGGGCGGCTCAGCAGGGAAGAGCCACACTGGGATCTGCCCTTCCTGGCATTCCTTGTGGAGGTGAGCCTGATGGCCAGCGCTGCCTCGCTGAGGCTGCCTCCCAGCTCTCTGTCCTCTCGTCGCCACAGCTGCCTGGGACAGTACCCGTGCCCTGTGCTGATCTCTGAGCTCAGCCCTGTGCGGTTCCGGGCTCCTGCCAGCAGGATCCCCTTTCACTACCCCGTGCCTTTCAGGTGCTGGACTGCTTGGATTTCAATAAATGTGGTGACAGCATCCTTGAGATCATGTCAAGGCACCTGCAGAACAAGTGCAGGGAGAGACGTCGCTTGGCTCTCAGAGGCCTCGTGGTTCTCAGCAAGGATCCCTCGATGGTGAGAAGGGGGCACGGCTGAAGCTGTGCTGGGGAAAGCTGCCCCTTGGGCTGCCTGGGCTTCAGGAGCTGCAGCAGATGCTCCCAGCTCTCCTGCCTCATCTCCCGGAGTTCTTCGGGACAGGCCTTTTGTCTCTGGGCCCTGCGGCAGCAGGGTGGGGTTGCAGTGCCAGCGTGGTGTTGGTGCTGCCACCGTTCATGGCTTCACAGCACAGCCTTGTGTTCCACATAGGCCAGAAAAATGTGCAGCCTGTCTCCAAGTCTTTTGGAGCTGCTGGGTGATGCAGATGGAGAGGTGGTTGCCATGACCCTCCGTGTGTTCACGAATGTCCTCCAGGACAAAACCATCCTGATATCCAGCACCACTGCCCCAAAGCTGGCCGAGGCACTCCTCGTGCTCTTTGACAACGTAAGGCTCTGTGTCCCCAGGCACTGGCACTGGATGCCCAGAAACATTTTGCCCCATTGATTCTGGGACCTTTGACCTGGTGAGCCTGGAGGAATTGCTCTTACGATCCTCTCTTCTTCTTATCTTCCAGGACAACAGCCATGTGCAGGTGCTTGCCCTTGACCTCTTCTTCAGGATGATGGAGTTGGTAGTAGACAAGGGAAAAAAGGTGCTGATGAAGATTTTGAGCCAGAGCCTACTCCCACTGTTCTTCCACTGCCATGAGGAGCATGAGCACGTGGCGAAGGTGAGGTTTTGTGTGATGCTGGTGGATCTCTGGAAGGGGCTCGGCTGCCTCCTGCCCTGGCACCTCCCGAGCTGCAGCCTCCTCCCAGCCTTGGCACAGGGACGCGGCTCCTGTGCCCTGAGTTGTGGTGCCATCTGCACATCTCTGCTGCTCTCCAGGCCTCTCGGGAAACACTGCTTCGTGTGCTCGACTTCCTGAAGAGAAGGAATCTCGAGAAGCTGCTGAAGAAGGAGCAGTTGTTGCAGTTTGCCGAGTGCCTGGTAAGGAGGGCCTGGAAGCGCCAGGCTCAGCCTGGAGAAGCCCCCTGAGCGCGGTGCTCACTGTGTGCGCTTGGCAGCTGTGGCCCTGCCCAGGGCTGCACGCAGGAGCCGCACGGGCTCTTCTCCAGGCTCCTGGGGGCCCGAGCCGGGTGCCCACGGAGCCCCGGCCCAGCGGCTGCTGGCCGCGCCTCAGGGCTGTGCGGGCAGGGGAGGCCGGGGCCGGCCAAAGCGGGAAGCGCCTGCCAAAGGGGCACAAAGCCCGGCCCGACCCTTCCCTCCCGCCGCTCTCTCCAGCTGGCAGACGACAGGAGCCGAGCGGCCGAGCACCTGCGCCAGGCCCTGCCGTACGTGCAGAGCCCACAGGAGTCCCTGCAAGTAGCTGCCATCAGGTTCATCGGTGAGTCCGGGCTCCCTCCCCGCCCCGTCCCGCCGCAGCTCGGCCCCAAGCCCCGCCTGCTGCCCCGGCAGCGGCATCCGGGCCCGGCGCCGTGGAGCCCCGGCTGCCCTCGGCGCTGCTGCCGCCCTGTGTCGCAGCCGTGCCCTTGGGCGTCAGGATGCGGCCAGGGCCCGGGCTGAGCCCTGCCGGGCCAGGAGGGCGTGCGGCCACAGGGCTGGCAGCGCCGCTGGCAGGGAGCTCTGCCGCTGGGCAGAGCTGTGACAGGCTCTGTGTTCCCAGGCATCGCTGGGCGGCACCTGAGGGGTCAGCCAGGAGACCTTGACATTCTCAGTGAGGGTGAGTGAGGGCAGCGGGCTGTCAACGGGGACTGGCAGGGGGAGCTGCAATCCCTGCCCCGGATGCGGCGGGCTTCGCTGCATGTGTGGACGGGGGGTGGCGTGGGCAGAGCTCAGAGAGATTTCAGGGACGCGGGCGGGGGGATTTGTGGCCAGCACCTTGCAGCTGACCCCGTTGGCCCCCCTTCTCTTTTGGCCATGGCAAGAGCTGGCTGGGATGGCCCTGTCAGGAAGTTCTCCTTGGATTCCCACAGATCCCGGCTCTGACTGTGGCTCTGTTCCTCTCTCTTCCAGCCCTTCAAGCCTTGAGGAGATACGGCCGCCCTTTCCAGACATCGTAGTGCAAGAGATATTCAATGAAAGACCAGCAGAACCATACTCATCTGCTGGCTCAGTAGAACCGGCGTCCCTTTAAGACCTCCAGATGCCGTGGAAGATGAGGCTCCCTTGAGACCAGAAGACACCAGCTGGAGCTCCAGGCACAGCTGATGATTAGCACAGCTGAGCCTGTGGGAAGCTCGCATGGCTTCAGCCTTCTCCCTGCCTGTAGAGAGCTCTCACCCTCCAGCCTTCAGATACTGCCCATCCTCTCTTCTTCCCTCCATTTCCACTATTCCTCCCTTTTGCCTGCTCCCTCCCTCCATCCCTCAGACCCTGCCCATCCCCTATTTCCTCCTCCAGCTCATCCCTGTGCTTCGCCTTCCATCAATAAACAGTTTGGCTTCTTCACTTTGCCTGCATCTCTGTGGAGATCAAGTGGCACAAATCCAGAGCCCTGGGACACACAGGCCCCTCCTGCCGTTCTCTTCCACGCCGTGTTTTGTGCAGAGACACACAGGAACGAGGGCAGAACATGCTGGAAAAGTCTCTGTGCTGAAGGTCCAGTTCCACAACACTCTGGAGTTAAAGGACTTGCTGAGCACCGTGAAGCCCCTGGGTTTTAGATGAGCCGCTCCACCTGCGTATGCTCTGAACGCAGCTGGGAGGGATTCCGTGGCAAGCATGCACAGAGGGCAAAGGAGCTTGGAATGCTGGAAGGTTTCAAGAACAGCTTCCTGAAAGCACAGCAGTGCTCCATCACTGCACAGGGTCAGGAAGAGGGCAGAAGCAGAAACCGTCAGGGCTTATCAGGGAGCTTTGGGTGTGCCAAAGAGCAAATGAAGCAGCAGCACAGTGCCTGAGACTCGGACGCGTGACCATGCCAGTGTCCAGAGTGCTGTGAGGCAGTGCCGGGATCCTGGGTGCGGTTCTGGTCCCCACAAGTGAGGAATCGCAGCCCCTCCCTCAGAGCCAGTCAGAAAGGCAAGTGAGTGAGACCAGGAGGAGGGCACCCTTCCAGTCTCTCTTGGGCATGGCTGCAAAACAGCTCCTGCTTCTTCTCTGGGGAAGCACCAGAGCGGGCAGGTGTCAGAACAAGGTGGCTGCCTGGGGGCTGCCTATGGCCTCTGACACCCAGTTCCTCAGGGCTTCCCACCGCCCCAGCCTTTCGGGTGCCTCTTCTGCCCTTGTAGCCTCCTGGCACGACTCAAACATCCCCCTCGTGCATTCCCACTGCCTTGTCCCATCAGGGCCTCCACAGCCCCTCATGTCTTTGTGGATCCGTCCCCTCAGGGTCTCCCCCAGCCCGGCCAATCTGCCCGGCAGCAGTGCTGCAGCTTCACAGGAGCTCCAGAGGAGCCTGATCAAGAGGTACATCGGAGCCCTCAGCAATCCAGCCAGCAACACCCGGGCAGGAGGACACTGATGGTGGTTCCTGGCTGGGACAGGGGTTGTGACCATCTCCAGGCACCGGTCTCGCAGGGATCCCCAAAGCTCCAGCCCCTGTCCACCCGCTGTGTCACCAGCAAAAAGGCTTCAGCAGAACCACCAAAGGCCAAGGGGCTTCTGGCCATTTTCCCTTCAACACTACATGCCTGGGCAGCTTGCTGAGCACTAGCACCCTTCTCCCCCTCTTCCTCGATGCCCTGCAGACCCTGGACAGCAAAAGAAAGCTCCTGGGAATCTGTTTATCCTAACACATCGTATATTTCTATACTAAAGAAAAACAAAAAGCAGAAATGAACAGTCTTGAAGAAAAAGAAAATCCCCGCTGGCTCAGGTGGCCCCAGCAGACAGAGACTGTCAGATCAGCTCTCCACAGAGCTCCAGCAGCGCAGCCGGCCAAGGCCTGACAGACGAGACCGTGTATTCCATGCCCGGCGGAGCTGATCTCGCAGCCTCTGGAACATGGAGATCCGAGTCCACTCCACTGCCCTGAGGATGCACCAGGTTTGAATTCCCAGACTTCCAACGGCAAGGCTGGTGTCAACTGCCATATCTTCAAGGGCTGGAAGAGAGGAACAGAGCCTCGGTCAGATCCCAGATCTGTGGGGACATGATGAGAACCCCGTGCCAGAGACATCCCAGCCAACTCTAGCCATGGCCAGGATGGAGCAGCGACCACCGGGATCAGCCCAAAGCTGCTGGCCACGAATCCCCCGCGTGCCCCTGAAATCTCTTGTGTGCTCTGCCCACGTCGACCCCCGTCTGCACAGGGAGCAGAGCCCTCCGCAGCCGGGGCAGGGATTGCAGCTCCCCCTGCCAGTCCCCGCTGACAGCCCGCTGCCCTCACTCACCTCTGCAGATGAGCTGCAGCTCTTCCTGCTGCCCCATCAAGCTCCGTCCGGCGATGCCTGGGAACACAGAGCCTGTCACAGCTCTGCCCAGCGGCACAGATCCCTGCCAGCGGCGCTGCCAGCCCTGTGGCCACACGCCCTCCTGGCCCGGCAGGGCTCAGCCCGGGCCCTGGCCGCATCCTGACGCCCAAGGGCACGGCTGCGACACAGGGCGGCAGCAGCGCCGAGGGCAGCCGGGGCTCCACGGCGCCGGGCCCGGACGCCGCTGCCGGGGCAGCAGGCGGGGCTGGGGCCGAGCTGCGGCGGGACGGGGCGGGGAGGGAGCCCGGGCTCACCCATGAACCTGATGGCGGCTAATTGCAGGGACTCCTTTGGGCTCTGCACGTACGGCAGGGCCTGGCGCAGGTGCTCGGCCGCTCGGCTCCTGTCGTCTGCCAGCCGGAGAGAGCGGCGGGAGGGAAGGGTCGGGCCGGGTTTTGTGCCCCTTTGGCAGGCGCTCCCCGCTTTGGCCGGCCCCGGCCTCCCCTGCCCGCACAGCCCTGAGGCGCGGCCAGCAGCCACTGGGCCGGGGCTCCGTGGGCACCCGGCTCGGGCCCCCAGGAGCCTGGAGAAGAGCCCGTGCGGCTCCTGCGTGCAGCCCTGGGCAGGGCCACAGCTGCCAAGCGCACACAGTGAGCACCGCGCTCAGGGGGCTTCTCCAGGCTGAGCCTGGTGCTGCCAGGCCCTTCTTGCCAGGCACTCGGCGAACTTCCAGAGTTTCTCCTCTTTCAGCAGCTTTTTGAGATCCGTGTTCTTCTTGGCTGCGCAGAGCAGTGTTTCCCGAGAGGCCTGGAGAGCAGCAGAGATGTGCTGATGGCACCACAGCTCAGGGCACATCCCTGTGCCAAGGCTGGGAGGAGGCTGCACCCCGGGAGGTGCCAGAGCAGGAGGCAGCCGAGCCCCCTCCCAGGGAGACACCAGCAGCCCACCAGTCCTCACCTGTGCTACATGCAGATTCTCATCATGGCAGTGGAAGAAGAGTGGGAGGAGACTCTGCTGCACTGGATTCTCCAAAAGCTTTTCTCTCTTTTCCATGAAATATCCCAGCATATCTTGGAAGAGCCTTATGGAGAGCAACTGTACCTGGCTATCATCCTGTATGAAAGGAAGGAAAAAAACCCCTCAATTTTGGCTGATCCAGGCCCATTTCAGCACCTGCCTTAAAATCCATAGGGCACCAAGTTTCTGAGAAGCACCCAGGGGCCATGGCCTGGGGCACAGAGCCTTACAGTGTAAAAGAAAGGCAAGAATGTGCCTCAGCCAACTGCAGTGCGATGGGGCTTGGTATCAGGAAATATTTGTGCATGAATATAAAGTTGATGGTGATGAGTGTCATCCCAACTATCCATGCATCCTTGTCCCACAGTAGGTCCATGAGGCCTTCAGTCAGGCTGAACATTTTTTTCGGCCTGTGCAGAACACAAGTCTGTGAAACGCCACCCTGCTGCCTCAGGCCGCAGAGGCCAAAGGCCTGTCCTGAAGCACTCGGGCAGCTGAACAGGGAGGCAGGAGAGCTGGGAGCAGCTGCCCCAGCACCCGAAGCCCAAGGGGCTGCTTTCCCCAGCGCAGCTTCAGCCACTGCCCCCTTCTCACCATGGAGGGATCATCAATGAGCTCGAGAAGGGCCCTGAGTGCCAGGCAACGCTTCTCCCTGCACTCGCTCTGCAGGTACCTTGATGAGACCTTTACAACACTGCCACCACATTCACGGGGGTCCAGGCACCTGAGGACCTGAAAGGCTCAGGGCAATGACAGGGGACCCTGCTGGCAGGAGCCCAGAACTGCACAGGGCTGGGCCCAGACAGCAGCATGGGGCACAGGCACGCCCACCTTTTCTGAACTCCTTTATTTTTCAAGGCTGCTTCCCAAGGAACTCTCTGAATAAGTCTCCTAAATAGGCCAAAGTCTGCCCTCCGGAAGTCTCATGTAAAAGTCTTATTGATGTTCCTCCTGATTTCACCAATATCCAAACTCTGTAACTTCATGATCACTGTGCCCCAAGCGGCCTCCAACCACCCCATCTCCCACCAGCCCATCTCTATTTACAAACAACAGATCTAACATAGTCCCTTCCCTGGTGGGCTGACTCACCAGGATAACAAGAAATTTTCCTCCACACACTCTAAGAACTTCCTGGACTGCCTCTTTTCTGCTGTATTAAGTTCCCAGCAGATGCCTGGCAGCTTAAAGTCACCTACAAGAACAAGGGCTGATGATGCTGAAACATTCTCCAGCTGCTTATAGAATAAGTTGTCCGCCTCTCCTCCCTGGTTGGGTGGACGAAAACAGACTCCTAGTAGGATGTCAGCCTTAGTAGCCTTGCCCTGAATTCTTACCCATAGGCACTCGACTTTATCATCATTCATTTCAATACCCATGGCGTCAAAAGCCTCCCTAATATAAAGGGCCACCCCTCCACTTCTCCCTTTCCTGTCTCTTCTGAAGAGCTTGTAGCCATCCAGTGCAGTGCTCCAGCTCTGTGATTCATCCCACCACGTTTCAGCGATGGCAGCTACATCATAGCTCTGCTCTTGCACCATGGCTTCCAGCTCTTCTTGTTTATTACCCATGCAGCGTGCATTGGTGTACATGCACCTCAGCTGGGCTACTGATTTCACCCCTAACTCAGGCTTACCACCCTTGGGCCTGCTTTCAGACAGCCCAGCTGCATCCCCTTCCTCCTTCAAACCTAGTTAAAAGCCCTCTCAACAAGGTCTGCAAGTTCATGAGCTAAAAGCCTTCTGCCCTTAAGTGAGAGATGGATCCCATCTGATTCCAGCAGGGCAGGTACTGTAAAAGTTGCCCCATGATCAAAAAATCCAAAATTTTGCCGATGACACCAACCCTTGATTGAGCCACTTGTTAATGATGTGAATTCTCCTGTTCCTTTCACTGTTTATCTCAGCCACCACGGGGACTGAGGAAAAGACTACCTGTGCCCCACTCCTATCAACCATTTGACCCAATGCCCTAAAGTCCCTTTTAATTGCCCTGACACTCCTCTTTTCAGTCTCATCACTGCCAGCCTGGACTATTGGCAGTGGGTAATAACCAGAGGGCTGAATCAGCCCACGAAGTCTCTCCGTGATATCCCATACCCAGGCCCCAGGGAGGCAGCAGACCTCCCTGTGGGATGGGTCTGGTCGACATATGGGGCCCTCAGTTCCCCTCAGAAGGGAGTCACCCACTACAACTACCCTTCTTTTCCTTTTCATGTCAGAGGTGGTGATCCCTTTGACAGATGAATCGTAATGGGGAGGCTCACTGTGCAGATGATTTTCTTCTAAATCATCTGAATCATCTGGCTGACTCTCTAAATCCAGGTCTTCATGCTTATTCTGGAGTGGCACCTGGCTAGGTGATGGGGGCCAGGAGGAATTTTTATTATTACCTCCCTGAGCAGGGAACCATTTCCAGTCCCCTTCATCTACCAGGTGCCCTTCTATTGCCTAACAGTGGGAGGCATAGGAGTCCTCTGACTCTTGTTGGACCCCTCTCAAAGATGGAAGGGCTGAACTCCACCAGTCTATTTCCCTTTCACTTTCCCTGATACTTCTTGTTCTTTCAACTTCCTCCCAAAGCTCGGCCACCAGTGAAAGGAGATCGTTCACCCGTTCACACCACAGGCAGGCTTCCTCCACAACACCCCCCTGAAACCACTGATAAACTCAAACATTCCACACAGGAATGGGTCCGTACAGACACATCCTTTTTTGAGGGTTCCACTTGGTTACACACACTTGTATTAACCGCAGTTTTTGATTGTGTGAAAACCATTACTAACAGAAACCCTAACCCCAACTAGCCAACAGAAACATTGCAGACAACACACAGGCAATCTTACTAGCAAGAAAACCCGCTCCCTGCCTGCTGGCCCTGCTGTGCACACTGCCGTGCCACGCCCCCAGAGATGTGCCACACTCCTGTCTGCCAGCTCCTGTTCCCCACGCTCCCCAGAGGCCTCTTGGAAGCAGCCACTCAAGGAGGAAGGAAGCCCCAACCCATTCCTGCCTGACTCACAAGTTATCCCTATCCTCTGCACTTCCCCACGTGTCTGCTTTGATGTTCACTGTGGAAATTCCCTTTTTTGTGGCCGTCCATTGCTGTGCTCAGCAGGGACACAGTTGTGATTGGAGATGAGCTGCCACAGCCAGACACGCAGCAACTGGAGCATAGAATGGCAGGCTGGGCAGATTCTTTATTTCCAGAATTCAAAACTGTCTGAAAAGCACAAGGAAGCATGACAGTATCTGTGTACAATCTAGTGGTCCTGGGAAACTCAGCTGCTGATGGTGGTTTTGTGCTACTGCCAATCCCTTCCATGACAAAAACTCATTCCTGGAGAGAGCAATATCATCAGACAGATACCAAGTGTTGCCAGCAGTTGCTCCAGGTGCTCCTGCCAACAGCCCCTGTAGGAAGGAGCACAGCCCCCAGTGCACGTGGGCTTTGGGTCCCTCTGGCAGAGAAGCCCCCTGGGACACAGGTCTCGGGGGCAGGAGCCGGGCACCAGCGCTGTGTGAGTTTAGGATGGCCACCCATGAGTTTAGGATAGCCACCAGCTGGGACGTGTCCCAAGGAGGCCAAGCCAGTTTCTCTGGAAGGCCCTGTGCCCTTCCCGCTGTGGCCGCGTTGGCAGCACTGGGGGCTCCTTCTGCTGCCCTGAGCCTGCAGAGCAGGGCAGCGTTTGCTGATGGTTTGAGCCCCTCCTAAATAGCCTGTTGGGCTGTCTTAGACATTTGGGGTGAGGGATTCCTGGCAACCTGGGCCACTTTAGGTGTGGGGGTGGGGTGTCCCCAGGGCAGGTGGCAGCGTGTGCAAGGGCCCTTTGTGACACAGTGCAGCATGGTCACCATGGAATGGAACGGTGTCAAAGGACCCTTTGTGACATGTGGTGACATAGGAGCTGGTGGTGACAGAACCACACCACAGTGCTCGGAGCACACGACGGGACAGGACGTGCCAGAGCGGTGCTGTGAGGAGCCCCTGCACAGCGCACTCGTTCGTGCCTGACCCGGAGCTTTTCCGAGGCTTTACTGCTGCAGGTGACCTCGTGGCAAGACTGCGGGACTTGGTGGCCCGTGGTCTTCCCGAGGACTTTCTTTTCCTGGTGCACTTGTGGCCAGACTGTGGGACTTTCTGACCTGAATCATTTGCGAGGAGTCTCCCGCCCTTGTGGCAGGAGCCCTCAAGACCAGAGCGCAGGACTTGCTGTCCTGCAGCTTTCCTGAGGCTCCTCTGTCGTGGGTGCCTTTAAGGCACAACTGCACGACTTGTTGCCTCACAACTTTCCCGAGGCATCTCTCTTGAAGGTGCCCTCAAGGCCAGACTCCGGCATGGCGGGCAGATTTCTCAGCCTGTTCAAAGTTTTCAGAGGGAAAAAAAAGAAAAGCCCTGGAGTTTCCCCAGCACAACAGCCTGAAGAGCTGGAGCCGTTTCAGCCAATGCGGGATGGTGAGTGGTAGAGCTGGGCCACAGGGCTGATGGCTGCTGCCAGCTTGCCCCCATCCCATCCCATCCCATCCCATCCCATCCCATCCCATCCCATCCCATCCCATCCCATCCCACCTACTGTGGACATGCCCATGGACAGGATGGAAGAGGGGCCGGGCAAACAGTTCACAGTGGCCATGCTCCATCCCCTGGGGCATCCCGGGGCTGTCCCTGCCTGGGGAATGCAGGGCTGGGCTGTGTTCTCCGGCCTCTCCCGCAGCCCCTCAGCTCTGGCTGTGCTCACTCCTTGCCAGGTGCAGCCATGGACCCAACACAAGAGCAGAAACCCACCCGTGGCCGCTTCCGCAGAACACTGAAGGTACCTGCAGCCATCCCCAGCTGGGCTGGGCCGGCTGCCACTGCTCAGCCCAGCACAGCACTTGGAGAATGCCATGGAACTTGCCTCTCTTCCCTGTCCTTTGTTCTCCTGCAGATGTTCTGCAAGTCTGTGCCAGCTGGGTGTAGAAAGACCAGCAGCACAGCAACAGAGAGCACAGCCGAGCCTGACTCCAGGCTGACCGAGCTCCAGGCAGAGCCCGATGTCAGCCCAGATTCGGCTGAGCGCTCAGATGACTCTGACACGGCAAGGAATGATGACAGGACAAAGGCTGACATGGCAGTGACTGAGGACGTGGCCATGACAAATGCCGACACCAGAGAGACTCAGGGCATCACAAATACTGACACCACTCCCACTCCCACTCCCACTCCCACTCTGAGCCAGGACCTCATAGTGGACTACTTCACGGACCCTTGCGTTTCTTCTCAGCAGCACGTAAGCAGCCTGGGGCCAGGGCTCGAGGCCTCACAGGATTGAGTGCCCACTCACGCCATGGTCACTGGGCTCCCTCCGTCTTTGAGGGAACCACAGTGTGGCAGAGAGGGAAGCACTTCTTGGGGGATGCTGGGGAGTTCCTCCCTTGGACAGCACTCCAAGCCTCCCCCACCCCCTCCAGGTGCCAGCCATGGTGAAAAGCATTCACCAGAGTCTCATGTCCAGTGCCACTGTGGGTGTCAGTCTGCGCACTGACATTCTGAGGCTGGCTGGAGAGCACCCTGCTGACGTGGTGCTGACCCTCCTGCACTGTGCCCCAACGTGTGACAGGTACTGGACCCACGTGCCTTGAGAGCTCAGGCCTCACCAGCCTTTAGGGCCCACCGCCCTGTACAGCCTGTCCAATGGGCTCTGCCAGACAGGCAGACAGGTCCAGCACCCTCAGGCCCCTCTGTCTCCTGAGACTGCACCATGCTCCCTGCCTGGCCCTCAGGGCACCGGGGCTCTGTCACCTGGGCCCCACAGCTGCACAGGGCACTCTACTGTGACTGAGACACCCCTGACACAGAGCTCCAATCTCACAGAGCTGCTGCAAGGATGTGGACAGCCATAGGCTCATCGGGACCAACAGTGGAGAAGGTGCTGCCAACTCTGCTGTGTGTGATGGAGGATTGGCCTCTGCACAGCATGTGCACCTCTGATGGAGACAAAAAAGATGTTTTTGCCCTGGCTGTGAGTTTCTGGAACTGGCCTTTGCCCGCCCCCAGGTCGCCTCTCCAGCAGCTCTCCATCCTCTCTGTGCCTCAGGCGCTGGGCTGAGACCTGGGCTAGGGACAGGCTCAGGAGGCACCAGGCCTGCTGCTCCCCGTGCCTCTGCCCTCGGGCCCTGCCCCATGGACAGCTCAGCACTGAGTGCTGTCTCGGGCTGCTTCTTTTGCAGGCAACTCTGGTGATCTGGCTAATTGTGCCTCAGTGCCCCAAGGCAATGATGATTTATTCCTCCCGCCTGTTTGTGGCTCTGCTCTCCCATATTGTCATCAGCACACAGCAGACACCAGAGGAAGTTGATAACTTCTGGAGAGCGTGCCGGGAGGATCACCGCCTTCCCATCAAGCCCAACAGGTCCTGGTCCTCCTGTCCTTCCCATGCCCTTGTGGCCCGTGCCAGTGCTCCCAGTGTGACCTGGGCTTTTCTCTCCACACAGGTTTGCAGTGCAGACCATGAAGGCTCTGCTCTTCTGTCTGCAGTATGACCCTGAGGTGATGGCCATGGAGCGCAAGCGTGGCTGGGACACGCTGCTCTGTGCTGACACCCAGCACTATGCCGTGGGTCTGCTGGCCAGGTGAGACCCCCATTTCCCCTCTTCCCCTGACATTTGTGCTCTGTGCCTGGTGTGCCCCACACAGTCCCTGTGGTCGTGGGCCTGAGGGCCTTGTCACCGAGGGATGGCCAAGCAGACTGGAAAAGGGTGGGAGAGGAGGTGTCCAGAGGGGCAGCTTCCCAAAGTGCCCACATCACATCCAGGGATACTGGGGAAAGACTGGATCTCTGTGAGACAGTCCTGAGAGAGGTTTGCCTGCCCACCTCAGTGTCTTGGTGCTTTCTCCTCCCACCAGGGAGATGCGCCGTGCCTCCCTCTTGTTGTGTTCTGGGATTGCCCGCCGCCTGCTTGGGCGGCTCAGCAGGGAAGAGCCACACTGGGATCTGCCCTTCCTGGCATTCCTTGTGGAGGTGAGCCTGATGGCCAGCGCTGCCTCGCTGAGACTGCCTCCCAGCTCTCTGTCCTCTCGTCGCCACAGCTGCCTGGGACAGTACCCGTGCCCTGTGCTGATCTCTGAGCTCAGCCCTGTGCGGTTCCGGGCTCCTGCCAGCAGGATCCCCTTTCACTACCCCGTGCCTTTCAGGTGCTGGACTGCTTGGATTTCAATAAATGTGGTGACAGCATCCTTGAGATCATGTCAAGGCACCTGCAGAACAAGTGCAGGGAGAGACGTCGCTTGGCTCTCAGAGGCCTCGTGGTTCTCAGCAAGGATCCCTCGATGGTGAGAAGGGGGCAGGGCTGAAGCTGTGCTGGGGAAAGCTGCCCCTTGGGCTGCCTGGGCTTCAGGAGCTGCAGCAGATGCTCCCAGCTCTCCTGCCTCATCTCCCGGAGTTCTTCGGGACAGGCCTTTTGTCTCTGGGCCCTGCGGCAGCAGGGTGGGGTTGCAGTGCCAGCGTGGTGTTGGTGCTGCCACCGTTCATGGCTTCACAGCACAGCCTTGTGTTCCACATAGGCCAGAAAAATGTGCAGCCTGTCTCCAAGTCTTTTGGAGCTGCTGGGTGATGCAGATGGAGAGGTGGTTGCCATGACCCTCCGTGTGTTCACGAATGTCCTCCAGGACAAAACCATCCTGATATCCAGCACCACTGCCCCAAAGCTGGCCGAGGCACTCCTCGTGCTCTTTGACAACGTAAGGCTCTGTGTCCCCAGGCACTGGCACTGGATGCCCAGAAACATTTTGCCCCATTGATTCTGGGACCTTTGACCTGGTGAGCCTGGAGGAATTGCTCTTACGATCCTCTCTTCTTCTTATCTTCCAGGACAACAGCCATGTGCAGGTGCTTGCCCTTGACCTCTTCTTCAGGATGATGGAGTTGGTAGTAGACAAGGGAAAAAAAGTGCTGATGAAGATTTTGAGCCAGAGCCTACTCCCACTGTTCTTCCACTGCCATGAGGAGCATGAGCACGTGGCGAAGGTGAGGTTTTGTGTGATGCTGGTGGATCTCTGGAAGGGGCTCGGCTGCCTCCTGCCCTGGCACCTCCCAAGCTGCAGCCTCCTCCCAGCCTTGGCACAGGGACGCGGCTCCTGTGCCCTGAGCTGTGGTGCCATCTGCACATCTCTGGTGCTCTCCAGGCCTCTCGGGAAACACTGCTTCGTGTGCTCGACTTCCTGAAGAGAAGGAATCTCGAGAAGCTGCTGAAGAAGGAGCAGTTGTTGCAGTTTGCCGAGTGCCTGGTAAGGAGGGCCTGGAAGCGCCAGGCTCAGCCTGGAGAAGCCCCCTGAGCGCGGTGCTCACTGTGTGCGCTTGGCAGCTGTGGCCCTGCCCAGGGCTGCACGCAGGAGCCGCACGGACTCTTCTCCAGGCTCCTGGGGGCCCGAGCCGGGTGCCGACGGAGCCCCGGCCCAGCGGCTGCTGGCCGCGCCTCAGGGCTGTGCGGGCAGGGGAGGCCGGGGCCGGCCAAAGCGAGGAGCGCCTGGCAAAGGGGCACAAAGCCCGGCCCGACCCTTCCCTCCCGCCGCTCTCTCCAGCTGGCAGACGACAGGAGCCGAGCGGCCGAGCACCTGCGCCAGGCCCTGCCGTACCTGCAGAGCCCACAGGAGTCCCTGCAAGTAGCTGCCATCAGGTTCATCGGTGAGTCCGGGCCCCCTCCCCGCCTCGTCCCGCCGCAGCTCGGCCCCAGCCCCGCCTGCTGCCCCGGCAGCGGCGTCCGGGCCCGGCGCCGTGGAGCCCCGGCTGCCCTCGGCGCTGCTGCCGCCCTGTCGCAGCCGTGCCCTTGGGCTTCAGGATGCGGCCAGGGCCCGGGCTGAGCCCTGCCGGGCCAGGAGGGCGTGCGGCCACAGGGCTGGCAGCGCCGCTGGCAGGGAGCTGTGCCGCTGGGCAGAGCTGTGACAGGCTCTGTGTTCCCAGGCATCGCTGGGCGGCACCTGAGGGGTCAGCCAGGAGACCTTGACATTCTCAGTGAGGGTGAGTGAGGGCAGCGGGCTGTCAACGGGGACTGGCAGGGGGAGCTGCAATCCCTGCCCCGGATGCGGCGGGCTTCGCTGCATGTGTGGACAGGGGGTGGCGTGGGCAGAGCTCAGAGAGATTTCAGGGACGCGGGCGGGGGGATTTGTGGCCAGCACCTTGCAGCTGACCCCGTTGGCCCCCCTTCTCTTTTGGCCATGGCAAGAGCTGGCTGGGATGGCCCTGTCAGGAAGTTCTCCTTGGATTCCCACAGATCCCGGCTCTGACTGTGGCTCTGTTCCTCTCTCTTCCAGCCCTTCAAGCCTTGAGGAGATACGGCCGCCCTTTCCAGACATCGTAGGGCAAGAGATATTCAATGAAAGACCAGCAGAACCATACTCATCTGCTGGCTCAGTAGAACCGGCGTCCCTTTAAGACCTCCAGATGCCGTGGAAGATGAGGCTCCCTTGAGACCAGAAGACACCAGCTGGAGCTCCAGGCACAGCTGATGATTAGCACAGCTGAGCCTGTGGGAAGCTCGCATGGCTTCAGCCTTCTCCCTGCCTGTAGAGAGCTCTCACCCTCCAGCCTTCAGATACTGCCCATCCTCTCTTCTTCCCTCCATTTCCACTATTCCTCCCTTTTGCCTGCTCCCTCCCTCCATCCCTCAGACCCTGCCCATCCCCTATTTCCTCCTCCAGCTCATCCCTGTGCTTCGCCTTCCATCAATAAACAGTTTGGCTTCTTCACTTTGCCTGCATCTCTGTGGAGATCAAGTGGCACAAATCCAGAGCCCTGGGACACACAGGCCCCTCCTGCCGTTCTCTTCCACGCCGTGTTTTGTGCAGAGACACACAGGAACGAGGGCAGAACATGCTGGAAAAGTCTCTGTGCTGAAGGTCCAGTTCCACAACACTCTGGAGTTAAAGGACTTGCTGAGCACCGTGAAGCCCCTGGGTTTTAGATGAGCCTCTCCACCTGCGTATGCTCTGAACGCAGCTGGGAGGGATTCCATGGCAAGCATGCACAGAGGGCAAAGGAGCTTGGAATGCTGGAAGGTTTCAAGAACAGCTTCCTGAAAGCACAGCAGTGCTCCATCACTGCACAGGGTCAGGAAGAGGGCAGAAGCAGAAACCGTCAGGGCTTATCAGGGAGCTTTGGGTGTGCCAAAGAGCAAATGAAGCAGCAGCACAGTGCCTGAGACTCGGACGCGTGACCATGCCAGTGTCCAGAGTGCTATGAGGCAGTGCCGGGATCCTGGGTGCGGTTCTGGTCCCCACAAGTGAGGAATCGCAGCCCCTCCCTCAGAGCCAGTCAGAAAGGCAAGTGAGTGAGACCAGGAGGAAGGCACCCTTCCAGTCTCTCTTGGGCATGGCTGCAAAACAGCTCCTGCTTCTTCTCTGGGGAAGCACCAGAGCGGGCAGGTGTCAGAACAAGGTGGCTGCCTGGGGGCTGCCTATGGCCTCTGACACCCAGTTCCTCAGGGCTTCCCACCGCCCCAGCCTTTCGGGTGCCTCTTCTGCCCTTGTAGCCTCCTGGCACGACTCAAACATCCCCCTCGTGCATTCCCACTGCCTTGTCCCATCAGGGCCTCCACAGCCCCTCATGTCTTTGTGGATCCGTCCCCTCAGGGTCTCCCCCAGCCCGGCCAATCTGCCCGGCAGCAGTGCTGCAGCCTCACAGGAGCTCCAGAGGAGCCTGATCAAGAGGTACATCGGAGCCCTCAGCAATCCAGCCAGCAACACCCGGGCAGGAGGACACTGATGGTGGTTCCTGGCTGGGACAGGGGTTGTGACCATCTCCAGGCACCGGTCTCGCAGGGATCCCCAAAGCTCCAGCCCCTGTCCACCCGCTGTGTCACCAGCAAAAAGGCTTCAGCAGAACCACCAAAGGCCAAGGGGCTTCTGGCCATTTTCCCTTCAACACTACATGCCTGGGCAGCTTGCTGAGCACTAGCACCCTTCTCCCCCTCTTCCTCGATGCCCTGCAGACCCTGGACAGCAAAAGAAAGCTCCTGGGAATCTGTTTATCCTAACACATCGTATATTTCTATACTAAAGAAAAACAAAAAGCAGAAATGAACAGTCTTGAAGAAAAAGAAAATCCCCGCTGGCTCAGGTGGCCCCAGCAGACAGAGACTGTCAGATCAGCTCTCCACAGAGCTCCAGCAGCGCAGCCGGCCAAGGCCTGACAGACGAGACCGTGTATTCCATGCCCGGCGGAGCTGATCTCGCAGCCTCTGGAACATGGAGATCCGAGTCCACTCCACTGCCCTGAGGATGCACCAGGTTTGAATTCCCAGATTTCCAGCCCACTATGGAAACACTGGCAGTCACCTCCAGGCTCCGAGTTGCACACAGCACCACGGTAAGTGCCGCGCAGAAGAGGTATACAGAGTGCAGCGAGGAGCTGGACGTGGCTTTCATGCAATAAGTAGAAGGTGAACCTAGGCACTGCCTCTTCAATCTGGCCCCGTCTGCTCTGGTAGCAACTTTTCCAAGTCGGCAGAGGGAGCTGCGAATATGTAGAATGGAGGGTAGCGAGACGCCGTGTGTTATGCGCCCTTTCAGGGCTGCTGCCAGGGGGCTACTTTAAGAACGCCTTCTTCTTCCTCGCGTCCTTCTCGCTTCGCTCTAGCTGCATGGAGTACAGCACAGCGAAGGTGTGAGGAAGGGCACTGCCCCAGCTTTTGCCCTGGCCTGCCTGTGCTGCGCCTTTAGCTGCACACCAGAACAACGGCATTTCTTACCCGCAAGGCAAAAAAGGCGTTAGTGTAGCCTCAGGAATGGCAAGTGCCTAGGCATTAAGTTGAGCGACCACGTATGAGGGAGTCTTTAGAGGTTTCCTCCCCCATGGCGCAGGTGTATTCTCATTCTCGTGCTGAACTGAAAAGTCCGGGCATGGCAAGACTGGCCTGCCTTGTGCAGAGACGAACACAAATGTGGGGCTATGATCCTCTGTGTTCGGAGCTCTGCTTCCGGGTGTGTGGGCCGCCATGAGCCCGCAGCAGCCGCCGAGGGCAGTGTGGATTGTGGATGAGTCTGGGCTGGCCCCCCGCCCCCGCGTTGGTCTGACAGCGGCAGAAGTGGCGTAGGAGCGGCATCGCCTGAGGGCCCCATGGGGGGCGGGAAGAGAGCCGGGAGTGACTCCGAGCGACACCGGAAGCGATATCCGTAGGGCCCGGAAGGCCAGCGTTGCCATCGAGTTTGGCCGGTAGGAGGCGTCTAAGGTGCTTTGAAAGGTGGAGCTTCTTTGCTCTAGGACAGTCTGGGAGAGCTGAGGGTGTCCAATCTGGAGAACAGAAGGCTCCAGGGAGATCTTCGAGCCCCTTGCAGTGCCTGCTGGGGCTCCAGGATAGCTGGGAAGGGACTTTGGAAAAGGGTCTGGACTCGCAGGACAAGGGGGAATAGCTTCAAACTGCCAGAGGGCTGGGATAGATGGGATATTGGAAAGGAATTCTTCCTTGGGTGGATGCTGAGGCCTGGCACATGTTGCTCAAAGAGGCTGTGTAGGAGCCCCATGGCAGGAAGCGTCCAGGGCCAGGCTGGAGCGGACATGGAGCAACCTGGACTAGTGGAAAAGTGTCCCTGCCCGTGTCAGGATGTGGGAAGAAGATAATCTGTCCCTAAGGTCGCTTCCAGTCCAAACCATTCTGGGATTCTAGGATTCATGAAAGGGCCCTTTTCCAAGTGAAGTGTTGTATCTCTTGGCTCCCAGCTTGTAGTTGCCAGTTCTTCTGGAAGCAGGCGTGGCAAAGCAGCTGTGATGAGCCATGGGTTCTCAATAGGACGAGTGTGATATATTTGCAGAGAGGATGGCTGCAGACAGATCTTCAAGGTAAAACAAGCAAAGGATTGAATAAAAGCCAAAGGTTGGTTGTGTTAGTCAGTTTGCTAGCTGTTGAAATGGCCCCAGGTCATTTTCAACATTTCTAATTTGGATTTGTTTGAGTAAAAAATGAATGTGTTACCTCCAGCGTAGGCTCTCCAATGCATCTCCATGTGCTCCCATCTCTTTGTTGTATATCGGGTTCTATTAACTGAAGACAGAATCATAACACAGTAGTAAAACATTTAGAGGTGTAGTTAGCCAGCTTCAGGAGTTTTCAACTCTGCTGTTGACTTTTCTGGTAACTGTAAGCAAGGCAACACAATCCAGTTACTCCACTTTTCCTCTCTGAGGAAAAGATGATCTTTTTTTTTTTCCTCATTTTGAAAATAGCCTTGAATGAAGAGAGTTATGCACGTGGCATGTAGGATTCATTATTTTACTTTCTCTTCTGCTGTCTTTCGCGTACTAGCGTACTAGTCTTTTTAAAATTTTTTTGTTGCTGTTCTCCATTCAGTAGGTTTGAAAGACTTCTAATTGTTGAGATGATGGTTCTTTGAAGGCTCACTTAGCCCACCTTTTGGGTGAAGGAAAGAAGAAGACAAGGTCCTCTAAGAAGAGTAAAAAGCATACTTTCAAGAGACATTCAGAGATGTCTGCTGATGCCATGCAATTACCGTGTAATCAGCAGAAATGTGTTGGAAAAACACCCATCAGTGACTTCACAAGAAAGCCACACTCAAGACAGGTAAAGAACAGAAGCATAAAACCCCAAAGGTATGAAATGGACAGATTTTCATTGGGAATGAGCAACTCCTGAATTCTTGGTTCTAGAACTAGGGGCTTGTAATAAATAGACTGTCTCCTTGCCAAACGTAAATTTGGTGTCATGAACTGCTCACTGCCCGTTGAAGTGCAGGGCTAGTAGACTAATATTTGCCATGGCAGGCATATTGTATGGCTTTCCTGTTAAAAAGAAATTGGTTTTGCTCATGGCAATCTAGATATGTACCCAGTCTGACACCTATTTTTTAGGCTATATTTCCAAGTAAATGGCTTCCATGATGATGCAGTAAGTTTATGTCATGAACAGGAATGAAGTGATTGCATGCGTCCTTTTTTACCCTAAGCCAGCTGCTGAGTAATGAGACAGAGGCTCTCACTGACGCCAAGGAGTGCCCGTGCTTTTGGGAAAAGCACTGGGCAGATAAAGCCTATTTCCACATTTCTTGCTAGCATCTCCTTCAAAGTTCATGGGTTTGTTCATCTTTTAGAGCTGTTCTAGATGTCTTTGTAGTTTACATGTACTAAATGTAGCAGGTATTGCTTTCATGCCGTCCTACTAGATTTGAAGTTGGGATCTACTCAGGCTTCAATGTCTCAGAAGAAGCAACGTCGATTCTTTGAATTCTACTCTTGAACGTGAGAATGCTACTTATGTAGTTAATGAATTAATTAAATCGAATTCACTTGAATGGAAAAATTGTCTTGTTCATGTAGATTTTAACTTGGGAAATTGATATTTGAGTTCTACTTTTCATTGTTGTTGCTTTTCTGTATTCTTTGATTGCACAGATAGCAGATATACTGACCAAGTATTGTGTGAAACTGGAGGAAATGTCCTTCCTCTTGGCAGCTGATGTTCACAAGCTCATTAACGCTAAGGCCATGGTAAATGTTTTACCTGGGGCAAGATAGCAGTCGGAATATTCCTAGAATGTCTTTCTTTCCCCAGATGAAATTCATTTTTTCTGCTTATCGATCACTGAAATATGGAAGAAATTTCGACTTGGCAGGGTATTGGTTATAATTTGTGTTCTTTTCTCCCCTCATTTTCTGTAGAAGAGACAATTTTGGGTTTGTTTTTGCATGTTGTATGCTGCTTCTACTTCTGGTTTTGTTTTAAATACACAGAATATAAACAGAGCACTGCTGGATAATGAGAGGGCAAGTGCCAAGCTACTCTTGAATCGAATGCAATCAGAGCTTGAGAAAGAAAAATGGCATCAACTGAAATGGCAAGGGAGAGTCAAGGACTGGAAGCTCATGCAAAAGAAATGTGTAGCTCAGAGTTTCAGGTCAGAAATTTGGCAGTCTTCTTTTGGACAATGAGCAACACCAAGAGGCTAGTGTTCACTTTTGGTTTCTATCAAAGTAATACTTGATCATTTTTTCTTTCTATGTGATACCACGTATGATATCACATATATCATGTGATTCCATTCTACATATCTACTTTCCATCCTGCAGAGAATTTATGGCAAGTGGAGAAATACAGAATCCCCCAACTGTGAATATGGAAATGGAAAAGTTGATAAAGGAGCAGATGGTACTCAGTGAAGAGAGACTGAAGGTTTTGCAATATATCGGGTATGGCAAAAGAGGGTATAGCATAAAGGAAAACAATTGTTGCTGGAGTTAATGAAGGACTTGGCTACAAAATGCACTTTGCTTCCTGTCAATGTGTGATTGCTAAATGCAGCAGTAAGGCAGGGTCTACATCTATTTCTGTACAGCTCTTTTGAATGGAAAAAATGCATTCCTGATTTTCAGTGCCCCAGCTACACTTAATAGGTGGCGATCAGGCTCTAAAAATGGAGGAATGCAGAAGTAAATCTTGAAACATAGTAGAAATGGGCAAAGAGGGGTGGAGAGCTAGAACTTGGTGTTTTTGTCAAGGCATTTTTTTCTCCATGGCGTGGGATTTTATTTGCGGAATAAATGAAGAGAGGAGTCTGGATAGAAATCTAACGTTGCTACGTTTGAATATCCATCCTGAACACAAGACACATTGGTGTGGGTGCAATGCATTACGATCTTTACAGGGAGGTTTTTTACGGTGGATGGAGGAACAAGGTAGATGACAGTTAGTTCCTTATCGGGCAGTAAACAATTGGCCTCGAACAACAACAATCTCAGGTTTATTTTCATTGCCAAGATGGCTGTAAATAAAAGAAAGCCCAGTAGTATGGATATTCGGATTCATAATTTTATATTTGAAGTACTGACTGGTTTGTATTTTAGGATACCCGACTCTTGTTTCCTACTTTGATAGCACCTTGTTGCCTCCAACACGTGCCAAATCTGATGGAAACGAATGGTGCAGAACTCTGAAGAATTGAAACAAAAGTCTAGGTAGGTCGGGAAATCCTAAGAACAGTCTGGAATTCAAGCAATATTTTCTTTTCTCCTGGGCAACGATGAGGCAGACGATTGCTTTGAGAGTGCATGTTTGCTCTATTCTTTGTTCTGTGTGTTCCCACATACCTTCTCAGTTGTTTGGAGGTGGCAGTAAGAGCCAAAGAAGCTGCCTGTGGCATGGCTTTCCTTTGGCCAGTACAAACAGCTGTGCATGGTGAGATCTAGCAGGAACTGGCTCGGTTAGAATGAATCTGGGGGAAATCAAAAGTTAATTTTGACATGGATCCCTTCTCAGTCATACAAAAATACTCCTTTTTAACTCTTGGAGAAGAAGAGGGGAAGTATTGGAGATACTTCCTTTCTCTGTGTCCTTGCAGCATGCCTTCCCTCTCTGTGTCTGCCTTCTCTTGCTCCAGAGCACATCCTGTTGGGATGTTTGTAGCCTGTATGGTAGCAAAGAAGTTGGTAGTGATTTTAAGTACCTTGCTACTTTGAAGCATAATGATAAACAGCTGTGTATGAAAATGTCTTGATTTCTTTGGCTGGTAATGTCTGGTGTCTGTAGGCACTGCTGGCATCTGTTCCGTGTGCTGAGATTCAGCACGTGGCCTCTGTCATGTTTCCATGTCACACTGCACTGTGAAAGATGGGAATTTTGACTGTGGTCTGTTCCGTATCATTCAGACAGCCCTAATGTGGAGTGCGTGGAGAAAATGAGCATCCAGTATGAGCTGGTCGAGGGCAAATGTCAGGAGAAAGGGCAGATGTGCAAGTTGAGTGCCACAGCTTTTGGCTGTGATAGCCGTGGTCCAATGTGTCATTAGAGTAAAGTGCGTCTGAGGATGCACCAGACACTGAGATAACAAGTGGAATTCCTTTTTAACCTCCGCCTTACTCTGTTCAAAAAGTAAGCCATCCGTTTGGTTTCACAGTAGTAGTTGTTATTTGTACTTGAAATGTGGAAAAGCCGTAACAAATGCCAGTAATGAAGGGAGTGCTGTCCTACATGAATGTGGAAGATGCAAGGAGCCTCAGCCCTTGTGCTAAATCTGTCTTATCTTGGGAAAGAAATTCCACCTCTGCCTCAATTTCTCCCTTTGTGTCCAACCAGATGGTATTGTTTAGTAATCTAATATGGCATGTAGGAGGCTGAATCTATCTCTGTCCATCACAAGAAAAGAAACACTACGTTTAGCCAGGCTCTCTGAAAGCCACACAGTATTTCTTCTGTGCATGTCAATAATTTGTTCTTCTTTTCCTTCAGATGACCCTGTTGGATATGAACATTTGCAGAAGATGCTGAAGTTGTGCACTCCAACATACTTCAGATGACTGAGAAACGAAAATGTAGGTTTGAAGAAGAAGTGGAGCACGTGGATGTACGTTTCTTTTATTTGATGACATATATCTTCATCACTCCTTGGGATTAGTCTGTTCTTCCTGTGCTCCCACCTGCAATGCCTTCTGCGTGGTAGGCTATTGATGTCACCTTAGAAAGAGGTCCATAGTGTGACAAAACACTCCAGAGAAACAGTTTGGTGTGGAAGAGTTTCATGTGGAAGTGTTCCTAATTATTGTGTTTATTATTTGTAATAGAAATAGATTGTATTTTTATGATCATTTCTATCTGAAATACATATGATAGCGATGAATGACATATGTCCCAGTCTGCTTAAGATCAGACTTCAGGAATAGCTGGAAATGATCTCCCAAATGTCTTCCAATCTTTTCTATACATAAAAAAAGTCGGGCAGTTGTTTCTAAAGGGATAAATTATAGAAGGTGATTTGGTGCTTTATGGTGCCAGAATAAACAGAAGTTTTGAGAATCCGCATTCTTACCAGTTTACTTGGAGACTGATTTTTTTTTACTCTCCAGATAGAAGACGCCATGTTGGATACCAGTCGTAAAATTCCAGGCAGCCTTTTATCATGTTACATATCCTCTTACTCATTCATTTCACCTTCCAGCAGTTTAGAAAGAACTTGTTCACTTGAATGTTTTTCTTTGGAGTGATTTGAAGGAGACGGCTAAATGGCCGTAATCCAGGTAGAAACATAAAAACAAGGGTGTGCTATAAAGACAGGACTTCTTAATGCAAAGAGCCCTCTGAAATTCAAAATACCTGCTATAAAATGAAAAATGTAATCTTTGACTTTTAGATGGGAATTTCTACTCTTCAGTTTCATTCTGTCAGGTGCATTTTTGCTAACTGCTTGATTCACGCTGAATGGACAGTCCTGTCTTATTGTTGGTATGGCAACAGTGATAGAGATCACTGCTGCTTTCTGTAGAAAGTGGCTGCAAGTTGCTATGACGAGATCTTGTGCAGGTCTAGAGTCTGATTGGATGTGAGGTTCTCATTGTTTCAGAACACCAACTTGGGGTGGCAGTGTCAGAGGTGTTCATTATCTAGGAAGATTTTCATAGGCGATGAGTTTTGCTGAGGTAGCTTTCTCTTCTGGGTGTAGAAGATATGTGCATAATTAACTTCCTTGAATCCTAAATAGTTGGGGAGATTTTAGTATCTACGAAACCATTTTTACTAGCTTTTTTATGTGGCCTTAGATGATGAAAGTGATCTGGATACAATTTTAGAAAAAAGGCAAACGGTGAGCTGTGAGGAAGAGCTGAAGGAGTATTTGGAGAACACCCTTTCTTCTTGAGATCAAATTAGAACAAGGTATGAATTTTGTATGTTTTGTAAACTTAAAAGGTAGAGCATCTTTGAACATTGGTTGTACTACCTAGGCCTTGTTTTAATGCTGTTGTGTGAAGGTATGGAAAAAGAGTGCTTTTCACTTCATGTAAGAATATAGAATAATGTCCCTACTGAACAAGGTTAAGGCAAATAATGCCCACGGTTTAGGAATGGGACAAAGGAAGACTGCTATCATTCAAAAACCATAGCACATCAGTATTACTGTGCATACCATCACATCCATGCCTTATTCAGAAGGTAAAAGTAGTAGTGCAGATTCTTGGATCACTGGAATCAGAAGTTGGTCTGCACCATCATCTCTTCACTCATAGATTTGATCTCATTCAAAGTTCTAGGAACTCAGACGTTTAAGACAGCCAAGCACTGGCAACTTTAAAAACCATCTAAAAATGGGTACAATACCGCTCTCCTTCCTGAAGATCTTAGCAGCAGCTCTGAAGCCATAGAGGAAGCAGCACTGCTGCCCGAAACCCCAAGTAAAACACAAACTAACAGAGTGTCAGTTTATGCGGTGCTTTATTCAGGGCCCGGGGACCTGGGGACTCGCGTCCCAAGTCAGGATCCCACCGGTTCCCTTTTTAGAGGGTTTTTTATACCCTTTTTACAAATGGTTTATGTGCAGAAGTACACATTCTTCTATAGATACATTCACCTTGTAGATAGCATTTTGCGTCATAAATCTTACACGGTTGCTTATCTTAGGACTATAGTGTTCTCCCCCTCAATCTCTCTCTTACGCCACTGCCCACCACCAGTACTTTATTTATGATTATACTTTAACCTTATCACTAACGGTTCTGCATGCTCTCAGCACAGCACATTCCTAAATTAGTTTCCCAGGGCCTACTCTGGGAACTGCAGTCTCCAAGCCTTAGCATTACTACTACTATTATGGTTTATACACTTTATATTCTAATATTCAGGATTTCTAGTCCATACGGTAACAGCACTGTTCACACACCCAGGAGGTCTTTCCTACCTGCTCGATCAGAGGCACATTAGAAGAGCAGTATGGACCTGAGGGGCAGATGCACATACCTTCACACACCTCGCAGTGGGACTGTGGTTAGAGCTGGAGGTTTGATACTCTTCCTAATAATTTGAGCCGTTAAAACAAGGCCAGAGGTAACAGACCAAGTGAAAATACAATGCCAGGTTGCGGAAAGAGAATGTTACCTATCTGAACACCTACATAAATTCCCCATCATTCTCTTTGTTTAGGAGACCAAGCCAATGTCCGTGTAAATGAAAACAAATGTGAATATTGATTTTTCTTGAATCAAGACTCAGCTTTATGTCCAAGTCAAAGGCAAATAAACCAAAAAGGCTCCACTGAGCACAGTGCAGAACTAACATGGAAGACAGTCATTTGACCTCTTATGTAAGCAGTGTTGGAATGGTTCCCCATCCAAAAGGAAGGATGTCAAATGCTTCTTTGGAAATATTTTAACTTCTGTGCATTTCTTTCTTTGTAATGAACTAATCTCTAACTAGCTAGGACGTGATTGTGTTCAGTAGAAACAGATCAATGGCAACATTTAGCCTAAAGGTTTTATGAGATTGATCAGGAAGTTCGATTTAGATTTAAAGGCACTGTAGTCATATTTAATTTTATTTCTCTCCGTACTTGAGTCTCTTAAACAGGGACCTTCAATTGGACAGGACACTGAAGCAAATTGTAATGGATGACGTAATGGCTTACCCAGAAGCATTTTGTGGGAACTGATTTCTTCTAGGTATCCATCAGCCAGCATTTTAGTGTGAAGGGAATCTTCAAACAGGTAAAACAAAAATTCCCGTTGGTTTCAAACCTGACTGCTAGATTAATTTTTCACTTTGGAGAAAATTTTCATGACCTTTAAAATTCAGACTATATCAAGTATTGTTTCAGCCATTGAAGAAAGTGCTTTTGATAGAGATAGGAGAGGGAAACCAAAACATTTCTCAGAGCCACACTTTGAGCTCTGTCCTTGTTACAAACGGCACTTGAGCAAATTCATTTGCCTTTGGAACAGAAAACGACAAGGTAACAGGCTTATCATTACGGATTTGAGTGTTCCAGGTTCTTTAGATAGTAAGTGATCTATTCAAGATGATCTCTTACTGAAATAGATCCATTTTGAGAAAGGATATGGATTTCTTAGAAGAAAGCAAATCCCTATGTTAAAACGGTGTGGTGGGTGGTTTTTGTTGTTGTTTTGCTTTTAGAACTTGCAAGACACAATCGACTTCATAGTTCGAGATGCAGATAAGACCACGACATTCCAAACAGGTGTTTCTTTTTGGTTGTTTTTCAATCTGTCTATCTTTGGATTGTAACCAGTAGAACTGTGCTTGAACTGGAAAGAAGCAGCGGAGGTTTCAGAAGTGGAACATACGGTGGAACAGTAAGCTGAGAGCATTGTGCAAGGAGAGGAAAGAGGGGAAAATGGTAAGAGTTTCCTGAGTCGGAAGGGACCCCTAGGGATCATCGAAGTCCAACTCCTGGCCCTGCACAGACACTCCAGCAGTCCCACCCTCTGCATCCCTGAGAGCATTGGCCAAACGCTCCTGGATCTCTGGCAGCCTTGGGGCTGTGCCCATTGCCTGGAGAACCTATTCAGTGCCCGACCAGCCTCTGAGGAAAAAAACCTTTCCCTGATAGCCAGCCTAATCGTCCCCTGACACAGCTCCTGGCATTCCCTTGGCTCCTGTCCCTGGTCGCAGAGAGCAGAGAGCAAAGCTGTCCCTGTGCTGCCCTTGGGAGGAGCTGAGAGGTCCCAAGTGAGGTGTGAGCTCAGTGTCCTCTCTGCAGGTGAACCAAATGCCCTGAGCCACTCTTTGTATGGCTTCCCCTCCAGCCTCTTCACTATCTCTGTGTCCCTCCTTTGGACATTTCTCCAATAGCCTGAGGTCTTTCTGACGTTGTGGCATCCAAAATTGCCCCCAGGGCTTGAAGAGAGTGCAGTCCCAGCCCAGAGCAGAGCGGGACAATCGCCTCTCTCGAGCGAGCGGTGCCAGAAGATAGGGACAGTTGTCAAAAAATCAGCTGGAGAAAGAAATCTAACAGAGAAACAGGTGATCTTGGCACAGGAAATGGAAGAAGCAGAGGAAGAAGAAGATGAGGAGAGGATTCCTTGTAAAAGTGAAGAAAATGAGCATGCAGAACAGGGACTAAGCATTATGCAGGTAAGTGAGCAAGAGAATAAGTTTGAAAGTGAAGGCAGTTTTGTCCAAAAGAAGGAGGAATAGGAAGTCTTTTTGCTGAGAATGAATAGAAAGGTTGTTTCCATTTAGTTTGTATACGAAGCGCACAGGGCTCTAGATCCTTTTGTGGGAAAATGGAGTGTGTAAAGTTGCCAATCATTTTGGAGCGAATTTGGAGGTTTTGGGGGTCCCAGGTGAATTGGGGGGGGAGGGGGGGGCGGGGATTTGGGGATATCCAGGTGAGTTTTGAGGGGTCCCAGGTTGATTTTGGGGGAGAATTTGTGGAATTTTGGGGGATCCCGGGTAGTGAGGTTTGGGGTGAATTTGTGGAATGTGGGGAGTCCCAGTTGAATTTTAGGGGGAATTTGTGGAATTCTAGGGATCTCAGGGGAATTTTGGGGTGAATTTGGTGAATTTTAGGGTATACATGTGAATTTTAGGGTTCTCAGGTGAGTTTTGGGGATGCCAGGCGTATTTTGGGGTGAATTCTGTCGATTTTGGGGTATCCAGGTGAGCATTTGGGAGTCGTGGGAGAATTTTGGGATGACTTTGGGGGGATGCAGGTGGATTTTCCGGGGAATTTTAGTGATTTTTGGGAGTCCCAGATGGGTCTTGGAGTGAATTTGGTGGATTTGGGGGTATCTGGGCGGGTTTTGAGGGGGATTGGAGACATTTTGGGGTGAATTTGGGAGGTGTTGGGGGAACTGGGTCTTGGGGGTGATTTGAGGGATTTTGGGGGTTGCAGGTGGGATTTTGGGGTGAAGCCCTGGGATTTGGGGGTCCCCCGTGAATTTTGGGGTGAATTTGTGGAATTTTGGGAGTTGCCAGGTGAGTGCTGAGCATCCCAGGGGGGACTTCGGGGTGAATTTTGGGGATTTGGGGTTTCCCAGGTGAATTTCTGAGGTGAAAAGGTTCAAAAAGGTTTTTTTTGAAAACAAGTTAAAGCCAGAAGGTTATTGAACATCAATAGATGTGATGCAAGTAGGTAATATGCAGACAATACACAGCGAGACAAATCATGGGAAAAATACAGTGGTAACACATGAGTGTGTGAGGATGGGATCAGTATAGCTAAGGCTCAGTTGAAGCTGAATTTGGAAAAGCATGCCAAAACTAAGAATAATAAAGGCACCTACGGGTATTTCAGCAGGAAAAGGAAGATGGAAAGAAACCTATCACACCTCCCCTATTCCCCCCCCCACCCCCATAAGCGAGACAGGACTAGTGACAACAGACAAGGAGAAGGCTGAGGTACTCAACAAGTGTTGGTCTCAATTTTTACTGCCAGTCACTATTTCCACATCTCTCAGGTTATTGGACTGGTGGACTTGATTCTAACCCATAGTAGCAGGTCAGCTTTCAGACCACTTGAGGAACCTGAGCATGCAAGACCATGGGACCCACCCACAGGCATGTCAGGGCCCTGAGAGAACTGGCAGCTGTAGTTGCTAAGGTGCTTTCTCCATCATATTTGAGAAATCAAGGCAACCAGCTGAAGTCTCCAGACACTGTGTTGTATTGACTCCAGTCCTCTTGGTCTTTTTTGTAAATCTTAGAGCTCTGAGTCAATTTCTGCAGAGGATTCCCAATGCAGTTTCAAAAATGGAATCTTTGTTACTGGTCCTCATGTTGATCTTGGATATTTCCATTTTCTGCACTCCTTTATTTTCGAAACATTTGTAATGACTGAAAAGAAAGCTGAGACGAGGCATTATGCTCTTTCCAGTGATATAAATGGACCAGTATTCTTTTCAGACAAATATATTTTTGCTGTGTCTAAGCACATGTGCATACCTGTGTTTGATTTATGTGTCCAGGTTTTGGCAATGGGGCAGCCACAGGGCCGTCCTGTGACAATGGCCCAGGTGCTGCCCTGTCCCGCTTTCTTCCAACTGGCTCCACTTCAGGATGCCCTCCCTGCTGAGAGAAGAGGCTGGGACAGCACCTTTAGAAATGTGACTTTCTGGGTTCTTTTTGTTTTGTTTTGTTATTTTTAAAGTTACTAAAATCCTTCACCCTGATTTTTTGATGTGTTGGGTTTGGGGTTTTTTTCCATTTTTGGGTGGGGTTTTTTGTGGGCTTTTTTTGGGGCTTTTTTTGTCTCTTTGGGGATTATTGGTTGGGGTTTTTTGTGTGTTTGTTTGGTCTGCTTTTTTTGTTTGTTTGGTTTTTTATTATGGTTTTGTAGAGTTTTTTAAGCAAATTGATTGGAAAACTGAATAGTCCTCCACTATAGTCTCCTGGATTCACCTGAGACTCTTCCTAGGCATCTCCCTGATCCTTTTTGCAATGAGTCTCACATCATTCTCCTGAAGAAACTATCTGCTTATGGTTTGCATGGGTGGGCTGTTTGCTGGGTGACAAACTGGGTGATGGCCAGGCCCACAGAGTGGTGGGAAATAGAGTTCATCCAGCTGGTCTCCAAGGCTCAGTCTTGGGCCCAGTCCTGTTTAATATCTTGCTCAGTGATCTGGACAAGGGGACAGAGTACACGCCCAGGAAGTTCACAGATGATGCAAAGTTGGCTGGTAGTGTTTTTTTCTTCTGGAGGACAGCAGGCTCTACTTCTTCTTCCTCCTGTTCTGAGGTCGCTGTTCCCTCTTCATCCCTCATTAAGTGTGCTGATTTTGTCACTTGGATGAGAAAACAAACAATTTTAGCAACAATACTAGTGGCAGGGTACAAGAAAGGAAGAGTTCACACGAATTCCCCCCCCCCCAACAACAGACAATACCTGATGGCTCCTCTGCCCAGCTTACTGACTACACCGGAACCCATTGTCCCCCAAAGATACTCCCTTCTAACTGCCCCCAACCATGATGTGAGATGGAATAGAATAACTAAGATTAAGATTCTCCCTACAGAACTCCATCATACTTCGATTCTGGGAAAAAAAATTTCTTGAAGTTCTATCATTTCAGATAATTTGAATTTGCATACTAAAAAGTCTAGCCAGAAACTCATGACAATATTAATAGCCCATTCTAGAATGTCCGAGATGATAGACACTTCTTTCAAGAGAATGTGATACCTCACGTGACTTCTCCAGAATTTAAATGAACAGCGGGAGTAGTCTACAAGATTCTTGCTGCCATCTGGATTTCCTGGTATTTGGCTGGTCTATGTAAGCCAACCAGCTATTCAGCAGAGGGAATATTAGTGTGATACTTGATGGTATGTGAGATGGAACACAGTAATTTATGGCTTTTTGCATAGTGATGAAGCTGTAAAGAAAGCTCCATAATGCTCAGACAAGGAGGCTGCTGGACTTCAAGTAGCAAAGGCCCAAAATGAACCAGTGAAAAGGTGTCATTGAAAAAAAAAAAAAAAAGCCAGGTGGGGAGCAAAGTGATACTTAAGGGCAGTTTACTGAAAGAGGAAATCTAGTGAAAAAAAAAGTCCAAGAGTGAAGGAATAACAAGGAAAATGAAACTAAGGAAGGAACTCAATCTCAGCTAATCATTTCAGAAGCTAACAAGTTGTCATTGCAATGATGCATAAAGTGAGAAATAATAAATATGTCTGCACCAAAATCTGAAATATGAACTTTATTGCATTCTGTCTTTCACAGAATCATACAACAGTCTGTGATTAAAGATCATCTAGTCCAACTTCCTTGCCAGGTAGATCTTACAGTAGATCAAATTGCTCAAGACTAGCCAAACTGATAAGGAGCACTCTCAATGATGGGGCATCCACAACTTCTCTGGAACACCCGTTTGAGTGTCTCACCAGCTTCATTGTAGAAAAGTTTTTCCTTTTAGCCAATCTAAACCTAGTCTCAGTTTGAAAGCATGGCCCCTTGTCCTGTCTCTGCAAACCTTCCTCAAAAGTCTTTCTCCATTTGTCTTATACCCTCTTTACATATTCAAAGGGCACAATACTGTCTCTCCAGAAACCTCTCTTCTCCAGGCTAAAAGATCCTACTTTTCACAAGAACCAGGTCATAAACTGAGATGGAAGACATCTCAGGAGATCAGATCATCCAACAGCTCAGCGTAAGAATAGCTCTGAAGTCAGATCAACTAGCTTAGGGCTGTGTCTGTTTGAATTTTGAAAATTAGCAGGACTTGAAATGCTTCAAGGAAGAGAACTCTGGGTGGCTCCAGAAACAGCCTGAGAAACTCGAGCAAACTCGAAACCTCAGAAACTACCACTGCTTTCTCTCCCTCAGCCCAAGCAGTCCCAAAGAAGAAGTGTTCCCAGCAGGCTGGGATAGCACACATATACACTACATATACGTGACAGGCATCGCCAGCAGCCACATCCTGCTCCTTTCTGTGGCTGGCAAGAGTGAGACTGGATGTTTACATGTGGGCAACCTGGGTCCCTCCAGCAGCTCACACACTCAGCCTGCCCAGTGACCCCACTGAATTCCAGTATTAGCAGTGTGCCAAGGCCACAGCACTACTCCACTTGCTGGCACAGACCATCACACGCCTCCTAAATCAGTCAGTACTCCCCTGGTCCCACAGCCAGCACCCCACTTGCCCTCCGCCAGGCCACTGCCATTGTTCACCAACTTCTCCACTTCGATCTTTGCTGGTGCTCTCAACACTGACACACCCAGATGTTCTGCAGCTGTTGTCTCCTGGTGGAAAGGACTTGTAAAGCCATGTTTCCTAACAGGACTTCCACAACCTTTCAAAGCAACCTTTACTGGGGTATGAACAATCTCATTCAAATGTCAACCTTTCTTTTCCCATATGTGAAATCAGAATTTCCTTCTTCCGGGCATGCCCAAAACAAGGCACAAACTACATTGTGCCTTCTGTTTCACATGCTGACTCGTTTGTAAACAATGCTAGGAGAATACCTGTTTTGATCCAAGCTAATCTCTGGCCCTTATAGTGCTTTCGGTAGTTAGTTTTGCTTTGCTATTTACTTGATGTCCCACTGAATTGTTGAATCATAAACAGACTATCTGCCTGTATAGCAGCATAGCAGTGATGAATAAATGCAAGAGAAGGAGCAAGGTGATTGTTTGCTAGACTCTTCCTAGAAACTGAGAAATCTGTTACTTAATGCTGACCACAGCAGATGGAGGAAGCATCCTACATGATGTCAAAGCAATGAAACTGTAATCACTTTTATGATTACAGTCAAGGCACTGCTTTTGCCACCATAAGTGGAGTGCAGGGAATCTTAAAAGACGACACTCTAACTGTTGTCCATGCTCACTGAGAAAATAATGCTTTTACAGCAGAGCAGGTCTCACCGCAGCTAAATCATGGCTTCAACTGTACACCGCCTTCAAAAAAGCCCACAAAAACACAAATGAAAGGGAATCTCAGATTGTGACATCAGCTCACTTTGGATTCTTTCCAAATTCTCAATTCCATTTTCTTCCGAGCCAATTATCCCACCTAACCTGAGATATAATTTATGGATTTCCAACACATCTAGTTACCTTAGAATTAGATTGCCACTAGGCAAAAAGACAGAAACAAGCAGTTAATTTCAGACTGAAACCAAGGGTGTTTAGAACAGCAATACTTGGACGTAACTATTCTTAATAAAACTAAAACTTTTAGGACTTACCCATGTATTTTTGGAGGTGGAAAAAGTTTTACATCCAAAAGTCCCTAGGGAGCTCTCACTCAGTGCCTGGAGAGGCGCTGTCACTCGTCTTTCAAGGAATGATTCGTCACAGCAGAGGCAGCAGACCACAAGATGGCCGACGAGAAGGGGCAGTGTAGAACTCTCTGTCTGTCTCTGTCTCTACTCAGTGTAGAACGTCTCTGTCCTGGCACATTATCGTGTGCGATATGTCTCTCCAGGTCTTCGGTCCTTGCGAAGCTCTATGTACTGTGAGCGCTGCTACTTGCAGGTGAGAAGGACCATGGAGCTAGCAGCGAATTCGGAGAGCGCTGAGCACGAAGTCAAGAAGCGAGACGTGCCCCTGCAATGCGGTGCTAATAGCAGCTTCCTCGCGGCGGGGGCGAGCTCCGGCCACAAAGCATTCTCGTCCTGGCAACGGATCTCTGTGACGGGCGTAGGCGAAAAGCTTTCGTTTTCCATTCGAACTGCGAGAGAGGCAGACTGTTGCACGGAGCTCTGAGACCAAAGGTGCACGCCCTAGGCGGGCTTGGGCAGATGCAGGGTTCTTGAGCTCTTGGCTGCCGGCACATTGCTGGGTGTGTGGCGCCCTTGCAGCGTCTTCTGGCCGCCGGCAAGTGAAAGCGGCGCCAGGCGTGGGCGAGGGCGGTGAACGAAGCAGTACTAGTCCCGTGCTTGTGTGCACCATGTTACAGGCTACTAGGAGAGGAAGGTGGCTGCCTCTCGCTTGCCTTCCCAAGTGCCCTTAGCAGTCGGAAGGAGCAAGCTGAAGCACTGCTGCTTGTGCTGCTCCTTGGTTCCCTTGCAGCCTGCTGTGGAAGCATTGGCGGTCACTTCTAGGCACCGAGTTGCACACAGCACCACGGTAAGTGCCGAGGAGAAGGGAAATACAGAGTGCAGCGAGGAGCTGGATGTGGCTTACATGCAATAAGTAGAAGGTGAACCTAGGCACTGCCTCTTCAATCTGGCCCCGTCTGCTCTGGTAGCAACTTCTGGAAGTCGGCAAAGGGAGCTGCGAGTATGTAGAATGGAGGGCAGTGAGACGCCGTGTGTTATGCACCCTTTCAAGGGCTGCTGCCAGGGGGCTACTTTAAGAACGCCTTCTTCTTCCTCCTGTCCTTCTCGCTTTGCTCTAGCTTCATGGAGTACACCACAGCGAAGGTGTGAGGAAGGGCACTGCCCCAGCTTTTGCCGTGGCGTGCAACGGCTGTGTGCTGCTTTTCCAAGCAGCAAGAGCACTGAGAAGTGAAAGAAATTATGAAAGAGCTCTTTGGCTGCTCCTGTCCTATTCGCTGTACTGCGCTTGCAAGCAGCTTAATTCCTCGCCTTCTGCCGTGTATGTGTGTTGAGAATTTAGAATCCTCCACTTCCCCTTCCATAACCCCATAGAATAGCTGCATTCCGGGTTTGGGGATTTTCGAAACATTCCTATGCCCAATTAAATTCCCACGACAACCTCGGAAAAACAGCATTCATGGTGTTGGGAATATGGTATCCGCCATTTGCACTATCCAATTCCCAGCAAAACCATGCAATGACAGCACTCTGGGCATTGGGAATTTGGAATCCTCCGGTTCCACTCCCAAATTCCAATAGAATAACAGCCTTGCAGGCATGGGGATATTGGAATCCTCGAGTTCCCTTCCAAAAAGCCCATGGAATAACGACATTCTGGGTATTGAGAATTGAGAATTTGCCCATTTCCCTCCCAGATCCCTAGGGAATAAGACAATTCCGGGTGTCAGGCGTTTGGAATACCTCAGCTCCGCACCATAACCGCCGTGGAATAACAGAATTCCAGGTGTTAGGAATTGAGCATCCTCCACTTCCCCTTCGAATTTCCCATGGAATCATGGCATTCTGGCTGTTGGCACTTTAGAATCTCCCATACACCCTCCCAAATACCCAGGAAATTCACAAGGAATAACAGAATTCCAGATATCAGGAATCTATTATCCGCCAGCTCTCCACGCAATTTCCCATGGAATCATGGCATTCCTGGTGCAGGGAATCTTGACTCCTCCACTTATCCTCCCAAATCGCCATAGAAAAATGGCATTCTGCCTGTTGGGAATTTAACATGCCCATGTACGCACCCCAAATCCCACCACATTCCCAAAGAAAAGCAACTTTCCAGATGTCTGCAATTTGAAATATTCCAGTTCCCCACTCAAATTCCGATGGAACAACAGCATCCCAAGTGTCAGGAATTGGGAATGCTCCAGCTCCCTGAAAAAAATTCCCATGGAATCATGGGATTCCAGGTGTGAGCAATTGAGAATGCCCCGTACAGCTTCCCAGATTCCCACCACATTCCCATGGAATAACAACATTCCAGATTTCAGGAACTGAGAATCATCCTCTTCCCCTCCCAAATTCCCATGGAAACATTGCATTCGGTTTTGCCGCAATTTGGAACCCCCCAGAAGCTGTCCCAAAATCGCACCAAATTCCCATGCAATAGCGGCATTCCAAGTGTCAGGAATTTAGGATACCCCATTTCCACATCCAAATTCCCATAGAATAACGGCCTTCCGGCTATCAGGAATTTCGAATCGTCCATATGGTCTCCCATATTCCCATGGAATAACGCATACCCAAGCATGGGGAATTGAGTTTCATCTAGTTCCATACCCCAATTCCCATGGAATAAGAGCATTCTGGGAGCTGTGTACTTGGAATCTGCCTATTTCCCTCCCAAATGTTTAGGGAATAATGGCATTCTGGGCATTGGGAACGATGAATCCTCATGTTCCCCTTGCAAATTCCCATGAAATAACCAATTTAATGTGTTGGGAATTTCGAATGCTCCAGTTCCTCGCCCAAATACCAATCAACCTGTAACAAAATAATGACACTATGTGTGTGCGAAATTTAGAATCCTCCACTTCCCCTTCCAAATTCCCAACAAAACCATGGAATAAGAGCAGTTCACTCATTGCTAATTTCAACTCCTCCTCTTCCTCTCCCAAATTTCCACCAAACTCGAATGGAAGAACGGCATTTTGTGTGTGCGAAATTTAGAATCCTCCACTTCCCCTTCCAAATTCCCATAGAATAGCTGCATTCCGGGTATGGGATTTTCAAAACATCCATATGCCCACTTAAATTCCCACGACAACCTCGGAAAAACAGCATTCATGGTGTTGGGAATATGGTATCCGCCATTTGCACTATCCAATTCCCAGCAAAACCATGCAATTACAGCACTCTGGGCATTGGGAATTTGGAATCCTCCAGTTCCATTCCCAAAATTCCAATAGAATAAGAGCCTTGCAGGCATGGGGATATTGGAATCCTCGAGTTCCCTTCCAAAAAGCCCATGGAATAACGACATTCTGGGTATTGAGAATTGACAATTTGCCCATTTCCCTCCCAGATCCCTAGGGAATAAGACACTTCCGGGTGTCATGTATTTCGAATCCTTCAAATCCGCACCATAACTGCCATGGAATAACAGAATTCCAGGTGTCAGGAATTGAGCATCCTCCACTTCCCCTTCGAATTTCCCATGGAATCATGGCATTCTGGCTGTTGGCACTTTAGAATCTCCCATACACTCTCCCAAATACCCAAAAATTCACAAGGAAGAACAGAATTCCAAATATCAGCAATGTATTATCCGCCAGCTCTCCACGCAATTTCCCATGGAATCATGGCATTCCTGGTGCAGGGAATCTTGACTCCTGCAGTTATCCTCCCAAATCGCCATAGAAAAATGGCATTCTGCGTGTTGGGAATTAACAATCCCCCAGAAACCCACCCCAAATCCCACCACATTCCCAAAGAAAAGCAACTTTCCAGATGTCTGCAATTTGAAATCTTCCAGTTCCCCACTCAAATTCCGATGGAACAACAGCATCCCAAGTGTCAGGAATTGGGAATGCTCCAGCTCCCTGAAAAAAATTCCCATGGAATCATGGGATTCCAGGTGTGAGCAATTGAGAATGCCCCGTACAGCTTCCCAGATTCCCACCACATTCCCATGGAATAACAACATTCCAGATTTCAGGAACTGAGAATCATCCTCTTCCCCTCCCAAATTCCCATGGAAACATTGCATTCGGTTTTTCCGCAATTTGGAACCCCCCAGAAGCTGTCCCAAAATCCCACCAAATTCCCATGCAATAGCGGCATTCCAAGTGTCAGGACTTTAGGATACCCCATTTCCACATCCAAATTCCCATAGAATAACGGCCTTCCGGCTATCAGGAATTTTGAATCGTCCATAGAGTCTCCCATATTCCCATGGAATAACGCATACCCAAGCATGGGGAATTGAGTTTCATCTAGTTCCATACCCCAATTCCCATGGAATAACAGCATTCTGGGAGCTGAGGACTTGGAATCTGCCTATTTCCCTCCCAAATGTTTAGGGAATAATGGCATTCTGGGCATTGGGAACCTTGAATCCTCATGTTCCCCTTGCAAATTCCCATGAAATAACCAATTTAATGTGTTGGGTATTTCGAATGCTCCAGTTCCTCGCCCAAATTCCAATCAACCTGTAACGAAATCATGACACTATGTGTGTACCAAATTTAGAATCCTCCACTTCCCCTTCCAAATTCCCAACAAAACCATGGAATAAGAGCAGTTCACTCATTGCTAATTTCAACTCCTCCTCTTCCTCTCCCAAATTTCCACCAAACTCGAATGGAAGAACGGCATTTTGTGTGTGCGAAATTTAGAATCCTCCACTTCCCCTTCCAAATTCCCATAGAATAGCTGCATTCCGGGTATGGGGATTTTCAAAACATCCATATGCCCACTTAAATTCCCACGACAACCTCGGAAAAACAGCATTCATGGTGTTGGGAATATGGTATCCGCCATTTGCACTATCCAATTCCCAGCAAAACCATGCAATTACAGCACTCTGGGCATTGGGAATTTGGAATCCTCCAGTTCCACTCCAAAATTTCAATAGAATAACAGCCTTGCAGGCATGGGGATATTGGAATCCTCGAGTTCCCTTCCAAAAAGCCCATGGAATAACGACATTCTGGGTATTGAGAATTGACAATTTGCCCATTTCCCTCCCAGATCCCTAGGGAATAAGACAATTCCGGGTGTCAGGCATTTGGAATCCTTCAGCTCCGCACCATAACTGCAATGGAATAACAGAATTCCAGGTGCCAGGAATTGAGCATCCTCCACTTCCCCTTCAAATATCCCATGGAATCATGGCATTCTGGGTGTTGGCACTTTACAATCTCCCATACACCCTCCCAGATACCCAAAAATTCACAAGGAATAACAGAATTACAGGTATCAGGAATGTATTATCCGCCAGCTCTCCACGCAATTTCCCATGGAATCATGGCATTCCTGGTGCAGGGAATCTTGACTCCTCCAGTTATCCTCCCAAATCGCCATAGAAAAATGGCATTCTGCCTGTTGGGAATTAACAATCCCCCAGAAACCCACCCCAAATCCCACCACATTCCCAAAGAAGAGCAACTTTCCAGATGTCTGCAATTTGGAATATTTCAGGTCCCCACTCAAATTCCGATGGAACAACAGCATCCCAAGTGTCAGGAATTGGGAATGCTCCAGCTCCCTGAAAAAAATTCCCATGGAATCATGGGATTCCAGGTGTGAGCAATTGAGAATGCCCCGTACAGCCTCCCAGATTCCCACCACATTCCCATGGAATAACAACATTCCAGATTTCAGGAACTGAGAATCATCCTCTTCCCCTCCCAAATTCCCATGGAAACATTGCATTCGGTTTTTCTGCAATTTGGAACCCCCCAGAAGCTGTCCCAAAATCGCACCAAATTCCCATGCAATAGCGGCATTCCAAGTGTCAGGAATTTAGGATACCCCATTTCCACATCCAAATTCCCATAGAATAACGGCCTTCCGGCTATCAGGAATTTCGAATCGTCCATACGGTCTCCCATATTCCCATGGAATAACGCATACCCAAGCATGGGGAATTGAGTTTCATCTAGTTCCATACCCCAATTCCCATGGAATAACAGCATTCTGGGAGCTGAGGACTTGGAATCTGCCTATTTCCCTCCCAAATGTTTAGGGAATAATGGCATTCTGGGCATTGGGAACCTTGAATCCTCATGTTCCCCTTGCAAATTCCCATGAAATAACCAATTTAATGTGTTGGGAATTTCGAATGCTCCAGTTCCTCGCCCAAATTCCAATCAACCTGTAACAAAATAATGACACTATGTGTGTGCGAAATTTAGAATCCTCCACTTCCCCTTCCAAATTCCCAACAAAACCATGGAATAAGAGCAGTTCACTCATTGCTAATTTCAACTCCTCCTCTTCCTCTCCCAAATTTCCACCAAACTCGAATGGAAGAACGGCATTTTGTGTGTGCGAAATTTAGAATCCTCCACTTCCCCTTCCAAATTCCCATAGAATAGCTGCATTCCGGGTATGGGGATTTTCAAAACATCCATATGCCCACTTAAATTCCCACGACAACCTCGGAAAAACAGCATTCATGGTGTTGGGAATATGGTATCCGCCATTTGCACTATCCAATTCCCAGCAAAACCATGCAATGACAGCACTCTGGGCATTGGGAATTTGGAATCCTCCGGTTCCACTCCCAAATTCCAATAGAATAACAGCCTTGCAGGCATGGGGATATTGGAATCCTCGAGTTCCCTTCCAAAAAGCCCATGGAATAACGACATTCTGGGTATTGAGAATTGAGAATTTGCCCATTTCCCTCCCAGATCCCTAGGGAATAAGACACTTCCGGGTGTCACGTATTTCGAATCCTTCAGCTCCGCACCATAACAGCCATGGAATAACAGAATTCCAGGTGTCAGGAATGGAGCATCCTCCAGTTCCCCTTCGAATTTCCCATGGAATCATGGCATTCTGGCTGTTGGCACTTTAGAATCTCCCATACACCCTCCCAAATACCCAGGAAATTCACAAGGAATAACAGAATTCCAGATATCAGGAATCTATTATCCGCCAGCTCTCCACGCAATTTCCCATGGAATCATGGCATTCCTGGTGCAGGGAATCTTGACTCCTCCACTTATCCTCCCAAATCGCCATAGAAAAATGGCATTCTGCCTGTTGGGAATTAACAATCCCCCAGAAACCCACCCCAAATCCCACCACATTCCCAAAGAAAAGCAACTTTCCAGATGTCTGCAATTTGAAATATTCCAGTTCCCCACTCAAATTCCGATGGAACAACAGCATCCCAAGTGTCAGGAATTGGGAATGCTCCAGCTCCCTGAAAAAAATTCCCATGGAATCATGGGATTCCAGGTGTGAGCAATTGAGAATGCCCCGTACAGCCTCCCAGATTCCCACCACATTCCCATGGAATAACAACATTCCGGATTTCAGGAACTGAGAATCATCCTCTTCCCCTCCCAAATTCCCATGGAAACATTGCATTCGGTTTTGCCGCAATTTGGAACCCCCCAGAAGCTGTCCCAAAATCCCACCAAATTCCCATGCAATAGCGGCATTCCAAGTATCAGGAATTTAGGATACCCCATTTCTGCATCCAAATTCCCATAGAATAACGGCCTTCCGGCTATCAGGAATTTCGAATCGTCCATACGGTCTCCCATATTCCCATGGAATAACGCATACCCAAGCATGGGGAATTGAGTTTCATCTAGTTCCATACCCCAATTCCCATGGAATAACAGCATTCTGGTAGCGGAGGACTAGGAATCTGCCTGTTTCCCTCCCAAATGTTTAGGGAATAATGGCATTCTGGGCATTGGGAACGTTGAATCCTCATGTTCCCCTTCCAAATTCCCATGAAATAACCAATTTAATGTGTTGGGAATTTCGAATGCTCCAGTTCCTCGCCCAAATTCCAATCAACCTGTAACGAAATAATGACACTATGTGTGTTTAGAATTTAGAATCCTCCACTTCCCCTTCCAAATTCCCAACAAAACCATGGAATAAGAGCAGTTCACTCATTGCTAATTTCAACTCCTCCTCTTCCTCTCCCAAATTTCCACCAAACTCGAATGGAAGAACGGCATTTTGTGTGTGCGAAATTTAGAATCCTCCACTTCCCCTTCCAAATTCCCATAGAATAGCTGCATTCCGGGTATGGGGATTTTCAAAACATCCATATGCCCACTTAAATTCCCACGACAACCTCGGAAAAACAGCATTCATGGTGTTGGGAATATGGTATCCGCCATTTGCACTATCCAATTCCCAGCAAAACCATGCAATTACAGCACTCTGGGCATTGGGAATTTGGAATCCTCCGGTTCCATTCCCAAATTCCAGTAGAATAACAGCCTTGCAGGCATAGGGATATTGGAATCCTCGAGTTCCCTTCCAAAAAGCCCATGGAATAACGACATTCTGGGTATTGAGAATTGAGAATTTGCCCATTTCCCTCCCAGATCCCTAGGGAATAAGACACTTCCGGGTGTCACGTATTTCGAATCCTTCAAATCCGCACCATAACAGCCATGGAATAACAGAATTCCAGGTGTCAGGAATGGAGCATCCTCCACTTCCCCTTCGAATTTCCCATGGAATCATGGCATTCTGGCTGTTGGCACTTTAGAATCTCCCATACACCCTCCCAAATACCCAGGAAATTCACAAGGAATAACAGAATTCCAGATATCAGGAATCTATTATCCGCCAGCTCTCCACGCAATTTCCCATGGAATCATGGCATTCCTGGTGCAGGGAATCTTGACTCCTCCACTTATCCTCCCAAATCGCCATAGAAAAATGGCATTCTGCGTGTTGGGAATTAACAATCCCCCAGAAACCCACCCCAAATCCCACCACATTCCCAAAGAAAAGCAACTTTCCAGATGTCTGCAATTTGAAATATTCCAGTTCCCCACTCAAATTCCGATGGAACAACAGCATCCCAAGTGTCAGGAATTGGGAATGCTCCAGCTCCCTGAAAAAAATTCCCATGGAATCATGGGATTCCAGGTGTGAGCAATTGAGAATGCCCCGTACAGCCTCCCAGATTCCCACCACATTCCCATGGAATAACAACATTCCGGATTTCAGGAACTGAGAATCATCCTCTTCCCCTCCCAAATTCCCATGGAAACATTGCATTCGGTTTTTCCGCAATTTGGAACCCCCCAGAAGCTGTCCCAAAATCCCACCAAATTCCCATGCAATAGCGGCATTCCAAGTATCAGGACTTTAGGATACCCCATTTCCGCATCCAAATTCCCATAGAATAACGGCCTTCCGGCTATCAGGAATTTCGAATCGTCCATACGGTCTCCCATATTCCCATGGAATAACGCATACCCAAGCATGGGGAATTGAGTTTCATCTAGTTCCATACCCCAATTCCCATGGAATAAGAGCATTCTGGTAGCGGAGGACTAGGAATCTGCCTATTTCCCTCCCAAATGTTTAGGGAATAATGGCATTCTGGGCATTGGGAACGTTGAATCCTCATGTTCCCCTTCCAAATTCCCATGCAATAACCAATTTAATGTGTTGGGAATTTCGAATGCTCCAGTTCCTCGCCCAAATTCCAATCAACCTGTAACGAAATAATGACATTATGTGTGTTTAGAATTTAGAATCCTCCACTTCCCCTTCCAAATTCCCAACAAAACCATGGAATAAGAGCAGTTCACTCATTGCTAATTTCAACTCCTCCTCTTCCTCTCCCAAATTTCCACCAAACTCGAATGGAAGAACGGCATTTTGTGTGTGCGAAATTTAGAATCCTCCACTTCCCCTTCCAAATTCCCATAGAATAGCTGCATTCCGGGTATGGGGATTTTCAAAACATCCATATGCCCACTTAAATTCCCACGACAACCTCGGAAAAACAGCATTCATGGTGTTGGGAATATGGTATCCGCCATTTGCACTATCCAATTCCCAGCAAAACCATGCAATGACAGCACTCTGGGCATTGGGAATTTGGAATCCCCCGGTTCCACTCCCAAATTCCAATAGAATAAGAGCCTTGCAGGCATGGGGATATTGGAATCCTCGAGTTCCCTTCCAAAAAGCCCATGGAATAACGACATTCTGGGTATTGAGAATTGACAATTTGCCCATTTCCCTCCCAGATCCCTAGGGAATAAGACACTTCCGGGTGTCACGTATTTCGAATCCTTCAGCTCCGCACCATAACAGCCATGGAATAACAGAATTCCAGGTGTCAGGAATTGAGCATCCTCCACTTCCCCTTCGAATTTCCCATGGAATCATGGCATTCTGGCTGTTGGCACTTTAGAATCTCCCATACACCCTCCCAAATACCCAGGAAATTCACAAGGAATAACAGAATTCCAGATATCAGGAATCTATTATCCGCCAGCTCTCCACGCAATTTCCCATGGAATCATGGCATTCCTGGTGCAGGGAATCTTGACTCCTGCAGTTATCCTCCCAAATCGCCATAGAAAAATGGCATTCTGCGTGTTGGGAATTAACAATCCCCCAGAAACCCACCCCAAATCCCACCACATTCCCAAAGAAAAGCAACTTTCCAGATGTCTGCAATTTGAAATCTTCCAGTTCCCCACTCAAATTCCGATGGAACAACAGCATCCCAAGTGTCAGGAATTGGGAATGCTCCAGCTCCCTGAAAAAAATTCCCATGGAATCATGGGATTCCAGGTGTGAGCAATTGAGAATGCCCCGTACAGCCTCCCAGATTCCCACCACATTCCCATGGAATAACAACATTCCAGATTTCACGAACTGAGAATCATCCTCTTCCCCTCCCAAATTCCCATGGAAACATTGCATTCGGTTTTTCCGCAATTTGGAACCCCCCAGAAGCTGTCCCAAAATCCCACCAAATTCCCATGCAATAGCGGCATTCCAAGTATCAGGACTTTAGGATACCCCATTTCCGCATCCAAATTCCCATAGAATAACGGCCTTCCGGCTATCAGGAATTTCGAATCGTCCATACGGTCTCCCATATTCCCATGGAATAACGCATACCCAAGCATGGGGAATTGAGTTTCATCTAGTTCCATACCCCAATTCCCATGGAATAACAGCGTTCTGGGAGCTGTGTACTTGGAATCTGCCTATTTCCCTCCCAAATGTTTAGGGAATAATGGCATTCTGGGCATTGGGAACGTTGAATCCTCATGTTCCCCTTCCAAATTCCCATGAAATAACCAATTTAATGTGTTGGGAATTTCGAATGCTCCAGTTCCTCGCCCAAATTCCAATCAACCTGTAACGCAACAATGACACGATGTGTGTTGAGAATTTAGAATCCTCCACTTCCCCTTCCAAATTCCCATAGAATAGCTGCATTCCGGGTATGGGGATTTTCAAAACATCCATATGCCCTCTTAAATTCCCACGACAACCTCGGAAAAACAGCATTCATGGTGTTGGGAATATGGTATCCGCCATTTGCACTATCCAATTCCCAGCAAAACCATGCAATGACAGCACTCTGGGCATTGGGAATTTGGAATCCTCCGGTTCCACTCCCAAATTCCAATAGAATAACAGCCTTGCAGGCATGGGGATATTGGAATCCTCGAGTTCCCTTCCAAAAAGCCCATGGAATAACGACATTCTGGGTATTGAGAATTGACAATTTGCCCATTTCCCTCCCAGATCCCTAGGGAATAAGACACTTCCGGGTGTCACGTATTTCGAATCCTTCAAATCCGCACCATAACAGCCATGGAATAACAGAATTCCAGGTGTCAGGAATTGAGCATCCTCCACTTCCCCTTCGAATTTCCCATGGAATCATGGCATTCTGGCTGTTGGCACTTTAGAATCTCCCATACACCCTCCCAAATACCCAGGAAATTCACAAGGAATAACAGAATTCCAGATATCAGGAATCTATTATCCGCCAGCTCTCCACGCAATTTCCCATGGAATCATGGCATTCCTGGTGCAGGGAATCTTGACTCCTCCACTTATCCTCCCAAATCGCCATAGAAAAATGGCATTCTGCCTGTTGGGAATTAACAATCCCCCAGAAACCCACCCCAAATCCCACCACATTCCCAAAGAAAAGCAACTTTCCAGATGTCTGCAATTTGAAATCTTCCAGTTCCCCACTCAAATTCCGATGGAACAACAGCATCCCAAGTGTCAGGAATTGGGAATGCTCCAGCTCCCTGAAAAAAATTCCCATGGAATCATGGGATTCCAGGTGTGAGCAATTGAGAATGCCCCGTACAGCCTCCCAGATTCCCACCACATTCCCATGGAATAACAACATTCCCGATTTCACGAACTGAGAATCATCCTCTTCCCCTCCCAAATTCCCATGGAAACATTGCATTCGGTTTTTCCGCAATTTGGAACCCCCCAGAAGCTGTCCCAAAATCCCACCAAATTCCCATGCAATAGCGGCATTCCAAGTATCAGGAATTTAGGATACCCCATTTCCGCATCCAAATTCCCATAGAATAACGGCCTTCCGGCTATCAGGAATTTCGAATCGTCCATACGGTCTCCCATATTCCCATGGAATAACGCATACCCAAGCATGGGGAATTGAGTTTCATCTAGTTCCATACCCCAATTCCCATGGAATAAGAGCATTCTGGGAGCTGTGTACTTGGAATCTGCCTATTTCCCTCCCAAATGTTTAGGGAATAATGGCATTCTGGGCATTGGGAACGTTGAATCCTCATGTTCCCCTTGCAAATTCCCATGAAATAACCAATTGAATGTGTTGGGAATTTCGAATGCTCCAGTTCCTCGCCCAAATTCCAATCAACCTGTAACGCAATAATGACACGATGTGTGTTGAGAATTTAGAATCCTCCACTTCCCCTTCCAAATTCCCATAGAATAGCTGCATTCCGGGTATGGGGATTTTCAAAACATCCATATGCCCACTTAAATTCCCACGACAACCTCGGAAAAACAGCATTCATGGTGTTGGGAATATGGTATCCGCCATTTGCACTATCCAATTCCCAGCAAAACCATGCAATGACAGCACTCTGGGCATTGGGAATTTGGAATCCTCCGGTTCCACTCCCAAATTCCAATAGAATAACAGCCTTGCAGGCATGGGGATATTGGAATCCTCGAGTTCCCTTCCAAAAAGCCCATGGAATAACGACATTCTGGGTATTGAGAATTGAGAATTTGCCCATTTCCCTCCCAGATCCCTAGGGAATAAGACACTTCCGGGTGTCACGTATTTCGAATCCTTCAGCTCCGCACCATAACAGCCATGGAATAACAGAATTCCAGGTGTCAGGAATGGAGCATCCTCCAGTTCCCCTTCGAATTTCCCATGGAATCATGGCATTCTGGCTGTTGGCACTTTAGAATCTCCCATACACCCTCCCAAATACCCAGGAAATTCACAAGGAATAACAGAATTCCAGATATCAGGAATCTATTATCCGCCAGCTCTCCACGCAATTTCCCATGGAATCATGGCATTCCTGGTGCAGGGAATCTTGACTCCTCCACTTATCCTCCCAAATCGCCATAGAAAAATGGCATTCTGCCTGTTGGGAATTAACAATCCCCCAGAAACCCACCCCAAATCCCACCACATTCCCAAAGAAAAGCAACTTTCCAGATGTCTGCAATTTGAAATATTCCAGTTCCCCACTCAAATTCCGATGGAACAACAGCATCCCAAGTGTCAGGAATTGGGAATGCTCCAGCTCCCTGAAAAAAATTCCCATGGAATCATGGGATTCCAGGTGTGAGCAATTGAGAATGCCCCGTACAGCCTCCCAGATTCCCACCACATTCCCATGGAATAACAACATTCCGGATTTCAGGAACTGAGAATCATCCTCTTCCCCTCCCAAATTCCCATGGAAACATTGCATTCGGTTTTGCCGCAATTTGGAACCCCCCAGAAGCTGTCCCAAAATCCCACCAAATTCCCATGCAATAGCGGCATTCCAAGTATCAGGAATTTAGGATACCCCATTTCTGCATCCAAATTCCCATAAAATAACGGCCTTCCGGCTATCAGGAATTTCGAATCGTCCATACGGTCTCCCATATTCCCATGGAATAACGCATACCCAAGCATGGGGAATTGAGTTTCATCTAGTTCCATACCCCAATTCCCATGGAATAACAGCATTCTGGTAGCGGAGGACTAGGAATCTGCCTGTTTCCCTCCCAAATGTTTAGGGAATAATGGCATTCTGGGCATTGGGAACGTTGAATCCTCATGTTCCCCTTCCAAATTCCCATGAAATAACCAATTTAATGTGTTGGGAATTTCGAATGCTCCAGTTCCTCGCCCAAATTCCAATCAACCTGTAACGAAATAATGACACTATGTGTGTTTAGAATTTAGAATCCTCCACTTCCCCTTCCAAATTCCCAACAAAACCATGGAATAAGAGCAGTTCACTCATTGCTAATTTCAACTCCTCCTCTTCCTCTCCCAAATTTCCACCAAACTCGAATGGAAGAACGGCATTTTGTGTGTGCGAAATTTAGAATCCTCCACTTCCCCTTCCAAATTCCCATAGAATAGCTGCATTCCGGGTATGGGGATTTTCAAAACATCCATATGCCCACTTAAATTCCCACGACAACCTCGGAAAAACAGCATTCATGGTGTTGGGAATATGGTATCCGCCATTTGCACTATCCAATTCCCAGCAAAACCATGCAATTACAGCACTCTGGGCATTGGGAATTTGGAATCCTCCGGTTCCATTCCCAAATTCCAGTAGAATAACAGCCTTGCAGGCATAGGGATATTGGAATCCTCGAGTTCCCTTCCAAAAAGCCCATGGAATAACGACATTCTGGGTATTGAGAATTGAGAATTTGCCCATTTCCCTCCCAGATCCCTAGGGAATAAGACACTTCCGGGTGTCACGTATTTCGAATCCTTCAAATCCGCACCATAACAGCCATGGAATAACAGAATTCCAGGTGTCAGGAATGGAGCATCCTCCACTTCCCCTTCGAATTTCCCATGGAATCATGGCATTCTGGCTGTTGGCACTTTAGAATCTCCCATACACCCTCCCAAATACCCAGGAAATTCACAAGGAATAACAGAATTCCAGATATCAGGAATCTATTATCCGCCAGCTCTCCACGCAATTTCCCATGGAATCATGGCATTCCTGGTGCAGGGAATCTTGACTCCTCCACTTATCCTCCCAAATCGCCATAGAAAAATGGCATTCTGCGTGTTGGGAATTAACAATCCCCCAGAAACCCACCCCAAATCCCACCACATTCCCAAAGAAAAGCAACTTTCCAGATGTCTGCAATTTGAAATCTTCCAGTTCCCCACTCAAATTCCGATGGAACAACAGCATCCCAAGTGTCAGGAATTGGGAATGCTCCAGCTCCCTGAAAAAAATTCCCATGGAATCATGGGATTCCAGGTGTGAGCAATTGAGAATGCCCCGTACAGCCTCCCAGATTCCCACCACATTCCCATGGAATAACAACATTCCGGATTTCAGGAACTGAGAATCATCCTCTTCCCCTCCCAAATTCCCATGGAAACATTGCATTCGGTTTTTCCGCAATTTGGAACCCCCCAGAAGCTGTCCCAAAATCCCACCAAATTCCCATGCAATAGCGGCATTCCAAGTATCAGGACTTTAGGATACCCCATTTCCGCATCCAAATTCCCATAGAATAACGGCCTTCCGGCTATCAGGAATTTCGAATCGTCCATACGGTCTCCCATATTCCCATGGAATAACGCATACCCAAGCATGGGGAATTGAGTTTCATCTAGTTCCATACCCCAATTCCCATGGAATAAGAGCATTCTGGTAGCGGAGGACTAGGAATCTGCCTATTTCCCTCCCAAATGTTTAGGGAATAATGGCATTCTGGGCATTGGGAACGTTGAATCCTCATGTTCCCCTTCCAAATTCCCATGAAATAACCAATTTAATGTGTTGGGAATTTCGAATGCTCCAGTTCCTCGCCCAAATTCCAATCAACCTGTAACGCAACAATGACACGATGTGTGTTGAGAATTTAGAATCCTCCACTTCCCCTTCCAAATTCCCATAGAATAGCTGCATTCCGGGTATGGGGATTTTCAAAACATCCATATGCCCTCTTAAATTCCCACGACAACCTCGGAAAAACAGCATTCATGGTGTTGGGAATATGGTATCCGCCATTTGCACTATCCAATTCCCAGCAAAACCATGCAATGACAGCACTCTGGGCATTGGGAATTTGGAATCCTCCGGTTCCACTCCCAAATTCCAATAGAATAACAGCCTTGCAGGCATGGGGATATTGGAATCCTCGAGTTCCCTTCCAAAAAGCCCATGGAATAACGACATTCTGGGTATTGAGAATTGACAATTTGCCCATTTCCCTCCCAGATCCCTAGGGAATAAGACACTTCCGGGTGTCACGTATTTCGAATCCTTCAAATCCGCACCATAACAGCCATGGAATAACAGAATTCCAGGTGTCAGGAATTGAGCATCCTCCACTTCCCCTTCGAATTTCCCATGGAATCATGGCATTCTGGCTGTTGGCACTTTAGAATCTCCCATACACCCTCCCAAATACCCAGGAAATTCACAAGGAATAACAGAATTCCAGATATCAGGAATCTATTATCCGCCAGCTCTCCACGCAATTTCCCATGGAATCATGGCATTCCTGGTGCAGGGAATCTTGACTCCTCCACTTATCCTCCCAAATCGCCATAGAAAAATGGCATTCTGCCTGTTGGGAATTAACAATCCCCCAGAAACCCACCCCAAATCCCACCACATTCCCAAAGAAAAGCAACTTTCCAGATGTCTGCAATTTGAAATCTTCCAGTTCCCCACTCAAATTCCGATGGAACAACAGCATCCCAAGTGTCAGGAATTGGGAATGCTCCAGCTCCCTGAAAAAAATTCCCATGGAATCATGGGATTCCAGGTGTGAGCAATTGAGAATGCCCCGTACAGCCTCCCAGATTCCCACCACATTCCCATGGAATAACAACATTCCCGATTTCACGAACTGAGAATCATCCTCTTCCCCTCCCAAATTCCCATGGAAACATTGCATTCGGTTTTTCCGCAATTTGGAACCCCCCAGAAGCTGTCCCAAAATCCCACCAAATTCCCATGCAATAGCGGCATTCCAAGTATCAGGAATTTAGGATACCCCATTTCCGCATCCAAATTCCCATAGAATAACGGCCTTCCGGCTATCAGGAATTTCGAATCGTCCATACGGTCTCCCATATTCCCATGGAATAACGCATACCCAAGCATGGGGAATTGAGTTTCATCTAGTTCCATACCCCAATTCCCATGGAATAAGAGCATTCTGGGAGCTGTGTACTTGGAATCTGCCTATTTCCCTCCCAAATGTTTAGGGAATAATGGCATTCTGGGCATTGGGAACGTTGAATCCTCATGTTCCCCTTGCAAATTCCCATGAAATAACCAATTGAATGTGTTGGGAATTTCGAATGCTCCAGTTCCTCGCCCAAATTCCAATCAACCTGTAACGCAATAATGACACGATGTGTGTTGAGAATTTAGTATCCTCCACTTCCCCTTCCAAATTCCCATAGAATAGCTGCATTCCGGGTATGGGGATTTTCAAAACATCCATATGCCCACTTAAATTCCCACGACAACCTCGGAAAAACAGCATTCATGGTGTTGGGAATATGGTATCCGCCATTTGCACTATCCAATTCCCAGCAAAACCATGCAATGACAGCACTCTGGGCATTGGGAATTTGGAATCCTCCAGTTCCACTCCCAAATTCCAATAGAATAACAGCCTTGCAGGCATGGGGATATTGGAATCCTCGAGTTCCCTTCCAAAAAGCCCATGGAATAACGACATTCTGGGTATTGAGAATTGACAATTTGCCCATTTCCCTCCCAGATCCCTAGGGAATAAGACACTTCCGGGTGTCACGTATTTCGAATCCTTCAAATCCGCACCATAACAGCCATGGAATAACAGAATTCCAGGTGTCAGGAATGGAGCATCCTCCACTTCCCCTTCGAATTTCCCATGGAATCATGGCATTCTGGCTGTTGGCACTTTAGAATCTCCCATACACCCTCCCAAATACCCAGGAAATTCACAAGGAATAACAGAATTCCAGATATCAGGAATCTATTATCCGCCAGCTCTCCACGCAATTTCCCATGGAATCATGGCATTCCTGGTGCAGGGAATCTTGACTCCTCCACTTATCCTCCCAAATCGCCATAGAAAAATGGCATTCTGCCTGTTGGGAATTAACAATCCCCCAGAAACCCACCCCAAATCCCACCACATTCCCAAAGAAAAGCAACTTTCCAGATGTCTGCAATTTGAAATATTCCAGTTCCCCACTCAAATTCCGATGGAACAACAGCATCCCAAGTGTCAGGAATTGGGAATGCTCCAGCTCCCTGAAAAAAATTCCCATGGAATCATGGGATTCCAGGTGTGAGCAATTGAGAATGCCCCGTACAGCCTCCCAGATTCCCACCACATTCCCATGGAATAACAACATTCCGGATTTCAGGAACTGAGAATCATCCTCTTCCCCTCCCAAATTCCCATGGAAACATTGCATTCGGTTTTTCCGCAATTTGGAACCCCCCAGAAGCTGTCCCAAAATCCCACCAAATTCCCATGCAATAGCGGCATTCCAAGTATCAGGAATTTAGGATACCCCATTTCCGCATCCAAATTCCCATAGAATAACGGCCTTCCGGCTATCAGGAATTTCGAATCGTCCATACGGTCTCCCATATTCCCATGGAATAACGCATACCCAAGCATGGGGAATTGAGTTTCATCTAGTTCCATACCCCAATTCCCATGGAATAAGAGTATTCTGGTAGTGGAGGAATAGGAATCTGCCTATTTCCCTCCCAAATGTTTAGGGAATAATGGCATTCTGGGCATTGGGAACGTTGAATCCTCATGTTCCCCTTGCAAATTCCCATGAAATAACCAATCTAATGTGTTGGGAATTTCGAATGCTCCAGTTCCTCGCCCAAATTCCAATCAACCTGTAACGAAATAATGACACTATGTGTGTGCGAAATTTACAATCCTCCACTTCCCCTTCCAAATTCCCAACAAAACCATGGAATAAGAGCAGTTCACTCATTGCTAATTTCAACTCCTCCTCTTCCTCTCCCAAATTTCCACCAAACTCGAATGGAAGAACGGCATTTTGTGTGTGCGAAATTTAGAATCCTCCACTTCCCCTTCCAAATTCCCATAGAATAGCTGCATTCCGGGTATGGGGATTTTCAAAACATCCATATGCCCACTTAAATTCCCACGACAACCTCGGAAAAACAGCATTCATGGTGTTGGGAATATGGTATCCGCCATTTGCACTATCCAATTCCCAGCAAAACCATGCAATGACAGCACTCTGGGCATTGGGAATTTGGAATCCCCCGGTTCCACTCCCAAATTCCAATAGAATAAGAGCCTTGCAGGCATGGGGATATTGGAATCCTCGAGTTCCCTTCCAAAAAGCCCATGGAATAACGACATTCTGGGTATTGAGAATTGAGAATTTGCCCATTTCCCTCCCAGATCCCTAGGGAATAAGACACTTCCGGGTGTCACGTATTTCGAATCCTTCAAATCCGCACCATAACAGCCATGGAATAACAGAATTCCAGGTGTCAGGAATGGAGCATCCTCCACTTCCCCTTCGAATTTCCCATGGAATCATGGCATTCTGGCTGTTGGCACTTTAGAATCTCCCATACACCCTCCCAAATACCCAGGAAATTCACAAGGAATAACAGAATTCCAGATATCAGGAATCTATTATCCGCCAGCTCTCCACGCAATTTCCCATGGAATCATGGCATTCCTGGTGCAGGGAATCTTGACTCCTCCACTTATCCTCCCAAATCGCCATAGAAAAATGGCATTCTGCCTGTTGGGAATTAACAATCCCCCAGAAACCCACCCCAAATCCCACCACATTCCCAAAGAAAAGCAACTTTCCAGATGTCTGCAATTTGAAATATTCCAGTTCCCCACTCAAATTCCGATGGAACAACAGCATCCCAAGTGTCAGGAATTGGGAATGCTCCAGCTCCCTGAAAAAAATTCCCATGGAATCATGGGATTCCAGGTGTGAGCAATTGAGAATGCCCCGTACAGCCTCCCAGATTCCCACCACATTCCCATGGAATAACAACATTCCAGATTTCACGAACTGAGAATCATCCTCTTCCCCTCCCAAATTCCCATGGAAACATTGCATTCGGTTTTTCCGCAATTTGCAACCCCCCAGAAGCTGTCCCAAAATCCCACCAAATTCCCATGCAATAGCGGCATTCCAAGTATCAGGACTTTAGGATACCCCATTTCCGCATCCAAATTCCCATAGAATAACGGCCTTCCGGCTATCAGGAATTTCGAATCGTCCATACGGTCTCCCATATTCCCATGGAATAACGCATACCCAAGCATGGGGAATTGAGTTTCATCTAGTTCCATACCCCGATTCCCATGGAATAACAGCATTCTGGGAGCTGAGGACTTGGAAGCTGCCTGTTTCCCTCCCAAATGCTTAGGGAATAACGGCATTCTGGGCATTGGGAACGTTGAATCCTCATGTTCCCCTTGCAAATTCCCATGAAATAACCAATTGAATGTGTTGGGAATTTCGAATGCTCCAGTTCCTCGCCCAAATTCCAATCAACCTGTAACAAAATCATGACAATATGTGTGTGCGAAATTTAGAGTCCTCCACTTCCCCTTCCAAATTCCCAACAAAACCATGGAATAAGAGCAGTTCACTCATTGCTAATTTCAACTCCTCCTCTTCCTCTCCCAAATTTCCACCAAACTCGAATGGAAGAACGGCATTTTGTGTGTGCGAAATTTAGAATCCTCCACTTCCCCTTCCAAATTCCCATAGAAGAGCTGCATTCCGGGTATGGGGATTTTCAAAACATCCATATGCCCACTTAAATTCCCACGACAACCTCGGAAAAACAGCATTCATGGTGTTGGGAATATGGTATCCGCCATTTGCACTATCCAATTCCCAGCAAAACCATGCAATGACAGCACTCTGGGCATTGGGAATTTGGAATCCTCCGGTTCCACTCCCAAATTCCAATAGAATAACAGCCTTGCAGGCATGGGGATATTGGAATCCTCGAGTTCCCTTCCAAAAAGCCCATGGAATAACGACATTCTGGGTATTGAGAATTGACAATTTGCCCATTTCCCTCCCAGATCCCTAGGGAATAAGACAATTCCGGGTGTCAGGCATTTGGAATCCTTCAGCTCCGCACCATAACTGCCATGGAATAACAGAATTCCAGGTGTCAGGAATTGAGCATCCTCCACTTCCCCTTCGAATTTCCCATGGAATCATGGCATTCTGGCTGTCAGCACTTTAGAATCTCCCATACACCCTCCCAAATAACCACGAAATTCACAAGGAATAACAGAATTCCAGATATCAGGAATGTATTCTCCGCCAGCTCTCCACGCAATTTCCCATGGAATCATGGCATTCCTGGTGCAGGGAATCTTGATTCCTCCAGTTATCCTCCCAAATCCCCATAGAAAAATGGCATTCTGCGTGTTGGGAATTAACAATCCCCCAGAAACCCACCCCAAATCCCACCACATTCCCAAAGAAAAGCAACTTTCCAGATGTCTGCAATTTGAAATCTTCCAGTTCCCCACTCAAATTCCCATGAAACAACAGCATTCCAATTGTCAGAAATTGGGAATCCTCCAGCTCCCTGAAAAAAAATTCCCATGGAATCATGGGATTCCAGGTGTGAGGAATTGAGAATGCCCCGTACAGCCTCCCAGATTCCCACCACATTCCCATGGAATAACAACATTCCAGATTTCAGGAACTGAGAATCATCCTCTTCCCCTCCCAAATTCCCATGGAAACATTGCATTCGGTTTTTCCGCAATTTGGAACCCCCCAGAAGCTGTCCCAAAATCCCACCAAATTCCCATGCAATAGCGGCATTCCAAGTATCAGGAATTTAGGATACCCCATTTCCACATCCAAATTCCCATAAAATAACGGCCTTCCGGCTATCAGGAATTTCGAATCGTCCATACGGTCTCCCATATTCCCATGGAATAACGCATACCCAAGCATGGGGAATTGAGTTTCATCTAGTTCCATACCCCGATTCCCATGGAATAACAGCATTCTGGGATCTGAGGACTTGGAAGCTGCCTGTTTCCCTCCCAAATGCTTAGGGAATAATGGCATTCTGGGCATTGGGAACGTTGAATCCTCATGTTCCCCTTGCAAATTCCCATGAAATAACCAATTTAATGTGTTGGGAATTTCGAATGCTCCAGTTCCTCGCCCAAATTCCAATCAACCTGTAACGCAACAATGACACGATGTGTGTTGAGAATTTAGAATCCTCCACTTCCCCTTCCAAATTCCCATAGAATAGCTGCATTCCGGGTATGGGGATTTTCAAAACATCCATATGCCCACTTAAATTCCCACGACAACCTCGGAAAAACAGCATTCATGGTGTTGGGAATATGGTATCCGCCATTTGCACTATCCAATTCCCAGCAAAACCATGCAATGACAGCACTCTGGGCATTGGGAATTTGGAATCCTCCGGTTCCACTCCCAAATTCCAATAGAATAACAGCCTTGCAGGCATGGGGATATTGGAATCCTCGAGTTCCCTTCCAAAAAGCCCATGGAATAACGACATTCTGGGTATTGAGAATTGAGAATTTGCCCATTTCCCTCCCAGATCCCTAGGGAATAAGACACTTCCGGGTGTCACGTATTTCGAATCCTTCAGCTCCGCACCATAACAGCCATGGAATAACAGAATTCCAGGTGTCAGGAATGGAGCATCCTCCACTTCCCCTTCGAATTTCCCATGGAATCATGGCATTCTGGCTGTTGGCACTTTAGAATCTCCCATACACCCTCCCAAATACCCAGGAAATTCACAAGGAATAACAGAATTCCAGATATCAGGAATCTATTATCCGCCAGCTCTCCACGCAATTTCCCATGGAATCATGGCATTCCTGGTGCAGGGAATCTTGACTCCTCCACTTATCCTCCCAAATCGCCATAGAAAAATGGCATTCTGCCTGTTGGGAATTAACAATCCCCCAGAAACCCACCCCAAATCCCACCACATTCCCAAAGAAAAGTAACTTTCCAGATGTCTGCAATTTGAAATATTCCAGTTCCCCACTCAAATTCCGAAGGAACAACAGCATCCCAAGTGTCAGGAATTGGGAATGCTCCAGCTCCCTGAAAAAAAATTCCCATGGAATCATGGGATTCCAGGTGTGAGCAATTGAGAATGCCCCGTACAGCCTCCCAGATTCCCACCACATTCCCATGGAATAACAACATTCCGGATTTCAGGAACTGAGAATCATCCTCTTCCCCTCCCAAATTCCCATGGAAACATTGCATTCGGTTTTTCCGCAATTTGGAACCCCCCAGAAGCTGTCCCAAAATCCCACCAAATTCCCATGCAATAGCGGCATTCCAAGTATCAGGAATTTAGGATACCCCATTTCCGCATCCAAATTCCCATAGAATAACGGCCTTCCGGCTATCAGGAATTTCGAATCGTCCATACGGTCTCCCATATTCCCATGGAATAACGCATACCCAAGCATGGGGAATTGAGTTTCATCTAGTTCCATACCCCAATTCCCATGGAATAAGAGTATTCTGGTAGTGGAGGAATAGGAATCTGCCTATTTCCCTCCCAAATGTTTAGGGAATAATGGCATTCTGGGCATTGGGAACGTTGAATCCTCATGTTCCCCTTGCAAATTCCCATGAAATAACCAATTTAATGTGTTGGGAATTTCGAATGCTCCAGTTCCTCGCCCAAATTCCAATCAACCTGTAACGAAATAATGACACTATGTGTGTGCGAAATTTACAATCCTCCACTTCCCCTTCCAAATTCCCAACAAAACCATGGAATAAGAGCAGTTCACTCATTGCTAATTTCAACTCCTCCTCTTCCTCTCCCAAATTTCCACCAAACTCGAATGGAAGAACGGCATTTTGTGTGTGCGAAATTTAGAATCCTCCACTTCCCCTTCCAAATTCCCATAGAATAGCTGCATTCCGGGTATGGGGATTTTCAAAACATCCATATGCCCACTTAAATTCCCACGACAACCTCGGAAAAACAGCATTCATGGTGTTGGGAATATGGTATCCGCCATTTGCACTATCCAATTCCCAGCAAAACCATGCAATGACAGCACTCTGGGCATTGGGAATTTGGAATCCTCCGATTCCATTCCCAAATTCCAATAGAATAACAGCTTTGCAGGCATGGGGATATTGGAATCCTCGAGTTCCCTTCCAAAAAGCCCATGGAATAACGACATTCTGGGTATTGAGAATTGAGAATTTGCCCATTTCCCTCCCAGATCCCTAGGGAATAAGACACTTCCGGGTGTCACGTATTTCGAATCCTTCAAATCCGCACCATAACAGCCATGGAATAACAGAATTCCAGGTGTCAGGAATGGAGCATCCTCCACTTCCCCTTCGAATTTCCCATGGAATCATGGCATTCTGGCTGTTGGCACTTTAGAATCTCCCATACACCCTCCCAAATACCCAGGAAATTCACAAGGAATAACAGAATTCCAGATATCAGGAATCTATTATCCGCCAGCTCTCCACGCAATTTCCCATGGAATCATGGCATTCCTGGTGCAGGGAATCTTGACTCCTCCACTTATCCTCCCAAATCGCCATAGAAAAATGGCATTCTGCCTGTTGGGAATTAACAATCCCCCAGAAACCCACCCCAAATCCCACCACATTCCCAAAGAAAAGCAACTTTCCAGATGTCTGCAATTTGAAATATTCCAGTTCCCCACTCAAATTCCGATGGAACAACAGCATCCCAAGTGTCAGGAATTGGGAATGCTCCAGCTCCCTGAAAAAAATTCCCATGGAATCATGGGATTCCAGGTGTGAGCAATTGAGAATGCCCCGTACAGCCTCCCAGATTCCCACCACATTCCCATGGAATAACAACATTCCAGATTTCACGAACTGAGAATCATCCTCTTCCCCTCCCAAATTCCCATGGAAACATTGCATTCGGTTTTTCCGCAATTTGCAACCCCCCAGAAGCTGTCCCAAAATCCCACCAAATTCCCATGCAATAGCGGCATTCCAAGTATCAGGACTTTAGGATACCCCATTTCCGCATCCAAATTCCCATAGAATAACGGCCTTCCGGCTATCAGGAATTTCGAATCGTCCATACGGTCTCCCATATTCCCATGGAATAACGCATACCCAAGCATGGGGAATTGAGTTTCATCTAGTTCCATACCCCAATTCCCATGGAATAACAGCATTCTGGGAGCTGAGGACTTGGAAGCTGCCTGTTTCCCTCCCAAATGCTTAGGGAATAATGGCATTCTGGGCATTGGGAACGTTGAATCCTCATGTTCCCCTTGCAAATTCCCATGAAATAACCAATTTAATGTGTTGGGAATTTCGAATGCTCCAGTTCCTCGCCCAAATTCCAATCAACCTGTAACGAAATCATGACACTATGTGTGTTTAGAATTTAGAATCCTCCACGTCCCCTTCCAAATTCCCAAGAAAACCATGGAATAAGAGCAGTTCACTCATTGCTAATTTCAACTCCTCCTCTTCCTCTCCCAAATTTCCACCAAACTCGAATGGAAGAACGGCATTTTGTGTGTGCGAAATTTAGAATCCTCCACTTCCCCTTCCAAATTCCCATAGAATAGCTGCATTCCGGGTATGGGGATTTTCAAAACATCCATATGCCCACTTAAATTCCCACGACAACCTCGGAAAAACAGCATTCATGGTGTTGGGAATATGGTATCCGCCATTTGCACTATCCAATTCCCAGCAAAACCATGCAATGACAGCACTCTGGGCATTGGGAATTTGGAATCCTCCGGTTCCACTCCCAAATTCCAATAGAATAACAGCCTTGCAGGCATGGGGATATTGGAATCCTCGAGTTCCCTTCCAAAAAGCCCATGGAATAACGACATTCTGGGTATTGAGAATTGACAATTTGCCCATTTCCCTCCCAGATCCCTAGGGAATAAGACAATTCCGGGTGTCAGGCATTTGGAATCCTTCAGCTCCGCACCATAACTGCCATGGAATAACAGAATTCCAGGTGTCAGGAATTGAGCATCCTCCACTTCCCCTTCGAATTTCCCATGGAATCATGGCATTCTGGGTGTCAGCACTTTAGAATCTCCCATACACCCTCCCAAATAACCACGAAATTCACAAGGAATAACAGAATTCCAGATATCAGGAATGTATTCTCCGCCAGCTCTCCACGCAATTTCCCATGGAATCATGGCATTCCTGGTGCAGGGAATCTTGATTCCTCCAGTTATCCTCCCAAATCCCCATAGAAAAATGGCATTCTGCGTGTTGGGAATTAACAATCCCCCAGAAACCCACCCCAAATCCCACCACATTCCCAAAGAAAAGCAACTTTCCAGATGTCTGCAATTTGAAATCTTCCAGTTCCCCACTCAAATTCCCATGAAACAACAGCATTCCAATTGTCAGAAATTGGGAATCCTCCAGCTCCCTGAAAAAAAATTCCCATGGAATCATGGGATTCCAGGTGTGAGGAATTGAGAATGCCCCGTACAGCCTCCCAGATTCCCACCACATTCCCATGGAATAACAACATTCCAGATTTCAGGAACTGAGAATCATCCTCTTCCCCTCCCAAATTCCCATGGAAACATTGCATTCGGTTTTTCCGCAATTTGGAACCCCCCAGAAGCTGTCCCAAAATCCCACCAAATTCCCATGCAATAGCGGCATTCCAAGTATCAGGAATTTAGGATACCCCATTTCCACATCCAAATTCCCATAAAATAACGGCCTTCCGGCTATCAGGAATTTCGAATCGTCCATACGGTCTCCCATATTCCCATGGAATAACGCATACCCAAGCATGGGGAATTGAGTTTCATCTAGTTCCATACCCCGATTCCCATGGAATAACAGCATTCTGGGAGCTGAGGACTTGGAAGCTGCCTGTTTCCCTCCCAAATGTTTAGGGAATAACGGCATTCTGGGCATTGGGAACGTTGAATCCTCATGTTCCCCTTGCAAATTCCCATGAAATAACCAATTTAATGTGTTGGGAATTTCGAATGCTCCAGTTCCTCGCCCAAATTCCAATCAACCTGTAACAAAATCATGACAATATGTGTGTGCGAAATTTAGAGTCCTCCACTTCCCCTTCCAAATTCCCAACAAAACCATGGAATAAGAGCAGTTCACTCATTGCTAATTTCAACTCCTCCTCTTCCTCTCCCAAATTTCCACCAAACTCGAATGGAAGAACGGCATTTTGTGTGTGCGAAATTTAGAATCCTCCACTTCCCCTTCCAAATTCCCATAGAAGAGCTGCATTCCGGGTATGGGGATTTTCAAAACATCCATATGCCCACTTAAATTCCCACGACAACCTCGGAAAAACAGCATTCATGGTGTTGGGAATATGGTATCCGCCATTTGCACTATCCAATTCCCAGCAAAACCATGCAATGACAGCACTCTGGGCATTGGGAATTTGGAATCCTCCGGTTCCACTCCCAAATTCCAATAGAATAACAGCCTTGCAGGCATGGGGATATTGGAATCCTCGAGTTCCCTTCCAAAAAGCCCATGGAATAACGACATTCTGGGTATTGAGAATTGACAATTTGCCCATTTCCCTCCCAGATCCCTAGGGAATAAGACAATTCCGGGTGTCAGGCATTTGGAATCCTTCAGCTCCGCACCATAACTGCCATGGAATAACAGAATTCCAGGTGTCAGGAATTGAGCATCCTCCACTTCCCCTTCGAATTTCCCATGGAATCATGGCATTCTGGGTGTCAGCACTTTAGAATCTCCCATACACCCTCCCAAATAACCACGAAATTCACAAGGAATAACAGAATTCCAGATATCAGGAATGTATTCTCCGCCAGCTCTCCACGCAATTTCCCATGGAATCATGGCATTCCTGGTGCAGGGAATCTTGATTCCTCCAGTTATCCTCCCAAATCCCCATAGAAAAATGGCATTCTGCCTGTTGGGAATTAACAATCCCCCAGAAACCCACCCCAAATCCCACCACATTCCCAAAGAAAAGCAACTTTCCAGATGTCTGCAATTTGAAATCTTCCAGTTCCCCACTCAAATTCCCATGAAACAACAGCATTCCAATTGTCAGAAATTGGGAATCCTCCAGCTCCCTGAAAAAAAATTCCCATGGAATCATGGGATTCCAGGTGTGAGGAATTGAGAATGCCCCGTACAGCCTCCCAGATTCCCACCACATTCCCATGGAATAACAACATTCCAGATTTCAGGAACTGAGAATCATCCTCTTCCCCTCCCAAATTCCCATGGAAACATTGCATTCGGTTTTTCCGCAATTTGGAACCCCCCAGAAGCTGTCCCAAAATCCCACCAAATTCCCATGCAATAGCGGCATTCCAAGTATCAGGAATTTAGGATACCCCATTTCCACATCCAAATTCCCATAAAATAACGGCCTTCCGGCTATCAGGAATTTCGAATCGTCCATACGGTCTCCCATATTCCCATGGAATAACGCATACCCAAGCATGGGGAATTGAGTTTCATCTAGTTCCATACCCCGATTCCCATGGAATAACAGCATTCTGGGATCTGAGGACTTGGAAGCTGCCTGTTTCCCTCCCAAATGCTTAGGGAATAATGGCATTCTGGGCATTGGGAACGTTGAATCCTCATGTTCCCCTTGCAAATTCCCATGAAATAACCAATTTAATGTGTTGGGAATTTCGAATGCTCCAGTTCCTCGCCCAAATTCCAATCAACCTGTAACGCAACAATGACACGATGTGTGTTGAGAATTTAGAATCCTCCACTTCCCCTTCCAAATTCCCATAGAATAGCTGCATTCCGGGTATGGGGATTTTCAAAACATCCATATGCCCACTTAAATTCCCACGACAACCTCGGAAAAACAGCATTCATGGTGTTGGGAATATGGTATCCGCCATTTGCACTATCCAATTCCCAGCAAAACCATGCAATGACAGCACTCTGGGCATTGGGAATTTGGAATCCTCCGGTTCCACTCCCAAATTCCAATAGAATAACAGCCTTGCAGGCATGGGGATATTGGAATCCTCGAGTTCCCTTCCAAAAAGCCCATGGAATAACGACATTCTGGGTATTGAGAATTGAGAATTTGCCCATTTCCCTCCCAGATCCCTAGGGAATAAGACACTTCCGGGTGTCACGTATTTCGAATCCTTCAAATCCGCACCATAACAGCCATGGAATAACAGAATTCCAGGTGTCAGGAATGGAGCATCCTCCACTTCCCCTTCGAATTTCCCATGGAATCATGGCATTCTGGCTGTTGGCACTTTAGAATCTCCCATACACCCTCCCAAATACCCAGGAAATTCACAAGGAATAACAGAATTCCAGATATCAGGAATCTATTATCCGCCAGCTCTCCACGCAATTTCCCATGGAATCATGGCATTCCTGGTGCAGGGAATCTTGACTCCTCCACTTATCCTCCCAAATCGCCATAGAAAAATGGCATTCTGCCTGTTGGGAATTAACAATCCCCCAGAAACCCACCCCAAATCCCACCACATTCCCAAAGAAAAGTAACTTTCCAGATGTCTGCAATTTGAAATATTCCAGTTCCCCACTCAAATTCCGAAGGAACAACAGCATCCCAAGTGTCAGGAATTGGGAATGCTCCAGCTCCCTGAAAAAAAATTCCCATGGAATCATGGGATTCCAGGTGTGAGCAATTGAGAATGCCCCGTACAGCCTCCCAGATTCCCACCACATTCCCATGGAATAACAACATTCCGGATTTCAGGAACTGAGAATCATCCTCTTCCCCTCCCAAATTCCCATGGAAACATTGCATTCGGTTTTTCCGCAATTTGGAACCCCCCAGAAGCTGTCCCAAAATCCCACCAAATTCCCATGCAATAGCGGCATTCCAAGTATCAGGAATTTAGGATACCCCATTTCTGCATCCAAATTCCCATAGAATAACGGCCTTCCGGCTATCAGGAATTTCGAATCGTCCATACGGTCTCCCATATTCCCATGGAATAACGCATACCCAAGCATGGGGAATTGAGTTTCATCTAGTTCCATACCCCAATTCCCATGGAATAAGAGCATTCTGGTAGCGGAGGACTAGGAATCTGCCTATTTCCCTCCCAAATGTTTAGGGAATAATGGCATTCTGGGCATTGGGAACGTTGAATCCTCATGTTCCCCTTCCAAATTCCCATGAAATAACCAATTTAATGTGTTGGGAATTTCGAATGCTCCAGTTCCTCGCCCAAATTCCAATCAACCTGTAACGAAATAATGACACTATGTGTGTTTAGAATTTAGAATCCTCCACTTCCCCTTCCAAATTCCCAACAAAACCATGGAATAAGAGCAGTTCACTCATTGCTAATTTCAACTCCTCCTCTTCCTCTCCCAAATTTCCACCAAACTCGAATGGAAGAACGGCATTTTGTGTGTGCGAAATTTAGAATCCTCCACTTCCCCTTCCAAATTCCCATAGAATAGCTGCATTCCGGGTATGGGGATTTTCAAAACATCCATATGCCCACTTAAATTCCCACGACAACCTCGGAAAAACAGCATTCATGGTGTTGGGAATATGGTATCCGCCATTTGCACTATCCAATTCCCAGCAAAACCATGCAATGACAGCACTCTGGGCATTGGGAATTTGGAATCCTCCGGTTCCACTCCCAAATTCCAATAGAATAACAGCCTTGCAGGCATGGGGATATTGGAATCCTCGAGTTCCCTTCCAAAAAGCCCATGGAATAACGACATTCTGGGTATTGAGAATTGAGAATTTGCCCATTTCCCTCCCAGATCCCTAGGGAATAAGACACTTCCGGGTGTCACGTATTTCGAATCCTTCAGCTCCGCACCATAACAGCCATGGAATAACAGAATTCCAGGTGTCAGGAATGGAGCATCCTCCACTTCCCCTTCGAATTTCCCATGGAATCATGGCATTCTGGCTGTTGGCACTTTAGAATCTCCCATACACCCTCCCAAATACCCAGGAAATTCACAAGGAATAACAGAATTCCAGATATCAGGAATCTATTATCCGCCAGCTCTCCACGCAATTTCCCATGGAATCATGGCATTCCTGGTGCAGGGAATCTTGACTCCTCCACTTATCCTCCCAAATCGCCATAGAAAAATGGCATTCTGCCTGTTGGGAATTAACAATCCCCCAGAAACCCACCCCAAATCCCACCACATTCCCAAAGAAAAGTAACTTTCCAGATGTCTGCAATTTGAAATATTCCAGTTCCCCACTCAAATTCCGAAGGAACAACAGCATCCCAAGTGTCAGGAATTGGGAATGCTCCAGCTCCCTGAAAAAAAATTCCCATGGAATCATGGGATTCCAGGTGTGAGCAATTGAGAATGCCCCGTACAGCCTCCCAGATTCCCACCACATTCCCATGGAATAACAACATTCCGGATTTCAGGAACTGAGAATCATCCTCTTCCCCTCCCAAATTCCCATGGAAACATTGCATTCGGTTTTTCCGCAATTTGGAACCCCCCAGAAGCTGTCCCAAAATCCCACCAAATTCCCATGCAATAGCGGCATTCCAAGTATCAGGAATTTAGGATACCCCATTTCCGCATCCAAATTCCCATAGAATAACGGCCTTCCGGCTATCAGGAATTTCGAATCGTCCATACGGTCTCCCATATTCCCATGGAATAACGCATACCCAAGCATGGGGAATTGAGTTTCATCTAGTTCCATACCCCAATTCCCATGGAATAAGAGTATTCTGGTAGTGGAGGAATAGGAATCTGCCTATTTCCCTCCCAAATGTTTAGGGAATAATGGCATTCTGGGCATTGGGAACGTTGAATCCTCATGTTCCCCTTGCAAATTCCCATGAAATAACCAATTTAATGTGTTGGGAATTTCGAATGCTCCAGTTCCTCGCCCAAATTCCAATCAACCTGTAACGAAATAATGACACTATGTGTGTGCGAAATTTACAATCCTCCACTTCCCCTTCCAAATTCCCAACAAAACCATGGAATAAGAGCAGTTCACTCATTGCTAATTTCAACTCCTCCTCTTCCTCTCCCAAATTTCCACCAAACTCGAATGGAAGAACGGCATTTTGTGTGTGCGAAATTTAGAATCCTCCACTTCCCCTTCCAAATTCCCATAGAATAGCTGCATTCCGGGTATGGGGATTTTCAAAACATCCATATGCCCACTTAAATTCCCACGACAACCTCGGAAAAACAGCATTCATGGTGTTGGGAATATGGTATCCGCCATTTGCACTATCCAATTCCCAGCAAAACCATGCAATGACAGCACTCTGGGCATTGGGAATTTGGAATCCTCCGATTCCATTCCCAAATTCCAATAGAATAACAGCTTTGCAGGCATGGGGATATTGGAATCCTCGAGTTCCCTTCCAAAAAGCCCATGGAATAACGACATTCTGGGTATTGAGAATTGAGAATTTGCCCATTTCCCTCCCAGATCCCTAGGGAATAAGACACTTCCGGGTGTCACGTATTTCGAATCCTTCAAATCCGCACCATAACAGCCATGGAATAACAGAATTCCAGGTGTCAGGAATGGAGCATCCTCCACTTCCCCTTCGAATTTCCCATGGAATCATGGCATTCTGGCTGTTGGCACTTTAGAATCTCCCATACACCCTCCCAAATACCCAGGAAATTCACAAGGAATAACAGAATTCCAGATATCAGGAATCTATTATCCGCCAGCTCTCCACGCAATTTCCCATGGAATCATGGCATTCCTGGTGCAGGGAATCTTGACTCCTCCACTTATCCTCCCAAATCGCCATAGAAAAATGGCATTCTGCCTGTTGGGAATTAACAATCCCCCAGAAACCCACCCCAAATCCCACCACATTCCCAAAGAAAAGCAACTTTCCAGATGTCTGCAATTTGAAATATTCCAGTTCCCCACTCAAATTCCGATGGAACAACAGCATCCCAAGTGTCAGGAATTGGGAATGCTCCAGCTCCCTGAAAAAAATTCCCATGGAATCATGGGATTCCAGGTGTGAGCAATTGAGAATGCCCCGTACAGCCTCCCAGATTCCCACCACATTCCCATGGAATAACAACATTCCAGATTTCACGAACTGAGAATCATCCTCTTCCCCTCCCAAATTCCCATGGAAACATTGCATTCGGTTTTTCCGCAATTTGCAACCCCCCAGAAGCTGTCCCAAAATCCCACCAAATTCCCATGCAATAGCGGCATTCCAAGTATCAGGACTTTAGGATACCCCATTTCCGCATCCAAATTCCCATAGAATAACGGCCTTCCGGCTATCAGGAATTTCGAATCGTCCATACGGTCTCCCATATTCCCATGGAATAACGCATACCCAAGCATGGGGAATTGAGTTTCATCTAGTTCCATACCCCAATTCCCATGGAATAACAGCATTCTGGGAGCTGAGGACTTGGAAGCTGCCTGTTTCCCTCCCAAATGCTTAGGGAATAATGGCATTCTGGGCATTGGGAACGTTGAATCCTCATGTTCCCCTTGCAAATTCCCATGAAATAACCAATTTAATGTGTTGGGAATTTCGAATGCTCCAGTTCCTCGCCCAAATTCCAATCAACCTGTAACGAAATCATGACACTATGTGTGTTTAGAATTTAGAATCCTCCACGTCCCCTTCCAAATTCCCAAGAAAACCATGGAATAAGAGCAGTTCACTCATTGCTAATTTCAACTCCTCCTCTTCCTCTCCCAAATTTCCACCAAACTCGAATGGAAGAACGGCATTTTGTGTGTGCGAAATTTAGAATCCTCCACTTCCCCTTCCAAATTCCCATAGAATAGCTGCATTCCGGGTATGGGGATTTTCAAAACATCCATATGCCCACTTAAATTCCCACGACAACCTCGGAAAAACAGCATTCATGGTGTTGGGAATATGGTATCCGCCATTTGCACTATCCAATTCCCAGCAAAACCATGCAATGACAGCACTCTGGGCATTGGGAATTTGGAATCCTCCGGTTCCACTCCCAAATTCCAATAGAATAACAGCCTTGCAGGCATGGGGATATTGGAATCCTCGAGTTCCCTTCCAAAAAGCCCATGGAATAACGACATTCTGGGTATTGAGAATTGACAATTTGCCCATTTCCCTCCCAGATCCCTAGGGAATAAGACAATTCCGGGTGTCAGGCATTTGGAATCCTTCAGCTCCGCACCATAACTGCCATGGAATAACAGAATTCCAGGTGTCAGGAATTGAGCATCCTCCACTTCCCCTTCGAATTTCCCATGGAATCATGGCATTCTGGGTGTCAGCACTTTAGAATCTCCCATACACCCTCCCAAATAACCACGAAATTCACAAGGAATAACAGAATTCCAGATATCAGGAATGTATTCTCCGCCAGCTCTCCACGCAATTTCCCATGGAATCATGGCATTCCTGGTGCAGGGAATCTTGATTCCTCCAGTTATCCTCCCAAATCCCCATAGAAAAATGGCATTCTGCGTGTTGGGAATTAACAATCCCCCAGAAACCCACCCCAAATCCCACCACATTCCCAAAGAAAAGCAACTTTCCAGATGTCTGCAATTTGAAATCTTCCAGTTCCCCACTCAAATTCCCATGAAACAACAGCATTCCAATTGTCAGAAATTGGGAATCCTCCAGCTCCCTGAAAAAAAATTCCCATGGAATCATGGGATTCCAGGTGTGAGGAATTGAGAATGCCCCGTACAGCCTCCCAGATTCCCACCACATTCCCATGGAATAACAACATTCCAGATTTCAGGAACTGAGAATCATCCTCTTCCCCTCCCAAATTCCCATGGAAACATTGCATTCGGTTTTTCCGCAATTTGGAACCCCCCAGAAGCTGTCCCAAAATCCCACCAAATTCCCATGCAATAGCGGCATTCCAAGTATCAGGAATTTAGGATACCCCATTTCCACATCCAAATTCCCATAAAATAACGGCCTTCCGGCTATCAGGAATTTCGAATCGTCCATACGGTCTCCCATATTCCCATGGAATAACGCATACCCAAGCATGGGGAATTGAGTTTCATCTAGTTCCATACCCCGATTCCCATGGAATAACAGCATTCTGGGAGCTGAGGACTTGGAAGCTGCCTGTTTCCCTCCCAAATGTTTAGGGAATAACGGCATTCTGGGCATTGGGAACGTTGAATCCTCATGTTCCCCTTGCAAATTCCCATGAAATAACCAATTTAATGTGTTGGGAATTTCGAATGCTCCAGTTCCTCGCCCAAATTCCAATCAACCTGTAACAAAATCATGACAATATGTGTGTGCGAAATTTAGAGTCCTCCACTTCCCCTTCCAAATTCCCAACAAAACCATGGAATAAGAGCAGTTCACTCATTGCTAATTTCAACTCCTCCTCTTCCTCTCCCAAATTTCCACCAAACTCGAATGGAAGAACGGCATTTTGTGTGTGCGAAATTTAGAATCCTCCACTTCCCCTTCCAAATTCCCATAGAAGAGCTGCATTCCGGGTATGGGGATTTTCAAAACATCCATATGCCCACTTAAATTCCCACGACAACCTCGGAAAAACAGCATTCATGGTGTTGGGAATATGGTATCCGCCATTTGCACTATCCAATTCCCAGCAAAACCATGCAATGACAGCACTCTGGGCATTGGGAATTTGGAATCCTCCGGTTCCACTCCCAAATTCCAATAGAATAACAGCCTTGCAGGCATGGGGATATTGGAATCCTCGAGTTCCCTTCCAAAAAGCCCATGGAATAACGACATTCTGGGTATTGAGAATTGACAATTTGCCCATTTCCCTCCCAGATCCCTAGGGAATAAGACAATTCCGGGTGTCAGGCATTTGGAATCCTTCAGCTCCGCACCATAACTGCCATGGAATAACAGAATTCCAGGTGTCAGGAATTGAGCATCCTCCACTTCCCCTTCGAATTTCCCATGGAATCATGGCATTCTGGGTGTCAGCACTTTAGAATCTCCCATACACCCTCCCAAATAACCACGAAATTCACAAGGAATAACAGAATTCCAGATATCAGGAATGTATTCTCCGCCAGCTCTCCACGCAATTTCCCATGGAATCATGGCATTCCTGGTGCAGGGAATCTTGATTCCTCCAGTTATCCTCCCAAATCCCCATAGAAAAATGGCATTCTGCGTGTTGGGAATTAACAATCCCCCAGAAACCCACCCCAAATCCCACCACATTCCCAAAGAAAAGCAACTTTCCAGATGTCTGCAATTTGAAATCTTCCAGTTCCCCACTCAAATTCCCATGAAACAACAGCATTCCAATTGTCAGAAATTGGGAATCCTCCAGCTCCCTGAAAAAAAATTCCCATGGAATCATGGGATTCCAGGTGTGAGGAATTGAGAATGCCCCGTACAGCCTCCCAGATTCCCACCACATTCCCATGGAATAACAACATTCCAGATTTCAGGAACTGAGAATCATCCTCTTCCCCTCCCAAATTCCCATGGAAACATTGCATTCGGTTTTTCCGCAATTTGGAACCCCCCAGAAGCTGTCCCAAAATCCCACCAAATTCCCATGCAATAGCGGCATTCCAAGTATCAGGAATTTAGGATACCCCATTTCCACATCCAAATTCCCATAAAATAACGGCCTTCCGGCTATCAGGAATTTCGAATCGTCCATACGGTCTCCCATATTCCCATGGAATAACGCATACCCAAGCATGGGGAATTGAGTTTCATCTAGTTCCATACCCCGATTCCCATGGAATAACAGCATTCTGGGATCTGAGGACTTGGAAGCTGCCTGTTTCCCTCCCAAATGCTTAGGGAATAATGGCATTCTGGGCATTGGGAACGTTGAATCCTCATGTTCCCCTTGCAAATTCCCATGAAATAACCAATTTAATGTGTTGGGAATTTCGAATGCTCCAGTTCCTCGCCCAAATTCCAATCAACCTGTAACGCAACAATGACACGATGTGTGTTGAGAATTTAGAATCCTCCACTTCCCCTTCCAAATTCCCATAGAATAGCTGCATTCCGGGTATGGGGATTTTCAAAACATCCATATGCCCACTTAAATTCCCACGACAACCTCGGAAAAACAGCATTCATGGTGTTGGGAATATGGTATCCGCCATTTGCACTATCCAATTCCCAGCAAAACCATGCAATGACAGCACTCTGGGCATTGGGAATTTGGAATCCTCCGGTTCCACTCCCAAATTCCAATAGAATAACAGCCTTGCAGGCATGGGGATATTGGAATCCTCGAGTTCCCTTCCAAAAAGCCCATGGAATAACGACATTCTGGGTATTGAGAATTGAGAATTTGCCCATTTCCCTCCCAGATCCCTAGGGAATAAGACACTTCCGGGTGTCACGTATTTCGAATCCTTCAAATCCGCACCATAACAGCCATGGAATAACAGAATTCCAGGTGTCAGGAATGGAGCATCCTCCACTTCCCCTTCGAATTTCCCATGGAATCATGGCATTCTGGCTGTTGGCACTTTAGAATCTCCCATACACCCTCCCAAATACCCAGGAAATTCACAAGGAATAACAGAATTCCAGATATCAGGAATCTATTATCCGCCAGCTCTCCACGCAATTTCCCATGGAATCATGGCATTCCTGGTGCAGGGAATCTTGACTCCTCCACTTATCCTCCCAAATCGCCATAGAAAAATGGCATTCTGCCTGTTGGGAATTAACAATCCCCCAGAAACCCACCCCAAATCCCACCACATTCCCAAAGAAAAGTAACTTTCCAGATGTCTGCAATTTGAAATATTCCAGTTCCCCACTCAAATTCCGAAGGAACAACAGCATCCCAAGTGTCAGGAATTGGGAATGCTCCAGCTCCCTGAAAAAAAATTCCCATGGAATCATGGGATTCCAGGTGTGAGCAATTGAGAATGCCCCGTACAGCCTCCCAGATTCCCACCACATTCCCATGGAATAACAACATTCCGGATTTCAGGAACTGAGAATCATCCTCTTCCCCTCCCAAATTCCCATGGAAACATTGCATTCGGTTTTTCCGCAATTTGGAACCCCCCAGAAGCTGTCCCAAAATCCCACCAAATTCCCATGCAATAGCGGCATTCCAAGTATCAGGAATTTAGGATACCCCATTTCTGCATCCAAATTCCCATAGAATAACGGCCTTCCGGCTATCAGGAATTTCGAATCGTCCATACGGTCTCCCATATTCCCATGGAATAACGCATACCCAAGCATGGGGAATTGAGTTTCATCTAGTTCCATACCCCAATTCCCATGGAATAAGAGCATTCTGGTAGCGGAGGACTAGGAATCTGCCTATTTCCCTCCCAAATGTTTAGGGAATAATGGCATTCTGGGCATTGGGAACGTTGAATCCTCATGTTCCCCTTCCAAATTCCCATGAAATAACCAATTTAATGTGTTGGGAATTTCGAATGCTCCAGTTCCTCGCCCAAATTCCAATCAACCTGTAACGAAATAATGACACTATGTGTGTTTAGAATTTAGAATCCTCCACTTCCCCTTCCAAATTCCCAACAAAACCATGGAATAAGAGCAGTTCACTCATTGCTAATTTCAACTCCTCCTCTTCCTCTCCCAAATTTCCACCAAACTCGAATGGAAGAACGGCATTTTGTGTGTGCGAAATTTAGAATCCTCCACTTCCCCTTCCAAATTCCCATAGAATAGCTGCATTCCGGGTATGGGGATTTTCAAAACATCCATATGCCCACTTAAATTCCCACGACAACCTCGGAAAAACAGCATTCATGGTGTTGGGAATATGGTATCCGCCATTTGCACTATCCAATTCCCAGCAAAACCATGCAATGACAGCACTCTGGGCATTGGGAATTTGGAATCCTCCGGTTCCACTCCCAAATTCCAATAGAATAACAGCCTTGCAGGCATGGGGATATTGGAATCCTCGAGTTCCCTTCCAAAAAGCCCATGGAATAACGACATTCTGGGTATTGAGAATTGAGAATTTGCCCATTTCCCTCCCAGATCCCTAGGGAATAAGACACTTCCGGGTGTCACGTATTTCGAATCCTTCAAATCCGCACCATAACAGCCATGGAATAACAGAATTCCAGGTGTCAGGAATGGAGCATCCTCCACTTCCCCTTCGAATTTCCCATGGAATCATGGCATTCTGGCTGTTGGCACTTTAGAATCTCCCATACACCCTCCCAAATACCCAGGAAATTCACAAGGAATAACAGAATTCCAGATATCAGGAATCTATTATCCGCCAGCTCTCCACGCAATTTCCCATGGAATCATGGCATTCCTGGTGCAGGGAATCTTGACTCCTCCACTTATCCTCCCAAATCGCCATAGAAAAATGGCATTCTGCCTGTTGGGAATTAACAATCCCCCAGAAACCCACCCCAAATCCCACCACATTCCCAAAGAAAAGCAACTTTCCAGATGTCTGCAATTTGAAATCTTCCAGTTCCCCACTCAAATTCCGATGGAACAACAGCATCCCAAGTGTCAGGAATTGGGAATGCTCCAGCTCCCTGAAAAAAATTCCCATGGAATCATGGGATTCCAGGTGTGAGCAATTGAGAATGCCCCGTACAGCCTCCCAGATTCCCACCACATTCCCATGGAATAACAACATTCCAGATTTCACGAACTGAGAATCATCCTCTTCCCCTCCCAAATTCCCATGGAAACATTGCATTCGGTTTTTCCGCAATTTGCAACCCCCCAGAAGCTGTCCCAAAATCCCACCAAATTCCCATGCAATAGCGGCATTCCAAGTATCAGGACTTTAGGATACCCCATTTCCGCATCCAAATTCCCATAGAATAACGGCCTTCCGGCTATCAGGAATTTCGAATCGTCCATACGGTCTCCCATATTCCCATGGAATAACGCATACCCAAGCATGGGGAATTGAGTTTCATCTAGTTCCATACCCCAATTCCCATGGAATAACAGCATTCTGGGAGCTGTGTACTTGGAATCTGCCTATTTCCCTCCCAAATGTTTAGGGAATAATGGCATTCTGGGCATTGGGAACGTTGAATCCTCATGTTCCCCTTGCAAATTCCCATGAAATAACCAATTGAATGTGTTGGGAATTTCGAATGCTCCAGTTCCTCGCCCAAATTCCAATCAACCTGTAACGCAATAATGACACGATGTGTGTTGAGAATTTAGAATCCTCCACTTCCCCTTCCAAATTCCCATAGAATAGCTGCATTCCGGGTATGGGGATTTTCAAAACATCCATATGCCCACTTAAATTCCCACGACAACCTCGGAAAAACAGCATTCATGGTGTTGGGATTATGGTATCCGCCATTTGCACTATCCAATTCCCAGCAAAACCATGCAATGACAGCACTCTGGGCATTGGGAATTTGGAATCCTCCGGTTCCACTCCCAAATTCCAATAGAATAACAGCCTTGCAGGCATGGGGATATTGGAATCCTCGAGTTCCCTTCCAAAAAGCCCATGGAATAACGACATTCTGGGTATTGAGAATTGACAATTTGCCCATTTCCCTCCCAGATCCCTAGGGAATAAGACACTTCCGGGTGTCACGTATTTCGAATCCTTCAAATCCGCACCATAACAGCCATGGAATAACAGAATTCCAGGTGTCAGGAATGGAGCATCCTCCACTTCCCCTTCGAATTTCCCATGGAATCATGGCATTCTGGCTGTTGGCACTTTAGAATCTCCCATACACCCTCCCAAATACCCAGGAAATTCACAAGGAATAACAGAATTCCAGATATCAGGAATCTATTATCCGCCAGCTCTCCACGCAATTTCCCATGGAATCATGGCATTCCTGGTGCAGGGAATCTTGACTCCTCCACTTATCCTCCCAAATCGCCATAGAAAAATGGCATTCTGCCTGTTGGGAATTAACAATCCCCCAGAAACCCACCCCAAATCCCACCACATTCCCAAAGAAAAGCAACTTTCCAGATGTCTGCAATTTGAAATATTCCAGTTCCCCACTCAAATTCCGATGGAACAACAGCATCCCAAGTGTCAGGAATTGGGAATGCTCCAGCTCCCTGAAAAAAATTCCCATGGAATCATGGGATTCCAGGTGTGAGCAATTGAGAATGCCCCGTACAGCCTCCCAGATTCCCACCACATTCCCATGGAATAACAACATTCCGGATTTCAGGAACTGAGAATCATCCTCTTCCCCTCCCAAATTCCCATGGAAACATTGCATTCGGTTTTTCCGCAATTTGCAACCCCCCAGAAGCTGTCCCAAAATCCCACCAAATTCCCATGCAATAGCGGCATTCCAAGTATCAGGAATTTAGGATACCCCATTTCCGCATCCAAATTCCCATAGAATAACGGCCTTCCGGCTATCAGGAATTTCGAATCGTCCATACGGTCTCCCATATTCCCATGGAATAACGCATACCCAAGCATGGGGAATTGAGTTTCATCTAGTTCCATACCCCAATTCCCATGGAATAAGAGTATTCTGGTAGTGGAGGAATAGGAATCTGCCTATTTCCCTCCCAAATGTTTAGGGAATAATGGCATTCTGGGCATTGGGAACGTTGAATCCTCATGTTCCCCTTGCAAATTCCCATGAAATAACCAATTTAATGTGTTGGGAATTTCGAATGCTCCAGTTCCTCGCCCAAATTCCAATCAACCTGTAACGAAATAATGACACTATGTGTGTGCGAAATTTACAATCCTCCACTTCCCCTTCCAAATTCCCAACAAAACCATGGAATAAGAGCAGTTCACTCATTGCTAATTTCAACTCCTCCTCTTCCTCTCCCAAATTTCCACCAAACTCGAATGGAAGAACGGCATTTTGTGTGTGCGAAATTTAGAATCCTCCACTTCCCCTTCCAAATTCCCATAGAATAGCTGCATTCCGGGTATGGGGATTTTCAAAACATCCATATGCCCACTTAAATTCCCACGACAACCTCGGAAAAACAGCATTCATGGTGTTGGGAATATGGTATCCGCCATTTGCACTATCCAATTCCCAGCAAAACCATGCAATGACAGCACTCTGGGCATTGGGAATTTGGAATCCTCCGATTCCATTCCCAAATTCCAATAGAATAACAGCTTTGCAGGCATGGGGATATTGGAATCCTCGAGTTCCCTTCCAAAAAGCCCATGGAATAACGACATTCTGGGTATTGAGAATTGAGAATTTGCCCATTTCCCTCCCAGATCCCTAGGGAATAAGACACTTCCGGGTGTCACGTATTTCGAATCCTTCAAATCCGCACCATAACAGCCATGGAATAACAGAATTCCAGGTGTCAGGAATGGAGCATCCTCCACTTCCCCTTCGAATTTCCCATGGAATCATGGCATTCTGGCTGTTGGCACTTTAGAATCTCCCATACACCCTCCCAAATACCCAGGAAATTCACAAGGAATAACAGAATTCCAGATATCAGGAATCTATTATCCGCCAGCTCTCCACGCAATTTCCCATGGAATCATGGCATTCCTGGTGCAGGGAATCTTGACTCCTCCACTTATCCTCCCAAATCGCCATAGAAAAATGGCATTCTGCCTGTTGGGAATTAACAATCCCCCAGAAACCCACCCCAAATCCCACCACATTCCCAAAGAAAAGCAACTTTCCAGATGTCTGCAATTTGAAATCTTCCAGTTCCCCACTCAAATTCCGATGGAACAACAGCATCCCAAGTGTCAGGAATTGGGAATGCTCCAGCTCCCTGAAAAAAATTCCCATGGAATCATGGGATTCCAGGTGTGAGCAATTGAGAATGCCCCGTACAGCCTCCCAGATTCCCACCACATTCCCATGGAATAACAACATTCCAGATTTCACGAACTGAGAATCATCCTCTTCCCCTCCCAAATTCCCATGGAAACATTGCATTCGGTTTTTCCGCAATTTGCAACCCCCCAGAAGCTGTCCCAAAATCCCACCAAATTCCCATGCAATAGCGGCATTCCAAGTATCAGGACTTTAGGATACCCCATTTCCGCATCCAAATTCCCATAGAATAACGGCCTTCCGGCTATCAGGAATTTCGAATCGTCCATACGGTCTCCCATATTCCCATGGAATAACGCATACCCAAGCATGGGGAATTGAGTTTCATCTAGTTCCATACCCCGATTCCCATGGAATAACAGCATTCTGGGATCTGAGGACTTGGAAGCTGCCTGTTTCCCTCCCAAATGCTTAGGGAATAATGGCATTCTGGGCATTGGGAACGTTGAATCCTCATGTTCCCCTTGCAAATTCCCATGAAATAACCAATTTAATGTGTTGGGAATTTCGAATGCTCCAGTTCCTCGCCCAAATTCCAATCAACCTGTAACGCAACAATGACACGATGTGTGTTGAGAATTTAGAATCCTCCACTTCCCCTTCCAAATTCCCATAGAATAGCTGCATTCCGGGTATGGGGATTTTCAAAACATCCATATGCCCACTTAAATTCCCACGACAACCTCGGAAAAACAGCATTCATGGTGTTGGGAATATGGTATCCGCCATTTGCACTATCCAATTCCCAGCAAAACCATGCAATGACAGCACTCTGGGCATTGGGAATTTGGAATCCTCCGGTTCCACTCCCAAATTCCAATAGAATAACAGCCTTGCAGGCATGGGGATATTGGAATCCTCGAGTTCCCTTCCAAAAAGCCCATGGAATAACGACATTCTGGGTATTGAGAATTTGCCCATTTCCCTCCCAGATCCCTAGGGAATAAGACACTTCCGGGTGTCACGTATTTCGAATCCTTCAAATCCGCACCATAACAGCCATGGAATAACAGAATTCCAGGTGTCAGGAATGGAGCATCCTCCACTTCCCCTTCGAATTTCCCATGGAATCATGGCATTCTGGCTGTTGGCACTTTAGAATCTCCCATACACCCTCCCAAATACCCAGGAAATTCACAAGGAATAACAGAATTCCAGATATCAGGAATCTATTATCCGCCAGCTCTCCACGCAATTTCCCATGGAATCATGGCATTCCTGGTGCAGGGAATCTTGACTCCTCCACTTATCCTCCCAAATCGCCATAGAAAAATGGCATTCTGCCTGTTGGGAATTAACAATCCCCCAGAAACCCACCCCAAATCCCACCACATTCCCAAAGAAAAGTAACTTTCCAGATGTCTGCAATTTGAAATATTCCAGTTCCCCACTCAAATTCCGAAGGAACAACAGCATCCCAAGTGTCAGGAATTGGGAATGCTCCAGCTCCCTGAAAAAAAATTCCCATGGAATCATGGGATTCCAGGTGTGAGCAATTGAGAATGCCCCGTACAGCCTCCCAGATTCCCACCACATTCCCATGGAATAACAACATTCCGGATTTCAGGAACTGAGAATCATCCTCTTCCCCTCCCAAATTCCCATGGAAACATTGCATTCGGTTTTTCCGCAATTTGGAACCCCCCAGAAGCTGTCCCAAAATCCCACCAAATTCCCATGCAATAGCGGCATTCCAAGTATCAGGAATTTAGGATACCCCATTTCTGCATCCAAATTCCCATAGAATAACGGCCTTCCGGCTATCAGGAATTTCGAATCGTCCATACGGTCTCCCATATTCCCATGGAATAACGCATACCCAAGCATGGGGAATTGAGTTTCATCTAGTTCCATACCCCAATTCCCATGGAATAAGAGCATTCTGGTAGCGGAGGACTAGGAATCTGCCTATTTCCCTCCCAAATGTTTAGGGAATAATGGCATTCTGGGCATTGGGAACGTTGAATCCTCATGTTCCCCTTCCAAATTCCCATGAAATAACCAATTTAATGTGTTGGGAATTTCGAATGCTCCAGTTCCTCGCCCAAATTCCAATCAACCTGTAACGAAATAATGACACTATGTGTGTTTAGAATTTAGAATCCTCCACTTCCCCTTCCAAATTCCCAACAAAACCATGGAATAAGAGCAGTTCACTCATTGCTAATTTCAACTCCTCCTCTTCCTCTCCCAAATTTCCACCAAACTCGAATGGAAGAACGGCATTTTGTGTGTGCGAAATTTAGAATCCTCCACTTCCCCTTCCAAATTCCCATAGAATAGCTGCATTCCGGGTATGGGGATTTTCAAAACATCCATATGCCCACTTAAATTCCCACGACAACCTCGGAAAAACAGCATTCATGGTGTTGGGAATATGGTATCCGCCATTTGCACTATCCAATTCCCAGCAAAACCATGCAATGACAGCACTCTGGGCATTGGGAATTTGGAATCCTCCGGTTCCACTCCCAAATTCCAATAGAATAACAGCCTTGCAGGCATGGGGATATTGGAATCCTCGAGTTCCCTTCCAAAAAGCCCATGGAATAACGACATTCTGGGTATTGAGAATTGAGAATTTGCCCATTTCCCTCCCAGATCCCTAGGGAATAAGACACTTCCGGGTGTCACGTATTTCGAATCCTTCAAATCCGCACCATAACAGCCATGGAATAACAGAATTCCAGGTGTCAGGAATGGAGCATCCTCCACTTCCCCTTCGAATTTCCCATGGAATCATGGCATTCTGGCTGTTGGCACTTTAGAATCTCCCATACACCCTCCCAAATACCCAGGAAATTCACAAGGAATAACAGAATTCCAGATATCAGGAATCTATTATCCGCCAGCTCTCCACGCAATTTCCCATGGAATCATGGCATTCCTGGTGCAGGGAATCTTGACTCCTCCACTTATCCTCCCAAATCGCCATAGAAAAATGGCATTCTGCCTGTTGGGAATTAACAATCCCCCAGAAACCCACCCCAAATCCCACCACATTCCCAAAGAAAAGCAACTTTCCAGATGTCTGCAATTTGAAATCTTCCAGTTCCCCACTCAAATTCCGATGGAACAACAGCATCCCAAGTGTCAGGAATTGGGAATGCTCCAGCTCCCTGAAAAAAATTCCCATGGAATCATGGGATTCCAGGTGTGAGCAATTGAGAATGCCCCGTACAGCCTCCCAGATTCCCACCACATTCCCATGGAATAACAACATTCCAGATTTCACGAACTGAGAATCATCCTCTTCCCCTCCCAAATTCCCATGGAAACATTGCATTCGGTTTTTCCGCAATTTGCAACCCCCCAGAAGCTGTCCCAAAATCCCACCAAATTCCCATGCAATAGCGGCATTCCAAGTATCAGGACTTTAGGATACCCCATTTCCGCATCCAAATTCCCATAGAATAACGGCCTTCCGGCTATCAGGAATTTCGAATCGTCCATACGGTCTCCCATATTCCCATGGAATAACGCATACCCAAGCATGGGGAATTGAGTTTCATCTAGTTCCATACCCCAATTCCCATGGAATAACAGCATTCTGGGAGCTGTGTACTTGGAATCTGCCTATTTCCCTCCCAAATGTTTAGGGAATAATGGCATTCTGGGCATTGGGAACGTTGAATCCTCATGTTCCCCTTGCAAATTCCCATGAAATAACCAATTGAATGTGTTGGGAATTTCGAATGCTCCAGTTCCTCGCCCAAATTCCAATCAACCTGTAACGCAATAATGACACGATGTGTGTTGAGAATTTAGAATCCTCCACTTCCCCTTCCAAATTCCCATAGAATAGCTGCATTCCGGGTATGGGGATTTTCAAAACATCCATATGCCCACTTAAATTCCCACGACAACCTCGGAAAAACAGCATTCATGGTGTTGGGATTATGGTATCCGCCATTTGCACTATCCAATTCCCAGCAAAACCATGCAATGACAGCACTCTGGGCATTGGGAATTTGGAATCCTCCGGTTCCACTCCCAAATTCCAATAGAATAACAGCCTTGCAGGCATGGGGATATTGGAATCCTCGAGTTCCCTTCCAAAAAGCCCATGGAATAACGACATTCTGGGTATTGAGAATTGACAATTTGCCCATTTCCCTCCCAGATCCCTAGGGAATAAGACACTTCCGGGTGTCACGTATTTCGAATCCTTCAAATCCGCACCATAACAGCCATGGAATAACAGAATTCCAGGTGTCAGGAATGGAGCATCCTCCACTTCCCCTTCGAATTTCCCATGGAATCATGGCATTCTGGCTGTTGGCACTTTAGAATCTCCCATACACCCTCCCAAATACCCAGGAAATTCACAAGGAATAACAGAATTCCAGATATCAGGAATCTATTATCCGCCAGCTCTCCACGCAATTTCCCATGGAATCATGGCATTCCTGGTGCAGGGAATCTTGACTCCTCCACTTATCCTCCCAAATCGCCATAGAAAAATGGCATTCTGCCTGTTGGGAATTAACAATCCCCCAGAAACCCACCCCAAATCCCACCACATTCCCAAAGAAAAGCAACTTTCCAGATGTCTGCAATTTGAAATATTCCAGTTCCCCACTCAAATTCCGATGGAACAACAGCATCCCAAGTGTCAGGAATTGGGAATGCTCCAGCTCCCTGAAAAAAATTCCCATGGAATCATGGGATTCCAGGTGTGAGCAATTGAGAATGCCCCGTACAGCCTCCCAGATTCCCACCACATTCCCATGGAATAACAACATTCCGGATTTCAGGAACTGAGAATCATCCTCTTCCCCTCCCAAATTCCCATGGAAACATTGCATTCGGTTTTTCCGCAATTTGCAACCCCCCAGAAGCTGTCCCAAAATCCCACCAAATTCCCATGCAATAGCGGCATTCCAAGTATCAGGAATTTAGGATACCCCATTTCCGCATCCAAATTCCCATAGAATAACGGCCTTCCGGCTATCAGGAATTTCGAATCGTCCATACGGTCTCCCATATTCCCATGGAATAACGCATACCCAAGCATGGGGAATTGAGTTTCATCTAGTTCCATACCCCAATTCCCATGGAATAAGAGTATTCTGGTAGTGGAGGAATAGGAATCTGCCTATTTCCCTCCCAAATGTTTAGGGAATAATGGCATTCTGGGCATTGGGAACGTTGAATCCTCATGTTCCCCTTGCAAATTCCCATGAAATAACCAATTTAATGTGTTGGGAATTTCGAATGCTCCAGTTCCTCGCCCAAATTCCAATCAACCTGTAACGAAATAATGACACTATGTGTGTGCGAAATTTACAATCCTCCACTTCCCCTTCCAAATTCCCAACAAAACCATGGAATAAGAGCAGTTCACTCATTGCTAATTTCAACTCCTCCTCTTCCTCTCCCAAATTTCCACCAAACTCGAATGGAAGAACGGCATTTTGTGTGTGCGAAATTTAGAATCCTCCACTTCCCCTTCCAAATTCCCATAGAATAGCTGCATTCCGGGTATGGGGATTTTCAAAACATCCATATGCCCACTTAAATTCCCACGACAACCTCGGAAAAACAGCATTCATGGTGTTGGGAATATGGTATCCGCCATTTGCACTATCCAATTCCCAGCAAAACCATGCAATGACAGCACTCTGGGCATTGGGAATTTGGAATCCTCCGATTCCATTCCCAAATTCCAATAGAATAACAGCTTTGCAGGCATGGGGATATTGGAATCCTCGAGTTCCCTTCCAAAAAGCCCATGGAATAACGACATTCTGGGTATTGAGAATTGAGAATTTGCCCATTTCCCTCCCAGATCCCTAGGGAATAAGACACTTCCGGGTGTCACGTATTTCGAATCCTTCAAATCCGCACCATAACAGCCATGGAATAACAGAATTCCAGGTGTCAGGAATGGAGCATCCTCCACTTCCCCTTCGAATTTCCCATGGAATCATGGCATTCTGGCTGTTGGCACTTTAGAATCTCCCATACACCCTCCCAAATACCCAGGAAATTCACAAGGAATAACAGAATTCCAGATATCAGGAATCTATTATCCGCCAGCTCTCCACGCAATTTCCCATGGAATCATGGCATTCCTGGTGCAGGGAATCTTGACTCCTCCACTTATCCTCCCAAATCGCCATAGAAAAATGGCATTCTGCCTGTTGGGAATTAACAATCCCCCAGAAACCCACCCCAAATCCCACCACATTCCCAAAGAAAAGCAACTTTCCAGATGTCTGCAATTTGAAATCTTCCAGTTCCCCACTCAAATTCCGATGGAACAACAGCATCCCAAGTGTCAGGAATTGGGAATGCTCCAGCTCCCTGAAAAAAATTCCCATGGAATCATGGGATTCCAGGTGTGAGCAATTGAGAATGCCCCGTACAGCCTCCCAGATTCCCACCACATTCCCATGGAATAACAACATTCCAGATTTCACGAACTGAGAATCATCCTCTTCCCCTCCCAAATTCCCATGGAAACATTGCATTCGGTTTTTCCGCAATTTGCAACCCCCCAGAAGCTGTCCCAAAATCCCACCAAATTCCCATGCAATAGCGGCATTCCAAGTATCAGGACTTTAGGATACCCCATTTCCGCATCCAAATTCCCATAGAATAACGGCCTTCCGGCTATCAGGAATTTCGAATCGTCCATACGGTCTCCCATATTCCCATGGAATAACGCATACCCAAGCATGGGGAATTGAGTTTCATCTAGTTCCATACCCCAATTCCCATGGAATAACAGCATTCTGGGAGCTGTGTACTTGGAATCTGCCTATTTCCCTCCCAAATGTTTAGGGAATAATGGCATTCTGGGCATTGGGAACGTTGAATCCTCATGTTCCCCTTGCAAATTCCCATGAAATAACCAATTGAATGTGTTGGGAATTTCGAATGCTCCAGTTCCTCGCCCAAATTCCAATCAACCTGTAACGCAATAATGACACGATGTGTGTTGAGAATTTAGAATCCTCCACTTCCCCTTCCAAATTCCCATAGAATAGCTGCATTCCGGGTATGGGGATTTTCAAAACATCCATATGCCCACTTAAATTCCCACGACAACCTCGGAAAAACAGCATTCATGGTGTTGGGAATATGGTATCCGCCATTTGCACTATCCAATTCCCAGCAAAACCATGCAATGACAGCACTCTGGGCATTGGGAATTTGGAATCCTCCGGTTCCACTCCCAAATTCCAATAGAATAACAGCCTTGCAGGCATGGGGATATTGGAATCCTCGAGTTCCCTTCCAAAAAGCCCATGGAATAACGACATTCTGGGTATTGAGAATTGAGAATTTGCCCATTTCCCTCCCAGATCCCTAGGGAATAAGACACTTCCGGGTGTCACGTATTTCGAATCCTTCAAATCCGCACCATAACAGCCATGGAATAACAGAATTCCAGGTGTCAGGAATGGAGCATCCTCCACTTCCCCTTCGAATTTCCCATGGAATCATGGCATTCTGGCTGTTGGCACTTTAGAATCTCCCATACACCCTCCCAAATACCCAGGAAATTCACAAGGAATAACAGAATTCCAGATATCAGGAATCTATTATCCGCCAGCTCTCCACGCAATTTCCCATGGAATCATGGCATTCCTGGTGCAGGGAATCTTGACTCCTCCACTTATCCTCCCAAATCGCCATAGAAAAATGGCATTCTGCCTGTTGGGAATTAACAATCCCCCAGAAACCCACCCCAAATCCCACCACATTCCCAAAGAAAAGCAACTTTCCAGATGTCTGCAATTTGAAATATTCCAGTTCCCCACTCAAATTCCGATGGAACAACAGCATCCCAAGTGTCAGGAATTGGGAATGCTCCAGCTCCCTGAAAAAAATTCCCATGGAATCATGGGATTCCAGGTGTGAGCAATTGAGAATGCCCCGTACAGCCTCCCAGATTCCCACCACATTCCCATGGAATAACAACATTCCGGATTTCAGGAACTGAGAATCATCCTCTTCCCCTCCCAAATTCCCATGGAAACATTGCATTCGGTTTTTCCGCAATTTGGAACCCCCCAGAAGCTGTCCCAAAATCCCACCAAATTCCCATGCAATAGCGGCATTCCAAGTATCAGGAATTTAGGATACCCCATTTCCGCATCCAAATTCCCATAGAATAACGGCCTTCCGGCTATCAGGAATTTCGAATCGTCCATACGGTCTCCCATATTCCCATGGAATAACGCATACCCAAGCATGGGGAATTGAGTTTCATCTAGTTCCATACCCCAATTCCCATGGAATAAGAGTATTCTGGTAGTGGAGGAATAGGAATCTGCCTATTTCCCTCCCAAATGTTTAGGGAATAATGGCATTCTGGGCATTGGGAACGTTGAATCCTCATGTTCCCCTTGCAAATTCCCATGAAATAACCAATTTAATGTGTTGGGAATTTCGAATGCTCCAGTTCCTCGCCCAAATTCCAATCAACCTGTAACGAAATAATGACACTATGTGTGTGCGAAATTTACAATCCTCCACTTCCCCTTCCAAATTCCCAACAAAACCATGGAATAAGAGCAGTTCACTCATTGCTAATTTCAACTCCTCCTCTTCCTCTCCCAAATTTCCACCAAACTCGAATGGAAGAACGGCATTTTGTGTGTGCGAAATTTAGAATCCTCCACTTCCCCTTCCAAATTCCCATAGAATAGCTGCATTCCGGGTATGGGGATTTTCAAAACATCCATATGCCCACTTAAATTCCCACGACAACCTCGGAAAAACAGCATTCATGGTGTTGGGAATATGGTATCCGCCATTTGCACTATCCAATTCCCAGCAAAACCATGCAATGACAGCACTCTGGGCATTGGGAATTTGGAATCCTCCGATTCCATTCCCAAATTCCAATAGAATAACAGCTTTGCAGGCATGGGGATATTGGAATCCTCGAGTTCCCTTCCAAAAAGCCCATGGAATAACGACATTCTGGGTATTGAGAATTGAGAATTTGCCCATTTCCCTCCCAGATCCCTAGGGAATAAGACACTTCCGGGTGTCACGTATTTCGAATCCTTCAAATCCGCACCATAACAGCCATGGAATAACAGAATTCCAGGTGTCAGGAATGGAGCATCCTCCACTTCCCCTTCGAATTTCCCATGGAATCATGGCATTCTGGCTGTTGGCACTTTAGAATCTCCCATACACCCTCCCAAATACCCAGGAAATTCACAAGGAATAACAGAATTCCAGATATCAGGAATCTATTATCCGCCAGCTCTCCACGCAATTTCCCATGGAATCATGGCATTCCTGGTGCAGGGAATCTTGACTCCTCCACTTATCCTCCCAAATCGCCATAGAAAAATGGCATTCTGCCTGTTGGGAATTAACAATCCCCCAGAAACCCACCCCAAATCCCACCACATTCCCAAAGAAAAGCAACTTTCCAGATGTCTGCAATTTGAAATATTCCAGTTCCCCACTCAAATTCCGATGGAACAACAGCATCCCAAGTGTCAGGAATTGGGAATGCTCCAGCTCCCTGAAAAAAATTCCCATGGAATCATGGGATTCCAGGTGTGAGGAATTGAGAATGCCCCGTACAGCCTCCCAGATTCCCACCACATTCCCATGGAATAACAACATTCCAGATTTCACGAACTGAGAATCATCCTCTTCCCCTCCCAAATTCCCATGGAAACATTGCATTCGGTTTTTCCGCAATTTGCAACCCCCCAGAAGCTGTCCCAAAATCCCACCAAATTCCCATGCAATAGCGGCATTCCAAGTATCAGGACTTTAGGATACCCCATTTCCGCATCCAAATTCCCATAGAATAACGGCCTTCCGGCTATCAGGAATTTCGAATCGTCCATACGGTCTCCCATATTCCCATGGAATAACGCATACCCAAGCATGGGGAATTGAGTTTCATCTAGTTCCATACCCCAATTCCCATGGAATAACAGCATTCTGGGAGCTGAGGACTTGGAAGCTGCCTGTTTCCCTCCCAAATGCTTAGGGAATAATGGCATTCTGGGCATTGGGAACGTTGAATCCTCATGTTCCCCTTGCAAATTCCCATGAAATAACCAATTTAATGTGTTGGGAATTTCGAATGCTCCAGTTCCTCGCCCAAATTCCAATCAACCTGTAACGAAATCATGACACTATGTGTGTTTAGAATTTAGAATCCTCCACGTCCCCTTCCAAATTCCCAAGAAAACCATGGAATAAGAGCAGTTCACTCATTGCTAATTTCAACTCCTCCTCTTCCTCTCCCAAATTTCCACCAAACTCGAATGGAAGAACGGCATTTTGTGTGTGCGAAATTTAGAATCCTCCACTTCCCCTTCCAAATTCCCATAGAATAGCTGCATTCCGGGTATGGGGATTTTCAAAACATCCATATGCCCACTTAAATTCCCACGACAACCTCGGAAAAACAGCATTCATGGTGTTGGGAATATGGTATCCGCCATTTGCACTATCCAATTCCCAGCAAAACCATGCAATGACAGCACTCTGGGCATTGGGAATTTGGAATCCTCCGGTTCCACTCCCAAATTCCAATAGAATAACAGCCTTGCAGGCATGGGGATATTGGAATCCTCGAGTTCCCTTCCAAAAAGCCCATGGAATAACGACATTCTGGGTATTGAGAATTGACAATTTGCCCATTTCCCTCCCAGATCCCTAGGGAATAAGACAATTCCGGGTGTCAGGCATTTGGAATCCTTCAAATCCGCACCATAACTGCCATGGAATAACAGAATTCCAGGTGTCAGGAATTGAGCATCCTCCACTTCCCCTTCGAATTTCCCATGGAATCATGGCATTCTGGGTGTCAGCACTTTAGAATCTCCCATACACCCTCCCAAATAACCACGAAATTCACAAGGAATAACAGAATTCCAGATATCAGGAATGTATTCTCCGCCAGCTCTCCACGCAATTTCCCATGGAATCATGGCATTCCTGCTGCAGGGAATCTTGATTCCTCCAGTTATCCTCCCAAATCCCCATAGAAAAATGGCATTCTGCGTGTTGGGAATTAACAATCCCCCAGAAACCCACCCCAAATCCCACCACATTCCCAAAGAAAAGCAACTTTCCAGATGTCTGCAATTTGAAATCTTCCAGTTCCCCACTCAAATTCCCATGAAACAACAGCATTCCAATTGTCAGAAATTGGGAATCCTCCAGCTCCCTGAAAAAAAATTCCCATGGAATCATGGGATTCCAGGTGTGAGGAATTGAGAATGCCCCGTACAGCCTCCCAGATTCCCACCACATTCCCATGGAATAACAACATTCCAGATTTCAGGAACTGAGAATCATCCTCTTCCCCTCCCAAATTCCCATGGAAACATTGCATTCGGTTTTTCCGCAATTTGCAACCCCCCAGAAGCTGTCCCAAAATCCCACCAAATTCCCATGCAATAGCGGCATTCCAAGTATCAGGAATTTAGGATACCCCATTTCCACATCCAAATTCCCATAAAATAACGGCCTTCCGGCTATCAGGAATTTCGAATCGTCCATACGGTCTCCCATATTCCCATGGAATAACGCATACCCAAGCATGGGGAATTGAGTTTCATCTAGTTCCATACCCCGATTCCCATGGAATAACAGCATTCTGGGAGCTGAGGACTTGGAAGCTGCCTGTTTCCCTCCCAAATGCTTAGGGAATAATGGCATTCTGGGCATTGGGAACGTTGAATCCTCATGTTCCCCTTGCAAATTCCCATGAAATAACCAATTGAATGTGTTGGGAATTTCGAATGCTCCAGTTCCTCGCCCAAATTCCAATCAACCTGTAACAAAATCATGACAATATGTGTGTGCGAAATTTAGAGTCCTCCACTTCCCCTTCCAAATTCCCAACAAAACCATGGAATAAGAGCAGTTCACTCATTGCTAATTTCAACTCCTCCTCTTCCTCTCCCAAATTTCCACCAAACTCGAATGGAAGAACGGCATTTTGTGTGTGCGAAATTTAGAATCCTCCACTTCCCCTTCCAAATTCCCATAGAAGAGCTGCATTCCGGGTATGGGGATTTTCAAAACATCCATATGCCCACTTAAATTCCCACGACAACCTCGGAAAAACAGCATTCATGGTGTTGGGAATATGGTATCCGCCATTTGCACTATCCAATTCCCAGCAAAACCATGCAATGACAGCACTCTGGGCATTGGGAATTTGGAATCCTCCGGTTCCACTCCCAAATTCCAATAGAATAACAGCCTTGCAGGCATGGGGATATTGGAATCCTCGAGTTCCCTTCCAAAAAGCCCATGGAATAACGACATTCTGGGTATTGAGAATTGACAATTTGCCCATTTCCCTCCCAGATCCCTAGGGAATAAGACAATTCCGGGTGTCAGGCATTTGGAATCCTTCAGCTCCGCACCATAACAGCCATGGAATAACAGAATTCCAGGTGTCAGGAATTGAGCATCCTCCACTTCCCCTTCGAATTTCCCATGGAATCATGGCATTCTGGGTGTCAGCACTTTAGAATCTCCCATACACCCTCCCAAATAACCACGAAATTCACAAGGAATAACAGAATTCCAGATATCAGGAATGTATTCTCCGCCAGCTCTCCACGCAATTTCCCATGGAATCATGGCATTCCTGGTGCAGGGAATCTTGATTCCTCCAGTTATCCTCCCAAATCCCCATAGAAAAATGGCATTCTGCGTGTTGGGAATTAACAATCCCCCAGAAACCCACCCCAAATCCCACCACATTCCCAAAGAAAAGCAACTTTCCAGATGTCTGCAATTTGAAATCTTCCAGTTCCCCACTCAAATTCCCATGAAACAACAGCATTCCAATTGTCAGAAATTGGGAATCCTCCAGCTCCCTGAAAAAAAATTCCCATGGAATCATGGGATTCCAGGTGTGAGGAATTGAGAATGCCCCGTACAGCCTCCCAGATTCCCACCACATTCCCATGGAATAACAACATTCCAGATTTCAGGAACTGAGAATCATCCTCTTCCCCTCCCAAATTCCCATGGAAACATTGCATTCGGTTTTTCCGCAATTTGCAACCCCCCAGAAGCTGTCCCAAAATCCCACCAAATTCCCATGCAATAGCGGCATTCCAAGTATCAGGAATTTAGGATACCCCATTTCCACATCCAAATTCCCATAAAATAACGGCCTTCCGGCTATCAGGAATTTCGAATCGTCCATACGGTCTCCCATATTCCCATGGAATAACGCATACCCAAGCATGGGGAATTGAGTTTCATCTAGTTCCATACCCCGATTCCCATGGAATAACAGCATTCTGGGATCTGAGGACTTGGAAGCTGCCTGTTTCCCTCCCAAATGCTTAGGGAATAATGGCATTCTGGGCATTGGGAACGTTGAATCCTCATGTTCCCCTTGCAAATTCCCATGAAATAACCAATTTAATGTGTTGGGAATTTCGAATGCTCCAGTTCCTCGCCCAAATTCCAATCAACCTGTAACGCAACAATGACACGATGTGTGTTGAGAATTTAGAATCCTCCACTTCCCCTTCCAAATTCCCATAGAATAGCTGCATTCCGGGTATGGGGATTTTCAAAACATCCATATGCCCACTTAAATTCCCACGACAACCTCGGAAAAACAGCATTCATGGTGTTGGGAATATGGTATCCGCCATTTGCACTATCCAATTCCCAGCAAAACCATGCAATGACAGCACTCTGGGCATTGGGAATTTGGAATCCTCCGGTTCCACTCCCAAATTCCAATAGAATAACAGCCTTGCAGGCATGGGGATATTGGAATCCTCGAGTTCCCTTCCAAAAAGCCCATGGAATAACGACATTCTGGGTATTGAGAATTGAGAATTTGCCCATTTCCCTCCCAGATCCCTAGGGAATAAGACACTTCCGGGTGTCACGTATTTCGAATCCTTCAAATCCGCACCATAACAGCCATGGAATAACAGAATTCCAGGTGTCAGGAATGGAGCATCCTCCACTTCCCCTTCGAATTTCCCATGGAATCATGGCATTCTGGCTGTTGGCACTTTAGAATCTCCCATACACCCTCCCAAATACCCAGGAAATTCACAAGGAATAACAGAATTCCAGATATCAGGAATCTATTATCCGCCAGCTCTCCACGCAATTTCCCATGGAATCATGGCATTCCTGGTGCAGGGAATCTTGACTCCTCCACTTATCCTCCCAAATCCCCATAGAAAAATGGCATTCTGCGTGTTGGGAATTAACAATCCCCCAGAAACCCACCCCAAATCCCACCACATTCCCAAAGAAAAGCAACTTTCCAGATGTCTGCAATTTGAAATATTCCAGTTCCCCACTCAAATTCCGATGGAACAACAGCATCCCAAGTGTCAGGAATTGGGAATGCTCCAGCTCCCTGAAAAAAATTCCCATGGAATCATGGGATTCCAGGTGTGAGCAATTGAGAATGCCCCGTACAGCCTCCCAGATTCCCACCACATTCCCATGGAATAACAACATTCCAGATTTCACGAACTGAGAATCATCCTCTTCCCCTCCCAAATTCCCATGGAAACATTGCATTCGGTTTTTCCGCAATTTGCAACCCCCCAGAAGCTGTCCCAAAATCCCACCAAATTCCCATGCAATAGCGGCATTCCAAGTATCAGGACTTTAGGATACCCCATTTCCGCATCCAAATTCCCATAGAATAACGGCCTTCCGGCTATCAGGAATTTCGAATCGTCCATACGGTCTCCCATATTCCCATGGAATAACGCATACCCAAGCATGGGGAATTGAGTTTCATCTAGTTCCATACCCCAATTCCCATGGAATAAGAGCATTCTGGGAGCTGTGTACTTGGAATCTGCCTATTTCCCTCCCAAATGTTTAGGGAATAATGGCATTCTGGGCATTGGGAACGTTGAATCCTCATGTTCCCCTTGCAAATTCCCATGAAATAACCAATTTAATGTGTTGGGAATTTCGAATGCTCCAGTTCCTCGCCCAAATTCCAATCAACCTGTAACGCAATAATGACATGATGTGTGTTGAGAATTTAGAATCCTCCACTTCCCCTTCCAAATTCCCATAGAATAGCTGCATTCCGGGTATGGGGATTTTCAAAACATCCATATGCCCACTTAAATTCCCACGACAACCTCGGAAAAACAGCATTCATGGTGTTGGGAATATGGTATCCGCCATTTGCACTATCCAATTCCCAGCAAAACCATGCAATGACAGCACTCTGGGCATTGGGAATTTGGAATCCTCCGGTTCCACTCCCAAATTCCAATAGAATAACAGCCTTGCAGGCATGGGGATATTGGAATCCTCGAGTTCCCTTCCAAAAAGCCCATGGAATAACGACATTCTGGGTATTGAGAATTGAGAATTTGCCCATTTCCCTCCCAGATCCCTAGGGAATAAGACACTTCCGGGTGTCACGTATTTCGAATCCTTCAAATCCGCACCATAACAGCCATGGAATAACAGAATTCCAGGTGTCAGGAATGGAGCATCCTCCACTTCCCCTTCGAATTTCCCATGGAATCATGGCATTCTGGCTGTTGGCACTTTAGAATCTCCCATACACCCTCCCAAATACCCAGGAAATTCACAAGGAATAACAGAATTCCAGATATCAGGAATCTATTATCCGCCAGCTCTCCACGCAATTTCCCATGGAATCATGGCATTCCTGGTGCAGGGAATCTTGACTCCTCCACTTATCCTCCCAAATCGCCATAGAAAAATGGCATTCTGCCTGTTGGGAATTAACAATCCCCCAGAAACCCACCCCAAATCCCACCACATTCCCAAAGAAAAGCAACTTTCCAGATGTCTGCAATTTGAAATATTCCAGTTCCCCACTCAAATTCCGATGGAACAACAGCATCCCAAGTGTCAGGAATTGGGAATGCTCCAGCTCCCTGAAAAAAATTCCCATGGAATCATGGGATTCCAGGTGTGAGCAATTGAGAATGCCCCGTACAGCCTCCCAGATTCCCACCACATTCCCATGGAATAACAACATTCCGGATTTCAGGAACTGAGAATCATCCTCTTCCCCTCCCAAATTCCCATGGAAACATTGCATTCGGTTTTTCCGCAATTTGCAACCCCCCAGAAGCTGTCCCAAAATCCCACCAAATTCCCATGCAATAGCGGCATTCCAAGTATCAGGAATTTAGGATACCCCATTTCTGCATCCAAATTCCCATAGAATAATGGCCTTCCGGCTATCAGGAATTTCGAATCGTCCATACGGTCTCCCATATTCCCATGGAATAACGCATACCCAAGCATGGGGAATTGAGTTTCATCTAGTTCCATACCCCAATTCGCATGGAATAAGAGTATTCTGGTAGTGGAGGAATAGGAATCTGCCTATTTCCCTCCCAAATGTTTAGGGAATAATGGCATTCTGGGCATTGGGAACGTTGAATCCTCATGTTCCCCTTGCAAATTCCCATGAAATAACCAATTTAATGTGTTGGGAATTTCGAATGCTCCAGTTCCTCGCCCAAATTCCAATCAACCTGTAACGAAATAATGACACTATGTGTGTGCGAAATTTACAATCCTCCACGTCACCTTCCAAATTCCCAACAAAACCATGCAATAAGAGCAGTTCACTCATTGCTAATTTCAACTCCTCCTCTTCCTCTCCCAAATTTCCACCAAACTCGAATGGAAGAACGGCATTTTGTGTGTGCGAAATTTAGAATCCTCCACTTCCCCTTCCAAATTCCCATAGAATAGCTGCATTCCGGGTATGGGGATTTTCAAAACATCCATATGCCCACTTAAATTCCCACGACAACCTCGGAAAAACAGCATTCATGGTGTTGGGAATATGGTATCCGCCATTTGCACTATCCAATTCCCAGCAAAACCATGCAATTACAGCACTCTGGGCATTGGGAATTTGGAATCCTCCGGTTCCACTCCCAAATTCCAATAGAATAACAGCTTTGCAGGCATGGGGATATTGGAATCCTCGAGTTCCCTTCCAAAAAGCCCATGGAATAACGACATTCTGGGTATTGAGAATTGAGAATTTGCCCATTTCCCTCCCAGATCCCTAGGGAATAAGACACTTCCGGGTGTCACGTATTTCGAATCCTTCAAATCCGCACCATAACAGCCATGGAATAACAGAATTCCAGGTGTCAGGAATGGAGCATCCTCCACTTCCCCTTCGAATTTCCCATGGAATCATGGCATTCTGGCTGTTGGCACTTTAGAATCTCCCATACACCCTCCCAAATACCCAGGAAATTCACAAGGAATAACAGAATTCCAGATATCAGGAATCTATTATCCGCCAGCTCTCCACGCAATTTCCCATGGAATCATGGCATTCCTGGTGCAGGGAATCTTGACTCCTCCACTTATCCTCCCAAATCGCCATAGAAAAATGGCATTCTGCCTGTTGGGAATTAACAATCCCCCAGAAACCCACCCCAAATCCCACCACATTCCCAAAGAAAAGCAACTTTCCAGATGTCTGCAATTTGAAATATTCCAGTTCCCCACTCAAATTCCGATGGAACAACAGCATCCCAAGTGTCAGGAATTGGGAATGCTCCAGCTCCCTGAAAAAAATTCCCATGGAATCATGGGATTCCAGGTGTGAGCAATTGAGAATGCCCCGTACAGCCTCCCAGATTCCCACCACATTCCCATGGAATAACAACATTCCGGATTTCAGGAACTGAGAATCATCCTCTTCCCCTCCCAAATTCCCATGGAAACATTGCATTCGGTTTTTCCGCAATTTGCAACCCCCCAGAAGCTGTCCCAAAATCCCACCAAATTCCCATGCAATAGCGGCATTCCAAGTATCAGGACTTTAGGATACCCCATTTCCGCATCCAAATTCCCATAGAATAACGGCCTTCCGGCTATCAGGAATTTCGAATCGTCCATACGGTCTCCCATATTCCCATGGAATAACGCATACCCAAGCATGGGGAATTGAGTTTCATCTAGTTCCATACCCCAATTCCCATGGAATAAGAGTATTCTGGTAGTGGAGGAATAGGAATCTGCCTATTTCCCTCCCAAATGTTTAGGGAATAATGGCATTCTGGGCATTGGGAACGTTGAATCCTCATGTTCCCCTTGCAAATTCCCATGAAATAACCAATTGAATGTGTTGGGAATTTCGAATGCTCCAGTTCCTCGCCCAAATTCCAATCAACCTGTAACGAAATAATGACACTATGTGTGTGCGAAATTTACAATCCTCCACTTCCCCTTCCAAATTCCCAACAAAACCATGGAATAAGAGCAGTTCACTCATTGCTAATTTCAACTCCTCCTCTTCCTCTCCCAAATTTCCACCAAACTCGAATGGAAGAACGGCATTTTGTGTGTGCGAAATTTAGAATCCTCCACTTCCCCTTCCAAATTCCCATAGAATAGCTGCATTCCGGGTATGGGGATTTTCAAAACATCCATATGCCCACTTAAATTCCCACGACAACCTCGGAAAAACAGCATTCATGGTGTTGGGAATATGGTATCCGCCATTTGCACTATCCAATTCCCAGCAAAACCATGCAATGACAGCACTCTGGGCATTGGGAATTTGGAATCCTCCGATTCCATTCCCAAATTCCAATAGAATAACAGCTTTGCAGGCATGGGGATATTGGAATCCTCGAGTTCCCTTCCAAAAAGCCCATGGAATAACGACATTCTGGGTATTGAGAATTGAGAATTTGCCCATTTCCCTCCCAGATCCCTAGGGAATAAGACAATTCCGGGTGTCACGTATTTCGAATCCTTCAAATCCGCACCATAACAGCCATGGAATAACAGAATTCCAGGTGTCAGGAATGGAGCATCCTCCACTTCCCCTTCGAATTTCCCATGGAATCATGGCATTCTGGCTGTTGGCACTTTAGAATCTCCCATACACCCTCCCAAATACCCAGGAAATTCACAAGGAATAACAGAATTCCAGATATCAGGAATCTATTATCCGCCAGCTCTCCACGCAATTTCCCATGGAATCATGGCATTCCTGGTGCAGGGAATCTTGACTCCTCCACTTATCCTCCCAAATCGCCATAGAAAAATGGCATTCTGCGTGTTGGGAATTAACAATCCCCCAGAAACCCACCCCAAATCCCACCACATTCCCAAAGAAAAGCAACTTTCCAGATGTCTGCAATTTGAAATCTTCCAGTTCCCCACTCAAATTCCGATGGAACAACAGCATCCCAAGTGTCAGGAATTGGGAATGCTCCAGCTCCCTGAAAAAAATTCCCATGGAATCATGGGATTCCAGGTGTGAGCAATTGAGAATGCCCCGTACAGCCTCCCAGATTCCCACCACATTCCCATGGAATAACAACATTCCAGATTTCAGGAACTGAGAATCATCCTCTTCCCCTCCCAAATTCCCATGGAAACATTGCATTCGGTTTTTCCGCAATTTGCAACCCCCCAGAAGCTGTCCCAAAATCCCACCAAATTCCCATGCAATAGCGGCATTCCAAGTATCAGGACTTTAGGATACCCCATTTCCGCATCCAAATTCCCATAGAATAACGGCCTTCCGGCTATCAGGAATTTCGAATCGTCCATACGGTCTCCCATATTCCCATGGAATAACGCATACCCAAGCATGGGGAATTGAGTTTCATCTAGTTCCATACCCCAATTCCCATGGAATAACAGCATTCTGGGAGCTGTGTACTTGGAATCTGCCTATTTCCCTCCCAAATGTTTAGGGAATAATGGCATTCTGGGCATTGGGAACGTTGAATCCTCATGTTCCCCTTGCAAATTCCCATGAAATAACCAATTGAATGTGTTGGGAATTTCGAATGCTCCAGTTCCTCGCCCAAATTCCAATCAACCTGTAACGAAATCATGACAATATGTGTGTTTAGAATTTAGAATCCTCCACTTCCCCTTCCAAATTCACAAGAAAACCATGGAATAAGAGCAGTTCACTCATTGCTAATTTCAACTCCTCCTCTTCCTCTCCCAAATTTCCACCAAACTCGAATGGAAGAACGGCATTTTGTGTGTGCGAAATTTAGAATCCTCCACTTCCCCTTCCAAATTCCCATAGAATAGCTGCATTCCGGGTATGGGGATTTTCAAAACATCCATATGCCCACTTAAATTCCCACGACAACCTCGGAAAAACAGCATTCATGGTGTTGGGAATATGGTATCCGCCATTTGCACTATCCAATTCCCAGCAAAACCATGCAATGACAGCACTCTGGGCATTGGGAATTTGGAATCCTCCGGTTCCACTCCCAAATTCCAATAGAATAACAGCCTTGCAGGCATGGGGATATTGGAATCCTCGAGTTCCCTTCCAAAAAGCCCATGGAATAACGACATTCTGGGTATTGAGAATTGACAATTTGCCCATTTCCCTCCCAGATCCCTAGGGAATAAGACAATTCCGGGTGTCAGGCATTTGGAATCCTTCAAATCCGCACCATAACAGCCATGGAATAACAGAATTCCAGGTGTCAGGAATGGAGCATCCTCCACTTCCCCTTCGAATTTCCCATGGAATCATGGCATTCTGGCTGTCGGCACTTTAGAATCTCCCATACACCCTCCCAAATAACCACGAAATTCACAAGGAATAACAGAATTCCAGATATCAGGAATGTATTCTCCGCCAGCTCTCCACGCAATTTCCCATGGAATCATGGCATTCCTGCTGCAGGGAATCTTGATTCCTCCAGTTATCCTCCCAAATCGCCATAGAAAAATGGCATTCTGCGTGTTGGGAATTAACAATCCCCCAGAAACCCACCCCAAATCCCACCACATTCCCAAAGAAAAGCAACTTTCCAGATGTCTGCAATTTGAAATATTCCAGTTCCCCACTCAAATTCCCATGAAACAACAGCATTCCAATTGTCAGAAATTGGGAATCCTCCAGCTCCCTGAAAAAAAATTCCCATGGAATCATGGGATTCCAGGTGTGAGGAATTGAGAATGCCCCGTACAGCCTCCCAGATTCCCACCACATTCCCATGGAATAACAACATTCCAGATTTCAGGAACTGAGAATCATCCTCTTCCCCTCCCAAATTCCCATGGAAACATTGCATTCGGTTTTTCCGCAATTTGGAACCCCCCAGAAGCTGTCCCAAAATCCCACCAAATTCCCATGCAATAGCGGCATTCCAAGTATCAGGAATTTAGGATACCCCATTTCCACATCCAAATTCCCATAAAATAACGGCCTTCCGGCTATCAGGAATTTCGAATCGTCCATACGGTCTCCCATATTCCCATGGAATAACGCATACCCAAGCATGGGGAATTGAGTTTCATCTAGTTCCATACCCCGATTCCCATGGAATAACAGCATTCTGGGAGCTGAGGACTTGGAAGCTGCCTGTTTCCCTCCCAAATGCTTAGGGAATAATGGCATTCTGGGCATTGGGAACGTTGAATCCTCATGTTCCCCTTGCAAATTCCCATGAAATAACCAATTGAATGTGTTGGGAATTTCGAATGCTCCAGTTCCTCGCCCAAATTCCAATCAACCTGTAACAAAATCATGACAATATGTGTGTGCGAAATTTAGAGTCCTCCACTTCCCCTTCCAAATTCCCAACAAAACCATGGAATAAGAGCAGTTCACTCATTGCTAATTTCAACTCCTCCTCTTCCTCTCCCAAATTTCCACCAAACTCGAATGGAAGAACGGCATTTTGTGTGTGCGAAATTTAGAATCCTCCACTTCCCCTTCCAAATTCCCATAGAAGAGCTGCATTCCGGGTATGGGGATTTTCAAAACATCCATATGCCCACTTAAATTCCCACGACAACCTCGGAAAAACAGCATTCATGGTGTTGGGAATATGGTATCCGCCATTTGCACTATCCAATTCCCAGCAAAACCATGCAATGACAGCACTCTGGGCATTGGGAATTTGGAATCCTCCGGTTCCACTCCCAAATTCCAATAGAATAACAGCCTTGCAGGCATGGGGATATTGGAATCCTCGAGTTCCCTTCCAAAAAGCCCATGGAATAACGACATTCTGGGTATTGAGAATTGACAATTTGCCCATTTCCCTCCCAGATCCCTAGGGAATAAGACACTTCCGGGTGTCAGGCATTTGGAATCCTTCAGCTCCGCACCATAACTGCCATGGAATAACAGAATTCCAGGTGTCAGGAATTGAGCATCCTCCACTTCCCCTTCGAATTTCCCATGGAATCATGGCATTCTGGGTGTCAGCACTTTAGAATCTCCCATACACCCTCCCAAATAACCACGAAATTCACAAGGAATAACAGAATTCCAGATATCAGGAATGTATTCTCCGCCAGCTCTCCACGCAATTTCCCATGGAATCATGGCATTCCTGCTGCAGGGAATCTTGATTCCTCCAGTTATCCTCCCAAATCGCCATAGAAAAATGGCATTCTGCGTGTTGGGAATTAACAATCCCCCAGAAACCCACCCCAAATCCCACCACATTCCCAAAGAAAAGCAACTTTCCAGATGTCTGCAATTTGAAATCTTCCAGTTCCCCACTCAAATTCCCATGAAACAACAGCATTCCAATTGTCAGAAATTGGGAATCCTCCAGCTCCCTGAAAAAAAATTCCCATGGAATCATGGGATTCCAGGTGTGAGGAATTGAGAATGCCCCGTACAGCCTCCCAGATTCCCACCACATTCCCATGGAATAACAACATTCCAGATTTCAGGAACTGAGAATCATCCTCTTCCCCTCCCAAATTCCCATGGAAACATTGCATTCGGTTTTTCCGCAATTTGCAACCCCCCAGAAGCTGTCCCAAAATCCCACCAAATTCCCATGCAATAGCGGCATTCCAAGTATCAGGAATTTAGGATACCCCATTTCCACATCCAAATTCCCATAAAATAACGGCCTTCCGGCTATCAGGAATTTCGAATCGTCCATACGGTCTCCCATATTCCCATGGAATAACGCATACCCAAGCATGGGGAATTGAGTTTCATCTAGTTCCATACCCCGATTCCCATGGAATAACAGCATTCTGGGAGCTGAGGACTTGGAAGCTGCCTGTTTCCCTCCCAAATGCTTAGGGAATAATGGCATTCTGGGCATTGGGAACGTTGAATCCTCATGTTCCCCTTGCAAATTCCCATGAAATAACCAATTGAATGTGTTGGGAATTTCGAATGCTCCAGTTCCTCGCCCAAATTCCAATCAACCTGTAACAAAATCATGACAATATGTGTGTGCGAAATTTAGAGTCCTCCACTTCCCCTTCCAAATTCCCAACAAAACCATGGAATAAGAGCAGTTCACTCATTGCTAATTTCAACTCCTCCTCTTCCTCTCCCAAATTTCCACCAAACTCGAATGGAAGAACGGCATTTTGTGTGTGCGAAATTTAGAATCCTCCACTTCCCCTTCCAAATTCCCATAGAAGAGCTGCATTCCGGGTATGGGGATTTTCAAAACATCCATATGCCCACTTAAATTCACACGACAACCTCGGAAAAACAGCATTCATGGTGTTGGGAATATGGTATCCGCCATTTGCACTATCCAATTCCCAGCAAAACCATGCAATGACAGCACTCTGGGCATTGGGAATTTGGAATCCTCCGGTTCCACTCCCAAATTCCAATAGAATAACAGCCTTGCAGGCATGGGGATATTGGAATCCTCGAGTTCCCTTCCAAAAAGCCCATGGAATAACGACATTCTGGGTATTGAGAATTGACAATTTGCCCATTTCCCTCCCAGATCCCTAGGGAATAAGACAATTCCGGGTGTCAGGCATTTGGAATCCTTCAGCTCCGCACCATAACTGCCATGGAATAACAGAATTCCAGGTGTCAGGAATTGAGCATCCTCCACTTCCCCTTCGAATTTCCCATGGAATCATGGCATTCTGGGTGTCAGCACTTTAGAATCTCCCATACACCCTCCCAAATAACCACGAAATTCACAAGGAATAACAGAATTCCAGATATCAGGAATGTATTCTCCGCCAGCTCTCCACGCAATTTCCCATGGAATCATGGCATTCCTGGTGCAGGGAATCTTGATTCCTCCAGTTATCCTCCCAAATCCCCATAGAAAAATGGCATTCTGCGTGTTGGGAATTAACAATCCCCCAGAAACCCACCCCAAATCCCACCACATTCCCAAAGAAAAGCAACTTTCCAGATGTCTGCAATTTGAAATCTTCCAGTTCCCCACTCAAATTCCCATGAAACAACAGCATTCCAATTGTCAGAAATTGGGAATCCTCCAGCTCCCTGAAAAAAAATTCCCATGGAATCATGGGATTCCAGGTGTGAGGAATTGAGAATGCCCCGTACAGCCTCCCAGATTCCCACCACATTCCCATGGAATAACAACATTCCAGATTTCAGGAACTGAGAATCATCCTCTTCCCCTCCCAAATTCCCATGGAAACATTGCATTCGGTTTTTCCGCAATTTGCAACCCCCCAGAAGCTGTCCCAAAATCCCACCAAATTCCCATGCAATAGCGGCATTCCAAGTATCAGGAATTTAGGATACCCCATTTCCGCATCCAAATTCCCATAAAATAACGGCCTTCCGGCTATCAGGAATTTCGAATCGTCCATACGGTCTCCCATATTCCCATGGAATAACGCATACCCAAGCATGGGGAATTGAGTTTCATCTAGTTCCATACCCCGATTCCCATGGAATAACAGCATTCTGGGAGCTGAGGACTTGGAAGCTGCCTGTTTCCCTCCCAAATGCTTAGGGAATAATGGCATTCTGGGCATTGGGAACGTTGAATCCTCATGTTCCCCTTGCAAATTCCCATGAAATAACCAATTGAATGTGTTGGGAATTTTGAATGCTCCAGTTCCTCGCCCAAATTCCAATCAACCTGTAACAAAATCATGACAATATGTGTGTGCGAAATTTAGAGTCCTCCACTTCCCCTTCCAAATTCCCAACAAAACCATGGAATAAGAGCAGTTCACTCATTGCTAATTTCAACTCCTCCTCTTCCTCTCCCAAATTTCCACCAAACTCGAATGGAAGAACGGCATTTTGTGTGTGCGAAATTTAGAATCCTCCACTTCCCCTTCCAAATTCCCATAGAAGAGCTGCATTCCGGGTATGGGGATTTTCAAAACATCCATATGCCCACTTAAATTCACACGACAACCTCGGAAAAACAGCATTCATGGTGTTGGGAATATGGTATCCGCCATTTGCACTATCCAATTCCCAGCAAAACCATGCAATGACAGCACTCTGGGCATTGGGAATTTGGAATCCTCCGGTTCCACTCCCAAATTCCAAAAGAATAACAGCCTTGCAGGCATGGGGATATTGGAATCCTCGAGTTCCCTTCCAAAAAGCCCATGGAATAACGACATTCTGGGTATTGAGAATTGACAATTTGCCCATTTCCCTCCCAGATCCCTAGGGAATAAGACAATTCCGGGTGTCAGGCATTTGGAATCCTTCAGCTCCGCACCATAACTGCCATGGAATAACAGAATTCCAGGTGTCAGGAATTGAGCATCCTCCACTTCCCCTTCGAATTTCCCATGGAATCATGGCATTCTGGGTGTCAGCACTTTAGAATCTCCCATACACCCTCCCAAATAACCACGAAATTCACAAGGAATAACAGAATTCCAGATATCAGGAATGTATTCTCCGCCAGCTCTCCACGCAATTTCCCATGGAATCATGGCATTCCTGGTGCAGGGAATCTTGATTCCTCCAGTTATCCTCCCAAATCGCCATAGAAAAATGGCATTCTGCGTGTTGGGAATTAACAATCCCCCAGAAACCCACCCCAAATCCCACCACATTCCCAAAGAAAAGCAACTTTCCAGATGTCTGCAATTTGAAATCTTCCAGTTCCCCACTCAAATTCCCATGAAACAACAGCATTCCAATTGTCAGAAATTGGGAATCCTCCAGCTCCCTGAAAAAAAATTCCCATGGAATCATGGGATTCCAGGTGTGAGGAATTGAGAATGCCCCGTACAGCCTCCCAGATTCCCACCACATTCCCATGGAATAACAACATTCCAGATTTCAGGAACTGAGAATCATCCTCTTCCCCTCCCAAATTCCCATGGAAACATTGCATTCGGTTTTTCCGCAATTTGCAACCCCCCAGAAGCTGTCCCAAAATCCCACCAAATTCCCATGCAATAGCGGCATTCCAAGTATCAGGAATTTAGGATACCCCATTTCCACATCCAAATTCCCATAAAATAACGGCCTTCCGGCTATCAGGAATTTCGAATCGTCCATACGGTCTCCCATATTCCCATGGAATAACGCATACCCAAGCATGGGGAATTGAGTTTCATCTAGTTCCATACCCCGATTCCCATGGAATAACAGCATTCTGGGAGCTGAGGACTTGGAAGCTGCCTGTTTCCCTCCCAAATGCTTAGGGAATAATGGCATTCTGGGCATTGGGAACGTTGAATGCTCATGTTCCCCTTGCAAATTCCCATGAAATAACCAATTGAATGTGTTGGGAATTTCGAATGCTCCAGTTCCTCGCCCAAATTCCAATCAACCTGTAACAAAATCATGACAATATGTGTGTGCGAAATTTAGAGTCCTCCACTTCCCCTTCCAAATTCCCAACAAAACCATGGAATAAGAGCAGTTCACTCATTGCTAATTTCAACTCCTCCTCTTCCTCTCCCAAATTTCCACCAAACTCGAATGGAAGAACGGCATTTTGTGTGTGCGAAATTTAGAATCCTCCACTTCCCCTTCCAAATTCCCATAGAATAGCTGCATTCCGGGTATGGGGATTTTCAAAACATCCATATGCCCACTTAAATTCCCACGACAACCTCGGAAAAACAGCATTCATGGTGTTGGGAATATGGTATCCGCCATTTGCACTATCCAATTCCCAGCAAAACCATGCAATGACAGCACTCTGGGCATTGGGAATTTGGAATCCTCCGGTTCCACTCCCAAATTCCAATAGAATAACAGCCTTGCAGGCATGGGGATATTGGAATCCTCGAGTTCCCTTCCAAAAAGCCCATGGAATAACGACATTCTGGGTATTGAGAATTGACAATTTGCCCATTTCCCTCCCAGATCCCTAGGGAATAAGACAATTCCGGGTGTCAGGCATTTGGAATCCTTCAGCTCCGCACCATAACTGCCATGGAATAACAGAATTCCAGGTGTCAGGAATTGAGCATCCTCCACTTCCCCTTCGAATTTCCCATGGAATCATGGCATTCTGGGTGTCAGCACTTTAGAATCTCCCATACACCCTCCCAAATAACCACGAAATTCACAAGGAATAACAGAATTCCAGATATCAGGAATGTATTCTCCGCCAGCTCTCCACGCAATTTCCCATGGAATCATGGCATTCCTGCTGCAGGGAATCTTGATTCCTCCAGTTATCCTCCCAAATCCCCATAGAAAAATGGCATTCTGCGTGTTGGGAATTAACAATCCCCCAGAAACCCACCCCAAATCCCACCACATTCCCAAAGAAAAGCAACTTTCCAGATGTCTGCAATTTGAAATCTTCCAGTTCCCCACTCAAATTCCCATGAAACAACAGCATTCCAATTGTCAGAAATTGGGAATCCTCCAGCTCCCTGAAAAAAAATTCCCATGGAATCATGGGATTCCAGGTGTGAGCAATTGAGAATGCCCCGTACAGCCTCCCAGATTCCCACCACATTCCCATGGAATAACAACATTCCAGATTTCAGGAACTGAGAATCATCCTCTTCCCCTCCCAAATTCCCATGGAAACATTGCATTCGGTTTTTCCACAATTTGCAACCCCCCAGAAGCTGTCCCAAAATCCCACCAAATTCCCATGCAATAGCGGCATTCCAAGTATCAGGAATTTAGGATACCCCATTTCCACATCCAAATTCCCATAAAATAACGGCCTTCCGGCTATCAGGAATTTCGAATCGTCCATACGGTCTCCCATATTCCCATGGAATAACGCATACCCAAGCATGGGGAATTGAGTTTCATCTAGTTCCATACCCCGATTCCCATGGAATAACAGCATTCTGGGAGCTGAGGACTTGGAAGCTGCCTGTTTCCCTCCCAAATGCTTAGGGAATAATGGCATTCTGGGCATTGGGAACGTTGAATGCTCATGTTCCCCTTGCAAATTCCCATGAAATAACCAATTGAATGTGTTGGGAATTTCGAATGCTCCAGTTCCTCGCCCAAATTCCAATCAACCTGTAACAAAATCATGACAATATGTGTGTGCGAAATTTAGAGTCCTCCACTTCCCCTTGCAAATTCCCAACAAAACCATGGAATAAGAGCAGTTCACTCATTGCTAATTTCAACTCCTCCTCTTCCTCTCCCAAATTTCCACCAAACTCGAATGGAAGAACGGCATTTTGTGTGTGCGAAATTTAGAATCCTCCACTTCCCCTTCCAAATTCCCATAGAATAGCTGCATTCCGGGTATGGGGATTTTCAAAACATCCATATGCCCACTTAAATTCCCACGACAACCTCGGAAAAACAGCATTCATGGTGTTGGGAATATGGTATCCGCCATTTGCACTATCCAATTCCCAGCAAAACCATGCAATGACAGCACTCTGGGCATTGGGAATTTGGAATCCTCCGGTTCCACTCCCAAATTCCAATAGAATAACAGCCTTGCAGGCATGGGGATATTGGAATCCTCGAGTTCCCTTCCAAAAAGCCCATGGAATAACGACATTCTGGGTATTGAGAATTGACAATTTGCCCATTTCCCTCCCAGATCCCTAGGGAATAAGACAATTCCGGGTGTCAGGCATTTGGAATCCTTCAGCTCCGCACCATAACTGCCATGGAATAACAGAATTCCAGGTGTCAGGAATTGAGCATCCTCCACTTCCCCTTCGAATTTCCCATGGAATCATGGCATTCTGGGTGTCAGCACTTTAGAATCTCCCATACACCCTCCCAAATAACCACGAAATTCACAAGGAATAACAGAATTCCAGATATCAGGAATGTATTCTCCGCCAGCTCTCCACGCAATTTCCCATGGAATCATGGCATTCCTGGTGCAGGGAATCTTGATTCCTCCAGTTATCCTCCCAAATCCCCATAGAAAAATGGCATTCTGCCTGTTGGGAATTAACAATCCCCCAGAAACCCACCCCAAATCCCACCACATTCCCAAAGAAAAGCAACTTTCCAGATGTCTGCAATTTGAAATCTTCCAGTTCCCCACTCAAATTCCCATGAAACAACAGCATTCCAATTGTCAGAAATTGGGAATCCTCCAGCTCCCTGAAAAAAAATTCCCATGGAATCATGGGATTCCAGGTGTGAGGAATTGAGAATGCCCCGTACAGCCTCCCAGATTCCCACCACATTCCCATGGAATAACAACATTCCAGATTTCAGGAACTGAGAATCATCCTCTTCCCCTCCCAAATTCCCATGGAAACATTGCATTCGGTTTTTCCGCAATTTGCAACCCCCCAGAAGCTGTCCCAAAATCCCACCAAATTCCCATGCAATAGCGGCATTCCAAGTATCAGGAATTTAGGATACCCCATTTCCACATCCAAATTCCCATAAAATAACGGCCTTCCGGCTATCAGGAATTTCGAATCGTCCATACGGTCTCCCATATTCCCATGGAATAACGCATACCCAAGCATGGGGAATTGAGTTTCATCTAGTTCCATACCCCGATTCCCATGGAATAACAGCATTCTGGGAGCTGAGGACTTGGAAGCTGCCTGTTTCCCTCCCAAATGCTTAGGGAATAATGGCATTCTGGGCATTGGGAACGTTGAATCCTCATGTTCCCCTTGCAAATTCCCATGAAATAACCAATTGAATGTGTTGGGAATTTCGAATGCTCCAGTTCCTCGCCCAAATTCCAATCAACCTGTAACAAAATCATGACAATATGTGTGTGCGAAATTTAGAGTCCTCCACTTCCCCTTCCAAATTCCCAACAAAACCATGGAATAAGAGCAGTTCACTCATTGCTAATTTCAACTCCTCCTCTTCCTCTCCCAAATTTCCACCAAACTCGAATGGAAGAACGGCATTTTGTGTGTGCGAAATTTAGAATCCTCCACTTCCCCTTCCAAATTCCCATAGAATAGCTGCATTCCGGGTATGGGGATTTTCAAAACATCCATATGCCCACTTAAATTCCCACGACAACCTCGGAAAAACAGCATTCATGGTGTTGGGAATATGGTATCCGCCATTTGCACTATCCAATTCCCAGCAAAACCATGCAATGACAGCACTCTGGGCATTGGGAATTTGGAATCCTCCGGTTCCACTCCCAAATTCCAATAGAATAACAGCCTTGCAGGCATGGGGATATTGGAATCCTCGAGTTCCCTTCCAAAAAGCCCATGGAATAACGACATTCTGGGTATTGAGAATTGACAATTTGCCCATTTCCCTCCCAGATCCCTAGGGAATAAGACAATTCCGGGTGTCAGGCATTTGGAATCCTTCAGCTCCGCACCATAACTGCCATGGAATAACAGAATTCCAGGTGTCAGGAATTGAGCATCCTCCACTTCCCCTTCGAATTTCCCATGGAATCATGGCATTCTGGGTGTCAGCACTTTAGAATCTCCCATACACCCTCCCAAATAACCACGAAATTCACAAGGAATAACAGAATTCCAGATATCAGGAATGTATTCTCCGCCAGCTCTCCACGCAATTTCCCATGGAATCATGGCATTCCTGGTGCAGGGAATCTTGATTCCTCCAGTTATCCTCCCAAATCCCCATAGAAAAATGGCATTCTGCCTGTTGGGAATTAACAATCCCCCAGAAACCCACCCCAAATCCCACCACATTCCCAAAGAAAAGCAACTTTCCAGATGTCTGCAATTTGAAATATTCCAGTTCCCCACTCAAATTCCCATGAAACAACAGCATTCCAATTGTCAGAAATTGGGAATCCTCCAGCTCCCTGAAAAAAAATTCCCATGGAATCATGGGATTCCAGGTGTGAGGAATTGAGAATGCCCCGTACAGCCTCCCAGATTCCCACCACATTCCCATGGAATAACAACATTCCAGATTTCAGGAACTGAGAATCATCCTCTTCCCCTCCCAAATTCCCATGGAAACATTGCATTCGGTTTTTCCGCAATTTGCAACCCCCCAGAAGCTGTCCCAAAATCCCACCAAATTCCCATGCAATAGCGGCATTCCAAGTATCAGGAATTTAGGATACCCCATTTCCACATCCAAATTCCCATAAAATAACGGCCTTCCGGCTATCAGGAATTTCGAATCGTCCATACGGTCTCCCATATTCCCATGGAATAACGCATACCCAAGCATGGGGAATTGAGTTTCATCTAGTTCCATACCCCGATTCCCATGGAATAACAGCATTCTGGGAGCTGAGGACTCGGAAGCTGCCTGTTTCCCTCCCAAATGCTTAGGGAATAATGGCATTCTGGGCATTGGGAACGTTGAATCCTCATGTTCCCCTTGCAAATTCCCATGAAATAACCAATTGAATGTGTTGGGAATTTCGAATGCTCCAGTTCCTCGCCCAAATTCCAATCAACCTGTAACAAAATCATGACAATATGTGTGTGCGAAATTTAGAGTCCTCCACTTCCCCTTGCAAATTCCCAACAAAACCATGGAATAAGAGCAGTTCACTCATTGCTAATTTCAACTCCTCCTCTTCCTCTCCCAAATTTCCACCAAACTCGAATGGAAGAACGGCATTTTGTGTGTGCGAAATTTAGAATCCTCCACTTCCCCTTCCAAATTCCCATAGAATAGCTGCATTCCGGGTATGGGGATTTTCAAAACATCCATATGCCCACTTAAATTCCCACGACAACCTCGGAAAAACAGCATTCATGGTGTTGGGAATATGGTATCCGCCATTTGCACTATCCAATTCCCAGCAAAACCATGCAATGACAGCACTCTGGGCATTGGGAATTTGGAATCCTCCGGTTCCACTCCCAAATTCCAATAGAATAACAGCCTTGCAGGCATGGGGATATTGGAATCCTCGAGTTCCCTTCCAAAAAGCCCATGGAATAACGACATTCTGGGTATTGAGAATTGACAATTTGCCCATTTCCCTCCCAGATCCCTAGGGAATAAGACAATTCCGGGTGTCAGGCATTTGGAATCCTTCAGCTCCGCACCATAACTGCCATGGAATAACAGAATTCCAGGTGTCAGGAATTGAGCATCCTCCACTTCCCCTTCGAATTTCCCATGGAATCATGGCATTCTGGGTGTCAGCACTTTAGAATCTCCCATACACCCTCCCAAATAACCACGAAATTCACAAGGAATAACAGAATTCCAGATATCAGGAATGTATTCTCCGCCAGCTCTCCACGCAATTTCCCATGGAATCATGGCATTCCTGGTGCAGGGAATCTTGACTCCTCCAGTTATCCTCCCAAATCCCCATAGAAAAATGGCATTCTGCCTGTTGGGAATTAACAATCCCCCAGAAACCCACCCCAAATCCCACCACATTCCCAAAGAAAAGCAACTTTCCAGATGTCCGCAATTTGAAATATTTCCGTTCCCCACTCAAATTCCGATGGAACAACAGCATCCCAAGTGTCAGGAATTTGGAATCCTCCACCTCCCTGAAAAAAAAATTCCCATGGAATCATGGGATTCCAGGTGTGAGGAATTGAGAATGCCCCGTACAGCCTCCCAGATTCCCACCACATTCCCATGGAATAACAACATTCCAGATTTCAGGAACTGAGAATCATCCTCTTCCCCTCCCAAATTCCCATGGAAACATTGCATTCGGTTTTTCCGCAATTTGCAACCCCCCAGAAGCTGTCCCAAAATCCCACCAAATTCCCATGCAATAGCGGCATTCCAAGTATCAGGAATTTAGGATACCCCATTTCCACATCCAAATTCCCATAAAATAACGGCCTTCCGGCTATCAGGAATTTCGAATCGTCCATACGGTCTCCCATATTCCCATGGAATAACGCATACCCAAGCATGGGGAATTGAGTTTCATCTAGTTCCATACCCCGATTCCCATGGAATAACAGCATTCTGGGAGCTGAGGACTTGGAAGCTGCCTGTTTCCCTCCCAAATGCTTAGGGAATAATGGCATTCTGGGCATTGGGAACGTTGAATCCTCATGTTCCCCTTGCAAATTCCCATGAAATAACCAATTGAATGTGTTGGGAATTTCGAATGCTCCAGTTCCTCGCCCAAATTCCAATCAACCTGTAACAAAATCATGACAATATGTGTGTGCGAAATTTAGAGTCCTCCACTTCCCCTTCCAAATTCCCAACAAAACCATGGAATAAGAGCAGTTCACTCATTGCTAATTTCAACTCCTCCTCTTCCTCTCCCAAATTTCCACCAAACTCGAATGGAAGAACGGCATTTTGTGTGTGCAAAATTTAGAATCCTCCACTTCCCCTTCCAAATTCCCATAGAAGAGCTGCATTCCGGGTATGGGGATTTTCAAAACATCCATATGCCCACTTAAATTCCCACGACAACCTCGGAAAAACAGCATTCATGGTGTTGGGAATATGGTATCCGCCATTTGCACTATCCAATTCCCAGCAAAACCATGCAATGACAGCACTCTGGGCATTGGGAATTTGGAATCCTCCGGTTCCACTCCCAAATTCCAATAGAATAACAGCCTTGCAGGCATGGGGATATTGGAATCCTCGAGTTCCCTTCCAAAAAGCCCATGGAATAACGACATTCTGGGTATTGAGAATTGACAATTTGCCCATTTCCCTCCCAGATCCCTAGGGAATAAGACAATTCCGGGTGTCAGGCATTTGGAATCCTTCAGCTCCGCACCATAACTGCCATGGAATAACAGAATTCCAGGTGTCAGGAATTGAGCATCCTCCACTTCCCCTTCGAATTTCCCATGGAATCATGGCATTCTGGGTGTCAGCACTTTAGAATCTCCCATACACCCTCCCAAATAACCACGAAATTCACAAGGAATAACAGAATTCCAGATATCAGGAATGTATTCTCCGCCAGCTCTCCACGCAATTTCCCATGGAATCATGGCATTCCTGGTGCAGGGAATCTTGACTCCTCCAGTTATCCTCCCAAATCCCCATAGAAAAATGGCATTCTGCCTGTTGGGAATTAACAATCCCCCAGAAACCCACCCCAAATCCCACCACATTCCCAAAGAAAAGCAACTTTCCAGATGTCTGCAATTTGAAATATTCCAGTTCCCCACTCAAATTCCCATGAAACAACAGCATTCCAATTGTCAGAAATTGGGAATCCTCCAGCTCCCTGAAAAAAAATTCCCATGGAATCATGGGATTCCAGGTGTGAGGAATTGAGAATGCCCCGTACAGCCTCCCAGATTCCCACCACATTCCCATGGAATAACAACATTCCAGATTTCAGGAACTGAGAATCATCCTCTTCCCCTCCCAAATTCCCATGGAAACATTGCATTCGGTTTTTCCGCAATTTGCAACCCCCCAGAAGCTGTCCCAAAATCCCACCAAATTCCCATGCAATAGCGGCATTCCAAGTATCAGGAATTTAGGATACCCCATTTCCACATCCAAATTCCCATAAAATAACGGCCTTCCGGCTATCAGGAATTTCGAATCGTCCATACGGTCTCCCATATTCCCATGGAATAACGCATACCCAAGCATGGGGAATTGAGTTTCATCTAGTTCCATACCCCGATTCCCATGGAATAACAGCATTCTGGGAGCTGAGGACTCGGAAGCTGCCTGTTTCCCTCCCAAATGCTTAGGGAATAATGGCATTCTGGGCATTGGGAACGTTGAATCCTCATGTTCCCCTTGCAAATTCCCATGAAATAACCAATTGAATGTGTTGGGAATTTCGAATGCTCCAGTTCCTCGCCCAAATTCCAATCAACCTGTAACAAAATCATGACAATATGTGTGTGCGAAATTTAGAGTCCTCCACTTCCCCTTGCAAATTCCCAACAAAACCATGGAATAAGAGCAGTTCACTCATTGCTAATTTCAACTCCTCCTCTTCCTCTCCCAAATTTCCACCAAACTCGAATGGAAGAACGGCATTTTGTGTGTGCGAAATTTAGAATCCTCCACTTCCCCTTCCAAATTCCCATAGAATAGCTGCATTCCGGGTATGGGGATTTTCAAAACATCCATATGCCCACTTAAATTCCCACGACAACCTCGGAAAAACAGCATTCATGGTGTTGGGAATATGGTATCCGCCATTTGCACTATCCAATTCCCAGCAAAACCATGCAATGACAGCACTCTGGGCATTGGGAATTTGGAATCCTCCGGTTCCACTCCCAAATTCCAATAGAATAACAGCCTTGCAGGCATGGGGATATTGGAATCCTCGAGTTCCCTTCCAAAAAGCCCATGGAATAACGACATTCTGGGTATTGAGAATTGACAATTTGCCCATTTCCCTCCCAGATCCCTAGGGAATAAGACAATTCCGGGTGTCAGGCATTTGGAATCCTTCAGCTCCGCACCATAACTGCCATGGAATAACAGAATTCCAGGTGTCAGGAATTGAGCATCCTCCACTTCCCCTTCGAATTTCCCATGGAATCATGGCATTCTGGGTGTCAGCACTTTAGAATCTCCCATACACCCTCCCAAATAACCACGAAATTCACAAGGAATAACAGAATTCCAGATATCAGGAATGTATTCTCCGCCAGCTCTCCACGCAATTTCCCATGGAATCATGGCATTCCTGGTGCAGGGAATCTTGACTCCTCCAGTTATCCTCCCAAATCCCCATAGAAAAATGGCATTCTGCGAGTTGGGAATTAACAATCCCCCAGAAACCCACCCCAAATCCCACCACATTCCCAAAGAAAAGCAACTTTCCAGATGTCTGCAATTTGAAATATTCCAGTTCCCCACTCAAATTCCCATGAAACAACAGCATTCCAATTGTCAGAAATTGGGAATCCTCCAGCTCCCTGAAAAAAAATTCCCATGGAATCATGGGATTCCAGGTGTGAGGAATTGAGAATGCCCCGTACAGCCTCCCAGATTCCCACCACATTCCCATGGAATAACAACATTCCACATTTCAGGAACTGAGAATCATCCTCTTCCCCTCCCAAATTCCCATGGAAACATTGCATTCGGTTTTTCCGCAATTTGCAACCCCCCAGAAGCTGTCCCAAAATCCCACCAAATTCCCATGCAATAGCGGCATTCCAAGTATCAGGAATTTAGGATACCCCATTTCCGCATCCAAATTCCCATAAAATAACGGCCTTCCGGCTATCAGGAATTTCGAATCGTCCATACGGTCTCCCATATTCCCATGGAATAACGCATACCCAAGCATGGGGAATTGAGTTTCATCTAGTTCCATACCCCGATTCCCATGGAATAACAGCATTCTGGGAGCTGAGGACTTGGAAGCTGCCTGTTTCCCTCCCAAATGCTTAGGGAATAATGGCATTCTGGGCATTGGGAACGTTGAATCCTCATGTTCCCCTTGCAAATTCCCATGAAATAACCAATTGAATGTGTTGGGAATTTCGAATGCTCCAGTTCCTCGCCCAAATTCCAATCAACCTGTAACAAAATCATGACAATATGTGTGTGCGAAATTTAGAGTCCTCCACTTCCCCTTGCAAATTCCCAACAAAACCATGGAATAAGAGCAGTTCACTCATTGCTAATTTCAACTCCTCCTCTTCCTCTCCCAAATTTCCACCAAACTCGAATGGAAGAACGGCATTTTGTGTGTGCGAAATTTAGAATCCTCCACTTCCCCTTCCAAATTCCCATAGAATAGCTGCATTCCGGGTATGGGGATTTTCAAAACATCCATATGCCCACTTAAATTCCCACGACAACCTCGGAAAAACAGCATTCATGGTGTTGGGAATATGGTATCCGCCATTTGCACTATCCAATTCCCAGCAAAACCATGCAATGACAGCACTCTGGGCATTGGGAATTTGGAATCCTCCGGTTCCACTCCCAAATTCCAATAGAATAACAGCCTTGCAGGCATGGGGATATTGGAATCCTCGAGTTCCCTTCCAAAAAGCCCATGGAATAACGACATTCTGGGTATTGAGAATTGACAATTTGCCCATTTCCCTCCCAGATCCCTAGGGAATAAGACAATTCCGGGTGTCAGGCATTTGGAATCCTTCAGCTCCGCACCATAACTGCCATGGAATAACAGAATTCCAGGTGTCAGGAATTGAGCATCCTCCACTTCCCCTTCGAATTTCCCATGGAATCATGGCATTCTGGGTGTCAGCACTTTAGAATCTCCCATACACCCTCCCAAATAACCACGAAATTCACAAGGAATAACAGAATTCCAGATATCAGGAATGTATTCTCCGCCAGCTCTCCACGCAATTTCCCATGGAATCATGGCATTCCTGGTGCAGGGAATCTTGATTCCTCCAGTTATCCTCCCAAATCCCCATAGAAAAATGGCATTCTGCGTGTTGGGAATTAACAATCCCCCAGAAACCCACCCCAAATCCCACCACATTCCCAAAGAAAAGCAACTTTCCAGATGTCTGCAATTTGAAATCTTCCAGTTCCCCACTCAAATTCCCATGAAACAACAGCATTCCAATTGTCAGAAATTGGGAATCCTCCAGCTCCCTGAAAAAAAATTCCCATGGAATCATGGGATTCCAGGTGTGAGGAATTGAGAATGCCCCGTACGGCCTCCCAGATTCCCACCACATTCCCATGGAATAACAACATTCCAGATTTCAGGAACTGAGAATCATCCTCTTCCCCTCCCAAATTCCCATGGAAACATTGCATTCGGTTTTTCCGCAATTTGCAACCCCCCAGAAGCTGTCCCAAAATCCCACCAAATTCCCATGCAATAGCGGCATTCCAAGTATCAGGAATTTAGGATACCCCATTTCCGCATCCAAATTCCCATAAAATAACGGCCTTCCGGCTATCAGGAATTTCGAATCGTCCATACGGTCTCCCATATTCCCATGGAATAACGCATACCCAAGCATGGGGAATTGAGTTTCATCTAGTTCCATACCCCGATTCCCATGGAATAACAGCATTCTGGGAGCTGAGGACTTGGAAGCTGCCTGTTTCCCTCCCAAATGCTTAGGGAATAATGGCATTCTGGGCATTGGGAACGTTGAATCCTCATGTTCCCCTTGCAAATTCCCATGAAATAACCAATTGAATGTGTTGGGAATTTCGAATGCTCCAGTTCCTCGCCCAAATTCCAATCAACCTGTAACAAAATCATGACAATATGTGTGTGCGAAATTTAGAGTCCTCCACTTCCCCTTCCAAATTCCCAACAAAACCATGGAATAAGAGCAGTTCACTCATTGCTAATTTCAACTCCTCCTCTTCCTCTCCCAAATTTCCACCAAACTCGAATGGAAGAACGGCATTTTGTGTGTGCGAAATTTAGAATCCTCCACTTCCCCTTCCAAATTCCCATAGAAGAGCTGCATTCCGGGTATGGGGATTTTCAAAACATCCATATGCCCACTTAAATTCCCACGACAACCTCGGAAAAACAGCATTCATGGTGTTGGGAATATGGTATCCGCCATTTGCACTATCCAATTCCCAGCAAAACCATGCAATGACAGCACTCTGGGCATTGGGAATTTGGAATCCTCCGGTTCCACTCCCAAATTCCAATAGAATAACAGCCTTGCAGGCATGGGGATATTGGAATCCTCGAGTTCCCTTCCAAAAAGCCCATGGAATAACGACATTCTGGGTATTGAGAATTGACAATTTGCCCATTTCCCTCCCAGATCCCTAGGGAATAAGACAATTCCGGGTGTCAGGCATTTGGAATCCTTCAGCTCCGCACCATAACTGCCATGGAATAACAGAATTCCAGGTGTCAGGAATTGAGCATCCTCCACTTCCCCTTCGAATTTCCCATGGAATCATGGCATTCTGGGTGTCAGCACTTTAGAATCTCCCATACACCCTCCCAAATAACCACGAAATTCACAAGGAATAACAGAATTCCAGATATCAGGAATGTATTCTCCGCCAGCTCTCCACGCAATTTCCCATGGAATCATGGCATTCCTGGTGCAGGGAATCTTGATTCCTCCAGTTATCCTCCCAAATCCCCATAGAAAAATGGCATTCTGCCTGTTGGGAATTAACAATCCCCCAGAAACCCACCCCAAATCCCACCACATTCCCAAAGAAAAGCAACTTTCCAGATGTCTGCAATTTGAAATCTTCCAGTTCCCCACTCAAATTCCCATGAAACAACAGCATTCCAATTGTCAGAAATTGGGAATCCTCCAGCTCCCTGAAAAAAAATTCCCATGGAATCATGGGATTCCAGGTGTGAGGAATTGAGAATGCCCCGTACAGCCTCCCAGATTCCCACCACATTCCCATGGAATAACAACATTCCACATTTCAGGAACTGAGAATCATCCTCTTCCCCTCCCAAATTCCCATGGAAACATTGCATTCGGTTTTTCCGCAATTTGCAACCCCCCAGAAGCTGTCCCAAAATCCCACCAAATTCCCATGCAATAGCGGCATTCCAAGTATCAGGAATTTAGGATACCCCATTTCCACATCCAAATTCCCATAAAATAACGGCCTTCCGGCTATCAGGAATTTCGAATCGTCCATACGGTCTCCCATATTCCCATGGAATAACGCATACCCAAGCATGGGGAATTGAGTTTCATCTAGTTCCATACCCCGATTCCCATGGAATAACAGCATTCTGGGAGCTGAGGACTTGGAAGCTGCCTGTTTCCCTCCCAAATGCTTAGGGAATAATGGCATTCTGGGCATTGGGAACGTTGAATCCTCATGTTCCCCTTGCAAATTCCCATGAAATAACCAATTGAATGTGTTGGGAATTTCGAATGCTCCAGTTCCTCGCCCAAATTCCAATCAACCTGTAACAAAATCATGACAATATGTGTGTGCGAAATTTAGAGTCCTCCACTTCCCCTTCCAAATTCCCAACAAAACCATGGAATAAGAGCAGTTCACTCATTGCTAATTTCAACTCCTCCTCTTCCTCTCCCAAATTTCCACCAAACTCGAATGGAAGAACGGCATTTTGTGTGTGCGAAATTTAGAATCCTCCACTTCCCCTTCCAAATTCCCATAGAATAGCTGCATTCCGGGTATGGGGATTTTCAAAACATCCATATGCCCACTTAAATTCCCACGACAACCTCGGAAAAACAGCATTCATGGTGTTGGGAATATGGTATCCGCCATTTGCACTATCCAATTCCCAGCAAAACCATGCAATGACAGCACTCTGGGCATTGGGAATTTGGAATCCTCCGGTTCCACTCCCAAATTCCAATAGAATAACAGCCTTGCAGGCATGGGGATATTGGAATCCTCGAGTTCCCTTCCAAAAAGCCCATGGAATAACGACATTCTGGGTATTGAGAATTGACAATTTGCCCATTTCCCTCCCAGATCCCTAGGGAATAAGACAATTCCGGGTGTCAGGCATTTGGAATCCTTCAGCTCCGCACCATAACTGCCATGGAATAACAGAATTCCAGGTGTCAGGAATTGAGCATCCTCCACTTCCCCTTCGAATTTCCCATGGAATCATGGCATTCTGGGTGTCAGCACTTTAGAATCTCCCATACACCCTCCCAAATAACCACGAAATTCACAAGGAATAACAGAATTCCAGATATCAGGAATGTATTCTCCGCCAGCTCTCCACGCAATTTCCCATGGAATCATGGCATTCCTGGTGCAGGGAATCTTGATTCCTCCAGTTATCCTCCCAAATCCCCATAGAAAAATGGCATTCTGCCTGTTGGGAATTAACAATCCCCCAGAAACCCACCCCAAATCCCACCACATTCCCAAAGAAAAGCAACTTTCCAGATGTCTGCAATTTGAAATATTTCCAGTTCCCCACTCAAATTCCGATGGAACAACAGCATCCAAAGTGTCAGGAATTTGGAATCCTCCAGCTCCCTGAAAAAAATTTCCCATGGAATCATGGGATTCCAGGTGTGAGCAATTGAGAATGCCCCGTACAGCCTCCCAGATTCCCACCACATTCCCATGGAATAACAACATTCCAGATTTCAGGAACTGAGAATCATCCTCTTCCCCTCCCAAATTCCCATGGAAACATTGCATTCGGTTTTTCCGCAATTTGGAACCCCCCAGAAGCTGTCCCAAAATCCCACCAAATTCCCATGCAATAGCGGCATTCCAAGTATCAGGAATTTAGGATACCCCATTTCCGCATCCAAATTCCCATAAAATAACGGCCTTCCGGCTATCAGGAATTTCGAATCGTCCATACGGTCTCCCATATTCCCATGGAATAACGCATACCCAAGCATGGGGAATTGAGTTTCATCTAGTTCCATACCCCGATTCCCATGGAATAACAGCATTCTGGGAGCTGAGGACTTGGAAGCTGCCTGTTTCCCTCCCAAATGCTTAGGGAATAATGGCATTCTGGGCATTGGGAACGTTGAATCCTCATGTTCCCCTTGCAAATTCCCATGAAATAACCAATTGAATGTGTTGGGAGTTTCGAATGCTCCAGTTCCTCGCCCAAATTCCAATCAACCTGTAACAAAATCATGACAATATGTGTGTGCGAAATTTAGAGTCCTCCACTTCCCCTTCCAAATTCCCAACAAAACCATGGAATAAGAGCAGTTCACTCATTGCTAATTTCAACTCCTCCTCTTCCTCTCCCAAATTTCCACCAAACTCGAATGGAAGAACGGCATTTTGTGTGTGCGAAATTTAGAATCCTCCACTTCCCCTTCCAAATTCCCATAGAATAGCTGCATTCCGGGTATGGGGATTTTCAAAACATCCATATGCCCACTTAAATTCCCACGACAACCTCGGAAAAACAGCATTCATGGTGTTGGGAATATGGTATCCGCCATTTGCACTATCCAATTCCCAGCAAAACCATGCAATGACAGCACTCTGGGCATTGGGAATTTGGAATCCTCCGGTTCCACTCCCAAATTCCAATAGAATAACAGCCTTGCAGGCATGGGGATATTGGAATCCTCGAGTTCCCTTCCAAAAAGCCCATGGAATAACGACATTCTGGGTATTGAGAATTGACAATTTGCCCATTTCCCTCCCAGATCCCTAGGGAATAAGACAATTCCGGGTGTCAGGCATTTGGAATCCTTCAGCTCCGCACCATAACTGCCATGGAATAACAGAATTCCAGGTGTCAGGAATTGAGCATCCTCCACTTCCCCTTCGAATTTCCCATGGAATCATGGCATTCTGGGTGTCAGCACTTTAGAATCTCCCATACACCCTCCCAAATAACCACGAAATTCACAAGGAATAACAGAATTCCAGATATCAGGAATGTATTCTCCGCCAGCTCTCCACGCAATTTCCCATGGAATCATGGCATTCCTGGTGCAGGGAATTTTGATTCCTCCAGTTATCCTCCCAAATCCCCATAGAAAAATGGCATTCTGCGAGTTGGGAATTAACAATCCCCCAGAAACCCACCCCAAATCCCACCACATTCCCAAAGAAAAGCAACTTTCCAGATGTCTGCAATTTGAAATCTTCCAGTTCCCCACTCAAATTCCCATGAAACAACAGCATTCCAATTGTCAGAAATTGGGAATCCTCCAGCTCCCTGAAAAAAAATTCCCATGGAATCATGGGATTCCAGGTGTGAGGAATTGAGAATGCCCCGTACAGCCTCCCAGATTCCCACCACATTCCCATGGAATAACAACATTCCACATTTCAGGAACTGAGAATCATCCTCTTCCCCTCCCAAATTCCCATGGAAACATTGCATTCGGTTTTTCCGCAATTTGCAACCCCCCAGAAGCTGTCCCAAAATCCCACCAAATTCCCATGCAATAGCGGCATTCCAAGTATCAGGAATTTAGGATACCCCATTTCCACATCCAAATTCCCATAAAATAACGGCCTTCCAGCTATCAGGAATTTCGAATCGTCCATACGGTCTCCCATATTCCCATGGAATAACGCATACCCAAGCATGGGGAATTGAGTTTCATCTAGTTCCATACCCCGATTCCCATGGAATAACAGCATTCTGGGAGCTGAGGACTTGGAAGCTGCCTGTTTCCCTCCCAAATGCTTAGGGAATAATGGCATTCTGGGCATTGGGAACGTTGAATCCTCATGTTCCCCTTGCAAATTCCCATGAAATAACCAATTGAATGTGTTGGGAATTTCGAATGCTCCAGTTCCTCGCCCAAATTCCAATCAACCTGTAACAAAATCATGACAATATGTGTGTGCGAAATTTAGAGTCCTCCACTTCCCCTTCCAAATTCCCAACAAAACCATGGAATAAGAGCAGTTCACTCATTGCTAATTTCAACTCCTCCTCTTCCTCTCCCAAATTTCCACCAAACTCGAATGGAAGAACGGCATTTTGTGTGTGCAAAATTTAGAATCCTCCACTTCCCCTTCCAAATTCCCATAGAATAGCTGCATTCCGGGTATGGGGATTTTCAAAACATCCATATGCCCACTTAAATTCCCACGACAACCTCGGAAAAACAGCATTCATGGTGTTGGGAATATGGTATCCGCCATTTGCACTATCCAATTCCCAGCAAAACCATGCAATGACAGCACTCTGGGCATTGGGAATTTGGAATCCTCCGGTTCCACTCCCAAATTCCAATAGAATAACAGCCTTGCAGGCATGGGGATATTGGAATCCTCGAGTTCCCTTCCAAAAAGCCCATGGAATAACGACATTCTGGGTATTGAGAATTGACAATTTGCCCATTTCCCTCCCAGATCCCTAGGGAATAAGACAATTCCGGGTGTCAGGCATTTGGAATCCTTCAGCTCCGCACCATAACTGCCATGGAATAACAGAATTCCAGGTGTCAGGAATTGAGCATCCTCCACTTCCCCTTCGAATTTCCCATGGAATCATGGCATTCTGGGTGTCAGCACTTTAGAATCTCCCATACACCCTCCCAAATAACCACGAAATTCACAAGGAATAACAGAATTCCAGATATCAGGAATGTATTCTCCGCCAGCTCTCCACGCAATTTCCCATGGAATCATGGCATTCCTGGTGCAGGGAATTTTGATTCCTCCAGTTATCCTCCCAAATCCCCATAGAAAAATGGCATTCTGCGAGTTGGGAATTAACAATCCCCCAGAAACCCACCCCAAATCCCACCACATTCCCAAAGAAAAGCAACTTTCCAGATGTCTGCAATTTGAAATCTTCCAGTTCCCCACTCAAATTCCCATGAAACAACAGCATTCCAATTGTCAGAAATTGGGAATCCTCCAGCTCCCTGAAAAAAAATTCCCATGGAATCATGGGATTCCAGGTGTGAGGAATTGAGAATGCCCCGTACAGCCTCCCAGATTCCCACCACATTCCCATGGAATAACAACATTCCACATTTCAGGAACTGAGAATCATCCTCTTCCCCTCCCAAATTCCCATGGAAACATTGCATTCGGTTTTTCCGCAATTTGCAACCCCCCAGAAGCTGTCCCAAAATCCCACCAAATTCCCATGCAATAGCGGCATTCCAAGTATCAGGAATTTAGGATACCCCATTTCCACATCCAAATTCCCATAAAATAACGGCCTTCCAGCTATCAGGAATTTCGAATCGTCCATACGGTCTCCCATATTCCCATGGAATAACGCATACCCAAGCATGGGGAATTGAGTTTCATCTAGTTCCATACCCCGATTCCCATGGAATAACAGCATTCTGGGAGCTGAGGACTTGGAAGCTGCCTGTTTCCCTCCCAAATGCTTAGGGAATAATGGCATTCTGGGCATTGGGAACGTTGAATCCTCATGTTCCCCTTGCAAATTCCCATGAAATAACCAATTGAATGTGTTGGGAATTTCGAATGCTCCAGTTCCTCGCCCAAATTCCAATCAACCTGTAACAAAATCATGACAATATGTGTGTGCGAAATTTAGAGTCCTCCACTTCCCCTTCCAAATTCCCAACAAAACCATGGAATAAGAGCAGTTCACTCATTGCTAATTTCAACTCCTCCTCTTCCTCTCCCAAATTTCCACCAAACTCGAATGGAAGAACGGCATTTTGTGTGTGCGAAATTTAGAATCCTCCACTTCCCCTTCCAAATTCCCATAGAATAGCTGCATTCCGGGTATGGGGATTTTCAAAACATCCATATGCCCACTTAAATTCCCACGACAACCTCGGAAAAACAGCATTCATGGTGTTGGGAATATGGTATCCGCCATTTGCACTATCCAATTCCCAGCAAAACCATGCAATGACAGCACTCTGGGCATTGGGAATTTGGAATCCTCCGGTTCCACTCCCAAATTCCAATAGAATAACAGCCTTGCAGGCATGGGGATATTGGAATCCTCGAGTTCCCTTCCAAAAAGCCCATGGAATAACGACATTCTGGGTATTGAGAATTGACAATTTGCCCATTTCCCTCCCAGATCCCTAGGGAATAAGACAATTCCGGGTGTCAGGCATTTGGAATCCTTCAGCTCCGCACCATAACTGCCATGGAATAACAGAATTCCAGGTGTCAGGAATTGAGCATCCTCCACTTCCCCTTCGAATTTCCCATGGAATCATGGCATTCTGGGTGTCAGCACTTTAGAATCTCCCATACACCCTCCCAAATAACCACGAAATTCACAAGGAATAACAGAATTCCAGATATCAGGAATGTATTCTCCGCCAGCTCTCCACGCAATTTCCCATGGAATCATGGCATTCCTGGTGCAGGGAATTTTGATTCCTCCAGTTATCCTCCCAAATCCCCATAGAAAAATGGCATTCTGCCTGTTGGGAATTAACAATCCCCCAGAAACCCACCCCAAATCCCACCACATTCCCAAAGAAAAGCAACTTTCCAGATGTCTGCAATTTGAAATATTCCAGTTCCCCACTCAAATTCCCATGAAACAACAGCATTCCAATTGTCAGAAATTGGGAATCCTCCAGCTCCCTGAAAAAAAATTCCCATGGAATCATGGGATTCCAGGTGTGAGGAATTGAGAATGCCCCGTACAGCCTCCCAGATTCCCACCACATTCCCATGGAATAACAACATTCCACATTTCAGGAACTGAGAATCATCCTCTTCCCCTCCCAAATTCCCATGGAAACATTGCATTCGGTTTTTCCGCAATTTGCAACCCCCCAGAAGCTGTCCCAAAATCCCACCAAATTCCCATGCAATAGCGGCATTCCAAGTATCAGGAATTTAGGATACCCCATTTCCACATCCAAATTCCCATAAAATAACGGCCTTCCAGCTATCAGGAATTTCGAATCGTCCATACGGTCTCCCATATTCCCATGGAATAACGCATACCCAAGCATGGGGAATTGAGTTTCATCTAGTTCCATACCCCGATTCCCATGGAATAACAGCATTCTGGGAGCTGAGGACTTGGAAGCTGCCTGTTTCCCTCCCAAATGCTTAGGGAATAATGGCATTCTGGGCATTGGGAACGTTGAATCCTCATGTTCCCCTTGCAAATTCCCATGAAATAACCAATTGAATGTGTTGGGAATTTCGAATGCTCCAGTTCCTCGCCCAAATTCCAATCAACCTGTAACAAAATCATGACAATATGTGTGTGCGAAATTTAGAGTCCTCCACTTCCCCTTGCAAATTCCCAACAAAACCATGGAATAAGAGCAGTTCACTCATTGCTAATTTCAACTCCTCCTCTTCCTCTCCCAAATTTCCACCAAACTCGAATGGAAGAACGGCATTTTGTGTGTGCAAAATTTAGAATCCTCCACTTCCCCTTCCAAATTCCCATAGAAGAGCTGCATTCCGGGTATGGGGATTTTCAAAACATCCATATGCCCACTTAAATTCCCACGACAACCTCGGAAAAACAGCATTCATGGTGTTGGGAATATGGTATCCGCCATTTGCACTATCCAATTCCCAGCAAAACCATGCAATGACAGCACTCTGGGCATTGGGAATTTGGAATCCTCCGGTTCCACTCCCAAATTCCAATAGAATAACAGCCTTGCAGGCATGGGGATATTGGAATCCTCGAGTTCCCTTCCAAAAAGCCCATGGAATAACGACATTCTGGGTATTGAGAATTGACAATTTGCCCATTTCCCTCCCAGATCCCTAGGGAATAAGACAATTCCGGGTGTCAGGCATTTGGAATCCTTCAGCTCCGCACCATAACTGCCATGGAATAACAGAATTCCAGGTGTCAGGAATTGAGCATCCTCCACTTCCCCTTCGAATTTCCCATGGAATCATGGCATTCTGGGTGTCAGCACTTTAGAATCTCCCATACACCCTCCCAAATAACCACGAAATTCACAAGGAATAACAGAATTCCAGATATCAGGAATGTATTCTCCGCCAGCTCTCCACGCAATTTCCCATGGAATCATGGCATTCCTGGTGCAGGGAATTTTGATTCCTCCAGTTATCCTCCCAAATCCCCATAGAAAAATGGCATTCTGCGAGTTGGGAATTAACAATCCCCCAGAAACCCACCCCAAATCCCACCACATTCCCAAAGAAAAGCAACTTTCCAGATGTCTGCAATTTGAAATCTTCCAGTTCCCCACTCAAATTCCCATGAAACAACAGCATTCCAATTGTCAGAAATTGGGAATCCTCCAGCTCCCTGAAAAAAAATTCCCATGGAATCATGGGATTCCAGGTGTGAGGAATTGAGAATGCCCCGTACAGCCTCCCAGATTCCCACCACATTCCCATGGAATAACAACATTCCAGATTTCAGGAACTGAGAATCATCCTCTTCCCCTCCCAAATTCCCATGGAAACATTGCATTCGGTTTTTCCGCAATTTGCAACCCCCCAGAAGCTGTCCCAAAATCCCACCAAATTCCCATGCAATAGCGGCATTCCAAGTATCAGGAATTTAGGATACCCCATTTCCACATCCAAATTCCCATAAAATAACGGCCTTCCAGCTATCAGGAATTTCGAATCGTCCATACGGTCTCCCATATTCCCATGGAATAACGCATACCCAAGCATGGGGAATTGAGTTTCATCTAGTTCCATACCCCGATTCCCATGGAATAACAGCATTCTGGGAGCTGAGGACTTGGAAGCTGCCTGTTTCCCTCCCAAATGCTTAGGGAATAATGGCATTCTGGGCATTGGGAACGTTGAATCCTCATGTTCCCCTTGCAAATTCCCATGAAATAACCAATTGAATGTGTTGGGAATTTCGAATGCTCCAGTTCCTCGCCCAAATTCCAATCAACCTGTAACAAAATCATGACAATATGTGTGTGCGAAATTTAGAGTCCTCCACTTCCCCTTCCAAATTCCCAACAAAACCATGGAATAAGAGCAGTTCACTCATTGCTAATTTCAACTCCTCCTCTTCCTCTCCCAAATTTCCACCAAACTCGAATGGAAGAACGGCATTTTGTGTGTGCAAAATTTAGAATCCTCCACTTCCCCTTCCAAATTCCCATAGAAGAGCTGCATTCCGGGTATGGGGATTTTCAAAACATCCATATGCCCACTTAAATTCCCACGACAACCTCGGAAAAACAGCATTCATGGTGTTGGGAATATGGTATCCGCCATTTGCACTATCCAATTCCCAGCAAAACCATGCAATGACAGCACTCTGGGCATTGGGAATTTGGAATCCTCCGGTTCCACTCCCAAATTCCAATAGAATAACAGCCTTGCAGGCATGGGGATATTGGAATCCTCGAGTTCCCTTCCAAAAAGCCCATGGAATAACGACATTCTGGGTATTGAGAATTGACAATTTGCCCATTTCCCTCCCAGATCCCTAGGGAATAAGACAATTCCGGGTGTCAGGCATTTGGAATCCTTCAGCTCCGCACCATAACTGCCATGGAATAACAGAATTCCAGGTGTCAGGAATTGAGCATCCTCCACTTCCCCTTCGAATTTCCCATGGAATCATGGCATTCTGGGTGTCAGCACTTTAGAATCTCCCATACACCCTCCCAAATAACCACGAAATTCACAAGGAATAACAGAATTCCAGATATCAGGAATGTATTCTCCGCCAGCTCTCCACGCAATTTCCCATGGAATCATGGCATTCCTGGTGCAGGGAATCTTGATTCCTCCAGTTATCCTCCCAAATCCCCATAGAAAAATGGCATTCTGCCTGTTGGGAATTAACAATCCCCCAGAAACCCACCCCAAATCCCACCACATTCCCAAAGAAAAGCAACTTTCCAGATGTCTGCAATTTGAAATATTCCAGTTCCCCACTCAAATTCCCATGAAACAACAGCATTCCAATTGTCAGAAATTGGGAATCCTCCAGCTCCCTGAAAAAAAATTCCCATGGAATCATGGGATTCCAGGTGTGAGGAATTGAGAATGCCCCGTACAGCCTCCCAGATTCCCACCACATTCCCATGGAATAACAACATTCCAGATTTCAGGAACTGAGAATCATCCTCTTCCCCTCCCAAATTCCCATGGAAACATTGCATTCGGTTTTTCCGCAATTTGCAACCCCCCAGAAGCTGTCCCAAAATCCCACCAAATTCCCATGCAATAGCGGCATTCCAAGTATCAGGAATTTAGGATACCCCATTTCCACATCCAAATTCCCATAAAATAACGGCCTTCCGGCTATCAGGAATTTCGAATCGTCCATACGGTCTCCCATATTCCCATGGAATAACGCATACCCAAGCATGGGGAATTGAGTTTCATCTAGTTCCATACCCCGATTCCCATGGAATAACAGCATTCTGGGAGCTGAGGACTTGGAAGCTGCCTGTTTCCCTCCCAAATGCTTAGGGAATAATGGCATTCTGGGCATTGGGAACGTTGAATCCTCATGTTCCCCTTGCAAATTCCCATGAAATAACCAATTGAATGTGTTGGGAATTTCGAATGCTCCAGTTCCTCGCCCAAATTCCAATCAACCTGTAACAAAATCATGACAATATGTGTGTGCGAAATTTAGAGTCCTCCACTTCCCCTTCCAAATTCCCAACAAAACCATGGAATAAGAGCAGTTCACTCATTGCTAATTTCAACTCCTCCTCTTCCTCTCCCAAATTTCCACCAAACTCGAATGGAAGAACGGCATTTTGTGTGTGCAAAATTTAGAATCCTCCACTTCCCCTTCCAAATTCCCATAGAAGAGCTGCATTCCGGGTATGGGGATTTTCAAAACATCCATATGCCCACTTAAATTCCCACGACAACCTCGGAAAAACAGCATTCATGGTGTTGGGAATATGGTATCCGCCATTTGCACTATCCAATTCCCAGCAAAACCATGCAATGACAGCACTCTGGGCATTGGGAATTTGGAATCCTCCGGTTCCACTCCCAAATTCCAATAGAATAACAGCCTTGCAGGCATGGGGATATTGGAATCCTCGAGTTCCCTTCCAAAAAGCCCATGGAATAACGACATTCTGGGTATTGAGAATTGACAATTTGCCCATTTCCCTCCCAGATCCCTAGGGAATAAGACAATTCCGGGTGTCAGGCATTTGGAATCCTTCAGCTCCGCACCATAACTGCCATGGAATAACAGAATTCCAGGTGTCAGGAATTGAGCATCCTCCACTTCCCCTTCGAATTTCCCATGGAATCATGGCATTCTGGGTGTCAGCACTTTAGAATCTCCCATACACCCTCCCAAATAACCACGAAATTCACAAGGAATAACAGAATTCCAGATATCAGGAATGTATTCTCCGCCAGCTCTCCACGCAATTTCCCATGGAATCATGGCATTCCTGGTGCAGGGAATCTTGATTCCTCCAGTTATCCTCCCAAATCCCCATAGAAAAATGGCATTCTGCCTGTTGGGAATTAACAATCCCCCAGAAACCCACCCCAAATCCCACCACATTCCCAAAGAAAAGCAACTTTCCAGATGTCTGCAATTTGAAATATTTCCAGTTCCCCACTCAAATTCCGATGGAACAACAGCATCCAAAGTGTCAGGAATTTGGAATCCTCCAGCTCCCTGAAAAAAAATTCCCATGGAATCATGGGATTCCAGGTGTGAGCAATTGAGAATGCCCCGTACAGCCTCCCAGATTCCCACCACATTCCCATGGAATAACAACATTCCAGATTTCAGGAACTGAGAATCATCCTCTTCCCCTCCCAAATTCCCATGGAAACATTGCATTCGGTTTTTCCGCAATTTGCAACCCCCCAGAAGCTGTCCCAAAATCCCACCAAATTCCCATGCAATAGCGGCATTCCAAGTATCAGGAATTTAGGATACCCCATTTCCGCATCCAAATTCCCATAAAATAACGGCCTTCCGGCTATCAGGAATTTCGAATCGTCCATACGGTCTCCCATATTCCCATGGAATAACGCATACCCAAGCATGGGGAATTGAGTTTCATCTAGTTCCATACCCCGATTCCCATGGAATAACAGCATTCTGGGAGCTGAGGACTTGGAAGCTGCCTGTTTCCCTCCCAAATGCTTAGGGAATAATGGCATTCTGGGCATTGGGAACGTTGAATCCTCATGTTCCCCTTGCAAATTCCCATGAAATAACCAATTGAATGTGTTGGGAATTTCGAATGCTCCAGTTCCTCGCCCAAATTCCAATCAACCTGTAACAAAATCATGACACTATGTGTGTGCGAAATTTAGAGTCCTCCACTTCCCCTTCCAAATTCCCAACAAAACCATGGAATAAGAGCAGTTCACTCATTGCTAATTTCAACTCCTCCTCTTCCTCTCCCAAATTTCCACCAAACTCGAATGGAAGAACGGCATTTTGTGTGTGCGAAATTTAGAATCCTCCACTTCCCCTTCCAAATTCCCATAGAATAGCTGCATTCCGGGTATGGGGATTTTCAAAACATCCATATGCCCACTTAAATTCCCACGACAACCTCGGAAAAACAGCATTCATGGTGTTGGGAATATGGTATCCGCCATTTGCACTATCCAATTCCCAGCAAAACCATGCAATGACAGCACTCTGGGCATTGGGAATTTGGAATCCTCCGGTTCCACTCCCAAATTCCAATAGAATAACAGCCTTGCAGGCATGGGGATATTGGAATCCTCGAGTTCCCTTCCAAAAAGCCCATGGAATAACGACATTCTGGGTATTGAGAATTGACAATTTGCCCATTTCCCTCCCAGATCCCTAGGGAATAAGACAATTCCGGGTGTCAGGCATTTGGAATCCTTCAGCTCCTCACCATAACTGCCATGGAATAACAGAATTCCAGGTGTCAGGAATTGAGCATCCTCCACTTCCCCTTCGAATTTCCCATGGAATCATGGCATTCTGGGTGTCAGCACTTTAGAATCTCCCATACACCCTCCCAAATAACCACGAAATTCACAAGGAATAACAGAATTCCAGATATCAGGAATGTATTCTCCGCCAGCTCTCCACGCAATTTCCCATGGAATCATGGCATTCCTGGTGCAGGGAATCTTGATTCCTCCAGTTATCCTCCCAAATCCCCATAGAAAAATGGCATTCTGCGTGTTGGGAATTAACAATCCCCCAGAAACCCACCCCAAATCCCACCACATTCCCAAAGAAAAGCAACTTTCCAGATGTCTGCAATTTGAAATCTTCCAGTTCCCCACTCAAATTCCCATGAAACAACAGCATTCCAATTGTCAGAAATTGGGAATCCTCCAGCTCCCTGAAAAAAAATTCCCATGGAATCATGGGATTCCAGGTGTGAGGAATTGAGAATGCCCCGTACAGCCTCCCAGATTCCCACCACATTCCCATGGAATAACAACATTCCACATTTCAGGAACTGAGAATCATCCTCTTCCCCTCCCAAATTCCCATGGAAACATTGCATTCGGTTTTTCCGCAATTTGCAACCCCCCAGAAGCTGTCCCAAAATCCCACCAAATTCCCATGCAATAGCGGCATTCCAAGTATCAGGAATTTAGGATACCCCATTTCCGCATCCAAATTCCCATAAAATAACGGCCTTCCGGCTATCAGGAATTTCGAATCGTCCATACGGTCTCCCATATTCCCATGGAATAACGCATACCCAAGCATGGGGAATTGAGTTTCATCTAGTTCCATACCCCGATTCCCATGGAATAACAGCATTCTGGGAGCTGAGGACTTGGAAGCTGCCTGTTTCCCTCCCAAATGCTTAGGGAATAATGGCATTCTGGGCATTGGGAACGTTGAATCATCATGTTCCCCTTGCAAATTCCCATGAAATAACCAATTGAATGTGTTGGGAATTTCGAATGCTCCAGTTCCTCGCCCAAATTCCAATCAACCTGTAACAAAATCATGACAATATGTGTGTGCGAAATTTAGAGTCCTCCACTTCCCCTTCCAAATTCCCAACAAAACCATGGAATAAGAGCAGTTCACTCATTGCTAATTTCAACTCCTCCTCTTCCTCTCCCAAATTTCCACCAAACTCGAATGGAAGAACGGCATTTTGTGTGTGCGAAATTTAGAATCCTCCACTTCCCCTTCCAAATTCCCATAGAATAGCTGCATTCCGGGTATGGGGATTTTCAAAACATCCATATGCCCACTTAAATTCCCACGACAACCTCGGAAAAACAGCATTCATGGTGTTGGGAATATGGTATCCGCCATTTGCACTATCCAATTCCCAGCAAAACCATGCAATGACAGCACTCTGGGCATTGGGAATTTGGAATCCTCCGGTTCCACTCCCAAATTCCAATAGAATAACAGCCTTGCAGGCATGGGGATATTGGAATCCTCGAGTTCCCTTCCAAAAAGCCCATGGAATAACGACATTCTGGGTATTGAGAATTGACAATTTGCCCATTTCCCTCCCAGATCCCTAGGGAATAAGACAATTCCGGGTGTCAGGCATTTGGAATCCTTCAGCTCCGCACCATAACTGCCATGGAATAACAGAATTCCAGGTGTCAGGAATTGAGCATCCTCCACTTCCCCTTCGAATTTCCCATGGAATCATGGCATTCTGGGTGTCAGCACTTTAGAATCTCCCATACACCCTCCCAAATAACCACGAAATTCACAAGGAATAACAGAATTCCAGATATCAGGAATGTATTCTCCGCCAGCTCTCCACGCAATTTCCCATGGAATCATGGCATTCCTGGTGCAGGGAATCTTGATTCCTCCAGTTATCCTCCCAAATCCCCATAGAAAAATGGCATTCTGCCTGTTGGGAATTAACAATCCCCCAGAAACCCACCCCAAATCCCACCACATTCCCAAAGAAAAGCAACTTTCCAGATGTCTGCAATTTGAAATATTCCAGTTCCCCACTCAAATTCCCATGAAACAACAGCATTCCAATTGTCAGAAATTGGGAATCCTCCAGCTCCCTGAAAAAAAATTTCCATGGAATCATGGGATTCCAGGTGTGAGGAATTGAGAATGCCCCGTACAGCCTCCCAGATTCCCACCACATTCCCATGGAATAACAACATTCCAGATTTCAGGAACTGAGAATCATCCTCTTCCCCTCCCAAATTCCCATGGAAACATTGCATTCGGTTTTTCCGCAATTTGGAACCCCCCAGAAGCTGTCCCAAAATCCCACCAAATTCCCATGCAATAGCGGCATTCCAAGTATCAGGAATTTAGGATACCCCATTTCCGCATCCAAATTCCCATAAAATAACGGCCTTCCGGCTATCAGGAATTTCGAATCGTCCATACGGTCTCCCATATTCCCATGGAATAACGCATACCCAAGCATGGGGAATTGAGTTTCATCTAGTTCCATACCCCGATTCCCATGGAATAACAGCATTCTGGGAGCTGAGGACTTGGAAGCTGCCTGTTTCCCTCCCAAATGCTTAGGGAATAATGGCATTCTGGGCATTGGGAACGTTGAATGCTCATGTTCCCCTTGCAAATTCCCATGAAATAACCAATTGAATGTGTTGGGAATTTCGAATGCTCCAGTTCCTCGCCCAAATTCCAATCAACCTGTAACAAAATCATGACAATATGTGTGTGCGAAATTTAGAGTCCTCCACTTCCCCTTCCAAATTCCCAACAAAACCATGGAATAAGAGCAGTTCACTCATTGCTAATTTCAACTCCTCCTCTTCCTCTCCCAAATTTCCACCAAACTCGAATGGAAGAACGGCATTTTGTGTGTGCAAAATTTAGAATCCTCCACTTCCCCTTCCAAATTCCCATAGAATAGCTGCATTCCGGGTATGGGGATTTTCAAAACATCCATATGCCCACTTAAATTCCCACGACAACCTCGGAAAAACAGCATTCATGGTGTTGGGAATATGGTATCCGCCATTTGCACTATCCAATTCCCAGCAAAACCATGCAATGACAGCACTCTGGGCATTGGGAATTTGGAATCCTCCGGTTCCACTCCCAAATTCCAATAGAATAACAGCCTTGCAGGCATGGGGATATTGGAATCCTCGAGTTCCCTTCCAAAAAGCCCATGGAATAACGACATTCTGGGTATTGAGAATTGACAATTTGCCCATTTCCCTCCCAGATCCCTAGGGAATAAGACAATTCCGGGTGTCAGGCATTTGGAATCCTTCAGCTCCGCACCATAACTGCCATGGAATAACAGAATTCCAGGTGTCAGGAATTGAGCATCCTCCACTTCCCCTTCGAATTTCCCATGGAATCATGGCATTCTGGGTGTCAGCACTTTAGAATCTCCCATACACCCTCCCAAATAACCACGAAATTCACAAGGAATAACAGAATTCCAGATATCAGGAATGTATTCTCCGCCAGCTCTCCACGCAATTTCCCATGGAATCATGGCATTCCTGGTGCAGGGAATCTTGATTCCTCCAGTTATCCTCCCAAATCCCCATAGAAAAATGGCATTCTGCCTGTTGGGAATTAACAATCCCCCAGAAACCCACCCCAAATCCCACCACATTCCCAAAGAAAAGCAACTTTCCAGATGTCTGCAATTTGAAATATTTCCGTTCCCCACTCAAATTCCGATGGAACAACAGCATCCAAAGTGTCAGGAATTGGGAATCCTCCACCTCCCTGAAAAAAAAATTCCCATGGAATCATGGGATTCCAGGTGTGAGGAATTGAGAATGCCCCGTACAGCCTCCCAGATTCCCACCACATTCCCATGGAATAACAACATTCCAGATTTCAGGAACTGAGAATCATCCTCTTCCCCTCCCAAATTCCCATGGAAACATTGCATTCGGTTTTTCTGCAATTTGGAACCCCCCAGAAGCTGTCCCAAAATCCCACCAAATTCCCATGCAATAGCGGCATTCCAAGTATCAGGAATTTAGGATACCCCATTTCCACATCCAAATTCCCATAAAATAACGGCCTTCCGGCTATCAGGAATTTCGAATCGTCCATACGGTCTCCCATATTCCCATGGAATAACGCATACCCAAGCATGGGGAATTGAGTTTCATCTAGTTCCATACCCCGATTCCCATGGAATAACAGCATTCTGGGAGCTGAGGACTCGGAAGCTGCCTGTTTCCCTCCCAAATGCTTAGGGAATAATGGCATTCTGGGCATTGGGAACGTTGAATCCTCATGTTCCCCTTGCAAATTCCCATGAAATAACCAATTGAATGTGTTGGGAATTTCGAATGCTCCAGTTCCTCGCCCAAATTCCAATCAACCTGTAACAAAATCATGACAATATGTGTGTGCGAAATTTAGAGTCCTCCACTTCCCCTTCCAAATTCCCAACAAAACCATGGAATAAGAGCAGTTCACTCATTGCTAATTTCAACTCCTCCTCTTCCTCTCCCAAATTTCCACCAAACTCGAATGGAAGAACGGCATTTTGTGTGTGCGAAATTTAGAATCCTCCACTTCCCCTTCCAAATTCCCATAGAATAGCTGCATTCCGGGTATGGGGATTTTCAAAACATCCATATGCCCACTTAAATTCCCACGACAACCTCGGAAAAACAGCATTCATGGTGTTGGGAATATGGTATCCGCCATTTGCACTATCCAATTCCCAGCAAAACCATGCAATGACAGCACTCTGGGCATTGGGAATTTGGAATCCTCCGGTTCCACTCCCAAATTCCAATAGAATAACAGCCTTGCAGGCATGGGGATATTGGAATCCTCGAGTTCCCTTCCAAAAAGCCCATGGAATAACGACATTCTGGGTATTGAGAATTGACAATTTGCCCATTTCCCTCCCAGATCCCTAGGGAATAAGACAATTCCGGGTGTCAGGCATTTGGAATCCTTCAGCTCCGCACCATAACTGCCATGGAATAACAGAATTCCAGGTGTCAGGAATTGAGCATCCTCCACTTCCCCTTCGAATTTCCCATGGAATCATGGCATTCTGGGTGTCAGCACTTTAGAATCTCCCATACACCCTCCCAAATAACCACGAAATTCACAAGGAATAACAGAATTCCAGATATCAGGAATGTATTCTCCGCCAGCTCTCCACGCAATTTCCCATGGAATCATGGCATTCCTGGTGCAGGGAATCTTGATTCCTCCAGTTATCCTCCCAAATCCCCATAGAAAAATGGCATTCTGCGTGTTGGGAATTAACAATCCCCCAGAAACCCACCCCAAATCCCACCACATTCCCAAAGAAAAGCAACTTTCCAGATGTCTGCAATTTGAAATATTCCAGTTCCCCACTCAAATTCCCATGAAACAACAGCATTCCAATTGTCAGAAATTGGGAATCCTCCAGCTCCCTGAAAAAAAATTCCCATGGAATCATGGGATTCCAGGTGTGAGGAATTGAGAATGCCCCGTACAGCCTCCCAGATTCCCACCACATTCCCATGGAATAACAACATTCCAGATTTCAGGAACTGAGAATCATCCTCTTCCCCTCCCAAATTCCCATGGAAACATTGCATTCGGTTTTTCCGCAATTTGGAACCCCCCAGAAGCTGTCCCAAAATCCCACCAAATTCCCAAGCAATAGCGGCATTCCAAGTATCAGGAATTTAGGATACCCCATTTCCGCATCCAAATTCCCATAAAATAACGGCCTTCCGGCTATCAGGAATTTCGAATCGTCCATACGGTCTCCCATATTCCCATGGAATAACGCATACCCAAGCATGGGGAATTGAGTTTCATCTAGTTCCATACCCCGATTCCCATGGAATAACAGCATTCTGGGAGCTGAGGACTTGGAAGCTGCCTGTTTCCCTCCCAAATGCTTAGGGAATAATGGCATTCTGGGCATTGGGAACGTTGAATCATCATGTTCCCCTTGCAAATTCCCATGAAATAACCAATTGAATGTGTTGGGAATTTCGAATGCTCCAGTTCCTCGCCCAAATTCCAATCAACCTGTAACAAAATCATGACAATATGTGTGTGCGAAATTTAGAGTCCTCCACTTCCCCTTCCAAATTCCCAACAAAACCATGGAATAAGAGCAGTTCACTCATTGCTAATTTCAACTCCTCCTCTTCCTCTCCCAAATTTCCACCAAACTCGAATGGAAGAACGGCATTTTGTGTGTGCGAAATTTAGAATCCTCCACTTCCCCTTCCAAATTCCCATAGAATAGCTGCATTCCGGGTATGGGGATTTTCAAAACATCCATATGCCCACTTAAATTCCCACGACAACCTCGGAAAAACAGCATTCATGGTGTTGGGAATATGGTATCCGCCATTTGCACTATCCAATTCCCAGCAAAACCATGCAATGACAGCACTCTGGGCATTGGGAATTTGGAATCCTCCGGTTCCACTCCCAAATTCCAATAGAATAACAGCCTTGCAGGCATGGGGATATTGGAATCCTCGAGTTCCCTTCCAAAAAGCCCATGGAATAACGACATTCTGGGTATTGAGAATTGACAATTTGCCCATTTCCCTCCCAGATCCCTAGGGAATAAGACAATTCCGGGTGTCAGGCATTTGGAATCCTTCAGCTCCGCACCATAACTGCCATGGAATAACAGAATTCCAGGTGTCAGGAATTGAGCATCCTCCACTTCCCCTTCGAATTTCCCATGGAATCATGGCATTCTGGGTGTCAGCACTTTAGAATCTCCCATACACCCTCCCAAATAACCACGAAATTCACAAGGAATAACAGAATTCCAGATATCAGGAATGTATTCTCCGCCAGCTCTCCACGCAATTTCCCATGGAATCATGGCATTCCTGGTGCAGGGAATCTTGATTCCTCCAGTTATCCTCCCAAATCCCCATAGAAAAATGGCATTCTGCGTGTTGGGAATTAACAATCCCCCAGAAACCCACCCCAAATCCCACCACATTCCCAAAGAAAAGCAACTTTCCAGATGTCTGCAATTTGAAATATTCCAGTTCCCCACTCAAATTCCCATGAAACAACAGCATTCCAATTGTCAGAAATTGGGAATCCTCCAGCTCCCTGAAAAAAAATTTCCATGGAATCATGGGATTCCAGGTGTGAGGAATTGAGAATGCCCCGTACAGCCTCCCAGATTCCCACCACATTCCCATGGAATAACAACATTCCAGATTTCAGGAACTGAGAATCATCCTCTTCCCCTCCCAAATTCCCATGGAAACATTGCATTCGGTTTTTCCGCAATTTGGAACCCCCCAGAAGCTGTCCCAAAATCCCACCAAATTCCCATGCAATAGCGGCATTCCAAGTATCAGGAATTTAGGATACCCCATTTCCGCATCCAAATTCCCATAAAATAACGGCCTTCCGGCTATCAGGAATTTCGAATCGTCCATACGGTCTCCCATATTCCCATGGAATAACGCATACCCAAGCATGGGGAATTGAGTTTCATCTAGTTCCATACCCCGATTCCCATGGAATAACAGCATTCTGGGAGCTGAGGACTTGGAAGCTGCCTGTTTCCCTCCCAAATGCTTAGGGAATAATGGCATTCTGGGCATTGGGAACGTTGAATCCTCATGTTCCCCTTGCAAATTCCCATGAAATAACCAATTGAATGTGTTGGGAATTTCGAATGCTCCAGTTCCTCGCCCAAATTCCAATCAACCTGTAACAAAATCATGACAATATGTGTGTGCGAAATTTAGAGTCCTCCACTTCCCCTTCCAAATTCCCAACAAAACCATGGAATAAGAGCAGTTCACTCATTGCTAATTTCAACTCCTCCTCTTCCTCTCCCAAATTTCCACCAAACTCGAATGGAAGAACGGCATTTTGTGTGTGCGAAATTTAGAATCCTCCACTTCCCCTTCCAAATTCCCATAGAATAGCTGCATTCCGGGTATGGGGATTTTCAAAACATCCATATGCCCACTTAAATTCCCACGACAACCTCGGAAAAACAGCATTCATGGTGTTGGGAATATGGTATCCGCCATTTGCACTATCCAATTCCCAGCAAAACCATGCAATGACAGCACTCTGGGCATTGGGAATTTGGAATCCTCCGGTTCCACTCCCAAATTCCAATAGAATAACAGCCTTGCAGGCATGGGGATATTGGAATCCTCGAGTTCCCTTCCAAAAAGCCCATGGAATAACGACATTCTGGGTATTGAGAATTGACAATTTGCCCATTTCCCTCCCAGATCCCTAGGGAATAAGACAATTCCGGGTGTCAGGCATTTGGAATCCTTCAGCTCCTCACCATAACTGCCATGGAATAACAGAATTCCAGGTGTCAGGAATTGAGCATCCTCCACTTCCCCTTCGAATTTCCCATGGAATCATGGCATTCTGGGTGTCAGCACTTTAGAATCTCCCATACACCCTCCCAAATAACCACGAAATTCACAAGGAATAACAGAATTCCAGATATCAGGAATGTATTCTCCGCCAGCTCTCCACGCAATTTCCCATGGAATCATGGCATTCCTGGTGCAGGGAATCTTGATTCCTCCAGTTATCCTCCCAAATCCCCATAGAAAAATGGCATTCTGCCTGTTGGGAATTAACAATCCCCCAGAAACCCACCCCAAATCCCACCACATTCCCAAAGAAAAGCAACTTTCCAGATGTCTGCAATTTGAAATATTCCAGTTCCCCACTCAAATTCCCATGAAACAACAGCATTCCAATTGTCAGAAATTGGGAATCCTCCAGCTCCCTGAAAAAAAATTTCCATGGAATCATGGGATTCCAGGTGTGAGGAATTGAGAATGCCCCGTACAGCCTCCCAGATTCCCACCACATTCCCATGGAATAACAACATTCCAGATTTCAGGAACTGAGAATCATCCTCTTCCCCTCCCAAATTCCCATGGAAACATTGCATTCGGTTTTTCCGCAATTTGGAACCCCCCAGAAGCTGTCCCAAAATCCCACCAAATTCCCATGCAATAGCGGCATTCCAAGTATCAGGAATTTAGGATACCCCATTTCCGCATCCAAATTCCCATAAAATAACGGCCTTCCGGCTATCAGGAATTTCGAATCGTCCATACGGTCTCCCATATTCCCATGGAATAACGCATACCCAAGCATGGGGAATTGAGTTTCATCTAGTTCCATACCCCGATTCCCATGGAATAACAGCATTCTGGGAGCTGAGGACTTGGAAGCTGCCTGTTTCCCTCCCAAATGCTTAGGGAATAATGGCATTCTGGGCATTGGGAACGTTGAATGCTCATGTTCCCCTTGCAAATTCCCATGAAATAACCAATTGAATGTGTTGGGAATTTCGAATGCTCCAGTTCCTCGCCCAAATTCCAATCAACCTGTAACAAAATCATGACAATATGTGTGTGCGAAATTTAGAGTCCTCCACTTCCCCTTCCAAATTCCCAACAAAACCATGGAATAAGAGCAGTTCACTCATTGCTAATTTCAACTCCTCCTCTTCCTCTCCCAAATTTCCACCAAACTCGAATGGAAGAACGGCATTTTGTGTGTGCGAAATTTAGAATCCTCCACTTCCCCTTCCAAATTCCCATAGAATAGCTGCATTCCGGGTATGGGGATTTTCAAAACATCCATATGCCCACTTAAATTCCCACGACAACCTCGGAAAAACAGCATTCATGGTGTTGGGAATATGGTATCCGCCATTTGCACTATCCAATTCCCAGCAAAACCATGCAATGACAGCACTCTGGGCATTGGGAATTTGGAATCCTCCGGTTCCACTCCCAAATTCCAATAGAATAACAGCCTTGCAGGCATGGGGATATTGGAATCCTCGAGTTCCCTTCCAAAAAGCCCATGGAATAACGACATTCTGGGTATTGAGAATTGACAATTTGCCCATTTCCCTCCCAGATCCCTAGGGAATAAGACAATTCCGGGTGTCAGGCATTTGGAATCCTTCAGCTCCGCACCATAACTGCCATGGAATAACAGAATTCCAGGTGTCAGGAATTGAGCATCCTCCACTTCCCCTTCGAATTTCCCATGGAATCATGGCATTCTGGGTGTCAGCACTTTAGAATCTCCCATACACCCTCCCAAATAACCACGAAATTCACAAGGAATAACAGAATTCCAGATATCAGGAATGTATTCTCCGCCAGCTCTCCACGCAATTTCCCATGGAATCATGGCATTCCTGGTGCAGGGAATCTTGATTCCTCCAGTTATCCTCCCAAATCCCCATAGAAAAATGGCATTCTGCCTGTTGGGAATTAACAATCCCCCAGAAACCCACCCCAAATCCCACCACATTCCCAAAGAAAAGCAACTTTCCAGATGTCTGCAATTTGAAATCTTCCAGTTCCCCACTCAAATTCCCATGAAACAACAGCATTCCAATTGTCAGAAATTGGGAATCCTCCAGCTCCCTGAAAAAAAATTCCCATGGAATCATGGGATTCCAGGTGTGAGCAATTGAGAATGCCCCGTACAGCCTCCCAGATTCCCACCACATTCCCATGGAATAACAACATTCCAGATTTCAGGAACTGAGAATCATCCTCTTCCCCTCCCAAATTCCCATGGAAACATTGCATTCGGTTTTTCCGCAATTTGGAACCCCCCAGAAGCTGTCCCAAAATCCCACCAAATTCCCATGCAATAGCGGCATTCCAAGTATCAGGAATTTAGGATACCCCATTTCCACATCCAAATTCCCATAAAATAACGGCCTTCCGGCTATCAGGAATTTCGAATCGTCCATACGGTCTCCCATATTCCCATGGAATAACGCATACCCAAGCATGGGGAATTGAGTTTCATCTAGTTCCATACCCCGATTCCCATGGAATAACAGCATTCTGGGAGCTGAGGACTTGGAAGCTGCCTGTTTCCCTCCCAAATGCTTAGGGAATAATGGCATTCTGGGCATTGGGAACGTTGAATGCTCATGTTCCCCTTGCAAATTCCCATGAAATAACCAATTGAATGTGTTGGGAATTTCGAATGCTCCAGTTCCTCGCCCAAATTCCAATCAACCTGTAACAAAATCATGACAATATGTGTGTGCGAAATTTAGAGTCCTCCACTTCCCCTTCCAAATTCCCAACAAAACCATGGAATAAGAGCAGTTCACTCATTGCTAATTTCAACTCCTCCTCTTCCTCTCCCAAATTTCCACCAAACTCGAATGGAAGAACGGCATTTTGTGTGTGCGAAATTTAGAATCCTCCACTTCCCCTTCCAAATTCCCATAGAATAGCTGCATTCCGGGTATGGGGATTTTCAAAACATCCATATGCCCACTTAAATTCCCACGACAACCTCGGAAAAACAGCATTCATGGTGTTGGGAATATGGTATCCGCCATTTGCACTATCCAATTCCCAGCAAAACCATGCAATGACAGCACTCTGGGCATTGGGAATTTGGAATCCTCCGGTTCCACTCCCAAATTCCAATAGAATAACAGCCTTGCAGGCATGGGGATATTGGAATCCTCGAGTTCCCTTCCAAAAAGCCCATGGAATAACGACATTCTGGGTATTGAGAATTGACAATTTGCCCATTTCCCTCCCAGATCCCTAGGGAATAAGACAATTCCGGGTGTCAGGCATTTGGAATCCTTCAGCTCCGCACCATAACTGCCATGGAATAACAGAATTCCAGGTGTCAGGAATTGAGCATCCTCCACTTCCCCTTCGAATTTCCCATGGAATCATGGCATTCTGGGTGTCAGCACTTTAGAATCTCCCATACACCCTCCCAAATAACCACGAAATTCACAAGGAATAACAGAATTCCAGATATCAGGAATGTATTCTCCGCCAGCTCTCCACGCAATTTCCCATGGAATCATGGCATTCCTGGTGCAGGGAATCTTGATTCCTCCAGTTATCCTCCCAAATCCCCATAGAAAAATGGCATTCTGCCTGTTGGGAATTAACAATCCCCCAGAAACCCACCCCAAATCCCACCACATTCCCAAAGAAAAGCAACTTTCCAGATGTCTGCAATTTGAAATATTTCCGTTCCCCACTCAAATTCCGATGGAACAACAGCATCCAAAGTGTCAGGAATTTGGAATCCTCCACCTCCCTGAAAAAAAAATTCCCATGGAATCATGGGATTCCAGGTGTGAGGAATTGAGAATGCCCCGTACAGCCTCCCAGATTCCCACCACATTCCCATGGAATAACAACATTCCAGATTTCAGGAACTGAGAATCATCCTCTTCCCCTCCCAAATTCCCATGGAAACATTGCATTCGGTTTTTCCGCAATTTGGAACCCCCCAGAAGCTGTCCCAAAATCCCACCAAATTCCCATGCAATAGCGGCATTCCAAGTATTAGGAATTTAGGATACCCCATTTCCGCATCCAAATTCCCATAAAATAACGGCCTTCCGGCTATCAGGAATTTCGAATCGTCCATACGGTCTCCCATATTCCCATGGAATAACGCATACCCAAGCATGGGGAATTGAGTTTCATCTAGTTCCATACCCCGATTCCCATGGAATAACAGCATTCTGGGAGCTGAGGACTTGGAAGCTGCCTGTTTCCCTCCCAAATGCTTAGGGAATAATGGCATTCTGGGCATTGGGAACGTTGAATGCTCATGTTCCCCTTGCAAATTCCCATGAAATAACCAATTGAATGTGTTGGGAATTTCGAATGCTCCAGTTCCTCGCCCAAATTCCAATCAACCTGTAACAAAATCATGACAATATGTGTGTGCGAAATTTAGAGTCCTCCACTTCCCCTTCCAAATTCCCAACAAAACCATGGAATAAGAGCAGTTCACTCATTGCTAATTTCAACTCCTCCTCTTCCTCTCCCAAATTTCCACCAAACTCGAATGGAAGAACGGCATTTTGTGTGTGCGAAATTTAGAATCCTCCACTTCCCCTTCCAAATTCCCATAGAATAGCTGCATTCCGGGTATGGGGATTTTCAAAACATCCATATGCCCACTTAAATTCCCACGACAACCTCGGAAAAACAGCATTCATGGTGTTGGGAATATGGTATCCGCCATTTGCACTATCCAATTCCCAGCAAAACCATGCAATGACAGCACTCTGGGCATTGGGAATTTGGAATCCTCCGGTTCCACTCCCAAATTCCAATAGAATAACAGCCTTGCAGGCATGGGGATATTGGAATCCTCGAGTTCCCTTCCAAAAAGCCCATGGAATAACGACATTCTGGGTATTGAGAATTGACAATTTGCCCATTTCCCTCCCAGATCCCTAGGGAATAAGACAATTCCGGGTGTCAGGCATTTGGAATCCTTCAGCTCCGCACCATAACAGCCATGGAATAACAGAATTCCAGGTGTCAGGAATTGAGCATCCTCCACTTCCCCTTCGAATTTCCCATGGAATCATGGCATTCTGGGTGTCAGCACTTTAGAATCTCCCATACACCCTCCCAAATAACCACGAAATTCACAAGGAATAACAGAATTCCAGATATCAGGAATGTATTCTCCGCCAGCTCTCCACGCAATTTCCCATGGAATCATGGCATTCCTGGTGCAGGGAATCTTGATTCCTCCAGTTATCCTCCCAAATCCCCATAGAAAAATGGCATTCTGCCTGTTGGGAATTAACAATCCCCCAGAAACCCACCCCAAATCCCACCACATTCCCAAAGAAAAGCAACTTTCCAGATGTCTGCAATTTGAAATATTCCAGTTCCCCACTCAAATTCCCATGAAACAACAGCATTCCAATTGTCAGAAATTGGGAATCCTCCAGCTCCCTGAAAAAAAATTCCCATGGAATCATGGGATTCCAGGTGTGAGGAATTGAGAATGCCCCGTACAGCCTCCCAGATTCCCACCACATTCCCATGGAATAACAACATTCCAGATTTCAGGAACTGAGAATCATCCTCTTCCCCTCCCAAATTCCCATGGAAACATTGCATTCGGTTTTTCCGCAATTTGGAACCCCCCAGAAGCTGTCCCAAAATCCCACCAAATTCCCATGCAATAGCGGCATTCCAAGTATCAGGAATTTAGGATACCCCATTTCCACATCCAAATTCCCATAAAATAACGGCCTTCCGGCTATCAGGAATTTCGAATCGTCCATACGGTCTCCCATATTCCCATGGAATAACGCATACCCAAGCATGGGGAATTGAGTTTCATCTAGTTCCATACCCCGATTCCCATGGAATAACAGCATTCTGGGAGCTGAGGACTTGGAAGCTGCCTGTTTCCCTCCCAAATGCTTAGGGAATAATGGCATTCTGGGCATTGGGAACGTTGAATGCTCATGTTCCCCTTGCAAATTCCCATGAAATAACCAATTGAATGTGTTGGGAATTTCGAATGCTCCAGTTCCTCGCCCAAATTCCAATCAACCTGTAACAAAATCATGACAATATGTGTGTGCGAAATTTAGAGTCCTCCACTTCCCCTTCCAAATTCCCAACAAAACCATGGAATAAGAGCAGTTCACTCATTGCTAATTTCAACTCCTCCTCTTCCTCTCCCAAATTTCCACCAAACTCGAATGGAAGAACGGCATTTTGTGTGTGCGAAATTTAGAATCCTCCACTTCCCCTTCCAAATTCCCATAGAATAGCTGCATTCCGGGTATGGGGATTTTCAAAACATCCATATGCCCACTTAAATTCCCACGACAACCTCGGAAAAACAGCATTCATGGTGTTGGGAATATGGTATCCGCCATTTGCACTATCCAATTCCCAGCAAAACCATGCAATGACAGCACTCTGGGCATTGGGAATTTGGAATCCTCCGGTTCCACTCCCAAATTCCAATAGAATAACAGCCTTGCAGGCATGGGGATATTGGAATCCTCGAGTTCCCTTCCAAAAAGCCCATGGAATAACGACATTCTGGGTATTGAGAATTGACAATTTGCCCATTTCCCTCCCAGATCCCTAGGGAATAAGACAATTCCGGGTGTCAGGCATTTGGAATCCTTCAGCTCCGCACCATAACTGCCATGGAATAACAGAATTCCAGGTGTCAGGAATTGAGCATCCTCCACTTCCCCTTCGAATTTCCCATGGAATCATGGCATTCTGGGTGTCAGCACTTTAGAATCTCCCATACACCCTCCCAAATAACCACGAAATTCACAAGGAATAACAGAATTCCAGATATCAGGAATGTATTCTCCGCCAGCTCTCCACGCAATTTCCCATGGAATCATGGCATTCCTGGTGCAGGGAATCTTGATTCCTCCAGTTATCCTCCCAAATCGCCATAGAAAAATGGCATTCTGCCTGTTGGGAATTAACAATCCCCCAGAAACCCACCCCAAATCCCACCACATTCCCAAAGAAAAGCAACTTTCCAGATGTCTGCAATTTGAAATATTCCAGTTCCCCACTCAAATTCCCATGAAACAACAGCATTCCAATTGTCAGAAATTGGGAATCCTCCAGCTCCCTGAAAAAAAATTCCCATGGAATCATGGGATTCCAGGTGTGAGCAATTGAGAATGCCCCGTACAGCCTCCCAGATTCCCACCACATTCCCATGGAATAACAACATTCCAGATTTCAGGAACTGAGAATCATCCTCTTCCCCTCCCAAATTCCCATGGAAACATTGCATTCGGTTTTTCCGCAATTTGGAACCCCCCAGAAGCTGTCCCAAAATCCCACCAAATTCCCAAGCAATAGCGGCATTCCAAGTATCAGGAATTTAGGATACCCCATTTCCGCATCCAAATTCCCATAAAATAACGGCCTTCCGGCTATCAGGAATTTCGAATCGTCCATACGGTCTCCCATATTCCCATGGAATAACGCATACCCAAGCATGGGGAATTGAGTTTCATCTAGTTCCATACCCCGATTCCCATGGAATAACAGCATTCTGGGAGCTGAGGACTTGGAAGCTGCCTGTTTCCCTCCCAAATGCTTAGGGAATAATGGCATTCTGGGCATTGGGAACGTTGAATCATCATGTTCCCCTTGCAAATTCCCATGAAATAACCAATTGAATGTGTTGGGAATTTCGAATGCTCCAGTTCCTCGCCCAAATTCCAATCAACCTGTAACAAAATCATGACAATATGTGTGTGCGAAATTTAGAGTCCTCCACTTCCCCTTCCAAATTCCCAACAAAACCATGGAATAAGAGCAGTTCACTCATTGCTAATTTCAACTCCTCCTCTTCCTCTCCCAAATTTCCACCAAACTCGAATGGAAGAACGGCATTTTGTGTGTGCGAAATTTAGAATCCTCCACTTCCCCTTCCAAATTCCCATAGAATAGCTGCATTCCGGGTATGGGGATTTTCAAAACATCCATATGCCCACTTAAATTCCCACGACAACCTCGGAAAAACAGCATTCATGGTGTTGGGAATATGGTATCCGCCATTTGCACTATCCAATTCCCAGCAAAACCATGCAATGACAGCACTCTGGGCATTGGGAATTTGGAATCCTCCGGTTCCACTCCCAAATTCCAATAGAATAACAGCCTTGCAGGCATGGGGATATTGGAATCCTCGAGTTCCCTTCCAAAAAGCCCATGGAATAACGACATTCTGGGTATTGAGAATTGACAATTTGCCCATTTCCCTCCCAGATCCCTAGGGAATAAGACAATTCCGGGTGTCAGGCATTTGGAATCCTTCAGCTCCGCACCATAACTGCCATGGAATAACAGAATTCCAGGTGTCAGGAATTGAGCATCCTCCACTTCCCCTTCGAATTTCCCATGGAATCATGGCATTCTGGGTGTCAGCACTTTAGAATCTCCCATACACCCTCCCAAATAACCACGAAATTCACAAGGAATAACAGAATTCCAGATATCAGGAATGTATTCTCCGCCAGCTCTCCACGCAATTTCCCATGGAATCATGGCATTCCTGGTGCAGGGAATCTTGATTCCTCCAGTTATCCTCCCAAATCCCCATAGAAAAATGGCATTCTGCCTGTTGGGAATTAACAATCCCCCAGAAACCCACCCCAAATCCCACCACATTCCCAAAGAAAAGCAACTTTCCAGATGTCTGCAATTTGAAATATTTCCGTTCCCCACTCAAATTCCGATGGAACAACAGCATCCAAAGTGTCAGGAATTTGGAATCCTCCACCTCCCTGAAAAAAAAATTCCCATGGAATCATGGGATTCCAGGTGTGAGGAATTGAGAATGCCCCGTACAGCCTCCCAGATTCCCACCACATTCCCATGGAATAACAACATTCCAGATTTCAGGAACTGAGAATCATCCTCTTCCCCTCCCAAATTCCCATGGAAACATTGCATTCGGTTTTTCCGCAATTTGGAACCCCCCAGAAGCTGTCCCAAAATCCCACCAAATTCCCATGCAATAGCGGCATTCCAAGTATTAGGAATTTAGGATACCCCATTTCCGCATCCAAATTCCCATAAAATAACGGCCTTCCGGCTATCAGGAATTTCGAATCGTCCATACGGTCTCCCATATTCCCATGGAATAACGCATACCCAAGCATGGGGAATTGAGTTTCATCTAGTTCCATACCCCGATTCCCATGGAATAACAGCATTCTGGGAGCTGAGGACTTGGAAGCTGCCTGTTTCCCTCCCAAATGCTTAGGGAATAATGGCATTCTGGGCATTGGGAACGTTGAATGCTCATGTTCCCCTTGCAAATTCCCATGAAATAACCAATTGAATGTGTTGGGAATTTCGAATGCTCCAGTTCCTCGCCCAAATTCCAATCAACCTGTAACAAAATCATGACAATATGTGTGTGCGAAATTTAGAGTCCTCCACTTCCCCTTCCAAATTCCCAACAAAACCATGGAATAAGAGCAGTTCACTCATTGCTAATTTCAACTCCTCCTCTTCCTCTCCCAAATTTCCACCAAACTCGAATGGAAGAACGGCATTTTGTGTGTGCGAAATTTAGAATCCTCCACTTCCCCTTCCAAATTCCCATAGAATAGCTGCATTCCGGGTATGGGGATTTTCAAAACATCCATATGCCCACTTAAATTCCCACGACAACCTCGGAAAAACAGCATTCATGGTGTTGGGAATATGGTATCCGCCATTTGCACTATCCAATTCCCAGCAAAACCATGCAATGACAGCACTCTGGGCATTGGGAATTTGGAATCCTCCGGTTCCACTCCCAAATTCCAATAGAATAACAGCCTTGCAGGCATGGGGATATTGGAATCCTCGAGTTCCCTTCCAAAAAGCCCATGGAATAACGACATTCTGGGTATTGAGAATTGACAATTTGCCCATTTCCCTCCCAGATCCCTAGGGAATAAGACAATTCCGGGTGTCAGGCATTTGGAATCCTTCAGCTCCGCACCATAACTGCCATGGAATAACAGAATTCCAGGTGTCAGGAATTGAGCATCCTCCACTTCCCCTTCGAATTTCCCATGGAATCATGGCATTCTGGGTGTCAGCACTTTAGAATCTCCCATACACCCTCCCAAATAACCACGAAATTCACAAGGAATAACAGAATTCCAGATATCAGGAATGTATTCTCCGCCAGCTCTCCACGCAATTTCCCATGGAATCATGGCATTCCTGGTGCAGGGAATCTTGATTCCTCCAGTTATCCTCCCAAATCCCCATAGAAAAATGGCATTCTGCCTGTTGGGAATTAACAATCCCCCAGAAACCCACCCCAAATCCCACCACATTCCCAAAGAAAAGCAACTTTCCAGATGTCTGCAATTTGAAATCTTCCAGTTCCCCACTCAAATTCCCATGAAACAACAGCATTCCAATTGTCAGAAATTGGGAATCCTCCAGCTCCCTGAAAAAAAATTCCCATGGAATCATGGGATTCCAGGTGTGAGCAATTGAGAATGCCCCGTACAGCCTCCCAGATTCCCACCACATTCCCATGGAATAACAACATTCCAGATTTCAGGAACTGAGAATCATCCTCTTCCCCTCCCAAATTCCCATGGAAACATTGCATTCGGTTTTTCCGCAATTTGCAACCCCCCAGAAGCTGTCCCAAAATCCCACCAAATTCCCATGCAATAGCGGCATTCCAAGTATCAGGAATTTAGGATACCCCATTTCCGCATCCAAATTCCCATAAAATAACGGCCTTCCGGCTATCAGGAATTTCGAATCGTCCATACGGTCTCCCATATTCCCATGGAATAACGCATACCCAAGCATGGGGAATTGAGTTTCATCTAGTTCCATACCCCGATTCCCATGGAATAACAGCATTCTGGGAGCTGAGGACTTGGAAGCTGCCTGTTTCCCTCCCAAATGCTTAGGGAATAATGGCATTCTGGGCATTGGGAACGTTGAATGCTCATGTTCCCCTTGCAAATTCCCATGAAATAACCAATTGAATGTGTTGGGAATTTCGAATGCTCCAGTTCCTCGCCCAAATTCCAATCAACCTGTAACAAAATCATGACAATATGTGTGTGCGAAATTTAGAGTCCTCCACTTCCCCTTCCAAATTCCCAACAAAACCATGGAATAAGAGCAGTTCACTCATTGCTAATTTCAACTCCTCCTCTTCCTCTCCCAAATTTCCACCAAACTCGAATGGAAGAACGGCATTTTGTGTGTGCGAAATTTAGAATCCTCCACTTCCCCTTCCAAATTCCCATAGAATAGCTGCATTCCGGGTATGGGGATTTTCAAAACATCCATATGCCCACTTAAATTCCCACGACAACCTCGGAAAAACAGCATTCATGGTGTTGGGAATATGGTATCCGCCATTTGCACTATCCAATTCCCAGCAAAACCATGCAATGACAGCACTCTGGGCATTGGGAATTTGGAATCCTCCGGTTCCACTCCCAAATTGCAATAGAATAACAGCCTTGCAGGCATGGGGATATTGGAATCCTCGAGTTCCCTTCCAAAAAGCCCATGGAATAACGACATTCTGGGTATTGAGAATTGACAATTTGCCCATTTCCCTCCCAGATCCCTAGGGAATAAGACAATTCCGGGTGTCAGGCATTTGGAATCCTTCAGCTCCGCACCATAACTGCCATGGAATAACAGAATTCCAGGTGTCAGGAATTGAGCATCCTCCACTTCCCCTTCGAATTTCCCATGGAATCATGGCATTCTGGGTGTCAGCACTTTAGAATCTCCCATACACCCTCCCAAATAACCACGAAATTCACAAGGAATAACAGAATTCCAGATATCAGGAATGTATTCTCCGCCAGCTCTCCACGCAATTTCCCATGGAATCATGGCATTCCTGGTGCAGGGAATCTTGATTCCTCCAGTTATCCTCCCAAATCCCCATAGAAAAATGGCATTCTGCGTGTTGGGAATTAACAATCCCCCAGAAACCCACCCCAAATCCCACCACATTCCCAAAGAAAAGCAACTTTCCAGATGTCTGCAATTTGAAATATTTCCGTTCCCCACTCAAATTCCATGGAACAACAGCATCCCAAGTGTCAGGAATTTGGAATCCTCCACCTCCCTGAAAAAAAAATTCCCATGGAATCATGGGATTCCAGGTGTGAGGAATTGAGAATGCCCCGTACAGCCTCCCAGATTCCCACCACATTCCCATGGAATAACAACATTCCAGATTTCAGGAACTGAGAATCATCCTCTTCCCCTCCCAAATTCCCATGGAAACATTGCATTCGGTTTCTCCGCAATTTGGAACCCCCCAGAAGCTGTCCCAAAATCCCACCAAATTCCCATGCAATAGCGGCATTCCAAGTATCAGGAATTTAGGATACCCCATTTCCACATCCAAATTCCCATAAAATAACGGCCTTCCGGCTATCAGGAATTTCGAATCGTCCATACGGTCTCCCATATTCCCATGGAATAACGCATACCCAAGCATGGGGAATTGAGTTTCATCTAGTTCCATACCCCGATTCCCATGGAATAACAGCATTCTGGGAGCTGAGGACTCGGAAGCTGCCTGTTTCCCTCCCAAATGCTTAGGGAATAATGGCATTCTGGGCATTGGGAACGTTGAATCCTCATGTTCCCCTTGCAAATTCCCATGAAATAACCAATTTAATGTGTTGGGAATTTCGAATGCTCCAGTTCCTCGCCCAAATTCCAATCAACCTGTAACAAAATCATGACAATATGTGTGTGCGAAATTTAGAGTCCTCCACTTCCCCTTCCAAATTCCCAACAAAACCATGGAATAAGAGCAGTTCACTCATTGCTAATTTCAACTCCTCCTCTTCCTCTCCCAAATTTCCACCAAACTCGAATGGAAGAACGGCATTTTGTGTGTGCGAAATTTAGAATCCTCCACTTCCCCTTCCAAATTCCCATAGAATAGCTGCATTCCGGGTATGGGGATTTTCAAAACATCCATATGCCCACTTAAATTCCCACGACAACCTCGGAAAAACAGCATTCATGGTGTTGGGAATATGGTATCCGCCATTTGCACTATCCAATTCCCAGCAAAACCATGCAATGACAGCACTCTGGGCATTGGGAATTTGGAATCCTCCGGTTCCACTCCCAAATTCCAATAGAATAACAGCCTTGCAGGCATGGGGATATTGGAATCCTCGAGTTCCCTTCCAAAAAGCCCATGGAATAACGACATTCTGGGTATTGAGAATTGACAATTTGCCCATTTCCCTCCCAGATCCCTAGGGAATAAGACAATTCCGGGTGTCAGGCATTTGGAATCCTTCAGCTCCGCACCATAACTGCCATGGAATAACAGAATTCCAGGTGTCAGGAATTGAGCATCCTCCACTTCCCCTTCGAATTTCCCATGGAATCATGGCATTCTGGGTGTCAGCACTTTAGAATCTCCCATACACCCTCCCAAATAACCACGAAATTCACAAGGAATAACAGAATTCCAGATATCAGGAATGTATTCTCCGCCAGCTCTCCACGCAATTTCCCATGGAATCATGGCATTCCTGGTGCAGGGAATCTTGATTCCTCCAGTTATCCTCCCAAATCGCCATAGAAAAATGGCATTCTGCCTGTTGGGAATTAACAATCCCCCAGAAACCCACCCCAAATCCCACCACATTCCCAAAGAAAAGCAACTTTCCAGATGTCTGCAATTTGAAATCTTCCAGTTCCCCACTCAAATTCCCATGAAACAACAGCATTCCAATTGTCAGAAATTGGGAATCCTCCAGCTCCCTGAAAAAAAATTCCCATGGAATCATGGGATTCCAGGTGTGAGGAATTGAGAATGCCCCGTACAGCCTCCCAGATTCCCACCACATTCCCATGGAATAACAACATTCCAGATTTCAGGAACTGAGAATCATCCTCTTCCCCTCCCAAATTCCCATGGAAACATTGCATTCGGTTTTTCCGCAATTTGCAACCCCCCAGAAGCTGTCCCAAAATCCCACCAAATTCCCATGCAATAGCGGCATTCCAAGTATCAGGAATTTAGGATACCCCATTTCCGCATCCAAATTCCCATAAAATAACGGCCTTCTGGCTATCAGGAATTTCGAATCGTCCATACGGTCTCCCATATTCCCATGGAATAACGCATACCCAAGCATGGGGAATTGAGTTTCATCTAGTTCCATACCCCGATTCCCATGGAATAACAGCATTCTGGGAGCTGAGGACTTGGAAGCTGCCTGTTTCCCTCCCAAATGCTTAGGGAATAATGGCATTCTGGGCATTGGGAACGTTGAATCCTCATGTTCCCCTTGCAAATTCCCATGAAATAACCAATTGAATGTGTTGGGAATTTCGAATGCTCCAGTTCCTCGCCCAAATTCCAATCAACCTGTAACAAAATCATGACAATATGTGTGTGCGAAATTTAGAGTCCTCCACTTCCCCTTCCAAATTCCCAACAAAACCATGGAATAAGAGCAGTTCACTCATTGCTAATTTCAACTCCTCCTCTTCCTCTCCCAAATTTCCACCAAACTCGAATGGAAGAACGGCATTTTGTGTGTGCGAAATTTAGAATCCTCCACTTCCCCTTCCAAATTCCCATAGAATAGCTGCATTCCGGGTATGGGGATTTTCAAAACATCCATATGCCCACTTAAATTCCCACGACAACCTCGGAAAAACAGCATTCATGGTGTTGGGAATATGGTATCCGCCATTTGCACTATCCAATTCCCAGCAAAACCATGCAATGACAGCACTCTGGGCATTGGGAATTTGGAATCCTCCGGTTCCACTCCCAAATTCCAATAGAATAACAGCCTTGCAGGCATGGGGATATTGGAATCCTCGAGTTCCCTTCCAAAAAGCCCATGGAATAACGACATTCTGGGTATTGAGAATTGACAATTTGCCCATTTCCCTCCCAGATCCCTAGGGAATAAGACAATTCCGGGTGTCAGGCATTTGGAATCCTTCAGCTCCTCACCATAACTGCCATGGAATAACAGAATTCCAGGTGTCAGGAATTGAGCATCCTCCACTTCCCCTTCGAATTTCCCATGGAATCATGGCATTCTGGGTGTCAGCACTTTAGAATCTCCCATACACCCTCCCAAATACCCAAAAATTCACAAGGAATAACAGAATTCCAGATATCAGGAATGTATTCTCCGCCAGCTCTCCACGCAATTTCCCATGGAATCATGGCATTCCTGGTGCAGGGAATCTTGATTCCTCCAGTTATCCTCCCAAATCCCCATAGAAAAATGGCATTCTGCCTGTTGGGAATTAACAATCCCCCAGAAACCCACCCCAAATCCCACCACATTCCCAAAGAAAAGCAACTTTCCAGATGTCTGCAATTTGAAATATTCCAGTTCCCCACTCAAATTCCCATGAAACACCAGCATTCCAATTGTCAGAAATTGGGAATCCTCCAGCTCCCTGAAAAAAAATTCCCATGGAATCATGGGATTCCAGGTGTGAGGAATTGAGAATGCCCCGTACAGCCTCCCAGATTCCCACCACATTCCCATGGAATAACAACATTCCAGATTTCAGGAACTGAGAATCATCCTCTTCCCCTCCCAAATTCCCATGGAAACATTGCATTCGGTTTTTCCGCAATTTGGAACCCCCCAGAAGCTGTCCCAAAATCCCACCAAATTCCCATGCAATAGCGGCATTCCAAGTATCAGGAATTTAGGATACCCCATTTCCGCATCCAAATTCCCATAAAATAACGGCCTTCCGGCTATCAGGAATTTCGAATCGTCCATACGGTCTCCCATATTCCCATGGAATAACGCATACCCAAGCATGGGGAATTGAGTTTCATCTAGTTCCATACCCCGATTCCCATGGAATAACAGCATTCTGGGAGCTGAGGACTTGGAAGCTGCCTGTTTCCCTCCCAAATGCTTAGGGAATAATGGCATTCTGGGCATTGGGAACGTTGAATGCTCATGTTCCCCTTGCAAATTCCCATGAAATAACCAATTGAATGTGTTGGGAATTTCGAATGCTCCAGTTCCTCGCCCAAATTCCAATCAACCTGTAACGAAATCATGACACTATGTGTGTTGAGAATTTAGAATCCTCCACTACCCCTTCCAAATTCCCAACAAAACCATGGAATAAGAGCAGTTCACTCATTGCTAATTTCAACTCCTCCTCTTCCTCTCCCAAATTTCCACCAAACTCGAATGGAAGAACGGCATTTTGTGTGTGCGAAATTTAGAATCCTCCACTTCCCCTTCCAAATTCCCATAGAATAGCTGCATTCCGGGTATGGGGATTTTCAAAACATCCATATGCCCACTTAAATTCCCACGACAACCTCGGAAAAACAGCATTCATGGTGTTGGGAATATGGTATCCGCCATTTGCACTATCCAATTCCCAGCAAAACCATGCAATGACAGCACTCTGGGCATTGGGAATTTGGAATCCTCCGGTTCCACTCCCAAATTCCAATAGAATAACAGCCTTGCAGGCATGGGGATATTGGAATCCTCGAGTTCCCTTCCAAAAAGCCCATGGAATAACGACATTCTGGGTATTGAGAATTGACAATTTGCCCATTTCCCTCCCAGATCCCTAGGGAATAAGACAATTCCGGGTGTCAGGCATTTGGAATCCTTCAGCTCCGCACCATAACTGCCATGGAATAACAGAATTCCAGGTGTCAGGAATTGAGCATCCTCCACTTCCCCTTCGAATTTCCCATGGAATCATGGCATTCTGGGTGTCAGCACTTTAGAATCTCCCATACACCCTCCCAAATAACCACGAAATTCACAAGGAATAACAGAATTCCAGATATCAGGAATGTATTCTCCGCCAGCTCTCCACGCAATTTCCCATGGAATCATGGCATTCCTGGTGCAGGGAATCTTGATTCCTCCAGTTATCCTCCCAAATCCCCATAGAAAAATGGCATTCTGCCTGTTGGGAATTAACAATCCCCCAGAAACCCACCCCAAATCCCACCACATTCCCAAAGAAAAGCAACTTTCCAGATGTCCGCAATTTGAAATATTTCCGTTCCCCACTCAAATTCCGATGGAACAACAACATCCCAAGTGTCAGGAATTTGGAATCCTCCACCTCCCTGAAAAAAAAATTCCCATGGAATCATGGGATTCCAGGTGTGAGGAATTGAGAATGCCCCGTACAGCCTCCCAGATTCCCACCACATTCCCATGGAATAACAACATTCCAGATTTCAGGAACTGAGAATCATCCTCTTCCCCTCCCAAATTCCCATGGAAACATTGCATTCGGTTTTTCCGCAATTTGCAACCCCCCAGAAGCTGTCCCAAAATCCCACCAAATTCCCATGCAATAGCGGCATTCCAAGTATCAGGAATTTAGGATACCCCATTTCCACATCCAAATTCCCATAAAATAACGGCCTTCCGGCTATCAGGAATTTCGAATCGTCCATACGGTCTCCCATATTCCCATGGAATAACGCATACCCAAGCATGGGGAATTGAGTTTCATCTAGTTCCATACCCCGATTCCCATGGAATAACAGCATTCTGGGAGCTGAGGACTTGGAAGCTGCCTGTTTCCCTCCCAAATGCTTAGGGAATAATGGCATTCTGGGCATTGGGAACGTTGAATCCTCATGTTCCCCTTGCAAATTCCCATGAAATAACCAATTGAATGTGTTGGGAATTTCAAATGCTCCAGTTCCTCGCCCAAATTCCAATCAACCTGTAACGAAATCATGACACTATGTGTGTTGAGAATTTAGAATCCTCCACTACCCCTTCCAAATTCCCAACAAAACCATGGAATAAGAGCAGTTCACTCATTGCTAATTTCAACTCCTCCTCTTCCTCTCCCAAATTTCCACCAAACTCGAATGGAAGAACGGCATTTTGTGTGTGCGAAATTTAGAATCCTCCACTTCCCCTTCCAAATTCCCATAGAATAGCTGCATTCCGGGTATGGGGATTTTCAAAACATCCATATGCCCACTTAAATTCCCACGACAACCTCGGAAAAACAGCATTCATGGTGTTGGGAATATGGTATCCGCCATTTGCACTATCCAATTCCCAGCAAAACCATGCAATGACAGCACTCTGGGCATTGGGAATTTGGAATCCTCCGGTTCCACTCCCAAATTCCAATAGAATAACAGCCTTGCAGGCATGGGGATATTGGAATCCTCGAGTTCCCTTCCAAAAAGCCCATGGAATAACGACATTCTGGGTATTGAGAATTGACAATTTGCCCATTTCCCTCCCAGATCCCTAGGGAATAAGACAATTCCGGGTGTCAGGCATTTGGAATCCTTCAGCTCCGCACCATAACTGCCATGGAATAACAGAATTCCAGGTGTCAGGAATTGAGCATCCTCCACTTCCCCTTCGAATTTCCCATGGAATCATGGCATTCTGGGTGTCAGCACTTTAGAATCTCCCATACACCCTCCCAAATAACCACGAAATTCACAAGGAATAACAGAATTCCAGATATCAGGAATGTATTCTCCGCCAGCTCTCCACGCAATTTCCCATGGAATCATGGCATTCCTGGTGCAGGGAATCTTGATTCCTCCAGTTATCCTCCCAAATCCCCATAGAAAAATGGCATTCTGCGTGTTGGGAATTAACAATCCCCCAGAAACCCACCCCAAATCCCACCACATTCCCAAAGAAAAGCAACTTTCCAGATGTCCGCAATTTGAAATATTCCAGTTCCCCACTCAAATTCCGATGGAACAACAGCATCCCAAGTGTCAGGAATTTGGAATCCTCCACCTCCCTGAAAAAAAAATTCCCATGGAATCATGGGATTCCAGGTGTGAGGAATTGAGAATGCCCCGTACAGCCTCCCAGATTCCCACCACATTCCCATGGAATAACAACATTCCAGATTTCAGGAACTGAGAATCATCCTCTTCCCCTCCCAAATTCCCATGGAAACATTGCATTCGGTTTTTCCGCAATTTGCAACCCCCCAGAAGCTGTCCCAAAATCCCACCAAATTCCCATGCAATAGCGGCATTCCAAGTATCAGGAATTTAGGATACCCCATTTCCGCATCCAAATTCCCATAAAATAACGGCCTTCCGGCTATCAGGAATTTCGAATCGTCCATACGGTCTCCCATATTCCCATGGAATAACGCATACCCAAGCATGGGGAATTGAGTTTCATCTAGTTCCATACCCCGATTCCCATGGAATAACAGCATTCTGGGAGCTGAGGACTTGGAAGCTGCCTGTTTCCCTCCCAAATGCTTAGGGAATAATGGCATTCTGGGCATTGGGAACGTTGAATGCTCATGTTCCCCTTGCAAATTCCCATGAAATAACCAATTGAATGTGTTGGGAATTTCAAATGCTCCAGTTCCTCGCCCAAATTCCAATCAACCTGTAACGAAATCATGACACTATGTGTGTTGAGAATTTAGAATCCTCCACTACCCCTTCCAAATTCCCAACAAAACCATGGAATAAGAGCAGTTCACTCATTGCTAATTTCAACTCCTCCTCTTCCTCTCCCAAATTTCCACCAAACTCGAATGGAAGAACGGCATTTTGTGTGTGCGAAATTTAGAATCCTCCACTTCCCCTTCCAAATTCCCATAGAATAGCTGCATTCCGGGTATGGGGATTTTCAAAACATCCATATGCCCACTTAAATTCCCACGACAACCTCGGAAAAACAGCATTCATGGTGTTGGGAATATGGTATCCGCCATTTGCACTATCCAATTCCCAGCAAAACCATGCAATGACAGCACTCTGGGCATTGGGAATTTGGAATCCTCCGGTTCCACTCCCAAATTCCAATAGAATAACAGCCTTGCAGGCATGGGGATATTGGAATCCTCGAGTTCCCTTCCAAAAAGCCCATGGAATAACGACATTCTGGGTATTGAGAATTGACAATTTGCCCATTTCCCTCCCAGATCCCTAGGGAATAAGACAATTCCGGGTGTCAGGCATTTGGAATCCTTCAGCTCCGCACCATAACTGCCATGGAATAACAGAATTCCAGGTGTCAGGAATTGAGCATCCTCCACTTCCCCTTCGAATTTCCCATGGAATCATGGCATTCTGGGTGTCAGCACTTTAGAATCTCCCATACACCCTCCCAAATAACCACGAAATTCACAAGGAATAACAGAATTCCAGATATCAGGAATGTATTCTCCGCCAGCTCTCCACGCAATTTCCCATGGAATCATGGCATTCCTGGTGCAGGGAATCTTGATTCCTCCAGTTATCCTCCCAAATCCCCATAGAAAAATGGCATTCTGCGTGTTGGGAATTAACAATCCCCCAGAAACCCACCCCAAATCCCACCACATTCCCAAAGAAAAGCAACTTTCCAGATGTCCGCAATTTGAAATATTTCCGTTCCCCACTCAAATTCCGATGGAACAACAGCATCCCAAGTGTCAGGAATTTGGAATCCTCCACCTCCCTGAAAAAAAAATTCCCATGGAATCATGGGATTCCAGGTGTGAGGAATTGAGAATGCCCCGTACAGCCTCCCAGATTCCCACCACATTCCCATGGAATAACAACATTCCAGATTTCAGGAACTGAGAATCATCCTCTTCCCCTCCCAAATTCCCATGGAAACATTGCATTCGGTTTTTCCGCAATTTGCAACCCCCCAGAAGCTGTCCCAAAATCCCACCAAATTCCCATGCAATAGCGGCATTCCAAGTATCAGGAATTTAGGATACCCCATTTCCACATCCAAATTCCCATAAAATAACGGCCTTCCGGCTATCAGGAATTTCGAATCGTCCATACGGTCTCCCATATTCCCATGGAATAACGCATACCCAAGCATGGGGAATTGAGTTTCATCTAGTTCCATACCCCGATTCCCATGGAATAACAGCATTCTGGGAGCTGAGGACTTGGAAGCTGCCTGTTTCCCTCCCAAATGCTTAGGGAATAATGGCATTCTGGGCATTGGGAACGTTGAATCCTCATGTTCCCCTTGCAAATTCCCATGAAATAACCAATTGAATGTGTTGGGAATTTCGAATGCTCCAGTTCCTCGCCCAAATTCCAATCAACCTGTAACAAAATCATGACAATATGTGTGTGCGAAATTTAGAGTCCTCCACTTCCCCTTCCAAATTCCCAACAAAACCATGGAATAAGAGCAGTTCACTCATTGCTAATTTCAACTCCTCCTCTTCCTCTCCCAAATTTCCACCAAACTCGAATGGAAGAACGGCATTTTGTGTGTGCGAAATTTAGAATCCTCCACTTCCCCTTCCAAATTCCCATAGAATAGCTGCATTCCGGGTATGGGGATTTTCAAAACATCCATATGCCCACTTAAATTCCCACGACAACCTCGGAAAAACAGCATTCATGGTGTTGGGAATATGGTATCCGCCATTTGCACTATCCAATTCCCAGCAAAACCATGCAATGACAGCACTCTGGGCATTGGGAATTTGGAATCCTCCGGTTCCACTCCCAAATTCCAATAGAATAACAGCCTTGCAGGCATGGGGATATTGGAATCCTCGAGTTCCCTTCCAAAAAGCCCATGGAATAACGACATTCTGGGTATTGAGAATTGACAATTTGCCCATTTCCCTCCCAGATCCCTAGGGAATAAGACAATTCCGGGTGTCAGGCATTTGGAATCCTTCAGCTCCGCACCATAACTGCCATGGAATAACAGAATTCCAGGTGTCAGGAATTGAGCATCCTCCACTTCCCCTTCGAATTTCCCATGGAATCATGGCATTCTGGGTGTCAGCACTTTAGAATCTCCCATACACCCTCCCAAATAACCACGAAATTCACAAGGAATAACAGAATTCCAGATATCAGGAATGTATTCTCCGCCAGCTCTCCACGCAATTTCCCATGGAATCATGGCATTCCTGGTGCAGGGAATCTTGATTCCTCCAGTTATCCTCCCAAATCCCCATAGAAAAATGGCATTCTGCGTGTTGGGAATTAACAATCCCCCAGAAACCCACCCCAAATCCCACCACATTCCCAAAGAAAAGCAACTTTCCAGATGTCCGCAATTTGAAATATTTCCGTTCCCCACTCAAATTCCGATGGAACAACAGCATCCCAAGTGTCAGGAATTTGGAATCCTCCACCTCCCTGAAAAAAAAATTCCCATGGAATCATGGGATTCCAGGTGTGAGGAATTGAGAATGCCCCGTACAGCCTCCCAGATTCCCACCACATTCCCATGGAATAACAACATTCCAGATTTCAGGAACTGAGAATCATCCTCTTCCCCTCCCAAATTCCCATGGAAACATTGCATTCGGTTTTTCCGCAATTTGCAACCCCCCAGAAGCTGTCCCAAAATCCCACCAAATTCCCATGCAATAGCGGCATTCCAAGTATCAGGAATTTAGGATACCCCATTTCCACATCCAAATTCCCATAAAATAACGGCCTTCCGGCTATCAGGAATTTCGAATCGTCCATACGGTCTCCCATATTCCCATGGAATAACGCATACCCAAGCATGGGGAATTGAGTTTCATCTAGTTCCATACCCCGATTCCCATGGAATAACAGCATTCTGGGAGCTGAGGACTTGGAAGCTGCCTGTTTCCCTCCCAAATGCTTAGGGAATAATGGCATTCTGGGCATTGGGAACGTTGAATCCTCATGTTCCCCTTGCAAATTCCCATGAAATAACCAATTGAATGTGTTGGGAATTTCGAATGCTCCAGTTCCTCGCCCAAATTCCAATCAACCTGTAACAAAATCATGACAATATGTGTGTGCGAAATTTAGAGTCCTCCACTTCCCCTTCCAAATTCCCAACAAAACCATGGAATAAGAGCAGTTCACTCATTGCTAATTTCAACTCCTCCTCTTCCTCTCCCAAATTTCCACCAAACTCGAATGGAAGAACGGCATTTTGTGTGTGCGAAATTTAGAATCCTCCACTTCCCCTTCCAAATTCCCATAGAATAGCTGCATTCCGGGTATGGGGATTTTCAAAACATCCATATGCCCACTTAAATTCCCACGACAACCTCGGAAAAACAGCATTCATGGTGTTGGGAATATGGTATCCGCCATTTGCACTATCCAATTCCCAGCAAAACCATGCAATGACAGCACTCTGGGCATTGGGAATTTGGAATCCTCCGGTTCCACTCCCAAATTCCAATAGAATAACAGCCTTGCAGGCATGGGGATATTGGAATCCTCGAGTTCCCTTCCAAAAAGCCCATGGAATAACGACATTCTGGGTATTGAGAATTGACAATTTGCCCATTTCCCTCCCAGATCCCTAGGGAATAAGACAATTCCGGGTGTCAGGCATTTGGAATCCTTCAGCTCCGCACCATAACTGCCATGGAATAACAGAATTCCAGGTGTCAGGAATTGAGCATCCTCCACTTCCCCTTCGAATTTCCCATGGAATCATGGCATTCTGGGTGTCAGCACTTTAGAATCTCCCATACACCCTCCCAAATAACCACGAAATTCACAAGGAATAACAGAATTCCAGATATCAGGAATGTATTCTCCGCCAGCTCTCCACGCAATTTCCCATGGAATCATGGCATTCCTGGTGCAGGGAATCTTGATTCCTCCAGTTATCCTCCCAAATCCCCATAGAAAAATGGCATTCTGCCTGTTGGGAATTAACAATCCCCCAGAAACCCACCCCAAATCCCACCACATTCCCAAAGAAAAGCAACTTTCCAGATGTCCGCAATTTGAAATATTCCAGTTCCCCACTCAAATTCCGATGGAACAACAGCATCCCAAGTGTCAGGAATTTGGAATCCTCCACCTCCCTGAAAAAAAAATTCCCATGGAATCATGGGATTCCAGGTGTGAGGAATTGAGAATGCCCCGTACAGCCTCCCAGATTCCCACCACATTCCCATGGAATAACAACATTCCAGATTTCAGGAACTGAGAATCATCCTCTTCCCCTCCCAAATTCCCATGGAAACATTGCATTCGGTTTTTCCGCAATTTGGAACCCCCCAGAAGCTGTCCCAAAATCCCACCAAATTCCCATGCAATAGCGGCATTCCAAGTATCAGGAATTTAGGATACCCCATTTCCACATCCAAATTCCCATAAAATAACGGCCTTCCGGCTATCAGGAATTTCGAATCGTCCATACGGTCTCCCATATTCCCATGGAATAACGCATACCCAAGCATGGGGAATTGAGTTTCATCTAGTTCCATACCCCAATTCCCATGGAATAACAGCATTCTGGGAGCTGAGGACTTGGAAGCTGCCTGTTTCCCTCCCAAATGCTTAGGGAATAATGGCATTCTGGGCATTGGGAACGTTGAATCCTCATGTTCCCCTTGCAAATTCCCATGAAATAACCACTTTAATGTGTTGGGAATTTCAAATGCTCCAGTTCCTCGCCCAAATTCCAATCAACCTGTAACGAAATCATGACACTATGTGTGTTGAGAATTTAGAATCCTCCACTACCCCTTCCAAATTCCCAACAAAACCATGGAATAAGAGCAGTTCACTCATTGCTAATTTCAACTCCTCCTCTTCCTCTCCCAAATTTCCACCAAACTCGAATGGAAGAACGGCATTTTGTGTGTGCGAAATTTAGAATCCTCCACTTCCCCTTCCAAATTCCCATAGAATAGCTGCATTCCGGGTATGGGGATTTTCAAAACATCCATATGCCCACTTAAATTCCCACGACAACCTCGGAAAAACAGCATTCATGGTGTTGGGAATATGGTATCCGCCATTTGCACTATCCAATTCCCAGCAAAACCATGCAATGACAGCACTCTGGGCATTGGGAATTTGGAATCCTCCGGTTCCACTCCCAAATTCCAATAGAATAACAGCCTTGCAGGCATGGGGATATTGGAATCCTCGAGTTCCCTTCCAAAAAGGCCATGGAATAACGACATTCTGGGTATTGAGAATTGACAATTTGCCCATTTCCCTCCCAGATCCCTAGGGAATAAGACAATTCCGGGTGTCAGGCATTTGGAATCCTTCAGCTCCGCACCATAACTGCCATGGAATAACAGAATTCCAGGTGTCAGGAATTGAGCATCCTCCACTTCCCCTTCGAATTTCCCATGGAATCATGGCATTCTGGGTGTCAGCACTTTAGAATCTCCCATACACCCTCCCAAATAACCACGAAATTCACAAGGAATAACAGAATTCCAGATATCAGGAATGTATTCTCCGCCAGCTCTCCACGCAATTTCCCATGGAATCATGGCATTCCTGGTGCAGGGAATCTTGATTCCTCCAGTTATCCTCCCAAATCCCCATAGAAAAATGGCATTCTGCGTGTTGGGAATTAACAATCCCCCAGAAACCCACCCCAAATCCCACCACATTCCCAAAGAAAAGCAACTTTCCAGATGTCCGCAATTTGAAATATTTCCGTTCCCCACTCAAATTCCGATGGAACAACAGCATCCCAAGTGTCAGGAATTTGGAATCCTCCACCTCCCTGAAAAAAAAATTCCCATGGAATCATGGGATTCCAGGTGTGAGGAATTGAGAATGCCCCGTACAGCCTCCCAGATTCCCACCACATTCCCATGGAATAACAACATTCCAGATTTCAGGAACTGAGAATCATCCTCTTCCCCTCCCAAATTCCCATGGAAACATTGCATTCGGTTTTTCCGCAATTTGGAACCCCCCAGAAGCTGTCCCAAAATCCCACCAAATTCCCATGCAATAGCGGCATTCCAAGTATCAGGAATTTAGGATACCCCATTTCCACATCCAAATTCCCATAAAATAACGGCCTTCCAGCTATCAGGAATTTCGAATCGTCCATACGGTCTCCCATATTCCCATGGAATAACGCATACCCAAGCATGGGGAATTGAGTTTCATCTAGTTCCATACCCCAATTCCCATGGAATAACAGCATTCTGGGAGCTGAGGACTTGGAAGCTGCCTGTTTCCCTCCCAAATGCTTAGGGAATAATGGCATTCTGGGCATTGGGAACGTTGAATCCTCATGTTCCCCTTGCAAATTCCCATGAAATAACCAATTGAATGTGTTGGGAATTTCAAATGCTCCAGTTCCTCGCCCAAATTCCAATCAACCTGTAACGAAATCATGACACTATGTGTGTTGAGAATTTAGAATCCTCCACTACCCCTTCCAAATTCTCAACAAAACCATGGAATAAGAGCAGTTCACTCATTGCTAATTTCAACTCCTCCTCTTCCTCTCCCAAATTTCCACCAAACTCGAATGGAAGAACGGCATTTTGTGTGTGCGAAATTTAGAATCCTCCACTTCCCCTTCCAAATTCCCATAGAATAGCTGCATTCCGGGTATGGGGATTTTCAAAACATCCATATGCCCACTTAAATTCCCACGACAACCTCGGAAAAACAGCATTCATGGTGTTGGGAATATGGTATCCGCCATTTGCACTATCCAATTCCCAGCAAAACCATGCAATGACAGCACTCTGGGCATTGGGAATTTGGAATCCTCCGGTTCCACTCCCAAATTCCAATAGAATAACAGCCTTGCAGGCATGGGGATATTGGAATCCTCGAGTTCCCTTCCAAAAAGCCCATGGAATAACGACATTCTGGGTATTGAGAATTGACAATTTGCCCATTTCCCTCCCAGATCCCTAGGGAATAAGACAATTCCGGGTGTCAGGCATTTGGAATCCTTCAGCTCCGCACCATAACTGCCATGGAATAACAGAATTCCAGGTGTCAGGAATTGAGCATCCTCCACTTCCCCTTCGAATTTCCCATGGAATCATGGCATTCTGGGTGTCAGCACTTTAGAATCTCCCATACACCCTCCCAAATAACCACGAAATTCACAAGGAATAACAGAATTCCAGATATCAGGAATGTATTCTCCGCCAGCTCTCCACGCAATTTCCCATGGAATCATGGCATTCCTGGTGCAGGGAATCTTGATTCCTCCAGTTATCCTCCCAAATCCCCATAGAAAAATGGCATTCTGCGTGTTGGGAATTAACAATCCCCCAGAAACCCACCCCAAATCCCACCACATTCCCAAAGAAAAGCAACTTTCCAGATGTCCGCAATTTGAAATATTTCCGTTCCCCACTCAAATTCCGATGGAACAACAGCATCCCAAGTGTCAGGAATTTGGAATCCTCCACCTCCCTGAAAAAAAAATTCCCATGGAATCATGGGATTCCAGGTGTGAGGAATTGAGAATGCCCCGTACAGCCTCCCAGATTCCCACCACATTCCCATGGAATAACAACATTCCAGATTTCAGGAACTGAGAATCATCCTCTTCCCCTCCCAAATTCCCATGGAAACATTGCATTCGGTTTTTCCGCAATTTGCAACCCCCCAGAAGCTGTCCCAAAATCCCACCAAATTCCCATGCAATAGCGGCATTCCAAGTATCAGGAATTTAGGATACCCCATTTCCACATCCAAATTCCCATAAAATAACGGCCTTCCGGCTATCAGGAATTTCAAATCGTCCATACGGTCTCCCATATTCCCATGGAATAACGCATACCCAAGCATGGGGAATTGAGTTTCATCTAGTTCCATACCCCAATTCCCATGGAATAACAGCATTCTGGGAGCTGAGGACTTGGAAGCTGCCTGTTTCCCTCCCAAATGCTTAGGGAATAATGGCATTCTGGGCATTGGGAACGTTGAATCCTCATGTTCCCCTTGCAAATTCCCATGAAATAACCACTTTAATGTGTTGGGAATTTCAAATGCTCCAGTTCCTCGCCCAAATTCCAATCAACCTGTAACGAAATCATGACACTATGTGTGTTGAGAATTTAGAATCCTCCACTACCCCTTCCAAATTCCCAACAAAACCATGGAATAAGAGCAGTTCACTCATTGCTAATTTCAACTCCTCCTCTTCCTCTCCCAAATTTCCACCAAACTCGAATGGAAGAACGGCATTTTGTGTGTGCGAAATTTAGAATCCTCCACTTCCCCTTCCAAATTCCCATAGAATAGCTGCATTCCGGGTATGGGGATTTTCAAAACATCCATATGCCCACTTAAATTCCCACGACAACCTCGGAAAAACAGCATTCATGGTGTTGGGAATATGGTATCCGCCATTTGCACTATCCAATTCCCAGCAAAACCATGCAATGACAGCACTCTGGGCATTGGGAATTTGGAATCCTCCGGTTCCACTCCCAAATTCCAATAGAATAACAGCCTTGCAGGCATGGGGATATTGGAATCCTCGAGTTCCCTTCCAAAAAGGCCATGGAATAACGACATTCTGGGTATTGAGAATTGACAATTTGCCCATTTCCCTCCCAGATCCCTAGGGAATAAGACAATTCCGGGTGTCAGGCATTTGGAATACTTCAGCTCCGCACCATAACTGCCATGGAATAACAGAATTCCAGGTGTCAGGAATTGAGCATCCTCCACTTCCCCTTCGAATTTCCCATGGAATCATGGCATTCTGGGTGTCAGCACTTTACAATCTCCCATACACCCTCCCAAATAACCACGAAATTCACAAGGAATAACAGAATTCCAGATATCAGCAATGTATTCTCCGCCAGCTCTCCACGCAATTTCCCATGGAATCATGGCATTCCTGGTGCAGGGAATCTTGATTCCTCCAGTTATCCTCCCAAATCCCCATAGAAAAATGGCATTCTGCCTGTTGGGAATTAACAATCCCCCAGAAACCCACCCCAAATCCCACCACATTCCCAAAGAAAAGCAACTTTCCAGATGTCCGCAATTTGAAATATTTCCGTTCCCCACTCAAATTCCGATGGAACAACAGCATCCCAAGTGTCAGGAATTTGGAATCCTCCACCTCCCTGAAAAAAAAATTCCCATGGAATCATGGGATTCCAGGTGTGAGGAATTGAGAATGCCCCGTACAGCCTCCCAGATTCCCACCACATTCCCATGGAATAACAACATTCCAGATTTCAGGAACTGAGAATCATCCTCTTCCCCTCCCAAATTCCCATGGAAACATTGCATTCGGTTTCTCCGCAATTTGGAACCCCCCAGAAGCTGTCCCAAAATCCCACCAAATTCCCATGCAATAGCGGCATTCCAAGTATCAGGAATTTAGGATACCCCATTTCCACATCCAAATTCCCATAAAATAACGGCCTTCCGGCTATCAGGAATTTCGAATCGTCCATACGGTCTCCCATATTCCCATGGAATAACGCATACCCAAGCATGGGGAATTGAGTTTCATCTAGTTCCATACCCCAATTCCCATGGAATAACAGCATTCTGGGAGCTGAGGACTTGGAAGCTGCCTGTTTCCCTCCCAAATGCTTAGGGAATAATGGCATTCTGGGCATTGGGAACGTTGAATCCTCATGTTCCCCTTGCAAATTCCCATGAAATAACCAATTGAATGTGTTGGGAATTTCAAATGCTCCAGTTCCTCGCCCAAATTCCAATCAACCTGTAACGAAATCATGACACTATGTGTGTTGAGAATTTAGAATCCTCCACTACCCCTTCCAAATTCCCAACAAAACCATGGAATAAGAGCAGTTCACTCATTGCTAATTTCAACTCCTCCTCTTCCTCTCCCAAATTTCCACCAAACTCGAATGGAAGAACGGCATTTTGTGTGTGCGAAATTTAGAATCCTCCACTTCCCCTTCCAAATTCCCATAGAATAGCTGCATTCCGGGTATGGGGATTTTCAAAACATCCATATGCCCACTTAAATTCCCACGACAACCTCGGAAAAACAGCATTCATGGTGTTGGGAATATGGTATCCGCCATTTGCACTATCCAATTCCCAGCAAAACCATGCAATGACAGCACTCTGGGCATTGGGAATTTGGAATCCTCCGGTTCCACTCCCAAATTCCAATAGAATAACAGCCTTGCAGGCATGGGGATATTGGAATCCTCGAGTTCCCTTCCAAAAAGCCCATGGAATAACGACATTCTGGGTATTGAGAATTGACAATTTGCCCATTTCCCTCCCAGATCCCTAGGGAATAAGACAATTCCGGGTGTCAGGCATTTGGAATCCTTCAGCTCCGCACCATAACTGCCATGGAATAACAGAATTCCAGGTGTCAGGAATTGAGCATCCTCCACTTCCCCTTCGAATTTCCCATGGAATCATGGCATTCTGGGTGTCAGCACTTTAGAATCTCCCATACACCCTCCCAAATAACCACGAAATTCACAAGGAATAACAGAATTCCAGATATCAGGAATGTATTCTCCGCCAGCTCTCCACGCAATTTCCCATGGAATCATGGCATTCCTGGTGCAGGGAATCTTGATTCCTCCAGTTATCCTCCCAAATCGCCATAGAAAAATGGCATTCTGCCTGTTGGGAATTAACAATCCCCCAGAAACCCACCCCAAATCCCACCACATTCCCAAAGAAAAGCAACTTTCCAGATGTCTGCAATTTGAAATCTTCCAGTTCCCCACTCAAATTCCCATGAAACAACAGCATTCCAATTGTCAGAAATTGGGAATCCTCCAGCTCCCTGAAAAAAAATTCCCATGGAATCATGGGATTCCAGGTGTGAGGAATTGAGAATGCCCCGTACAGCCTCCCAGATTCCCACCACATTCCCATGGAATAACAACATTCCAGATTTCAGGAACTGAGAATCATCCTCTTCCCCTCCCAAATTCCCATGGAAACATTGCATTCGGTTTTTCCGCAATTTGCAACCCCCCAGAAGCTGTCCCAAAATCCCACCAAATTCCCATGCAATAGCGGCATTCCAAGTATCAGGAATTTAGGATACCCCATTTCCGCATCCAAATTCCCATAAAATAACGGCCTTCCGGCTATCAGGAATTTCGAATCGTCCATACGGTCTCCCATATTCCCATGGAATAACGCATACCCAAGCATGGGGAATTGAGTTTCATCTAGTTCCATACCCCGATTCCCATGGAATAACAGCATTCTGGGAGCTGAGGACTTGGAAGCTGCCTGTTTCCCTCCCAAATGCTTAGGGAATAATGGCATTCTGGGCATTGGGAACGTTGAATCCTCATGTTCCCCTTGCAAATTCCCATGAAATAACCAATTGAATGTGTTGGGAATTTCGAATGCTCCAGTTCCTCGCCCAAATTCCAATCAACCTGTAACAAAATCATGACAATATGTGTGTGCGAAATTTAGAGTCCTCCACTTCCCCTTCCAAATTCCCAACAAAACCATGGAATAAGAGCAGTTCACTCATTGCTAATTTCAACTCCTCCTCTTCCTCTCCCAAATTTCCACCAAACTCGAATGGAAGAACGGCATTTTGTGTGTGCGAAATTTAGAATCCTCCACTTCCCCTTCCAAATTCCCATAGAATAGCTGCATTCCGGGTATGGGGATTTTCAAAACATCCATATGCCCACTTAAATTCCCACGACAACCTCGGAAAAACAGCATTCATGGTGTTGGGAATATGGTATCCGCCATTTGCACTATCCAATTCCCAGCAAAACCATGCAATGACAGCACTCTGGGCATTGGGAATTTGGAATCCTCCGGTTCCACTCCCAAATTCCAATAGAATAACAGCCTTGCAGGCATGGGGATATTGGAATCCTCGAGTTCCCTTCCAAAAAGCCCATGGAATAACGACATTCTGGGTATTGAGAATTGACAATTTGCCCATTTCCCTCCCAGATCCCTAGGGAATAAGACAATTCCGGGTGTCAGGCATTTGGAATCCTTCAGCTCCGCACCATAACTGCCATGGAATAACAGAATTCCAGGTGTCAGGAATTGAGCATCCTCCACTTCCCCTTCGAATTTCCCATGGAATCATGGCATTCTGGGTGTCAGCACTTTAGAATCTCCCATACACCCTCCCAAATAACCACGAAATTCACAAGGAATAACAGAATTCCAGATATCAGGAATGTATTCTCCGCCAGCTCTCCACGCAATTTCCCATGGAATCATGGCATTCCTGGTGCAGGGAATCTTGATTCCTCCAGTTATCCTCCCAAATCCCCATAGAAAAATGGCATTCTGCCTGTTGGGAATTAACAATCCCCCAGAAACCCACCCCAAATCCCACCACATTCCCAAAGAAAAGCAACTTTCCAGATGTCTGCAATTTGAAATATTTCCGTTCCCCACTCAAATTCCGATGGAACAACAGCATCCAAAGTGTCAGGAATTGGGAATCCTCCACCTCCCTGAAAAAAAAATTCCCATGGAATCATGGGATTCCAGGTGTGAGGAATTGAGAATGCCCCGTACAGCCTCCCAGATTCCCACCACATTCCCATGGAATAACAACATTCCAGATTTCAGGAACTGAGAATCATCCTCTTCCCCTCCCAAATTCCCATGGAAACATTGCATTCGGTTTTTCCGCAATTTGGAACCCCCCAGAAGCTGTCCCAAAATCCCACCAAATTCCCATGCAATAGCGGCATTCCAAGTATCAGGAATTTAGGATACCCCATTTCCACATCCAAATTCCCATAAAATAACGGCCTTCCGGCTATCAGGAATTTCGAATCGTCCATACGGTCTCCCATATTCCCATGGAATAACGCATACCCAAGCATGGGGAATTGAGTTTCATCTAGTTCCATACCCCGATTCCCATGGAATAACAGCATTCTGGGAGCTGAGGACTTGGAAGCTGCCTGTTTCCCTCCCAAATGCTTAGGGAATAATGGCATTCTGGGCATTGGGAACGTTGAATGCTCATGTTCCCCTTGCAAATTCCCATGAAATAACCAATTGAATGTGTTGGGAATTTCGAATGCTCCAGTTCCTCGCCCAAATTCCAATCAACCTGTAACAAAATCATGACAATATGTGTGTGCGAAATTTAGAGTCCTCCACTTCCCCTTCCAAATTCCCAACAAAACCATGGAATAAGAGCAGTTCACTCATTGCTAATTTCAACTCCTCCTCTTCCTCTCCCAAATTTCCACCAAACTCGAATGGAAGAACGGCATTTTGTGTGTGCGAAATTTAGAATCCTCCACTTCCCCTTCCAAATTCCCATAGAATAGCTGCATTCCGGGTATGGGGATTTTCAAAACATCCATATGCCCACTTAAATTCCCACGACAACCTCGGAAAAACAGCATTCATGGTGTTGGGAATATGGTATCCGCCATTTGCACTATCCAATTCCCAGCAAAACCATGCAATGACAGCACTCTGGGCATTGGGAATTTGGAATCCTCCGGTTCCACTCCCAAATTCCAATAGAATAACAGCCTTGCAGGCATGGGGATATTGGAATCCTCGAGTTCCCTTCCAAAAAGCCCATGGAATAACGACATTCTGGGTATTGAGAATTGACAATTTGCCCATTTCCCTCCCAGATCCCTAGGGAATAAGACAATTCCGGGTGTCAGGCATTTGGAATCCTTCAGCTCCGCACCATAACTGCCATGGAATAACAGAATTCCAGGTGTCAGGAATTGAGCATCCTCCACTTCCCCTTCGAATTTCCCATGGAATCATGGCATTCTGGGTGTCAGCACTTTAGAATCTCCCATACACCCTCCCAAATAACCACGAAATTCACAAGGAATAACAGAATTCCAGATATCAGGAATGTATTCTCCGCCAGCTCTCCACGCAATTTCCCATGGAATCATGGCATTCCTGGTGCAGGGAATCTTGATTCCTCCAGTTATCCTCCCAAATCCCCATAGAAAAATGGCATTCTGCCTGTTGGGAATTAACAATCCCCCAGAAACCCACCCCAAATCCCACCACATTCCCAAAGAAAAGCAACTTTCCAGATGTCTGCAATTTGAAATATTTCCGTTCCCCACTCAAATTCCGATGGAACAACAGCATCCAAAGTGTCAGGAATTTGGAATCCTCCACCTCCCTGAAAAAAAAATTCCCATGGAATCATGGGATTCCAGGTGTGAGGAATTGAGAATGCCCCGTACAGCCTCCCAGATTCCCACCACATTCCCATGGAATAACAACATTCCAGATTTCAGGAACTGAGAATCATCCTCTTCCCCTCCCAAATTCCCATGGAAACATTGCATTCGGTTTTTCCGCAATTTGGAACCCCCCAGAAGCTGTCCCAAAATCCCACCAAATTCCCATGCAATAGCGGCATTCCAAGTATTAGGAATTTAGGATACCCCATTTCCGCATCCAAATTCCCATAAAATAACGGCCTTCCGGCTATCAGGAATTTCGAATCGTCCATACGGTCTCCCATATTCCCATGGAATAACGCATACCCAAGCATGGGGAATTGAGTTTCATCTAGTTCCATACCCCGATTCCCATGGAATAACAGCATTCTGGGAGCTGAGGACTTGGAAGCTGCCTGTTTCCCTCCCAAATGCTTAGGGAATAATGGCATTCTGGGCATTGGGAACGTTGAATGCTCATGTTCCCCTTGCAAATTCCCATGAAATAACCAATTGAATGTGTTGGGAATTTCGAATGCTCCAGTTCCTCGCCCAAATTCCAATCAACCTGTAACAAAATCATGACAATATGTGTGTGCGAAATTTAGAGTCCTCCACTTCCCCTTCCAAATTCCCAACAAAACCATGGAATAAGAGCAGTTCACTCATTGCTAATTTCAACTCCTCCTCTTCCTCTCCCAAATTTCCACCAAACTCGAATGGAAGAACGGCATTTTGTGTGTGCGAAATTTAGAATCCTCCACTTCCCCTTCCAAATTCCCATAGAATAGCTGCATTCCGGGTATGGGGATTTTCAAAACATCCATATGCCCACTTAAATTCCCACGACAACCTCGGAAAAACAGCATTCATGGTGTTGGGAATATGGTATCCGCCATTTGCACTATCCAATTCCCAGCAAAACCATGCAATGACAGCACTCTGGGCATTGGGAATTTGGAATCCTCCGGTTCCACTCCCAAATTCCAATAGAATAACAGCCTTGCAGGCATGGGGATATTGGAATCCTCGAGTTCCCTTCCAAAAAGCCCATGGAATAACGACATTCTGGGTATTGAGAATTGACAATTTGCCCATTTCCCTCCCAGATCCCTAGGGAATAAGACAATTCCGGGTGTCAGGCATTTGGAATCCTTCAGCTCCGCACCATAACTGCCATGGAATAACAGAATTCCAGGTGTCAGGAATTGAGCATCCTCCACTTCCCCTTCGAATTTCCCATGGAATCATGGCATTCTGGGTGTCAGCACTTTAGAATCTCCCATACACCCTCCCAAATAACCACGAAATTCACAAGGAATAACAGAATTCCAGATATCAGGAATGTATTCTCCGCCAGCTCTCCACGCAATTTCCCATGGAATCATGGCATTCCTGGTGCAGGGAATCTTGATTCCTCCAGTTATCCTCCCAAATCCCCATAGAAAAATGGCATTCTGCCTGTTGGGAATTAACAATCCCCCAGAAACCCACCCCAAATCCCACCACATTCCCAAAGAAAAGCAACTTTCCAGATGTCTGCAATTTGAAATATTTCCGTTCCCCACTCAAATTCCGATGGAACAACAGCATCCAAAGTGTCAGGAATTTGGAATCCTCCACCTCCCTGAAAAAAAAATTCCCATGGAATCATGGGATTCCAGGTGTGAGGAATTGAGAATGCCCCGTACAGCCTCCCAGATTCCCACCACATTCCCATGGAATAACAACATTCCAGATTTCAGGAACTGAGAATCATCCTCTTCCCCTCCCAAATTCCCATGGAAACATTGCATTCGGTTTTTCCGCAATTTGGAACCCCCCAGAAGCTGTCCCAAAATCCCACCAAATTCCCATGCAATAGCGGCATTCCAAGTATTAGGAATTTAGGATACCCCATTTCCGCATCCAAATTCCCATAAAATAACGGCCTTCCGGCTATCAGGAATTTCGAATCGTCCATACGGTCTCCCATATTCCCATGGAATAACGCATACCCAAGCATGGGGAATTGAGTTTCATCTAGTTCCATACCCCGATTCCCATGGAATAACAGCATTCTGGGAGCTGAGGACTTGGAAGCTGCCTGTTTCCCTCCCAAATGCTTAGGGAATAATGGCATTCTGGGCATTGGGAACGTTGAATGCTCATGTTCCCCTTGCAAATTCCCATGAAATAACCAATTGAATGTGTTGGGAATTTCGAATGCTCCAGTTCCTCGCCCAAATTCCAATCAACCTGTAACAAAATCATGACAATATGTGTGTGCGAAATTTAGAGTCCTCCACTTCCCCTTCCAAATTCCCAACAAAACCATGGAATAAGAGCAGTTCACTCATTGCTAATTTCAACTCCTCCTCTTCCTCTCCCAAATTTCCACCAAACTCGAATGGAAGAACGGCATTTTGTGTGTGCGAAATTTAGAATCCTCCACTTCCCCTTCCAAATTCCCATAGAATAGCTGCATTCCGGGTATGGGGATTTTCAAAACATCCATATGCCCACTTAAATTCCCACGACAACCTCGGAAAAACAGCATTCATGGTGTTGGGAATATGGTATCCGCCATTTGCACTATCCAATTCCCAGCAAAACCATGCAATGACAGCACTCTGGGCATTGGGAATTTGGAATCCTCCGGTTCCACTCCCAAATTCCAATAGAATAACAGCCTTGCAGGCATGGGGATATTGGAATCCTCGAGTTCCCTTCCAAAAAGCCCATGGAATAACGACATTCTGGGTATTGAGAATTGACAATTTGCCCATTTCCCTCCCAGATCCCTAGGGAATAAGACAATTCCGGGTGTCAGGCATTTGGAATCCTTCAGCTCCGCACCATAACTGCCATGGAATAACAGAATTCCAGGTGTCAGGAATTGAGCATCCTCCACTTCCCCTTCGAATTTCCCATGGAATCATGGCATTCTGGGTGTCAGCACTTTAGAATCTCCCATACACCCTCCCAAATAACCACGAAATTCACAAGGAATAACAGAATTCCAGATATCAGGAATGTATTCTCCGCCAGCTCTCCACGCAATTTCCCATGGAATCATGGCATTCCTGGTGCAGGGAATCTTGATTCCTCCAGTTATCCTCCCAAATCCCCATAGAAAAATGGCATTCTGCCTGTTGGGAATTAACAATCCCCCAGAAACCCACCCCAAATCCCACCACATTCCCAAAGAAAAGCAACTTTCCAGATGTCTGCAATTTGAAATATTCCAGTTCCCCACTCAAATTCCCATGAAACAACAGCATTCCAATTGTCAGAAATTGGGAATCCTCCAGCTCCCTGAAAAAAAATTCCCATGGAATCATGGGATTCCAGGTGTGAGCAATTGAGAATGCCCCGTACAGCCTCCCAGATTCCCACCACATTCCCATGGAATAACAACATTCCAGATTTCAGGAACTGAGAATCATCCTCTTCCCCTCCCAAATTCCCATGGAAACATTGCATTCGGTTTTTCCGCAATTTGGAACCCCCCAGAAGCTGTCCCAAAATCCCACCAAATTCCCAAGCAATAGCGGCATTCCAAGTATCAGGAATTTAGGATACCCCATTTCCGCATCCAAATTCCCATAAAATAACGGCCTTCCGGCTATCAGGAATTTCGAATCGTCCATACGGTCTCCCATATTCCCATGGAATAACGCATACCCAAGCATGGGGAATTGAGTTTCATCTAGTTCCATACCCCGATTCCCATGGAATAACAGCATTCTGGGAGCTGAGGACTTGGAAGCTGCCTGTTTCCCTCCCAAATGCTTAGGGAATAATGGCATTCTGGGCATTGGGAACGTTGAATCATCATGTTCCCCTTGCAAATTCCCATGAAATAACCAATTGAATGTGTTGGGAATTTCGAATGCTCCAGTTCCTCGCCCAAATTCCAATCAACCTGTAACAAAATCATGACAATATGTGTGTGCGAAATTTAGAGTCCTCCACTTCCCCTTCCAAATTCCCAACAAAACCATGGAATAAGAGCAGTTCACTCATTGCTAATTTCAACTCCTCCTCTTCCTCTCCCAAATTTCCACCAAACTCGAATGGAAGAACGGCATTTTGTGTGTGCGAAATTTAGAATCCTCCACTTCCCCTTCCAAATTCCCATAGAATAGCTGCATTCCGGGTATGGGGATTTTCAAAACATCCATATGCCCACTTAAATTCCCACGACAACCTCGGAAAAACAGCATTCATGGTGTTGGGAATATGGTATCCGCCATTTGCACTATCCAATTCCCAGCAAAACCATGCAATGACAGCACTCTGGGCATTGGGAATTTGGAATCCTCCGGTTCCACTCCCAAATTCCAATAGAATAACAGCCTTGCAGGCATGGGGATATTGGAATCCTCGAGTTCCCTTCCAAAAAGCCCATGGAATAACGACATTCTGGGTATTGAGAATTGACAATTTGCCCATTTCCCTCCCAGATCCCTAGGGAATAAGACAATTCCGGGTGTCAGGCATTTGGAATCCTTCAGCTCCGCACCATAACTGCCATGGAATAACAGAATTCCAGGTGTCAGGAATTGAGCATCCTCCACTTCCCCTTCGAATTTCCCATGGAATCATGGCATTCTGGGTGTCAGCACTTTAGAATCTCCCATACACCCTCCCAAATAACCACGAAATTCACAAGGAATAACAGAATTCCAGATATCAGGAATGTATTCTCCGCCAGCTCTCCACGCAATTTCCCATGGAATCATGGCATTCCTGGTGCAGGGAATCTTGATTCCTCCAGTTATCCTCCCAAATCCCCATAGAAAAATGGCATTCTGCCTGTTGGGAATTAACAATCCCCCAGAAACCCACCCCAAATCCCACCACATTCCCAAAGAAAAGCAACTTTCCAGATGTCTGCAATTTGAAATATTTCCGTTCCCCACTCAAATTCCGATGGAACAACAGCATCCAAAGTGTCAGGAATTTGGAATCCTCCACCTCCCTGAAAAAAAAATTCCCATGGAATCATGGGATTCCAGGTGTGAGGAATTGAGAATGCCCCGTACAGCCTCCCAGATTCCCACCACATTCCCATGGAATAACAACATTCCAGATTTCAGGAACTGAGAATCATCCTCTTCCCCTCCCAAATTCCCATGGAAACATTGCATTCGGTTTTTCCGCAATTTGGAACCCCCCAGAAGCTGTCCCAAAATCCCACCAAATTCCCATGCAATAGCGGCATTCCAAGTATTAGGAATTTAGGATACCCCATTTCCGCATCCAAATTCCCATAAAATAACGGCCTTCCGGCTATCAGGAATTTCGAATCGTCCATACGGTCTCCCATATTCCCATGGAATAACGCATACCCAAGCATGGGGAATTGAGTTTCATCTAGTTCCATACCCCGATTCCCATGGAATAACAGCATTCTGGGAGCTGAGGACTTGGAAGCTGCCTGTTTCCCTCCCAAATGCTTAGGGAATAATGGCATTCTGGGCATTGGGAACGTTGAATGCTCATGTTCCCCTTGCAAATTCCCATGAAATAACCAATTGAATGTGTTGGGAATTTCGAATGCTCCAGTTCCTCGCCCAAATTCCAATCAACCTGTAACAAAATCATGACAATATGTGTGTGCGAAATTTAGAGTCCTCCACTTCCCCTTCCAAATTCCCAACAAAACCATGGAATAAGAGCAGTTCACTCATTGCTAATTTCAACTCCTCCTCTTCCTCTCCCAAATTTCCACCAAACTCGAATGGAAGAACGGCATTTTGTGTGTGCGAAATTTAGAATCCTCCACTTCCCCTTCCAAATTCCCATAGAATAGCTGCATTCCGGGTATGGGGATTTTCAAAACATCCATATGCCCACTTAAATTCCCACGACAACCTCGGAAAAACAGCATTCATGGTGTTGGGAATATGGTATCCGCCATTTGCACTATCCAATTCCCAGCAAAACCATGCAATGACAGCACTCTGGGCATTGGGAATTTGGAATCCTCCGGTTCCACTCCCAAATTCCAATAGAATAACAGCCTTGCAGGCATGGGGATATTGGAATCCTCGAGTTCCCTTCCAAAAAGCCCATGGAATAACGACATTCTGGGTATTGAGAATTGACAATTTGCCCATTTCCCTCCCAGATCCCTAGGGAATAAGACAATTCCGGGTGTCAGGCATTTGGAATCCTTCAGCTCCGCACCATAACTGCCATGGAATAACAGAATTCCAGGTGTCAGGAATTGAGCATCCTCCACTTCCCCTTCGAATTTCCCATGGAATCATGGCATTCTGGGTGTCAGCACTTTAGAATCTCCCATACACCCTCCCAAATAACCACGAAATTCACAAGGAATAACAGAATTCCAGATATCAGGAATGTATTCTCCGCCAGCTCTCCACGCAATTTCCCATGGAATCATGGCATTCCTGGTGCAGGGAATCTTGATTCCTCCAGTTATCCTCCCAAATCGCCATAGAAAAATGGCATTCTGCCTGTTGGGAATTAACAATCCCCCAGAAACCCACCCCAAATCCCACCACATTCCCAAAGAAAAGCAACTTTCCAGATGTCTGCAATTTGAAATCTTCCAGTTCCCCACTCAAATTCCCATGAAACAACAGCATTCCAATTGTCAGAAATTGGGAATCCTCCAGCTCCCTGAAAAAAAATTCCCATGGAATCATGGGATTCCAGGTGTGAGCAATTGAGAATGCCCCGTACAGCCTCCCAGATTCCCACCACATTCCCATGGAATAACAACATTCCAGATTTCAGGAACTGAGAATCATCCTCTTCCCCTCCCAAATTCCCATGGAAACATTGCATTCGGTTTTTCCGCAATTTGCAACCCCCCAGAAGCTGTCCCAAAATCCCACCAAATTCCCATGCAATAGCGGCATTCCAAGTATCAGGAATTTAGGATACCCCATTTCCGCATCCAAATTCCCATAAAATAACGGCCTTCCGGCTATCAGGAATTTCGAATCGTCCATACGGTCTCCCATATTCCCATGGAATAACGCATACCCAAGCATGGGGAATTGAGTTTCATCTAGTTCCATACCCCGATTCCCATGGAATAACAGCATTCTGGGAGCTGAGGACTTGGAAGCTGCCTGTTTCCCTCCCAAATGCTTAGGGAATAATGGCATTCTGGGCATTGGGAACGTTGAATGCTCATGTTCCCCTTGCAAATTCCCATGAAATAACCAATTGAATGTGTTGGGAATTTCGAATGCTCCAGTTCCTCGCCCAAATTCCAATCAACCTGTAACAAAATCATGACAATATGTGTGTGCGAAATTTAGAGTCCTCCACTTCCCCTTCCAAATTCCCAACAAAACCATGGAATAAGAGCAGTTCACTCATTGCTAATTTCAACTCCTCCTCTTCCTCTCCCAAATTTCCACCAAACTCGAATGGAAGAACGGCATTTTGTGTGTGCGAAATTTAGAATCCTCCACTTCCCCTTCCAAATTCCCATAGAATAGCTGCATTCCGGGTATGGGGATTTTCAAAACATCCATATGCCCACTTAAATTCCCACGACAACCTCGGAAAAACAGCATTCATGGTGTTGGGAATATGGTATCCGCCATTTGCACTATCCAATTCCCAGCAAAACCATGCAATGACAGCACTCTGGGCATTGGGAATTTGGAATCCTCCGGTTCCACTCCCAAATTGCAATAGAATAACAGCCTTGCAGGCATGGGGATATTGGAATCCTCGAGTTCCCTTCCAAAAAGCCCATGGAATAACGACATTCTGGGTATTGAGAATTGACAATTTGCCCATTTCCCTCCCAGATCCCTAGGGAATAAGACAATTCCGGGTGTCAGGCATTTGGAATCCTTCAGCTCCGCACCATAACTGCCATGGAATAACAGAATTCCAGGTGTCAGGAATTGAGCATCCTCCACTTCCCCTTCGAATTTCCCATGGAATCATGGCATTCTGGGTGTCAGCACTTTAGAATCTCCCATACACCCTCCCAAATAACCACGAAATTCACAAGGAATAACAGAATTCCAGATATCAGGAATGTATTCTCCGCCAGCTCTCCACGCAATTTCCCATGGAATCATGGCATTCCTGGTGCAGGGAATCTTGATTCCTCCAGTTATCCTCCCAAATCCCCATAGAAAAATGGCATTCTGCGTGTTGGGAATTAACAATCCCCCAGAAACCCACCCCAAATCCCACCACATTCCCAAAGAAAAGCAACTTTCCAGATGTCTGCAATTTGAAATATTTCCGTTCCCCACTCAAATTCCATGGAACAACAGCATCCCAAGTGTCAGGAATTTGGAATCCTCCACCTCCCTGAAAAAAAAATTCCCATGGAATCATGGGATTCCAGGTGTGAGGAATTGAGAATGCCCCGTACAGCCTCCCAGATTCCCACCACATTCCCATGGAATAACAACATTCCAGATTTCAGGAACTGAGAATCATCCTCTTCCCCTCCCAAATTCCCATGGAAACATTGCATTCGGTTTCTCCGCAATTTGGAACCCCCCAGAAGCTGTCCCAAAATCCCACCAAATTCCCATGCAATAGCGGCATTCCAAGTATCAGGAATTTAGGATACCCCATTTCCACATCCAAATTCCCATAAAATAACGGCCTTCCGGCTATCAGGAATTTCGAATCGTCCATACGGTCTCCCATATTCCCATGGAATAACGCATACCCAAGCATGGGGAATTGAGTTTCATCTAGTTCCATACCCCGATTCCCATGGAATAACAGCATTCTGGGAGCTGAGGACTCGGAAGCTGCCTGTTTCCCTCCCAAATGCTTAGGGAATAATGGCATTCTGGGCATTGGGAACGTTGAATCCTCATGTTCCCCTTGCAAATTCCCATGAAATAACCAATTTAATGTGTTGGGAATTTCGAATGCTCCAGTTCCTCGCCCAAATTCCAATCAACCTGTAACAAAATCATGACAATATGTGTGTGCGAAATTTAGAGTCCTCCACTTCCCCTTCCAAATTCCCAACAAAACCATGGAATAAGAGCAGTTCACTCATTGCTAATTTCAACTCCTCCTCTTCCTCTCCCAAATTTCCACCAAACTCGAATGGAAGAACGGCATTTTGTGTGTGCGAAATTTAGAATCCTCCACTTCCCCTTCCAAATTCCCATAGAATAGCTGCATTCCGGGTATGGGGATTTTCAAAACATCCATATGCCCACTTAAATTCCCACGACAACCTCGGAAAAACAGCATTCATGGTGTTGGGAATATGGTATCCGCCATTTGCACTATCCAATTCCCAGCAAAACCATGCAATGACAGCACTCTGGGCATTGGGAATTTGGAATCCTCCGGTTCCACTCCCAAATTCCAATAGAATAACAGCCTTGCAGGCATGGGGATATTGGAATCCTCGAGTTCCCTTCCAAAAAGCCCATGGAATAACGACATTCTGGGTATTGAGAATTGACAATTTGCCCATTTCCCTCCCAGATCCCTAGGGAATAAGACAATTCCGGGTGTCAGGCATTTGGAATCCTTCAGCTCCGCACCATAACTGCCATGGAATAACAGAATTCCAGGTGTCAGGAATTGAGCATCCTCCACTTCCCCTTCGAATTTCCCATGGAATCATGGCATTCTGGGTGTCAGCACTTTAGAATCTCCCATACACCCTCCCAAATAACCACGAAATTCACAAGGAATAACAGAATTCCAGATATCAGGAATGTATTCTCCGCCAGCTCTCCACGCAATTTCCCATGGAATCATGGCATTCCTGGTGCAGGGAATCTTGATTCCTCCAGTTATCCTCCCAAATCGCCATAGAAAAATGGCATTCTGCCTGTTGGGAATTAACAATCCCCCAGAAACCCACCCCAAATCCCACCACATTCCCAAAGAAAAGCAACTTTCCAGATGTCTGCAATTTGAAATCTTCCAGTTCCCCACTCAAATTCCCATGAAACAACAGCATTCCAATTGTCAGAAATTGGGAATCCTCCAGCTCCCTGAAAAAAAATTCCCATGGAATCATGGGATTCCAGGTGTGAGGAATTGAGAATGCCCCGTACAGCCTCCCAGATTCCCACCACATTCCCATGGAATAACAACATTCCAGATTTCAGGAACTGAGAATCATCCTCTTCCCCTCCCAAATTCCCATGGAAACATTGCATTCGGTTTTTCCGCAATTTGCAACCCCCCAGAAGCTGTCCCAAAATCCCACCAAATTCCCATGCAATAGCGGCATTCCAAGTATCAGGAATTTAGGATACCCCATTTCCGCATCCAAATTCCCATAAAATAACGGCCTTCTGGCTATCAGGAATTTCGAATCGTCCATACGGTCTCCCATATTCCCATGGAATAACGCATACCCAAGCATGGGGAATTGAGTTTCATCTAGTTCCATACCCCGATTCCCATGGAATAACAGCATTCTGGGAGCTGAGGACTTGGAAGCTGCCTGTTTCCCTCCCAAATGCTTAGGGAATAATGGCATTCTGGGCATTGGGAACGTTGAATCCTCATGTTCCCCTTGCAAATTCCCATGAAATAACCAATTGAATGTGTTGGGAATTTCGAATGCTCCAGTTCCTCGCCCAAATTCCAATCAACCTGTAACAAAATCATGACAATATGTGTGTGCGAAATTTAGAGTCCTCCACTTCCCCTTCCAAATTCCCAACAAAACCATGGAATAAGAGCAGTTCACTCATTGCTAATTTCAACTCCTCCTCTTCCTCTCCCAAATTTCCACCAAACTCGAATGGAAGAACGGCATTTTGTGTGTGCGAAATTTAGAATCCTCCACTTCCCCTTCCAAATTCCCATAGAATAGCTGCATTCCGGGTATGGGGATTTTCAAAACATCCATATGCCCACTTAAATTCCCACGACAACCTCGGAAAAACAGCATTCATGGTGTTGGGAATATGGTATCCGCCATTTGCACTATCCAATTCCCAGCAAAACCATGCAATGACAGCACTCTGGGCATTGGGAATTTGGAATCCTCCGGTTCCACTCCCAAATTCCAATAGAATAACAGCCTTGCAGGCATGGGGATATTGGAATCCTCGAGTTCCCTTCCAAAAAGCCCATGGAATAACGACATTCTGGGTATTGAGAATTGACAATTTGCCCATTTCCCTCCCAGATCCCTAGGGAATAAGACAATTCCGGGTGTCAGGCATTTGGAATCCTTCAGCTCCGCACCATAACTGCCATGGAATAACAGAATTCCAGGTGTCAGGAATTGAGCATCCTCCACTTCCCCTTCGAATTTCCCATGGAATCATGGCATTCTGGGTGTCAGCACTTTAGAATCTCCCATACACCCTCCCAAATAACCACGAAATTCACAAGGAATAACAGAATTCCAGATATCAGGAATGTATTCTCCGCCAGCTCTCCACGCAATTTCCCATGGAATCATGGCATTCCTGGTGCAGGGAATCTTGATTCCTCCAGTTATCCTCCCAAATCGCCATAGAAAAATGGCATTCTGCCTGTTGGGAATTAACAATCCCCCAGAAACCCACCCCAAATCCCACCACATTCCCAAAGAAAAGCAACTTTCCAGATGTCTGCAATTTGAAATCTTCCAGTTCCCCACTCAAATTCCCATGAAACAACAGCATTCCAATTGTCAGAAATTGGGAATCCTCCAGCTCCCTGAAAAAAAATTCCCATGGAATCATGGGATTCCAGGTGTGAGGAATTGAGAATGCCCCGTACAGCCTCCCAGATTCCCACCACATTCCCATGGAATAACAACATTCCAGATTTCAGGAACTGAGAATCATCCTCTTCCCCTCCCAAATTCCCATGGAAACATTGCATTCGGTTTTTCCGCAATTTGCAACCCCCCAGAAGCTGTCCCAAAATCCCACCAAATTCCCATGCAATAGCGGCATTCCAAGTATCAGGAATTTAGGATACCCCATTTCCGCATCCAAATTCCCATAAAATAACGGCCTTCTGGCTATCAGGAATTTCGAATCGTCCATACGGTCTCCCATATTCCCATGGAATAACGCATACCCAAGCATGGGGAATTGAGTTTCATCTAGTTCCATACCCCGATTCCCATGGAATAACAGCATTCTGGGAGCTGAGGACTTGGAAGCTGCCTGTTTCCCTCCCAAATGCTTAGGGAATAATGGCATTCTGGGCATTGGGAACGTTGAATCCTCATGTTCCCCTTGCAAATTCCCATGAAATAACCAATTGAATGTGTTGGGAATTTCGAATGCTCCAGTTCCTCGCCCAAATTCCAATCAACCTGTAACAAAATCATGACAATATGTGTGTGCGAAATTTAGAGTCCTCCACTTCCCCTTCCAAATTCCCAACAAAACCATGGAATAAGAGCAGTTCACTCATTGCTAATTTCAACTCCTCCTCTTCCTCTCCCAAATTTCCACCAAACTCGAATGGAAGAACGGCATTTTGTGTGTGCGAAATTTAGAATCCTCCACTTCCCCTTCCAAATTCCCATAGAATAGCTGCATTCCGGGTATGGGGATTTTCAAAACATCCATATGCCCACTTAAATTCCCACGACAACCTCGGAAAAACAGCATTCATGGTGTTGGGAATATGGTATCCGCCATTTGCACTATCCAATTCCCAGCAAAACCATGCAATGACAGCACTCTGGGCATTGGGAATTTGGAATCCTCCGGTTCCACTCCCAAATTCCAATAGAATAACAGCCTTGCAGGCATGGGGATATTGGAATCCTCGAGTTCCCTTCCAAAAAGCCCATGGAATAACGACATTCTGGGTATTGAGAATTGACAATTTGCCCATTTCCCTCCCAGATCCCTAGGGAATAAGACAATTCCGGGTGTCAGGCATTTGGAATCCTTCAGCTCCTCACCATAACTGCCATGGAATAACAGAATTCCAGGTGTCAGGAATTGAGCATCCTCCACTTCCCCTTCGAATTTCCCATGGAATCATGGCATTCTGGGTGTCAGCACTTTAGAATCTCCCATACACCCTCCCAAATACCCAAAAATTCACAAGGAATAACAGAATTCCAGATATCAGGAATGTATTCTCCGCCAGCTCTCCACGCAATTTCCCATGGAATCATGGCATTCCTGGTGCAGGGAATCTTGATTCCTCCAGTTATCCTCCCAAATCCCCATAGAAAAATGGCATTCTGCCTGTTGGGAATTAACAATCCCCCAGAAACCCACCCCAAATCCCACCACATTCCCAAAGAAAAGCAACTTTCCAGATGTCTGCAATTTGAAATATTCCAGTTCCCCACTCAAATTCCCATGAAACACCAGCATTCCAATTGTCAGAAATTGGGAATCCTCCAGCTCCCTGAAAAAAAATTCCCATGGAATCATGGGATTCCAGGTGTGAGGAATTGAGAATGCCCCGTACAGCCTCCCAGATTCCCACCACATTCCCATGGAATAACAACATTCCAGATTTCAGGAACTGAGAATCATCCTCTTCCCCTCCCAAATTCCCATGGAAACATTGCATTCGGTTTTTCCGCAATTTGGAACCCCCCAGAAGCTGTCCCAAAATCCCACCAAATTCCCATGCAATAGCGGCATTCCAAGTATCAGGAATTTAGGATACCCCATTTCCGCATCCAAATTCCCATAAAATAACGGCCTTCCGGCTATCAGGAATTTCGAATCGTCCATACGGTCTCCCATATTCCCATGGAATAACGCATACCCAAGCATGGGGAATTGAGTTTCATCTAGTTCCATACCCCGATTCCCATGGAATAACAGCATTCTGGGAGCTGAGGACTTGGAAGCTGCCTGTTTCCCTCCCAAATGCTTAGGGAATAATGGCATTCTGGGCATTGGGAACGTTGAATGCTCATGTTCCCCTTGCAAATTCCCATGAAATAACCAATTGAATGTGTTGGGAATTTCGAATGCTCCAGTTCCTCGCCCAAATTCCAATCAACCTGTAACGAAATCATGACACTATGTGTGTTGAGAATTTAGAATCCTCCACTACCCCTTCCAAATTCCCAACAAAACCATGGAATAAGAGCAGTTCACTCATTGCTAATTTCAACTCCTCCTCTTCCTCTCCCAAATTTCCACCAAACTCGAATGGAAGAACGGCATTTTGTGTGTGCGAAATTTAGAATCCTCCACTTCCCCTTCCAAATTCCCATAGAATAGCTGCATTCCGGGTATGGGGATTTTCAAAACATCCATATGCCCACTTAAATTCCCACGACAACCTCGGAAAAACAGCATTCATGGTGTTGGGAATATGGTATCCGCCATTTGCACTATCCAATTCCCAGCAAAACCATGCAATGACAGCACTCTGGGCATTGGGAATTTGGAATCCTCCGGTTCCACTCCCAAATTCCAATAGAATAACAGCCTTGCAGGCATGGGGATATTGGAATCCTCGAGTTCCCTTCCAAAAAGCCCATGGAATAACGACATTCTGGGTATTGAGAATTGACAATTTGCCCATTTCCCTCCCAGATCCCTAGGGAATAAGACAATTCCGGGTGTCAGGCATTTGGAATCCTTCAGCTCCGCACCATAACTGCCATGGAATAACAGAATTCCAGGTGTCAGGAATTGAGCATCCTCCACTTCCCCTTCGAATTTCCCATGGAATCATGGCATTCTGGGTGTCAGCACTTTAGAATCTCCCATACACCCTCCCAAATAACCACGAAATTCACAAGGAATAACAGAATTCCAGATATCAGGAATGTATTCTCCGCCAGCTCTCCACGCAATTTCCCATGGAATCATGGCATTCCTGGTGCAGGGAATCTTGATTCCTCCAGTTATCCTCCCAAATCCCCATAGAAAAATGGCATTCTGCCTGTTGGGAATTAACAATCCCCCAGAAACCCACCCCAAATCCCACCACATTCCCAAAGAAAAGCAACTTTCCAGATGTCCGCAATTTGAAATATTTCCGTTCCCCACTCAAATTCCGATGGAACAACAACATCCCAAGTGTCAGGAATTTGGAATCCTCCACCTCCCTGAAAAAAAAATTCCCATGGAATCATGGGATTCCAGGTGTGAGGAATTGAGAATGCCCCGTACAGCCTCCCAGATTCCCACCACATTCCCATGGAATAACAACATTCCAGATTTCAGGAACTGAGAATCATCCTCTTCCCCTCCCAAATTCCCATGGAAACATTGCATTCGGTTTTTCCGCAATTTGCAACCCCCCAGAAGCTGTCCCAAAATCCCACCAAATTCCCATGCAATAGCGGCATTCCAAGTATCAGGAATTTAGGATACCCCATTTCCACATCCAAATTCCCATAAAATAACGGCCTTCCGGCTATCAGGAATTTCGAATCGTCCATACGGTCTCCCATATTCCCATGGAATAACGCATACCCAAGCATGGGGAATTGAGTTTCATCTAGTTCCATACCCCGATTCCCATGGAATAACAGCATTCTGGGAGCTGAGGACTTGGAAGCTGCCTGTTTCCCTCCCAAATGCTTAGGGAATAATGGCATTCTGGGCATTGGGAACGTTGAATCCTCATGTTCCCCTTGCAAATTCCCATGAAATAACCAATTTAATGTGTTGGGAATTTCAAATGCTCCAGTTCCTCGCCCAAATTCCAATCAACCTGTAACGAAATCATGACACTATGTGTGTTGAGAATTTAGAATCCTCCACTACCCCTTCCAAATTCCCAACAAAACCATGGAATAAGAGCAGTTCACTCATTGCTAATTTCAACTCCTCCTCTTCCTCTCCCAAATTTCCACCAAACTCGAATGGAAGAACGGCATTTTGTGTGTGCGAAATTTAGAATCCTCCACTTCCCCTTCCAAATTCCCATAGAATAGCTGCATTCCGGGTATGGGGATTTTCAAAACATCCATATGCCCACTTAAATTCCCACGACAACCTCGGAAAAACAGCATTCATGGTGTTGGGAATATGGTATCCGCCATTTGCACTATCCAATTCCCAGCAAAACCATGCAATGACAGCACTCTGGGCATTGGGAATTTGGAATCCTCCGGTTCCACTCCCAAATTCCAATAGAATAACAGCCTTGCAGGCATGGGGATATTGGAATCCTCGAGTTCCCTTCCAAAAAGCCCATGGAATAACGACATTCTGGGTATTGAGAATTGACAATTTGCCCATTTCCCTCCCAGATCCCTAGGGAATAAGACAATTCCGGGTGTCAGGCATTTGGAATCCTTCAGCTCCGCACCATAACTGCCATGGAATAACAGAATTCCAGGTGTCAGGAATTGAGCATCCTCCACTTCCCCTTCGAATTTCCCATGGAATCATGGCATTCTGGGTGTCAGCACTTTAGAATCTCCCATACACCCTCCCAAATAACCACGAAATTCACAAGGAATAACAGAATTCCAGATATCAGGAATGTATTCTCCGCCAGCTCTCCACGCAATTTCCCATGGAATCATGGCATTCCTGGTGCAGGGAATCTTGATTCCTCCAGTTATCCTCCCAAATCCCCATAGAAAAATGGCATTCTGCCTGTTGGGAATTAACAATCCCCCAGAAACCCACCCCAAATCCCACCACATTCCCAAAGAAAAGCAACTTTCCAGATGTCCGCAATTTGAAATATTCCAGTTCCCCACTCAAATTCCGATGGAACAACAGCATCCCAAGTGTCAGGAATTTGGAATCCTCCACCTCCCTGAAAAAAAAATTCCCATGGAATCATGGGATTCCAGGTGTGAGGAATTGAGAATGCCCCGTACAGCCTCCCAGATTCCCACCACATTCCCATGGAATAACAACATTCCAGATTTCAGGAACTGAGAATCATCCTCTTCCCCTCCCAAATTCCCATGGAAACATTGCATTCGGTTTTTCCGCAATTTGCAACCCCCCAGAAGCTGTCCCAAAATCCCACCAAATTCCCATGCAATAGCGGCATTCCAAGTATCAGGAATTTAGGATACCCCATTTCCGCATCCAAATTCCCATAAAATAACGGCCTTCCGGCTATCAGGAATTTCGAATCGTCCATACGGTCTCCCATATTCCCATGGAATAACGCATACCCAAGCATGGGGAATTGAGTTTCATCTAGTTCCATACCCCGATTCCCATGGAATAACAGCATTCTGGGAGCTGAGGACTTGGAAGCTGCCTGTTTCCCTCCCAAATGCTTAGGGAATAATGGCATTCTGGGCATTGGGAACGTTGAATGCTCATGTTCCCCTTGCAAATTCCCATGAAATAACCAATTGAATGTGTTGGGAATTTCAAATGCTCCAGTTCCTCGCCCAAATTCCAATCAACCTGTAACGAAATCATGACACTATGTGTGTTGAGAATTTAGAATCCTCCACTACCCCTTCCAAATTCCCAACAAAACCATGGAATAAGAGCAGTTCACTCATTGCTAATTTCAACTCCTCCTCTTCCTCTCCCAAATTTCCACCAAACTCGAATGGAAGAACGGCATTTTGTGTGTGCGAAATTTAGAATCCTCCACTTCCCCTTCCAAATTCCCATAGAATAGCTGCATTCCGGGTATGGGGATTTTCAAAACATCCATATGCCCACTTAAATTCCCACGACAACCTCGGAAAAACAGCATTCATGGTGTTGGGAATATGGTATCCGCCATTTGCACTATCCAATTCCCAGCAAAACCATGCAATGACAGCACTCTGGGCATTGGGAATTTGGAATCCTCCGGTTCCACTCCCAAATTCCAATAGAATAACAGCCTTGCAGGCATGGGGATATTGGAATCCTCGAGTTCCCTTCCAAAAAGCCCATGGAATAACGACATTCTGGGTATTGAGAATTGACAATTTGCCCATTTCCCTCCCAGATCCCTAGGGAATAAGACAATTCCGGGTGTCAGGCATTTGGAATCCTTCAGCTCCGCACCATAACTGCCATGGAATAACAGAATTCCAGGTGTCAGGAATTGAGCATCCTCCACTTCCCCTTCGAATTTCCCATGGAATCATGGCATTCTGGGTGTCAGCACTTTAGAATCTCCCATACACCCTCCCAAATAACCACGAAATTCACAAGGAATAACAGAATTCCAGATATCAGGAATGTATTCTCCGCCAGCTCTCCACGCAATTTCCCATGGAATCATGGCATTCCTGGTGCAGGGAATCTTGATTCCTCCAGTTATCCTCCCAAATCCCCATAGAAAAATGGCATTCTGCCTGTTGGGAATTAACAATCCCCCAGAAACCCACCCCAAATCCCACCACATTCCCAAAGAAAAGCAACTTTCCAGATGTCCGCAATTTGAAATATTTCCGTTCCCCACTCAAATTCCGATGGAACAACAGCATCCCAAGTGTCAGGAATTTGGAATCCTCCACCTCCCTGAAAAAAAAATTCCCATGGAATCATGGGATTCCAGGTGTGAGGAATTGAGAATGCCCCGTACAGCCTCCCAGATTCCCACCACATTCCCATGGAATAACAACATTCCAGATTTCAGGAACTGAGAATCATCCTCTTCCCCTCCCAAATTCCCATGGAAACATTGCATTCGGTTTTTCCGCAATTTGCAACCCCCCAGAAGCTGTCCCAAAATCCCACCAAATTCCCATGCAATAGCGGCATTCCAAGTATCAGGAATTTAGGATACCCCATTTCCACATCCAAATTCCCATAAAATAACGGCCTTCCGGCTATCAGGAATTTCGAATCGTCCATACGGTCTCCCATATTCCCATGGAATAACGCATACCCAAGCATGGGGAATTGAGTTTCATCTAGTTCCATACCCCGATTCCCATGGAATAACAGCATTCTGGGAGCTGAGGACTTGGAAGCTGCCTGTTTCCCTCCCAAATGCTTAGGGAATAATGGCATTCTGGGCATTGGGAACGTTGAATCCTCATGTTCCCCTTGCAAATTCCCATGAAATAACCAATTGAATGTGTTGGGAATTTCGAATGCTCCAGTTCCTCGCCCAAATTCCAATCAACCTGTAACAAAATCATGACAATATGTGTGTGCGAAATTTAGAGTCCTCCACTTCCCCTTCCAAATTCCCAACAAAACCATGGAATAAGAGCAGTTCACTCATTGCTAATTTCAACTCCTCCTCTTCCTCTCCCAAATTTCCACCAAACTCGAATGGAAGAACGGCATTTTGTGTGTGCGAAATTTAGAATCCTCCACTTCCCCTTCCAAATTCCCATAGAATAGCTGCATTCCGGGTATGGGGATTTTCAAAACATCCATATGCCCACTTAAATTCCCACGACAACCTCGGAAAAACAGCATTCATGGTGTTGGGAATATGGTATCCGCCATTTGCACTATCCAATTCCCAGCAAAACCATGCAATGACAGCACTCTGGGCATTGGGAATTTGGAATCCTCCGGTTCCACTCCCAAATTCCAATAGAATAACAGCCTTGCAGGCATGGGGATATTGGAATCCTCGAGTTCCCTTCCAAAAAGCCCATGGAATAACGACATTCTGGGTATTGAGAATTGACAATTTGCCCATTTCCCTCCCAGATCCCTAGGGAATAAGACAATTCCGGGTGTCAGGCATTTGGAATCCTTCAGCTCCGCACCATAACTGCCATGGAATAACAGAATTCCAGGTGTCAGGAATTGAGCATCCTCCACTTCCCCTTCGAATTTCCCATGGAATCATGGCATTCTGGGTGTCAGCACTTTAGAATCTCCCATACACCCTCCCAAATAACCACGAAATTCACAAGGAATAACAGAATTCCAGATATCAGGAATGTATTCTCCGCCAGCTCTCCACGCAATTTCCCATGGAATCATGGCATTCCTGGTGCAGGGAATCTTGATTCCTCCAGTTATCCTCCCAAATCCCCATAGAAAAATGGCATTCTGCGTGTTGGGAATTAACAATCCCCCAGAAACCCACCCCAAATCCCACCACATTCCCAAAGAAAAGCAACTTTCCAGATGTCCGCAATTTGAAATATTTCCGTTCCCCACTCAAATTCCGATGGAACAACAGCATCCCAAGTGTCAGGAATTTGGAATCCTCCACCTCCCTGAAAAAAAAATTCCCATGGAATCATGGGATTCCAGGTGTGAGGAATTGAGAATGCCCCGTACAGCCTCCCAGATTCCCACCACATTCCCATGGAATAACAACATTCCAGATTTCAGGAACTGAGAATCATCCTCTTCCCCTCCCAAATTCCCATGGAAACATTGCATTCGGTTTTTCCGCAATTTGCAACCCCCCAGAAGCTGTCCCAAAATCCCACCAAATTCCCATGCAATAGCGGCATTCCAAGTATCAGGAATTTAGGATACCCCATTTCCACATCCAAATTCCCATAAAATAACGGCCTTCCGGCTATCAGGAATTTCGAATCGTCCATACGGTCTCCCATATTCCCATGGAATAACGCATACCCAAGCATGGGGAATTGAGTTTCATCTAGTTCCATACCCCGATTCCCATGGAATAACAGCATTCTGGGAGCTGAGGACTTGGAAGCTGCCTGTTTCCCTCCCAAATGCTTAGGGAATAATGGCATTCTGGGCATTGGGAACGTTGAATCCTCATGTTCCCCTTGCAAATTCCCATGAAATAACCAATTGAATGTGTTGGGAATTTCGAATGCTCCAGTTCCTCGCCCAAATTCCAATCAACCTGTAACAAAATCATGACAATATGTGTGTGCGAAATTTAGAGTCCTCCACTTCCCCTTCCAAATTCCCAACAAAACCATGGAATAAGAGCAGTTCACTCATTGCTAATTTCAACTCCTCCTCTTCCTCTCCCAAATTTCCACCAAACTCGAATGGAAGAACGGCATTTTGTGTGTGCGAAATTTAGAATCCTCCACTTCCCCTTCCAAATTCCCATAGAATAGCTGCATTCCGGGTATGGGGATTTTCAAAACATCCATATGCCCACTTAAATTCCCACGACAACCTCGGAAAAACAGCATTCATGGTGTTGGGAATATGGTATCCGCCATTTGCACTATCCAATTCCCAGCAAAACCATGCAATGACAGCACTCTGGGCATTGGGAATTTGGAATCCTCCGGTTCCACTCCCAAATTCCAATAGAATAACAGCCTTGCAGGCATGGGGATATTGGAATCCTCGAGTTCCCTTCCAAAAAGGCCATGGAATAACGACATTCTGGGTATTGAGAATTGACAATTTGCCCATTTCCCTCCCAGATCCCTAGGGAATAAGACAATTCCGGGTGTCAGGCATTTGGAATCCTTCAGCTCCGCACCATAACTGCCATGGAATAACAGAATTCCAGGTGTCAGGAATTGAGCATCCTCCACTTCCCCTTCGAATTTCCCATGGAATCATGGCATTCTGGGTGTCAGCACTTTACAATCTCCCATACACCCTCCCAAATAACCACGAAATTCACAAGGAATAACAGAATTCCAGATATCAGCAATGTATTCTCCGCCAGCTCTCCACGCAATTTCCCATGGAATCATGGCATTCCTGGTGCAGGGAATCTTGACTCCTCCAGTTATCCTCCCAAATCCCCATAGAAAAATGGCATTCTGCGTGTTGGGAATTAACAATCCCCCAGAAACCCACCCCAAATCCCACCACATTCCCAAAGAAAAGCAACTTTCCAGATGTCTGCAATTTGAAATATTCCAGTTCCCCACTCAAATTCCGATGGAACAACAGCATCCCAAGTGTCAGGAATTTGGAATCCTCCACCTCCCTGAAAAAAAAATTCCCATGGAATCATGGGATTCCAGGTGTGAGGAATTGAGAATGCCCCGTACAGCCTCCCAGATTCCCACCACATTCCCATGGAATAACAACATTCCAGATTTCAGGAACTGAGAATCATCCTCTTCCCCTCCCAAATTCCCATGGAAACATTGCATTCGGTTTTTCCGCAATTTGGAACCCCCCAGAAGCTGTCCCAAAATCCCACCAAATTCCCATGCAATAGCGGCATTCCAAGTATCAGGAATTTAGGATACCCCATTTCCACATCCAAATTCCCATAAAATAACGGCCTTCCGGCTATCAGGAATTTCAAATCGTCCATACGGTCTCCCATATTCCCATGGAATAACGCATACCCAAGCATGGGGAATTGAGTTTCATCTAGTTCCATACCCCAATTCCCATGGAATAACAGCATTCTGGGAGCTGAGGACTTGGAAGCTGCCTGTTTCCCTCCCAAATGCTTAGGGAATAATGGCATTCTGGGCATTGGGAACGTTGAATCCTCATGTTCCCCTTGCAAATTCCCATGAAATAACCACTTTAATGTGTTGGGAATTTCAAATGCTCCAGTTCCTCGCCCAAATTCCAATCAACCTGTAACGAAATCATGACACTATGTGTGTTGAGAATTTAGAATCCTCCACTACCCCTTCCAAATTCCCAACAAAACCATGGAATAAGAGCAGTTCACTCATTGCTAATTTCAACTCCTCCTCTTCCTCTCCCAAATTTCCACCAAACTCGAATGGAAGAACGGCATTTTGTGTGTGCGAAATTTAGAATCCTCCACTTCCCCTTCCAAATTCCCATAGAATAGCTGCATTCCGGGTATGGGGATTTTCAAAACATCCATATGCCCACTTAAATTCCCACGACAACCTCGGAAAAACAGCATTCATGGTGTTGGGAATATGGTATCCGCCATTTGCACTATCCAATTCCCAGCAAAACCATGCAATGACAGCACTCTGGGCATTGGGAATTTGGAATCCTCCGGTTCCACTCCCAAATTCCAATAGAATAACAGCCTTGCAGGCATGGGGATATTGGAATCCTCGAGTTCCCTTCCAAAAAGGCCATGGAATAACGACATTCTGGGTATTGAGAATTGACAATTTGCCCATTTCTCTCCCAGATCCCTAGGGAATAAGACAATTCCGGGTGTCAGGCATTTGGAATCCTTCAGCTCCGCACCATAACTGCCATGGAATAACAGAATTCCAGGTGTCAGGAATTGAGCATCCTCCACTTCCCCTTCGAATTTCCCATGGAATCATGGCATTCTGGGTGTCAGCACTTTAGAATCTCCCATACACCCTCCCAAATAACCACGAAATTCACAAGGAATAACAGAATTCCAGATATCAGGAATGTATTCTCCGCCAGCTCTCCACGCAATTTCCCATGGAATCATGGCATTCCTGGTGCAGGGAATCTTGATTCCTCCAGTTATCCTCCCAAATCCCCATAGAAAAATGGCATTCTGCGTGTTGGGAATTAACAATCCCCCAGAAACCCACCCCAAATCCCACCACATTCCCAAAGAAAAGCAACTTTCCAGATGTCCGCAATTTGAAATATTTCCGTTCCCCACTCAAATTCCGATGGAACAACAGCATCCCAAGTGTCAGGAATTTGGAATCCTCCACCTCCCTGAAAAAAAAATTCCCATGGAATCATGGGATTCCAGGTGTGAGGAATTGAGAATGCCCCGTACAGCCTCCCAGATTCCCACCACATTCCCATGGAATAACAACATTCCAGATTTCAGGAACTGAGAATCATCCTCTTCCCCTCCCAAATTCCCATGGAAACATTGCATTCGGTTTTTCCGCAATTTGGAACCCCCCAGAAGCTGTCCCAAAATCCCACCAAATTCCCATGCAATAGCGGCATTCCAAGTATCAGGAATTTAGGATACCCCATTTCCACATCCAAATTCCCATAAAATAACGGCCTTCCAGCTATCAGGAATTTCGAATCGTCCATACGGTCTCCCATATTCCCATGGAATAACGCATACCCAAGCATGGGGAATTGAGTTTCATCTAGTTCCATACCCCAATTCCCATGGAATAACAGCATTCTGGGAGCTGAGGACTTGGAAGCTGCCTGTTTCCCTCCCAAATGCTTAGGGAATAATGGCATTCTGGGCATTGGGAACGTTGAATCCTCATGTTCCCCTTGCAAATTCCCATGAAATAACCAATTGAATGTGTTGGGAATTTCAAATGCTCCAGTTCCTCGCCCAAATTCCAATCAACCTGTAACGAAATCATGACACTATGTGTGTTGAGAATTTAGAATCCTCCACTACCCCTTCCAAATTCTCAACAAAACCATGGAATAAGAGCAGTTCACTCATTGCTAATTTCAACTCCTCCTCTTCCTCTCCCAAATTTCCACCAAACTCGAATGGAAGAACGGCATTTTGTGTGTGCGAAATTTAGAATCCTCCACTTCCCCTTCCAAATTCCCATAGAATAGCTGCATTCCGGGTATGGGGATTTTCAAAACATCCATATGCCCACTTAAATTCCCACGACAACCTCGGAAAAACAGCATTCATGGTGTTGGGAATATGGTATCCGCCATTTGCACTATCCAATTCCCAGCAAATCCATGCAATGACAGCACTCTGGGCATTGGGAATTTGGAATCCTCCGGTTCCACTCCCAAATTCCAATAGAATAACAGCCTTGCAGGCATGGGGATATTGGAATCCTCGAGTTCCCTTCCAAAAAGGCCATGGAATAACGACATTCTGGGTATTGAGAATTGACAATTTGCCCATTTCCCTCCCAGATCCCTAGGGAATAAGACAATTCCGGGTGTCAGGCATTTGGAATACTTCAGCTCCGCACCATAACTGCCATGGAATAACAGAATTCCAGGTGTCAGGAATTGAGCATCCTCCACTTCCCCTTCGAATTTCCCATGGAATCATGGCATTCTGGGTGTCAGCACTTTACAATCTCCCATACACCCTCCCAAATAACCACGAAATTCACAAGGAATAACAGAATTCCAGATATCAGCAATGTATTCTCCGCCAGCTCTCCACGCAATTTCCCATGGAATCATGGCATTCCTGGTGCAGGGAATCTTGATTCCTCCAGTTATCCTCCCAAATCCCCATAGAAAAATGGCATTCTGCCTGTTGGGAATTAACAATCCCCCAGAAACCCACCCCAAATCCCACCACATTCCCAAAGAAAAGCAACTTTCCAGATGTCCGCAATTTGAAATATTTCCGTTCCCCACTCAAATTCCGATGGAACAACAGCATCCCAAGTGTCAGGAATTTGGAATCCTCCACCTCCCTGAAAAAAAAATTCCCATGGAATCATGGGATTCCAGGTGTGAGGAATTGAGAATGCCCCGTACAGCCTCCCAGATTCCCACCACATTCCCATGGAATAACAACATTCCAGATTTCAGGAACTGAGAATCATCCTCTTCCCCTCCCAAATTCCCATGGAAACATTGCATTCGGTTTCTCCGCAATTTGGAACCCCCCAGAAGCTGTCCCAAAATCCCACCAAATTCCCATGCAATAGCGGCATTCCAAGTATCAGGAATTTAGGATACCCCATTTCCACATCCAAATTCCCATAAAATAACGGCCTTCCGGCTATCAGGAATTTCGAATCGTCCATACGGTCTCCCATATTCCCATGGAATAACGCATACCCAAGCATGGGGAATTGAGTTTCATCTAGTTCCATACCCCAATTCCCATGGAATAACAGCATTCTGGGAGCTGAGGACTTGGAAGCTGCCTGTTTCCCTCCCAAATGCTTAGGGAATAATGGCATTCTGGGCATTGGGAACGTTGAATCCTCATGTTCCCCTTGCAAATTCCCATGAAATAACCAATTGAATGTGTTGGGAATTTCAAATGCTCCAGTTCCTCGCCCAAATTCCAATCAACCTGTAACGAAATCATGACACTATGTGTGTTGAGAATTTAGAATCCTCCACTACCCCTTCCAAATTCCCAACAAAACCATGGAATAAGAGCAGTTCACTCATTGCTAATTTCAACTCCTCCTCTTCCTCTCCCAAATTTCCACCAAACTCGAATGGAAGAACGGCATTTTGTGTGTGCGAAATTTAGAATCCTCCACTTCCCCTTCCAAATTCCCATAGAATAGCTGCATTCCGGGTATGGGGATTTTCAAAACATCCATATGCCCACTTAAATTCCCACGACAACCTCGGAAAAACAGCATTCATGGTGTTGGGAATATGGTATCCGCCATTTGCACTATCCAATTCCCAGCAAAACCATGCAATGACAGCACTCTGGGCATTGGGAATTTGGAATCCTCCGGTTCCACTCCCAAATTCCAATAGAATAACAGCCTTGCAGGCATGGGGATATTGGAATCCTCGAGTTCCCTTCCAAAAAGCCCATGGAATAACGACATTCTGGGTATTGAGAATTGACAATTTGCCCATTTCCCTCCCAGATCCCTAGGGAATAAGACAATTCCGGGTGTCAGGCATTTGGAATACTTCAGCTCCGCACCATAACTGCCATGGAATAACAGAATTCCAGGTGTCAGGAATTGAGCATCCTCCACTTCCCCTTCGAATTTCCCATGGAATCATGGCATTCTGGGTGTCAGCACTTTACAATCTCCCATACACCCTCCCAAATAACCACGAAATTCACAAGGAATAACAGAATTCCAGATATCAGGAATGTATTCTCCGCCAGCTCTCCACGCAATTTCCCATGGAATCATGGCATTCCTGGTGCAGGGAATCTTGATTCCTCCAGTTATCCTCCCAAATCCCCATAGAAAAATGGCATTCTGCCTGTTGGGAATTAACAATCCCCCAGAAACCCACCCCAAATCCCACCACATTCCCAAAGAAAAGCAACTTTCCAGATGTCCGCAATTTGAAATATTTCCGTTCCCCACTCAAATTCCGATGGAACAACAGCATCCCAAGTGTCAGGAATTTGGAATCCTCCACCTCCCTGAAAAAAAAATTCCCATGGAATCATGGGATTCCAGGTGTGAGGAATTGAGAATGCCCCGTACAGCCTCCCAGATTCCCACCACATTCCCATGGAATAACAACATTCCAGATTTCAGGAACTGAGAATCATCCTCTTCCCCTCCCAAATTCCCATGGAAACATTGCATTCGGTTTTTCCGCAATTTGCAACCCCCCAGAAGCTGTCCCAAAATCCCACCAAATTCCCATGCAATAGCGGCATTCCAAGTATCAGGAATTTAGGATACCCCATTTCCACATCCAAATTCCCATAAAATAACGGCCTTCCGGCTATCAGGAATTTCGAATCGTCCATACGGTCTCCCATATTCCCATGGAATAACGCATACCCAAGCATGGGGAATTGAGTTTCATCTAGTTCCATACCCCGATTCCCATGGAATAACAGCATTCTGGGAGCTGAGGACTTGGAAGCTGCCTGTTTCCCTCCCAAATGCTTAGGGAATAATGGCATTCTGGGCATTGGGAACGTTGAATCCTCATGTTCCCCTTGCAAATTCCCATGAAATAACCAATTGAATGTGTTGGGAATTTCGAATGCTCCAGTTCCTCGCCCAAATTCCAATCAACCTGTAACAAAATCATGACAATATGTGTGTGCGAAATTTAGAGTCCTCCACTTCCCCTTCCAAATTCCCAACAAAACCATGGAATAAGAGCAGTTCACTCATTGCTAATTTCAACTCCTCCTCTTCCTCTCCCAAATTTCCACCAAACTCGAATGGAAGAACGGCATTTTGTGTGTGCGAAATTTAGAATCCTCCACTTCCCCTTCCAAATTCCCATAGAATAGCTGCATTCCGGGTATGGGGATTTTCAAAACATCCATATGCCCACTTAAATTCCCACGACAACCTCGGAAAAACAGCATTCATGGTGTTGGGAATATGGTATCCGCCATTTGCACTATCCAATTCCCAGCAAAACCATGCAATGACAGCACTCTGGGCATTGGGAATTTGGAATCCTCCGGTTCCACTCCCAAATTCCAATAGAATAACAGCCTTGCAGGCATGGGGATATTGGAATCCTCGAGTTCCCTTCCAAAAAGCCCATGGAATAACGACATTCTGGGTATTGAGAATTGACAATTTGCCCATTTCCCTCCCAGATCCCTAGGGAATAAGACAATTCCGGGTGTCAGGCATTTGGAATCCTTCAGCTCCTCACCATAACTGCCATGGAATAACAGAATTCCAGGTGTCAGGAATTGAGCATCCTCCACTTCCCCTTCGAATTTCCCATGGAATCATGGCATTCTGGGTGTCAGCACTTTAGAATCTCCCATACACCCTCCCAAATACCCAAAAATTCACAAGGAATAACAGAATTCCAGATATCAGGAATGTATTCTCCGCCAGCTCTCCACGCAATTTCCCATGGAATCATGGCATTCCTGGTGCAGGGAATCTTGATTCCTCCAGTTATCCTCCCAAATCCCCATAGAAAAATGGCATTCTGCGTGTTGGGAATTAACAATCCCCCAGAAACCCACCCCAAATCCCACCACATTCCCAAAGAAAAGCAACTTTCCAGATGTCTGCAATTTGAAATCTTCCAGTTCCCCACTCAAATTCCCATGAAACACCAGCATTCCAATTGTCAGAAATAGGGAATCCTCCAGCTCCCTGAAAAAAAATTCCCATGGAATCATGGGATTCCAGGTGTGAGGAATTGAGAATGCCCCGTACAGCCTCCCAGATTCCCACCACATTCCCATGGAATAACAACATTCCACATTTCAGGAACTGAGAATCATCCTCTTCCCCTCCCAAATTCCCATGGAAACATTGCATTCGGTTTTTCCGCAATTTGGAACCCCCCAGAAGCTGTCCCAAAATCCCACCAAATTCCCATGCAATAGCGGCATTCCAAGTATCAGGAATTTAGGATACCCCATTTCCACATCCAAATTCCCATAAAATAACGGCCTTCCGGCTATCAGGAATTTCGAATCGTCCATACGGTCTCCCATATTCCCATGGAATAACGCATACCCAAGCATGGGGAATTGAGTTTCATCTAGTTCCATACCCCGATTCCCATGGAATAACAGCATTCTGGGAGCTGAGGACTTGGAAGCTGCCTGTTTCCCTCCCAAATGCTTAGGGAATAATGGCATTCTGGGCATTGGGAACGTTGAATGCTCATGTTCCCCTTGCAAATTCCCATGAAATAACCAATTGAATGTGTTGGGAATTTCGAATGCTCCAGTTCCTCGCCCAAATTCCAATCAACCTGTAACAAAATCATGACAATATGTGTGTGCGAAATTTAGAGTCCTCCACTTCCCCTTCCAAATTCCCAACAAAACCATGGAATAAGAGCAGTTCACTCATTGCTAATTTCAACTCCTCCTCTTCCTCTCCCAAATTTCCACCAAACTCGAATGGAAGAACGGCATTTTGTGTGTGCGAAATTTAGAATCCTCCACTTCCCCTTCCAAATTCCCATAGAATAGCTGCATTCCGGGTATGGGGATTTTCAAAACATCCATATGCCCACTTAAATTCCCACGACAACCTCGGAAAAACAGCATTCATGGTGTTGGGAATATGGTATCCGCCATTTGCACTATCCAATTCCCAGCAAAACCATGCAATGACAGCACTCTGGGCATTGGGAATTTGGAATCCTCCGGTTCCACTCCCAAATTCCAATAGAATAACAGCCTTGCAGGCATGGGGATATTGGAATCCTCGAGTTCCCTTCCAAAAAGCCCATGGAATAACGACATTCTGGGTATTGAGAATTGACAATTTGCCCATTTCCCTCCCAGATCCCTAGGGAATAAGACAATTCCGGGTGTCAGGCATTTGGAATCCTTCAGCTCCGCACCATAACTGCCATGGAATAACAGAATTCCAGGTGTCAGGAATTGAGCATCCTCCACTTCCCCTTCGAATTTCCCATGGAATCATGGCATTCTGGCTGTTGGCACTTTAGAATCTCCCATACAGCCTCCCAAATACCCAGGAAATTCACAAGGAATAACAGAATTCCAGGTATACGGTATGGATTATCCGCCAGCTCCCCACGCAATTACCCTTGGAATCATGGCATTCATGGGGCAGGGAATCTTGACTCCTCCAGTTATCCTCCCAAATCCCCATAGAAATATGGCATTCTGGGTGTTCGGAATTAACAATCCACTATAAACACACCTTATATCCCACCAGATTCCCCAAAAAAAGCAACTGTCCAGATGTCTGCAATTTGGAATATTCAAGTTCCCACTCAAATTCCCATGGAATAACATCATCCCAAGTGTCAGGAATTGGGAATCCTCCAGCTCCCTGAAAAAAATTCCCATGGAATCATGGGATTCCAGGTGTGAGGAATTGAGAATGCCCCGTACAGCCTCCCAGATTCCCACCACATTCCTATGGAATAACAACATTCCAGATTTCACGAACTGAGAATCATCCTCTTCCCCTCCCAAATTCCCATGGAAACATTGCATTCGGTTTTTCCGCAATTTGGAACCCTCCATAACCTTTCCCAAAATCCCACCAAATTCCCATGCAATAGCGACATTCCAAGTGTCAGGAATTTAGGATACCCCATTTCCGCATCCAAATTCCCATAGAATAGCAGCCTTCCGGCTATCAGGAATTTCGAATCGTCCATACGGTCTCCCATATTCCCATGGAATAACGCATACCCAAGCATGGGGAATTGAGTTTCATCTAGTTCCATACCCCAATTCCCATGGAATAACAGCATTCTGGGAGCTGTGTACTTGGAATCTGCCTGTTTCCCTCCCAAATGCTTAGGGAATAACGGCATTCTGGGCATTGGGAACGTTGAATCCTCATGTTCCCCTCGCAAATTCCCATGAAATAACCAATTTAATGTGTTGGGAATTTCGAATGCTCCAGTTCCTCGCCCAAATTCCAATCAACCTGTAACGAAATCATGACAGTATGTGTGTTGAGAATTTAGAATCCTCCACTTCCCCTTCCAAATTCCCAACAAAACCATGGAATAAGAGCAGTTCACTCATTGCTAATTTCAACTCCTCCTCTTCCTCTCCCAAATTTCCACCAAACTCGAATGGAAGAACGGCATTTTGTGTGTGTGAAATTTAGAATCCTCCACTTCCCCTTCCAAATTCCCATAGAATAGCTGCATTCCGGGTATGGGGATTTCCAAAACATCCATATGCCCACTTAAATTCCCACGACAACCTCGGAAAAACAGCATTCATGGTGTTGGGAATATGGTATCCGCCATTTGCACTATCCAATTCCCAGCAAAACCATGCAATGACAGCGCTCTGGGCATTGGGAATTTGGAATACTCCAGTTCCACTCCCAAATTCCAATAGAATAACAGACTTGCAGGCATGGGGATATTGGAATCCTCGAGTTCCCTTCCAAAAAGCCCGTGGAATAACGACATTCTGGGTATTGAGAATTGAGAATTTGCCCATTTCCCTCCCAGATCCCTAGGGAATAAGACAATTCCGGGTGTCAGGCATTTGGAATATTTTAGCTCCGCACCATAACTGGCATGGAATAACAGAATTCAAGGTGTCAGGAATTGAGCATCCTCCACTTCCCCTTCGAATTTCCCATGGAATCATGGCATTCTGGCTGTTGGCACTTTAGAATCTCCCATACAGCCTCCCAAATAACCACGAAATTCACAAGGAATAACAGAATTCCAGGTATACGGTATGGATTATCCGCCAGCTCCCCACGCAATTACCCTTGGAATCATGGCATTCATGGTGCAGGGAATCTTGACTCCTCCAGTTGTCCTCCCAAATCCCCATAGAAATATGGCATTCTGGGTGTTCGGAATTAACAATCCACTATAAACACACCGCATATCCCACCAGATTCCCCAAAAAAAGCCACTGTCCAGATGTCTGCAATTTGGAATATTCAAGTTCCCACTCAAATTCCCATGGAATAACATCATCCCAAGTGTCAGGAATTGGGAATCATCCAGCTCCCTGAAAAAAATTCCCATGGAATCATGGGATTCCAGGTGTGAGGAATTGAGAATGCCCCGTACAGCCTCCCAGATTCCCAACACATTCCCATGGAATAACAACATTCCAGATTTCAGGAACTGAGAATCATCCTCTTCCCCTCCCAAATTCCCATGGAAACATTGCATTCAGTTTTTCCGCAATTTGGAACCCCCCAGAAGCTGTCCCAAAATCCCACCAAATTCCCATGCAATAGCGGCATTCCAAGTGTCAGGAATTTAGGATACCCCATTTCCGCATCCAAATTCCCATAGAATAACGGCCTTCCGGCTATCAGGAATTTCAAATCGTCCATACGGTCTCCCATATTCCCATGGAATAACGCATACCCAAGCATGGGGAATTGAGTTTCATCTAGTTCCATACCCCAATTCCCATGGAATAACAGCATTCTGGGAGCTGAGTATTTGGAATCTGCCTGTTTACCTCCCAAATGCTTAGGGAATAACGGCATTCTGGGCATTGGGAACGTTGAATCATCATGTTCCCCTCGCAAATTCCCATGAAATAACCAATTTAATGTGTTGGGAATTTCGAATGCTCCAGTTCCTCGCCCAAATTCCAATCAACCTGTAACAAAATCATGACAATATGTGTGTGCGAAATTTAGAATCCTCCACTTCCCCTTCCAAATTCCCAACAAAACCATGGAATAAGAGCAGTTCACTCATTGCTAATTTCAACACCTCCTCTTCCTCTCCCAAATTTCCACCAAACTCGAATGGAAGAACGGCATTTTGTGTGTGCGAAATTTAGAATCCTCCACTTCCCCTTCCAAATTCCCATAGAATAGCTGCATTCCGGGTATGGGGATTTTCAAAACATCCATATGCCCACTTAAATTCCCACGACAACCTAGGAAAAACAGCATTCATGGTGTTGGGAATATGGTATCCGCCATTTGCACTATCCAATTCCCAGCAAAACCATGCAATGACAGCACTCTGGGCATTGGGAATTTGGAATCCTCCGGTTCCACTCCCAAATTCCAATAGAATAACAGACTTGCAGGCATGGGGATATTGGAATCCTCGAGTTCCCTTCCAAAAAGCCCATGGAATAACGACATTCTGGGTATTGAGAATTGACAATTTGCCCATTTCCCTCCCAGATCCCTAGGGAATAAGACAATTCCGGGTGTCAGGCATTTGGAATACTTCAGCTCCGCACCATAACTGCCATGGAATAACAGAATTCCAGGTGTCAGGAATTGAGCATCCTCCACTTCCCCTTCGAATTTCCCATGGAATCATGGCATTCTGGCTGTTGGCACTTTAGAATCTCCCATACACCCTCCCAAATACCCAGGAAATTCACAAGGAATAACAGAATTCCAGGTATACGGTATGGATTATCCGCCAGCTCCCCACGCAATTACCCTTGGAATCATGGCATTCATGGTGCAGGGAATCTTGACTCCTCCAGTTATCCTCCCAAATCCCCATAGAAATATGGCATTCTGGGTGTTCGGAATTAACAATCCACTATAAACACACCCCATATCCCACCAGATTCCCCAAAAAAAGCAACTGTCCAGATGTCTGCAATTTGGAATATTCAAGTTCCCACTCAAATTCCCATGGAATAACATCATCCCAAGTGTCAGGAATTGGGAATCCTCCAGCTCCCTGAAAAAAATTCCCATGGAATCATGGGATTCCAGGTGTGAGGAATTGAGAATGCCCCGTACAGCCTCCCAGATTCCCACCACATTCCCATGGAATAACAACATTCCAGATTTCAGGAAGTGAGAATCATCCTCTTCCCCTCCCAAATTCCCATGGAAACATGGCATTCGGTTTTTCCACAATTTGGAACCCTCCATAACCTTTCCCAAAATCCCACCAAATTCCCATGCAATAGCGACATTCCAAGTGTCAGGAATTTAGGATACCCCATTTCCGCATCCAAATTCCCATAGAATAGCAGCCTTCCGGCTATCAGGAATTTCGAATCGCCCATACGGTCTCCCATATTCCCATGGAATAACGCATACCCAAGCATGGGGAATTGAGTTTCATCTAGTTCCATACCCCAATTCCCATGGAATAACAGCATTCTGGGAGCTGAGTATTTGGAATCTGCCTGTTTCCCTCCCAAATGCTTAGGGAATAACGGCATTCTGGGCATTGGGAACGTTGAATCCTCATGTTCCCCTTGCAAATTCCCATGAAATAACCATTTTAGTGTGTTCGGAATTTCGAATGCTCCAGTTCCTCTCCCAAATTCCAATCAACCTCTAACGAAATAATGACACTATGTGTGTTGAGAATTTAAAATCCTCCACTTCCCCTTCCAAATTCCCAACAAAACCATGGAATAAGAGCAGTTCACTCATTGCTAATTTCAACTCCTCCTCTTCCTCTCCCAAATTTCCACCAAACTCGAATGGAAGAACGGCATTTTGTGTGTGCGAAATTTAGAATCCTCCACTTCCCCTTCCAAATTCCCATAGAATAGCTGCATTCCGGGCACGGGGATTTCCAAAACATCCATATGCCCACTTAAATTCCCACGACAACCTTGGAAAAACAGCATTCATGATGTTGGGAATATGGTATCCACCAGTTGCACTATCCAATTCCCAGCAAATCCATGCAATTACAGCTCTCTGGGCATTGCGAATTTGGAATACTCCAGTTCCACTCCCAAATTCCAATGGAGTAACAGCCTTGCAGGCATGGGGATATTGGAATCCTCGAGTTCCCTTCCAAAAAGCCCATGGAATAACGACATTCTGGGTATTGAGAATTGAGAATTTGCTCATTCCCTTCCCAGATCCCTAGGGAATAAGACACTTCTGGGTGTCACGTATTTCGAATCCTTCAGCTCCGCACCATAACAGCCATGGAATAACAGAATTCCAGGTGTCAGGAATTGAGCATCCTCCACTTCCCCTTCGAATTTCCCATGGAATCATGGCATTCTGGCTGTTGGCACTTTAGAATCTCCCATACACCCTCCCAAATAACCACGAAATTCACAAGGAATAACAGAATTCCAGGTATACGGTATGGATTATCCGCCAGCTCTCCACGCAATTTCCCATGGAATCATGGCATTCCTGGTGCAGGGAATCTTGACTCCTCCAGTTATCCTCCCAAATCCCCATAGAAAAATGGCATTCTGCGTGTTGGGAATTAACAATCCCCCAGAAACCCACCCCAAATCCCACCACATTCCCAAAGAAAAGCAACTTTCCAGATGTCTGCAATTTGAAATATTCCAGTTCCCTACTCAAATTCCGATGGAACAACAGCATCCCAAGTGTCAGGAATTGGGAATCCTCCAGCTCCCTGAAAAAAATTCCCATGGAATCATGGGATTCCAGGTGTGAGGAATTGAGAATGCCCCGTACAGCCTCCCAGATTCCCAACACATTCCCATGGAATAACAACATTCCAGATTTCAGGAACTGAGAATCATCCTCTTCCCCTCCCAAATTCCCATGGAAACATTGCATTCGGTTTTTCTGCAATTTGGAACCCCCCAGAAGCTGTCCCAAAATCCCACCAAATTCCCATGCAATAGCGGCATTCCGAGTATCAGGAATTTAGGATACCCCATTTCCGCATCCAAATTCCCATAGAATAACGGCCTTCCGGCTATCAGGAATTTCAAATCGTCCATACGGTCTCCCATATTCCAATGGAATAACGCATACCCAAGCATGGGGAATTGAGTTTCATCTAGTTCCATACCCCAATTCCCATGGAATAACAGCATTCTGGGAGCTGTGTACTTGGAATCTGCCTATTTCCCTCCCAAATGTTTACGGAATAATGGCATTCTGGGCATTGGGAACGTTGAATCCTCATGTTCCCCTTGCAAATTCCCATGAAATAACCAATTTAATGTGTTGGGAATTTCGAATGCTCCAGTTCCTCGCCCAAATTCCAATCAACCTGTAACAAAATCATGACACTATGTGTGTGCGAAATTTAGAATCCTCCACTTCCCCTTCCAAATTCCCAACAAAACCATGGAATAAGAGCAGTTCACTCATTGCTAATTTCAACTCCTCCTCTTCCTCTCCCAAATTTCCACCAAACTCGAATGGAAGAACGGCATTTTGTGTGTGCGAAATTTAGAATCCTCCACTTCCCCTTCCAAATTCCCATAGAATAGCTGCATTCCGGGTATGGGGATTTCCAAAACATCCATATGCCCACTTAAATTCCCACGACAACCTCGGAAAAACAGCATTCATGGTGTTGGGAATATGGTATCCGCCATTTGCACTATCAAATTCCCAGCAAAACCATGCAATTACAGCGCTCTGGGCATTGGGAATTTGGAATACTCCAGTTCCACTCCCAAATTCCAATAGAATAACAGCCTTGCAGGCATGGGGATATTGGAATCCTCGAGTTCCCTTCCAAAAAGCCCGTGGAATAACGACATTCTGGGTATTGAGAATTGAGAATTTGCCCATTTCCCTCCCAGATCCCTAGGGAATAAGACAATTCCGGGTGTCAGGCATTTGGAATATTTTAGCTCCGCACCATAACTGGCATGGAATAACAGAATTCAAGGTGTCAGGAATTGAGCATCCTCCACTTCCCCTTCGAATTTCCCATGGAATCATGGCATTCTGGCTGTTGGCACTTTAGAATCTCCCATGCACCCTCCCAAATACCCAAAAATCCACAAGGAATAACAGAATTCCAGATATCAGGAATGTATTCTCCGCCAGCTCTCCACGCAATTACCCTTGGAATCATGGCATTCATGGTGCAGGGAATCTTGACTCCTCCAGTTGTCCTCCCAAATCCCCATAGAAATATGGCATTCTGGGTGTTCGGAATTAACAATCCACTATAAACACACCCCATATCCCACCAGATTCCCCAAAAAAAGCAACTGTCCAGATGTCTGCAATTTGGAATATTCGAGTTCCCACTCAAATTCCCATGGAATAACATCATCCCAAGTGTCAGGAATTGGGAATCATCCAGCTCCCTGAAAAAAATTCCCATGGAATCATGGGATTCCAGGTGTGAGCAATTGAGAATGCCCCGTACAGCCTCCCAGATTCCCAACACATTCCCATGGAATAACAACATTCCAGATTTCAGGAACTGAGAATCATCCTCTTCCCCTCCCAAATTCCCATGGAAACATTGCATTCAGTTTTTCCGCAATTTGGAACCCCCCAGAAGCTGTCCCAAAATCCCACCAAATTCCCATGCAATAGCGGCATTCCAAGTGTCAGGAATTTAGGATACCCCATTTCCGCATCCAAATTCCCATAGAATAACGGCCTTCCGGCTATCAGAAATTTCAAATCGTCCGTACGGTCTCCCATATTCCCATGGAATAACGCATACCCAAGCATGGGGAATTGAGTTTCATCTAGTTCCATACCCCAATTCCCATGGAATAACAGCATTCTGGGAGCTGAGTATTTGGAATCTGCCTGTTTCCCTCCCAAATGCTTAGGGAATAACGGCATTCTGGGCATTGGGAACGTTGAATCCTCATGTTCCCCTCGCAAATTCCCATGAAATAACCAATTTAATGTGTTGGGAATTTCGAATGCTCCAGTTCCTCGCCCAAATTCCAATCAACCTCGAACGAAATAATGACACTATGTGTGTTGAGAATTTAGAATCCTCCACTTCCCCTTCCAAATTCCCAACAAAACCATGGAATAAGAGCAGTTCACTCATTGCTAATTTCAACTCCTCCTCTTCCTCTCCCAAATTTCCACCAAACTCGAATGGAAGAACGGCATTTTGTGTGTGCGAAATTTAGAATCCTCCACTCCCCCTTCCAAATTCCCATAGAATAGCTGCATTCCGGGCATGGGGATTTCCAAAACATCCGTATGCCCACTTAAATTCCCACGACAACCTTGGAAAAACAGCATTCATGATGTTGGGAATATGGTATCCACCAGTTGCACTATCCAATTCCCAGCAAATCCATGCAATTACAGCTCTCTGGGCATTGCGAATTTGGAATACTCCAGTTCCACTCCCAAATTCCAATGGAGTAACAGCCTTGCAGGCATGGGGATATTGGAATCCTCGAGTTCCCTTCCAAAAAGCCCATGGAATAACGACATTCTGGGTATTGAGAATTGAGAATTTGCTCATTCCCTTCCCAGATCCCTAGGGAATAAGACACTTCTGGGTGTCACGTATTTCGAATCCTTCAGCTCCGCACCATAACAGCCATGGAATAACAGAATTCCAGGTGTCAGGAATTGAGCATCCTCCACTTCCCCTTCGAATTTCCCATGGAATCATGGCATTCTGGCTGTTGGCACTTTAGAATCTCCCATACACCCTCCCAAATAACCACGAAATTCACAAGGAATAACAGAATTCCAGGTATACGGTATGGATTATCCGCCAGCTCTCCACGCAATTTCCCATGGAATCATGGCATTCCTGGTGCAGGGAATCTTGACTCCTCCAGTTATCCTCCCAAATCCCCATAGAAAAATGGCATTCTGGGTGTTGGGAATTAACAATCCCCCAGAAACCCACCCCAAATCCCACCACATTCCCAAAGAAAAGCAACTTTCCAGATGTCTGCAATTTGGAATACTTAAGTTCCCACTCAAATTCCCATGGAATAACATCATCCCAAGTGTCAGGAATTTTGAATCATCCAGCTCCCTGAAAAAAATTCCCATGGAATCATGGGATTCCAGGTGTGAGCAATTGAGAATGCCCCATACAGCCTCCCAGATTCCCACCACATTCCCATGGAATAACAACATTCCAGATTTCAGGAACTGAGAATCATCCTCTTCCCCTCCCAAATTCCCATGGGAACATTGCATTCGGTTTTTCCGCAATTTGGAACCCCCCAGAAGCTGTCCCAAAATCCCACCAAATTCCCATGCAATAGCGGCATTCCAAGTGTCAGGAATTTAGGATACCCCATTTCCGCATCCAAATTCCCATAGAATAACGGCCTTCCGGCTATCAGGAATTTCAAATCGTCCATACGGTCTCCCATATTCCCATGGAATAACGCATACCCAAGCATGGGGAATTGAGTTTCATCTAGTTCCATACCCCAATTCCCATGGAATAACAGCATTCTGGGAGCTGAGGACTTGGAATCTGCCTGTTTCCCTCCCAAATGCTTAGGGAATAATGGCATTCTGGGCATTGGGAACGTTGAATCCTCATGTTCCCCTTGCAAATTCCCATGAAATAACCATTTTAGTGTGTTCGGAATTTCGAATGCTCCAGTTCCTCGCCCAAATTCCAATCAACCTCTAACGAAATCATGACACTATGTGTGTGCGAAATTTAGAATCCTCCACTTCCCCTTCCAAATTCCCAACAAAACCATGGAATAAGAGCAGTTCACTCATTGCTAATTTCAACTCCTCCTCTTCCTCTCCCAAAATTCCACCAAACTCGAATGGAAGAACGGCATTTTGTGTGTGCGAAATTTAGAATCCTCCACTTCCCCTTCCAAATTCCCATAGAATAGCTGCATTCCGGGTATGGGGATTTCCAAAACATCCATATGCCCACTTAAATTCCCACGACAACCTCGGAAAAACAGCATTCATGGTGTTGGGAATATGGTATCCGCCATTTGCACTATCAAATTCCCAGCAAAACCATGCAATTACAGCGCTCTGGGCATTGGGAATTTGGAATACTCCAGTTCCACTCCCAAATTCCAATAGAATAACAGCCTTGCAGGCATGGGGATATTGGAATCCTCGAGTTCCCTTCCAAAAAGCCCGTGGAATAACGACATTCTGGGTATTGAGAATTGAGAATTTGCCCATTTCCCTCCCAGATCCCTAGGGAATAAGACAATTCCGGGTGTCAGGCATTTGGAATATTTTAGCTCCGCACCATAACTGGCATGGAATAACAGAATTCAAGGTGTCAGGAATTGAGCATCCTCCACTTCCCCTTCGAATTTCCCATGGAATCATGGCATTCTGGCTGTTGGCACTTTAGAATCTCCCATGCACCCTCCCAAATACCCAAAAATCCACAAGGAATAACAGAATTCCAGATATCAGGAATGTATTCTCCGCCAGCTCTCCACGCAATTACCCTTGGAATCATGGCATTCATGGTGCAGGGAATCTTGACTCCTCCAGTTGTCCTCCCAAATCCCCATAGAAATATGGCATTCTGGGTGTTCGGAATTAACAATCCACTATAAACACACCCCATATCCCACCAGATTCCCCAAAAAAAGCAACTGTCCAGATGTCTGCAATTTGGAATATTCGAGTTCCCACTCAAATTCCCATGGAATAACATCATCCCAAGTGTCAGGAATTGGGAATCATCCAGCTCCCTGAAAAAAATTCCCATGGAATCATGGGATTCCAGGTGTGAGCAATTGAGAATGCCCCGTACAGCCTCCCAGATTCCCAACACATTCCCATGGAATAACAACATTCCAGATTTCAGGAACTGAGAATCATCCTCTTCCCCTCCCAAATTCCCATGGAAACATTGCATTCAGTTTTTCCGCAATTTGGAACCCCCCAGAAGCTGTCCCAAAATCCCACCAAATTCCCATGCAATAGCGGCATTCCAAGTGTCAGGAATTTAGGATACCCCATTTCCGCATCCAAATTCCCATAGAATAACGGCCTTCCGGCTATCAGAAATTTCAAATCGTCCGTACGGTCTCCCATATTCCCATGGAATAACGCATACCCAAGCATGGGGAATTGAGTTTCATCTAGTTCCATACCCCAATTCCCATGGAATAACAGCATTCTGGGAGCTGAGTATTTGGAATCTGCCTGTTTCCCTCCCAAATGCTTAGGGAATAACGGCATTCTGGGCATTGGGAACGTTGAATCCTCATGTTCCCCTCGCAAATTCCCATGAAATAACCAATTTAATGTGTTGGGAATTTCGAATGCTCCAGTTCCTCGCCCAAATTCCAATCAACCTCGAACGAAATAATGACACTATGTGTGTTGAGAATTTAGAATCCTCCACTTCCCCTTCCAAATTCCCAACAAAACCATGGAATAAGAGCAGTTCACTCATTGCTAATTTCAACTCCTCCTCTTCCTCTCCCAAATTTCCACCAAACTCGAATGGAAGAACGGCATTTTGTGTGTGCGAAATTTAGAATCCTCCACTCCCCCTTCCAAATTCCCATAGAATAGCTGCATTCCGGGCATGGGGATTTCCAAAACATCCGTATGCCCACTTAAATTCCCACGACAACCTTGGAAAAACAGCATTCATGATGTTGGGAATATGGTATCCACCAGTTGCACTATCCAATTCCCAGCAAATCCATGCAATTACAGCTCTCTGGGCATTGCGAATTTGGAATACTCCAGTTCCACTCCCAAATTCCAATGGAGTAACAGCCTTGCAGGCATGGGGATATTGGAATCCTCGAGTTCCCTTCCAAAAAGCCCATGGAATAACGACATTCTGGGTATTGAGAATTGAGAATTTGCTCATTCCCTTCCCAGATCCCTAGGGAATAAGACACTTCTGGGTGTCACGTATTTCGAATCCTTCAGCTCCGCACCATAACAGCCATGGAATAACAGAATTCCAGGTGTCAGGAATTGAGCATCCTCCACTTCCCCTTCGAATTTCCCATGGAATCATGGCATTCTGGCTGTTGGCACTTTAGAATCTCCCATACACCCTCCCAAATAACCACGAAATTCACAAGGAATAACAGAATTCCAGGTATACGGTATGGATTATCCGCCAGCTCTCCACGCAATTTCCCATGGAATCATGGCATTCCTGGTGCAGGGAATCTTGACTCCTCCAGTTATCCTCCCAAATCCCCATAGAAAAATGGCATTCTGGGTGTTGGGAATTAACAATCCCCCAGAAACCCACCCCAAATCCCACCACATTCCCAAAGAAAAGCAACTTTCCAGATGTCTGCAATTTGGAATACTTAAGTTCCCACTCAAATTCCCATGGAATAACATCATCCCAAGTGTCAGGAATTTTGAATCATCCAGCTCCCTGAAAAAAATTCCCATGGAATCATGGGATTCCAGGTGTGAGCAATTGAGAATGCCCCATACAGCCTCCCAGATTCCCACCACATTCCCATGGAATAACAACATTCCAGATTTCAGGAACTGAGAATCATCCTCTTCCCCTCCCAAATTCCCATGGGAACATTGCATTCGGTTTTTCCGCAATTTGGAACCCCCCAGAAGCTGTCCCAAAATCCCACCAAATTCCCATGCAATAGCGGCATTCCAAGTGTCAGGAATTTAGGATACCCCATTTCCGCATCCAAATTCCCATAGAATAACGGCCTTCCGGCTATCAGGAATTTCAAATCGTCCATACGGTCTCCCATATTCCCATGGAATAACGCATACCCAAGCATGGGGAATTGAGTTTCATCTAGTTCCATACCCCAATTCCCATGGAATAACAGCATTCTGGGAGCTGAGGACTTGGAATCTGCCTGTTTCCCTCCCAAATGCTTAGGGAATAATGGCATTCTGGGCATTGGGAACGTTGAATCCTCATGTTCCCCTTGCAAATTCCCATGAAATAACCAATTGAATGTGTTGGGAATTTCGAATGCTCCAGTTCCTCGCCCAAATTCCAATCAACCTGTAACAAAATCATGACACTATGTGTGTGCGAAATTTAGAATCCTCCACTTCCCCTTCCAAATTCCCAACAAAACCATGGAATAAGAGCAGTTCACTCATTGCTAATTTCAACTCCTCCTCTTCCTCTCCCAAATTTCCACCAAACTCGAATGGAAGAACGGCATTTTGTGTGTGCGAAATTTAGAATCCTCCACTTCCCCTTCCAAATTCCCATAGAATAGCTGCATTCCGGGTATGGGGATTTTCAAAACATCCATATGCCCACTTAAATTCCCACGACAACCTCGGAAAAACAGCATTCATGGTGTTGGGAATATGGTATCCGCTATTTGCAGTATCCAATTCCCAGCAAAACCATGCAATTACAGCACTCAGGGCATTGGGAATTTGGAATCCTCCGGTTCCACTCCCAAATTCCAGTAGAATAACAGCCTTGCAGGCATGGGGATATTGGAATCCTCGAGTTCCCTTCCAAAAAGCCCATGGAATAACGACATTCTGGGTATTGAGAATTGACAATTTGCCCATTTCCCTCCCAGATCCCTAGGGAATAAGACAATTCCGGGTGTCAGGCATTTGGAATACTTCAGCTCCGCACCATAACTGCCATGGAATAACAGAATTCCAGGTGTCAGGAATTGAGCATCCTCCACTTCCCCTTCGAATTTCCCATGGAATCATGGCATTCTGGCTGTTGGCACTTTAGAATCTCCCATACAGCCTCCCAAATACCCAGGAAATTCACAAGGAATAACAGAATTCCAGGTATACGGTATGGATTATCCGCCAGCTCCCCACGCAATTACCCTTGGAATCATGGCATTCATGGTGCAGGGAATCTTGACTCCTCCAGTTGTCCTCCCAAATCCCCATAGAAATATGGCATTCTGGGTGTTCGGAATTAACAATCCACTATAAACACACCCCATATCCCACCAGATTCCCCAAAAAAAGCAACTGTCCAGATGTCTGCAATTTGGAATATTCAAGTTCCCACTCAAATTCCCATGGAATAACATCATCCCAAGTGTCAGGAATTGGGAATCATCCAGCTCCCTGAAAAAAATTCCCATGGAATCATGGGATTCCAGGTGTGAGGAATTGAGAATGCCCCGTACAGCCTCCCAGATTCCCACCACATTCCCATGGAATAACAACATTCCAGATTTCACGAACTGAGAATCATCCTCTTCCCCTCCCAAATTCCCATGGAAAAATGGCATTCGGTTTTTCCACAATTTGGAACCCTCCATAACCTTTCCCAAAATCCCACCAAATTCCCATGCAATAGCGACATTCCAAGTGTCAGGAATTTAGGATACCCCATTTCCGCATCCAAATTCCCATAGAATAACGGCCTTCCGGCTATCAGGAATTTCAAATCGTCCATACGGTCTCCCATATTCCCATGGAATAACGCATACCCAAGCATGGGGAATTGAGTTTCATCTAGTTCCATACCCCAATTCCCATGGAATAACAGCATTCTGGGAGCTGAGGACTTGGAATCTGCCTGTTTCCCTCCCAAATGCTTAGGGAATAATGGCATTCTGGGCATTGGGAACGTTGAATCCTCATGTTCCCCTTGCAAATTCCCATGAAATAACCAATTGAATGTGTTGGGAATTTCGAATGCTCCAGTTCCTCGCCCAAATTCCAATCAACCTGTAACAAAATCATGACACTATGTGTGTGCGAAATTTAGAATCCTCCACTTCCCCTTCCAAATTCCCAACAAAACCATGGAATAAGAGCAGTTCACTCATTGCTAATTTCAACTCCTCCTCTTCCTCTCCCAAATTTCCACCAAACTCGAATGGAAGAACGGCATTTTGTGTGTGCGAAATTTAGAATCCTCCACTCCCCCTTCCAAATTCCCATAGAATAGCTGCATTCCGGGCATGGGGATTTCCAAAACATCCATATGCCCACTTAAATTCCCACGACAACCTCGGAAAAACAGCATTCATGATGTTGGGAATATGGTATCCACCAGTTGCACTATCCAATTCCCGGCAAATCCATGCAATTACAGCTCTCTTGGCATTGCGAATTTGGAATACTCCAGTTCCACTCCCAAATTCCAATGGAGTAACAGCCTTGCAGGCATGGGGATATTGGAATCCTCGAGTTCCCTTCCAAAAAGCCCATGGAATAACGACATTCTGGGTATTGAGAATTGAGAATTTGCTCATTCCCTTCCCAGATCCCTAGGGAATAAGACACTTCTGGGTGTCACGTATTTCGAATCCTTCAGCTCCGCACCATAACAGCCATGGAATAACAGAATTCCAGGTGTCAGGAATTGAGCATCCTCCACTTCCCCTTCGAATTTCCCATGGAATCATGGCATTCTGGCTGTTGGCACTTTAGAATCTCCCATACACCCTCCCAAATAACCACGAAATTCACAAGGAATAACAGAATTCCAGGTATACGGTATGGATTATCCGCCAGCTCTCCACGCAATTTCCCATGGAATCATGGCATTCCTGGTGCAGGGAATCTTGACTCCTCCAGTTATCCTCCCAAATCCCCATAGAAAAATGGCATTCTGGGTGTTGGGAATTAACAATCCCCCAGAAACCCACCCCAAATCCCACCACATTCCCAAAGAAAAGCAACTTTCCAGATGTCTGCAATTTGGAATATTTAAGTTCCCACTCAAATTCCCATGGAATAACATCATCCCAAGTGTCAGGAATTTTGAATCATCCAGCTCCCTGAAAAAAATTCCCATGGAATCATGGGATTCCAGGTGTGAGCAATTGAGAATGCCCCATACAGCCTCCCAGATTCCCACCACATTCCCATGGAATAACAACATTCCAGATTTCAGGAACTGAGAATCATCCTCTTCCCCTCCCAAATTCCCATGGGAACATTGCATTCGGTTTTTCCGCAATTTGGAACCCCCCAGAAGCTGTCCCAAAATCCCACCAAATTCCCATGCAATAGCGGCATTCCAAGTGTCAGGAATTTAGGATACCCCATTTCCGCATCCAAATTCCCATAGAATAACGGCCTTCCGGCTATCAGGAATTTCAAATCGTCCATACGGTCTCCCATATTCCCATGGAATAACGCATACCCAAGCATGGGGAATTGAGTTTCATCTAGTTCCATACCCCAATTCCCATGGAATAACAGCATTCTGGGAGCTGAGGACTTGGAATCTGCCTGTTTCCCTCCCAAATGCTTAGGGAATAATGGCATTCTGGGCATTGGGAACGTTGAATCCTCATGTTCCCCTTGCAAATTCCCATGAAATAACCAATTGAATGTGTTGGGAATTTCGAATGCTCCAGTTCCTCGCCCAAATTCCAATCAACCTGTAACAAAATCATGACACTATGTGTGTGCGAAATTTAGAATCCTCCACTTCCCCTTCCAAATTCCCAACAAAACCATGGAATAAGAGCAGTTCACTCATTGCTAATTTCAACTCCTCCTCTTCCTCTCCCAAATTTCCACCAAACTCGAATGGAAGAACGGCATTTTGTGTGTGCGAAATTTAGAATCCTCCACTTCCCCTTCCAAATTCCCATAGAATAGCTGCATTCCGGGTATGGGGATTTTCAAAACATCCATATGCCCACTTAAATTCCCACGACAACCTCGGAAAAACAGCATTCATGGTGTTGGGAATATGGTATCCGCTATTTGCAGTATCCAATTCCCAGCAAAACCATGCAATTACAGCACTCAGGGCATTGGGAATTTGGAATCCTCCGGTTCCACTCCCAAATTCCAGTAGAATAACAGCCTTGCAGGCATGGGGATATTGGAATCCTCGAGTTCCCTTCCAAAAAGCCCATGGAATAACGACATTCTGGGTATTGAGAATTGAGAATTTGCCCATTTCCCTCCCAGATCCCTAGGGAATAAGACAATTCCGGGTGTCAGGCATTTGGAATACTTCAGCTCCGCACCATAACTGCCATGGAATAACAGAATTCCAGGTGTCAGGAATTGAGCATCCTCCACTTCCCCTTCGAATTTCCCATGGAATCATGGCATTCTGGCTGTTGGCACTTTAGAATCTCCCATACACCCTCCCAAATACCCAGGAAATTCACAAGGAATAACAGAATTCCAGGTATACGGTATGGATTATCCGCCAGCTCCCCACGCAATTACCCTTGGAATCATGGCATTCATGGTGCAGGGAATCTTGACTCCTCCAGTTGTCCTCCCAAATCCCCATAGAAATATGGCATTCTGGGTGTTCGGAATTAACAATCCACTATAAACACACCCCATATCCCACCAGATTCCCCAAAAAAAGCAACTGTCCAGATGTCTGCAATTTGGAATATTCAAGTTCCCACTCAAATTCCCATGGAATAACATCATCCCAAGTGTCAGGAATTGGGAATCATCCAGCTCCCTGAAAAAAATTCCCATGGAATCATGGGATTCCAGGTGTGAGCAATTGAGAATGCCCCGTACAGCCTCCCAGATTCCCACCATATTCCCATGGAATAACAACATTCCAGATTTCACGAACTGAGAATCATCCTCTTCCCCTCCCAAATTCCCATGGAAAAATGGCATTCGGTTTTTCCACAATTTGGAACCCTCCATAACCTTTCCCAAAATCCCACCAAATTCCCATGCAATAGCGACATTCCAAGTGTCAGGAATTTAGGATACCCCATTTCCGCATCCAAATTCCCATAGAATAGCAGCCTTCCGGCTATCAGGAATTTCAAATCGTCCATACGGTCTCCCATATTCCCATGGAATAACGCATACCCAAGCATGGGGAATTGAGTTTCATCTAGTTCCATACCCCAATTCCCATGGAATAACAGCATTCTGGGAGCAGAGTACTTGGAAGCTGCCTGTTTCCCTCCCAAATGTTTAGGGAATAACGGCATTCTGGGCATTGGGAACGTTGAATCCTCATGTTCCCCTTGCAAATTCCCATGAAATAACCATTTTAGTGTGTTCGGAATTTCGAATGCTCCAGTTCCTCGCCCAAATTCCAATCAACCTCTAACGAAATCATGACACTATGTGTGTGCGAAATTTAGAATCCTCCACTTCCCCTTCCAAATTCCCAACAAAACCATGGAATAAGAGCAGTTCACTCATTGCTAATTTCAACTCCTCCTCTTCCTCTCCCAAATTTCCACCAAACTCGAATGGAAGAACGGCATTTTGTGTGTGCGAAATTTAGAATCCTCCACTTCCCCTTCCAAATTCCCATAGAATAGCTGCATTCCGGGTATGGGGATTTTCAAAACATCCGTATGCCCACTTAAATTCCCACGACAACCTTGGAAAAACAGCATTCATGGTGTTGGGAATATGGTATCCGCCATTTGCACTATCCAATTCCCAGCAAAACCATGCAATGACAGCACTCTGGGCATTGGGAATTTGGAATCCTCCGGTTCCACTCCCAAATTCCAGTAGAATAACAGCCTTGCAGGCATGGGGATATTGGAATCCTCGAGTTCCCTTCCAAAAAGCCCATGGAATAACGACATTCTGGGTATTGAGTATTGACAATTTGCCCATTTCCCTCCCAGATCCCTAGGGAATAAGACAATTCCGGTGTCAGGCATTTGGAATATTTTATCTCCGCACCATAACTGGCATGGAATAACAGAATTCAAGGTGTCAGGAATTGAGCATCCTCCACTTCCCCTTCGAATTTCCCATGGAATCATGGCATTCTGGCTGTTGGCACTTTAGAATATCCCATGCACCCTCCCAAATACCCAAAAATTCACAAGGAATAACAGAATTCCAGATATCAGGAGTGTATTATCTGCCAGCTCTCCACGCAATTTCCCATGGAATCATGGCATTCATGGTGCAGGGAATCCTGATTCCTCCAGTTATCCTCCCAAATCGCCATAGAAATATGGCATTCTGTGTGTTGGGAATTAACAATCCCCCAGAAACCCACCCCAAATCCCACCACATTCCCAAAGAAAAGCAACTTTCCAGATGTCTGCAATTTGGAATATTTAAGTTCCCACTCAAATTCCCATGGAATAACATCATCCCAAGTGTCAGGAATTGGGAATCCTCCAGCTCCCTGAAAAAAATTCCCATGGAATCATGGGATTCCAGGTGTGAGCAATTGAGAATGCCCCGTACAGCCTCCCAGATTCCCACCACATTCCCATGGAATAACAACATTCCAGATTTCAGGAACTGAGAATCATCCTCTTCCCCTCCCAAATTCCCATGGGAACATTGCATTCGGTTTTTCCGCAATTTGGAACCCCCCAGAAGCTGTCCCAAAATCCCACCAAATTCCCATGCAATAGCGGCATTCCAAGTGTCAGGAATTTAGGATACCCCATTTCCGCATCCAAATTCCCATAGAATAACGGCCTTCCGGCTATCAGGAATTTCAAATCGTCCATACGGTCTCCCATATTCCCATGGAATAACGCATACCCAAGCATGGGGAATTGAGTTTCATCTAGTTCCATACCCCAATTCCCATGGAATAACAGCATTCTGGGAGCTGTGTACTTGGAATCTGCCTGTTTCCCTCCCAAATGCTTAGGGAATAAGGGCATTCTGGGCATTGGGAACGTTGAATCCTCATGTTCCCCTTGCAAATTCCCATGAAATAACCAATTTAATGTGTTGGGAATTTCGAATGCTCCAGTTCCTCGCCCAAATTCCAATCAACCTGTAACGAAATCATGACAGTATGTGTGTTGAGAATTTAGAATCCTCCACTTCCCCTTCCAAATTCCCATAGAATAGCTGCATTCCGGGTATGGGGATTTTCAAAACATCCATATGCCCACTTAAATTCCCACGACAACCTTGGAAAAACAGCATTCATGATGTTGGGAATATGGTATCCGCCATTTGCACTATCCAATTCCCAGCAAAACCATGCAATGACAGCACTCTGGGCATTGGGAATTTGGAATCCTCCGGTTCCACTCTCAAATTCCAGTAGAATAACAGCCTTGCAGGCATGGGGATATTGGAATCCTCGAGTTCCCTTCCAAAAAGCCCATGGAATAACGACATTCTGGGTATTGAGAATTGACAATTTGCCCATTTCCCTCCCAGATCCCTAGGGAATAAGACAATTCCGGGTGTCAGGCATTTGGAATCCTTCAGCTCCTCACCATAACAGCCATGGAATAACAGAATTCCAGGTGTCAGGAATTGAGCATCCTCCACTTCCCCTTCGAATTTCCCATGGAATCATGGCATTCTGGCTGTCGGCACTTTAGAATCTCCCATACACCCTCCCAAATACCCAAAAATTCACAAGGAATAACAGAATTCCAGGTATACGGTATGGATTATCCGCCAGCTCCCCACGCAATTACCCTTGGAATCATGGCATTCATGGTGCAGGGAATCTTGACTCCTCCAGTTGTCCTCCCAAATCCCCATAGAAATATGGCATTCTGGGTGTTCGGAATTAACAATCCACTATAAACACACCCCATATCCCACCAGATTCCCCAAAAAAAGCAACTGTCCAGATGTCTGCAATTTGGAATATTCAAGTTCCCACTCAAATTCCCATGGAATAACATCATCCCAAGTGTCAGGAATTGGGAATCATCCAGCTCCCTGAAAAAAATTCCCATGGAATCATGGGATTCCAGGTGTGAGCAATTGAGAATGCCCCGTACAGCCTCCCAGATTCCCACCATATTCCCATGGAATAACAACATTCCAGATTTCACGAACTGAGAATCATCCTCTTCCCCTCCCAAATTCCCATGGAAAAATGGCATTCGGTTTTTCCACAATTTGGAACCCTCCATAACCTTTCCCAAAATCCCACCAAATTCCCATGCAATAGCGACATTCCAAGTGTCAGGAATTTAGGATACCCCATTTCCGCATCCAAATTCCCATAGAATAGCAGCCTTCCGGCTATCAGGAATTTCAAATCGTCCATACGGTCTCCCATATTCCCATGGAATAACGCATACCCAAGCATGGGGAATTGAGTTTCATCTAGTTCCATACCCCAATTCCCATGGAATAACAGCATTCTGGGAGCAGAGTACTTGGAAGCTGCCTGTTTCCCTCCCAAATGTTTAGGGAATAACGGCATTCTGGGCATTGGGAACGTTGAATCCTCATGTTCCCCTTGCAAATTCCCATGAAATAACCATTTTAGTGTGTTCGGAATTTCGAATGCTCCAGTTCCTCGCCCAAATTCCAATCAACCTCTAACGAAATCATGACACTATGTGTGTGCGAAATTTAGAATCCTCCACTTCCCCTTCCAAATTCCCAACAAAACCATGGAATAAGAGCAGTTCACTCATTGCTAATTTCAACTCCTCCTCTTCCTCTCCCAAATTTCCACCAAACTCGAATGGAAGAACGGCATTTTGTGTGTGCGAAATTTAGAATCCTCCACTTCCCCTTCCAAATTCCCATAGAATAGCTGCATTCCGGGTATGGGGATTTTCAAAACATCCGTATGCCCACTTAAATTCCCACGACAACCTTGGAAAAACAGCATTCATGGTGTTGGGAATATGGTATCCGCCATTTGCACTATCCAATTCCCAGCAAAACCATGCAATGACAGCACTCTGGGCATTGGGAATTTGGAATCCTCCGGTTCCACTCCCAAATTCCAGTAGAATAACAGCCTTGCAGGCATGGGGATATTGGAATCCTCGAGTTCCCTTCCAAAAAGCCCATGGAATAACGACATTCTGGGTATTGAGTATTGACAATTTGCCCATTTCCCTCCCAGATCCCTAGGGAATAAGACAATTCCGGTGTCAGGCATTTGGAATATTTTATCTCCGCACCATAACTGGCATGGAATAACAGAATTCAAGGTGTCAGGAATTGAGCATCCTCCACTTCCCCTTCGAATTTCCCATGGAATCATGGCATTCTGGCTGTTGGCACTTTAGAATATCCCATGCACCCTCCCAAATACCCAAAAATTCACAAGGAATAACAGAATTCCAGATATCAGGAGTGTATTATCTGCCAGCTCTCCACGCAATTTCCCATGGAATCATGGCATTCATGGTGCAGGGAATCCTGATTCCTCCAGTTATCCTCCCAAATCGCCATAGAAATATGGCATTCTGTGTGTTGGGAATTAACAATCCCCCAGAAACCCACCCCAAATCCCACCACATTCCCAAAGAAAAGCAACTTTCCAGATGTCTGCAATTTGGAATATTTAAGTTCCCACTCAAATTCCCATGGAATAACATCATCCCAAGTGTCAGGAATTGGGAATCCTCCAGCTCCCTGAAAAAAATTCCCATGGAATCATGGGATTCCAGGTGTGAGCAATTGAGAATGCCCCGTACAGCCTCCCAGATTCCCACCACATTCCCATGGAATAACAACATTCCAGATTTCAGGAACTGAGAATCATCCTCTTCCCCTCCCAAATTCCCATGGGAACATTGCATTCGGTTTTTCCGCAATTTGGAACCCCCCAGAAGCTGTCCCAAAATCCCACCAAATTCCCATGCAATAGCGGCATTCCAAGTGTCAGGAATTTAGGATACCCCATTTCCGCATCCAAATTCCCATAGAATAACGGCCTTCCGGCTATCAGGAATTTCAAATCGTCCATACGGTCTCCCATATTCCCATGGAATAACGCATACCCAAGCATGGGGAATTGAGTTTCATCTAGTTCCATACCCCAATTCCCATGGAATAACAGCATTCTGGGAGCTGTGTACTTGGAATCTGCCTGTTTCCCTCCCAAATGCTTAGGGAATAAGGGCATTCTGGGCATTGGGAACGTTGAATCCTCATGTTCCCCTTGCAAATTCCCATGAAATAACCAATTTAATGTGTTGGGAATTTCGAATGCTCCAGTTCCTCGCCCAAATTCCAATCAACCTGTAACGAAATCATGACAGTATGTGTGTTGAGAATTTAGAATCCTCCACTTCCCCTTCCAAATTCCCATAGAATAGCTGCATTCCGGGTATGGGGATTTTCAAAACATCCATATGCCCACTTAAATTCCCACGACAACCTTGGAAAAACAGCATTCATGATGTTGGGAATATGGTATCCACCAGTTGCACTATCCAATTCCCGGCAAATCCATGCAATTACAGCTCTCTTGGCATTGCGAATTTGGAATACTCCAGTTCCACTCCCAAATTCCAATGGAGTAACAGCCTTGCAGGCATGGGGATATTGGAATCCTCGAGTTCCCTTCCAAAAAGCCCATGGAATAACGACATTCTGGGTATTGAGAATTGAGAATTTGCTCATTCCCTTCCCAGATCCCTAGGGAATAAGACACTTCTGGGTGTCACGTATTTCGAATCCTTCAGCTCCGCACCATAACAGCCATGGAATAACAGAATTCCAGGTGTCAGGAATTGAGCATCCTCCACTTCCCCTTCGAATTTCCCATGGAATCATGGCATTCTGGCTGTTGGCACTTTAGAATCTCCCATACACCCTCCCAAATAACCACGAAATTCACAAGGAATAACAGAATTCCAGGTATACGGTATGGATTATCCGCCAGCTCTCCACGCAATTTCCCATGGAATCATGGCATTCCTGGTGCAGGGAATCTTGACTCCTCCAGTTATCCTCCCAAATCCCCATAGAAAAATGGCATTCTGGGTGTTGGGAATTAACAATCCCCCAGAAACCCACCCCAAATCCCACCACATTCCCAAAGAAAAGCAACTTTCCAGATGTCTGCAATTTGGAATATTTAAGTTCCCACTCAAATTCCCATGGAATAACATCATCCCAAGTGTCAGGAATTTTGAATCATCCAGCTCCCTGAAAAAAATTCCCATGGAATCATGGGATTCCAGGTGTGAGCAATTGAGAATGCCCCATACAGCCTCCCAGATTCCCACCACATTCCCATGGAATAACAACATTCCAGATTTCAGGAACTGAGAATCATCCTCTTCCCCTCCCAAATTCCCATGGGAACATTGCATTCGGTTTTTCCGCAATTTGGAACCCCCCAGAAGCTGTCCCAAAATCCCACCAAATTCCCATGCAATAGCGGCATTCCAAGTGTCAGGAATTTAGGATACCCCATTTCCGCATCCAAATTCCCATAGAATAACGGCCTTCCGGCTATCAGGAATTTCAAATCGTCCATACGGTCTCCCATATTCCCATGGAATAACGCATACCCAAGCATGGGGAATTGAGTTTCATCTAGTTCCATACCCCAATTCCCATGGAATAACAGCATTCTGGGAGCTGAGGACTTGGAATCTGCCTGTTTCCCTCCCAAATGCTTAGGGAATAATGGCATTCTGGGCATTGGGAACGTTGAATCCTCATGTTCCCCTTGCAAATTCCCATGAAATAACCAATTGAATGTGTTGGGAATTTCGAATGCTCCAGTTCCTCGCCCAAATTCCAATCAACCTGTAACAAAATCATGACACTATGTGTGTGCGAAATTTAGAATCCTCCACTTCCCCTTCCAAATTCCCAACAAAACCATGGAATAAGAGCAGTTCACTCATTGCTAATTTCAACTCCTCCTCTTCCTCTCCCAAATTTCCACCAAACTCGAATGGAAGAACGGCATTTTGTGTGTGCGAAATTTAGAATCCTCCACTTCCCCTTCCAAATTCCCATAGAATAGCTGCATTCCGGGTATGGGGATTTTCAAAACATCCATATGCCCACTTAAATTCCCACGACAACCTCGGAAAAACAGCATTCATGGTGTTGGGAATATGGTATCCGCTATTTGCAGTATCCAATTCCCAGCAAAACCATGCAATTACAGCACTCAGGGCATTGGGAATTTGGAATCCTCCGGTTCCACTCCCAAATTCCAGTAGAATAACAGCCTTGCAGGCATGGGGATATTGGAATCCTCGAGTTCCCTTCCAAAAAGCCCATGGAATAACGACATTCTGGGTATTGAGAATTGACAATTTGCCCATTTCCCTCCCAGATCCCTAGGGAATAAGACAATTCCGGGTGTCAGGCATTTGGAATACTTCAGCTCCGCACCATAACTGCCATGGAATAACAGAATTCCAGGTGTCAGGAATTGAGCATCCTCCACTTCCCCTTCGAATTTCCCATGGAATCATGGCATTCTGGCTGTTGGCACTTTAGAATCTCCCATACACCCTCCCAAATACCCAGGAAATTCACAAGGAATAACAGAATTCCAGGTATACGGTATGGATTATCCGCCAGCTCCCCACGCAATTACCCTTGGAATCATGGCATTCATGGTGCAGGGAATCTTGACTCCTCCAGTTGTCCTCCCAAATCCCCATAGAAATATGGCATTCTGGGTGTTCGGAATTAACAATCCACTATAAACACACCCCATATCCCACCAGATTCCCCAAAAAAAGCAACTGTCCAGATGTCTGCAATTTGGAATATTCAAGTTCCCACTCAAATTCCCATGGAATAACATCATCCCAAGTGTCAGGAATTGGGAATCATCCAGCTCCCTGAAAAAAATTCCCATGGAATCATGGGATTCCAGGTGTGAGCAATTGAGAATGCCCCGTACAGCCTCCCAGATTCCCACCATATTCCCATGGAATAACAACATTCCAGATTTCACGAACTGAGAATCATCCTCTTCCCCTCCCAAATTCCCATGGAAAAATGGCATTCGGTTTTTCCACAATTTGGAACCCTCCATAACCTTTCCCAAAATCCCACCAAATTCCCATGCAATAGCGACATTCCAAGTGTCAGGAATTTAGGATACCCCATTTCCGCATCCAAATTCCCATAGAATAGCAGCCTTCCGGCTATCAGGAATTTCAAATCGTCCATACGGTCTCCCATATTCCCATGGAATAACGCATACCCAAGCATGGGGAATTGAGTTTCATCTAGTTCCATACCCCAATTCCCATGGAATAACAGCATTCTGGGAGCAGAGTACTTGGAAGCTGCCTGTTTCCCTCCCAAATGTTTAGGGAATAACGGCATTCTGGGCATTGGGAACGTTGAATCCTCATGTTCCCCTTGCAAATTCCCATGAAATAACCATTTTAGTGTGTTCGGAATTTCGAATGCTCCAGTTCCTCGCCCAAATTCCAATCAACCTCTAACGAAATCATGACACTATGTGTGTGCGAAATTTAGAATCCTCCACTTCCCCTTCCAAATTCCCAACAAAACCATGGAATAAGAGCAGTTCACTCATTGCTAATTTCAACTCCTCCTCTTCCTCTCCCAAATTTCCACCAAACTCGAATGGAAGAACGGCATTTTGTGTGTGCGAAATTTAGAATCCTCCACTTCCCCTTCCAAATTCCCATAGAATAGCTGCATTCCGGGTATGGGGATTTTCAAAACATCCGTATGCCCACTTAAATTCCCACGACAACCTTGGAAAAACAGCATTCATGGTGTTGGGAATATGGTATCCGCCATTTGCACTATCCAATTCCCAGCAAAACCATGCAATGACAGCACTCTGGGCATTGGGAATTTGGAATCCTCCGGTTCCACTCCCAAATTCCAGTAGAATAACAGCCTTGCAGGCATGGGGATATTGGAATCCTCGAGTTCCCTTCCAAAAAGCCCATGGAATAACGACATTCTGGGTATTGAGTATTGACAATTTGCCCATTTCCCTCCCAGATCCCTAGGGAATAAGACAATTCCGGTGTCAGGCATTTGGAATATTTTATCTCCGCACCATAACTGGCATGGAATAACAGAATTCAAGGTGTCAGGAATTGAGCATCCTCCACTTCCCCTTCGAATTTCCCATGGAATCATGGCATTCTGGCTGTTGGCACTTTAGAATATCCCATGCACCCTCCCAAATACCCAAAAATTCACAAGGAATAACAGAATTCCAGATATCAGGAGTGTATTATCTGCCAGCTCTCCACGCAATTTCCCATGGAATCATGGCATTCATGGTGCAGGGAATCCTGATTCCTCCAGTTATCCTCCCAAATCGCCATAGAAATATGGCATTCTGTGTGTTGGGAATTAACAATCCCCCAGAAACCCACCCCAAATCCCACCACATTCCCAAAGAAAAGCAACTTTCCAGATGTCTGCAATTTGGAATATTTAAGTTCCCACTCAAATTCCCATGGAATAACATCATCCCAAGTGTCAGGAATTGGGAATCCTCCAGCTCCCTGAAAAAAATTCCCATGGAATCATGGGATTCCAGGTGTGAGCAATTGAGAATGCCCCGTACAGCCTCCCAGATTCCCACCACATTCCCATGGAATAACAACATTCCAGATTTCAGGAACTGAGAATCATCCTCTTCCCCTCCCAAATTCCCATGGGAACATTGCATTCGGTTTTTCCGCAATTTGGAACCCCCCAGAAGCTGTCCCAAAATCCCACCAAATTCCCATGCAATAGCGGCATTCCAAGTGTCAGGAATTTAGGATACCCCATTTCCGCATCCAAATTCCCATAGAATAACGGCCTTCCGGCTATCAGGAATTTCAAATCGTCCATACGGTCTCCCATATTCCCATGGAATAACGCATACCCAAGCATGGGGAATTGAGTTTCATCTAGTTCCATACCCCAATTCCCATGGAATAACAGCATTCTGGGAGCTGTGTACTTGGAATCTGCCTGTTTCCCTCCCAAATGCTTAGGGAATAAGGGCATTCTGGGCATTGGGAACGTTGAATCCTCATGTTCCCCTTGCAAATTCCCATGAAATAACCAATTTAATGTGTTGGGAATTTCGAATGCTCCAGTTCCTCGCCCAAATTCCAATCAACCTGTAACGAAATCATGACAGTATGTGTGTTGAGAATTTAGAATCCTCCACTTCCCCTTCCAAATTCCCATAGAATAGCTGCATTCCGGGTATGGGGATTTTCAAAACATCCATATGCCCACTTAAATTCCCACGACAACCTTGGAAAAACAGCATTCATGATGTTGGGAATATGGTATCCGCCATTTGCACTATCCAATTCCCAGCAAAACCATGCAATTACAGCACTCAGGGCATTGGGAATTTGGAATCCTCCGGTTCCACTCTCAAATTCCAGTAGAATAACAGCCTTGCAGGCATGGGGATATTGGAATCCTCGAGTTCCCTTCCAAAAAGCCCATGGAATAACGACATTCTGGGTATTGAGAATTGACAATTTGCCCATTTCCCTCCCAGATCCCTAGGGAATAAGACAATTCCGGGTGTCAGGCATTTGGAATCCTTCAGCTCCTCACCATAACAGCCATGGAATAACAGAATTCCAGGTGTCAGGAATTGAGCATCCTCCACTTCCCCTTCGAATTTCCCATGGAATCATGGCATTCTGGCTGTCGGCACTTTAGAATCTCCCATACACCCTCCCAAATACCCAAAAATTCACAAGGAATAACAGAATTCCAGGTATACGGTATGGATTATCCGCCAGCTCCCCACGCAATTACCCTTGGAATCATGGCATTCATGGTGCAGGGAATCTTGACTCCTCCAGTTGTCCTCCCAAATCCCCATAGAAATATGGCATTCTGGGTGTTCGGAATTAACAATCCACTATAAACACACCCCATATCCCACCAGATTCCCCAAAAAAAGCAACTGTCCAGATGTCTGCAATTTGGAATATTCAAGTTCCCACTCAAATTCCCATGGAATAACATCATCCCAAGTGTCAGGAATTGGGAATCATCCAGCTCCCTGAAAAAAATTCCCATGGAATCATGGGATTCCAGGTGTGAGCAATTGAGAATGCCCCGTACAGCCTCCCAGATTCCCACCATATTCCCATGGAATAACAACATTCCAGATTTCACGAACTGAGAATCATCCTCTTCCCCTCCCAAATTCCCATGGAAAAATGGCATTCGGTTTTTCCACAATTTGGAACCCTCCATAACCTTTCCCAAAATCCCACCAAATTCCCATGCAATAGCGACATTCCAAGTGTCAGGAATTTAGGATACCCCATTTCCGCATCCAAATTCCCATAGAATAGCAGCCTTCCGGCTATCAGGAATTTCAAATCGTCCATACGGTCTCCCATATTCCCATGGAATAACGCATACCCAAGCATGGGGAATTGAGTTTCATCTAGTTCCATACCCCAATTCCCATGGAATAACAGCATTCTGGGAGCAGAGTACTTGGAAGCTGCCTGTTTCCCTCCCAAATGTTTAGGGAATAACGGCATTCTGGGCATTGGGAACGTTGAATCCTCATGTTCCCCTTGCAAATTCCCATGAAATAACCATTTTAGTGTGTTCGGAATTTCGAATGCTCCAGTTCCTCGCCCAAATTCCAATCAACCTCTAACGAAATCATGACACTATGTGTGTGCGAAATTTAGAATCCTCCACTTCCCCTTCCAAATTCCCAACAAAACCATGGAATAAGAGCAGTTCACTCATTGCTAATTTCAACTCCTCCTCTTCCTCTCCCAAATTTCCACCAAACTCGAATGGAAGAACGGCATTTTGTGTGTGCGAAATTTAGAATCCTCCACTTCCCCTTCCAAATTCCCATAGAATAGCTGCATTCCGGGTATGGGGATTTTCAAAACATCCGTATGCCCACTTAAATTCCCACGACAACCTTGGAAAAACAGCATTCATGGTGTTGGGAATATGGTATCCGCCATTTGCACTATCCAATTCCCAGCAAAACCATGCAATGACAGCACTCTGGGCATTGGGAATTTGGAATCCTCCGGTTCCACTCCCAAATTCCAGTAGAATAACAGCCTTGCAGGCATGGGGATATTGGAATCCTCGAGTTCCCTTCCAAAAAGCCCATGGAATAACGACATTCTGGGTATTGAGTATTGACAATTTGCCCATTTCCCTCCCAGATCCCTAGGGAATAAGACAATTCCGGTGTCAGGCATTTGGAATATTTTATCTCCGCACCATAACTGGCATGGAATAACAGAATTCAAGGTGTCAGGAATTGAGCATCCTCCACTTCCCCTTCGAATTTCCCATGGAATCATGGCATTCTGGCTGTTGGCACTTTAGAATATCCCATGCACCCTCCCAAATACCCAAAAATTCACAAGGAATAACAGAATTCCAGATATCAGGAGTGTATTATCTGCCAGCTCTCCACGCAATTTCCCATGGAATCATGGCATTCATGGTGCAGGGAATCCTGATTCCTCCAGTTATCCTCCCAAATCGCCATAGAAATATGGCATTCTGTGTGTTGGGAATTAACAATCCCCCAGAAACCCACCCCAAATCCCACCACATTCCCAAAGAAAAGCAACTTTCCAGATGTCTGCAATTTGAAATATTCCAGTTCCCCACTCAAATTCCCATGGAATAACATCATCCCAAGTGTCAGGAATTGGGAATCATCCAGCTCCCTGAAAAAAATTCCCATGGAATCATGGGATTCCAGGTGTGAGCAATTGAGAATGCCCCGTACAGCCTCCCAGATTCCCACCACATTCCCATGGAATAACAACATTCCAGATTTCAGGAACTGAGAATCATCCTCTTCCCCTCCCAAATTCCCATGGGAACATTGCATTCGGTTTTTCCGCAATTTGGAACCCCCCAGAAGCTGTCCCAAAATCCCACCAAATTCCCATGCAATAGCGGCATTCCAAGTGTCAGGAATTTAGGATACCCCATTTCCGCATCCAAATTCCCATAGAATAACGGCCTTCCGGCTATCAGGAATTTCAAATCGTCCATACGGTCTCCCATATTCCCATGGAATAACGCATACCCAAGCATGGGGAATTGAGTTTCATCTAGTTCCATACCCCAATTCCCATGGAATAACAGCATTCTGGGAGCTGTGTACTTGGAATCTGCCTGTTTCCCTCCCAAATGCTTAGGGAATAAGGGCATTCTGGGCATTGGGAACGTTGAATCCTCATGTTCCCCTTGCAAATTCCCATGAAATAACCAATTTAATGTGTTGGGAATTTCGAATGCTCCAGTTCCTCGCCCAAATTCCAATCAACCTGTAACGAAATCATGACAGTATGTGTGTTGAGAATTTAGAATCCTCCACTTCCCCTTCCAAATTCCCATAGAATAGCTGCATTCCGGGTATGGGGATTTTCAAAACATCCATATGCCCACTTAAATTCCCACGACAACCTTGGAAAAACAGCATTCATGGTGTTGGGAATATGGTATCCGCCATTTGCACTATCCAATTCCCAGCAAAACCATGCAATTACAGCGCTCTGGGCATTGGGAATTTGGAATCCTCCAGTTCCACTCCCAAATTCCAATAGAATAACAGCCTTGCAGGCATGGGGATATTGGAATCCTCGAGTTCCCTTCCAAAAAGCCCATTGAATAACGACATTCTGGGTATTGAGAATTGACAATTTGCCCATTTCCCTCCCAGATCCCTAGGGAATAAGACAATTCCGGGTGTCAGGCATTTGGAATCCTTCAGCTCCTCACCATAACAGCCATGGAATAACAGAATTCCAGGTGTCAGGAATTGAGCATCCTCCACTTCCCCTTCGAATTTCCCATGGAATCATGGCATTCTGGCTGTCGGCACTTTAGAATCTCCCATACACCCTCCCAAATACCCAAAAATTCACAAGGAATAACAGAATTCCAGGTATACGGTATGGATTATCCGCCAGCTCCCCACGCAATTACCCTTGGAATCATGGCATTCATGGTGCAGGGAATCTTGACTCCTCCAGTTGTCCTCCCAAATCCCCATAGAAATATGGCATTCTGGGTGTTCGGAATTAACAATCCACTATAAACCCACCCCAAATCCCACCACATTCCCAAAGAAAAGCAACTGTCCAGATGTCTGCAATTTGGAATATTCAAGTTCCCACTCAAATTCCCATGGAATAACATCATCCCAAGTGTCAGGAATTGGGAATCATCCAGCTCCCTGAAAAAAATTCCCATGGAATCATGGGATTCCAGGTGTGAGGAATTGAGAATGCCCCGTACAGCCTCCCAGATTCCCACCACATTCCCATGGAATAACAACATTCCAGATTTCAGGAACTGAGAATCATCCTCTTCCCCTCCCAAATTCCCATGGAAACATGGCATTCGGTTTTTCCGCAATTTGGAACCCTCCATAACCTTTCCCAAAATCCCACCAAATTCCCATGCAATAGCGACATTCCAAGTGTCAGGAATTTAGGATACCCCATTTCCGCATCCAAATTCCCATAGAATAGCAGCCTTCCGGCTATCAGGAATTTCAAATCGTCCATACGGTCTCCCATATTCCCATGGAATAACGCATACCCAAGCATGGGGAATTGAGTTTCATCTAGTTCCATACCCCAATTCCCATGGAATAACAGCATTCTGGGAGCTGTGTACTTGGAAGCTGCCTGTTTCCCTCCCAAATGCTTAGGGAATAACGGCATTCTGGGCATTGGGAACGTTGAATGCTCATGTTCCCCTTGCAAATTCCCATGAAATAACCAATTGAATGTGTTGGGAATTTCGAATGCTCCAGTTCCTCGCCCAAATTCCAATCAACCTGCAACAAAATCATGACACTATGTGTGTTGAGAATTTAGAATCCTCCACTTCCCCTTCCAAATTCCCAACAAAACCATGGAATAAGAGCAGTTCACTCATTGCTAATTTCAACTCCTCCTCTTCCTCTCCCAAAATTCCACCAAACTCGAATGGAAGAACGGCATTTTGTGTGTGCAAAATTTAGAATCCTCCACTTCCCCTTCCAAATTCCCATAGAATAGCTGCATTCCCGGTATGGGGATTTTCAAAACATCCATATGCTCACTTAAATTCCCACGACAACCTCGGAAAAACAGCATTCATGGTGTTGGGAATATGGTATCCGCCATTTGCACTATCCAATTCCCAGCAAATCCATGCAATTACAGCGCTCTGGGCATTGGGAATTTGGAATCCTCCAGTTCCACTCCCAAATTCCAATAGAATAACAGCCTTGCAGGCATGGGGATATTGGAATCCTCGAGTTCCCTTCCAAAAAGCCCATGGAATAATGACATTCTGGGTATTGGGAATTGAGAATTTGCCCATTTCCCTCCCAGATCCCTAGGGAATAAGACAATTCCGGGTGTCAGGCATTTGGAATACTTCAGCTCCGCACCATAACTGCCATGGAATAACAGAATTCCAGGTGTCAGGAATTGAGCATCCTCCACTTCCCCTTCGAATTTCCCATGGAATCATGGCATTCTGGCTGTTGGCACTTTAGAATATCCCATGCACCCTCCCAAATACCCAAAAATTCACAAGGAATAACAGAATTCCAGATATCAGGAGTGTATTATCTGCCAGCTCTCCACGCAATTTCCCATGGAATCATGGCATTCATGGTGCAGGGAATCCTGATTCCTCCAGTTATCCTCCCAAATCGCCATAGAAATATGGCATTCTGTGTGTTGGGAATTAACAATCCCCCAGAAACCCACCCCAAATCCCACCACATTCCCAAAGAAAAGCAACTTTCCAGATGTCTGCAATTTGGAATATTTAAGTTCCCACTCAAATTCCCATGGAATAACATCATCCCAAGTGTCAGGAATTGGGAATCCTCCAGCTCCCTGAAAAAAATTCCCATGGAATCATGGGATTCCAGGTGTGAGCAATTGAGAATGCCCCGTACAGCCTCCCAGATTCCCACCACATTCCCATGGAATAACAACATTCCAGATTTCACGAACTGAGAATCATCCTCTTCCCCTCCCAAATTCCCATGGGAACATTGCATTCGGTTTTTCCGCAATTTGGAACCCCCCAGAAGCTGTCCCAAAATCCCACCAAATTCCCATGCAATAGCGGCATTCCAAGTGTCAGGAATTTAGGATACCCCATTTCCGCATCCAAATTCCCATAGAATAACGGCCTTCCGGCTATCAGGAATTTCAAATCGTCCATACGGTCTCCCATATTCCCATGGAATAACGCATACCCAAGCATGGGGAATTGAGTTTCATCTAGTTCCATACCCCAATTCCCATGGAATAACAGCATTCTGGGAGCTGTGTACTTGGAATCTGCCTGTTTCCCTCCCAAATGCTTAGGGAATAAGGGCATTCTGGGCATTGGGAACGTTGAATCCTCATGTTCCCCTTGCAAATTCCCATGAAATAACCAATTTAATGTGTTGGGAATTTCGAATGCTCCAGTTCCTCGCCCAAATTCCAATCAACCTGTAACGAAATCATGACAGTATGTGTGTTGAGAATTTAGAATCCTCCACTTCCCCTTCCAAATTCCCATAGAATAGCTGCATTCCGGGTATGGGGATTTTCAAAACATCCATATGCCCACTTAAATTCCCACGACAACCTTGGAAAAACAGCATTCATGATGTTGGGAATATGGTATCCGCCATTTGCACTATCCAATTCCCAGCAAAACCATGCAATTACAGCACTCAGGGCATTGGGAATTTGGAATCCTCCGGTTCCACTCTCAAATTCCAGTAGAATAACAGCCTTGCAGGCATGGGGATATTGGAATCCTCGAGTTCCCTTCCAAAAAGCCCATTGAATAACGACATTCTGGGTATTGAGAATTGACAATTTGCCCATTTCCCTCCCAGATCCCTAGGGAATAAGACAATTCCGGGTGTCAGGCATTTGGAATCCTTCAGCTCCTCACCATAACAGCCATGGAATAACAGAATTCCAGGTGTCAGGAATTGAGCATCCTCCACTTCCCCTTCGAATTTCCCATGGAATCATGGCATTCTGGCTGTCGGCACTTTAGAATCTCCCATACACCCTCCCAAATACCCAAAAATTCACAAGGAATAACAGAATTCCAGGTATACGGTATGGATTATCCGCCAGCTCCCCACGCAATTACCCTTGGAATCATGGCATTCATGGTGCAGGGAATCTTGACTCCTCCAGTTGTCCTCCCAAATCCCCATAGAAATATGGCATTCTGGGTGTTCGGAATTAACAATCCACTATAAACCCACCCCAAATCCCACCACATTCCCAAAGAAAAGCAACTGTCCAGATGTCTGCAATTTGGAATATTCAAGTTCCCACTCAAATTCCCATGGAATAACATCATCCCAAGTGTCAGGAATTGGGAATCATCCAGCTCCCTGAAAAAAATTCCCATGGAATCATGGGATTCCAGGTGTGAGGAATTGAGAATGCCCCGTACAGCCTCCCAGATTCCCACCACATTCCCATGGAATAACAACATTCCAGATTTCAGGAACTGAGAATCATCCTCTTCCCCTCCCAAATTCCCATGGAAACATGGCATTCGGTTTTTCCGCAATTTGGAACCCTCCATAACCTTTCCCAAAATCCCACCAAATTCCCATGCAATAGCGACATTCCAAGTGTCAGGAATTTAGGATACCCCATTTCCGCATCCAAATTCCCATAGAATAGCAGCCTTCCGGCTATCAGGAATTTCAAATCGTCCATACGGTCTCCCATATTCCCATGGAATAACGCATACCCAAGCATGGGGAATTGAGTTTCATCTAGTTCCATACCCCAATTCCCATGGAATAACAGCATTCTGGGAGCTGTGTACTTGGAAGCTGCCTGTTTCCCTCCCAAATGCTTAGGGAATAACGGCATTCTGGGCATTGGGAACGTTGAATGCTCATGTTCCCCTTGCAAATTCCCATGAAATAACCAATTGAATGTGTTGGGAATTTCGAATGCTCCAGTTCCTCGCCCAAATTCCAATCAACCTGCAACAAAATCATGACACTATGTGTGTTGAGAATTTAGAATCCTCCACTTCCCCTTCCAAATTCCCAACAAAACCATGGAATAAGAGCAGTTCACTCATTGCTAATTTCAACTCCTCCTCTTCCTCTCCCAAAATTCCACCAAACTCGAATGGAAGAACGGCATTTTGTGTGTGCAAAATTTAGAATCCTCCACTTCCCCTTCCAAATTCCCATAGAATAGCTGCATTCCCGGTATGGGGATTTTCAAAACATCCATATGCTCACTTAAATTCCCACGACAACCTCGGAAAAACAGCATTCATGGTGTTGGGAATATGGTATCCGCCATTTGCACTATCCAATTCCCAGCAAATCCATGCAATTACAGCGCTCTGGGCATTGGGAATTTGGAATCCTCCAGTTCCACTCCCAAATTCCAATAGAATAACAGCCTTGCAGGCATGGGGATATTGGAATCCTCGAGTTCCCTTCCAAAAAGCCCATGGAATAATGACATTCTGGGTATTGGGAATTGAGAATTTGCCCATTTCCCTCCCAGATCCCTAGGGAATAAGACAATTCCGGGTGTCAGGCATTTGGAATACTTCAGCTCCGCACCATAACTGCCATGGAATAACAGAATTCCAGGTGTCAGGAATTGAGCATCCTCCACTTCCCCTTCGAATTTCCCATGGAATCATGGCATTCTGGCTGTTGGCACTTTAGAATCTCCCATACACCCTCCCAAATACCCAGGAAATTCACAAGGAATAACAGAATTCCAGGTATACGGTATGGATTATCCGCCAGCTCCCCACGCAATTACCCTTGGAATCATGGCATTCATGGTGCAGGGAATCTTGACTCCTCCAGTTGTCCTCCCAAATCCCCATAGAAATATGGCATTCTGGGTGTTCGGAATTAACAATCCACTATAAACACACCCCATATCCCACCAGATTCCCCAAAAAAAGCAACTGTCCAGATGTCTGCAATTTGGAATATTCAAGTTCCCACTCAAATTCCCATGGAATAACATCATCCCAAGTGTCAGGAATTGGGAATCATCCAGCTCCCTGAAAAAAATTCCCATGGAATCATGGGATTCCAGGTGTGAGCAATTGAGAATGCCCCGTACAGCCTCCCAGATTCCCACCACATTCCCATGGAATAACAACATTCCAGATTTCACGAACTGAGAATCATCCTCTTCCCCTCCCAAATTCCCATGGAAAAATGGCATTCGGTTTTTCCACAATTTGGAACCCTCCATAACCTTTCCCAAAATCCCACCAAATTCCCATGCAATAGCGACATTCCAAGTGTCAGGAATTTAGGATACCCCATTTCCGCATCCAAATTCCCATAGAATAGCAGCCTTCCGGCTATCAGGAATTTCAAATCGTCCATACGGTCTCCCATATTCCCATGGAATAACGCATACCCAAGCATGGGGAATTGAGTTTCATCTAGTTCCATACCCCAATTCCCATGGAATAACAGCATTCTGGGAGCTGAGTACTTGGAAGCTGCCTGATTCCCTCCCAAATGTTTAGGGAATAACGGCATTCCGGGCATTGGGAACGTTGAATCCTCATGTTCCCCTTGCAAATTCCCATGAAATAACCATTTTAGTGTGTTCAGAATTTCGAATGCTCCAGTTCCTCTCCCAAATTCCAATCAACCTCTAACGAAATAATGACACTATGTGTGTTGAGAATTTAAAATCCTCCACTTCCCCTTCAAAATTCCCAACAAAACCATGGAATAAGAGCAGTTCACTCATTGCTAATTTCAACTCCTCCTCTTCCTCTCCCAAATTTCCACCAAACTCGAATGGAAGAACGGCATTTTGTGTGTGCGAAATTTAGAATCCTCCACTCCCCCTTCCAAATTCCCATAGAATAGCTGCATTCCGGGCATGGGGATTTCCAAAACATCCATATGCCCACTTAAATTCCCACGACAACCTCGGAAAAACAGCATTCATGATGTTGGGAATATGGTATCCACCAGTTGCACTATCCAATTCCCAGCAAATCCATGCAATTACAGCTCTCTTGGCATTGCGAATTTGGAATACTCCAGTTCCACTCCCAAATTCCAATGGAGTAACAGCCTTGCAGGCATGGGGATATTGGAATCCTCGAGTTCCCTTCCAAAAAGCCCATGGAATAATGACATTCTGGGTATTGAGAATTGAGAATTTGCCCATTTCCCTCCCAGATCCCTAGGGAATAAGACAATTCCGGGTGTCAGGCATTTGGAATACTTCAGCTCCGCACCATAACTGCCATGGAATAACAGAATTCCAGGTGTCAGGAATTGAGCATCCTCCACTTCCCCTTCGAATTTCCCATGGAATCATGGCATTCTGGCTGTTGGCACTTTAGAATCTCCCATACAGCCTCCCAAATACCCAGGAAATTCACAAGGAATAACAGAATTCCAGGTATACGGTATGGATTATCCGCCAGCTACCCACGCAATTACCCATGGAATCATGGCATTCATGGTGCAGGGAATCTTGACTCCTCCAGTTGTCCTCCCAAATCCCCATAGAAATATGGCATTCTGGGTGTTCGGAATTAACAATCCACTATAAACACACCCCATATCCCACCAGATTCCCCAAAAAAAGCAACTGTCCAGATGTCTGCAATTTGGAATATTCAAGTTCCCACTCAAATTCCCATGGAATAACATCATCCCAAGTGTCAGGAATTGGGAATCATCCAGCTCCCTGAAAAAAATTCCCATGGAATCATGGGATTCCAGGTGTGAGCAATTGAGAATGCCCCGTACAGCCTCCCAGATTCCCACCACATTCCCATGGAATAACAACATTCCAGATTTCACGAACTGAGAATCATCCTCTTCCCCTCCCAAATTCCCATGGAAAAATGGCATTCGGTTTTTCCACAATTTGGAACCCTCCATAACCTTTCCCAAAATCCCACCAAATTCCCATGCAATAGCGACATTCCAAGTGTCAGGAATTTAGGATACCCCATTTCCGCATCCAAATTCCCATAGAATAACGGCCTTCCGGCTATCAGGAATTTCAAATCGTCCATACGGTCTCCCATATTCCCATGGAATAACGCATACCCAAGCATGGGGAATTGAGTTTCATCTAGTTCCATACCCCGATTCCCATGGAATAACAGCATTCTGGGAGCTGAGTACTTGGAAGCTGCCTGTTTCCCTCCCAAATGTTTAGGGAATAACGGCATTCTGGGCATTGGGAACGTTGAATCCTCATGTTCCCCTTGCAAATTCCCATGAAATAACCAATTTAATGTGTTGGGAATTTCGAATGCTCCAGTTCCTCGCCCAAATTCCAATCAACCTGTAACAAAATCATGACACTATGTGTGTGCGAAATTTAGAATCCTCCACTACCCCTTCCAAATTCCCAACAAAACCATGGAATAAGAGCAGTTCACTCATTGCTAATTTCAACTCCTCCTCTTCCTCTCCCAAATTTCCACCAAACTCGAATGGAAGAACGGCATTTTGTGTGTGCGAAATTTAGAATCCTCCACTTCCCCTTCCAAATTCCCATAGAATAGCTGCATTCCGGGCATGGGGATTTCCAAAACATCCATATGCCCACTTAAATTCCCACGACAACCTTGGAAAAACAGCATTCATGGTGTTGGGAATATGGTATCCGCCATTTGCACTATCCAATTCCCAGCAAAACCATGCAATTACAGCGCTCTGGGCATTGGGAATTTGGAATACTCCAGTTCCACTCCCAAATTCCAATAGAATAACAGCCTTGCAGGCATGGGGATATTGGAATCCTCTAGTTCCCTTCCAAAAAGCCCATGGAATAATGACATTCTGGGTATTGAGAATTGAGAATTTTCTCATTCCCTTCCCAGATCCCTAGGGAATATGATAATTCCGTGTGTTAGGCATTTGGAATACTTCAGCTCGGCACCATAACTGCCATGGAATAACAGAATTCCAGGTGTCAGGAATAGAGCATCCTCCACTTCCCCTTCGAATTTCCCATGGAATCATGGCATTCTGGCTGTTGGCACTTTAGAATCTCCCATACAGCCTCCCAAATACCCAGGAAATTCACAAGGAATAACAGAATTCCAGATATCAGGAATGTATTATCCGCCAGCTCTCCACGCAATTTCCCACGGAATCATGGCATTCCTGGTGCAGGGAATCTTGACTCCTCCACTTATCCTCCCAAATCGCCATAGAAAAATGGCATTCTGCATGTTGGGAATTAACAATCCCCCAGAAACCCACCCCAAATCCCACCACATTCCCAAAGAAAAGCAACTTTCCAGATGTCTGCAATTTGAAATATTCCAGTTCCCCACTCAAATTCCGATGGAACAACAGCATCCCAAGTGTCAGGAATTGGGAATCCTCCAGCTCCCTGAAAAAAATTCCCATGGAATCATGGGATTCCAGGTGTGAGGAATTGAGAATGCCCCGTACAGCCTCCCAGATTCCCACCACATTCCCATGGAATAACAACATTCCAGATTTCACGAACTGAGAATCATCCTCTTCCCCTCCCAAATTCCCATGGAAACATTGCATTCAGTTTTTCCGCAATTTGGAACCCCCCAGAAGCTGTCCCAAAATCCCACCAAATTCCCATGCAATAGCGGCATTCCAAGTATCAGGAATTTAGGATACCCCATTTCCGCATCCAAATTCCCACAGAATAACGGCTTCCGGCTATCAGGAATTTCGAATCATCCATACGGTCTCCCATATTCCAATGGAATAAAGCATACCCAAGCATGGGGAATTGAGTTTCATGTAGTTCCATACCCCAATTCCCATGGAATAACAGCATTCTGGGAGCTGTGTACTTGGAATCTGCCTGTTTCCCTCCCAAATACTTAGGGAATAACGGCATTCTGGGCATTGGGAACGTTGAATCCTCATGTTCCCCTTGCAAATTCCCATGAAATAACCAATTTAATGTGTTGGGAATTTTGAATGCTCCAGTTCCTCGCCCAAATTCCAATCAACCTGTAACAAAATCATGACAATATGTGTGTGCGAAATTTAGAATCCTCCACTACCCCTTCCAAATTCCCAACAAAACCATGGAATAAGAGCAGTTCACTCATTGCTAATTTCAACTCCTCCTCTTCCTCTCCCAAATTTCCACCAAACTCGAATGGAAGAACGGCATTTTGTGTGTGCGAAATTTAGAATCCTCCACTCCCCCTTCCAAATTCCCATAGAATAGCTGCATTCCCGGTATGGGGATTTTCAAAACATCCATATGCCCACTTAAATTCCCACGACAACCTCGGAAAAACAGCATTCATGATGTTGGGAATATGGTATCCACCAGTTGCACTATCCAATTCCCAGCAAATCCATGCAATTACAGCTCTCTGGGCATTGCGAATTTGGAATCCTCCAGTTCCACTCCCAAATTCCAATGGAGTAACAGCCTTGCAGGCATGGGGATATTGGAATCCTCTAGTTCCCTTCCAAAAAGCCCATGGAATAACGACATTCTGGGTATTGAGAATTGAGAATTTGCTCATTCCCTCCCAGATCCCTAGGGAATAAGACAATTCCGGGTGTCACGTATTTCGAATCCTTCAGCTCCGCACCATAACAGCCATGGAATAACAGAATTCCAGGTGTCAGGAATTGAGCATCCTCCACTTCCCCTTCGAATTTCCCATGGAATCATGGCATTCTGGCTGTTGGCACTTTAGAATCTCCCATACACCCTCCCAAATACCCAAAAATTCACAAGGAATAACAGAATTCCAGGTATAAGGTATGGATTATCCGCCAGCTCTCCACGCAATTTCCCATGGAATCATGGCATTCCTGGTGCAGGGAATCTTGACTCCTCCAGTTGACCTCCCAAATCCCCATAGAAAAATGGCATTCTGCGTGTTCGCAATTAACAATCCACTATTAACACACCCCATATCCCACCAGGTTCCCAAAGAAAAGCAACTTTCCAGATGTCTGCAATTTGAAATATTCCAGTTCCCCACTCAAATTCCCATGGAATAACATCATCCCAAGTGTCAGGAATTGGGAATCATCCAGCTCCCTGAAAAAAATTCCCATGGAATCATGGGATTCCAGGTGTGAGCAATTGAGAATGCCCCGTACAGCCTCCCAGATTCCCACCACATTCCCATGGAATAACAACATTCCAGATTTCAGGAACTGAGAATCATCCTCTTCCCCTCCCAAATTCCCATGGAAACATGGCATTCTGTTACTTTCTAATTTGGAAACCCCTGAAAACCTGATCCCAAAATCCCACCAAATTCCCATGCAAAAGTGACATTCCAAGTGTCAGGAATTTAGGATACCCCATTTCCGCATCCAAATTCCCATAGATTAACGGCCTTGCGGCTATCAGGAATTTCGAATCGTCCATACGGTCTCCCATATACCCATGGAATAACGCATACCCAAGCATGGGGAATTGAGTTTCATCTAGTTCCATACCCCAATTCCCATGGAATAACAGCATTCTGGAAGCAGAGTACTTGGAAGCTGCCTGATTCCCTCCCAAATGTTTAGGGAATAACGGCATTCCGGGCATTGGGAACGTTGAATCCTCATGTTCCCCTTGCAAATTCCCATGAAATAACCATTTTAGTGTGTTCGGAATTTCGAATGCTCCAGTTCCTCTCCCAAATTCCAATCAACCTCGAACGAAATAATGACACTATGTGTGTTGAGAATTTAAAATCCTCCACTACCCCTTCCAAATTCTCAACAAAACCATGGAATAAGAGCAGTTCACTCATTGCTAATTTCAACTCCTCCTCTTCCTCTCCCAAATTTCCACCAAACTCGAATGGAAGAACGGCATTTTGTGTGTGCAAAATTTAGAATCCTCCACTTCCCCTTCCAAATTCCCATAGAAAGCTGCATTCCGGGCATGGGGATTTTCAAAACATCCATATGCCCACTTAAATTCCCACGACAACCTCGGAAAAACAGCATTCATGGTGTTGGGAATATGGTATCCACCAGTTGAACTATCCAATTCCCAGCAAATCCATGCAATTACAGCTCTCTGGGCATTGGGAATTTGGAATCCTCCGGTTCCACTCCCAAATTCCAATAGAATAACAGCCTTGCAGGCATGGGGATATTGGAATCCTCGAGTTCCCTTCCAAAAAGCCCATGGAATAATGACATTCTGGGTATTGAGAATTGAGAATTTGCCCATTTCCCTCCCAGATCCCTAGGGAATAAGACACTTCCGGGTGTCAGGCATTTGGAATACTTCAGCTCCGCACCATAACAGCCATGGAATAACAGAATTCCAGGTGTCAGGAATGGAGCATCCTCCACTTCCCCTTCGAATTTCCCATGGAATCATGGCATTCTGGGTGTTGGCACTTTAGAATATCCCATACAGCCTCCCAAATAACCACGAAATTCACAAGGAATAACAGAATTCCAGATATCAGGAATGTATTCTCCGCCAGCTCTCCACGCAATTTCCCTTGGAATCATGGCATTCCTGGTGCAGGGAATCTTGACTCCTCCAGTTATCCTCCCAAATCGCCATAGAAAAATGGCATTCTGCGTGTTGGGAATTAACAATCCCCCAGAAACCCACCCCAAATCCCACCACATTCCCAAAGAAAAGCAACTTTCCAGATGTCTGCAATTTGGAATATTCCAGTTCCCCACTCAAATTCCGATGGAACAACAGCATCCCAAGTGTCAGGAATTGGGAATCCTCCAGCTCCCTGAAAAAAATTCCCATGGAATCATGGGATTCCAGGTGTGAGCAATTGAGAATGCCCCGTACAGCCTCCCAGATTCCCACCACATTCCCATGGAATAACAACATTCCAGATTTCAGGAACTGAGAATCATCCTCTTCCCCTCCCAAATTCCCATGGAAACATTGCATTCGGTTTTTCCACAATTTGGAACCCCCCAGAAGCTGTCCCAAAATCCCACCAAATTCCCATGCAATAGCGACATTCCAAGTGTCAGGACTTTAGGATACCCCATTTCCGCATCCAAATTCCCATAGAATAACGGCCTTCCGGCTATCAGGAATTTCGAATCATCCATACGGTCTCCCATATTCCCATGGAATAACGCATACCCAAGCATGGGGAATTGAGTTTCATCTAGTTCCATACCCCAATTCCCATGGAATAACAGCATTCTGGGAGCTGAGTATTTGGAATCTGCCTGTTTCCCTCCCAAATGCTTAGGGAATAATGGCATTCCAGGCATTGGGAACGTTGAATCCTCATGTTCCCCTTGCAAATTCCCATGAAATAACCATTTTAGTGTGTTGGGATTTCGAATGCTCCACTTCCCCCTACATATTGCCATAGAATAGCTGCATTCCGGGTTTTGAGGATCTCCAAAACATCTATATGCCTTCTTAAATTCCCACGAAAAGCTCAGGAAAACAGCATTCATGGTGTTGGGAATATGGTATCCGTCTCTTGCACTACCCAATTCCCAGGAAAACCATTGGATTACAGCACTCTGGGAATTGGGAATTTGAAATCCTCCAGTTCCGTTCCCAAATTCCAATAGAATACCTGTCTTGCAGGCATGGGGATATTGGAATCCTCTAGTTCCCTTCCAAAAAGCCCATGGAATAACAACAGTCTGGGCCTGGAGAATTGAGAATTTGCTCATTACCTTCCCCAATTTCTAGGGAATAAGACAATTTCGGGTGTCAGGCATTTGGAATCCTTGAAATCCGCGCCATAACCACTATGGAATAACAGAATTCCAGGTGTCAGGAATTGAGCATCCTCCAGTTCCCCTCGAATTTCCATTGGAATCTTGGTATACCGGGTGGTGGGAATGTTGACTCCTCCACTTACCCTCCCAAATCCCCATGGAATAATGGCATTCTGGGAGTTGGGAATTTACAATCCCCCATTAAACGTCCCAAAATCTCACCAAAATCACAAGGAAGAGATACTTTTCAGATATCAGGAATTTGGAATATTCCAGTTCCCCAAGCGTTTGCCCCCAGAATTATCGCCTTCCGATTATCAGAAATTTCAAATTTTCCATGTTCCCTCTCATATTCCCATGGAATAACACATTACCAGGCATGGGGTATTTAAAATCTTCTAGTTCCTCACCAAATTCTCATGGAATAACAGGATTCTGGGCACTGGGAATTTGGTATTTGCCAATTTCCCTCCAAAATTCCCAAGGAATAGCAGCATTCCAGGTATTGGGAATCTAGAATCGTCATGTTCCCCTTCCAAATTCCCTTGGAATAAGCATTTCAGAGTATTGTGAATTTCAAATACTCCAGTTCACCTCCCAAATTCCTAAGGAATAACAGCCTTCCAGGCATGGGGAATTTCGAACTGCCCATATGCCCTCCCAAATTCCCATGGATTAAAACAGTCCCAGGCATGGGGAATTTATAATCGTCTACTTCCTTACCCAAATTCCCCGTGGAACAATGATATTCTGGGCATTGGATATTTAGAATTTGGCAGTTCTCCTCCCAAATTCCCATGTAATAATGGCATTCTGGGTTTCAGGAACTTAGAATCCCCCGTACAACCTCCCAAATTCCCACCAAATTCCCATGAAATAGCACCATTCCCGGTGACAGGAAATTCGAATTCTTCACCAATTTCCCCATCGAATTTGCTTTGGTATAATGGCAATACTGGAGTAGGGAACTTTGCAACCTCCAATTCCCCTTACTAATACCAATGGAATAACAGCATTCCAGGCATTGAGAATTTAGAATCGTCCTGCTTCCCTCCAACATTCCCACTAAAACGATTGAATTACAGCATTCCAGGCAATGGGAATTTAGAATCCTCCGGCTCTCCTCCCAAATGACCATGGAATAACCACATTTGGTGTGTTGGGAATTTGGGATCCTCCACTTCCTCTTCCAAATTCCTACAAAAAACATGGAATAATGGCATTCCAGGTGTCAGGAATTTCTATATGCCCTGTCAAATTACCATGGAAGAACAGCTTTCCAACCATGGCGAATCTTGAATCCTCCACTTCCCCCCACCAAATTCCCATGGAATAATGGCTTTCCGGGTTTTTGGAATTCAGAATCCCCAATACATCCTCCAAAATTTGCACCAAATTTCTATGCAGTAGCAGCATTCCAAGTGTGAGGAATTTTGAAGACTCCAGTTCCTCACCAATTTGCTGAGAAATAATGGCATTCTCGGTGTTGGGAATTTTGAACCTTCCAATTCCCCTCACTAATTCCCATGGAATTACAGCATTCCTGGCATTGGGGATTTAGAATCTTCTAGCTATCCTCCACAATTCCCACGAAAAACATGGAATTACACCATTCCTCTCAATGGGAATTTAGAATCCTCAAGTTCCAGTTCCAAATTCCCATGGAATAGCCACATTTCTGGAGTTGGGAGTTTCAAATACTCCATTTCCTGTCCCAAATTCCCACCAGAGTGCCACGAAATAATGATATTTTGTGTGTTGAGAATTTAGAATCCTCCACTTCCTCCTGCAAATTGCCAACAAAACCATGGAATAAGAGCAGTGCAGGCATTCAGAATTTTGAATCCTCCAGCGCCCCTCCCAAACTGTCACAGAATAGCTGCATTCCAGGTTTGGGGATTTTCGAGTTCTCCATACGACCTATTACACTCCCACAAAAATACTTGAAAAACCGTATTTGGGTGTTGGGAATACGGAATCCCCCCTTTTCACTCCCAAATTCCCACCAAAAGTATGGAATTACAGCATTCCGGGCACTGGGAATTTAGAACCCTGCAGTTCATCTCCCAAATTTCCATGGAATAATGGCATTTCAGGAGTCAGGAATTAGGAATAATCCATATGCCCCATAATTCCAATGGAAAACAGCCTACCGGGAATGGAGAACATGGAATCCTCTAGTTCCCTTCCAAAAAGCCCATGGAATAACGACATTCTGGGCATTGAGAATTGAGAATTTGCCAATTCCTTTCTCAAATTCCTAGGGAATAAGAGAACTCTGGGAGTCAAGAATTTGGAATCCTCCAGCTCCGCACCAAAATCTCCATGGAATAACAGTATTCCAGGTGTCAGGAATTGAGAATCTTCCAGTTCCCCTTTGAATTTCCCCTGGAATAATGGCATTCCGGATTTGAAGAATTTACAGTCCCTCAAATGCCCCCTCAAATTCTTACCAAATTCCAACGGAAAACAGCATTCCAGGTGTCGGGAATTTTGAATACTCCAGTTCCCCACGGAAATTCCCATGGAATAAAGATATTCTAAGCATTGGGAATCTTGAATCCTCCAGTTCACCTCCCAATTTCTCATAGAATAATGGCATTCTGGCTGGTGGGAATTTACAATCTCCCATATGCCCTCAGAAATCTCCACCAAATTCCCATGGAATAAGTGAATTCCGGGTGTCGGGAATTTAGGATACTCCACTTTCCCACACAAATTCCCGTGAAGGACATGCATTCTGGGTATCAGGATTTTCGAATCACCCATATGCCCTCCCAAATTCCCATGGAATAACACACTCCCAGGCATGGGGAATTTTAAATTGTCCATATGCCCTCCCATAATTCCAATGCAATAACAGCCTTCCAGGCATGGGGAATTTGGAATCTTCTAGTTCCCTTCCAAAAACCCCATGGAGTAGTGACATTCTGGACATTGGGAATTGAGAATTTGCCAGTTCCCTTCCCAAATTCCTAGGGAATAAGAGAATTCTGGGAGTCAAGAATTTGGAATCTTCCAGTTGCGCACCATAATCCCCATGGAACAACAGAATTCCAAGTGTTAGGAATTGAGAATCCTCCATTTCTCCGCCCAATTTGCCATGGAATTATACTATTCCGGGTTTGAAGAATTTACAAGTCCCCCATATGCCCGCTCAAATTCCTACCAAATTCCTATGGAATAACAGCATTCCTGGTGACATAAAATTCGAATACTCCAGTTCCCCACCAAAATTCCCATGGAATAATGGCATTCTGGGTGTTAGGAATTTAGAATGTGCCAGATGCAGTCGAAAAATCACAGCAAATTCCCATGGAATAACTACATTCCTGTTTTCAGGAATTTAGACTATTCCATTTCCCCACACAAATTCCCATGGAATTATGGCATTTCTGCTGTTGGGAATTTTGAATCCTCCTGTTTCACTTCCAAATTCCCACCAAAACCAAATAAAGCACTAAACATTTACTCCCCAAAAAATCTACAAAGAAAAAATATTTAGAATCTTGTCAATTTTTTTTTCAAATTTCAGTTGTTTGTTTGTTTTTTTAACATACTCAGAGTCTCCTACGATTTTATTTTATCATAAAGAGCACTAGACAAACAAAGCTTTATAACAAAAAGCCAGGCACTGATACATGGTAAAATTCTCATTTTTAATCTTTTTTTGGCGTTTCTTATCGTTTTTTTCTCTTCTTTTCACTGCAATTGCATCACAAGTAACAAGAATGAAAAAAGGCCACAATCCATCATCATTTTCACCATTTTATAGAAGTTTCTAAAAATATTGCAGAAGGAGGATGGGCAAAAGCAGCACTACACGAAAAGGAGACAACTTCCAGTCGCATCAGAAAGGAAAAGTGGGATTTTCATGGAAAAAAAAATTTTTAAACTCCAAAAAATTCCCAAATAAAACCAAAACTTTGGGCCCTTTCAGGCCCTGGTGCCCCGTTATACTGGAATTTCTGCTATTCCTCTCAGGAAAAATCCCAGGAATGATGCAGACGGTTGGTATCTCCTGGAAAAGAGGGTTTTATGGTTTCTTCCTTGGAATCCCGAGTGCTCTGATGCTGGCATATCCTGGCATTCTCACACCCCTCAGATAAACTTGCTCCAATTCCAGCTGTTTTCCTACCAAGTTTCAAATCCGCCAGCTGAATCCACCACCACATATGAGGAATTTCCTGCCAACTTCAAATGTGGGAAATTTGCTCATTCCCAGTTTCCAATTCTTGGCTCATCCAGGTAGAAATGGGCAATATTTTGGGGGTAAAATCTCAGTTCACCTGACTGCCCACTACCTTGTCATGTGCCCCAGCAGAGGAGCCTTGTGCTCCTTGTCCCCAGTCAGCCCAGCCTGGGCACCTTGGGGATGTCCCCACCATCCTGCTGGGGGTGTCTCAGCCTCGAGGGATTTAGCTGCAGGGCTGGAAGAGGCTTTGGGGAAGCACCAGAGCAGCCGGGTGTCAGGAAAAAGGCATCTGCCCGGGGGCTGCTTATGGAGCTGGATCAAGAGGCACCTCAGAGCCCTCAGCAATCCAGCCAGCAACACCCGGGCAGGAGGACACCGATGGCGGTTCCTGGCTGGGACAGGGGTCGTGGCCATCTCCAGGCACCGGTCTCGCAGGGATCCCTGAAGCTCCGGCCCCTGCCCACCCGCTCTGTCACCAGCACAAAGGCTTCAGCACAACCACCAAAGGCCAAGGGGCTTCTGGCCATTTTCCCTGTAACACTGCATGCCTGGGCATCTTGCAGAGCACAAGCACCCTTTCCCCCTCTTCCCCGATGCCATGCAGACCCTGATCAGCAAAAGAAGGATCCTGGCAGTCTGTGTATTATAACACATCCTATATTTCTAGACCAAAGTAAAACTAAAAGAAGAAAAGAACTGTCTTAAAGAAAAAGAAAATCCAACTGGCCCAGGTGGCCTCGGCAGACAGAGCCTCCCAGATCAGTTCTCTGCAGATGTCCAGCAGCACAGCCAGCCGAGATCTGACAGATGAGGCCGTGTCTTCCATGCCCTGCGGAACTGACCTTGCAGATTCTCGAAAATGAAATATTGAGTTCTCCGAATCTGCCTTGAGGATGTACCATGTTTGAATTGCCACGCTGCTGACGGCAGTGCTACTCTCACATGCCACGACCTCCAGAGCTGGAAGAAGAGAGTCACAGTCAGATCCCAGATCTGTGGGGACATGACGAGACCCCCGTGCCAGGGGCATCTGAGACCGCTCTTGCCATGGCCAGGAGGGAGCAGGGAGCACCGGGATTAGCCCGAAGCTGCTGACCACAAATCCCCCACGTGCCCCTGAAATCTCGGTGTGCTCTGCCCACGCCGACCCCCGTCCGCACAGGGAGCAGAGCCCTCCGCAGCCGGGCCAGGGCTTGCAGCTGCTCCTGCCAGCCCCCGCTGACAGCCCGCTGCCCTCACTCACCTCTGTAGATGAGCTGCAGCTCTTCCTTCTTCCCCCTCAGGTGCGGCCCGGCGATCCCTGGGTACATATAGCCTGTCATGCCTCTGCCCAGCGGCACAGCTCCCTGCCAGCGGCGCTGCCAGCCCTGTGGCCACACGCCCTCGTGGCCCGGCAGGGCTCAGCCCGGGCCCTTGCCGCATCCTGACGCTCAAGGGCACGGCTGCGACAGGGCGGCAGCAGCCCCGAGGGCAGCCGGGGTTCCACGGCGCCGGGCCCGGATGCCGCTGCCTGGGCAGCAGGCGGGGCTGGGGCCGAGCTGCGGCGGGACGGGGCGGGGAGGGAGCCCGGGCTCACCCATGAACCTGATGGCCGCCTCTCGCAGGGGCTCCTGTGGGCTCTGCACGTACGGCAGGGCCTGGCGCAGGTGCTCGGCCGCTCGGCTCCTGTCGTCTGCCAGCTGGAGAGAGCGGCGGGAGGGAAGGGTCGGGCCGGGCTTTGTGCCCCTTTGCCAGGCACTCCCCGCTTTGGCCGGCCCCGGCCTCCCCTGCCCGCACAGCCCTGAGGCGCGGCCAGCAGCCGCTGGGCCGGGGCTCCGTGGGCACCCGGCTCGGGCCCACAGGAGCCTGGAGAAGAGCCCGTGCGGCTCCTGCGTGCAGCCCTGGGCAGGGCCACAGCTGCCAAGCGCACACAGTGAGCACCGCGCTCAGGGGGCTTCTCCTGGCTGAGCCTGGCGCTTCCAGGCCCTCCTTACCACGCACTCTGCAAACATCCACAGCTTCTTCTTTTTCACCAGTTTTTCAAGGTCGCTTCTCCTTAGGAACTTGGCCACACAAACCAGTGTTTTCCGAGAGGCCTGGAGAGCAGCAGAGATGCAGAGATGGCCCCACAGCCCAGAGCACAGGACTCGTGTCCCTGTGCCAAGGCTGGGAGGAGGCTGCAGCCCGCCAGGCACCAGAGCAGGAGGCAGCCAAGCCCCCTCCCAGGGGGACACCAGCAGCCCACCAGTCCTCACCTCTGCCACATGTCGATTCTTATCCTGGCAGTGCAAGAAGAGTGGAAGCAGGCTCTTCTGCACCTGTGGCTTCAGGGCCTTTTTTTCTTTTTCCATTAGAAGAGTCACCATTGTCCGGAAGAGGAATATGGACACCAGCTGCACCTGGCTATTCTCCTGTATGAAAGGAAGAAAGAGAACATTTCAGCATTGGCTGCACGGGGCTCAGCTGACTGCTAGCCTGCAAATTCACAGGGCACAAAGTGTTTGAGCCACTGCCAGTGGCTGTGGCTGGGGGCGCAAAGCCTTACGTGGTCAAAGAGTGGCAGGAGGGACTCAGCCAGCTGCAGGGCGATGGGGCTGGGTATCAGCATGTCCTTCTCCAACACGATAAAGCTGAGTACCATGACTGTCACTGTAACTATTTCTCCATCTCTGTCCTGCAGGAGCTCCACAAGTCTTTCAATGAGGCTGCACATTTTTTGGTCTGTGCGGAACACAAGTCTGTTAAATGCACAGCAATGGACGGCAACAAAAAAGGGAATTTCCTCAGTGAACATCAAAGCAGACACGTGGGGAAGTGCAGAGGATAGGGATAAGTTGTGTGTCAGGCAGGAATGGGTTGGGGCTTCCTTCCTCCGTGAGTGGCTGCTTCTAAGAGGCCTCTGGGGAGCGTGGGGAACAGGAGCTGGCAGACAGGAGCGTGGCACATCCCTGGGGGCGTGGCACGGCAGTGTGCACAGCAGGGCCAGCAGGCAGGGAACAAGTTTTCTTGCTAGTAAGATTTCCTGTGTGTTGTCTGCTGTGTTTCTGTTGGCTGGCTGGTGTTAGGGTTTCTGTTACATGATCAAAACCTGCAGTTAGTACAAGTGTATGTAACCAAGTGGAACCCTCAAAAAAGGATGTGCTTGTTGTAAGGGTCGGTCCGAAGTTCCCCTCGATTTTGCCTCCCTACCGTCACAAGGAGACCTCGAGGACCCCCACCCAGGCTGACTCCCAACAATGGTTTCCTGGCCGGGCCAGGTGGATGCTCGTGACTGTGTGCTGGTGTATTGTGTTCACTTGGACTGTGCTGTTGTGACACCAACCAGAGGTTGTGTTGCATCAACTGATGACTGCTTGTCCGTACCTGTCTCCTGCAGCACCACACAATGGTCCATAAATCTTCCCACCTCTTGGCCAGAGGCCACTCGCTTTGGAGAAGGACTATAAAAGAGCGACCCTCTGGGAAAGACCCTTTGAGATCTCTCCACTGATGAAGACCCCCTGGAGAAGACCCCTGAGATCTCCCCACAGATGAAGACTCGTCTATCAGATGACCCGTGAGGACGCCCGTCTTGTCGGTTGGTAGCTATTTTCCCATCCCTTCCTTTCCTTCCCCTTTCCCTATACTTTGTTTCCTATACCTCTCCCCTTTACCGTAACTGAGTTGTTGGCATTTGATGAAATGCATTGCTGTTGTTGAATAAACTGATTTTCTGCTGTTGAATAAACTGATTTTGTCCCCTGCATTTTGCCTGTTTGCACCTTTAAGATCAAAAGAACCATCACGACCCCCGCTCTGCATTAATAGCGGATCGTGACATGAAACTGGTGTCATGGACAGGATTTTCTGGCAGACAGAAGGGATGCAAGGTTGACTGTAGTCTGTATCAGGGGAAGGAAGTCTTACTCCAGCCGCACCTAGCTGGCCACCTTGGATGGGTGAGCCTGTCTAGAAAGCAAGGGGGGTTTTTCTGATTTCCCGCAGACTGCAGACACCTTGGTGTGGAGCATCCCCAGACTCGCTTGAGGGTTCTGTCGTCAGAATTTCACAAAAGATCTACTGGTGCAAAAGGTGGGACACTGTTGTTGTTGTTGTTGTTGTTGTTGTTGTTGTTGTTGTTTTTTATGATGTTTGACTACTTGGTGTAGTGAAGAGACAACCTGGTGTTTTGTAACTAAGGAGTGCCTCCCAAGTAGTTTGGTCTCTTCACCCGCACAGGGAAGCAAAGGGGGGCACACAGCGGAAGCTGTTTCGTTGTGTGTGGTAACTTAAGCAATAGATCTCCCTGTTGTGGTTTTTACTTATCCCTTCACAAAATGACTGAGAATTCCACTGTAACAGATAAAGCTGCATTTTATGCTCTATTAGCTAAGTATAGCGCCAGACCGTCCCAAGGTGGGGAGGAATGGGCTAACAATAATCGGTTTAATCTGGAGAATGTGATTGATAGAATATATTCTTTGCAACATGAGTCAAAGTTCAAACTGGGCAAAAATAAAACCATACTCTGCTCAGTTTTGGGAGCTTGTCTTACAGCAGCCATAGAAACTCGCTCTAAGCGAGTGAGTGAAGAAAGCACAATTATAGATTCTTTACAAAATCTTGTTCAAATTTTGTAAAAGCAATTAGATCAAGAAAGGCATGAGAACCATTTGTTGCTAGATGAAAATAATTTGTTAAAAGCTGCCTTAAGAGAAGAATGGGACAAAAATTCAACGCAGGGTATAACACCAAAAGAAACACAGGAGAAGGAAGCTATTCACATTAATCCAATACACTCTCAAAAAGACCTAATTTTGATGAAAAATTGTGGGCAACACTGCTGCCCCAACTTAAAACCTGTGATTAAAATAGAATATGATTATATCAGTGATGCACCCCCCGAGCAATGTTCTCCACAGGTTCTGGGCAGTGTACCAGAGCAAACTTCTCCACAAGTTCTGAACAATGAACCAAATCAATCTCCTCCACAGGCTCTGGGAGCTGAGCCAAAGCAGTACACCTGCACTGGGCTTTCCCAAGGGTCTGAACATTCCCCCACTTCGGCCCACCACACTTTAGCCCAGGAATTAGAAAAGATACCCAAACGTGACAATACAGCTGTCTATCAATACATTGATGATATTCTGGTGGGAAGGGATGAAATAAAAGTAGTGGGGGATACCCAACAAAAAATAATCTCTCATTTGGAAAACCCTGATTTGCAAATTTCCTCAGAGAAAATTCAAAAACCTTCTCAGGAGGTGAAGTTGTTGGGAATTTGGGGGAAAGGAAGTATGACATGTATTCCACCTGATACTCTAACCTCCCTGGATCAAATTAAATTGCCTGAATCCAGGAAAGAGATCCAACAGGCTCTAGAATTATTAGTGTTCTGGAGAAAACACATCACAGTCACTATTGAGACCCCTCCCCCTGACTGGGTGGCCCAGAGATCCTCAGTTGGGAAGTGGTATGCCCAGATCAAACATTACTGTAACATCTTCTCAGTGATAGAAAGAGCTATAAAAAATCTGGCAATACAAGAAACTGAGAGCTTGGCAAATAGCCATGACAAACCTGCCCTGGTAAGTAAAGTAGCCACTCCTTTCTCCCCTGAACAATCAGCAAATTCTTGGTTCACTGATGCTTCTGCCAAACGAGAGGGAAAGGTGGGGAGATACAGGGCAGTAGCCCTCCCCACTTCTGTGGTGAACAAATTATTACTGAGGGAGAAGGCAGCTCTCAGGCTGGGGAGCTGACAGTTGTTTGGAGTGTTTTCCAACTTGAGGTACAGAATATCTCTCTTGTTTACATCTACACTGACTCCTATGATGTGTTTAAAGGAGGTACAGTGGCCTCCTTTTGCTGTGTTTAAAGGAGGTACAGAGTGGCTTCCTTTTCAGCAGCAAAATGAGTGGGAAGTTAACAGAATTCCAGTCCACGCTACACACTGGATAGTTCCATCATTTTAATCTCCTGCCTCCTGGAGGCAGACTCTGTTTGTGTTTACTTTTCACAGAAGAACACCGAGGGACATGAAGAAGCACCCCCCCTTAGTGTTGGATGACAAAAACAAGGTTTTTCCTCCTTCCATGGTGACACAAGGTGATGGTGTCACAATAACTTGTAAATTAGTGGCTGGATCCCTCACCGAACCTGCATACAGTTATGGCACAGGACTTTATGGCCGTGTTTTATATTGTGAAATTCATAATTAGGACTGTTGGCTAAACTTAACTGCTATACAACTTTCCTACAAAATCATGTGTGGAAAAAATGATACAAAATACTGGGGGGAACTTGATGTTAATGTTGTAACACCTACTACCCAACCACCGCTTGTGCTGAGCCCTACGATTTTTCAATTTGGACCATATGTAATTAGAAAAACTGGCCAACAACAAATATTATTTAATCCGGCATGGTCTCTCAAACAGATCAAATTGCTGATGCAAAATAATGTCTCAGAATTTCAGCCAGCTTGTTCACCCTTTCTACAGACTTCTTTTGAGGGATGGACAACCTGGCTGCGGAAACGGAATCCTTCTAAAAAAACGAATGGCAAGAGACATAACCGGTGTTGTGGGAACAGGATTGGGAATTTTGAATGGCATCGATTCAGAAGTACTAATGAATAAATTGGCTACCACAGCTGGAGATGTAACCAAATTACAGCAGCCCCTGCAATCATCCTTAACAGCTTTGGGGACCCAACAGTGGTTGTTATCAAACATATTACCAAGTTGGGAAAAGGTAAACGTAAATGACCACAAATTGATAATCGATGCACTTGGTACTACCAAATAACATCTCTTTGGCTCTCAGTTGTATCCAGGCCCAGTTGTGGATGCAGTCGGTTGCTGCTTTAATTATAAGAGAAGGTGAGGAAGGCACTTTTCCCACTGAAATTCGAAAAATAGTCTGGGACAGTGGCACTGATTTTGAAAAAGAATTCCAGTCCTGGTGGAACTTAGTAACTTTTACCTATGATCCCAGCACAAACACAGCCACAGCCTTTGTACTGACAATTTGTAATGCTTCAGTGCATTCAATATTCCCCATCATTACATTAGGGTTGAACCATGATGGAGCTATTCTCTATCCTTTCGAGCATAGGGAATGGGCCCGTCAAATTGGTGGGAGGTGGCAAACTGTCAATTTGGAAACTTGCATTGTCCGGGAACAACAAGTGTTTATCTGTGAAAGTAATGCAATCAGAGCTCAAGATATTTGCTTGGATACAGAACAGAATGTTTGCAATTTTGAAATTCATCCAAACAAGGTTCCTGAAACAGTACTGGTATATGTAGGCAATGGATGTGCATGCTTTAGAAGTGCTTGTGATGGTGTTTTCATAGAAAATTTAGTAGTGAATACCAAAAATCATTCAAACTTTTGTGTCTGTAACTTTACTAGGATTTCAGGATGTGATTTTTTCCTATGTAGCCCCAGTTACTTCTCACCACCTTTTGCAGTCAAATTACACACTGATCCACCATCTATTGCCCACTCCAATTGGAATGAACCTTTCTCTGGTGAAGCAATTGTTGCTCCACCAAGATCTGATCGAAATTTTGGAGAAGATCAAGAAAAACGGACAGAAAACTCTAATAGCTGTTCATCACAATGTGGAAAAAATACATCGTGTTTTGGAAAGGGTAAAGACAGATGCTGAACACAGGTGGTGGGATACTCTATTTGGGTGGTCACCTACTGCTACAGGTGTCCTGAACAAATTGTGTCATCCCACCATTGTTCTTTTGATTTTGGTTTTAATTGGTTTTGTTTTATCAGCAATTCTATACATTATGACTTGGAGAATAATGAAACGGTTAGCACAATTGGCATCTGTGACAGATGTATCCAGATCGGTTACTGTTGACACCCCTAGAGTTATTGACACAAGGCTTTAAATAGGATAAAATATGATTTTTAACTAGAATTGATTATCTTCTAATTGCAATTAGAATTGTTTAATCAAAAACTTGCTTTAAAAAATTGATTTATTTCTAATCAAAATTGAAAAATTTAAAGAATTGAACAAATTGTTTGAAATTGTTAGCAATCAAAAAAATTGAATATAATTAATCTGTTTTGTTTTCCCTTTTCTCCTTTTCCTTATCCTGTCCCTTATCTTTTTCCTACTGTCCTGCCTCTGTTTTCCGGGATATGCTACCAACTTGGACGAGTCCTGAAGACACCACAACTGCAGATTTCACTACAACTCCACAAAGGGGGGGCTCTTGACGACGATCGTGAGTCACGAGGTGGTGTAAGGGTCGGTCCGAAGTTCCCCTCGATTTTGCCTCCCTACCGTCACAAGGAGACCTCGAGGACCCCCACCCAGGCTGACTCCCAACAATGGTTTCCTGGCCGGGCCAGGTGGATGCTCGTGACTGTGTGCTGGTGTATTGTGTTCACTGGGACTGTGCTGTTGTGACACCAACCAGAGGTTGTGTTGTGTCAACTGAGGACTGCTTGTCTGTACCTGTCTCCTGCAGCACCACACAATGGTCCATAAATCTTCCCACCTCTTGGCCAGAAGCCACTCGCTTTGGAGAAGGACTATAAAAGAGCAACCCTCTGGAAAAGACCCTTTGAGATCTCTCCACTGATGAAGACCCCCTGGAGAAGACCCCTGAGATCTCCCCACGGACAAAGACTCGTCTATCAGATGACCCGTGAGGACGCCCGTCTCGTCTGTTGGTAGCTATTTTCCCATCCCTTCCTTTCCTTCCCCTTTCCCTATACTTTGTTTCCTATACCTCTCCCCTTTACCGTAACTGAGTTGTTGGCATTTGATGAAATGCATTGCTGTTGTTGAATAAACTGATTTTCTGCTGTTGAATAAACTGATTTTGTCCCCTGCATTTTGCCTGTTTGCACCTTTAAGATCAAAAGAACCATCACGACCCCACTCTGCATTAATAGCGGATCGTGACACCTGTACAGACCCATTTCTTTGTGGAATGTTTGAGCTTATCAGTGGTTTCAGGGGGCGTTCTGGAGGAATCCTGCCTGTGGTGTGAACGGGTGAACCATCTCCTTTCACTGGTGGCCGAGCTTTGGGAGGAGGTTGAAAGAACAAGAAGTATCAGGGAAAGTGAAAGGGAAATAGACTGGTGGAGTTCAGCCCTTCCATCTTTGAGAGTGGTCAAACAAGAGTCAGAGGACTCCTATGCCTCCCACTGTTAGGCAATAGAAAGGCACCTGGTAGATGAAGGGGACTGGAAATGGTTCCCTGCTCAGGGAGGTAATAATAAAAATTCCTCCTGGCCCCCATCACCTAGCCAGGTGCCACTCCAGAATAAGTATGAAGGCCTGGATTTAGAGAGTCAGCCAGATGATTCAGATGATTTAGAAGAAAATTATCTGCACAGTGAGCCTCCCCATTACAATTCATCTGTCAAAGGGATCACCACCTCTGACATGAAAAGGAAAAGAAGGGTAGTTGTAGTGGGTGACTCCCTTCTGAGGGGAACTGAGGGCCCCATATGTCGACCGGACCTATCCCACAGGGAGGTCTGCTGCCTCCCTGGAGCCTGGGTATGGGATATCACGGAGAGACTTCGTGGGCTGATTCAGCCCTCTGGTTATTACCCACTGCCAATAGTCCAGGCTGTCAGTGATGAGACTGAAAAGAGGAGTGTCAGGGCAATTAAAAGGGACTTTAGGGCATTGGGTCAAGTGGTTGGTAGGAGTGGGGCACAGGTAGTCTTTTCCTCAGTCCCCGTGGTGGCTGAGATAAACAGTGAAAGGAATAGGAGAATTCACATCATTAACAAGTGGCTCAATCAAGGGTTGGTGTCATTGGCAAAATTTTGGATTTTTTGATCATGGGGCAACTTTTACAGGACCTCCCTGCTGGAATCAGATGGGATCCATCTCTCACTTAAGGGCAGAAGGCTTTTAGCTCATGAACTTGCAGACCTTGTTGAGAGGGCTTTTAACTAGGTTTGAAGGAGGAAGGGGATGCAGCTGGGCTGTCTGAAAGCAGGCCCAAGGGTGGTAAGCCTGAGTTAGGGGTGAAATCAGTAGCCCAGCTGAGGTGCATGTACCCCAATGCACGCTGCATGGGTAATAAACAAGAAGAGCTGGAAGCCATGGTGCAAGAGCAGAGCTATGATGTAGCTGCCATCGCTGAAACATGGTGGGATGAATCACAGAGCTGGAGCACTGCACTGGATGGCTACAAGCTCTTCAGAAGAGACAGGAAAGGGAGAAGTGGAGGGGTGGCCCTTTATATTAGGGAGGCTTTTGACACCATGGGTATTGAAATGAATGATGATCAAGTTGAGTGCCTATGGGTAAGAATTCAGGGCAAGGCTACTAAGGCTGACATCCTACTAGGAGTCTGTTTTCGTCCACCCAACCAGGGAGGAGAGGTGGACAACTTATTCTATAAGCAGCTGGAGAATGTTTCAGCATCATCAGCCCTTGTTCTTGTAGGTGACTTTAAGCTGCCAGACATCTGCTGGAAACTCAATACAGCAGAAAAGAGGAAGTTCTTAGAGTGTCTGGAGGAAAATTTCTTGTTATCCTGGTGAGTCAGCCCACCAGGGAAGGGACTATATTAGATCCGTAGTTTGTAAATAGAGATGGGCTGGTGGCAGATGGGGTGGTTGGAGGCCGCTTGGGGCACAGTGATCATGAAGTTACAGAGTTCTCGATATTTGGTGAAATCAAGAGGAACATCAATAAGACTTTTACATGAGACTTCCAGAGGGCAGACTTTGGCATATTTAGGAAACTTATTCAGAGAGTTCCTTGGGAAGCAGCCCTTAAAAATAATGGAGTTCAGGAAAGGTGGGCGTGCTTCCAAACAGAGATCTTGAGGGCACAGGAGCAGACTGTCTCTGTGTCCTGAAAGGTGAGTCAACGAGGGAAACGTCCAGCCTGGATGGGCAAGGAGGTTTTGAAGGAACTTCGAAATAAAAAGAGGATGTATCATCTTTGGAAGGAGAGTCAGGTCTCTCAAGAAGTATTTAAGGGGGCAACTAGAGAGTGTAGGAAAAAAATTAGGGAGGCCAAAGCTGTGTTTGAACTACAAATGGCAACTTCTGTAGAAGAGAATAAAAAATGTTTTTACAAATATATTAATGGTAAAAGGAAGGGTAAGTCCAGCCCTTGTTCTCTATTGGATGAGCGAGGGAATTTAGTAACTGCAGATGCAGAGAAGGCAGAAGTCCTTAACACCTTCTTTGCCTCAATCTTTAGTGGGAAGATGGCTTGTCCTCTGGACAAGTGTACTCCTGGATTGTAGATGCTATCAAGGAGCAGAATGGTCCCCCTGTTATCCAGGAGGAGGCAGTCAGAGAACCGCTGAGCAGCTTAGATGTTCATAAATGTATGGGACCAGATGGGATCCACGCCAGGCCGATGAGGGAGCTGGCAGATGTGCTGGCAAAGCCCCTCTGCATCATTTACCAGCAGTCCTGGCTCACTGGTGAGGTTCCAAATGACTGGAAGCTGGCCAATGTGACACTCACTCACAAAACGGGTGGGAAGGAGGATCCTGGCCAGTTATTATAGGCCAGTTAGCCTGAGCTCAGTACCAGGTAAGGTAATGACACAGTTTCTACTGAGTGTTCTCATGCAGCACTTACAGGATGGTCAGGGTATCAGACCCAGCCAGCATAGGTTTAGGAGAGGTAGGTCGTGTTTGAGCAACCTGATCTCCTTTTATGACCAAGTGACCCACCTGGTGGGTGTGGGAAGGGCTGTGGATGTTGTGTATTTGGAGTCCAGCAAGGCCTTTGACACTGTCTCACACAGCATTCCCTGGAAAAGCTGCAGCCCACGGCTTGGACAGGAGCACTCTGGATGGCTGGCCCAGAGAGTGGTGGTGAATGGTGCTGCATCCAGCTGGGGATCAGTCACCAGTGGTGTCCCTCAGGGCTCTGTGCTGGGGCCAGTCCCGTTCAATATTTTTATTGACGACATGGATGAGGGTATTGAGTCTTTCATTAGTAAAGTTACAGAAAACACAAAGCTGGGAGCATGTGTAGATCTGCTGGAAGGTAGGAGGGCTCTGCAGAAAGACCTGGAATGGTTGGATGGACAGGCAGAGTCCAATAAAATGAAGTTTAATACATCCAAGTGCTGAGTCCTGCATTTTGGCCTCCATAACCCCCTGCAACGTTATAGGCTGGGAATGCTGTGGCTGGACAGTGCCCAGGCCAGAAGGGACCTGGGGGTGCTGGTCAACAGCCGACTGAACATGAGCCAGCAGTGTGCCCTGGTGGCCAAGAAGGTCAATGGCCCCTGGCCTGGATCAGGAAGAGTGTGGCCAGCAGGAGCAGGAGGGTCATTCTTCCCCTGTACTCAGCACTGGTGAGGCCACGCCTTGAGTGCTGTGTCCAGTTCTGGGCCCCTCTGTTTTGGAAGGTCCTTGAGACACTTGAGCATGTCCAGAGGAGAGCAACAAGGCTGGGGAGGGGCTCGGAACACAAAGCCTGTGAGGAATGACTGAGGGAGCTGGGGTTGTTTAGCCTGGAGAAAAGGAGACTCAGGGGTGACCTTATCTCTCTCTACAACTCCCTGAAAGGTGGCTGTAGTCAGGTGGGGTTGGTCTCTTTCTCCAAGCAGCACTGACAGAATGAGAAGACAGAGTCTTAAGCTGCGCCAAGGGAAATACAGGTTGGATATTAGGAAAAAGTGATCAAGTACCAGATTGTCTGCCCAGGGAGGTGGTGGAGTCTCCGTCCCTGGATGCACATAAGAAAAGACTGGATGTGGCACTCAGTGCCATGGCTTAGTTGAAGTGTTAGGGCATGGATTGGACTCGATGATTTGAAGGTCTCTTCTAACCCAGTGATTCTTTCATTCTGTGAAAAGACCAGCAATAATTCTGCCTTGCCAGCGTTTCTTAAGAGTGTGTTGGTGTTCTTAAGGAAAGCTACACATTTGGGGAAACACCTTTGGAGGAAAGGGGCTTACTTCTTCAGGGAAGTGCTTCCCAAGGAGATCCCAGTGCCGTAGGTGCCAGTGTCCCCCTTTGGCTCCCTGTGGTCCTTTCAGTCCTTGAGGCCCGCTGCCCTTGGCACAGGGGCAGGGGAAGGGCGAAGGCTGTGAAGAGCAGGTTTGGCATCTGCCTGGAGCTGTGGAGACCAACCCAGGCTAGTGCAGCAGGGTGTGTTACCCCCCTTTGAACGGAGGTGTGAGCAGGAGCATCTCTGTGCAGCTGCGAGCCCCAAAGCTCTCTTTGAGAGCTGTGAATTAAAAGGCCTTTACGCACACACTGTTCACATCTCACCTGCCTGCTGTGTTTCAGCTCTTGGCAATATGCAATTGCCTCTCGCTTGGAGGAAGCTGCTGTGGGCTAGGGCCAGCAAAGAGCTGGGTTGTGTGGGCCAGGCTACGTGCAGAGTCTTGGCTGATCCTGGTGTGTCCCCGGCCTCACCAAAGGCTGGGAAGGTTTTCCTCCTAAGGCATCCTGCTGATTGGCTCTTCCTGTGCACCTTGGAGAGGAGAAGGTCGGCATTTCTGGCATCTTGGCATTAGCAGGCCTTAAAATGAGGGCGTGTTGTGGAGCAAGCCCAGCTGAAATAGCCTGAGAGGAGCCAGCCCAGTTCTCCTTGCTCCTTTCTGCTGACACCAGATCTTTTGTCTGCTTTAGGGATGACCCTGGCTCTGTCGGGGCTGCTGGGTGGACACGAGACAGCAGCTCCTGTCCCGCTGGGTCCCAGCAGTGCCCCGCAGCAGTCCTGCGTGCACACCAGGATGCTGGCCAAGAGAGGTCCTGGAAGCTGAGGCAGCTGATTTTAAGCTTTTGCAGGTGCCTACAGGTCAAGGCCAACGGTGTTCCCTCAGGATATAGCTGTCCTGAGGATTCCCCCCACAGCTGTCTGATGTCATCCACTCCTTGTGGTACCAGGTGCTTTCCTGTGGAATGTTCTGCCTCCTTCAAGAGTCAAGAGGGAGCTGGAAAAAGAGCTTGCCAGGCCACTCTCCATCCTTTCCCAGCACTGCTGCTCAAGTGCAGAAATCCAAGGTGAGTACCAATGTGCAAATGTAACAGCTGTGCACAGGGAGGGGTGGTGGGAAGGATGGTCCAGGGACCATAGACCTGGCAGCCTGAGCTTGCTACCAGGGAATGCCCTGGAGCAGATCCTCCTGAGTGCCATCCCACGGCACGTGCAGGGAACCAGGGAGTCTGCTGGAGGCTGGGAAAGCTCTGCGGAGGGATGGGGATAGCTGGGGATCTTGGCAGGCTGTTGGGGGCTCGTGTGTGGCTGTTTAGGGGGGTTGGTGTTGGTGGGTGTCTTGGGGAAGGAGTTGTCTGGGAGGTGAGAGGTGAAATTGGAGTCAGCTTGAAGGCAGCATCTGTGCTTTGGCACAGCTTAGGTTATGGAGGGCAGAAGGAATAGCTGTGATTTTTTCTGTTAGTGGCCCTGATTCTCCTGCAGGGAGGAAGAGAGGACAGCTGGACTTCATGAGCCACTTAGCTATCTGTACCAGGAGGAGGATTAGCCATTTTGCAATCTACTCATTTGTTTGGGCTAATTTTGTGACACTGAGTGGACTTCGATTCCTTGCGAGCTTTTATTCTTTCATAGAATTAGGATGTTCTCATCTCTTCACTGAAAACCATTTGCAAAGTAAAGAATGGCCTTTTTTGCCTCTGTGTAGTGTTCTTTTGTAAAGTGACTCTCAATGGATGATGTTAAGGGAAACGAGTTGCCGTTTTGAGATGGGAAGCAAACTTCCAAATCTATCACACTCTCAGGCCATGCCAATGAATTTAGGAAGTTTGCAACTTTTTGGAATTACTTGAGTTGAGAAATTGGGAAGGAAAGCTTTCCTGATTTGAGGATTTTTAAATGCCCTGTGCCCGTGGAGCCGGATATCGCCGGATATGATTTGAGCCATTCCTAACATTCCTGTCAGGCTGTCTTAGACATTTGGGCCAAGGGATTCCTGGGCCACTTTGCGTGGTCTCAGGGTGTCCCCAGGCCAGGTGGCAGCGTGTGCAAGGGCCCTTTGTGACACGGTGCAGCATGGTCACTGTGGCATGGAACGCTGTCAAAGGACCCTTTGTGACATGTGGTGACATAGGAGCTGGTGGTGACACGGCCACACCACAGTGCTCGGAGCACACGACGGGACAGGACGCCCCAGAGCTGTGCTGTGAGGAGCCTCTGCACAGCACACTCCTTCGTGCCTGACCCAGAGCTTTTCTGAGTCATTATTCCTGCAGGTGACCTCGAGGCCAGACCACAGGACTTGGTGACCTGCGGCCTTCCCAAGTCTGGTATTCTCCAGGTGCCCTGCAGAGGGATAGATCGTGGGACTTGGTGCCGAGGTTTCCGAGGCATCTCCCATTCCCGCAGCAGTTGCCCTCAAGACCACACTGAGGGATTTTCTGACCACAGTCGTTGACGAGGAGTGTCCCATCCTTGTGGAAGGAGCCCTCGAGACCAGAGTGCAGGACCTGCTGTCCTGTACTCTTACCAGGAGAGCAGTCTTGTCTTCCAGGCACGACTACAAGACTTGCTAACTCAGAGGTTTTCCAAGGCATCTCTCCTGCCAGTAGCCATCAATCCAGGCACTGACATGGAGCAGAGACCCCCGAGAGTGCCCAAGCTGGCCTGGGTGATAGAAGAGGAAGAAAACCCTGGATCTTCCCCAGCACGGGAGACTGAAGAGGTGGTGCCGTTCCAGCCAGAACAGGAGGGTGAGCTGGGCTTCAGGGCTGCTGCCAGCATCCAGCTTGGCCCCATCCTATCCCATCCCATCCCATCCCATCCCATCCCATCCCCTGTGGACACACCCATGGACAGGACAGAAGAGGGGCCGGGCAGACAGCTCACAGTGGCCGTGCTCCATCCCCTGGGGCATCCCGGGGCTGTCCCTGCCTGGGGAATGCAGGCCTGGCTGTGTTCTCCAGCCTCTCCCGCAGCCCCTCAGCTCTGGCTCTGCTCGCTCTTTGCCAGGTGCAGCCATGGAGCCGACACAAAAGCAGGAACCCACTGGTGGCCTCTTCCATAGGACAGCACAGGTACCTGCAGCCATCCCCAGCTGGGCTGGGCCTGCTGTCACTGCTCAGCCAAGTGCCATGCTTGGAGCACTCCATGGAAAAGCCCTGGCTTCTTCCCCTTTGTTATCCTGCCAGACGTGCAAATTCACCACATGCATTTGGCAGGAAGAGACCAGTGTCATGGGCCTTGAGATTATTGAAAACGGTGACATCTACACCACTGACACCAGTGCTGCCATGATGGATTTGCTTGTGGAGAAGGGTGTTTTCATTCCAGAGCAGGTAAGCAGCCTGTGGCCAGGGTTTAATTCCTCCATGAGTCATATGGCCTCTCAAGCCACTGGGGCCTGCTGGTCCCTGTAAGCCTTTGAGGCCATTCCAGTGTGGTGGGAAGGGAAACACTTCTCTGGGGACATTACTCCCTCTAGCAGGTTTCCAAGTCTCCCCACGCCTCCTTCAGGTGCCTGGCATGGTGAGGTACATCTACCAGTGGCTCATGACCAATGAGTCTGCTGACCACACGATGGAGAACACTCTGCTGGATCTCACTGAGGCACAGCCCGCTGATGTGGTGATGACACTCCTACGTGTGGCCCCATCGTGTGACAGGTATGGGGCCCACCAGCCCAGAGGGCTCAGGGCTCACCAGCCCATCACCCTGTACAACCTGTTCCAGGTGTCTGAGCAACAGAGAGTTCCAGGGCCCTCTGGCTGCTCCCTTTCCCAGCCCTGGCATGTCAGCCCCTGGGCCTGCTGCCATGCTCCCTCCCTGCCCCTCAGGGGCCTGTCCCCACAGGGCTGGGCTGCCTGGATGCCACCAGCGAGGGGCAGTGGGCAGAGGCAGAGCTGACAGCCAGCTCAGCTCCCTGCTGCTGCCCAGGCCACAGTTCTGTGTCTGAGACTGCCCTGAGACAGAGCTCTGACCCCACAGAGCTGCTATGGCCATGTGGAAGACGATCATGTCCTCGAGCAGGACTGTGGAGCCAGTGCTGGAGATACTCCTGGATGTGCTGGGGGACTGGCCAGAGCACAGCACATACACCTCTGATGGGGACAGAACGTGTGTCTTTGCCCTGGCTGTGAGTTTCTGGAACTGGCCTTTGCTCACCCCAAAGCCGCCTCTCCAGCAGCTCTCCACCCTCCTTCCCCCACTGCATCTCCCTGCCTCAGGCACTGCGCTGAATCCTGGCCTAGGGGCAGCTTCATGGGCACCAGGCCCGGTGCTCCCCCTGCATCTCCCCTGGCCTCTCCGTGCCACGCTCGGGCCCTGCCGCACCGACACCTGGGCACTGAGCGCTGTCTCGGGGTGCTTTGTCCTTTGCAGGCAACTCTGGTGATGTGGAAGATCCTCCAGGTGCCCTGCTGGCCAGATATACTGGTGACGTATTTCCCCTGTCTGTTTGTCCACCTGCTCTTCCAAGTGTTCTTCAGCACTCTGGATACACCAGAGGAGGTCGATAACTTCTGGAAGGGATGCCAGGAAGAACATGGCCTTGCCACCAGCCCCAACAGGTTCTCCATGCCAGTCCACCTGTCCCTGACACATCCCCTGTCAAGGAGCCAGTGCTCCCAGTGTGACCTGAGCTTTGCTCTGCACACAGGTTTGCAGTGCAGACCCTGAAGTCTCTGCTCTGCTTTCTCCAGTGTGAGGATGTGGTGATGGCAATGGAGCGCAAGCGTGGCTGGGACACGCTGCTCTGTGTTGACACCCACCACTATGCCGTGGGTCTGTTGGCCAGGTGAGATTCCCTGCTCTCCACTGCCCCCCAGCATTTGTGTTCTGTGCCCGGGGTGTGCCACACAGTCCCTGTGGTCATGGGCCAGAGGGCCTTGTCACTGAGAGATGGCCAATCAGACTGCAAATGGCTGGGAGAGGAGGTGCTCAGGAGCAGCCACCTTCCAATGGCCCTGCTCCCCTTGTATCATGGTGGGGAAAGACCAGAGAGATTTACCCCCCAACTCAGGAACCTGGTTTCTTTTTCGGCCTGCTAGGGAGATGCGTCATGCTTCTATATGGTTGTGTTCCAGTATTGCACTCCACCTACTCCAGGTGCTCACCATACAGGAAACATGCTGGGATCTGCCTGCCATGGCATTTCTTGTGGAGGTGAGCCTGATGGCCAGCGCTGCCTCACTGAGCTGCCTCCCAGCTCTCTGCCCTCTCATCACCACAGCTGCCTGGGACGGTGCCCGTGCCCCGTGCTGCTGTCTGGGCCCAGCCCTGTGCAGTTCTGGGCTCTTGCTGGCCGGGTCCCCTGTCATTGCCCTCTGCCTTTCAGGTCCTCAGGTGCCTGGACCCCCGTGAATGTGGTGGCAGTGTTGTAAAGGTCACATCAAGGTACCTGCAGAGCGAGTGCAGGGAGAAGCGTTGCCTGGCACTCAGGGCCCTTCTTGAGCTCATTGATGATCCCTCCATGGTGAGAAGGGGGCAGTGGCTGAAGCTGCACTGGGGAAAGCAGCCCCTTGGGCTTCGGGTGCTGGAGCAGCTGCTCCCAGCTCTCCTGCCTCCCTGTTCAGCTGCCCGAGTGCTTCAGGACAGGCCTTTGGCCTCTGCGGCCTGAGGCAGCAGGGTGGCGTTTCACAGACTTGTGTTCTGCACAGGCCGAAAAAATGTTCAGCCTGACTGAAGGCCTCATGGACCTACTGTGGGACAAGGATGCAGAGATAGTTGGGATGACACTCATCACCATCAACTTTATATTCATGCACAAATATTTCCTGATACCAAGCTCCATTGCACTGCAATTGGCTGAGGCGCTCTTGCCTTTCCTTGACGCGGTAAGGCTCTGTGCCCCAGGCCATGGCCCCTGGGTGCTTCTCAGAAGCTTGGTGGCCTATGGATTTTAAGGTGGGTGCTGGAATGGGCCTGGATCAGCCAAAGCTGAGGATTTTTTTTCCTTCCTTTCATACAGGATGATAGCCAGGTGCAGCTGCTCTCCATAAGGCTCTTCCAAGATATGCTGGAACATTTCATGGAAGAGAGAGAAAAGCTTTTGGAGAATCCAGTGCAGCAGAGTCTCCTCCCTCTCTTCTTCCACTGCCATGATGAGAATCTGCATGTGGCACAGGTGAGGACTGGTGGGCTGCTGGTGTCTCCCTGGGAGGGGGCTCGGCTGCCTCCTGCCCTGGCACCTCCCAGGCTACAGCCTCCTCCCAGCCTTGGCACAGGGACACGGCTCCTGTGCCCTGAGCTGCAGTGCCATCTGCACATCTCTGCTGCTCTCCAGGCCTCTCGGGAAACCCTGCTTTGTGTGGTCAAATTCCTGAAGAACAGGGATCTCAAAAAGCTGGTGAAGGAGGAGAAACTCTGGAAGTTCGCCGAGTGCCTGGTAAGGAGGGCCTGGAAGCGCCAGGCTCAGCCTGGAGGAGCCCCCTGAGCGCGGTGCTCACTGTGTGCGCTTGGCAGCTGTGGCCCTGCCCAGGGCTGCACGCAGGAGCCGCACGGGCTCTTCTCCAGGCTCCTGGGGGCCCGAGCCGGGTGCCCACGGAGCCCCGGCCCAGCGGCTGCTGGCCGCGCCTCAGGGCTGTGCGGGCAGGGGAGGCCGGGGCCGGCCAAAGCAGGGAGCGCCTGGCAAAGGGGCACAAAGCCCGGCCCGACCCTTCCCTCCCGCCGCTCTCTCCAGCTGGCAGACGACAGGAGCCGAGCGGCCGAGCACCTGCGCCAGGCCCTGCCGTACGCGCAGAGCCCACAGGAGCCCCTGCGAGAGGCGGCCATCAGGTTCATGGGTGAGCCCGGGCTCCCTCCCCGCCCCGCCCCGTCCCGCCGCAGCTCGGCCCCAGCCCCGCCTGCTGCCCCGGCAGCGGCATCCGGGCCCGGCGCCGTGGAGCCCCGGCTGCCCTCGGGGCTGCTGCCGCCCTGTGTCGCAGCCGTGCCCTTGAGCGTCAGGATGCGGCAAGGGCCCGGGCTGAGCCCTGCCGGGCCACGAGGGCGTGTGGCCACAGGGCTGGCAGCGCCGCTGGCAGGGAGCTGTGCCGCTGGGCAGATGCATGACAGGCTATATGTACCCAGGGATCGCCGGACGGAGCTTTCGGAGGCAGCAGGAAGAGCTGCAGCTCATCTACAGAGGTGAGTGAGGGCAGCGGGCTGTCAGCGGGGGCTGGCAGGAGCAGCTGCAAGCCCTGGCCCGGCTGCGGAGGGCTCTGCTCTCTGTGCGGACGGGGGTCGGCGTGGGCAGAGCACACCGAGATTTCAGGGGCACGTGGGGGATTTGTGGCCAGCAGCTTCGGGCTGATCCCAGTGGTCCCTGCTCCCTCCTGGCCATGGCAAGAGCGGGCTGGGTTGCCCCTGGCACGGGGGGTCTCGTCATGTCCCCGCAGATCAAGGATCTGGCCATGGCTCTTTTCCTTTCTCTTCCAGCCCTGGATGACATGGCAGATGACATCAGCCTTGCCGTCGGAAGCCTGGCACTTCAAACTTCCTACATTCTTAGGGCAGTAGAGCAGCCTCGGATCTCCATGTTCCAGAGGCTGCAAACTCAGCTCCGCCGGGCATGGAAGACGCGGCCTCGTCTGTCGAGCCTCGGCCGTCTGCGCTGCTGGAGCTCTGCAGAGAACTGATCTGGGAAACTCTGTCTGCTGGGGCCACCTGAGCCAGCGAGAATTTTCTTTTTTGTCAAAATTTTTTTTTTTCTTTTTTATTGTTTTACTTTAGAAATATAGGATATGTTAGAATAGACAGACTCCCAGGAGCTTTCTTTTCCTGCCCAGGGTCTGCATGGCTGCAGGGAAGAGGGGAAATAGGTGCTTGTGCTCAGCAAGCTGCGCAGCCATGTAGTGTTGAAGGGAGAATGGCCAGAAGCCCCTTGGCCTTTGGTGGTTGTGCTGAAGCCTTTGTGCTGGTGACAGAGCGGGTGGGCAGGGGCTGGAGCTTCAGGGATCCCTGCGAGACCGGTGCCTGGAGATGGCCACGACCCCTGTCCCAGCCAGGAACCGCCATCGGTGTCCTCCTGCTCAGGTGTTGCTGGCTGGATTACTGAGAGTTCCTGTGGTGTCTCTTGATCGGGCTTTTCTGGAGCTCCTGTGGGGCTGCAGTGCTGCTGCTGGGCAGGTTGGCCTGGCTGGGGGAGACCCTGAGGGGACAGGCACTGGGAGGCCATGAAGGGATGAGGGGCTGTGGAGGCCCGATGGGACCAGGCAGTGGGAAGGCACGAGGTGTACATGTGAGGGAGTGGGTGGCAGGAGGCTACAAGGTTACAGGAGGCACCTGAGGGACTGTGGTGGGGAGCCCTAAGGAAATGGGTGTCAGAGGCCATATATAGCCCCTGGGCAGCTGCCTTGTTCCTGTAACCTGTCTGCTCTGGTGCTTTCCCAAGGTATTTCACTCAGCAGGCTCTTTAAGGGGCTCCCTATAACCGGGAGTGTCACCCTGATGCTGGCCTTTCTGAGCTGTGGGCCCAGTCTGAGTTGTGGCACTGGGCGTGTGCCCACCCTGTCCTGGGCACTGGAGTCCCCTCCGCCTCAGGCCATGAGCTCGACTGCCTGGGTGCTGAGTCTTGTTCCTGTTGTCATGACGGAGGCCAAGATCCTTGGCTTTAGGCACGACTGAGTGAGACGAGCAGAGCCTTCGAGCCCAAGGGAGAGCCCTGCAAAAAGGCCCTGTGGGCAAAGGGCTTTGCTGGCATTGCCAGGGCAGGCACACAGAGAGTGTGGTGAGCACCTTCAGGGTGCCACGGCTGGCTTGGGGCTGGGCGACCTCTCTGTGCGCAGGGCTGTCTCTCTGCTGTGCTGTCGTTGGCCTTTTGCTGTCGAGCTCCTCTGGCTGCCAGGAGACAAGGGCAGCCCTATAAGGAGAGTGCAAGCCCCTGTCTCCAAATCCTGAAGGGGGAAATGGAGCTGTCCCGGCCCGTGGCCGAGGCTGTAAGCAGAGCAGAACCTTTTCCCCACCCCTGACGGCTTTCTGCCTGCTGCTGGCCTTGGGCCAGCATGACCCGCTCTGCTGGGGCTGTGTCACTGCGGGGGTGGCTGCTGCCCCTGGGTTTGCTGATGGGACGTGAGGGTCACTGAGGAAAAGGTGGGTGTCCCAGGTGATGCTGAGGGGGCATTTGGTCGCTGAGAGGATATTAGGGTCCCAGAGGAGGCTGCAGGTGAAAGGAACGAGAGAGATTTGTCTTTACAAATAAACTGTGGGTAAAGCTAGAGAATGAGAGATGAAAGAAGCAATGGATGGAACCATCAATTCCATAGGAAAAGAAAAAGTGCGGGTCTACATTAGAAGGGGTCTGTATTAGTACCTGTATTAGCCAATGGGGTTAGAGAGAGGGAAATGCGGCCAGGAAATGAGGATAAAAAGGAGGCTGCATCCTCTAAAAATGTGAAACTCCCCAGGGGAATGTCCCATGGCCTGTCCCTTTATTCAGAGAAAGTAACAGGACTCCTCTGTCTCTGATTTGGACATAAACCTCTGGTGTTTGTGGATTAATTTTCCTGACACAAGTGCCTCATGCATCACTCAAGGGAGGCGGATTTTCCGTGTGTCACTGATGTGTCATGATGGTCTTTGAATGCCAGGCACCTGCATGCCACTGAGGTGACAGGGGAGTCACTGAGGGGGAAGTGGGTGGCGGGTGCCCTACATGCCACTGAGGTGACATGAGTGTCATAAGTACATCTTATAGTATTGGTTTTCACAAATATTAAAATGAATGCTCTATGCAGAATGTTGGAAAGCTTTGCTGAATGAATATAGTTTCTTTTAGTTCTGCTATTAGCAAAACTTAGACATAATAGTGTGATAAATATATTTCTTGGACTGTAACATGTTGATATGAAAAGCTTCTTTTCATGTAACTAACTCAGAGATTGGTAAAAAGATAATCAGGAAATTCTTCACATTCTTGGATTATCCTTTCTGGATGAAGGCGGGCTGAGGAACAGCAGAACTCTAAGGAAAGGATCCTTTGATCTCCAATATCAGAGAGTGCACTGACAAGAAGGATCCACAAGGGGAAAAAAAAAAAAAAAAGAAGTAAAGATGTTGGTTTAGAGGTTGGGGGTGATTTTGATTTCTGCATGAAGGTTCATGAATATGCAACAGGTGGATGCATTTAAGAAAATGTTCTCTGAGTTAAGGTGTGCTCTTGGCAGAATGCCAAGCACTGGGCCCTTGTAACCTTTGGCTTTATTGTCTCTTATTGTCTTTTATTAAACTTGTTAAAATCTACCAGGAAACTGGACCTCGTTTTTCACAATCAGGAGCCAGCCCAGAGCTTCCCAGGCCCCTCTGCAGGTTTGGTCACATCCATTCTGATCTGGCTCCCACAGCTTTACCCGAGCCCCTTGCAGTGCCCAGTTCCCTAAGGCAGAAGGGGATCCCAGGATACCACGGAAATAGTTCTGATCTGTGCTTCCTTCTAGATTGGGAACCTGACTTAGATTATTTGGAATTGCTGGTGAATGGTGCTTTGAAGATCGTCTGAGATGCTGGAGGCAAGTTCTCAATGTGCCTTTCCTGATAGAATATGCAGTGTCACTGAGGCAAGAGCTCCCTCATGTGCCATTTCCCTTAAGATCACCTCAAGGTTGAAGCATAGTGGAATCGTTGCCCTGCTCGCTTTTTGAGCCCTGATGATCCCACAGGATTGCTGTCAGTGGGAGGAAGGAGCATTTAGCTGTCAATCCTCTTCCCATGTGCAATGCCAGTGTCTCCTTCCATGTGCTCTGTGCAGCCAGGGAGAAGAGCAGAGAGGGAAGGGAAGGGCCCAGGGCTGTGCCCCGGGGCTGTGCCTTGCTGGGCTCCTTTGCTGGCCCCAGTCTTGGGGGTTGAATTTTCCCCTTTTCTTTCTGTGGAATTTTTCCCGTTGTTATGCTAAGTATTTGGAGCTACACGCAGAAGGTCGGATAGCTAAGTTAACAGTTTCTCTCGAAGGGGGGACGAGAAGGGGCAATAGCGGAAAAGGAGAGGTGGGGTAGGGGCTGTTCTCTGCTTCTCTCGCGGGTCTGGCTCGGAGAAGGACGGTCGCTAGAAACTCAGCTCTGCCGGGAGCTGCCTTCCTTGGCTGTGCGATTTCGCAACCTCCCTGCTTGGACGCTGTCCCGCATCTCCTACTGACTGCAGCACATCCTTTTGAAGCATCAGGACTGACACTGCCCTGCGACCTGTGAGCAGCGTCTCCCCTCCGCTCTTCCCATCTGGGATACAGAGGCCGTTCACCGCAGCGCCCCTCCAGCCACGTGGGATCACCGCATCTCCTCCCTGCTCACCAGGGGCTGGCAGGCAGCACCAGAACTGTAACTGGACCTCAGAGGAAAGGTGTCCACAACCGAGAGAACTGTTTGCTGGGTTTTCTGCTCGGTTGTTGTAGATCTCGCAGTTATTGTTGTTGTGTTTTGTTTCCCTGGTTACATATATATATATATCAGTTAAGAACTGTTATTCCTACCCCCATATCTTCGCCTGAGAATCTTTTAATTTCAAAATCGTAGTAGAGTGATGGGGGGTTATACTCTCCTTATCAAAAAAAAAAAGAGGCCCCTGTCTCTTTTGGCAGATACCTGTCTTTCAAACCAAGACACCCAGGCAGCCTGAGGATTTCCTGTGGTGCTGGGAGTTGTTCTGTCCTGCCTTTCTTTGCCAATGAACCTGTTGGGGAAGGTGATCTGGCTTCCCAACCCTCGTTCAGGAATGAGTCTTTGGGAGATGGTGAGGCTAGGTCAAGGCGTTACCCCTGTGACAGCTGCCAGCTCAGAGCCCAAACGTCGGCCAGCAGTGCAGAGATGACAGAAGCCTCTGTGGCTGTTGAGTTACAGGTGTGTCTGCAGGGAGGATTTCTCCAACTCCTCTGCTGGTTGCTGCACACAAGCCCGGCTCCCATGGCAGGGGTGAGTTGTATGTCCCTGCTGACCCCACAGGCTGAGCACTGCTTTTGTGGGATCCGTTTCTGGGAAATGGAATTTTGTTGCTCTAAGGTTCTCCAAGAGGAAGGAACAAAGCTTCAGAACACAAGAAACTTCATGATTTATCCAAACTCAGGCAGCAAAAGCTGAAGGAAATGCGGCAGGGAAGACAAGGTGGGTGCATTTCCCTCAGCCTTCTCCTGACACTCAGCAGCCAGGGGCTTTCTCTGCACATCTGGACACATTGTGCCTGGCACAGCAGGAAGCCTCACTGCCCTGCTGCTGCTGTCACACCCTGCTGGGCTGTTTCCCAGCCTGGCCTGGCTGCAGCTTCTCCCCAGCCTCTGCAGGAAGGCATTTGGCATCAGCTGCCAGGGAGCCCAAAGTGCCCCACGGGCCATGCACACCCTGAGATCCCTGCCATTTCCCGGTCTCAGGGTAGGTCAGGAGAAGTGCTGCTTTGGACAAGAGAGAGCCCTGTCATAGCCCCAAGAGCCTGGGCCTTTTCCTCATCCTTATCCATGTCTTTGGCAAGTATTGCCTCCTGACGAGGCCAATTCCCTGATATGTAATGGTTTCATCAGATGCAGCTCTACCTCTTCCTTTCTCAAGGAATGGACAGAGAGGCTCTATGGAAGGAGGCATTTCCAGAAGGAAAGGAGGCAATGCCAGGCACGGGCACAGGCAGAGGAGGTAATTGCTGTGTCAGGCTCAGCCCTGGGCAGGGCTGTGTGGCAGCAGCTCTTCTCCCAGGGCCTGCCCTTGCATGGCCTGGCAGCAGCCAAAGCTGGAGGCGCTTTGGCTTCGAGGCCTCTGGAGCTCGTTCCCAGCCCCTGGGATACGGGAGTGGTGCACCAAGGTCCCTCCTGCTGCAGCTGCTCCTGAAGCTGCCCTGAGTGCCCAGAGGCCCAAGGCACAGGAGCAGCCCCGAGTGGGAGCCCTGCTGAGAGCCCAGGGCTCCCGACTGGGCAGGGGCTGCACTGGGTCCTGACAGGGCCTGACTCTGTCCCCTTGGGCTGGGGGAGCTGTCACGGGGCTGGGAGGGTCAGGGTTAGGGTTAGGGTTAGGGTTAGGGTTAGGGTTAGGGTTAGGGTTAGGGTTAGGGTTAGGGTTAGGGTTAGGGTTAGGGTTAGGGTTGCTGCTAGTGGCTGCTGAGGGATGGGTTTGGCCGTGTCCCTGGAAGGAGCAACTGCCCAAGCAGCTGCGCTGCCCCTGGGCTTTCCTCCCGGCCTTCTGGGCTTTGTTTTGTGGCACTGCCTGTGCCATGGGATGCCAAGGTGCCTGCAGGACCCAGCTGTGGGGGAAACAGAGAACGTCGTGGCCTTATCCAGCGAGCTGCCAGCTGAGCAGTGGAGCACAGCACAGGCTCACGGTCCCCATTGCTCCCACACATGCAGCCAGCACCTCAACACGTCTTCCTGATTCCCAGAAGGACATTGGAAAGGGTTTCTGTCAGGGAACACGCTGTTAGGTAGAGATAATGACAGGCCTCTTTGTTTTGGAGCTTGTCTTCATTTTGTGTGTCAGAATCTGGTATTGCTGGAAGAGAAAACAGTGAGTGTTTTGTTGCTCTCCCCCTCACACAGCTTCATTTGATGGCTGCTTGTAGAAAGGAAACATTCCTAGTGAGGCTGCTGTGGAGTTGTGGATGGTCAATGGTTGTCCGTATAACTCTGCTGAGGGTTCTGCTGCAGCCTAGTGCTTTAATTGGCCTCTTAATTGCTGGGCCTTGTCCGGGGGAGCCTACTGGGGCTGCAGCCAGTGCTGGCTCCCACTGAGGCTGCGTGGCCAAGAGCAGCCCCAGGAGCAGCGGGCAGAGACAAAGCAAGGTGGGGAGGAGAAAGAGCAGGGTCCAGGTTGTCCTTGGAAGGCAGATGCGCTCTGGGGCCCGCTCCTGGCCAGGGACCCTGCCCAGAGCCATGCCTTGCTCGCCGGGGCCCTGAGGGGCAGCTGTGCAGCTGGGCCAAGGTGCGCCAGCAGCTCCAGCCGTGCTGGGGAGCCTCGCCAGCTCTGGGCTCTGCTGTGCAGGAGGTTCCCTGTGTGCCAGTGGCAGCTGGGGCCTCAGACACTCCTCTCTCCACAGGAGCACTTCTCCCCCTTCTCAAGACCGGCCGACGACTTCAGTCTGGACAGACTGGATCTGTCATCTTGCATCTCCATGCACGTGTTCGTTTTCCATACCACAATTGCAATACCAGCTAAATGCTGTGTACAAGCTGCCACCAGCATGCTGAACAGGTCCCTCTGTCCCCAAAGGGACTGGCCCCACTCTCCAACCAGGGCAGGAAGTGGGGCCTTCCAGCCAAGACAGTGCTTGAGTCCAGCATCACCTTTGGGCTTCAGCTCTGGGGTCTGAGCGGTACCAGCAGCACTGGTGGAGCTCCTTGTCTGGCACAGCCAGGGCTGGGCAGGTAGCAGCTGGGCATGGGGCTCCTGATACATACAGACACCTCATGTTATCTTTGTTTTTCATTTTGAAACATTTAGGAATGTTTTTCATTTCCAGCAATTGAAAAGAGTTTTCATAGAACATAAATCTGAAATGTTTATTTCCCTTTCCCCCAACAGTCCTGTATTTGTCAAAGTAGTTTTGCAGTTATGGAAACTGCAATAATTAATAAAAGTTTTGTGTTAATCACAAAAGTATTGGGGTTTGTATAAACCAGAATACTAAGCTCTGAAGTGAAGCATGGACACTAGATAAAGGAAATTATACGATTAAATAATTCTGTTTTAAATCGCCATGTTATGTTATGTTATGTATGTTATGTTATGTTATGTTATGTTATGTTATGTTATGTTATGTTATGTTATGTTTTCCAAGTAAGTTGAATCTACTACCAGCTTACAATAACAGACTTCCTGATAGTCTTTCCTGCCTCTGTTTGATCAATGCTGCCTATCTCAAGGACCAGACTTCCAGAACTTCGCTGGTGGTTATCTAAAAGGACCAGATGATTATCTGTGAAACTGACTATCGCCAGAGACTTTGTGAATTTCTATAAGGATGTTTATTCGACCACCACTGCTTACCTAGCAAAATTATGACAGCTAAAATACAAAAATTATTGATTACGGAGAGAAACCATAGCATAAGAAAAGGCTGCAGGCCGGGGTTCGGTGGAGCATGGAGTGGGCAGTGACCCCTCACGTTCTCCAGGGCTGCATTGCTCGACCTATATCAAATAAAGCAATCTAAATTTTGCTGAATATTGAGACTTTTTTTCTCATTTATAACAAAACCTAGAATCTTTGGACTCTTCTGCAATAAATAATAAAATTGCATTAATTCTTAATGTTTACTCTTGCACAGGCTGGGCAAGGCCGGCACAGCCCAGAGGAATTATCCCGAACAGGCTCAGGGCACTTGGGTACTGAGCACTCCTGCTGGGATCCCTCCATGGGAGACACCGCCCAAAAGCTGGGAGGGGCTGCAAGGGGTAACCATGGTGGGGAAAGGGCAGAGGGGGAGAGCAAGGCTCCAGTGTGTCCTGAGAGGGCCTGACTCTGTCCCCTTGGGCTGGGGGAGCTGTCACGGGGCTGGGAGGGTCAGGGCTGGCAGTGGCTGATCAGGGATGGGTTTGGCTGGGTCCATGGAAGGAGTGACTGCCTAAGCAGTTGTGCTGCCCCCGGGCTCTCCTGCTGGCCTTCCAGGCTTTGTTGGGTGGCACAGCCTGTGCCAAGGGGTGCCAAGGTGCCTGCAGGTGCCAGCTGTGGTGGAAACAGAGAACGTCCTGGCTGTATCCACCAAGCTTCCAGCTCATCAGTGGAGCACAGCAAGGACTCATGCTCTCCACTGATGCTGGAGTCATGCACAGTGAGATAGGAACACATGCTCTAAATCCAATTTGATGGATGTTGACAACTCTTCCATGTTGTCATCACAACACAGCAGATGCCAGAGGAAGTTGATAACTTCTGGAGGGTGTGCTGGTAGGATCACCACCTTCCCAGCAAGCCCAACAGGTTCCGGCCCTCCTGTCCTTCCCATGCCCTCGTGACCAGCGCCAGTGCTCCCAGTGTGACCTGGGCTTTGCTCTGCACACAGGTTTGCAGTGCAGACCATGAAGGCTCTGCTCTTCTGTCTGCAGTATGACCCTGAGGTGATGGCCATGGAGCGCAAGCGTGGATGGGACACGCTGCTCTCTGCTGACACCCAGCACTATGCCGTGGCTCTGCTGGACAGGTGAGACCCCCCCATTTCCCCTCTGCCCCCAACATTTGTGCTCAATGCCCGGGGTGCCCCACACAGTCCCTGTGGTCATGGGCCAGAGGGCCTTGTCACCGATGGACGGCCAAGCAGACTGGAAAAGGCTGGGAGAGGAGGTGTCCAGAAGGAACTGCCTCCCAAAGTGCCCATATGACCTCCAGGGATGCTGGGGAAAGACTGGATCTCAGTGAGTCAGTGCTGGGAGTGGTTTGCTTGCCCACCTCAGTGCCTTGGTGCCTTTTCCCCCCCACCAGGGAGATGCACCATATCTCCCTCTCCTTCTGATCTGGGATTTCCCCACCACCTGCTTGGGTGGCTCAGTAAGGAAGAGCCACACTGGGATCTGCCCTTCCTGGCATTCCTTGTGGAGGTGAGCCTGATGGCCAGCGCTGCCTCTCTGAGCTCCCTCCCAGCTCTCTGTCCTCTCGTCGCCACAGCTGCCTGGGACACTGCCCGTGCCCTGTGCTGCTCTCTGAGCCCAGCCCTGTGCGGTTCTGGGGTCCTGCCGACTGGATCCCCTTTCACTACCCTGTGCCTTTCAGGTGCTGAACTGCTTGGATTTCACTAAATGTGGTGACAGCATCCTTGAGATCATGTCAAGGCACCTGCAGAACAAGTGCAGGGAGAGACGTCGTCTGGCGCTCAGAGGCCTTGTGGTGCTCAGCAAGGATCCCTCGATGGTGAGAAGGGGGCAGGGCTGAAGCTGTACTGGGGAAAGCTGCCCCTTGGGCTGCCTGGGCTTCAGGAGCTGCAGCAGATGCTCCCAGCTCTCCTGCCTCACCTCCCTGAGTTCTTCGGGACAGACCTTTGGCCTCTGGGCCCTGCAGCAGCAGGGTGAGGTTGCAGTGCCAGCGCGGTGTTGGTGCTGCAGCCGCTCATGGCTTCACAGCACAGCACAGCCTTGTGTTCCACACAGGCCAGATAAATGTGCAGCCTGTCTCCAAGTCTTTTGGAGCTGCTGGGTGATGCAGATGGAGGGGTGATTGGCAGGACCGTCCGTGTGTTCACTAATGTGCTCCAGGACAAAGACATCCTGATATCCAGCACCACACCCCCAAGCTGGCCGAGGCACTCCTGGAGCTCTTTGACCACGTAAGGTTCTGCGTCCCGAGCCACAGGCATTGGGTGCTTCCCAGAAATTTGTGCCCTCTGCGTTTTAAGGCCTTTGCCTTGGTGGGCCTGGAGTAGTAGGTGCTTAAGTTTTTCTCTTTCCTCTAGCACAACAGCCAAGTGCAGCTGCTCTCCATTCACCTCTTCTGTAAAGTGATGGAATTGGTAGTGGATGAGGGAAAAAAGTGCCTGAAGACAATTGTTCACAAGAGCCTGTACCCACTTCTAATCTACTGCCATGATGAGAACCTGCACCTGGCAAAGATGAGGATTTGTGTGATGCTGGTGGATCACTGGGAGGGGCTCACCTGCCTCCTGCCCTGGCACCTCCAAGGCTGCAGCCTCCTCCCAGCCTCGGCACAGGGACGCGATGGTCCTGTGCCCTGAACTGCGGTGCCATCTGCACATCTCTGCTACTCTCCAGGCCTCTCCGGAAACGCTTCTTTAACCTGACTGCAGCATTGGCCTGGCACATGAGTGGCCTAACAGCACCTGAGGTACCGTCAAGGTGACACCATTGATCAATTGCCTCTGGTCTAGGGACAAGGACACAAGACTGAGGCAGGAGAATGTATCCAAAGAAAGCCAAAGCCAGCAGCTCTCCTGAAAATCAGCTTGGGCCAGGCTGGGGCTGGGCAAAGCCGTGGCCCACAGGCTCATCTGCTGAGGCCACCTTTGCACACACTGCCCACAGCCAGCCAGGGAGGAGGAGAGTTCTGGGGCTGTGGGGAACCTCTGCTCACAAGCAGTGAACACCCATCCTCCCTCACACAAACTGCCTCAGCTGAAAATTCCCCACCCGGGAAGGCCACATCCATGGCACATTCCCATGAAGGACACCTGAGGAGGTGCCAGAATCCATCCAACGGCCCCAAAGCCCTGCCCAGACTCACTGCTGAGGCCTTGCAGCAGAGCACTGCTCCTGATGCAAAGGGATGCAGCAGAGCCAGAGGCTGCTGCCAGAGCCTGTGTCAGACTTGTACCCGCCAGGGGAGGTACCTGGGCCTTCCCACTTGGCCCAAATGTGTATGGACCCCCAGAACTCCGTGTTTGTGGGGGACCCAGAGCACCAAGAAGAAAGAGATGTAGAGCATCCACAGGAAGCCATTGGGATCCACCAAGTGGTGAGGTTTTCTACTGAATCTCTCTGTCACTCTCTTGCTCTCCCCTTGCCTCTATTCCATTTCTGTTTTTCTCTCTTTGTCATTTTGTCTCTCTCTCATTTACTGTTCAATAAAACTATTGACTTTGGCACATGGTCTCATTTGCACCGTAATGGAGGCAGAGCCATTTCTGATCATTTTAATCAGTGGATCAGAACAAGGGGCTAGAAGCCCTCCAGTCTGGCTGCTGCTCCATGCCATTTCCACGGGGTTGGGCTGGTGAAGGGGTGCTGGGCTGTCCTGGTTTAGGGCAAATATGGGGGAAAACCTTCGGAAGGAGCCCCCAGAAAGCAAACCCCCACGACTCCTCCCCCCACCACCAGGTTCGGGAAGAATTTCCTCAGAGAGGAGTGGAAAAAAAAACTGAAAACCTGTGTATTTAACAAACTAAACACTCCTTGGCACAAAGAAACAACACCAGATGATGGAAAACTCTTTCACAGCTCTGAATGGATGACAAACTCAGAAAGTCTCTCCTGCGCGTGGTCACTCAGTTACCGGTCTCTGGCACTGGGGGATGGCTGCTACACATCACAAAATGCAGACTCCCGGTGTTTCTTGGTGTTTCCCAGGTCCCCGTCTGGAACAGGTTCTGATGGTATTCAGGAAAGGGAGAGGAAAAAAAAAAAAAACAAAAACAGTCCAGGGAAAAAAAAGGACTGCCTAGCTGAACTAACTAATGAGCAAAAGCAAGGGCAAAAGCAAAAAAAGTAGGAACAAAAGGAAGCAAGCAAGAAAGCAAGCACGCAAGCAAGCCTCTCCTAAACAGAGACCATGGAGGAGGTGAGCTGACTGATAACGAGACAAAACAAACCTTCACTTTCAGATTCAGTCCTGAAAGCACAGAACATAATACCAAGCACAAACAGAACACACAATTGGGGATACAAGCACCATAACATCACCCTAGGACACCTTCTAAGTGTGACCTGAGGCATTCCCAACTCAAACAAATAAAGCCAAAGAAGTTGTCAGCATTTTGTTAAACAACATAAGGCCCGGTTCAGAGTGCTTCTCGACATCTCCTCCCATTGAGTACCACATTCTCTAGCAAATATTGCACTGGACTTTTGCAACAATCTCCAAATCAACTAGCACCTACACATGCTGTATAGGCCCAGGCCAGCGACCAGGTGGAAAAGATGAATTATCTGACACAACAACAGATGGTTAAAACTGGACAAGAGGCCAACACACCTTGGCCCCAGAACCCACCTTTGGCTTTACTATGGATTTGAGTAAGATCAAGAATAAAAGACAAGCTGAATGCCTTCGAAATACTGTGTAGAATACCAGAGAAGCACAACTATCAAGGGGAAGCTACTGTACAAGTGGAGGAGGGGTATCTCCAGGACTATGTGGTCCAACTAACACAACAGCTGCAGAAAGCTAATCAACACATTTTGAGCACATGAGCAAGAGGACGCTCCTCTCCCCAAATCCAGCCTAGGGACCAGATATACGTAAAGTCCCCTGAGGGAAACTGTCTTATGCCAAAATGGAAAGAACTCTATTTAGTACTTTTAATCACTTATACAGCCTTTAAAGCTGAAAGCATTAATCTCTTGGATACTTTATTCCAGAATCAAAAGGCTTCTGCAAAAGGCAAGGGGAGTCCAAAACTAGACCTGAGAAAGAACAGGAGAAACCAAGCTGTGTTTCACATGATCATCGTCTTCCTGATGCTTCTTATCAGAATTCAAGCCACACTTGATGACTGTCACTACCATCAAGATCTTCTTGGCCTGCAAGATCCTGGTGGATGGAACACTCAAAAATATTCAGGATCTAATGGGCTAAAAGGGATTAAAAAGGTAAAAAGGCTTGACGTCATTTTACGGATTAATGACAAGCAGCTGAAGATTGAGGAAAACCTGACTCCATGCCTGCCTTTCTTGTCCCACCTGAAAGTAAGATCTCTATGGCTTGTATATTTGAAACTCACAAATCCCTTGTAGATAAGATTACTACAGTGACCATGTGCATCTGTCACCCTTGAACAAGTAGTGTGTGCATTCATTTTCATGTGATTTCTATCAGGATTTTTGCACTAAGCAAATAAAAATGGAAGGCTATAACCTAGTGCAAGATAGTCCTCTTCTTCTGTGACACATAGGTGGGGAGACCATCGTCATGTAGAGATATAGTAACTGAGCCCACCAGGAATCCCACCCAACAAATATTGTTTCCAAGAGCCAACTCTTGTGCAACTAGAATAATAAATCGTACTGGTCGTCTGCTTAATACATGGAACAGATCTCATAGAGGATGTGCGTTTGAGAATTGAATGTCATTCTTGGGGTATTGCAGGTCATCAGGGATATTAACCAATCAACTTGGAGGGGTAGCCAGGAACATCACCATCCTATGAGGGTATATCGTGCCCAATTCCATGACCACGTGATGGTGACCCAGATATGCATGGAATCCTGATAGCACAACTACGTCCTTTGATGGGCTGAGCTACTCAGAATACTCAACTATTTGTACCGGGAACTTTCGTAAAGTAAGTAGCCTTTGTAATACTACCAGGGGCCAGTGTAAGGTTCCTGAAGGTATCAGAAATGGTTGCCTAAAGGCAGGCAATGTATCTGAGGAAACCACAGTTACATGCCTTGGGTACTCGACAAAGAGCCAACCTTGTCCCATCCCCCAGCATGGGAGCCTTGCCCTGTTTGTCCCCAGCCGGCCCAGCCTGGGCACTTTGGCAGTGTCCCTACCCTCCTGCTGAGGCTTCTGCTGCAGGCTGGGGAAAGGCTTTGGGAAAGCACCAGAGCAGACAGGTTACACGAACAAGCCTGGGGGCTGCTTATGGCCTCTGACACCCAATTCCTCAGGGCTTCCCACCACAGTCCCTCAGGTGCCTCCTGTCCCCTTGTAGCCTCCTGCCACCGAATCCCACACAAATCCCCCTCGTGCCTTCCCACAGCCTTGTCCCATCAGGGTCTCCTCAGTCCCTCATCCCTTCATGGCCTCCCAGTGCCCTGTCCACTCAGGGTCTCCCCCAGCCTGGACAACCTGCCCAGCTCCAGAGGAACCCGATCAAGAGGCACCACAGAGCCCTCAGCAATCCAGCCAGCAACACCCGGGCAGGAGGACACCGATGGCGGTTCCTGGCAGGGACAGGGGTCGTGGCCATCTCCAGGCACCGGTCTCGCAGGGATCCCTGCAGCTCCAGCCCCTGCCCACCCGCTCTGTCACCAGCACAAAGGCTTCAGCACAACCACCAAAGGCCAAGGGGCTTCTGGCCATTTTCCTTGTAACACCGCATGCCTGGGCAGCTTGCAGAGCACAGGCACCCTTTCCCCCTCTTCCCCGATGCCATGCGGACCCTGGGCAGCAAAAGAAAGCTCCAGGGAGTCTGTTTATTATAACACATCCTATATTTATATAATAGAGTAAAACAGAAAGGAGAACAAACTGAAAGAAAAGAAAATTCTCTGCTCGTTCAGGTGGCCCCACCAGACACAGCCTACATGCTCAGCTCTCTGCAGAGCTCCAGCAGCACAGCCAGGCACTGCCGCACAGACAACGCCGTCTCTTGCATGCCCTGCGGAATCGGTCTTGCAGCCTCCGCAATATGGAGTACGGAGCTCTCTCTAATGCACGCAGGACAAACGCTGTTTCACTTGCGAGATTTCTAATGGCAGGGTTACTGTCATCTGCCGTGTCATCCAGAGCTGCAAGAGTGTGGAACAGAGCCACGGTAAGATCCCGGATCTGTGGGGACACCACGAGACCCCCGTGCCAGGGCTATCCCAGCCAGCTCCAGCCATGGCCAGGAGGGAGCAGGGACCACTGGGATCAGCCCGAAGCTGATGGCCACAATTCCCCCACGTGCCCCTGAAATCTCGGTGTGCTCTGCCCACGCCGACCCCCGTCCGCACAGGGAGCAGAGCCCTCCGCAGCCGGGCCAGGGCTTGCAGCTGCTCCTGCCAGCCCCTGCTGACAGCCCGCTGCCCTCACTCACCCTCACAGATGAGCTGCAGCTCTTCCTTCTTCCCCCTCAGGTGCGGCCCGGCCATCCCTGGGAACGAGAGAGCCTGTCACGGCTCTGCCCAGCGGCACAGCTCCCTGCCAGCGGCGCTGCCAGCCCTGTGGCCACACGCCCTCGTGGCCCGGCAGGGCTCAGCCCGGGCCCTTGCCGCATCCTGACGCTCAAGGGCACGGCTGCGACACAGGGCGGCAGCAGCCCCGAGGGCAGCCGGGGCTCCACGGCGCCGGGCCCGGATGCCGCTGCCGGGGCAGCAGGCGGGGCTGGGGCCGAGCTGCGGCGGGACGGGGCGGGGAGGGAGCCCGGGCTCACCCATGAACCTGATGGCCGCCTCTCGCAGGGGCTCCTGTGGGCTCTGCACGTACGGCAGGGCCTGGCGCAGGTGCTCGGCTGCTCGGCTCCTGTCGTCTGCCAGCTGGAGAGAGCGGCGGGAGGGAAGGGTCGGGCCGGGCTTTGTGCCCCTTTGCCAGGCACTCCCCGCTTTGGCCGGCCCCGGCCTCCCCTGCCCGCACAGCCCTGAGGCGCGGCCAGCAGCCGCTGGGCCGGGGCTCCGTGGGCACCCGGCTCGGGCCCACAGGAGCCTGGAGAAGAGCCCGTGCGGCTCCTGCGTGCAGCCCTGGGCAGGGCCACAGCTGCCAAGCGCACACAGTGAGCACCGCGCTCAGGGGGCTTCTCCAGGCTGAGCCTGGCGCTTCCAGGCCCTCCTTACCAGGCACTCGCCAAATCTCCACGTCTTATCCACCTGCAGCATCTGTTCAATATCCCTCCTCTTCAGGAATCTTGCTGAACAATGCAGCGTTTCCCGAGAGGCCTGGAGAGTAGCAGAGATGTGCAGATGGCGCCGCAGTTCAGGGCACAGGACCCGTGTCCCTGTGCCAAGGCTGGGAGGAGGCTGCAGCCCGGGAGGTGCCAGATCTGGAGGCAGCCGAGCCCCCTCCCAGGGGGACGCCAGCAGCCCACGAGTCCTCACCTCTGCCACTTGCGGATTCTCATCATGGCAGTGGAAAGAGAGTGGGACCAGACTCTGGCGCACATGTGGCTTCAGGGCCCTTCTTTCCTCTTCCACTAGTAAATCCATTATCTCTTGAAAGACAAGCATGGAACATAGTTGCACCTGGCTATCATCCTGTATGAATGGAAGGAGAAGAAGCCTAAGCATTGGTTCTTTCAGGCCCACCTGGGCACTGGCATAGAAATGCACAGGGCACCAAGTGTCCAGGCTGCACCCAGTGGCTGTGGCTGGGGGCCCAGAGCCTTACATTGTCAAAGAGTGGCAGGAGCGCCTCAGCCAGCTGCAGGGCGATGGGGCTGGGTATGGGGACACCGTTATAGAGAAACAAATATCTGAGTAGAACGACAGCCATCCTGACCACGTCGCTATCATTTTCCTGCAGGAGCTGCACAAGACTTTCAGTCAGGCTCCATATTTTTTTTGCCTGTATGGAACACAAGTGTGTGAAAGGCCAGCCTGCTGCCACAGGGTCTAGAGGCCAAAGGCCTGTCCTAAAGAACCAGGGCAAAGAACTAGAGAGCTGGGAGCAGCTGCCTCAGCACCCGAAGCACAGCCATGCCCAAGCGACTGCATTCCCCAGCCTCACGCTGCTGGCAGGGCTTCAGCAACTGCCCCTTTCTCACCATGGGGGGATTCTTGCTGAGCACTACGAGGCCTCTGAGGGCCAGGCGACGCCTCTCCCTGCACTCGCTCTGCAGGTTTTTTGACATGATCTCAAGGAGGATGGCCCCATATTCAGTCACGTCCAAGCACTCAAGGACCTGAAAGGCACAGGGCAGTGACAGGGGACTGGGCCGGCAGGAGCCTGTAACCACATAGGGCTGGGCCCAGACAGCAGCACGGGGCACAGGCACCATCCCAGGCAACTGTGGCTACGAAAGGGCACAGAGCTGGCCATCAGGCTCACCTCCACAAAGAATGCCAGGGCATAGAAATCCCAGAATGGCATCTCCATGCTGATCAGCCTGAGCAGGTACAATGCAATCCCAGAACACAAGGGTATGGATGAATGGTGCATTACCCTGAAAGGAGGAAAAAGGAACCAAGGCCTGAGCCAGGGGGACAAACCTCTCCCAGGACTGACTCACACAGTTCTCGTCTTTGCCCACCATCCTGCAAGGGGGCCTGGGCCATTTGGGAGGTGGCTGCTTTTGGGGACCCTCCTCTCCCAGCCTTTTCCAGTCTGCTTGAGCATTCCACAGTGACAAGGCCCTCTGGTCCATGACCACAGGTACAGGTGTGAAGCAGACCAGGCACAGAGCACAAATGCTGGGGGCAGTGAGGAGAAGGGGATCTCACCTGGCCAGCAGACCCACGGCATAGTGCTGTGTGTCAACACAGAGCAGGGTGTCCCAGCCACGCCTGCGTTCCATTTCCATGACTACAGTCTCATACTGCATTTGGCAGAGCAGAGACTTCAGGGTCTGCACTGCAAATCTGTGTGCAGAGCAAAGCTCAGGTCATGCTGGGAGCACTGGCTCCATGCCTGAGGACATGGCAGGGACAGATGGACTGGCATGGAGAACCTGTTGGGGCTGGCAGCAAGGCCGTGCTCTTCCTGGCATCCCTTCCAGAAGGTGTCGACCTCCTCTGGCATATTCCGAGTATGGAAGAACACTTGGAAGAGCAGGTGGACAAATAGGCGGGTGAAATACACCATCACTATATGTGGGCAGCTGGGCTCCTGGAGGATCTTCCACATCACCAGAGTTGCCTGCAAAGGACAAAGCACCCCGAGACAGCGCTCAGTGCCCAGGTGTCGGTGCGGCAGGGCCCGAGAGTGGCACGGAGAGGCCAGGGGAGATGCAGGGGGAGCACCGGGCCTGGTGCCCATGAAGCTGCCCCTAGGCCAGGATTCAGCGCAGTGCCTGAGGCAGGGAGATGCGGTGGGGAAAGGAGGGTGGAGAGCTGCTGGAGAGGCAGCCTTGGGGTGAGCAAAGGCCAGTTCCAGAAACTCACAGCCAGGGCAAAGACACCCGTTCTGTCCCCATCAGAGGTGCATGTGCTGTGCTCTGGCCAGTCCCCCAGCACATCGAGGAGTGTCAGCTGTGCCAGCTCCGAGGTCCTGCTTGAGCACAAGATGGTCTTCCACATGGCCATAGCAGCTCTGTGGGGTCAGAGCTCTGTCTCAGGGCAGTCTCAGACACAGAACTGTGGCCTCGGCAGCAGTGGGGAGCTGAGCTGGCTGCCAGCTCTGCCTCTGCCCACTGCCCCTCGCTGGTGGCACCCAGGCAGCCCAGCCCTGTGGGGACAGGCCCCTGAGGGGCAGGGAGGGAGCATGGCAGCAGGCTCAGGGGCTGACATGCCAGGGCTGGGAAAGGGAGCAGCCAGAGGGCCCTGGAACTCTCTGTTGCTCAGACACCTGGAACAGGTTGTACAGGGTGATGGGCTGGTGAGCCCTGAGCCCTCTGGGCTGGTGAGCCCCATACCTGTCACACGATGGGGCCACATCCAGGAGAGTCACCACCACATCAGCGGGCTGTGCCTCAGTGAGATCCAGCAGGGTCTTCTCCATCGTGTGGTCAGCAGACTCATTGGTCATGAGCCACTGGTGGATGTACCTCACCATGCCAGGCACCTGCAGGAGGCACAGAGAGACTTAGAAAGCTGCTAGAGGGAGTAATGTCCCCAGCTCCCCAGAGAAATGCTTCCCTTCCCACCACACTGGAATGGCCTCAAAGGCTTACAGTGACCAACATAGCCCCGTGGCTGGAGAGCCAAGCAATTCATGGGAGGATCAAACCCTGCCCACAGGCTGCTTACTTGCTTTGGAGTGGAAAAACTCTCTTCTACAAGCATATCCATCAGGGCAGCACTGGTGTTGGTGGTGTAGATGTCACAGTTTTCCATGGACCCAATGCCCACGGCGCTTGTCTCTTCCTGCCAAATGCATTTAATGAAATTGCAAGTCCAGCAGGAGAACAAAGGGCACGAATCGAGAGCTGTTCCATGGAGTGCTCCAAGCATGGCGCTTGGCTGAGCAGTGACAGCAGGCCCAGCCCAGCTGGGGATGGCTGCAGGTACCTGTGCTGTCCTGCGGAAGAGGCCACCAGTGGGTTCCTGCTCTTGTGTCGGCTCCGTGGCTGCACCTGGCAAAGAGCAAGCAGAGCCAGAGCTGAGGGGCTGCGGGAGAGGCTGGAAAACACAGCCCAGCCCTTCATTCCCCAGGCAGGGACAGCCCCATGATACCCCAGGGGATGGAGCAGGGCCACTATAAGCTGTCTGCCCGGCTTTCTCTTCCATCCTGTCCATGGGCATGTCCACAGTGGGTGGCATGGGATGGGATGGGATGGGATGAGGTCAAGCTGTCTGCAGGCACCAGCCCTGAGGCCCAGATCTGCCACTCACCCTGCTGTTCTGGCTGCAGTGTCACCACCTGTTCTGTCTCCTGTGCTGAGGCAGCTCCAGGACTTTCTTCCTCCACATTCCCCCAGGCCAGCTTGGTCATTCTTGGGGTTCTCTGCTCCATGTCAGTGACTGGATTGATGGCTAATGGCAGGAGAGTTGCCTCAGAAAACCATGAGTCAGCAAGTCCTGCAGTCGTGCCTGCAAGGCACCTGCAACACAAATCTTCTGGGAAGGCCACAGGACAGCAGGTCCTGCACTCTGGTCTCAAAGGTTCTTACCAGAAGGACGAGAGACTCCTTGTCAGGGATCGTGATCAGCAAATCCCTCAGTCTGGTCTCAAGGTCACCTGCAGGAATCACTCTTCGGAAAAGCTCCGGTCAGGCACGAATGAGTGTGCTGTGCAGGGGCTCCTCACAGCACAGCTCTGGTGCGTCCTGTCCCGCAGTGTGCTCCGAGCACTGTGGTGTGGCCGTGGCACCACCAGCTCCTATGTCACCATACATCACAAAGGGTCCTTGGACACCCTGTTCCGTTCCGTTCCGTTCCATGGTAACCATGTGTCACAAAGTGCCCTTGCACACGCTGCCACCTGGCCTGGGGCTGGCCCCAGCTCACCCCAAGTGGCCCAGGTTGGAAGAAATCCCTTGGCCCAAGTGTCTAAGACAGCCTGACAGGATCCTTAGGAACAGCTTAAGCCATCAGCAAACGCTGCCCTGCTCTGCAGGCTCAGGGCAGCAGAAGGAGCCCCGAGGGCTTCTGACACAGCTGTAGTGGGAAGGGCACAGGGCCTTCCACAGAAGCTGGCTCAGCCTCCTTGGGACACGTCCCAGCTGGTGGCCATCTGAAAGACAGGTGTCTGCTAGAGAAGGCAGGTCCTTCCCTTGGAATGAGGCTGTAAACCCCCTCTTTCCAAATTCTTATAGTTTTCCCATTAAGAGGCTCTCAGGCAAATATATGAGGATAGGAACAACAGTTCTTTACTATTATGTATAACAAGGCAAACAAACAATAACAACTATGGAATTCGTAACAAACAGAACCAGAGATCCTTTGACATCCTTCTCGGCTGAGCCGGGAAAGGATGGAGGAGAGCTTTGCTTGCCTGGCTCCAAGCAGGGCAGGGAGAGGTGGTCTCAGGATTCCCAGGCACACAAGCAGATGCTGATAGATCCCTCTTTTAGTGAGGTAGGGTGATAATAAGGTCCCAGGTCAGTGGCTGCTCTCACGAGCAGAGGCTCACCACACAGAAGAAGCAGAAGAACAACAACAAGAGGAACAAGAAAAAGACAAGGAACAAGAAAAAGAAGAGGAACAAGAACAAGAACGTCTGGGCTGGGTTATGGCGAATCCCCTTCCCCATGCAGCAGCAGCTCCGAGCGTCCTCCTCTGAAGCCGCAGAGCAAGAGAGCTCGCAGCTGCACCAGCCCTACTTTTCCTGCCCAAGATCCCACGGTATCTCTGTTCCCCCAAGAGAAATTCCCAGATGAGAGATAATGCAACCAGTTGCCCTCCTTCCCCCTGGGCTTTGCCACTTCTTTGTTTTCTTAGTTACTCATCAGTGCCAAGTAGTCAGTGTTTCTTAAGAGCTTATGGCCAAAATTCTATAGGAAAGAAAGAAAGAAAGAAAAAAGAAAAGAAACCTAACTGCCAAAACCATCCTAAACCCACGGGTGTGACACAGAGAAGGAACGTGTGGGTCAGGGCATGAATGCTGCTCTGACCCCTGGGGCCCTGCCAGCACTGAAATAAGCAGCTGTGGCAGAGTCCCAGCTCAAGCAGAGCTGCCACCCCTCTGAGCCTTGGCAGCGCTGGTGCCCGGCTCCTGCCCCAGAGACCTGTGCCCCTGGGGGCTTCTGTGCCAGAGGGAGCCAAAGCCCATGTGCACTGGGGGCTGTGCTCCTTCCTACAGGGGCTATTGGCAGGAGCACCTGGAGCAACTGCTGGCAACACTTGGCATCTGTCAGCAGGCAGAAGCTGTCCGTCCTGAAATTATTTTTTTCGGGGAAGGGATTGGCAGGAGCACCAGAACACCATCAGCTGCTGATGCACCAGGAAGGTTGCAGCTGGTGTTAATTCTCAGGGACTCGTTTCCACTATGTCTGTCAAGAAGACAGTTTTCTCACATTGGCTAAGTGACATTGACCCACTCAGTTGTGTTACTGGAAAAGTTGCCAAGATTTGCTCCAGAGTGGTTCAGCCCTGTGTATGCGACTGACTCGTTGATAGGCAGTAATTGGAGAAGGGGCTTGCCCAAGGAAGATCCTGCCTGTCTACACTGAGCACTAGTGCTGTGTAAGCTACAGGGCTTCAAATCTGACCAATTGCTTGATGGTACCCCTGTTAAGGGAAGGTTGCATTGTTGCACCTCTCCACAAAGCCAGCAATCCCTGAGTCCTGTATAATTAGCTGTGGTTCCTATTAGTGTTACATGGCTGATAACTTTGAAGGCCAGTGACAGTATAAGCAATGAAGAAGACAGTGAAATGCAATATGAATTTAATGGTTTTTGAGTGAATTTCAATTTTAGTCCATGATCCCCAACAGATTTGGTTGTCCAAGGTTTAATTGGTGATTTCTTCACTGGGATGCAGTGAATCCAGGTAGGTCTTTCCTTTACTCAAACCGATGTAAAGGTAGTCAGGAGCACTTGGATGGATCCATCCCACTTTACTTGCAGAGGATCACCTGTAACATTCTTGACCTACACCCAGTCACCAGGATCAATTGTATGTAATTTATGATCTGGCTGCTTCGCTTGATTCTCAAACACAGTATTAAACATCTGGTGCAATTGGTTGTTTATAGCTATTAAATATTCATAGACATATTGATTACCAACTTGAGCCAAATTTTCATCATGAGTAACATTTAATCCATAAGGTCTGCCACAAAGCATTTGTCCTGGGGTACAATGCAAAAATGTGTATTCTATCACCATCTGTTAAAATGTAGGAGGGGTGGTGATCCTTATCTCTGTGGGAGATATCCTCTGCTGATGTGCCATCTGATAAGATCGGGGGATGATCATCGTTATCTTTTCACAACCCATCCTTCCTCCAGAAGATATATTCCGTTAATGGGCCATTAAGTCCTATTGTGTGACTGATAAGATTACATCATCCCATTGGGAGATGCCCCAGCTGGGGCAGGAGCCAAGCCTTTCCTACCTAGATAAAAAAACTGGGGTTTGGGATGCGAAGGCAGACCTTTCCACTGGATCCCAGAGGAAAGTCGGAACATTTCCACATCATCGCTGGATCTTCTGAGGAAAACTGCACCCTCTACAGGAGCACTGCTTCAACGGAACCACATCCGTCATCCAGGAGGACTGCAGCCACCATTTATAGGGACTGCTACCAACACCCTGACTGACAGCGTGTCAGGTTGTATTTCTGACTGTGTCGGTGGTTGTTTCTTTTATATTATTGCATGTATTTGATTTTTTCTCTTTTCTCCTATTAAATTGTATTACTGACTTGGAGTCTCGAACTGGTTTTACTTTCAAACCAACACAGCATTTCAAATGAACTAACTTTTTCTTTAGACCTAGGTTTTCTTCTGAGTCTGGTAAGGGCAATAGGTAAAGCTTGATAGCAATATAAATTAATTTCTTGACATATTTTAGCTATCTGTTTTTTGATCATATGATTGAGGTTTTCTACTTGACCACTAGCTTGTGATCTGTAGGGTGTGTGAAGCTGCCCTTGGATTCCTAATGCTTTGCTGAGAGCTTGCACAATTTCTGCACAGAAATGTGATCCTCTGTCAGGGGATATTTCTCTGGGTGCACCAAACCAAGGTATGATCTCATTCAACAACACTTTTATCACTTCTCTAGCTTTATTTGTCCTACAAGGGAACGCAGATTCTGGCCACCCAGAGAAAGTATCAGTAAGTACCAGCAAATATCAAAACCCCCCTTTGTTGGGAGTTCAGAAAAGTCTGTCTGCCACAGGGCTCCAGGAAAAGCTCCTCCACTAATAACTCCTTGTTCTAGCCTAAATCCTATAGGGTTTGGATTATTCTTCAAACAAGTCACACATTGTGATGTTACTTCTTTAACAATGTCCTGCATGCCTGGGCCTGCAATTCATTTTTTAGGTGGTGTTGTAGGGATTCTGCTCCTCTTACAAGTCTTACCACGTACAGATTTCACATTATGACCATGAACTTTTCTGGTATTATTAGTTGACCTGTTGTCTAATTGTCCCCAACCATTTTCTAAAAGTTTCCTTTTCTTTTCATTAATCCATTTATAATCAGAAGGTTGGTGTTTTACAGGCTGCTTAGTTGATACTGCAGTGGGTATTAGAGCTGCCACAAGTGGTTCATTTCTTTTGGCAGCGATTCCAGCTGCATCATCTGCAAATTTCCTGCTGCCTTCCGGGAGGGTGTTACCTTTAGAGTGCCCTCAGCAATGTACAATTGCCACTTGCAATGGGAGTTCCACCTCCCTGGGGAGCCGGAGGATTTCAGTGGCATATTTGACGCTCTTCTTTTGTGCAGTCAGGAGTCTTCTTTCCCTCCATATGGCTCTGTGGGTATGAACAATTGCCATAAGCACATCTCCCATCAGTCCAAACATTAACTTTCCTTCCTTTTGCCAGTTGTGATGCTCGAGTGAGGGCTCTCAGCTCAGCCCTTTGTGCTCAGGTTCCTGCTGGCAATGGGCTTGACTTGATGACCTCCGAGACTGTAGTCACAGGCTACCCCACCCTTCACACTCCTTGTCTCACAAACTGCTGCCATCAGTGAACCAGTTCATGGCAGCTGGGAGCAGCTGTTCCTTTAGATTTGGCTGGCTGGAATACACAGCTTCCATGGTCTCTAGGCAATCGTGTATTACAGGTTCAGCTTCTGACTTCCTTTGCAGAAAAGAGGCTGGGTTAACGCTACTGCTCACTTGAATTTCAGTATCATCAGGTTCAGCCAAGACTGCTTGGTATTTTAGGAGCCTTGAGGGAGACAGACATTGGGTCTCTTTTCTGATCTAAAACAGGTGACAGCGTGTGTGAGACTAAGACAGTCATCTTTTGTCCTGTTGTAAACTTCCTTGCTTCTTCAATGTTCATGATGGCTGCTGCTCCTGCCCTAAGGCAGGCGGGCCAGCCCTTGGGCACAGTATGGAGTTGTTTAGAAAAGCAGCCTACTGCCCTTTTGTAAGGCCCCAGGCATTGTGCCAGAACTGCTAAAGCTCTTCCCTGTCTCTCATGTGAGAATACCCAAAATAGCTTACTCACATCAGCGGCCCCAAAGCAAGGGCCCTCATGAGTTCACGCTTTGTTTCTTCAAAGGCCCTGTTCACTTCTGGGCTCCATATCAAGGTAGTTTTAGACATTTTCACCAATTCATAGAAAGGTTTCACAATCAATCCATTGCTCTATATCCCTAGTTGGCACCAACGTGTCATTCCAAGGACAGCACGGAATTCTCTTATGGTTTGTGGTTGAGATGTCTGGGAAATTGCTTCCTTCTGGGCAGTTCTCAAGGACCGTTGTCACCTCCATGCCCTTTTCACATTTCTCCTCTAGGCCTGTGCAGTCTCTCGTTAACTGTTTCAGCAGGACCTGCTCTCCTGGAGCCTTCCTGAGGCTTCTCCCTTGCAGGTGCCTTCCAGGCATGACTGAAGGACATGCTGACTCAGAGCTTTTCCAAGGCATCTCTCCTGCCAGTAGCCATCAATCCAGGAACTGACATGGAGCAGAGATTCCCGAGAGTGCCCAAGCTGGCCTGGGTGACAGAGGAGGAAGAAAGCCCTGGAGCTGCCCCAGCACAGGAGACTGAAGAGGTGGTGCCGTTCCAGCCAGAACAGCAGGGTGAGTGGCAGAGCTGGGCCTCAGGGCTGGTGCCTGCATCCAGCTTGGACCCATCCCATCCCATCCCATCCCATCCCATCCCATCCCATCCCATCCCATCCCATCCCATCCCATCCCATCCCATCCCATCCCAGGTGGTTCAAGGTTGAAATTGATAATCCAGGTTGGAGTTGAAGTCCAGTGTAGGAGTTGGTGGTCAAAGGTTGCATATGAATGTGCATAATAAGATTTGAAGGTCCAGGGTTGTATTTCATGGGGAACGCTATGAATCCATAACTGTATTCCAGGTGCTAAGGATGTAGAATCCTCTTGCTGCCCTCCCAGATACCCACTTAAACTATGGAATTACAGCATTCCTGGCATTAGGAATTTAGAATTCTCCAGCTGCCCACATAAATTCCTCTGGAATAATGGTATAATGGGTGTTGGGAATCTTGAATCCTCCAGTTTCTTTTCAATACTCCCATGGAAAAATGGCATTCTAGTTGTTGAGAATTTGGCATCTCCAATAAAACGTCCCCAAATGACATGAAATTCCCAAGGAAAAACAGCATTCCAGGTGTCAGGAATTTAGAATATTCCAGTTGCCCAACCAAATCCCCATGGAAAAACAGCATTCCAGGTGTCAGGAATTGACAATTCTCCAGTTCTCCTCCTAATTTCCCCTGGAATAATGGCATTCCAGGTGTTGGGAATGAAAAATTCCCCCATACAGTTTCCCCAATTCCCACTCAATTCCCATGGAAAAACAGCATTCCAGGTTTCAGAATACTCCAGTTAGATGGCCATACTCGCATGGAATAGAGGCATTTTAGGCACTGAAAATTCAGAATCCTCCTATTTTCCTCCCAGATTCCCACTAAAACCATGGAATTACAGCATTCCAAGAATTGGGAAATTAGAATTGTCCAGTGCCCCCCCTCAAATTCCCATGGAATAATCACAATTCAGGTGTTCTGGATTATGAATATTGAGGGTCCACGCTCAAATTCCCCCCAAACTGCCACAGAATACTGCCATTTCGGGAATTTGAGAATTTAAAATCTTCCACTTTGCCTTCCAAATTCCCCAAAAAAACATGGAAAAAGAGCAGTTCAAGCACTGGCAATTCCAACTCCTCCAGTCCCTCTCCCAAATTCCCAACAAACTCTAATGGAATAATGACATTTAGTGTGGTGGGAATTTAGAATGCAGCATCTCACCTCACATATTCCCATGCAATATCTGCAGTCTGCGGTTGGGGATTTTCGAAACATCCATATGCCCACTTGAACACTCACGAAAACTGCAGAAAAACAGCATTCATGGTGTTGGGAATATGGTATCTGCCACTTGCACAATCCAATTCCCAGGAAAACCATGGAATTACAGCACTCTGGGCTTTGGGTGTTTGGAATTCTCCAGTTCGTCTCCCAAATTCCAATGGAATAACAGCCTTCTAGACTTCGGGAATTTGGAATCCTCTAGTTCCCTTCCAAAAAGCCCATGGGATAATGACATTCTGGGCAATGGGAATTGAGAATTTGCTAAATCCAATCCCAAATCCCTATGGAATAAGACAATTCTGGGTGTCAGATATTAGGAATCCTTCAGCTCGGCACCATAATCCCCATGGAATAACAGAATTCCAGGTGTTAGGTTTAAGCATTCTCCAGTTCCGCTTCAAATTACCCATCAAATCATGGCATTCCTGGTGCAGGCAATCTTGAGTCCTCCAGTTATCCTCCCAAATCCCCATGGAATAATGGCATTCTGGGTGTTGGGAATTAACAATCCCCCTAAAGCGTCCCAAAACCCCACCATATTCGCAAAGAAAAGCAACTTTCCAGATATCTGCAATTTGGAATATTCCAGTTCGCCACCGATATTTCGATGGAACAACAGCATTCCAAGTGTCAGAAAATGAGAATCCTCCAGCTCCCCGAAAAAATTCACATGGAATCATGGCATTCTGCATGTCGGCAGTTTAGAATCTCCCATACACTTTCCCAAATACCCACGAAATTCACAAGGTAGAACAGAATTCCAGGTATCAGGTATGGATTATCCGCCAGCTCTCAACATAATTCCCCATGGAATCATGGCATTCCTGGTGCAGGGAATCTTGACTCCTCCAATTATCCTCCCAAATCCCCATAGAAAAACGGCATTCTGGGTGTTGGGAATTAACAATCCCCCATAAACCCACCCCAAATCCCACCACATTCCCAAAGAAAAGCAACTGTCCAGATGTCTGCAATTTGGAATATTCCAGTTCCCCACTCAAATTCCGATAGAACAGCAAAATTCCAAGTGTCAGAAACGGAGAATCCTCCAGCTCCCTGAAAAAAATTCCAATGGAATCATGGGATTCCAGGTGTGAGGAATAGAGAATGCCCCGTACAGCCTCCCAGATTCCCACCACATTCCCATGGAATAACAACATTCCAGATTTCAGGAACTGAGAATCATCCTCTTCCCCTCCCAAATTCCCATGGAAACATGGCATTCTGTTACTTTTTAATTTGGAACCCCCCAGAAGCTGTCCCAAAATCCCACCAAATTCCCATGCAATAGCGGCATTCCAAGTATCAGGAATTTAGGATACCCCATTTCCACATCCAAATTCCCATAGAATAACGGCCTTCCGGCTATCAGGAATTTCAAATCGTCCATACGGTCTCCCATATTCCCATGGAATAACGCATAACCAAGCATGGGGAATTGAGTTTCATCTAGTTCCATACCCCAATTCCCATGGAATAACAGCATTCTGAGAGCTGGGTGCTTGGAAGCTGCCTGTTATCCTCCCAAATGTTTAGGGAATAACGGCATTCCGGGCAGGAGGAACGTAGAATCCGCATGTTCCCCTTGCAAATTCCCATGAAATAACCAATTTAATGTGTTGGGAATTTCGAATGCTCCAGTTCCTCGCCCAAATTCCAATCAACCTGTAACGAACTCATGACACTCTGTGTGTGCCAAATTTAGAATCCTCCACTTCCCCTTCCAAATTCCCAACAAAACCATGGAATAAGAGCAGTTCACTCATTGCTAATTTCAACTCCTCCTCTTCCTCTCCCAAATTTCCACCAAACTCGAATGGAAGAACGGCATTTTGTGTGTGCCAAATTTAGAATCCTCCACTTCCTCTTCCGTAATCCCATAGAATAGGTGCAGTCTGGGTTTGGGAATTTTCAAAACATCCATATGCCCACTTAAATTCCAACGACAACCTGGGAAAAACAGAATTCATGGTCTTGGGAGTATGGTATAGGCCACTTCCACATTCCAATTCCCAGCAAAACCATGGAATTACAGCACTCTGGGAATTAGGAGTTTGGAATCCTCCAGTTCCGTTCCCAAATTCCAATGGAATAACAGCCTTGCAGGCATGGGGATATTGGACTCCTCCAGTTCCCTTCAAAAAACCCATGAAAGAACGACATTCTGGGCATTGAGAATTGAGAATTTGCAAATTCCATTCCCAAATCCCCAGGGAATAAGACAATTCCGATTCTCAGGCATTTGGAATACTTCAGCTCCGCACCATAACTGCCATGGAATAACAGAATTCCAGGTGTCAGGAATTGAGCATCCTCCACTTCCCCTTCGAATTTCCCTTGGAATCATGGCATTCTGGGTGTTGGCACTTTAGAATCTCCCATACACACTCCCAAATAGCCCAAAATTCCCAAGGAAGAACAGAATTCCAGATATCAGGAATGTATTATCCACCAGCTCTCTACACAATTTCCCATGGAATCACGACATTCCGGGTGGTAGGAATTTTGACTCATCCAGTTAACCTCCCAAATCCCCATGGAATAATGGCATTCTGTGTGTTGGGAATTAACAATCCCCCAGAAACCCACCCCAAATCCCACCACATTCCCAAAGAAAATCAACTTTCCAGATGTCCGCAATTTGAAATATTCCGGTTCCCCACTCAAATTCCGATGGAACAACAGCATCCCAAGTGTCAGGAATTGGGAATGCTCCAGCTCCCTTAAAAAAATTCCCATGGAATCATGGGATTCCAGGTGTGAGGAATAGAGAATGCCCCGTACAGCCTCCCAGATTCCCACCACATTCCCATGGAATAACAACATTCCAGATTTCACGAACTGAGAATCATCCTCTTCCCCTCCCAAATTCCCATGGAAACATTGCATTCGGTTTTTCTGCAATTTGGAACCCCCCAGAATCTGTCCCAAAATCCCACCAAATTCCCATGCAATAGCGGCATTCCAAGTATCAGGACTTTAGGATACCCCATTTCCGCATCCAAATTCCCATAGAATAACGGCCTTCCGGCTATCAGGAATTTCAAATTGTCCATACGGTCTCCCAAATTCCCATGGAATAACGCATACCCAAGCATGGGGAATTGAGTTTCATCTAGTTCCATACCCCAATTCCCATGGAATAACAGCATTCTGGGAGCTGAGTACTTGGACTCTGCCTATTTCACTCCCAAATGTTTAGGGAATAATGGCATTCTGGGCATTGGGAACGTTGAATCCTCATGTTCCCCTTGCAAATTCCCATGAAATAACCAATTTAATGTGTTGGGAATTTCGAATGCTCCAGTTCCTCGCCCAAATTCCAATCAACCTGTAACGAAATCATGACACTATGTGTGTGCGAAATTTAGAATCCTCCACTTCCCCTTCCAAATTCCCAACAAAACCATGGAATAAGAGCAGTTCACTCATTGCTAATTTCAGCTCCTCCTCTTCCTCTCCCAAATTTCCAGCAAACTCGAATGGAAGAACGGCATTTTGTGTGTGCGAAATTTAGAATCCTCCACTTCCCCTTCCAAATTCCCATAGAATAGCTGCATTCCGGGTATGGGGATTTTCAAAACATCCATATGCCCACTTAAATTCCCATGACAACCTCGGAAAAACAGCATTCATGGTGTTGGGAATATGGTATCCGCCATTTGCACTATCCAATTCCCAGCAAAACCATGCAATTACAGCGCTCTGGGCATTGGGAATTTGGAATCCTCCGGTTCCACTCCCAAATTCCAATAGAATAACAGCCTTGCAGGCATGGGGATATTGGAATCCTCGAGTTCCCTTCCAAAAAGCCCATGGAATAATGACATTCTGGGTATTGAGAATTGAGAATTTGCCCATTTCCCTCCCAGATTTCTAGGGAATAAGACAATTCCGGGTGTCAGGCATTTGGAATACTTCAGCTCCGCACCATAACTGCCATGGAATAACAGAATTCCAGGTGTCAGGAATTGAGCATCCTCCACTTCCCCTTCGAATTTCCCATGGAATCATGGCATTCTGGATGTTGGCACTTTAGAATCTCCCATACACCCTCCCAAATACCCCAAAATTCACAAGGAATAACAGAATTCCAGATATCAGGAATCTATTATCTGCCAGCACTCCACACAATTTCCCATGGAAAAATGGCATTCCTGGTGCAGGGAATCTTGATTCCTCCAGTTATCCTCCCAAATCCCCATAGAAATATGGCATTCTGCGTGTTGGGAATTAACAATCCCCCAGAAACCCACCCCAAATCCCACCACATTCCCAAAGAAAAGCAACTTTCCAGATGTCCGCAATTTGAAATATTTCAGTTCCCCACTCAAATTCCGATGGAACAACAGCATCCCAAGTGTCAGGAATTGGGAATGCTCCAGCTTCCTGAAAAAAATTCCCATGGAATCATGGGATTCCAGGTGTGAGCAATTGAGAATGCCCCGTACAGCCTCCCAGATTCCCACCACATTCCCATGGAATAACAACATTCCAGATTTCAGGAACTGAGAATCATCCTCTTCCCCTCCCAAATTCCCATGGAAACATTGCATTCGGTTTTTCTGCAATTTGGAACCCCCCAGAATCTGTCCCAAAATCCCACCAAATTCCCATGCAATAGCGGCATTCCAAGTATCAGGACTTTAGGATACCCCATTTCCGCATCCAAATTCCCATAGAATAACGGCCTTCCGGCTATCAGGAATTTCGAATCGTCCATACGGTCTCCCAAATTCCCATGGAATAACGCATACCCATGCATGGGGAATTGAGTTTCATCTAGTTCCATACCCCAATTCCCATGGAATAACAGCATTCTGGGAGCTGAGTACTTGGACTCTGCCTATTTCACTCCCAAATGTTTAGGGAATAATGGCATTCTGGGCATTGGGAACGTTGAATCCTCATGTTCCCCTTGCAAATTCCCATGAAATAACCAATTTAATGTGTTGGGAATTTCGAATGCTCCAGTTCCTCGCCCAAATTCCAATCAACCTGTAACGAAATCATGACACTATGTGTGTGCCAAATTTAGAATCCTCCACTTCCCCTTCCAAATTCCCAACAAAACCATGGAATAAGAGCAGTTCACTCATTGCTAATTTCAGCTCCTCCTCTTCCTCTCCCAAATTTCCAGCAAACTCGAATGGAAGAACGGCATTTTGTGTGTGCCAAATTTAGAATCCTCCACTTCCCCTTCCAAATTCCCATAGAATAGCTGCATTCCGGGCATGGGGATTTTCAAAACATCCATATGCCCACTTAAATTCCCACGACAACCTCGGAAAAACAGCATTCATGGTGTTGGGAATATGGTATCCGCCATTTGCACTATCCAATTCCCAGCAAAACCATGCAATTACAGCGCTCTGGGCATTGGGAATTTGGAATCCTCCGGTTCCACTCCCAAATTCCAATAGAATAACAGCCTTGCAGGCATGGGGATATTGGAATCCTCGAGTTCCCTTCCAAAAAGCCCATGGAATAATGACATTCTGGGTATTGAGAATTGAGAATTTGCCCATTTCCCTCCCAGATTTCTAGGGAATAAGACAATTCCGGGTGTCAGGCATTTGGAATACTTCAGCTCCGCACCATAACTGCCATGGAATAACAGAATTCCAGGTGTCAGGAATTGAGCATCCTCCACTTCCCCTTCGAATTTCCCATGGAATCATGGCATTCTGGATGTTGGCACTTTAGAATCTCCCATACACCCTCCCAAATACCCCAAAATTCACAAGGAATAACAGAATTCCAGATATCAGGAATCTATTATCTGCCAGCACTCCACACAATTTCCCATGGAAAAATGGCATTCCTGGTGCAGGGAATCTTGATTCCTCCAGTTATCCTCCCAAATCCCCATAGAAATATGGCATTCTGCGTGTTGGGAATTAACAATCCCCCAGAAACCCACCCCAAATCCCACCACATTCCCAAAGAAAAGCAACTTTCCAGATGTCCGCAATTTGAAATATTTCGGTTCCCCACTCAAATTCCGATGGAACAACAGCATCCCAAGTGTCAGGAATTGGGAATGCTCCAGCTTCCTGAAAAAAATTCCCATGGAATCATGGGATTCCAGGTGTGAGGAATAGAGAATGCCCCGTACAGCCTCCCAGATTCCCACCACATTCCCATGGAATAACAACATTCCAGATTTCACGAACTGAGAATCATCCTCTTCCCCTCCCAAATTCCCATGGAAACATTGCATTCGGTTTTTCTGCAATTTGGAACCCCCCAGAATCTGTCCCAAAATCCCACCAAATTCCCATGCAATAGCGGCATTCCAAGTATCAGGACTTTAGGATACCCCATTTCCGCATCCAAATTCCCATAGAATAACGGCCTTCCGGCTATCAGGAATTTCAAATTGTCCATACGGTCTCCCAAATTCCCATGGAATAACGCATACCCAAGCATGGGGAATTGAGTTTCATCTAGTTCCATACCCCAATTCCCATGGAATAACAGCATTCTGGGAGCTGAGTACTTGGACTCTGCCTATTTCACTCCCAAATGTTTAGGGAATAATGGCATTCTGGGCATTGGGAACGTTGAATCCTCATGTTCCCCTTGCAAATTCCCATGAAATAACCAATTTAATGTGTTGGGAATTTCGAATGCTCCAGTTCCTCGCCCAAATTCCAATCAACCTGTAACGAAATCATGACACTATGTGTGTGCCAAATTTAGAATCCTCCACTTCCCCTTCCAAATTCCCAACAAAACCATGGAATAAGAGCAGTTCACTCATTGCTAATTTCAGCTCCTCCTCTTCCTCTCCCAAATTTCCAGCAAACTCGAATGGAAGAACGGCATTTTGTGTGTGCGAAATTTAGAATCCTCCACTTCCCCTTCCAAATTCCCATAGAATAGCTGCATTCCGGGTATGGGGATTTTCAAAACATCCATATGCCCACTTAAATTCCCATGACAACCTCGGAAAAACAGCATTCATGGTGTTGGGAATATGGTATCCGCCATTTGCACTATCCAATTCCCAGCAAAACCATGCAATTACAGCGCTCTGGGCATTGGGAATTTGGAATCCTCCGGTTCCACTCCCAAATTCCAATAGAATAACAGCCTTGCAGGCATGGGGATATTGGAATCCTCGAGTTCCCTTCCAAAAAGCCCATGGAATAATGACATTCTGGGTATTGAGAATTGAGAATTTGCCCATTTCCCTCCCAGATTTCTAGGGAATAAGACAATTCCGGGTGTCAGGCATTTGGAATACTTCAGCTCCGCACCATAACTGCCATGGAATAACAGAATTCCAGGTGTCAGGAATTGAGCATCCTCCACTTCCCCTTCGAATTTCCCATGGAATCATGGCATTCTGGATGTTGGCACTTTAGAATCTCCCATACACCCTCCCAAATAACCCAAAATTCACAAGGAATAACAGAATTCCAGATATCAGGAATCTATTATCTGCCAGCACTCCACACAATTTCCCATGGAAAAATGGCATTCCTGGTGCAGGGAATCTTGATTCCTCCAGTTATCCTCCCAAATCCCCATAGAAATATGGCATTCTGCGTGTTGGGAATTAACAATCCCCCAGAAACCCACCCCAAATCCCACCACATTCCCAAAGAAAAGCAACTTTCCAGATGTCCGCAATTTGAAATATTTCAGTTCCCCACTCAAATTCCGATGGAACAACAGCATCCCAAGTGTCAGGAATTGGGAATGCTCCAGCTTCCTGAAAAAAATTCCCATGGAATCATGGGATTCCAGGTGTGAGCAATTGAGAATGCCCCGTACAGCCTCCCAGATTCCCACCACATTCCCATGGAATAACAACATTCCAGATTTCAGGAACTGAGAATCATCCTCTTCCCCTCCCAAATTCCCATGGAAACATTGCATTCGGTTTTTCTGCAATTTGGAACCCCCCAGAATCTGTCCCAAAATCCCACCAAATTCCCATGCAATAGCGGCATTCCAAGTATCAGGACTTTAGGATACCCCATTTCCGCATCCAAATTCCCATAGAATAACGGCCTTCCGGCTATCAGGAATTTCGAATCGTCCATACGGTCTCCCAAATTCCCATGGAATAACGCATACCCAAGCATGGGGAATTGAGTTTCATCTAGTTCCATACCCCAATTCCCATGGAATAACAGCATTCTGGGAGCTGAGTACTTGGACTCTGCCTATTTCACTCCCAAATGTTTAGGGAATAATGGCATTCTGGGCATTGGGAACGTTGAATCCTCATGTTCCCCTTGCAAATTCCCATGAAATAACCAATTTAATGTGTTGGGAATTTCGAATGCTCCAGTTCCTCGCCCAAATTCCAATCAACCTGTAACGAAATCATGACACTATGTGTGTGCCAAATTTAGAATCCTCCACTTCCCCTTCCAAATTCCCAACAAAACCATGGAATAAGAGCAGTTCACTCATTGCTAATTTCAGCTCCTCCTCTTCCTCTCCCAAATTTCCAGCAAACTCGAATGGAAGAACGGCATTTTGTGTGTGCCAAATTTAGAATCCTCCACTTCCCCTTCCAAATTCCCATAGAATAGCTGCATTCCGGGCATGGGGATTTTCAAAACATCCATATGCCCACTTAAATTCCCACGACAACCTCGGAAAAACAGCATTCATGGTGTTGGGAATATGGTATCCGCCATTTGCACTATCCAATTCCCAGCAAAACCATGCAATTACAGCGCTCTGGGCATTGGGAATTTGGAATCCTCCGGTTCCACTCCCAAATTCCAATAGAATAACAGCCTTGCAGGCATGGGGATATTGGAATCCTCGAGTTCCCTTCCAAAAAGCCCATGGAATAATGACATTCTGGGTATTGAGAATTGAGAATTTGCCCATTTCCCTCCCAGATTTCTAGGGAATAAGACAATTCCGGGTGTCAGGCATTTGGAATACTTCAGCTCCGCACCATAACTGCCATGGAATAACAGAATTCCAGGTGTCAGGAATTGAGCATCCTCCACTTCCCCTTCGAATTTCCCATGGAATCATGGCATTCTGGATGTTGGCACTTTAGAATCTCCCATACACCCTCCCAAATAACCCAAAATTCACAAGGAATAACAGAATTCCAGATATCAGGAATCTATTATCTGCCAGCACTCCACACAATTTCCCATGGAAAAATGGCATTCCTGGTGCAGGGAATCTTGATTCCTCCAGTTATCCTCCCAAATCCCCATAGAAATATGGCATTCTGTGTGTTGGGAATTAACAATCCCCCAGAAACCCACCCCAAATCCCACCACATTCCCAAAGAAAAGCAACTTTCCAGATGTCCGCAATTTTAAATATTTCGGTTCCCCACTCAAATTCCGATGGAACAACAGCATCCCAAGTGTCAGGAATTGGGAATGCTCCAGCTTCCTGAAAAAAATTCCCATGGAATCATGGGATTCCAGGTGTGAGGAATAGAGAATGCCCCGTACAGCCTCCCAGATTCCCACCACATTCCCATGGAATAACAACATTCCAGATTTCACGAACTGAGAATCATCCTCTTCCCCTCCCAAATTCCCATGGAAACATTGCATTCGGTTTTTCTGCAATTTGGAACCCCCCAGAATCTGTCCCAAAATCCCACCAAATTCCCATGCAATAGCGGCATTCCAAGTATCAGGACTTTAGGATACCCCATTTCCGCATCCAAATTCCCATCGAATAACGGCCTTCCGGCTATCAGGAATTTCAAATCGTCCATACGGTCTCCCATATTCCCATGGAATAACGCATACCCAAGCATGGGGAATTGAGTTTCATCTAGTTCCATACCCCAATTCCCATGGAATAACAGCATTCTGGGAGCTGAGTACTTGGACTCTGCCTATTTCACTCCCAAATGTTTAGGGAATAATGGCATTCTGGGCATTGGGAACGTTGAATCCTCATGTTCCCCTTGCAAATTCCCATGAAATAACCAATTTAATGTGTTGGGAATTTCGAATGCTCCAGTTCCTCGCCCAAATTCCAATCAACCTGTAACGAAATCATGACACTATGTGTGTGCCAAATTTAGAATCCTCCACTTCCCCTTCCAAATTCCCAACAAAACCATGGAATAAGAGCAGTTCACTCATTGCTAATTTCAGCTCCTCCTCTTCCTCTCCCAAATTTCCAGCAAACTCGAATGGAAGAACGGCATTTTGTGTGTGCCAAATTTAGAATCCTCCACTTCCCCTTCCAAATTCCCATAGAATAGCTGCATTCCGGGTATGGGGATTTTCAAAACATCCATATGCCCACTTAAATTCCCATGACAACCTCGGAAAAACAGCATTCATGGTGTTGGGAATATGGTATCCGCCATTTGCACTATCCAATTCCCAGCAAAACCATGCAATTACAGCGCTCTGGGCATTGGGAATTTGGAATCCTCCGGTTCCACTCCCAAATTCCAATAGAATAACAGCCTTGCAGGCATGGGGATATTGGAATCCTCGAGTTCCCTTCCAAAAAGCCCATGGAATAATGACATTCTGGGTATTGAGAATTGAGAATTTGCCCATTTCCCTCCCAGATTTCTAGGGAATAAGACAATTCCGGGTGTCAGGCATTTGGAATACTTCAGCTCCGCACCATAACTGCCATGGAATAACAGAATTCCAGGTGTCAGGAATTGAGCATCCTCCACTTCCCCTTCGAATTTCCCATGGAATCATGGCATTCTGGATGTTGGCACTTTAGAATCTCCCATACACCCTCCCAAATAACCCAAAATTCACAAGGAATAACAGAATTCCAGATATCAGGAATCTATTATCTGCCAGCACTCCACACAATTTCCCATGGAAAAATGGCATTCCTGGTGCAGGGAATCTTGATTCCTCCAGTTATCCTCCCAAATCCCCATAGAAATATGGCATTCTGCGTGTTGGGAATTAACAATCCCCCAGAAACCCACCCCAAATCCCACCACATTCCCAAAGAAAAGCAACTTTCCAGATGTCTGCAATTTGAAATATTTCAATTCCCCACTCAAATTCCGATGGAACAACAGCATCCCAAGTGTCAGGAATTGGGAATGCTCCAGCTCCCTTAAAAAAATTCCCATGGAATCATGGGATTCCAGGTGTGAGGAATAGAGAATGCCCCGTACAGCCTCCCAGATTCCCACCACATTCCCATGGAATAACAACATTCCAGATTTCACGAACTGAGAATCATCCTCTTCCCCTCCCAAATTCCCATGGAAACATTGCATTCGGTTTTTCTGCAATTTGGAACCCCCCAGAAGCTGTCCCAAAATCCCACCAAATTCCCATGCAATAGCAGCATTCCAAGTGTCAGAAATTTAGGATAACCCATTTCCGCATCCAAATTCCCATCGAATAACGGCCTTCCGGCTATCAGGAATTTCAAATCGTCCATACGGTCTCCCAAATTCCCATGGAATAACGCATACCCAAGCATGGGGAATTGAGTTTCATCTAGTTCCATACCCCAATTCCCATGGAATAACAGCATTCTGGGAGCTGAGTACTTGGACTCTGCCTATTTCACTCCCAAATGTTTAGGGAATAATGGCATTCTGGGCATTGGGAACGTTGAATCCTCATGTTCCCCTTGCAAATTCCCATGAAATAACCAATTTAATGTGTTGGGAATTTCGAATGCTCCAGTTCCTCGCCCAAATTCCAATCAACCTGTAACGAAATCATGACACTATGTGTGTGCCAAATTTAGAATCCTCCACTTCCCCTTCCAAATTCCCAACAAAACCATGGAATAAGAGCAGTTCACTCATTGCTAATTTCAGCTCCTCCTCTTCCTCTCCCAAATTTCCAGCAAACTCGAATGGAAGAACGGCATTTTGTGTGTGCCAAATTTAGAATCCTCCACTTCCCCTTCCAAATTCCCATAGAATAGCTGCATTCCGGGCATGGGGATTTTCAAAACATCCATATGCCCACTTAAATTCCCACGACAACCTCGGAAAAACAGCATTCATGGTGTTGGGAATATGGTATCCGCCATTTGCACTATCCAATTCCCAGCAAAACCATGCAATTACAGCGCTCTGGGCATTGGGAATTTGGAATCCTCCGGTTCCACTCCCAAATTCCAATAGAATAACAGCCTTGCAGGCATGGGGATATTGGAATCCTCGAGTTCCCTTCCAAAAAGCCCATGGAATAATGACATTCTGGGTATTGAGAATTGAGAATTTGCCCATTTCCCTCCCAGATTTCTAGGGAATAAGACAATTCCGGGTGTCAGGCATTTGGAATACTTCAGCTCCGCACCATAACTGCCATGGAATAACAGAATTCCAGGTGTCAGGAATTGAGCATCCTCCACTTCCCCTTCGAATTTCCCATGGAATCATGGCATTCTGGATGTTGGCACTTTAGAATCTCCCATACACCCTCCCAAATACCCCAAAATTCACAAGGAATAACAGAATTCCAGATATCAGGAATCTATTATCTGCCAGCACTCCACACAATTTCCCATGGAAAAATGGCATTCCTGGTGCAGGGAATCTTGATTCCTCCAGTTATCCTCCCAAATCCCCATAGAAATATGGCATTCTGCGTGTTGGGAATTAACAATCCCCCAGAAACCCACCCCAAATCCCACCACATTCCCAAAGAAAAGCAACTTTCCAGATGTCCGCAATTTTAAATATTTCGGTTCCCCACTCAAATTCCGATGGAACAACAGCATCCCAAGTGTCAGGAATTGGGAATGCTCCAGCTTCCTGAAAAAAATTCCCATGGAATCATGGGATTCCAGGTGTGAGGAATAGAGAATGCCCCGTACAGCCTCCCAGATTCCCACCACATTCCCATGGAATAACAACATTCCAGATTTCACGAACTGAGAATCATCCTCTTCCCCTCCCAAATTCCCATGGAAACATTGCATTCGGTTTTTCTGCAATTTGGAACCCCCCAGAATCTGTCCCAAAATCCCACCAAATTCCCATGCAATAGCGGCATTCCAAGTATCAGGACTTTAGGATACCCCATTTCCGCATCCAAATTCCCATCGAATAACGGCCTTCCGGCTATCAGGAATTTCAAATCGTCCATACGGTCTCCCAAATTCCCATGGAATAACGCATACCCAAGCATGGGGAATTGAGTTTCATCTAGTTCCATACCCCAATTCCCATGGAATAACAGCATTCTGGGAGCTGAGTACTTGGACTCTGCCTATTTCACTCCCAAATGTTTAGGGAATAATGGCATTCTGGGCATTGGGAACGTTGAATCCTCATGTTCCCCTTGCAAATTCCCATGAAATAACCAATTTAATGTGTTGGGAATTTCGAATGCTCCAGTTCCTCGCCCAAATTCCAATCAACCTGTAACGAAATCATGACACTATGTGTGTGCCAAATTTAGAATCCTCCACTTCCCCTTCCAAATTCCCAACAAAACCATGGAATAAGAGCAGTTCACTCATTGCTAATTTCAGCTCCTCCTCTTCCTCTCCCAAATTTCCAGCAAACTCGAATGGAAGAACGGCATTTTGTGTGTGCCAAATTTAGAATCCTCCACTTCCCCTTCCAAATTCCCATAGAATAGCTGCATTCCGGGCATGGGGATTTTCAAAACATCCATATGCCCACTTAAATTCCCACGACAACCTCGGAAAAACAGCATTCATGGTGTTGGGAATATGGTATCCGCCATTTGCACTATCCAATTCCCAGCAAAACCATGCAATTACAGCGCTCTGGGCATTGGGAATTTGGAATCCTCCGGTTCCACTCCCAAATTCCAATAGAATAACAGCCTTGCAGGCATGGGGATATTGGAATCCTCGAGTTCCCTTCCAAAAAGCCCATGGAATAATGACATTCTGGGTATTGAGAATTGAGAATTTGCCCATTTCCCTCCCAGATTTCTAGGGAATAAGACAATTCCGGGTGTCAGGCATTTGGAATACTTCAGCTCCGCACCATAACTGCCATGGAATAACAGAATTCCAGGTGTCAGGAATTGAGCATCCTCCACTTCCCCTTCGAATTTCCCATGGAATCATGGCATTCTGGATGTTGGCACTTTAGAATCTCCCATACACCCTCCCAAATAACCCAAAATTCACAAGGAATAACAGAATTCCAGATATCAGGAATCTATTATCTGCCAGCACTCCACACAATTTCCCATGGAAAAATGGCATTCCTGGTGCAGGGAATCTTGATTCCTCCAGTTATCCTCCCAAATCCCCATAGAAATATGGCATTCTGCGTGTTGGGAATTAACAATCCCCCAGAAACCCACCCCAAATCCCACCACATTCCCAAAGAAAAGCAACTTTCCAGATGTCTGCAATTTGAAATATTTCAATTCCCCACTCAAATTCCGATGGAACAACAGCATCCCAAGTGTCAGGAATTGGGAATGCTCCAGCTCCCTTAAAAAAATTCCCATGGAATCATGGGATTCCAGGTGTGAGCAATTGAGAATGCCCCGTACAGCCTCCCAGATTCCCACCACATTCCCATGGAATAACAACATTCCAGATTTCAGGAACTGAGAATCATCCTCTTCCCCTCCCAAATTCCCATGGAAACATTGCATTCGGTTTTTCTGCAATTTGGAACCCCCCAGAAGCTGTCCCAAAATCCCACCAAATTCCCATGCAATAGCAGCATTCCAAGTGTCAGGAATTTAGGATAACCCATTTCCGCATCCAAATTCCCATCGAATAACGGCCTTCCGGCTATCAGGAATTTTGAATCGTCCATACGGTCTCCCAAATTCCCATGGAATAACGCATACCCAAGCATGGGGAATTGAGTTTCATCTAGTTCCATACCCCAATTCCCATGGAATAACAGCATTCTGGGAGCTGAGTACTTGGACTCTGCCTATTTCACTCCCAAATGTTTAGGGAATAATGGCATTCTGGGCATTGGGAACGTTGAATCCTCATGTTCCCCTTGCAAATTCCCATGAAATAACCAATTTAATGTGTTGGGAATTTCGAATGCTCCAGTTCCTCGCCCAAATTCCAATCAACCTGTAACGAAATCATGACACTATGTGTGTGCCAAATTTAGAATCCTCCACTTCCCCTTCCAAATTCCCAACAAAACCATGGAATAAGAGCAGTTCACTCATTGCTAATTTCAGCTCCTCCTCTTCCTCTCCCAAATTTCCAGCAAACTCGAATGGAAGAACGGCATTTTGTGTGTGCCAAATTTAGAATCCTCCACTTCCCCTTCCAAATTCCCATAGAATAGCTGCATTCCGGGTATGGGGATTTTCAAAACATCCATATGCCCACTTAAATTCCCATGACAACCTCGGAAAAACAGCATTCATGGTGTTGGGAATATGGTATCCGCCATTTGCACTATCCAATTCCCAGCAAAACCATGCAATTACAGCGCTCTGGGCATTGGGAATTTGGAATCCTCCGGTTCCACTCCCAAATTCCAATAGAATAACAGCCTTGCAGGCATGGGGATATTGGAATCCTCGAGTTCCCTTCCAAAAAGCCCATGGAATAATGACATTCTGGGTATTGAGAATTGAGAATTTGCCCATTTCCCTCCCAGATTTCTAGGGAATAAGACAATTCCGGGTGTCAGGCATTTGGAATACTTCAGCTCCGCACCATAACTGCCATGGAATAACAGAATTCCAGGTGTCAGGAATTGAGCATCCTCCACTTCCCCTTCGAATTTCCCATGGAATCATGGCATTCTGGATGTTGGCACTTTAGAATCTCCCATACACCCTCCCAAATAACCCAAAATTCACAAGGAATAACAGAATTCCAGATATCAGGAATCTATTATCTGCCAGCACTCCACACAATTTCCCATGGAAAAATGGCATTCCTGGTGCAGGGAATCTTGATTCCTCCAGTTATCCTCCCAAATCCCCATAGAAATATGGCATTCTGCGTGTTGGGAATTAACAATCCCCCAGAAACCCACCCCAAATCCCACCACATTCCCAAAGAAAATCAACTTTCCAGATGTCCGCAATTTGAAATATTCCGGTTCACCACTCAAATTCCGATGGAACAACAGCATCCCAAGTGTCAGGAATTGGGAATGCTCCAGCTTCCTGAAAAAAATTCCCATGGAATCATGGGATTCCAGGTGTGAGCAATTGAGAATGCCCCGTACAGCCTCCCAGATTCCCACCACATTCCCATGGAATAATAACATTCCAGATTTCAGGAACTGAGAATCATCCTCTTCCCCTCCCAAATTCCCATGGAAACATTGCATTCGGTTTTTCTGCAATTTGGAACCCCCCAGAAGCTGTCCCAAAATCCCACCAAATTCCCATGCAATAGCGGCATTCCAAGTATCAGGACTTTAGGATACCCCATTTCCGCATCCAAATTCCCATCGAATAACGGCCTTCCGGCTATCAGGAATTTCAAATCGTCCATACGGTCTCCCAAATTCCCATGGAATAACGCATACCCAAGCATGGGGAATTGAGTTTCATCTAGTTCCATACCCCAATTCCCATGGAATAACAGCATTCTGGGAGCTGAGTACTTGGACTCTGCCTATTTCACTCCCAAATGTTTAGGGAATAATGGCATTCTGGGCATTGGGAACGTTGAATCCTCATGTTCCCCTTGCAAATTCCCATGAAATAACCAATTTAATGTGTTGGGAATTTCGAATGCTCCAGTTCCTCGCCCAAATTCCAATCAACCTGTAACGAAATCATGACACTATGTGTGTGCCAAATTTAGAATCCTCCACTTCCCCTTCCAAATTCCCAACAAAACCATGGAATAAGAGCAGTTCACTCATTGCTAATTTCAGCTCCTCCTCTTCCTCTCCCAAATTTCCAGCAAACTCGAATGGAAGAACGGCATTTTGTGTGTGCCAAATTTAGAATCCTCCACTTCCCCTTCCAAATTCCCATAGAATAGCTGCATTCCGGGTATGGGGATTTTCAAAACATCCATATGCCCACTTAAATTCCCATGACAACCTCGGAAAAACAGCATTCATGGTGTTGGGAATATGGTATCCGCCATTTGCACTATCCAATTCCCAGCAAAACCATGCAATTACAGCGCTCTGGGCATTGGGAATTTGGAATCCTCCGGTTCCACTCCCAAATTCCAATAGAATAACAGCCTTGCAGGCATGGGGATATTGGAATCCTCGAGTTCCCTTCCAAAAAGCCCATGGAATAACGACATTCTGGGTATTGAGAATTGAGAATTTGCCCATTTCCCTCCCAGATTTCTAGGGAATAAGACAATTCCGGGTGTCAGGCATTTGGAATACTTCAGCTCCGCACCATAACTGCCATGGAATAACAGAATTCCAGGTGTCAGGAATTGAGCATCCTCCACTTCCCCTTCGAATTTCCCATGGAATCATGGCATTCTGGATGTTGGCACTTTAGAATCTCCCATACACCCTCCCAAATACCCCAAAATTCACAAGGAATAACAGAATTCCAGATATCAGGAATCTATTATCTGCCAGCACTCCACACAATTTCCCATGGAAAAATGGCATTCCTGGTGCAGGGAATCTTGATTCCTCCAGTTATCCTCCCAAATCCCCATAGAAATATGGCATTCTGCGTGTTGGGAATTAACAATCCCCCAGAAACCCACCCCAAATCCCACCACATTCCCAAAGAAAAGCAACTTTCCAGATGTCTGCAATTTGAAATATTTCAATTCCCCACTCAAATTCCGATGGAACAACAGCATCCCAAGTGTCAGGAATTGGGAATGCTCCAGCTTCCTGAAAAAAATTCCCATGGAATCATGGGATTCCAGGTGTGAGCAATTGAGAATGCCCCGTACAGCCTCCCAGATTCCCACCACATTCCCATGGAATAACAACATTCCAGATTTCAGGAACTGAGAATCATCCTCTTCCCCTCCCAAATTCCCATGGAAACATTGCATTCGGTTTTTCTGCAATTTGGAACCCCCCAGAAGCTGTCCCAAAATCCCACCAAATTCCCATGCAATAGCAGCATTCCAAGTGTCAGGAATTTAGGATAACCCATTTCCGCATCCAAATTCCCATCGAATAACGGCCTTCCGGCTATCAGGAATTTCAAATCGTCCATACGGTCTCCCAAATTCCCATGGAATAACGCATACCCAAGCATGGGGAATTGAGTTTCATCTAGTTCCATACCCCAATTCCCATGGAATAACAGCATTCTGGGAGCTGAGTACTTGGACTCTGCCTATTTCACTCCCAAATGTTTAGGGAATAATGGCATTCTGGGCATTGGGAACGTTGAATCCTCATGTTCCCCTTGCAAATTCCCATGAAATAACCAATTTAATGTGTTGGGAATTTCGAATGCTCCAGTTCCTCGCCCAAATTCCAATCAACCTGTAACGAAATCATGACACTATGTGTGTGCCAAATTTAGAATCCTCCACTTCCCCTTCCAAATTCCCAACAAAACCATGGAATAAGAGCAGTTCACTCATTGCTAATTTCAGCTCCTCCTCTTCCTCTCCCAAATTTCCAGCAAACTCGAATGGAAGAACGGCATTTTGTGTGTGCCAAATTTAGAATCCTCCACTTCCCCTTCCAAATTCCCATAGAATAGCTGCATTCCGGGTATGGGGATTTTCAAAACATCCATATGCCCACTTAAATTCCCATGACAACCTCGGAAAAACAGCATTCATGGTGTTGGGAATATGGTATCCGCCATTTGCACTATCCAATTCCCAGCAAAACCATGCAATTACAGCGCTCTGGGCATTGGGAATTTGGAATCCTCCGGTTCCACTCCCAAATTCCAATAGAATAACAGCCTTGCAGGCATGGGGATATTGGAATCCTCGAGTTCCCTTCCAAAAAGCCCATGGAATAATGACATTCTGGGTATTGAGAATTGAGAATTTGCCCATTTCCCTCCCAGATTTCTAGGGAATAAGACAATTCCGGGTGTCAGGCATTTGGAATACTTCAGCTCCGCACCATAACTGCCATGGAATAACAGAATTCCAGGTGTCAGGAATTGAGCATCCTCCACTTCCCCTTCGAATTTCCCATGGAATCATGGCATTCTGGATGTTGGCACTTTAGAATCTCCCATACACCCTCCCAAATAACCCAAAATTCACAAGGAATAACAGAATTCCAGATATCAGGAATCTATTATCTGCCAGCACTCCACACAATTTCCCATGGAAAAATGGCATTCCTGGTGCAGGGAATCTTGATTCCTCCAGTTATCCTCCCAAATCCCCATAGAAATATGGCATTCTGCGTGTTGGGAATTAACAATCCCCCAGAAACCCACCCCAAATCCCACCACATTCCCAAAGAAAAGCAACTTTCCAGATGTCTGCAATTTGAAATATTTCAATTCCCCACTCAAATTCCGATGGAACAACAGCATCCCAAGTGTCAGGAATTGGGAATGCTCCAGCTCCCTTAAAATAATTCCCATGGAATCATGGGATTCCAGGTGTGAGGAATAGAGAATGCCCCGTACAGCCTCCCAGATTCCCACCACATTCCCATGGAATAACAACATTCCAGATTTCACGAACTGAGAATCATCCTCTTCCCCTCCCAAATTCCCATGGAAACATTGCATTCGGTTTTTCTGCAATTTGGAACCCCCCAGAAGCTGTCCCAAAATCCCACCAAATTCCCATGCAATAGCAGCATTCCAAGTGTCAGAAATTTAGGATAACCCATTTCCGCATCCAAATTCCCATCGAATAACGGCCTTCCGGCTATCAGGAATTTCAAATCGTCCATACGGTCTCCCAAATTCCCATGGAATAACGCATACCCAAGCATGGGGAATTGAGTTTCATCTAGTTCCATACCCCAATTCCCATGGAATAACAGCATTCTGGGAGCTGAGTACTTGGACTCTGCCTATTTCACTCCCAAATGTTTAGGGAATAATGGCATTCTGGGCATTGGGAACGTTGAATCCTCATGTTCCCCTTGCAAATTCCCATGAAATAACCAATTTAATGTGTTGGGAATTTCGAATGCTCCAGTTCCTCGCCCAAATTCCAATCAACCTGTAACGAAATCATGACACTATGTGTGTGCCAAATTTAGAATCCTCCACTTCCCCTTCCAAATTCCCAACAAAACCATGGAATAAGAGCAGTTCACTCATTGCTAATTTCAGCTCCTCCTCTTCCTCTCCCAAATTTCCAGCAAACTCGAATGGAAGAACGGCATTTTGTGTGTGCCAAATTTAGAATCCTCCACTTCCCCTTCCAAATTCCCATAGAATAGCTGCATTCCGGGCATGGGGATTTTCAAAACATCCATATGCCCACTTAAATTCCCACGACAACCTCGGAAAAACAGCATTCATGGTGTTGGGAATATGGTATCCGCCATTTGCACTATCCAATTCCCAGCAAAACCATGCAATTACAGCGCTCTGGGCATTGGGAATTTGGAATCCTCCGGTTCCACTCCCAAATTCCAATAGAATAACAGCCTTGCAGGCATGGGGATATTGGAATCCTCGAGTTCCCTTCCAAAAAGCCCATGGAATAATGACATTCTGGGTATTGAGAATTGAGAATTTGCCCATTTCCCTCCCAGATTTCTAGGGAATAAGACAATTCCGGGTGTCAGGCATTTGGAATACTTCAGCTCCGCACCATAACTGCCATGGAATAACAGAATTCCAGGTGTCAGGAATTGAGCATCCTCCACTTCCCCTTCGAATTTCCCATGGAATCATGGCATTCTGGATGTTGGCACTTTAGAATCTCCCATACACCCTCCCAAATACCCCAAAATTCACAAGGAATAACAGAATTCCAGATATCAGGAATCTATTATCTGCCAGCACTCCACACAATTTCCCATGGAAAAATGGCATTCCTGGTGCAGGGAATCTTGATTCCTCCAGTTATCCTCCCAAATCCCCATAGAAATATGGCATTCTGCGTGTTGGGAATTAACAATCCCCCAGAAACCCACCCCAAATCCCACCACATTCCCAAAGAAAAGCAACTTTCCAGATGTCCGCAATTTTAAATATTTCGGTTCCCCACTCAAATTCCGATGGAACAACAGCATCCCAAGTGTCAGGAATTGGGAATGCTCCAGCTTCCTGAAAAAAATTCCCATGGAATCATGGGATTCCAGGTGTGAGGAATAGAGAATGCCCCGTACAGCCTCCCAGATTCCCACCACATTCCCATGGAATAACAACATTCCAGATTTCACGAACTGAGAATCATCCTCTTCCCCTCCCAAATTCCCATGGAAACATTGCATTCGGTTTTTCTGCAATTTGGAACCCCCCAGAAGCTGTCCCAAAATCCCACCAAATTCCCATGCAATAGCGGCATTCCAAGTGTCAGAAATTTAGGATAACCCATTTCCGCATCCAAATTCCCATCGAATAACGGCCTTCCGGCTATCAGGAATTTCAAATCGTCCATACGGTCTCCCAAATTCCCATGGAATAACGCATACCCAAGCATGGGGAATTGAGTTTCATCTAGTTCCATACCCCAATTCCCATGGAATAACAGCATTCTGGGAGCTGAGTACTTGGACTCTGCCTATTTCACTCCCAAATGTTTAGGGAATAATGGCATTCTGGGCATTGGGAACGTTGAATCCTCATGTTCCCCTTGCAAATTCCCATGAAATAACCAATTTAATGTGTTGGGAATTTCGAATGCTCCAGTTCCTCGCCCAAATTCCAATCAACCTGTAACGAAATCATGACACTATGTGTGTGCCAAATTTAGAATCCTCCACTTCCCCTTCCAAATTCCCAACAAAACCATGGAATAAGAGCAGTTCACTCATTGCTAATTTCAGCTCCTCCTCTTCCTCTCCCAAATTTCCAGCAAACTCGAATGGAAGAACGGCATTTTGTGTGTGCCAAATTTAGAATCCTCCACTTCCCCTTCCAAATTCCCATAGAATAGCTGCATTCCGGGCATGGGGATTTTCAAAACATCCATATGCCCACTTAAATTCCCACGACAACCTCGGAAAAACAGCATTCATGGTGTTGGGAATATGGTATCCGCCATTTGCACTATCCAATTCCCAGCAAAACCATGCAATTACAGCGCTCTGGGCATTGGGAATTTGGAATCCTCCGGTTCCACTCCCAAATTCCAATAGAATAACAGCCTTGCAGGCATGGGGATATTGGAATCCTCGAGTTCCCTTCCAAAAAGCCCATGGAATAATGACATTCTGGGTATTGAGAATTGAGAATTTGCCCATTTCCCTCCCAGATTTCTAGGGAATAAGACAATTCCGGGTGTCAGGCATTTGGAATACTTCAGCTCCGCACCATAACTGCCATGGAATAACAGAATTCCAGGTGTCAGGAATTGAGCATCCTCCACTTCCCCTTCGAATTTCCCATGGAATCATGGCATTCTGGATGTTGGCACTTTAGAATCTCCCATACACCCTCCCAAATACCCCAAAATTCACAAGGAATAACAGAATTCCAGATATCAGGAATCTATTATCTGCCAGCACTCCACACAATTTCCCATGGAAAAATGGCATTCCTGGTGCAGGGAATCTTGATTCCTCCAGTTATCCTCCCAAATCCCCATAGAAATATGGCATTCTGCGTGTTGGGAATTAACAATCCCCCAGAAACCCACCCCAAATCCCACCACATTCCCAAAGAAAAGCAACTTTCCAGATGTCCGCAATTTTAAATATTTCGGTTCCCCACTCAAATTCCGATGGAACAACAGCATCCCAAGTGTCAGGAATTGGGAATGCTCCAGCTTCCTGAAAAAAATTCCCATGGAATCATGGGATTCCAGGTGTGAGGAATAGAGAATGCCCCGTACAGCCTCCCAGATTCCCACCACATTCCCATGGAATAACAACATTCCAGATTTCACGAACTGAGAATCATCCTCTTCCCCTCCCAAATTCCCATGGAAACATTGCATTCGGTTTTTCTGCAATTTGGAACCCCCCAGAATCTGTCCCAAAATCCCACCAAATTCCCATGCAATAGCGGCATTCCAAGTATCAGGACTTTAGGATACCCCATTTCCGCATCCAAATTCCCATCGAATAACGGCCTTCCGGCTATCAGGAATTTCAAATCGTCCATACGGTCTCCCAAATTCCCATGGAATAACGCATACCCAAGCATGGGGAATTGAGTTTCATCTAGTTCCATACCCCAATTCCCATGGAATAACAGCATTCTGGGAGCTGAGTACTTGGACTCTGCCTATTTCACTCCCAAATGTTTAGGGAATAATGGCATTCTGGGCATTGGGAACGTTGAATCCTCATGTTCCCCTTGCAAATTCCCATGAAATAACCAATTTAATGTGTTGGGAATTTCGAATGCTCCAGTTCCTCGCCCAAATTCCAATCAACCTGTAACGAAATCATGACACTATGTGTGTGCCAAATTTAGAATCCTCCACTTCCCCTTCCAAATTCCCAACAAAACCATGGAATAAGAGCAGTTCACTCATTGCTAATTTCAGCTCCTCCTCTTCCTCTCCCAAATTTCCAGCAAACTCGAATGGAAGAACGGCATTTTGTGTGTGCCAAATTTAGAATCCTCCACTTCCCCTTCCAAATTCCCATAGAATAGCTGCATTCCGGGCATGGGGATTTTCAAAACATCCATATGCCCACTTAAATTCCCACGACAACCTCGGAAAAACAGCATTCATGGTGTTGGGAATATGGTATCCGCCATTTGCACTATCCAATTCCCAGCAAAACCATGCAATTACAGCGCTCTGGGCATTGGGAATTTGGAATCCTCCGGTTCCACTCCCAAATTCCAATAGAATAACAGCCTTGCAGGCATGGGGATATTGGAATCCTCGAGTTCCCTTCCAAAAAGCCCATGGAATAATGACATTCTGGGTATTGAGAATTGAGAATTTGCCCATTTCCCTCCCAGATTTCTAGGGAATAAGACAATTCCGGGTGTCAGGCATTTGGAATACTTCAGCTCCGCACCATAACTGCCATGGAATAACAGAATTCCAGGTGTCAGGAATTGAGCATCCTCCACTTCCCCTTCGAATTTCCCATGGAATCATGGCATTCTGGATGTTGGCACTTTAGAATCTCCCATACACCCTCCCAAATAACCCAAAATTCACAAGGAATAACAGAATTCCAGATATCAGGAATCTATTATCTGCCAGCACTCCACACAATTTCCCATGGAAAAATGGCATTCCTGGTGCAGGGAATCTTGATTCCTCCAGTTATCCTCCCAAATCCCCATAGAAATATGGCATTCTGCGTGTTGGGAATTAACAATCCCCCAGAAACCCACCCCAAATCCCACCATATTCCCAAAGAAAAGCAACTTTCCAGATGTCTGCAATTTGAAATATTTCAATTCCCCACTCAAATTCCGATGGAACAACAGCATCCCAAGTGTCAGGAATTGGGAATGCTCCAGCTCCCTTAAAAAAATTCCCATGGAATCATGGGATTCCAGGTGTGAGCAATTGAGAATGCCCCGTACAGCCTCCCAGATTCCCACCACATTCCCATGGAATAACAACATTCCAGATTTCAGGAACTGAGAATCATCCTCTTCCCCTCCCAAATTCCCATGGAAACATTGCATTCGGTTTTTCTGCAATTTGGAACCCCCCAGAAGCTGTCCCAAAATCCCACCAAATTCCCATGCAATAGCAGCATTCCAAGTGTCAGGAATTTAGGATAACCCATTTCCGCATCCAAATTCCCATCGAATAACGGCCTTCCGGCTATCAGGAATTTCAAATCGTCCATACGGTCTCCCAAATTCCCATGGAATAACGCATACCCAAGCATGGGGAATTGAGTTTCATCTAGTTCCATACCCCAATTCCCATGGAATAACAGCATTCTGGGAGCTGAGTACTTGGACTCTGCCTATTTCACTCCCAAATGTTTAGGGAATAATGGCATTCTGGGCATTGGGAACGTTGAATCCTCATGTTCCCCTTGCAAATTCCCATGAAATAACCAATTTAATGTGTTGGGAATTTCGAATGCTCCAGTTCCTCGCCCAAATTCCAATCAACCTGTAACGAAATCATGACACTATGTGTGTGCCAAATTTAGAATCCTCCACTTCCCCTTCCAAATTCCCAACAAAACCATGGAATAAGAGCAGTTCACTCATTGCTAATTTCAGCTCCTCCTCTTCCTCTCCCAAATTTCCAGCAAACTCGAATGGAAGAACGGCATTTTGTGTGTGCCAAATTTAGAATCCTCCACTTCCCCTTCCAAATTCCCATAGAATAGCTGCATTCCGGGCATGGGGATTTTCAAAACATCCATATGCCCACTTAAATTCCCATGACAACCTCGGAAAAACAGCATTCATGGTGTTGGGAATATGGTATCCGCCATTTGCACTATCCAATTCCCAGCAAAACCATGCAATTACAGCGCTCTGGGCATTGGGAATTTGGAATCCTCCGGTTCCACTCCCAAATTCCAATAGAATAACAGCCTTGCAGGCATGGGGATATTGGAATCCTCGAGTTCCCTTCCAAAAAGCCCATGGAATAATGACATTCTGGGTATTGAGAATTGAGAATTTGCCCATTTCCCTCCCAGATTTCTAGGGAATAAGACAATTCCGGGTGTCAGGCATTTGGAATACTTCAGCTCCGCACCATAACTGCCATGGAATAACAGAATTCCAGGTGTCAGGAATTGAGCATCCTCCACTTCCCCTTCGAATTTCCCATGGAATCATGGCATTCTGGATGTTGGCACTTTAGAATCTCCCATACACCCTCCCAAATAACCCAAAATTCACAAGGAATAACAGAATTCCAGATATCAGGAATCTATTATCTGCCAGCACTCCACACAATTTCCCATGGAAAAATGGCATTCCTGGTGCAGGGAATCTTGATTCCTCCAGTTATCCTCCCAAATCCCCATAGAAATATGGCATTCTGCGTGTTGGGAATTAACAATCCCCCAGAAACCCACCCCAAATCCCACCACATTCCCAAAGAAAATCAACTTTCCAGATGTCCGCAATTTGAAATATTCCGGTTCCCCACTCAAATTCCGATGGAACAACAGCATCCCAAGTGTCAGGAATTGGGAATGCTCCAGCTTCCTGAAAAAAATTCCCATGGAATCATGGGATTCCAGGTGTGAGCAATTGAGAATGCCCCGTACAGCCTCCCAGATTCCCACCACATTCCCATGGAATAATAACATTCCAGATTTCAGGAACTGAGAATCATCCTCTTCCCCTCCCAAATTCCCATGGAAACATTGCATTCGGTTTTTCTGCAATTTGGAACCCCCCAGAAGCTGTCCCAAAATCCCACCAAATTCCCATGCAATAGCGGCATTCCAAGTATCAGGACTTTAGGATACCCCATTTCCGCATCCAAATTCCCATCGAATAACGGCCTTCCGGCTATCAGGAATTTCAAATCGTCCATACGGTCTCCCAAATTCCCATGGAATAACGCATACCCAAGCATGGGGAATTGAGTTTCATCTAGTTCCATACCCCAATTCCCATGGAATAACAGCATTCTGGGAGCTGAGTACTTGGACTCTGCCTATTTCACTCCCAAATGTTTAGGGAATAATGGCATTCTGGGCATTGGGAACGTTGAATCCTCATGTTCCCCTTGCAAATTCCCATGAAATAACCAATTTAATGTGTTGGGAATTTCGAATGCTCCAGTTCCTCGCCCAAATTCCAATCAACCTGTAACGAAATCATGACACTATGTGTGTGCCAAATTTAGAATCCTCCACTTCCCCTTCCAAATTCCCAACAAAACCATGGAATAAGAGCAGTTCACTCATTGCTAATTTCAGCTCCTCCTCTTCCTCTCCCAAATTTCCAGCAAACTCGAATGGAAGAACGGCATTTTGTGTGTGCCAAATTTAGAATCCTCCACTTCCCCTTCCAAATTCCCATAGAATAGCTGCATTCCGGGTATGGGGATTTTCAAAACATCCATATGCCCACTTAAATTCCCATGACAACCTCGGAAAAACAGCATTCATGATGTTGGGAATATGGTATCCGCCATTTGCACTATCCAATTCCCAGCAAAACCATGCAATTACAGCGCTCTGGGCATTGGGAATTTGGAATCCTCCGGTTCCACTCCCAAATTCCAATAGAATAACAGCCTTGCAGGCATGGGGATATTGGAATCCTCGAGTTCCCTTCCAAAAAGCCCATGGAATAACGACATTCTGGGTATTGAGAATTGAGAATTTGCCCATTTCCCTCCCAGATTTCTAGGGAATAAGACAATTCCGGGTGTCAGGCATTTGGAATACTTCAGCTCCGCACCATAACTGCCATGGAATAACAGAATTCCAGGTGTCAGGAATTGAGCATCCTCCACTTCCCCTTCGAATTTCCCATGGAATCATGGCATTCTGGATGTTGGCACTTTAGAATCTCCCATACACCCTCCCAAATACCCCAAAATTCACAAGGAATAACAGAATTCCAGATATCAGGAATCTATTATCTGCCAGCACTCCACACAATTTCCCATGGAAAAATGGCATTCCTGGTGCAGGGAATCTTGATTCCTCCAGTTATCCTCCCAAATCCCCATAGAAATATGGCATTCTGCGTGTTGGGAATTAACAATCCCCCAGAAACCCACCCCAAATCCCACCACATTCCCAAAGAAAATCAACTTTCCAGATGTCTGCAATTTGAAATATTTCAATTCCCCACTCAAATTCCGATGGAACAACAGCATCCCAAGTGTCAGGAATTGGGAATGCTCCAGCTTCCTGAAAAAAATTCCCATGGAATCATGGGATTCCAGGTGTGAGGAATAGAGAATGCCCCGTACAGCCTCCCAGATTCCCACCACATTCCCATGGAATAACAACATTCCAGATTTCACGAACTGAGAATCATCCTCTTCCCCTCCCAAATTCCCATGGAAACATTGCATTCGGTTTTTCTGCAATTTGGAACCCCCCAGAAGCTGTCCCAAAATCCCACCAAATTCCCATGCAATAGCAGCATTCCAAGTGTCAGGAATTTAGGATAACCCATTTCCGCATCCAAATTCCCATCGAATAACGGCCTTCCGGCTATCAGGAATTTCAAATCGTCCATACGGTCTCCCAAATTCCCATGGAATAACGCATACCCAAGCATGGGGAATTGAGTTTCATCTAGTTCCATACCCCAATTCCCATGGAATAACAGCATTCTGGGAGCTGAGTACTTGGACTCTGCCTATTTCACTCCCAAATGTTTAGGGAATAATGGCATTCTGGGCATTGGGAACGTTGAATCCTCATGTTCCCCTTGCAAATTCCCATGAAATAACCAATTTAATGTGTTGGGAATTTCGAATGCTCCAGTTCCTCGCCCAAATTCCAATCAACCTGTAACGAAATCATGACACTATGTGTGTGCCAAATTTAGAATCCTCCACTTCCCCTTCCAAATTCCCAACAAAACCATGGAATAAGAGCAGTTCACTCATTGCTAATTTCAGCTCCTCCTCTTCCTCTCCCAAATTTCCAGCAAACTCGAATGGAAGAACGGCATTTTGTGTGTGCCAAATTTAGAATCCTCCACTTCCCCTTCCAAATTCCCATAGAATAGCTGCATTCCGGGTATGGGGATTTTCAAAACATCCATATGCCCACTTAAATTCCCACGACAACCTCGGAAAAACAGCATTCATGGTGTTGGGAATATGGTATCCGCCATTTGCACTATCCAATTCCCAGCAAAACCATGCAATTACAGCGCTCTGGGCATTGGGAATTTGGAATCCTCCGGTTCCACTCCCAAATTCCAATAGAATAACAGCCTTGCAGGCATGGGGATATTGGAATCCTCGAGTTCCCTTCCAAAAAGCCCATGGAATAATGACATTCTGGGTATTGAGAATTGAGAATTTGCCCATTTCCCTCCCAGATTTCTAGGGAATAAGACAATTCCGGGTGTCAGGCATTTGGAATACTTCAGCTCCGCACCATAACTGCCATGGAATAACAGAATTCCAGGTGTCAGGAATTGAGCATCCTCCACTTCCCCTTCGAATTTCCCATGGAATCATGGCATTCTGGATGTTGGCACTTTAGAATCTCCCATACACCCTCCCAAATAACCCAAAATTCACAAGGAATAACAGAATTCCAGATATCAGGAATCTATTATCTGCCAGCACTCCACACAATTTCCCATGGAAAAATGGCATTCCTGGTGCAGGGAATCTTGATTCCTCCAGTTATCCTCCCAAATCCCCATAGAAATATGGCATTCTGCGTGTTGGGAATTAACAATCCCCCAGAAACCCACCCCAAATCCCACCACATTCCCAAAGAAAATCAACTTTCCAGATGTCCGCAATTTGAAATATTCCGGTTCCCCACTCAAATTCCGATGGAACAACAGCATCCCAAGTGTCAGGAATTGGGAATGCTCCAGCTTCCTGAAAAAAATTCCCATGGAATCATGGGATTCCAGGTGTGAGGAATAGAGAATGCCCCGTACAGCCTCCCAGATTCCCACCACATTCCCATGGAATAATAACATTCCAGATTTCAGGAACTGAGAATCATCCTCTTCCCCTCCCAAATTCCCATGGAAACATTGCATTCGGTTTTTCTGCAATTTGGAACCCCCCAGAATCTGTCCCAAAATCCCACCAAATTCCCATGCAATAGCGGCATTCCAAGTATCAGGACTTTAGGATACCCCATTTCCGCATCCAAATTCCCATCGAATAACGGCCTTCCGGCTATCAGGAATTTCAAATCGTCCATACGGTCTCCCAAATTCCCATGGAATAACGCATACCCAAGCATGGGGAATTGAGTTTCATCTAGTTCCATACCCCAATTCCCATGGAATAACAGCATTCTGGGAGCTGAGTACTTGGACTCTGCCTATTTCACTCCCAAATGTTTAGGGAATAATGGCATTCTGGGCATTGGGAACGTTGAATCCTCATGTTCCCCTTGCAAATTCCCATGAAATAACCAATTTAATGTGTTGGGAATTTCGAATGCTCCAGTTCCTCGCCCAAATTCCAATCAACCTGTAACGAAATCATGACACTATGTGTGTGCCAAATTTAGAATCCTCCACTTCCCCTTCCAAATTCCCAACAAAACCATGGAATAAGAGCAGTTCACTCATTGCTAATTTCAGCTCCTCCTCTTCCTCTCCCAAATTTCCAGCAAACTCGAATGGAAGAACGGCATTTTGTGTGTGCCAAATTTAGAATCCTCCACTTCCCCTTCCAAATTCCCATAGAATAGCTGCATTCCGGGTATGGGGATTTTCAAAACATCCATATGCCCACTTAAATTCCCACGACAACCTCGGAAAAACAGCATTCATGGTGTTGGGAATATGGTATCCGCCATTTGCACTATCCAATTCCCAGCAAAACCATGCAATTACAGCGCTCTGGGCATTGGGAATTTGGAATCCTCCGGTTCCACTCCCAAATTCCAATAGAATAACAGCCTTGCAGGCATGGGGATATTGGAATCCTCGAGTTCCCTTCCAAAAAGCCCATGGAATAATGACATTCTGGGTATTGAGAATTGAGAATTTGCCCATTTCCCTCCCAGATTTCTAGGGAATAAGACAATTCCGGGTGTCAGGCATTTGGAATACTTCAGCTCCGCACCATAACTGCCATGGAATAACAGAATTCCAGGTGTCAGGAATTGAGCATCCTCCACTTCCCCTTCGAATTTCCCATGGAATCATGGCATTCTGGATGTTGGCACTTTAGAATCTCCCATACACCCTCCCAAATAACCCAAAATTCACAAGGAATAACAGAATTCCAGATATCAGGAATCTATTATCTGCCAGCACTCCACACAATTTCCCATGGAAAAATGGCATTCCTGGTGCAGGGAATCTTGATTCCTCCAGTTATCCTCCCAAATCCCCATAGAAATATGGCATTCTGCGTGTTGGGAATTAACAATCCCCCAGAAACCCACCCCAAATCCCACCACATTCCCAAAGAAAAGCAACTTTCCAGATGTCCGCAATTTGAAATATTCCGGTTCCCCACTCAAATTCCGATGGAACAACAGCATCCCAAGTGTCAGGAATTGGGAATGCTCCAGCTTCCTGAAAAAAATTCCCATGGAATCATGGGATTCCAGGTGTGAGGAATAGAGAATGCCCCGTACAGCCTCCCAGATTCCCACCACATTCCCATGGAATAATAACATTCCAGATTTCAGGAACTGAGAATCATCCTCTTCCCCTCCCAAATTCCCATGGAAACATTGCATTCGGTTTTTCTGCAATTTGGAACCCCCCAGAATCTGTCCCAAAATCCCACCAAATTCCCATGCAATAGCGGCATTCCAAGTATCAGGACTTTAGGATACCCCATTTCCGCATCCAAATTCCCATAGAATAACGGCCTTCCGGCTATCAGGAATTTCAAATCGTCCATACGGTCTCCCAAATTCCCATGGAATAACGCATACCCAAGCATGGGGAATTGAGTTTCATCTAGTTCCATACCCCAATTCCAATGGAATAACAGCATTCTGGGAGCTGAGTACTTGGACTCTGCCTATTTCACTCCCAAATGTTTAGGGAATAATGGCATTCTGGGCATTGGGAACGTTGAATCCTCATGTTCCCCTTGCAAATTCCCATGAAATAACCAATTTAATGTGTTGGGAATTTCGAATGCTCCAGTTCCTCGCCCAAATTCCAATCAACCTGTAACGAAATCATGACACTATGTGTGTGCCAAATTTAGAATCCTCCACTTCCCCTTCCAAATTCCCAACAAAACCATGGAATAAGAGCAGTTCACTCATTGCTAATTTCAGCTCCTCCTCTTCCTCTCCCAAATTTCCAGCAAACTCGAATGGAAGAACGGCATTTTGTGTGTGCCAAATTTAGAATCCTCCACTTCCCCTTCCAAATTCCCATAGAATAGCTGCATTCCGGGTATGGGGATTTTCAAAACATCCATATGCCCACTTAAATTCCCATGACAACCTCGGAAAAACAGCATTCATGGTGCTGGGAATATGGTATCCGCCATTTGCACTATCCAATTCCCAGCAAAACCATGCAATTACAGCGCTCTGGGCATTGGGAATTTGGAATCCTCCGGTTCCACTCCCAAATTCCAATAGAATAACAGCCTTGCAGGCATGGGGATATTGGAATCCTCGAGTTCCCTTCCAAAAAGCCCATGGAATAATGACATTCTGGGTATTGAGAATTGAGAATTTGCCCATTTCCCTCCCAGATTTCTAGGGAATAAGACAATTCCGGGTGTCAGGCATTTGGAATACTTCAGCTCCGCACCATAACTGCCATGGAATAACAGAATTCCAGGTGTCAGGAATTGAGCATCCTCCACTTCCCCTTCGAATTTCCCATGGAATCATGGCATTCTGGATGTTGGCACTTTAGAATCTCCCATACACCCTCCCAAATAACCCAAAATTCACAAGGAATAACAGAATTCCAGATATCAGGAATCTATTATCTGCCAGCACTCCACACAATTTCCCATGGAAAAATGGCATTCCTGGTGCAGGGAATCTTGATTCCTCCAGTTATCCTCCCAAATCCCCATAGAAATATGGCATTCTGCGTGTTGGGAATTAACAATCCCCCAGAAACCCACCCCAAATCCCACCACATTCCCAAAGAAAAGCAACTTTCCAGATGTCCGCAATTTGAAATATTTCAGTTCCCCACTCAAATTCCGATGGAACAACAGCATCCCAAGTGTCAGGAATTGGGAATGCTCCAGCTTCCTGAAAAAAATTCCCATGGAATCATGGGATTCCAGGTGTGAGGAATTGAGAATGCCCCGTACAGCCTCCCAGATTCCCACCACATTCCCATGGAATAACAACATTCCAGATTTCAGGAACTGAGAATCATCCTCTTCCCCTCCCAAATTCCCATGGAAACATTGCATTCGGTTTTTCTGCAATTTGGAACCCCCCAGAAGCTGTCCCAAAATCCCACCAAATTCCCATGCAATAGCGGCATTCCAAGTATCAGGACTTTAGGATACCCCATTTCCGCATCCAAATTCCCATAGAATAACGGCCTTCCGGCTATCAGGAATTTCGAATCATCCATATGGTCTCCCATATTCCCATGGAATAACGCATACCCAAGCATGGGGAATTGAGTTTCATCTAGTTCCATACCCCAATTCCAATGGAATAACAGCATTCTGGGAGCTGAGTACTTGGAATCTGCCTGTTTCCCTCCCAAATATTTAGGGAATAACAGCATTCTGGGCATTGGGAACGTTGAATCCTCATGTTCCCCTTGCAAATTCCCATGAAATTACCAATTTAATGTGTTGGGAATTTCGAATGCTCCAGTTCCTCGCCCAAATTCCAATCAACCTGTAACGAAATCATGACGCTCTGTGTGTGCGAAATTTAGAATCCTCCACTTCCCCTTCCAAATTCCCAACAAAACCATGGAATAAGAGCAGTTCACTCATTGCTAATTTCAACTCCTCCTCTTCCTCTCCCAAATTTCCACCAAACTCGAATGGAAGAACGGCATTTTGTGTGTGCCAAATTTAGAATCCTCCACTTCCCCTTCTAAATTCCCATAGAATAGCTGCATTCCTGGTATGGGGATTTTCAAAACATCCATATGCCCACTTAAATTCCCACGACAACCTCGGAAAAACAGCATTCATGGTGTTGGGAATATGGTATCCGCCAATTTGCACTATCCAATTCCCAGCAAAACCATGCACTTACAGCACTCTGGACATTGGGAATTTGGAATCCTCCGGTTCCACCCCCAAATTCCAATAGAATAACAGCCTTGCAGGCATGGGGATATTGGAATCCTCGAGTTCCCTTCCAAAAAGCCCATGGAATAATGACATTCTGGGTATTGAGAATTGAGAATTTGCTCATTCCCTTCCCAGATCCCTAGGGAATAAGACACTTTTTTCTGTCACGTATTTCGAATCCTTCAGCTCCGCACCATAACAGCCATGGAATAACAGAATTCCAGGTGTCAGGAATTGTGCATCCTCCAGTTCCCCTTCGAATTTCCCATGGAATCATGGCATTCTGGATGTTGGCACTTTAGAATCACCCATACACCCTCCCAAATACCCCAAACCTCATAAGGAATAACAGAATTCCAGATATCAGGTATGGATAATCTGCCAGCTCTCCACATAATTCCCCATGGAATCATGGCATTCCTGGTGCAGGGAATCTTGACTCCTCCACTTATCCTCCCAAATTCCCACAGAATAATGGCATTCTGGGTGTTGGGAATTAACAATCCCCCAGAAACCCACCCCAAATCCCACCACATTCCCAAAGAAAAGCAACTTTCCAGATGTCTGCAATTTGAAATATTTCAATTCCCCACTCAAATTCCGATGGAACAACAACATTGCAAGTGTCAGAAATTGAGAATCCTCCAGCTCCCTGAAAAAATTCCCATGGAATCATGGGATTCCAGGTGTTAGGAATTGAGAATGCCCCGTACAGCCTCCCAGATTCCCACCACATTCCCATGGAATAACAACATTCCAGATTTCAGGAACTGAGAATCATCCTCTTCCCCTCCCAAATTCCCATGGAAACATTGCATTCGGTTTTTCTGCAATTTGGAACCCCCCAGAATCTGTCCCAAAATCCCACCAAATTCCCATGCAATAGCGGCATTCCAAGTATCAGGACTTTAGGATACCCCATTTCGGCATCCAAATTCCCATAGAATAACGGCCTTCCGGCTATCAGGAATTTCGAATCGTCCATACGGTCTCCCAAATTCCCATGGAATAACGCATACCCAAGCATGGGGAATTGAGTTTCATCTAGTTCCATACCCCAATTCCAATGGAATAACAGCATTCTGGGAGCTGTGTACTTGGACTCTGCCTATTTCACTCCCAAATGTTTAGGGAATAATGGCATTCTGGGCATTGGGAACGTTGAATCCTCATGTTCCCCTTGCAAATTCCCATGAAATAACCAATTTAATGTGTTGGGAATTTCGAATGCTCCAGTTCCTCGCCCAAATTCCAATCAACCTGTAACGAAATCATGACACTATGTGTGTGCCAAATTTAGAATCCTCCACTTCCCCTTCCAAATTCCCAACAAAACCATGGAATAAGAGCAGTTCACTCATTGCTAATTTCAGCTCCTCCTCTTCCTCTCCAAAATTTCCACCAAACTCGAATGGAAGAACGGCATTTTGTGTGTGCCAAATTTAGAATCCTCCACTTCCCCTTCCAAATTCCCATAGAATAGCTGCATTCCGGGCATGGGGATTTTCAAAACATCCATATGCCCACTTAAATTCCCATGACTACCTCGGAAAAACAGCATTCATGGTGTTGGGAATATGGTATCCGCCATTTGCACTATCCAATTCCCAGCAAAACCATGCAATTACAGCGCTCTGGGCATTGGGAATTTGGAATCCTCCGGTTCCACTCCCAAATTCCAATAGAATAACAGCCTTGCAGGCATGGGGATATTGGAATCCTCGAGTTCCCTTCCAAAAAGCCCATGGAATAATGACATTCTGGGTATTGAGAATTGAGAATTTGCCCATTTCCCTCCCAGATTTCTAGGGAATAAGACAATTCCGGGTGTCAGGCATTTGGAATACTTCAGCTCCGCACCATAACTGCCATGGAATAACAGAATTCCAGGTGTCAGGAATTGAGCAGCCTCCACTTCCCCTTCGAATTTCCCATGGAATCATGGCATTCTGGATGTTGGCATTTAGAATCTCCCATACACCCTCCCAAATAACCCAAAATTCACAAGGAATAACAGAATTCCAGATATCAGGAATCTATTATCTGCCAGCACTCCACACAATTTCCCATGGAAAAATGGCATTCCTGGTGCAGGGAATCTTGATTCCTCCAGTTATCCTCCCAAATCCCCATAGAAATATGGCATTCTGCGTGTTGGGAATTAACAATCCCCCAGAAACCCACCCCAAATCCCACCACATTCCCAAAGAAAAGCAACTTTCCAGATGTCTGCAATTTGAAATATTTCAATTCCCCACTCAAATTCCGATGGAACAACAGCATCCCAAGTGTCAGGAATTGGGAATGCTCCAGCTCCCTTAAAAAAATTCCCATGGAATCATGGGATTCCAGGTGTGAGCAATTGAGAATGCCCCGTACAGCCTCCCAGATTCCCACCACATTCCCATGGAATAACAACATTCCAGATTTCACGAACTGAGAATCATCCTCTTCCCCTCCCAAATTCCCATGGAAACATTGCATTCGGTTTTTCTGCAATTTGGAACCCCCCAGAAGCTGTCCCAAAATCCCACCAAATTCCCATGCAATAGCAGCATTCCAAGTGTCAGGAATTTAGGATAACCCATTTCCGCATCCAAATTCCCATCGAATAACGGCCTTCCGGCTATCAGGAATTTCAAATCGTCCATACGGTCTCCCAAATTCCCATGGAATAACGCATACCCAAGCATGGGGAATTGAGTTTCATCTAGTTCCATACCCCAATTCCCATGGAATAACAGCATTCTGGGAGCTGAGTACTTGGAATCTGCCTATTTCACTCCCAAATGTTTAGGGAATAATGGCATTCTGGGCATTGGGAACGTTGAATCCTCATGTTCCCCTTGCAAATTCCCATGAAATAACCATTTTAGTGTGTTGGGAATTTCGAATGCTCCACTTCCCCCTACATATTGCCATAGAATAGCTGCATTCCGGGTTTGGGGATCTCCAAAACATCTATATGCCTACTTAAATTCCCACGAAATCCTCAGGAAAACAGCATTCATGGTGTTGGGAATATGGTATCCGTCTCTTGCATTACCCAATTCCCAGCAAGTCCATGGAATTACAGCACTCTGGGCATTGGGAATTTGGAATCCTCCAGTTCTGTTCCTAAATTCCAATAGAATACCTGCCTTGCAGGCATGGGGCTATTGGAATCCTCTAGTTCCCTTCCAAAAAGCCCATGGAATAACGACAGTCTGGGCATGGAGAATTGAGAATTTGCTCATTACCTTCCCCAATTTCTAGGGAACAAGGCAATTCCGGGTGTCAGGCATTTGGAATCCTTCAAATCCGCGCCATAACCACTGTGGAATAACAGAATTCCGGGTGTCAGGAATTGAGCATCCTCCAGTTCCCTTCGAATTTCCATTGGAATCATGGTATACCGGGTGGTGGGAATCTTGACTCCTCCACTTACCCTCCCAAATCCCCATGGAATAATGGCATTCTGGGTGTTGGGAATTTACAATCCCCCATTAAACGACCCAAAATCTCACCAAAATCACAAGGAAGAGATACTTTTCAGATATCAGGAATTTGGAATATTCCAGTTCCCCAAGCGTTTGCCCACGGAATTATCGACCGGTTATCAGAAATTTCAAATTGTCCATGTTCCCTCTCATATTCCCATGGAATAACACATTACCAGGCATGGGGTATTCAAAATCTTCTAGTTCCTCACCAAATTCTCATGGAATAACAGGATTCTGGGTGCTGGGAATTTGGTATTTGCCAATTTCCCTCCAAAATTCCCAAGGAATAGCAGCGTTCCGGGTATTGGGAATCTAGAATCGTCATGTTCCCCTTCCAAATTCCCTTGCAATAAGCATTTCAGAGTATTTTGAATTTCAAATACTCCAGTTCACCTCCCAAATTCCCAAGGAATAACAGCCTTCCAGGCATGGGGAATTTCGAACTGTCCATATGCCCTCCCAAATTCCCATGGAGTAAAACAGTCCCAGGCATGGGGAATTTATAATCGTCTACTTCCTTACCCAAATTCCCCGTGGAACAATGATATTCTGGGCATTGGATATTTAGAATTTGGCAGTTCTCCTCCCAAATTCCCATGTAATAATGGCATTCTGGGTTTCAGGAATTTAGAATCCCCCGTACAACCTCCCAAATTCCCATGAAATAGCACCATTCCCGGTGACAGGAAATTCGAATTCTTCACCAATTTCCCCATCGAATTTGCTTTGGTATAATGGCAATACTGGAGTAGGGAACTTTGCAACCTCCAATTCCCCTTACTAATACTCATGGAATAACAGCATTCCAGGCATTGAGAATTTAGAATCGTCCTGCTTCCCTCCAACATTCCCACTAAAACGACTGAATTACAGCATTCCAGGCAATGGGAATTTAGAATCCTCCGGCTCTCCTCCCAAATGACCATGGAATAACCACATTTGGTGTGTTGGGAATTTGGGATCCTCCACTTCCTCTTCCAAATTCCTACAAAAAACATGGAATAATGGCATTCCAGGTGTCAGGAATTTCTATATGCCCTGTCAAATTACCATGGAAGAACAGCTTTCCAACCATGGCGAATCTTGAATCCTCCACTTCCCCCCACCAAATTCCCATGGAATAATGGCTTTCCGGGTTTTTGGAATTCAGAATCCCCAATACATCCTCCAAAATTTGCACCAAATTTCTATGCAGTAGCAGCATTCCAAGTGTGAGGAATTTTGAAGACTCCAGTTCCTCACCAATTTGCTGAGAAATAATGGCATTCTCAGTGTTGGGAATTTTGAACCTTCCAATTCCCCTCACTAATTCCCATGGAATTACAGCATTCCTGGCATTGGGGATTTAGAATCTTCTAGCTATCCTCCTCAATTCCCACGAAAAACATGGAATTACACCATTCCTCTCAATGGGAATTTAGAATCCTCAAGTTCCAGTTCCAAATTCCCATGGAATAGCCACATTTCTGGAGTTGGGAGTTTCAAATACTCCATTTCCTGTCCCAAATTCCCACCAGAGTGCCACGAAATAATATTTTGTGTGTTGAGAATTTAGAATCCTCCACTTCCTCCTGCAAATTGCCAACAAAACCATGGAATAAGAGCAGTGCAGGCATTCAGAATTTTGAATCCTCCAGCGCCCCTCCCAAACTGTCACAGAATAGCTGCATTCCAGGTTTGGGGATTTTCGAGTTCTCCATACGACCTATTACACTCCCACAAAAATACTTGAAAAACCGTATTTGGGTGTTGGGAATACGGAATCCCCCCTTTTCACTCCCAAATTCCCACCAAAAGTATGGAATTACAGCATTCTGGGCACTGGGAATTTAGAACCCTGCAGTTCATCTCCCAAATTTCCATGGAATAATGGCATTTCAGGAGTCAGGAATTAGGAATAATCCATATGCCCCATAATTCCAATGGAAAACAGCCTACCGGGAATGGAGAACTTGGAATCCTCTAGTTCCCTTCCAAAAAGCCCATGGAATAACGACATTCTGGGCATTGAGAATTGAGAATTTGCCAATTCCCTTCTCAAATTCCTAGGGAATAAGAGAATTCTGGGAGTCAAGAATTGGGAATCCTCCAGCTCCGCACCAAAATCTCCATGGAATAACAGTATTCCAGGTGTCAGGAATTGAGAATCTTCCAGTTCCCCTTTGAATTTCCCCTGGAATAATGGCATTCCGGATTTGAAGAATTTACAGTCCCTCAAATGCCCCCTCAAATTCTTACCAAATTCCAACGGAAAACAGCATTCCAGGTGTCGGGAATTTTGAATACTCCAGTTCCCCACGGAAATTCCCATGGAATAAAGTTATTCTAAGCACTGGGAATCTTGAATCCTCCAGTTCACCTCCCAATTTCTCATAGAATAATGGCATTCTGGCTGGTGGGAATTTACAATCTCCCATATGCCCTCAGAAATCTCCACCAAATTCCCATGGAATAAGTGAATTCCGGGTGTCAGGAATTTAGGATACTCCACTTTCCCACACAAATTCCCATGAAGGACATGCATTCTGGGTATCAGGATTTTCGAATCACCCATATGCCCTCTCAAATTCCCATGGAATAACACACTCCCAGGCATGGGGAATTTTAAATTGTCCATATGCCCTCCCATAATTCCAATGCAATAACAGCCTTCCAGGAATGGGGAATTTGGAATCCTCTAGTTCCCTTCCAAAAATCCCATGGAGTAGCAACATTCTGGACATTGGGAATTGAGAATTTGCCAGTTCCCTTCCCAAATTCCTAGGGAATAAGAGAATTCTGGGAGTCAAGAATTTGGAATCTTCCAGTTGCGCACCATAATCCCCATGGAACAACAGAATTCCAAGTGTTAGGAATTGAGAATCCTCCATTTCTCCTCCCAATTTGCCATGGAATTATAGCATTCCGGGTTTGAAGAATTTACAAGTCCCCCATATGCCCCCTCAAATTCCTACCAAATTCCTATGGAATAACAGCATTCCTGGTGACACAAAATTCAAATACTCCAGTTCCCCACCAAAATTCCCATGGAATAATGGCATTCTGGGTGTTAGGAATTTAGAATGTGCCAGATGCAGTCGCAAAATCACAGCAAATTCCCCTGGAATAACTACATTCCTGTTTTCAGGAATTTAGACTATTCCATTTCCCCACACAAATTCCCATGGAATTACAGCATTTCTGCTGTTGGGAATTTTGAATCCTCCTGTTTCACTTCCAAATTCCCACCAAAACCAAATAAAGCACTAAACATTTACTCCCCAAAAAATCTACAAAGAAAAAATATTTAGAATCTTGTCAATTTTTTTTTTCAAATTTCAGTTGTTTGTTTGTTTTTTTAACATACTCAGAGTCTCCTACGATTTTATTTTATCATAAAGAGCACTAGACAAACAAAGCTTTATAACAAAAAGCCAGGCACTGATACATGGTAAAATTCTCATTTTTAATCTTTTTTGGCGTTTCTTATCGTTTTTTTCTCTTCTTTTCACTGCAATTGCATCACAAGTAACAAGAATGAAAAAAGGCCACAATCCATCATCATTTTCACCATTTTATAGAAGTTTCTAAAAATATTGCAGAAGGAGGATGGGCAAAAGCAGCACTACACGAAAAGGAGACAACTTCCAGTCGCATCAGAAAGGAAAAGTGGGATTTTCATGGAAAAAAAATTAAAAATTTTAAACTCCAAAGAATTCCCAAATAAAACCAAAACTTTGGGCCCTTTCAGGCCCTGGTGCCCTGTTATACTGGAATTTCTGCTGTTCCTCTCAGGAAAAATCCCAGGAATGATGCAGACGGTTGGTATCTCCTGGAAAAGAGGGTTTTATGGTTTCTTCCTTGGAATCCCGAGTGCTCTGATGCTGGCATATCCTGGCATTCTCACACCCCTCAGATAAACTTGCTCCAATTCCAGCTGTTTTCCTACCAAGTTTCAAATCCTCCAGCTGAATCCACCACCACATATGAGGAATTTCCTGCCAACTTCAAATGTGGGAAATTTGCTCATTCCCAGTTTCCAATTCTTGGCTCATCCAGGTAGAAATGGGCAATATTTTGGGGGTAAAATCTCAGTTCACCTGACTGCCCACTACCTTGTCATGTGCCCCAGCAGAGGAGCCTTGTGCTCCTTGTCCCCAGCCAGCCCAGCCTGGGCACCTTGGGGATGTCCCCACCATCCTGCTGGGGGTGTCTCAGCCTCGAGGGATTTAGCTGCAGGGCTGGAAGAGGCTTTGGGGAAGCACCAGAGCAGCCGAGTGTCAGGAAAAAGGCATCTGCCCGGGGGCTGCTTATGGAGCTGGATCAAGAGGCACCTCAGAGCCCTCAGCAATCCAGCCAGCAACCCCCGGGCAGGAGGACACCGATGGCGGTTCCTGGCTGGGACAGGGGTCGTGGCCATCTCCAGGCACCGGTCTTGCAGGGATCCCTGAAGCTCTGGCCCCTGCCCACCCGCTCTGTCACCAGCACAAAGGCTTCAGCACAACCACCAAAGGCCAAGGGGCTTCTGGCCATTTTCCCTGTAACACTGCATGCCTGGGCATCTTGCAGAGCACAAGCACCCTTTCCCCCTCTTCCCCGATGCCATGCAGGCCCTGATCAGCAAAAGAAGGATCCTGGCAGTCTGTGTATTATAACACATCCTATATTTCTAGACCAAAGTAAAACTAAAAGAAGAAAAGAACAGTCTTAAAGAAAAAGAAAATCCAACTGGCCCAGGTGGCCTCGGCAGACAGAGCCTCCCAGATCAGTTCTCTGCAGATGTCCAGCAGCACAGCCAGCCGAGATCTGACAGATGAGGCCGTGTCTTCCATGCCCTGCGGAACTGACCTTGCAGATTCTAGAAAATGAAATATTGAGTTCTCCGTATCTGCCTTGAGGATGTACCATGTTTGAATTGCCACGCTGCTGACGGCAGTGCTACTCTCACATGCCACGACCTCCAGAGCTGGAAGAAGAGAGTCACGGTCAGATCCCAGATCTGTGGGGACATGACGAGACCCCCGTGCCAGGGGCATCTGAGACCGCTCCAGCCATGGCCAGGAGGGAGCAGGGACCACCGGGATCAGCCTGAAACTGCTGGCCACAAATCCCCCACGTGCCCCTGAAATCTCGGTGTGCTCTGCCCACGCCGACCCCCGTCCGCACAGGGAGCAGAGCCCTCCGCAGCCGGGCCAGGGCTTGCAGCTCCTCCTGCCAGCCCCCGCTGACAGCCCGCTGCCCTCACTCACCTCTGTAGATGAGCTGCAGCTCTTCCTGCTGCCTCCGAAAGCTCCGTCCGGCGATCCCTGGGTACATATAGCCTGTCATGCATCTGCCCAGCGCCCGGCCCCTGCCTCCCCTGCCCGCACAGCCCTGAGGCGCGGCCAGCAGCCGCTGGGCCGGGGCTCCGTCGGCACCCGGCTCGGGCCCACAGGAGCCTGGAGAAGAGCCCGTGCGGCTCCTGCGTGCAGCCCTGGGCAGGGCCACAGCTGCCAAGCGCACACAGTGAGCACCGCGCTCAGGGGCTTCTCCAGGCTGAGCCTGGCGCTTCCAGGCCCTCCTTACCACTCACTCTGCAAACATCCACAGCTTCTTCTTTTTCACCAGTTTTTCAAGGTCGCTTCTCCTTAGGAACTTGGCCACACAAACCAGTGTTTTCCGAGAGGCCTGGAGAGCAGCAGAGATGCAGAGATGGCCCCGCAGCTCAGGGCACAGGACCCGTGTCCCTGTGCCAAGGCTGGGAGGAGGCTGCAGCCCGCCAGGCACCAGAGCAGGAGGCAGCCAAGCCCCCTCCCAGGGGGACAGCAGCAGCCCACAAGTCCTCACCTCTGCCACATGTCGATTCTTATCCTGGCAGTGGAAGAGTGGAAGCAGGCTCTTCTGCACCTGTGGCTTCAGGGCCTTTTTTTCTTTTTCCATTAGAAGAGTCACCATTGTCCGGAAGAGCATATGGACACCAGCTGCACCTGGCTATTCTCCTGTATGAAAGGAAGAAAGAGAACATTTCAGCATTGGCTGCACGGGGCTCAGCTGACTGCTAGCCTGCAAATTCACAGGGCACAAAGTGTCCCAGCCGCTGCCAGTGGCTGTGGCTGGGGGCGCAGAGCCTTACGTGGTCGAAGAGTGGCAGGAGGGACTCAGCCAGCTGCAGGGCGATGGGGCTGGGTATCAGCATGTCCTTCTCCAACACGATAAAGCTGAGTACCATGACTGTCACTGTAACTATTTCTCCATCTCTGTCCTGCAGGAGCTCCACAAGTCTTTCAATGAGGCTGCACATTTTTTTGGTCTGTGCGGAACACAAGTCTGTTAAATGCACAGCAATGGACGGCCACAAGTGAACATCAAAGCAGACACGTGGGGAAGTGCAGAGGATAGGGATAACTTGTGTGTCAGGCAGGAATGGGTTGGGGCTTCCTTCCTCCTTGAGTGACTGCTTCTAAGAGGCCTCTGGGGAGCGTGGGGAACAGGAGCTGGCAGACAGGAGCGTGGCACATCTCTGGGGGTGTGGCATGGCAGTGTGCACAGCAGGGCCAGCAGGCAGGGAGCAAGTTTTCTTGCTAGTAAGATTTCCTGTGTGTTGTCTGCTGTGTTTCTGTTGGCTGGCTGGTGTTAGGGTTTCTGTTACATGATCAAAACCTGCAGTTAGTACAAGTGTATGTAACCAAGTGGAACCCTCAAAAAAGGATGTGCTTGTTGTAAGGGTCGGTCCGAAGTTCCCCTCGATTTTGCCTCCTGACTGTCACAAGGAGACCTCGAGGACCCCCACCCAGGCTGACTCCCAACAATGGTTTCCTGGCCGGGCCAGGTGGATGCTCGTGACTGTGTGCTGGTGTACTGTGTTCACTTGGACTGTGCTGTTGTGACACCAACCAGAGGTTGTGTTGTATCAACTGAGGACTGCTTGTCCGTACCTGTCTCCTGCAGCACCACACAATGGTCCATAAATCTTCCCACCTCTTGGCCAGAGGCCACTCGCTTTGGAGAAGGACTATAAAAGAGCAACCCTCTGGGAAAGACCCTTTGAGATCTCTCCACTGATGAAGACCCCCTGGAGAAGACCCCTGAGATCTCCCCACGGACGAAGACTCGTCTATCGGATGACCCGTGAGGACGCCCATCTCGTCTGTTGGTAGCTATTTTCCCATCCCTTCCTTTCCTTCCCCTTTCCCTATACTTTGTTTCCTATACCTCTCCTCTTTACTGTAACTGAGTTGTTGGCATTTGATGAAATGCATTGCTGTTGTTGAATAAACTGATTTTCTGCTGTTGAATAAACTGATTTTGTCCCCTGCATTTTGCCTGTTTGCACCTTTAAGATCAAAAGAACCATCACGACCCCCGCTCTGCATTAATAGCGGATCGTGACACCTGTACAGACCCATTCCTTTGTGGAATGTTTGAGCTTATCAGTGGTTTCAGGGGGCGTTCTGGAGGAATCCGCCTGTGGTGTGAACGGGTGAATGATCTCCTTTCACTGGTGGCCGAGCTTTGGGAGGAGGTTGAAAGAACAAGAAGTATCAGGGAAAGTGAAAGGGAAATAGACTGGTGGAGTTCAGCCCTTCCATCTTTGAGAGGAGTCCAACAAGAGTCAGAGGACTCCTATGCCTCCCACTGTTAGGCAATAGAAGGGCACCTGGTAGATGAAGGGGACTGGAAATGGTTCCCTGCTCAGGGAGGTAATAATAAAAATTCCTCCTGGCCCCCATCACCTAGCCAGGTGCCACTCCAGAATAAGTATGAAGGCCTGGATTTAGAGAGTCAGCCAGATGATTCAGATGATTTAGAAGAAAATTATCTGCACAGTGAGCCTCCCCATTACAATTCATCTGTCAAAGGGATCACCACCTCTGACATGAAAAGGAAAAGAAGGGTAGTTGTAGTGGGTGACTCCCTTCTGAGGGGAACTGAGGGCCCCACATGTCGACCGGACCTATGTCACAGGGAGGTCTGCTGCCTCCCTGGGGCCTGGGTATGGGATATCACTGAGAGACTTCGTGGGCTGATTCAGCCCTCTGGTTATTACCCACTGCCAGTAGTCCAGGCTGGCAGTGATGAGACTGAAAAGAGGAGTGTCAGGGCAATTAAAAGGGACTTTAGGGCATTGGGTCAAGTGGTTGGTAGGAGTGGGGCACAGGTAGTCTTTTCCTCAGTCCTCGTGGTGGCTGAGATAAACAGTGAAAGGAATAGGAGAATTCACATCATTAACAAGTGGCTCAATCAAGGGTTGGTGTCATCGGCAAAATTTTGGATTTTTTGATCATGGGGCAACTTTTACAGGACCTCCCTGCTGGAATCAGATGGGATCCATCTCTCAGTTAAAGGCAAAAGGCATTTAGCTCATGAACTTGCAGACCTTGTTGAGAGGGCTTTTAACTAGGTTTGAAGGAGGAAGGGGATGCAGCTGGGCTGTCTGAAAGCAGGCCCAAGGGTGGTAAGCCTGAGTTAGGGGTGAAATCAGTAGCCCAGCTGAGGTGCATGTACCCCAATGCACGCTGCATGGGTAATAAACAAGAAGAGCTGGAAGCCATGGTGCAAGAGCAGAGCTATGATGTAGCTGCCATCGCTGAAACATGGTGGGATGAATCACAGAGCTGGAGCACTGCACTGGATGGCTACAAGCTCTTCAGAAGAGACAGGAAAGGGAGAAGTGGAGGGGTGGCCCTTTATATTAGGGAGGCTTTTGACGCCATGGGTATTGAAATGAATGATGATCAAGTCGAGTGCCTATGGGTAAGAATTCAGGGCAAGGCTACTAAGGCTGACATCCTACTAGGAGTCTGTTTTCGTCCACCCAACCAGGGAGGAGAGGTGGACAACTTATTCTATAAGCAGCTGGAGAATGTTTCAGCATCATCAGCCCTTGTTCTTGTAGGTGACTTTAAGCTGCCAGACATCTGCTGGAAACTCAATACAGCAGAAAAGAGGAAGTTCTTAGAGTGTGTGGAGGAAAATTTCTTGTTATCCTGGTGAGTCAGCCCACCAGGGAAGGGACTATATTAGATCCGTAGTTTGTAAATAGAGATGGGCTGGTGGGAGATGGGGTGGTTGGAGGCCGCTTGGGGCACAGTGATCATGAAGTTACAGAGTTCTCGATATTTGGTGAAATCAGGAGGAACATCAATAAGACTTTTACATGAGACTTCCGGAGGGCAGACTTTGGCATATTTAGGAAACTTATTCAGAGAGTTCCTTGGGAAGCAGCCCTTAAAAATAATGGAGTTCAGGAAAGGTGGGCGTGCTTCCAAACAGAGATCTTGAGGGCACAGGAGCAGACTGTCTCTGTGTGCTGAAAGGTGAGTCAACGAGGGAAACGTCCAGCCTGGATGGGCAAGGAGGTTTTGAAGGAACTTCGAAATAAAAAGAGGATGTATCATCTTTGGAAGGAGAGTCAGGTCTCTCAAGAAGTATTTAAGGGGGCAACTAGAGAGTGTAGGAAAAAAATTAGGGAGGCCAAAGCTGTGTTTGAACTACAAATGGCAACTTCTGTAAAAGAGAATAAAAAATGTTTTTACAAATATATTAATGGTAAAAGGAAGGGTAAGTCCAGCCTTTGTTCTCTATTGGATGAGAGAGGGAATTTAGTAACTGCAGATGCGGAGAAGGCAGAAGTCCTTAACACCTTCTTTGCCTCAATCTTTAGTGGGAAGAAGGCTTGTCCTCTGGACAAGTGTACTCCTGGATTGTAGATGCTATCAAGGAGCAGAATGGTCCCCCTGTTATCCAGGAGGAGGCAGTCAGGGAACCGCTGAGCAGCTTAGATGTTCATAAATGTATGGGACCAGATGGGATCCACGCCAGGCCGATGAGGGAGCTGGCAGATGTGCTGGCAAAGCCCCTCTGCATCATTTACCAGCAGTCCTGGCTCACTGGTGAGGTTCCAAATGACTGGAAGCTGGCCAATGTGACACTCACTCACAAAACGGGTGGGAAGGAGGATGCTGGCCAGTTATTATAGGCCAGTTAGCCTGAGCTCAGTACCAGGTAAGGTAATGACACAGTTTCTACTGAGTGTTCTCATGCAGCACTTACAGGATGGTCAGGGTATCAGACCCAGCCAGCATAGGTTTAGGAGAGGTAGGTCGTGTTTGAGCAACCTGATCTCCTTTTATGACCAAGTGACCCACCTGGTGGGTGTGGGAAGGGCTGTGGATGTTGTGTATTTGGAGTCCAGCAAGGCCTTTGACACTGTCTCACACAGCATTCCCTGGAAAAGCTGCAGCCCACGGCTTGGACAGGAGCACTCTGGATGGCTGGCCCAGAGAGTGGTGGTGAATGGTGCTGCATCCAGCTGGGGATCAGTCACCAGTGGTGTCCCTCAGGGCTCTGTGCTGAGGCCAGTCCCGTTCAATATTTTTATTGACGACATGGATGAGGGTATTGAGTCTTTCATTAGTAAAGTTACAGAAAACACAAAGCTGGGAGCATGTGTAGATCTGCTGGAAGGTAGGAGGGCTCTGCAGAAAGACCTGGAATGGTTGGATGGACAGGCGGAGTCCAATAAAATGAAGTTTAATACATCCAAGTGCTGAGTCCTGCATTTTGGCCTCCATAACCCCCTGCAACGTTATAGGCTGGGAATGCTGTGGCTGGACAGTGCCCAGGCCAGAAGGGACCTGGGGGTGCTGGTCAACAGCCGACTGAACATGAGCCAGCAGTGTGCCCTGGTGGCCAAGAAGGTCAATGGCCCCTGGCCTGGATCAGGAAGAGTGTGGCCAGCAGGAGCAGGAGGGTCATTCTTCCCCTGTACTCAGCACTGGTGAGGCCACGCCTTGAGTGCTGTGTCCAGTTCTGGGCCCCTCTGTTTTGGAAGGTCCTTGAGACACTTGAGCATGTCCAGAGGAGAGCAACAAGGCTGGGGAGGGGCTTGGAACACAAAGCCTGTGAGGAATGACTGAGGGAGCTGGGGTTGTTTAGCCTGGAGAAAAGGAGACTCAGGGGTGACCTTATCTCTCTCTACAACTCCCTGAAAGGTGGCTGTAGTCAGGTGGGGTTGGTCTCTTTCTACAAGCAGCACTGACAGAATGAGAAGACAGAGTCTTAAGCTGCGCCAAGGGAAATACAGGTTGGATATTAGGAAAAAGTGATCAAGTACCGGATTGTCTGCCCAGGGAGGTGGTGGAGTCTCCGTCCCTGGATGCACATAAGAAAAGACTGGATGTGGCACTCAGTGCCATGGCTTAGTTGAAGTGTTAGGGCATGGATTGGACTCGATGATTTGAAGGTCTCTTCTAACCCAGTGATTCTTTCATTCTGTGAAAAGACCAGCAATAATTCTGCCTTGCCAGCGTTTCTTAAGAGTGTGTTGGTGTTCTTAAGGAAAGCTACACATTTGGGGAAACACCTTTGGAGGAAAGGGGCTTACTTCTTCAGGGAAGTGCCTCCCAAGGAGATCCCAGTGCCGTAGGTGCCAGTGTCCCCCTTTGGCTCCCTGTGGTCCTTTCAGTCCTTGAGGCCCGCTGCCCTTGGCACAGGGGCAGGGGAAGGGCGAAGGCTGTGAAGAGCAGGTTTGGCATCTGCCTGGAGCTGTGGAGACCAACCCAGGCTAGTGCAGCAGGGTGTGTTACCCCCCTTTGAACGGAGGTGTGAGCAGGAGCATCTCTGTGCAGCTGCGAGCCCCAAAGCTCTCTTTGAGAGCTGTGAATTAAAAGGCCTTTACGCACACACTGTTCACATCTCACCTGCCTGCTGTGTTTCAGCTCTTGGCAATATGCAATTGCCTCTCGCTTGGAGGAAGCTGCTGTGGGCTAGGGCCAGCAAAGAGCTGGGTTGTGTGGGCCAGGCTACGTGCAGAGTCTTGGCTGATCCTGGTGTGTCCCCGGCCTCACCAAAGGCTGGGAAGGTTTTCCTCCTAAAGCATCCTGCTGATTGGCTCTTCCTGTGCACCTTGGAGAGAAGGTCGGCATTTCTGGCATCTTGGCATTAGCAGGCCTTAAAATGAGGGCGTGTTGTGGAGCAAGCCCAGCTGAAATAGCCTGAGAGGAGCCAGCCCAGTTCTCCTTGCTCCTCTCTGCTGACACCAGATCTTTTGTCTGCTTTAGGGATGACCCTGGCTCTGTCAGGGGGTGCTGGGTGGACACAAGACAGCCGCTCCTGGCCCGCTGGGTCCCAGCAGTGCCCCTCAGCAGTCCTGCGTGCACACCAGGATGCTGGCCAAGAGAGGTCCTGGAAGCTGAGGCAGCTGATTTTAAGCTTTTGCAGGTGCCTACAGGTCAAGGCCAACGGTGTTCCCTCAGGATATAGCTGTCCTGAGGATTCTCCCCACAGCTGTCTGATGTCATCCACTCCTTGTGGTACCAGGTGCTTTCCTGTGGAATGTTCTGCCTCCTTCAAGAGTCAAGAGGGAGCTGGAAAAAGAGCTTGCCAGGCCATTCTCCATCCTTTCCCAGCACTGCTGCTCAAGTGCAGAAATCCAAGGTGAGTACCAATGTGCAAATGCAACAGCTGTGCACAGGGAGGGGTGGTGGGAAGGATGGTCCAGGGACCATAGACCTGGCAGCCTGTGCTTGCTACCAGGGAATGCCTTGAAGCAGATCCTCCTGAGTGCCATCCCACGGCACGTGCAGGGAACCAGGGGGTCTGCTGGAGGCTGGGAAAGCTCTGCGGAGGGATGGGGATAGCTGGGGATCTTGGCAGGCTGTTGGGGGCTCGTGTGTGGCTGTTTAGGGGGGTTGGTGTTGGTGGGTGTCTTGGGGAAGGAGTTGTTTGGGAGGTGAGAGGTGAAATTGGAGTCAGCTTGAAGGTAGCATCTGTGCTTTGGCACAGCTTAGGTTATGGAGGGCAGAAGGAATAGCTGTGATTTTTTCTGTTAGTGGCCCTGATTCTCCTGCAGGGAGGAAGAGACGACAGCTGGACTTCATGAGCCACTTAGCTATCTGTACCAGGAGGAGGATTAGCCATTTTGCAATCTACTCATTTGTTTGGGCTAATTTTGTGATACTGAGTGGACTTCGATTCCTTGCGAGCTTTTATTCTTTCATAGAATTAGGATGTTCTCATCTCTTCACTGAAAACCATTTGCAAAGTAAAGAATGGCCTTTTTTTGCCTCTGTGTAGTGTTCTTTTGTAAAGTGACTCTCAATGGATGATGTTAAGGGAAACGAGTTGCCGTTTTGAGATGGGAAGCAAACTTCCAAATCTATCACACTCTCAGGCCATGCCAATGAATTTAGGAAGTTTGCAACTTTTTGGAATTACTTGAGTAGAGAAATTGGGAAGGAAAGCTTTCCTGATTTGAGGATTTTTAAATGCCCTGTGCCCGTGGAGCCGGATATCGCCGGATATGATTTGAGCCATTCCTAACATTCCTGTCGGGCTGTCTTAGACATTTGGGCCAAGGGATTCCTGGGCCACTTTGCGTGGTCTCAGGGTGTCCCCAGGCCAGGTGGCAGCGTGTGCAAGGGCCCTTTGTGACACGGTGCAGCATGGTCACTGTGGCATGGAACGCTGTCAAAGGACCCTTTGTGACATGTGGTGACATAGGAGCTGGTGGTGACACGGCCACACCACAGTGCTCGGAGCACACGACGGGACAGGACGCCCCAGAGCTGTGCTGTGAGGAGCCTCTGCACAGCACACTCCTTCGTGCCTGACCCAGAGCTTTTCTGAGTCATTATTCCTGCAGGTGACCTCGAGGCCAGACCACAGGACTTGGTGACCTGCGGCCTTCCCAAGTCTGGTATTCTCCAGGTGCCCTGCAGAGGGATAGATCGTGGGACTTGGTGCCGAGGTTTCCGAGGCATCTCCCATTCCCGCAGCAGTTGCCCTCAAGACCACACTGAGGGATTTTCTGACCACAGTCGTTGACGAGGAGTGTCCCATCCTTGTGGAAGGAGCCCTCGAGACCAGAGTGCAGGACCTGCTGTCCTGTACTCTTACCAGGAGAGCAGTCTTGTCTTCCAGGCACTACTACAAGACTTGCTAACTCAGAGGTTTTCCAAGGCATCTCTCCTGCCAGTAGTCATCAATCCAGGCACTGACATGGAGCAGAGACCCCCGAGAGTGCCCAAGCTGGCCTGGGTGATAGAAGAGGAAGAAAACCCTGGATCTTCCCCAGCACGGGAGACTGAAGAGGTGGTGCCGTTCCAGCCAGAACAGGAGGGTGAGCTGGGCTTCAGGGCTGCTGCCAGCATCCAGCTTGGCCCCATCCTATCCCATCCCATCCCATCCCATCCCATCCCATCCCATCCCATCCCATCCCATCCCATCCCATCCCATCCCATCCCATCCCATCCCCTGTGGACACACCCATGGACAGAATGGAAGAGGGGCCAGGCAGACAGCTCACAGTGGCCGTGCTCCATCCCCTGGGGCATGCCGGGGCTGTCCCTGCCTGGGGAATGCAGGCCTGGCTGTGTTCTCCAGCCTCTCCCGCAGCCCCTCAGCTCTGGCTCTGCTCGCTCTTTGCCAGGTGCAGCCACGGAGCCGACACAAAAGCAGGAACCCACTGGTGGCCTCTTCCGCAGGACAGCACAGGTACCTGCAGCCATCCCCAGCTGGGCTGGGCCTGCTGTCACTGCTCAGCCAAGCGCCATGCTTGGAGCACTCCATGGAAAAGCCCTGGCTTCTTGCCCTTTGTTATCCTGCCAGACGTGCAAATTCACCACATGCATTTGGCAGGAAGAGACCAGTGTCATGGGCCTTGAGATTATTGAAAACGGTGACGTCTACACCACTGACACCAGTGCTGCCATGATGGATTTGCTTGTGGAGAAGGGTGTTTTCATTCCAGAGCAGGTAAGCAGCCTGTGGCCAGGGTTTAATTCCTCCATGAGTCATATGGCCTCTCAAGCCACTGGGGCCTGCTGGTCCCTGTAAGCCTTTGAGGCCATTCCAGTGTGGTGGGAAGGGAAACACTTCTCTGGGGACATTACTCCCTCTAGCAGGTTTCCAAGTCTCCCCACGCCTCCTTCAGGTGCCTGGCATGGTGAGGTACATCTACCAGTGGCTCATGACCAATGAGTCTGCTGACCACACGATGGAGAACACTCTGCTGGATCTCACTGAGGCACAGCCCGCTGATGTGGTGATGACACTCCTGCGTGTGGCCCCATCGTGTGACAGGTATGGGGCTCACCAGCCCAGAGGGCTCAGGGCTCACCAGCCCATCACCCTGTACAACCTGTTCCAGGTGTCTGAGCAACAGAGAGTTCCAGGGCCCTCTGGCTGCTCCCTTTCCCAGCCCTGGCATGTCAGCCCCTGGGGCTGCTGCCATGCTCCCTCCCTGCCCCTCAGGGGCCTGTCCCCATAGGGCTGGGCTGCCTGGGCGCCACCAGCGAGGGGCAGTGGGCAGAGGCAGAGCTGACAGCCAGCTCAGCTCCCTGCTGCTGCCCAGGCCACATTTCTGTGTCTGAGACTGCCCTGAGACAGAGCTCTGACCCCACAGAGCTGCTATGGCCATGTGGAAGACGATCATGTCCTCGAGCAGGACTGTGGAGCCAGTGCTGGAGATACTCCTCGATGTGCTGGGGGACTGGCCAGAGCACAGCACATGCACCTCTGATGGGGACAGAACGGGTGTCTTTGCCCTGGCTGTGAGTTTCTGGAAGTGGCCTTTGCTCACCCCAAGGCCGCCTCTCCAGCAGCTCTCCACCCTCCTTACCCCACTGCATCTCCCTGCCTCAGGCACTGCGCTGAATCCTGGCCTAGGGTCACCTTCAGGGGCATCAGGCCCGGTGCTCCCCCTGCATCTCCCCTGGCCTCTCCGTGCCACGCTCGGGCCCTGCCGCACGGACACCTGGGCACTGAGCGCTGTCTCGGGGTGCTTTGTCCTTTGCAGGCAACTCTGGTGATGTGGAAGATCCTCCAGGTGCCCTGCTGGCCAGATATACTGGTGACGTATTTCCCCTGTCTGTTTGTCCACCTGCTCTTCCAAGTGTTCTTCAGCACTCTGGATACACCAGAGGAGGTCGACACCTTCTGGAAGGGATGCCAGGAAGAACATGGCCTTGCCACCAGCCCCAACAGGTTCTCCATGCCAGTCCTTCTGTCCCTGACACATCCCCTGTCAAGGAGCCAGTGCTCCCAGTGTGACCTGAGCTTTGCTCTGCACACAGGTTTGCAGTGCAGACCCTGAAGTCTCTGCTCTGCTTTCTCCAGTGTGAGGATGTGGTGATGGCAATGGAGCGCAAGCGTGGCTGGGACACGCTGCTCTGTGTTGACACCCACCACTATGCCGTGGGTCTGTTGGCCAGGTGAGATTCCCTGCTCTCCACTGCCCCCAGCATTTGTGTTCTGTGCCCGGGGTGTGCCACACAATCCCTGTGGTCATGGGCCAGAGGGCCTTGTCACTGAGAGATGGCCAATCAGACTGCAAATGGCTGGGAGAGGAGGTGCTCAGGAGCAGCCACCTTCCAATGGCCCTGCTCCCCTTGTATCATGGTGGGGAAAGACCAGAGAGATTTACCCCCCAACTCAGGAACCTGGTTTCTTTCTCGGCCTGCTAGGGAGATGCGTCATGCTTCTATGTGGTTGTGTTCCAGTATTGCACTCCACCTACTCCAGGTGCTCACCATACAGGAAACATGCTGGGATCTGCCTGCCATGGCATTTCTTGTGGAGGTGAGCCTGATGGCCAGCGCTGCCCCACTGAGCTGCCTCCCAGCTCTCTGCCCTCTCATCACCACAGCTGCCTGGGACGATGCCCGTGCCCCGTGCTGCTGTCTGGGCCCAGCCCTGTGCAGTTCTGGGCTCTTGCTGGCCGGGTCCCCTGTCATTACCCTGTGCCTTTCAGGTCCTCAGGTGCCTGGACCCCCGTGAATGTGGTGGCAGTGTTGTAAAGGTCACATCAAGGTACCTGCAGAGCGAGTGCAGGGAGAAGCGTTGCCTGGCACTCAGGGCCCTTCTTGAGCTCATTGATGATCCCTCCATGGTGAGAAGGGGGCAGTGGCTGAAGCTGCACTGGGGAAAGCAGCCCCTTGGGCTTCGGGTGCTGGAGCAGCTGCTCCCAGCTCTCCTGCCTCTCTATTCAGCTGCCCAAGTGCTTCAGGACAGGCCTTTGGCCTCTGCGGCCTGAGGCAGCAGGGTGGCGTTTCACAGACTTGTGTTCTGCACAGGCCGAAAAAATGTTCAGCCTGACTGAAGGCCTCATGGACCTACTGTGGGACAAGGATGCAGAGATAGTTGGGATGACACTCATCACCATCAACTTTATATTCATGCACAAATATTTCCTGATACCAAGCTCCATTTCACTGCAGTTGGCTGAGGCGCTCTTGCCTTTCCTTGACGCGGTAAGGCTCTGTGCCCCAGGCCATGGGCCCTGGGTGCTTCTCAGAAGCGTGGTGCCCTATGGATTTTAAGGTGGGTGCTGGAATGGGCCTGGATCAGCCAAAGTTGAGGATTTTTTTTCCTTCCTTTCATACAGGATGATAGCCAGGTGCAGCTGCTCTCCATAAGGCTCTTCCAAGATATGCTGGAATATTTCATGGAAGAGAGAGAAAAGCTTTTGGAGAATCCAGTGCAGCAGAGTCTCCTCCCTCTCTTCTTCCACTGCCATGATGAGAATCTGCATGTGGCACAGGTGAGGACTGGTGGGCTACTGGTGTGTCCCTGGGAGGGGGCTCGGCTGCCTCCTGCCCTGGCACCTCCCAGGCTACAGCCTCCTCTCAGCCTTGGCACAGGGACACGGCTCCTGTGCCCTGAGCTGCGGTGCCATCTGCACATCTCTGCTGCTCTCCAGGCCTCTCGGGAAACCCTGCTTTGTGTGGTCAAATTCCTGAAGAACAGGGATCTCAAAAAGCTGGTGAAGGAGGAGAAACTCTGGAAGTTCGCCGAGTGCCTGGTAAGGAGGGCCTGGAAGTGCCAGGCTCAGCCTGGAGAAGCCCCTGAGCGCGGTGCTCACTGTGTGCGCTTGGCAGCTGTGGCCCTGCCCAGGGCTGCAAGCAGGAGCCGCACGGGCTCTTCTCCAGGCTCCTGTGGGCCCGAGCCGGGTGCCCACGGAGCCCCGGCCCAGCGGCTGCTGGCCGCGCCTCAGGGCTGTGCGGGCAGGGGAGGCCGGGGCCGGCCAAAGCGGGGAGTGCCTGGCAAAGGGGCACAAAGCCCGGCCCGACCCTTCCCTCCCGCTGCTCTCTCCAGCTGGCAGACGACAGGAGCCGAGCGGCCGAGCACCTGCGCCAGGCCCTGCCGTACGTGCAGAGCCCACAGGAGCCCCTGCGAGAGGCGGCCATCAGGTTCATGGGTGAGCCCGGGCTCCCTCCCCGCCCCGTCCCGCCGCAGCTCGGCCCCAGCCCCGCCTGCTGCCCCGGCAGCGGCATCCGGGCCCGGCGCCGTGGAGCCCCGGCTGCCCTCGGGGCTGCTGCCGCCCTGTCGCAGCCGTGCCCTTGGGCGTCAGGATGCGGCCAGGGCCCGGGCTGAGCCCTGCCGGGCCACGAGGGCATGTGGCCACAGGGCTGGCAGCGCCGCTGGCAGGGAGCTGTGCCGCTGGGCAGATGCATGACAGGCTATATGTACCCAGGGATCGCCGGACGGAGCTTTCGGAGGCAGCAGGAAGAGCTGCAGCTCATCTACAGAGGTGAGTGAGGGCAGCGGGCTGTCAGCGGGGGCTGGCAGGAGGAGCTGCAAGCCCTGGCCCGGCTGCGGAGGGCTCTGCTCCCTGTGCGGACGGGGGTCGGCGTGGGCAGAGCACACCGAGATTTCAGGGGCACGTGGGGGATTTGTGGCCAGCAGCTTCGGGCTGATCCCGGTGGACCCTGCTCCCTCCTGGCCATGGCAAGAGCGGGCTGGGTTGCCCCTGGCACGGGGGTCTCGTCATGTCTCCGCAGATCAAGGATCTGGCCATGGCTCTGTTCCTTTCTCTTCCAGCCCTGGAGGACATGGCAGATGACACCAGCCTTGCCGTCGGAAGCCTGGCACTTCAAACTTCGTATATCCTTAGGGCAGTAGAGCAGCCTCGGATCTCCATGTTCCAGAGGCTGCAAGCTCAGCTCCGCCGGGCATGGAAGACGCGGCCTCGTCTGTCGAGCCTCGGCCGTCTGCGCTGCTGGAGCTCTGCAGAGAACTGATCTGGGAAGCTCTGTCTGCTGGGGCCACCTGAGCCAGCGAGAATTTTCTTTTTTGTCAAAATGGTTTTTTTTCTTTTTTATTGTTTTACTTTAGAAATATAGGATATGTTAGAATAGACAGACTCCCAGGAGCTTTCTTTTCCTGCCCAGGGTCTGCATGGCTACAGGGAAGAGGGGGAATAGGTGCTTGTGCTCAGCAAGCTGCGCAGCCATGTAGTGTTGAAGGGAGAATGGCCAGAAGCCCCTTGGCCTTTGGTGGTTGTGCTGAAGCCTTTGTGCTGGTGACAGAGCGGGTGGGCAGGGGCTGGAGCTTCAGGGATCCCTGCGAGACCGGTGCCTGGAGATGGCCACGACCCCTGTCCCAGCCAGGAACCGCCATCGGTGTCCTCCTGCTCAGGTGTTGCTGGCTGGATTACTGAGAGTTCCTGTGGTGTCTCTTGATCGGGCTTTTCTGGAGCTCCTGTGGGGCTGCAGTGCTGCTGCTGGGCAGGTTGGCCTGGCTGGGGGAGACCCTGAGGGGACAGGCACTGGGAGGCCATGAAGGGATGAGGGGCTGTGGAGGCCCGATGGGACCAGGCAGTGGGAAGGCACGAGGTGTACATGTGAGGGAGTGGGTGGCAGGAGGCTACAAGGTTACAGGAGGCACCTGAGGGACTGTGGTGGGGAGCCCTAAGGAAATGGGTGTCAGAGGCCGTATATAGCCCCTGGGCAGCTGCCTTGTTCCTGTAACGTGTCTGCTCTGGTGCTTTCCCAAGGTATTTCACTCAGCAGGCTCTTTAAGGGGCTCCCTATAACCGGGAGTGTCACCCTGATGCTGGCCTTTCTGAGCTGCGGGCCCAGTCTGAGTCGTGGCACTGGGCGTGTGCCCACCCTGTCCTGGGCACTGGAGTCCCCTCCGCCTCAGGCCATGAGCTCGACTGCCTGGGTGCTGAGTCTTGTTCCTGTTGTCATGACGGAGGCCAAGATCCTTGGCTTTAGGCACGACTGAGTGAGACGAGCAGAGCCTTCGAGCCCAAGGGAGAGCCCTGCAGAAAGGCCCTGTGGGCAAAGGGCTTTGCTGGCATTGCCAGGGCAGGCACACAGAGAGTGTGGTGAGCACCTTCAGGGTGGCACGGCTGGCTTGGGGCTGGGCGACCTCCCTGTGCGCAGGGCTGTCTCTCTGCTGTGCTGTCGTTGGCCTTTTGCTGTCGAGCTCCTCTGGCTGCCAGGAGACAAGAGCAGCCCTATAAGGAGAGTGCAAGCCCCTGTCTCCAAATCCTGAAGGGGGAAATGGAGCTGTCCCGGCCCGTGGCCAAGGCTGTAAGCAGAGCAGAGCATTTTCCCCACCCCTGACGGCTTTCTGCCTGCTGCTGGCCTTGGGCCAGCATGACCCGCTCTGCTGGGGCTGTGTCACTGCGGGGGTGGCTGCTGCCCCTGGGTTTGCTGATGGGACGTGAGGGTCACTGAGGAAAAGGTGGGTGTCCCAGGTGATGCTGAGGGGGCATTTGGTCGCTGAGAGGATATTAGGGTCCCAGAGGAGGCTGCAGGTGAAAGGAATGAGAGAGATTTGTCTTTACAAATAAACTGTGGGTAAAGCTAGAGAATGAGAGATGAAAGAAGCAATGGATGGAACCATCAATTCCATAGGAAAAGAAAAAGTGCGGGTCTACATTAGAAGGGGTCTGTATTAGTACCTGTATTAGCCAATGGGGTTAGAGAGAGGGAAATGCGGCCAGGAAATGAGGATAAAAAGGAGGCTGCATCCTCTAAAAATGTGAAACTCCCCAGGGGAATGTCCCATGGCCTGTCCCTTTATTCAGAGAAAGTAACAGGACTCCTCTGTCTCTGATTTGGACATAAACCTCTGGTGTTTGTGGATTAATTTTCCTGACACAAGTGCCTCATGCATCACTCAAGGGAGGCGGATTTTCCGTGTGTCACTGACGTGTCATGATGGTCTTTGAATGCCAGGCACCTGCATGCCACTGAGGTGACAGGGGCGTCACTGAGGGGGAAGTGGGTGGCGGGTGCCCTACATGCCACTGAGGTGACATGAGTGTCATAAGTACATCTTATATGATTGGTTTTCACAAATATTAAAATGAATGCTCTATGCAGAATGTTGGAAAGCTTTGCTGAATGAATATAGTTTCTTTTAGTTCTGCTATTAGCAAAACTTAGACATAATAGTGTGATAAATATATTTCTTGGACTGTAAAATGTTGATATGAAAAGCTTTTTTTCATGTAACTAACTCAGAGATTGGTAAAAAGATAATCAGGAAATTCTTCACATTCTTGGATTATCCTTTCTGGATGAAGGCGGGCTGAGGAACAGCAGAACTCTAAGGAAAGGATCCTTTGATCTCCAATATCAGAGAGTGCACTGACAAGAAGGATCCACAAGGGGAAAAAAAAAAAAAAAAAGAAGTAAAGATGTTGGTTTAGAGGTTGGGGGTGATTTTGATTTCTGCATGAAGGTCCATGAATATGCAACAGGTGGATGCATTTAAGAAAATGTTCTCTGAGTTAAGGTGTGCTCTTGGCAGAATGCCAAGCACTGGGCCCTTGTAACCTTTGGCTTTATTGTCTCTTATTGTCTTTTATTAAACTTGTTAAAATCTACCAGGAAACTGGACCTCGTTTTTCACAATCAGGAGCCAGCCCAGAGCTTCCCAGGCCCCTCTGCAGGTTTGGTCACATCCATTCTGATCTGGCTCCCACAGCTTTACCCGAGCCCCTTGCAGTGCCCAGTTCCCTAAGGCAGAAGGGGATCCCAGGATACCATGGAAATAGTTCTGATCTGTGCTTCCTTCTAGATTGGGAACCTGACTTGGATTATTTGGAATTGCTGGTGAATGGTGCTTTGAAGATCGTCTGAGATGCTGGAGGCAAGTTCTCAATGTGCCTTTCCTGATAGAATATGCAGTGTCACTGAGGCAAGAGCTCCCTCATGTGCCATTTCCCTTAAGATCACCTCAAGGTTGAAGCATAGTGGAATCGTTGCCCTGCTCGCTTTTTGAGCCCTGATGATCCCACAGGATTGCTGTCAGTGGGAGGAAGGAGCATTTAACTGTCAATCCTCTTCCCATGTGCAATGCCAGTGTCTCCTTCCATGTGCTCTGTGCAGCCAGGGAGAAGAGCAGAGAGGGAAGGGAAGGGCCCAGGGCTGTGCCCCGGGGCTGTGCCTTGCTGGGCTCCTTTGCTGGCCCCAGTCTTGGGGGTTGAATTTTCCCCTTTTCTTTCTGTGGAATTTTTCCCGTTGTTATGCTAAGTATTTGGAGCTACACGCAGAAGGTCGGATAGCTAAGTTAACAGTTTCTCTCGAAGGGGGGACGAGAAGGGGCAGTAGCGGAAAAGGAGAGGTGGGGTAGGGGCTGTTCTCTGCTTCTCTCGCGGGTCTGGCTCGGAGAAGGACGGTCGCTAGAAACTCAGCTCTGCCGGGAGCTGCCTTCCTTGGCTGTGCGATTTCGCAACCTCCCTGCTTGGACGCTGTCCCGCATCTCCTACTGATTGCAGCACATCCTTTTGAAGCATCAGGACTGACACTGCCCTGCGACCTGTGAGCAGCGTCTCCCCTCCGCTCTTCCCATCTGGGATACAGAGGCCGTTCACAGCAGCGCCCCTCCAGCCACGTGGGATCACCGCATCTCCTCCCTGCTCACCAGGGGCTGGCAGGCAGCACCAGAACTGTAACTGGACCTCAGAGGAAAGGTGTCCACAACCGAGAGAACTGTTTGCTGGGTTTTCTGCTCGGTTGTTGTTGATCTCGCAGTTATTGTTGTTGTGTTTTGTTTCCCTGGTTACATATATATATATATATATCAGTTAAGAACTGTTATTCCTACCCCCATATCTTCGCCTGAGAATCCTTTAATTTCAAAATCGTAGTAGAGTGATGGGGGGGTTATACTCTCCTTATCAAAAAAAAAGAGGCCCCTGTCTCTTTTGGCAGATACCTGTCTTTCAAACGAAGACACCCAGGCAGCCTGAGGATTTCCTGTGGTGCTGGGAGTTGTTCTGTCCTGCCTTTCTTTGCCGATGAACCTGTTGGGGAAGGTGATCTGGCTTCCCAACCCTCGTTCAGGAATGAGTCTTTGGGAGATGGTGAGGCTAGGTCAAGGCGTTACCCCTGTGACAGCTGCCAGCTCAGAGCCCAAACGTCGGCCAGCAGTGCAGAGATGACAGAAGCCTCTGTGGCTGTTGAGTTACAGGTGTGTCTGCAGGGAGGATTTCTCCAACTCCTCTGCTGGTTGCTGCACACAAGCCCGGCTCCCATGGCAGGGGTGAGTTGTGTGTCCCTGCTGACCCCACAGGCTGAGCACTGCTTTTGTGGGATCCGTTTCTGGGAAATGGAATTTTGTTGCTCTAAGGTCCTCCAAGAGGAAGGAACAAAGCTTCAGAACACAAGAAACTTCATGATTTATCCAAACTCAGGCAGCAAAAGCTGAAGGAAATGCGGCAGGGAAGACAAGGTGGGTGCATTTCCCTCAGCCTTCTCCTGACACTCAGCAGCCAGGGGCTTTCTCTGCACATCTGGACACACTGTGCCTGGCACAGCAGGAAGTCTCACTGCCCTGCTGCTGCTGTCACACCCTGCAGGGCTGTTTCCCAGCCTGGCCTGGCTGCAGCTTCTCCCCAGCCTCTGCAGGAAGGCATTTGGCATCAGCTGCCAGGGAGCCCAAAGTGCCCCACGGGCCATGCACACCCTGAGATCCCTGCCATTTCCCGGTCTCAGGGTAGGTCAGGAGAAGTGCTGCTTTGGACAAGAGAGAGCCCTGTCATAGCCCCAAGAGCCTGGGCCTTTTCCTCATCCTTATCCATGTCTTTGGCAAGTATTGCCTCCTGACGAGGCCAATTCCCTGATATGCAATGGTTTCATCAGATGCAGCTCTACCTCTTCCTTTCTCAAGGAATGGACAGAGAGGCTCTATGGAAGGAGGCATTTCCAGAAGGAAAGGAGGCAATGCCAGGCACGGGCACAGGCAGAGGAGGTAATTGCTGTGTCAGGCTCAGCCCTGGGCAGGGCTGTGTGGCAGCAGCTCTTCTCCCAGGGCCTGCCCTTGCATGGCCTGGCAGCAGCCAAAGCTGGAGGCGCTTTGGCTTCGAGGCCTCTGGAGCTCGTTCCCAGCCCCTGGGATACGGGAGTGGTGCACCAAGGTCCCTCCTGCTGCAGCTGCTCCTGGAGCTGCCCTGAGTGCCCAGAGGCCCAAGGCACAGGAGCAGCCCCGAGTGGGAGCCCTGCTGAGAGCCCAGGGCTCCCGACTGGGCAGGGGCTGCACTGGGTCCTGACAGGGCCTGACTCTGTCCCCTTGGGCTGGGGGAGCTGTCACGGGGCTGGGAGGGTTAGGGTTAGGGTTAGGGTTAGGGTTAGGGTTAGGGTTAGGGTTAGGTTTAGGGTTAGGGTTAGGGTTAGGGTTAGGGTTGCTGCTAGTGGCTGCTGAGGGATGGGTTTGGCCGTGTCCCTGGAAGGAGCAACTCCCCAAGCAGCTGCGCTGCCCCTGGGCTTTCCTCCCGGCCTTCTGGGCTTTGTTGTGTGGCACTGCCTGTGCCATGGGATGCCAAGGTGCCTGCAGGACCCAGCTGTGGGGGAAACAGAGAACGTCGTGGCCGTATCCAGCAAGCTGCCAGCTGAGCAGTGGAGCACAGCACAGGCTCACGGTCCCCATTGCTCCCACACATGCAGCTGGCACCTCAACACGTCTTCCTGATTCCCAGAAGGACTTTGGAAAGGGTTTCTGTCAGGGAACACGCTGTTAGGTAGAGATAATGACAGGCCTCTTTGTTTTGGAGCTTGTCTTCATTTTGTGTGTCAGAATCTGGTATTGCTGGAAGAGAAAACAGTGAGTGTTTTGTTGCTCTCCCCCTCACACAGCTTCATTTGATGGCTGCTTGTAGAAAGGAAACATTCCTAGTGAGGCTGCTGTGGAGTTGTGGATGGTCAATGGTTGTCCGTATAACTCTGCTGAGGGTTCTGCTGCAGCCTAGTGCTTTAATTGGCCTCTTAATTGCTGGGCCTTGTCCGGGGGAGCCTACTGGGGCTGCAGCCAGTGCTGGCTCCCACTGAGGCTGCGTGGCCAAGAGCAGCCCCAGGAGCAGCGGGCAGAGACAAAGCAAGGTGGGGAGGAGAAAGAGCAGGGTCCAGGTTGCCCTTGGAAGGCAGATGCGCTCTGGGGCCCGCTCCTGGCCAGGGACCCTGCCCAGAGCCATGCCTTGCTCGCCGGGGCCCTGAGGGGCAGCTGTGCAGCTGGGCCAAGGTGTGCCAGCAGCTCCAGCCGTGCTGGGGAGCCTTGCCAGCTCTGGGCTCTGCTGTGCAGGAGGTTCCCTGTGTGCCAGTGGCAGCTGGGGCCTCCTCTCTCCACAGGAGCACTTCTCCCCCTTCTCAAGACAGGCCGACGACTTCAGTCTGGACAGACTGGATCTGTCATCTTGCATCTCCATGCACGTGTTCGTTTTCCATACCACAATTGCAATACCAGCTAAATGCTGTGTACAAGCTGCCACCAGCATGCTGAACAGGTCCCTCTGTCCCCAAAGGGACTGGCCCCACTCTCCAACCAGGGCAGGAAGTGGGGCCTTCCAGCCAAGACAGTGCTTGAGTCCAGCATCACCTTTGGGCTTCAGCTCTGGGGTCTGAGCGGTACCAGCAGCACTGGTGGAGCTCCTTGTCTGGCACAGCCAGGGCTGGGCAGGTAGCAGCTGGGCATGGGGCTCCTGATACATACAGACACCTCATGTTATCTTTGTTTTTCATTTTGAAACATTTAGGAATGTTTTTCATTTCCAGCAATTGAAAAGAGTTTTCATAGAACATAAATCTGAAATGTTTATTTCCCTTTCCCCCAACAGTCCTGTATTTGTCAAAGTAGTTTTGCAGTTATGGAAACTGCAATAATTAATAAAAGTTTTGTGTTAATCACAAAAGTATTGGGGTTTGTATAAACCAGAATACTAAGCTCTGAAGTGAAGCATGGACACTAGATAAAGGAAATTATACGATTAAATAATTCTGTTTTAAATCGCCATGTTATGTTATGTTATGTATGTTATGTTATGTTATGTTATGTTATGTTATGTTATGTTATGTTATGTTATGTTATGTTATGTTTTCCAAGTAAGTTGAATCTACTACCAGCTTACAATAACAGACTTCCTGATAGTCTTTCCTGCCTCTGTTTGATCAATGCTGCCTATCTCAAGGACCAGACTTCCAGAACTTCGCTGGTGGTTATCTAAAAGGACCAGATGATTATCTGTGAAACTGACTATCGCCAGAGACTTTGTGAATTTCTATAAGGATGTTTATTCGACCACCACTGCTTACCTAGCAAAATTATGACAGCTAAAATACAAAAATTATTGATTACGGAGAGAAACCATAGCATAAGAAAAGGCTGCAGGCCGGGGTTCGGTGGAGCATGGAGTGGGCAGTGACCCCTCACGTTCTCCAGGGCTGCATTGCTCGACCTATATCAAATAAAGCAATCTAAATTTTGCTGAATATTGAGACTTTTTTTCTCATTTATAACAAAACCTAGAATCTTTGGACTCTTCTGCAATAAATAATAAAATTGCATTAATTCTTAATGTTTACTCTTGCACAGGCTGGGCAAGGCCGGCACAGCCCAGAGGAATTATCCCGAACAGGCTCAGGGCACTTGGGTACTGAGCACTCCTGCTGGGATCCCTCCATGGGAGACACCGCCCAAAAGCTGGGAGGGGCTGCAAGGGGTAACCATGGTGGGGAAAGGGCAGAGGGGGAGAGCAAGGCTCCAGTGTGTCCTGAGAGGGCCTGACTCTGTCCCCTTGGGCTGGGGGAGCTGTCACGGGGCTGGGAGGGTCAGGGCTGGCAGTGGCTGATCAGGGATGGGTTTGGCTGGGTCCATGGAAGGAGTGACTGCCTAAGCAGTTGTGCTGCCCCCGGGCTCTCCTGCTGGCCTTCCAGGCTTTGTTGGGTGGCACAGCCTGTGCCAAGGGGTGCCAAGGTGCCTGCAGGTGCCAGCTGTGGTGGAAACAGAGAACGTCCTGGCTGTATCCACCAAGCTTCCAGCTCATCAGTGGAGCACAGCAAGGACTCATGCTCTCCACTGATGCTGGAGTCATGCACAGTGAGATAGGAACACATGCTCTAAATCCAATTTGATGGATGTTGACAACTCTTCCATGTTGTCATCACAACACAGCAGATGCCAGAGGAAGTTGATAACTTCTGGAGGGTGTGCTGGTAGGATCACCACCTTCCCAGCAAGCCCAACAGGTTCCGGCCCTCCTGTCCTTCCCATGCCCTCGTGACCAGCGCCAGTGCTCCCAGTGTGACCTGGGCTTTGCTCTGCACACAGGTTTGCAGTGCAGACCATGAAGGCTCTGCTCTTCTGTCTGCAGTATGACCCTGAGGTGATGGCCATGGAGCGCAAGCGTGGCTGGGACACGCTGCTCTCTGCTGACACCCAGCACTATGCCGTGGCTCTGCTGGACAGGTGAGACCCCCCCATTTCCCCTCTGCCCCCAACATTTGTGCTCAATGCCCGGGGTGCCCCACACAGTCCCTGTGGTCATGGGCCAGAGGGCCTTGTCACCGATGGACGGCCAAGCAGACTGGAAAAGGCTGGGAGAGGAGGTGTCCAGAAGGAACTGCCTCCCAAAGTGCCCATATGACCTCCAGGGATGCTGGGGAAAGACTGGATCTCGGTGAGTCAGTGCTGGGAGTGGTTTGCTTGCCCACCTCAGTGCCTTGGTGCCTTTTCCCCCCCACCAGGGAGATGCACCATATCTCCCTCTCCTTCTGATCTGGGATTTCCCCACCACCTGCTTGGGTGGCTCAGTAAGGAAGAGCCACACTGGGATCTGCCCTTCCTGGCATTCCTTGTGGAGGTGAGCCTGATGGCCAGCGCTGCCTCTCTGAGCTCCCTCCCAGCTCTCTGTCCTCTCGTCGCCACAGCTGCCTGGGACACTGCCCGTGCCCTGTGCTGCTCTCTGAGCCCAGCCCTGTGCGGTTCTGGGGTCCTGCCGACTGGATCCCCTTTCACTACCCTGTGCCTTTCAGGTGCTGAACTGCTTGGATTTCACTAAATGTGGTGACAGCATCCTTGAGATCATGTCAAGGCACCTGCAGAACAAGTGCAGGGAGAGACGTCGTCTGGCGCTCAGAGGCCTTGTGGTGCTCAGCAAGGATCCCTCGATGGTGAGAAGGGGGCAGGGCTGAAGCTGTACTGGGGAAAGCTGCCCCTTGGGCTGCCTGGGCTTCAGGAGCTGCAGCAGATGCTCCCAGCTCTCCTGCCTCACCTCCCTGAGTTCTTCGGGACAGACCTTTGGCCTCTGGGCCCTGCAGCAGCAGGGTGAGGTTGCAGTGCCAGCGCGGTGTTGGTGCTGCAGCCGCTCATGGCTTCACAGCACAGCACAGCCTTGTGTTCCACACAGGCCAGATAAATGTGCAGCCTGTCTCCAAGTCTTTTGGAGCTGCTGGGTGATGCAGATGGAGGGGTGATTGGCAGGACCGTCCGTGTGTTCACTAATGTGCTCCAGGACAAAGACATCCTGATATCCAGCACCACACCCCCAAGCTGGCCGAGGCACTCCTGGAGCTCTTTGACCACGTAAGGTTCTGCGTCCCGAGCCACAGGCATTGGGTGCTTCCCAGAAATTTGTGCCCTCTGCGTTTTAAGGCCTTTGCCTTGGTGGGCCTGGAGTAGTAGGTGCTTAAGTTTTTCTCTTTCCTCTAGCACAACAGCCAAGTGCAGCTGCTCTCCATTCACCTCTTCTGTAAAGTGATGGAATTGGTAGTGGATGAGGGAAAAAAGTGCCTGAAGACAATTGTTCACAAGAGCCTGTACCCACTTCTAATCTACTGCCATGATGAGAACCTGCACCTGGCAAAGATGAGGATTTGTGTGATGCTGGTGGATCACTGGGAGGGGCTCACCTGCCTCCTGCCCTGGCACCTCCAAGGCTGCAGCCTCCTCCCAGCCTCGGCACAGGGACGCGATGGTCCTGTGCCCTGAACTGCGGTGCCATCTGCACATCTCTGCTACTCTCCAGGCCTCTCCGGAAACGCTTCTTTAACCTGACTGCAGCATTGGCCTGGCACATGAGTGGCCTAACAGTACCTGAGGTACCGTCAAGGTGACACCACTGATCAATTGCCTCTGGTCTAGGGACAAGGACACAAGACTGAGGCAGGAGAATGTATCCAAAGAAAGCCAAAGCCAGCAGCTCTCCTGAAAATCAGCTTGGGCCAGGCTGGGGCTGGGCAAGGCCGTGGCCCACAGGCTCATCTGCTGAGGCCACCTTTGCACACACTGCCCACAGCCAGCCAGGGAGGAGGAGAGTTCTGGGGCTGTGGGGAACCTCTGCTCACAAGCAGTGAACACCCATCCTCCCTCACACAAACTGCCTCAGCTGAAAATTCCCCACCCGGGAAGGCCACATCCATGGCACATTCCCATGAAGGACACCTGAGGAGGTGCCAGAATCCATCCAACGGCCCCAAAGCCCTGCCCAGACTCACTGCTGAGGCCTTGCAGCAGAGCACTGCTCCTGATGCAAAGGGATGCAGCAGAGCCAGAGGCTGCTGCCAGAGCCTGTGTCAGACTTGTCCCTGCCAGGGGAGGTACCTGGGCCTTCCCACTTGGCCCAAATGTGTATGGACCCCCAGAACTCTGTGTTTGTGGGGGACCCAGAGCACCAAGAAGAAAGAGATGTAGAGCATCCACAGGAAGCCATTGGGATCCACCAAGTGGTGAGGTTTTCTACTGAATCTTTCTCTGTCACTCTCTTGCTCTCCCCCTACCTCTATTCCATTTCTGTTTCTCTCTCTTTGTCATTTTGTCTCTCTCTCATTTACTGTTCAATAAAACTATTGACTTTGGCACATGGTCTCATTTGCACCGTAATGGAGGCAGAGCCATTTCTGATCATTTTAATCAGTGGATCAGAACAAGGGGCTAGAAGCCCTCCAGTCTGGCTGCTGCTCCATGCCATTTCCACGGGGTTGGGCTGGTGAAGGGGTGCTGGGCTGTCCTGGTTTAGGGCAAATATGGGGGAAAACCTTCGGAAGGAGCCCCCAGAAAGCAAACCCCCATGACTCCTCCCCCCACCACCAGGTTCGGGAAGAATTTCCTCAGAGAGGAGTGGAAAAAAAACCTGAAAATCTGTGTATTTAACAAACTAAACACTCCTTGGCACAAAGAAACAACACAAGATGATGGAAAACTCTTTCACAGCTCTGAATGGATGACAAACTCAGAAAGTCTCTCCTGCGCGTGGTCACTCAGTTACCGGTCTCTGGCACTGGGGGATGGCTGCTACACATCACAAAATGCAGACTCCCGGTGTTTCTTGGTGTTTCCCAGGTCCCCGTCTGGAACAGGTTCTGATGGTATTCAGGAAAGGGAGAGGAAAAAAAAAAAAACAAAAACAGTCCAGGGAAAAAAAAGGACTGCCTAGCTGAACTAACTAATGAGCAAAAGCAAGGGCAAAAGCAAAAAAAGTAGGAACAAAAGGAAGCAAGCAAGAAAGCAAGCACGCGAGCAAGCCTCTCCTAAACAGAGACCATGGAGGAGGTGAGCTGACTGATAACGAGACAAAACAAACCTTCACTTTCAGATTCAGTCCTGAAAGCACAGAACATAATACCAAGCACAAACAGAACACACAATTGGGGATACAAGCACCATAACATCACCCTAGGACACCTTCTAAGTGTGACCTGAGGCATTCCCAACTCAAACAAATAAAGCCAAAGAAGTTGTCAACATTTTGTTAAACAACATAAGGCCCGGTTCAGAGTGCTTCTCGACATCTCCTCCCATCGAGTACCACATTCCCTAGCAAATATTGCACTGGACTTTTGCAACAATCTCCAAATCAACTGGCACCTACACATGCTGTATAGGCCCAGGCCAGCGACCAGGTGGAAAAGATGAATTATCTGATACAACAACAGATGGTTAAAACTGGACAAGAGGCCAACACACCTTGGCCCCAGAACCCACCTTTGGCTTTACTATGGATTTGAGTAAGATCAAGAACAAAAGACAAGCTGAATGCCTTCGAAATACTGTGTAGAATACCAGAGAAGCACAACTATCAAGGGGAAGCTACTGTACAAGTGGAGGAGGGGTATCTCCAGGACTATGTGGTCCAACTAACACAACAGCTGCAGAAAGCTAATCAACACATTTTGAGCACATGAGCAAGAGGACGCTCCTCTCCCCAAATCCAGCCTAGGGACCATTTATATGTAAAATCCCCTGAGGGAAACTGTCTTATGCCAAAATGGAAAGAACTCTATTTAGTACTTTTAATCACTTATACAGCCTTTAAAGCTGAAAGCATTAATCTCTTGGATACTTTATTCCAGAATCAAAAGGCTTCTGCAAAAGGCAAGGGGAGTCCAAAACTAGACCTGAGAAAGAACAGGAGAAACCAAGCTGTGTTTCACATGATCATCGTCTTCCTGATGCTTCTTATCAGAATTCAAGCCATACTTGATGACTGTCACTACCATCAAGATCTTCTTGGCCTGCAAGATCCTGGTGGATGGAACACTCAAAAATATTCAGGATCTAATGGGCTAAAAGGGATTAAAAAGGTAAAAAGGCTTGACGTCATTTTACGGATTAATGACAAGCAGCTGAAGATTGAGGAAAACCTGACTCCATGCCTGCCTTTCTTGTCCCACCTGAAAGTAAGATCTCTATGGCTTGTATATTTGAAACTCACAAATCCCTTGTAGATAAGATTACTACAGTGACCATGTGCGTCTGTCACCCTTGAACAAGTAGTGTGTGCATTCATTTTCATGTGATTTCTATCAGGATTTTTGCACTAAGCAAATAAAAATGGAAGGCTATAACCTAGTGCAAGATAGTCCTCTTCTTCTGTGACACATAGGTGGGGAGACCATCGTCATGTAGAGATATAGTAACTGAGCCCACCAGGAATCCCACCCAACAAATATTGTTTCCAAGAGCCAACTCTTGTGCAACTAGAATAATAAATCGTACTGGTCGTCTGCTTAATACATGGAACAGATCTCATAGAGGATGTGCGTTTGAGAATTGAATGTCATTCTTGGGGTATTGCAGGTCATCAGGGATATTAACCAATCAACTTGGAGGGGTAGCCAGGAACATCATCATCCTATGAGGGTATATCGTGCCCAATTCCATGACCACGTGATGGTGACCCAGATATGCATGGAATCCTGATAGCACAACTACGTCCTTTGATGGGCTGAGCTACTCAGAATACTCAACTATTTGTACCGGGAACTTTCGTAAAGTAAGTAGCCTTTGTAATACTATCAGGGGCCAGTGTAAGGTTCCTGAAGGTATCAGAAATGGTTGCCTAAAGGCAGGCAATGTATCTGAGGAAACCATAGTTACATGCCTTGGGTACTCGACAAAGAGCCAACCTTGTCCCATCCTCCAGCATGGGAGCCTTGACCTGTTTGTCCCCAGCCGGCCCAGCCTGGGCACTTTGGCAGTGTCCCTACCCTCCTGCTGAGGCTTCTGCTGCAGACTGGGGAAAGGCTTTGGGAAAGCACCAGAGCAGACAGGTTACACGAACAAGCCTGGGGGCTGCTTATGGCCTCTGACACCCAATTCCTCAGGGCTTCCCACCACAGTCCCTCAGGTGCCTCCTGTAACCTTGTAGCCTCCTGCCACCGAATCCCACACAAATCCCCCTCGTGCCTTCCCACAGCCTTGTCCCATCAGGGTCTCCTCAGTCCCTCATCCCTTCATGGCCTCCCAGTGCCCTGTCCACTCAGGGTCTCCCCCAGCCAGGCCAACCTGCCCAGCAGCAGCACTGCAGCCCCACAGGAGCTCCAGAGGAACCCGATCAAGAGGCGCCACGGAGCCCTCAGCAATCCAGCCAGCAACACCCGGGCAGGAGGACACCGATGGCGGTTCCTGGCAGGGACAGGGGTCGTGGCCATCTCCAGGCACCGGTCTCGCAGGGATCCCTGCAGCTCCAGCCCCTGCCCACCCGCTCTGTCACCAGCACAAAGGCTTCAGCACAACCACCAAAGGCCAAGGGGCTTCTGGCCATTTTCCTTGTAACACCGCATGCCTGGGCAGCTTGCAGAGCACAGGCACCCTTTCCCCCTCTTCCCCGATGCCATGCGGACCCTGGGCAGCAAAAGAAAGCTCCAGGGAGTCTGTTTATTATAACACATCCTATATTTATATAATAGAGTAAAACAGAAAGGAGAACAAACTGAAAGAAAAGAAAATTCTCTGCTCGTTCAGGTGGCCCCACCAGACACAGCCTACATGCTCAGCTCTCTGCAGAGCTCCAGCAGCACAGCCAGGCACTGCCGCACAGACAACGCCGTCTCTTGCATGCCCTGCGGAATCGGTCTTGCAGCCTCCGCAATATGGAGTACGGAGCTCTCTCTAATGCACGCAGGACAAACGCTGTTTCACTTGCGAGGTTTCTAATGGCAGGGTTACTGTCATCTGCCGTGTCATCCAGAGCTGCAAGAGTGTGGAACAGAGCCACGGTAAGATCCCGGATCTGTGGGGACACCACGAGACCCCCGTGCCAGGGCTATCCCAGCCAGCTCCAGCCATGGCCAGGAGGGAGCAGGGACCACTGGGATCAGCCCGAAGCTGCTGGCCACAATTCCCCCACGTGCCCCTGAAATCTCGGTGTGCTCTGCCCACGCCGACCCCCGTCCGCACAGGGAGCAGAGCCCTCCGCAGCCGGGCCAGGGCTTGCAGCTGCTCCTACCAGCCCCTGCTGACAGCCCGCTGCCCTCACTCACCCTCACAGATGAGCTGCAGCTCTTCCTTCTTCCCCCTCAGGTGCGGCCCGGCCATCCCTGGGAACGAGAGAGCCTGTCACAGCTCTGCCCAGCGGCAGAGCTCCCTGCCAGCGGCGCTGCCAGCCCTGTGGCCACACGCCCTCGTGGCCCGGCAGGGCTCAGCCCGGGCCCTTGCCGCATCCTGACGCCCAAGGGCACGGCTGCGACAGGGCGGCAGCAGCCCCGAGGGCAGCCGGGGCTCCACGGCGCCGGGCCCGGATGCCGCTGCCGGGGCAGCAGGCGGGGCTGGGGCCGAGCTGCGGCGGGACGGGGCGGGGAGGGAGCCCGGGCTCACCCATGAACCTGATGGCCGCTTCTCGCAGGGGCTCCTGTGGGCTCTGCACGTACGGCAGGGCCTGGCGCAGGTGCTCGGCCGCTCGGCTCCTGTCGTCTGCCAGCTGGAGAGAGCGGCGGGAGGGAAGGGTCGGGCCGGGCTTTGTGCCCCTTTGCCAGGCACTCCCCGCTTTGGCCGGCCCCGGCCTCCCCTGCCCGCACAGCCCTGAGGCGCGGCCAGCAGCCGCTGGGCCGGGGCTCCGTGGGCACCCGGCTCGGGCCCACAGGAGCCTGGAGAAGAGCCCGTGCGGCTCCTGCGTGCAGCCCTGGGCAGGGCCACAGCTGCCAAGCGCACACAGTGAGCACCGCGCTCAGGGGGCTTCTCCAGGCTGAGCCTGGCGCTTCCAGGCCCTCCTTACCAGGCACTCGCCAAATCTCCACGTCTTATCCACCTGCAGCATCTGTTCAATATCCCTCCTCTTCAGGAATCTTGCTGAACAATGCAGCGTTTCCCGAGAGGCCTGGAGAGTAGCAGAGATGTGCAGATGGCACTGCAGTTCAGGGCACAGGACCCGTGTCCCTGTGCCAAGGCTGGGAGGAGGCTGCAGCCCGGGAGGTGCCAGATCTGGAGGCAGCCGAGCCCCCTCCCAGGGGGACGCCAGCAGCCCACGAGTCCTCACCTCTGCCACTTGCGGATTCTCATCATGGCAGTGGAAAGAGAGTGGGACCAGACTCTGGCGCACATGTGGCTTCAGGGCCCTTCTTTCCTCTTCCACTAGTAAATCCATTATCTCTTGAAAGACAAGCATGGAACATAGTTGCACCTGGCTATCATCCTGTATGAAAGGAAGGAGAAGAAGCCTAAGCATTGGTTCTTTCAGGGCCACCTGGGCACCGGCATAGAAATGCACAGGGCACCAAGTGTCCAGGCTGCACCCAGTGGCTGTGGCTGGGGGCCCAGAGCCTTACATTGTCAAAGAGTGGCAGGAGCGCCTCAGCCAGCTGCAGGGCGATGGGGCTGGGTATGGGGACACCGTTATAGAGAAACAAATATCTGAGTAGAACGACAGCCATCCTGACCACGTCGCTATCATTTTCCTGCAGGAGCTGCACAAGACTTTCAGTCAGGCTCCATATTTTTTTTGCCTGTATGGAACACAAGTGTGTGAAAGGCCAGCCTGCTGCCACAGGGTCTAGAGGCCAAAGGCCTGTCCTAAAGAACTAGGGCAAAGAACTAGAGAGCTGGGAGCAGCTGCCTCAGCACCCGAAGCACAGCCATGCCCAAGCGACTGCATTCCCAGCCTCACGCTGCTGGCAGGGCTTCAGCAACTGCCCCTTTCTCACCATGGGGGGATTCTTGCTGAGCACTACGAGGCCTCTGAGGGCCAGGCGACGCCTCTCCCTGCACTCGCTCTGCAGGTTTTTTGACATGATCTCAAGGAGGATGGCCCCATATTCAGTCACGTCCAAGCACTCAAGGACCTGAAAGGCACAGGGCAGTGACAGGGGACTGGGCCGGCAGGAGCCTGTAACCACATAGGGCTGGGCCCAGACAGCAGCACGGGGCACAGGCACCATCCCAGGCAACTGTGGCTACGAAAAGGCACAGAGCTGGCCATCAGGCTCACCTCCACAAAGAATGCCAGGGCATAGAAATCCCAGAATGGCATCTCCATGCTGATCAGCCTGAGCAGGTACAATGCAATCCCAGAACACAAGGGTATGGATGAATGGTGCATTACCCTGAAAGGAGGAAAAAGGAACCAAGGCCTGAGCCAGGGGGACAAACCTCTCCCAGGACTGACTCACACAGTTCTCGTCTTTGCCCACCATCCTGCAAGGGGGCCTGGGCCATTTGGGAGGTAGCTGCTTTTGGGCACCCTCCTCTCCAGCCTTTTCCAGTCTGCTTGAGCATTCCACAGTGACAAGGCCCTCTGGTCCATGACCACAGGTACAGGTGTGAAGCAGACCAGGCACAGAGCACAAATGCTGGGGGCAGTGAGGAGAAGGGGATCTCACCTGGCCAGCAGACCCACGGCATAGTGCTGTGTGTCAACACAGAGCAGGGTGTCCCAGCCACGCCTGCGTTCCATTTCCATGACTACAGTCTCATACTGCATTTGGCAGAGCAGAGACTTCAGGGTCTGCACTGCAAATCTGTGTGCAGAGCAAAGCTCAGGTCATGCTGGGAGCACTGGCTCCATGCCTGAGGACATGGCAGGGACAGATGGACTGGCATGGAGAACCTGTTGGGGCTGGCGACAAGGCCGTGCTCTTCCTGGCATCCCTTCCAGAAGGTGTCGACCTCCTCTGGCATATTCCGAGTATGGAAGAACACTTGGAAGAGCAGGTGGACAAATAGGCGGGTGAAATACACCGTCACTATATGTGGGCAGCTGGGCTCCTGGAGGATCTTCCACATCACCAGAGTTGCCTGCAAAGGACAAAGCACCCCGAGACAGCGCTCAGTGCCCAGGTGTCAGTGCGGCAGGGCCCGAGCGTGGCACGGAGAGGCCAGGGGAGATGCAGGGGGAGCACCGGGCCTGGTGCCCATGAAGCTGCCCCTAGGCCAGGATTCAGCGCAGTGCCTGAGGCAGGGAGATGCGGTGGGGGAAGGAGGGTGGAGAGCTGCTGGAGAGGCGGCTTTGGAGTGAGCAAAGGCCAGTTCCAGAAACTCACAGCCAGGGCAAAGACACGCATTCTGTCCCCATCCGAGGTGTATCTGCTATGCTCTGGCCAGTTCCCCATCACATCGAGGAGTGTCAGCTGTGCCAGCTCCGAGGTCCTGCTTGAGCACAAGATCGTCTTCCACATGGCCATAGCAGCTCTGTGGGGTCAGAGCTCTGTCTCAGGGCAGTCTCAGACACAGAACTGTGGCCTGGGCAGCAGTGGGGAGCTGAGCTGGCTGCCAGCTCTGCCTCTGCCAACTGCCCCTCGCTGGTGGCACCCAGGCAGCCCAGCCCTGTGGGGACAGGCCCCTGAGGGGCAGGGAGGGAGCATGGCAGCAGGCTCAGGGGCTGACATGCCAGGGCTGGGAAAGGGAGCAGCCAGAGGGCCCTGGAACTCTCTGTTGCTCAGACACCTGGAACAGGTTGTACAGGGTGATGGGCTGGTGAGCCCTGAGCCCTCTGGGCTGGTGAGCCCCATACCTGTCACACGATGGGGCCACATCCAGGAGAGTCACCACCACATCAGCAGGCTGTGCCTCAGTGAGATCCAACAGGGTCTTCTCCATCCTGTGGTCAGCAGACTCATTGGTCATGAGCCACTGGTGGATGTACCTCACCATGCCAGGCACCTGCAGGAGGCACAGAGAGACTTAGAAAGCTGCTAGAGGGAGTAATGTCCCCAGCTCCCCAGAGAAATGCTTCCCTTCCCACCACACTGGAATGGCCTCAAAGGCTTACAGTGACCAACATAGCCCAGTGGCTTGAGAGCCAAGCAATTCATAGGAGGATCAAACCCTGCCCACAGGCTGCTTACTTGCTTTGGAGTGGAAAAACTCTCTTCTACAAGCATATCCATCAGGGCAGCACTGGTGTTGGTGGTGTAGATGTCACAGTTTTCCATGGACCCAATGCCCACGGCGCTTGTCTCTTCCTGCCAAATGCATTTAATGAAATTGCAAGTCCAGCAGGATAACAAAGGGCACGAATCGAGAGCTGTTCCATGGAGTGCTCCAAGCGTGGCGCTTGGCTGAGCAGTGACAGCAGGCCCAGCCCAGCTGGGGATGGCTGCAGGTACCTGTGCTGTCCTGCGGAAGAGGCCACCAGTGGGTTCCTGCTCTTGTGTCGGCTCCATGGCTGCACCTGGCAAAGAGCGAGCAGAGCCAGAGCTGAGGGGCTGCGGGAGAGGCTGGAAAACACAGCCCAGCCCTTCATTCCCCAGGCAGGGACAGCCCCAAGATACCCCAGGGGATGGAGCTGGGCCACTATAAGCTGTCTGCCCGGCTTCCTCTTCCATCCTGTCCATGGGCATGTCCACAGTGGGTGGGATGGGATGGGATGGGATGGGATGAGGTCAAGCTGTCTGCAGGCACCAGCCCTGAGGCCCAGATCTGCCACTCACCCTGCTGTTCTGACTGCAGTGTCACCACCTGTTCTGTCTCCTGTGCTGAGGCAGCTCCAGGACTTTCTTCCTCCACATTCCCCCAGGCCAGCTTGGTCATTCTTGGGGTTCTCTGCTCCATGTCAGTGACTGGATTGATGGCTAATGGCAGGAGAGGTACCTCAGAAAACCATGAGCAAGTCCTGCAGTCGTGCCTGCAAGGCACCTGCAACACAAATCTTCTGGGAAGGCCACAGGACAGCAGGTCCTGCACTCTGGTCTCAAAGGTTCTTACCAGAAGGACGAGAGACTCCTCGTCAGGGATCGTGATCAGCAAATCCCTCAGTCTGGTCTCAAGGTCACCTGCAGGAATCACTCTTCGGAAAAGCTCCGGTCAGGCACGAATGAGTGTGCTGTGCAGGGGCTCCTCACAGCACAGCTCTGGTGCGTCCTGTCCTGCAGTGTGCTCCGAGCACTGTGGTGTGGCCGTGGCACCACCAGCTCCTATGTCACCATACATCACAAAGGGTCCTTGGACACCCTGTTCCGTTCCGTTCCGTTCCATGGTAACCATGTGTCACAAAGGGCCCTTGCACACGCTGCCACCTGGCCTGGGGCTGGCCCCAGCTCACCCCAAGTGGCCCAGGTTGGAAGAAATCCCTTGGCCCAAGTGTCTAAGACAGCCTGACAGGATCCTTAGGAACAGCTTAAGCCATCAGCAAACGCTGCCCTGCTCTGCAGGCTCAGGGCAGCAGAAGGAGCCCCGAGGGCTTCTGACACAGCTGTAGTGGGAAGGGCACAGGGCCTTCCACAGAAGCTGGCTCAGCCTCCTTGGGACACGTCCCAGCTGGTGGCCATCTGAAAGACAGGTGTCTGCTAGAGAAGGCAGGTCCCTCCCTTGGAATGAGGCTGTAAACCCCCTCTTTCCAAATTCTTATAGTTTTCCCATTAAGAGGCTCTCAGGCAAATATATGAGGATAGGAACAACAGTTCTTTACTATTATGTATAATAAGGCAAACAAACAATAACAACTATGGAATTCGTAACAAACAGAACCAGAGACCCTTTGACATCCTTCTCGGCTGAGCCGGGAAAGGATGGAGGAGAGCTTTGCTTGCCTGGCTCCAAGCAGGGCAGGGAGAGGTGGTCTCAGGATTCCCAGGCACACAAGCAGATGCTGATAGATCCCTCTTTTAGTGAGGTAGGGTGATAATAAGGTCCCAGGTCAGTGGCTGCTCTCACGAGCAGAGGCTCACCACACAGAAGAAGCAGAAGAACAACAACAAGAGGAACAAGAAAAAGACAAGGAACAAGAAAAAGAAGAGGAACAAGAACAAGAACGTCTGGGCTGGGTTGTGGCGAATCCCCTTCCCCATGCAGCAGCAGCTCCGAGCGTCCTCCTCTGAAGCCGCAGAGCAAGAGAGCTCGCAGCTGCACCAGCCCTACTTTTCCTGCCCAAGATCCCACGGTATCTCTGTTCCCCCAAGAGAAATTCCCAGATGAGAGATAATGCAACCAGTTGCCCTCCTTCCCCCTGGGCTTTGCCACTACTTTGTTTTCTTAGTTACTCATCAGTGCCAAGTAGTCAGTGTTTCTTAAGAGCTTATGGCCAAAATTCTATAGGAAAGAAAGAAAAGAAAGAAAGAAAGAAAGAAAGAAAGAAAGAAAGAAAGAAAGAAAAGAAAGAAAGAAAGAAAGAAAGAAAGAAAGAAAGAAAGAAAGAAAGAAAGAAAGAAAGAAAGAAAGAAAGAAAGAAAGAAAGAAAGAAAGAAAGAAAGAAAGAAAGAAAGAAAGAAAGAAAGAAAGAAAGAAAGAGAGAGAGAAAGAGAGAGAGAGAGAGAGAGAGAGAGAGAGAGAAAGAAAGAAAGAAAGAAAGAAAGAAAGAAAGAAAGAAAGAAAGAAAGAAAGAAAGAAAGAAAGAAAGAAAGAAAGAAAGAAAGAAAGAAAGAAAGAAAGAAAGAAAGAAAGAAAGAAAGAAAGAAAGAAAGAAAGAAAGAAAGAAAGAAAGAAAGAAAGAAAGAAAGAAAGAAAGAAAGAAAGAAAGAAAGAAAGAAAGAAAGAAAGAAAGAAAGAAAGAAAGAAAGAAAGAAAGAAGAAAGAAAGAAAGAAAAGAAACCTAACTGCCAAAACCATCCTAAACCCACGGGTGTGACACAGAGAAGGAACGTGTGGGTCAGGGCATGAATGCTGCTCTGACCCCTGGGGCCCTGCCAGCACTGAAATAAGCAGCTGTGGCAGAGTCCCAGCTCAAGCAGAGCTGCCACCCCTCTGAGCCTTGGCAGCGCTGGTGCCCGGCTCCTGCCCCAGAGACCTGTGCCCCTGGGGGCTTCTGTGCCAGAGGGAGCCAAAGCCCATGTGCATTGGGGGCTGTGCTCCTTCCTACAGGGGCTATTGGCAGGAGCACCTGGAGCAACTGCTGGCAACACTTGGCATCTGTCAGCAGGCAGAAGCTGTCCGTCCTGAAATTATTTTTTTCGGGGAAGGGATTGGCAGGAGCACCAGAACACCATCAGCTGCTGATGCACCAGGAAGGTTGCAGCTGGTGTTAATTCTCAGGGACTCGTTTCCACTATGTCTGTCAAGAAGACAGTTTTCTCACATTGGCTAAGTGACATTGACCCACTCAGTTGTGTTACTGGAAAAGTTGCCAAGATTTGCTCCAGAGTGGTTCAGCCCTGTGTATGCGACTGACTCGTTGATAGGCAGTAATTGGAGAAGGGGCTTGCCCAAGGAAGATCCTGCCTGTCTACACTGAGCACTAGTGCTGTGTAAGCTACAGGGCTTCAAATCTGACCAATTGCTTGATGGTACCCCTGTTAAGGGAAGGTTGCATTGTTGCACCTCTCCACAAAGCCAGCAATCCCTGAGTCCTGTATAATTAGCTGTGGTTCCTATTAGTGTTACATGGCTGATAACTTTGAAGGCCAGTGACAGTATAAGCAATGAAGAAGACAGTGAAATGCAATATGAATTTAATGGTTTTTGAGTGAATTTCAATTTTAGTCCATGATCCCCAACAGATTTGGTTGTCCAAGGTTTAATTGGTGATTTCTTCACTGGGATGCAGTGAATCCAGGTAGGTCTTTCCTTTACTCAAACCGATGTAAAGGTAGTCAGGAGCACTTGGATGGATCCGTCCCACTTTACTTGCAGAGGATCACCTGTAACATTCTTGACCTACACCCAGTCACCAGGATCAATTGTATGTAATTTATGATCTGGCTGCTTCGCTTGATTCTCAAACACAGTATTAAACATCTGGTGCAATTGGTTGTTTATAGCTATTAAATATTCATAGACATATTGATTACCAACTTGAGCCAAATTTTCATCATGAGTAACATTTAATCCATAAGGTCTGCCACAAAGCATTTGTCCTGGGGTACAATGCAAAAATGTGTATTCTATCACCATCTGTTAAAATGTAGGAGGGGTGGTGATCCTTATCTCTGTGGGAGATATCCTCTGCTGATGTGCCATCTGATAAGATCGGGGGATGATCATCGTTATCTATTCACAACCCATCCTTCCTCCAGAAGATATATTCCGTTAATGGGCCATTAAGTCCTATTGTGTGACTGATAAGATTACATCATCCCATTGGGAGATGCCCCAGCTGGGGCAGGAGCCAAGCCTTTCCTACCTAGATAAAAAAACTGGGGTTTGGGATGCGAAGGCAGACCTTTCCACTGGATCCCAGAGGAAAGTCGGAACATTTCCACATCATCGCTGGATCTTCTGAGGAAAACTGCACCCTCTACAGGAGCACTGCTTCAACGGAACCACATCCGTCATCCAGGAGGACTGCAGCCACCATTTATAGGGACTGCTACCAACACCCTGACTGACAGCGTGTCAGGTTGTATTTCTGACTGTGTCGGTGGTTGTTTCTTTTATATTATTGCATGTATTTGATTTTTTCTCTTTTCTCCTATTAAATTGTATTACTGACTTGGAGTCTCGAACTGGTTTTACTTTCAAACCAACACAGCATTTCAAATGAACTAACTTTTTCTTTAGACCTAGGTTTTCTTCTGAGTCTGGTAAGGGCAATAGGTAAAGCTTGATAGCAATATAAATTAATTTCTTGACATATTTTAGCTATCTGTTTTTTGATCATATGATTGAGGTTTTCTACTTGACCACTAGCTTGTGATCTGTAGGGTGTGTGAAGCTGCCCTTGGATTCCTAATGCTTTGCTGAGAGCTTGCACAATTTCTGCACAGAAATGTGATCCTCTGTCAGGGGATATTTCTCTGGGTGCACCAAACCAAGGTATGATCTCATTCAACAACACTTTTATCACTTCTCTAGCTTTATTTGTCCTACAAGGGAACGCAGATTCTGGCCACCCAGAGAAAGTATCAGTAAGTACCAGCAAATATCAAAACCCCCCTTTGTTGGTGTCAGGAAAATTAATCCACAAACACCAGAGGTTTATGTCCAAAAAGGAGACAGAGGAGTCCTTTTTGCTTTATTCGAATAAAGGGAGAGGCCATGGGACATTCCCCTGGGATCTCTCAAATTTTCGGAGGACGCAGCCTCCTTTTTATCCTATTTTCCCGGCCGCATTTCCCTCTCTCTTTCCCCATTGGCTGAGGTACTTGAGAGGCACAGACTTCCCGGAACGCCTGATACCTGAAATTCCCCTCTAATGTATAACCCTCCCTTTTAATTTTTAATTCTTATAGAATTCATAGTTTTCCCCCCGTTGCTTCTTTCATCTTTCGATATCCAATTTCATTTATCAGCAGCCCTACAGTTTGTTTGTAAAGGCAAATATCTCTTTCCATTCATCAATCAGTGGAATCCATCCCATTGTTTCTTTTATCTCTCAGTGCTAGCCTTATCTATAGGCTGATCCACAACTCATTTGTAAAGACAAATTCAACATTCCTCTCAATCCCTCCTCTTTTATTTTTAATAATTGTCTTTACAAATTTTAGCTATCATTGACTTAATTTCTTGTTCCTGAGTTCTTTTTGGTTTTGTAATTATTTGGAGTGACATCAATTTCTATCCTTTTGTAACCATTTCTGGATCAGTAGGCGTGGCTATTACCTGCATCCCTTTGATCACATGTTGAATAAGTTGTACTAAGCAAGGGATCGTGCATGGTAAAAAGATTAGAGTTGCTACAGCACATAAGAGGAAAAAAAGTAATTGTTTAACCCATAGTCCACCAGGTAGCCAAGAAAACATGTCCCATTCCCATAAAGGTTTTTGCTACTTTTTCTCCTAAGGTCAAAACAATTATTTTCCCATTTTTGGCTCCAACCTAACTGATAATATAAAGGTAACATTATTAAGAGAAACATTCTGATTGTGTAATCTAATTTCCTAACTTAATTTTTACTTTCACGTTGTCTTTCACACCACTTGTGGCGAGTGAAGGCACAGAAACAGCTTAACATAAAGAAAACAATGACAGCAAGGGTTGGCCCCCAGTGCCTGGAGATCTGAGAGGAGGGATGCCCACACAGACTATTTCAGCAGGCACTCTGTGGGTGGGCACACGAGGCTTCCCCCGATGTCGACGCCCTGGCTGCTGCTCCAGTCCACTCCTGCCGAGTGTCAGTCGCGGCTTCCCGTCCTTCTCCTCCAGCTGAGATGTCCAAATCTCTGGGGCTGCAGAGACCTTGACCCGAGTGTGATGGGTCCACCCGTGTTCAGCTGTCTTGACGGCTGTTTCTGTGGTCAGCAACACCTGGAAAGGTCCACTCCACTTCGCCACCAGTGGTGCTTCTTCCCACTCCTTAACTAGGACCCAGTCTCCCGGTTGGATGTTGTGAACAGCAAAGTCCAAAGGTAGGGTCTGTGCCAGCTGAGCTTCCTGTCGAAGAGATTTCACAGGAGACAGTATCCGAGCCACATATTGTTTCAAATACACATCACTTATCTCTATCCCCCCACTCGGCTGAGAATTACAAGGGTAAGGAATTCCAAACATCAATTCAAAGGGAGATAATTGAATATCTCCCCTGGGTCTGGCTCTTATCCTTGCTAAAGCCAGGGGCAGGAGCCGTACCCATGGCATTTTAGTTTCTATCACCAGCTTCAGGAGATGTTTCTTTATTTCTCCATTCATCCTCTCAACCTGGCCCGAACTCTGTGGGTGCCAGGGGGTATGGAGGTTCCACCGTATTCCTAAAGCAGTCATAACTCCTTGAAGAATTTTTCCTGTAAAATGAGTTTCCCTATCTGAATCTATCGCTTCCACCATCCCATATCTTGGAATTTTTTTGTTCCAAAAATATTTTAACAACTGATCCTGTAGTTGCTGACACAGTTGGAAATGCTTCTGGCCACCCGGTTAATTGACATACTATTACCAGAAGATATTTAAATCTTGCCACTCGAGGCATTTCAGTAAAATCCACCTGGCATCTCTGGAAGGGACGTACTGCCCAACGCCTCCCTCCCCTGGCCAGTTTCTTTGTAACTTTGTTGTTGGTTTTAGCACAAGTCAAACAGCCTTCAGTGGCTCGCTTTGCCAGGCTAAAGAGACCAACAGCAGCGTTCATTTTGAGGAAGGCTTCTGCCAGTCCTCGGGAGCCCCAATGACTCCCTTCATGAAGCTGTTTTAACAATTGTAAGGCTAGAGCTTTTGGTATCCACTGCTTACCATCCCTTGTAAACCAATTATTTTCTCTTTCTTCTGCCCCACTCTTTTTAATTATTTCAAGTTCTTCTGGTGGAAAAGAGAGTTTTTCTGGCAGCGGTGCAGTTACTGGGAGCATAGGCAGGATCTTAGAGACTTCTGGCAACAATGCAGCTTTGAGAGCTTCTTCATCAGCTAGTCGGTTTCCTATTGCCTCCTCCGACCATCCTGCCTGATGCCCCTTAATGTGGATTATCGCCACCTTTTTTTTTGGTAAATTCACTGCCTCCAATAGGCAAGAGATTAAGTTCTCGTGAGCTAATGTCGTTCCTTTGCAGCTTAATAAACCTCTTTCTTCTCATAGTTTTCCAAATGCATGTATTACCCCATATGCATATTTAGAATCAGTAAAGATATTTACTGTCTTGTCCTGGTATAATTCACAGGCTCTCACAAGCGCGTACAGCTCTGCTGTCTGAGTTGATCAGGTGTGTGGTAACCTCCCCCCTTCCTTTAATTGCTTCCCATTCACGATAGAGTATCCTGTAAATCGTTTCCCTTCTACCACCTTGGAGGACCCATCAATGAACACATTCTCTCCCTCAGGCCAGGGAATATCCCGTAGATCTTCCCTAACCCGTGTCTGGAGGTCTATAACCTGGATACAATCATGGATTTCTTCTGCCCCCCCTTTTCTCCAGGGCCATTTAAATAAGAGGCTGGATTAAAAATTTCCCCACCTTTAAATTTTAAATCCTCCTGTTCCATTAAACAAGATTCATACTGTAATAATCGAGCACTCGTCATCCACTTAGAGGCTCTCTCAGTTAGCAAAGCTTTAATCTGATGTGGGACTTTAACAATGAGATACCCTCCCCTTGTCAGCTTTCGGGCCTCAGCCACCATCAGAGCTGTGGCTGCACAGTTCTGCAGACAATGGGGCCAGCCTCTGGCCACCGGGTCCAACAATTCAGAAAAATAGGCAACAGGCCCCCGCGTTCCTCCATGCTCCCGCACCAAAACTCCTCCAGCATGACCCTGCTCGACATCCACACATAGCCGAAATTCCCCCTCTGCATCTGGAAGAGCCAAGACCGGGGCCCCAACCAATTTGTCTCCCAATTTCCCAAAGCTCTTCTCTCCCTCTGGTGTCCACACCACGACACCAGGACTGCCCCGAGCCAAAAAGCCACATAAAGGTCTGGCCACCACAGAAAAACCCTCGATCCACGCTCCACAGCACCCCACCAACCCCAAAAACCGCTGCAACTCCTTTTCAGTCTGGGGCAACGGCACCTGCAAAATCCCTTTTTTGCAAGAAAACCAAGCAGCTTTACAGTAGCCTCTTCAACCACCCCTTCCTGCTCCCCCGACAAGAGCAAATCATCTACACACTGCAACAACCCGACTCCCAAGGGTGGAGTAAACTCTCTTAATATTTTCTGCAAAGCTTGCCCAAACAGAACCGGCGACTCTGTATATCCCTGAGGGAACACCGTCCATGGCAATTGCTGTTCCATCATTTTCGCTCCTTTCTCTTGTTCCCACTCAAAAGCAAAACACCGCCCACCATCTTCTGTGATTGGACACCCCCAGAAAGCATCCTTCAAATCCAGTACAGAATAATACTGATGTGAAGAAGGGATTTGATTTAGGATTGTGTATGGATCTGGAACTGTGGGATGCCTTGGTTTGACAATCTCATTTATTATTCTTAAATCCTGCACCATTCTGTAGGTTCCATCTGGTTTCTTAACCGGCAGGATAGGAGTGTTATAGGGAGACATACACGGCTCTAAAAGACCTGCTTTTAGCAGGGACTCAATAACAGGCTGTAACCCCTTCTTTCCCTCCCTTGAAAAAGGGTATTGCTTTTTAGACACCACTTGTCCTGGTTGCTTCAAAGTAATTTGGAGAGGCTCTATGTCCAGTTTCCCATATTTCCCTGGAGCTGCCCATACTTCTGGATTTATTTTAGCATAAGCCTTTTCAGACATTTTACACAAAGATATCACAGTTTCGGACTCCGTGTCACTTCTTACAATGCTAATTTGCATTCTCATTCTAGCCATCAAATCTCTTCCCAGTAAATTACAATCACAATTAGGAACAAACAAGAATTCATGCAGTTCAAATCTGTCCCCCACATCTATTAACAGCGGTTGAATAAAATGCACTCGCTCATCCTTCCCGCTTACTCCTTGAATAACCAAGGATCTTTTTGACAATTTCCCCCCCTTAGGTATAAAATTTAAGTTGGACCGAGAGGCCCCCGTGTCTACCAGAAAACACACCTCCTCTCGATCCGGACCCACCTTAAAAGTTATCAAGGGCTCTTGAGTGGTGGGTCTTTGGTATAATAGGAGCCCCTGACACCCCTAACAATCCATTTCTATTATTCTCTGGACTTCCTCCTCCTGAGGGTCCAGTTGTTTCTGCAGACACTCGTTTTTCCAATGCCCTTCTGCCCTGCAGACAGCACACTGGTTCTTCCCCAGCAGCTGTTTGGGTCGGCTGTCCCCTGCCGAGGAGGGAATCCCTCTGCCACTTCCTTGTGACCGACCCCGTCCCCTCTGTCCCTGGGGACCCCTTGGACCCTGCGGTTTATTCCTCTGGGGCTGCAAAAACTCTGCCATCATCTTTGCTTTAGCTTCTGCCTTTCCCTCATCCCTTCTTACACATATCTGCTGCGGTTTTCTAACCAATTCCTTTAGAGGCTTATTTTGCCACTTTTTATCTTTTTGTACCCCTTTCCTTATATCAGGCCAGGCCTTAGTAACAAATTGTACTTTAAGCAATGTGTTGAAGGCTGGCCCTTCAGGATCCATCCCCCCGTGCTTCCTCAAGGCATCCCTAATCCTCTCCAACCAATGAGGGCTTTCCTGTTTCTCCTGTTCTAACGACATAGCCTTAGCTATGTTGTTAGTTCTGGGAGCCGCAGACTTGATTGCCCTGATCAAATAAGCACGGTAATCGAAAAGGCGAGCCAGACTGGCCTGGTTATTTGGGTCCCACTGGGGGTCTGCCTGGGGGATGGCATCACCCACCACAGGTGCATTGGGTCCAGCCCCCCCTGCTGCTTGTGGGTGTTCATCCTCCCACAGCTGCCGAGCTTTCTGCAAAATCATTCGTTTCTCTGATGACCCAAATAAAATTCCCAAAAGAAAATCCCAATCTTTCCATGTATAATCCGCATTTCCCAAATATTCCTCTATCTTTTCCCCCACCCCTATGGGATCATCCAAATATGGGGGTAATTCTTTTTTCAACCCTCTTATATCCTGGGTAGTGAGTGGTACAATTACAAACCCAAATCCTCCCCCTTGACCCCCCCAAAGGAACTTGACGGAGTGGCATCTGGTGTACCCCTGTCTCTTGGGGGGCTTCTGATGCCCTAAACTGAGCTCCTCTTCTAGTTCTGGGGGGTGATACAACATGCTGCTCCCCTCCCCCTACACCATTATCCTTCTCAGATGGGGCTGTAGGAATAACATTTCCCTGATCCCCTTGCTCTGAAAGTTGAGGATACAGACGACCTGCAGCTGGCTCTGGGTCAGCTAGCAACACTGGAGGACAAGACGGGGGAAGGTGCTGAAAAACATTCCAATCCTCACCACTTTCCTCTAAATACCTTCACAAAATTCGACACAAATGAATTTTATCTGTTCCATAAGTAGCCATATAAGTCCCCTTGCCAACTTATACTCTGGCCACACAAAATAACAATATTTTACCATAATTTCCATAGTTACTTCTGGGTGAATATACAATCTGTCCCAAGACCTCAGCATTCACCCCAAGGGACTCTCCGGGGGTATTATGGGATCGTCATCCCATTTGCCGGGGCCCCTTCGCGGCTTTACCTTTCCAACCCTCTCTGGGTGCCCCGTTTTACCTGTGCTACCCTCCATGGGTGCCCTCCCAGGTTTACCTGTGCTACCCTCCATGGGTGCCCTCCCAGGTTTGCTCCCCGAAGATCCCATTTTACTCACCGGTGAGATTTTCAGTGGTCCTTCCCTGCGGACTCTTCACGGACCCCCCTGGTCCGCCACTCGTCTGTCTCCTGGACAGTCTCGGGAACCCAATCAATCGCCCGGTGCCGGCCGGCACCAAGGGGAGCTGATCACCGAAACTGGGTGAGGCGCCTTCAGCTCCGCTCGCCGCCCGCCGCCCCGGACGGTGGAAAGATCCCGGACGAGCCCCCAAATTGTCAGGAAAATTAATCCACAAACACCAGAGGTTTATGTCCAAAAAGGAGACAGAGGAGTCCTTTTTGCTTTATTCGAATAAAGGGAGAGGCCATGGGACATTCCCCTGGGATCTCTCAAATTTTCGGAGGACGCAGCCTCCTTTTTATCCTATTTTCCCGGCCGCATTTCCCTCTCTCTTTCCCCATTGGCTGAGGTACTTGAGAGGCACAGACTTCCCGGAACGCCTGATACCTGAAATTCCCCTCTAATGTATAACCCTCCCTTTTAATTTTTAATTCTTATAGAATTCATAGTTTTCCCCCCGTTGCTTCTTTCATCTTTCGATATCCAATTTCATTTATCAGCAGCCCTACAGTTTGTTTGTAAAGGCAAATATCTCTTTCCATTCATCAGTCAGTGGAATCCATCCCATTGTTTCTTTTATCTCTCAGTGCTAGCCTTATCTATAGGCTGATCCACAACTCATTTGTAAAGACAAATTCAACATTCCTCTCATTGGGAGTTCAGAAAAGTCTGTCTGCCACAGGGCTCCAGGAAAAGCTCCTCCACTCCTTGTTCTAGCCTAAATCCTATAGGGTTTGGATTATTCTTCAAACAAGTCACACATTGTGATGTTACTTCTTTAACAATGTCCTGCATGCCTGGGCCTGCAATTCATTTTTTAGGTGGTGTTGTAGGGATTCTGCTCCTCTTACAAGTCTTACCACGTACAGATTTCACATTATGACCATGAACTTTTCTGGTATTATTAGTTGACCTGTTGTCTAATTGTCCCCAACCATTTTCTAAAAGTTTCCTTTTCTTTTCATTAATCCATTTATAATCAGAAGGTTGGTGTTTTACAGGCTGCTTAGTTGATACTGCAGTGGGTATTAGAGCTGCCACAAGTGGTTCATTTCTTTTGGCAGCGATTCCAGCTGCATCATCTGCAAATTTCCTGCTGCCTTCCGGGAGGGTGTTACCTTTAGAGTGCCCTCAGCAATGTACAATTGCCACTTGCAATGGGAGTTCCACCTCCCTGGGGAGCCGGAGGATTTCAGTGGCATATTTGACGCTCTTCTTTTGTGCAGTCAGGAGTCTTCTTTCCCTCCATATGGCTCTGTGGGTATGAACAATTGCCATAAGCACATCTCCCATCAGTCCAAACATTAACTTTCCTTCCTTTTGCCAGTTGTGATGCTCGAGTGAGGGCTCTCAGCTCAGCCCTTTGTGCTCAGGTTCCTGCTGGCAATGGGCTTGACTTGATGACCTCCGAGACTGTAGTCACAGGCTACCCCACCCTTCACACTCCTTGTCTCACAAACTGCTGCCATCAGTGAACCAGTTCATGGCAGCTGGGAGCAGCTGTTCCTTTAGATTTGGCTGGCTGGAATACACAGCTTCCATGGTCTCTAGGCAATCGTGTACTACAGGTTCAGCTTCTGACTTCTTTTGCAGAAAAGAGGCTGGGTTAACGCTACTGCTCACTTGAATTTCAGTATCATCAGGTTCAGCCAAGACTGCTTGGTATTTTAGGAGCCTTGAGGGAGACAGACATTGGGTCTCTTTTCTGATCTAAAACAGGTGACAGCGTGTGTGAGACTAAGACAGTCATCTTTTGTCCTGTTGTAAACTTCCTTGCTTCTTCAATGTTCATGATGGCTGCTGCTCCTGCCCTAAGGCAGGCGGGCCAGCCCTTGGGCACAGTATGGAGTTGTTTAGAAAAGCAGCCTACTGCCCTTTTGTAAGGCCCCAGGCATTGTGCCAGAACTGCTAAAGCTCTTCCCTGTCTCTCATGTGAGAATACCCAAAATAGCTTACTCACATCAGCGGCCCCAAAGCAAGGGCCCTCATGAGTTCACGCTTTGTTTCTTCAAAGGCCCTGTTCACTTCTGGGCTCCATATCAAGGTAGTTTTAGACATTTTCACCAATTCATAGAAAGGTTTCACAATCAATCCATTGCTCTATATCCCTAGTTGGCACCAACGTGTCATTCCAAGGACAGCACGGAATTCTCTTATGGTTTGTGGTTGAGATGTCTGGGAAATTGCTTCCTTCTGGGCAGTTCTCAAGGACCGTTGTCACCTCCATGCCCTTTTCACATTTCTCCTCTAGGCCTGTGCAGTCTCTCGTTAACTGTTTCAGCAGGACCTGCTCTCCTGGAGCCTTCCTGAGGCTTCTCCCTTGCAGGTGCCTTCCAGGCATGACTGAAGGACATGCTGACTCAGAGCTTTTCCAAGGCATCTCTCCTGCCAGTAGCCATCAATCCAGGAACTGACATGGAGCAGAGATTCCCGAGAGTGCCCAAGCTGGCCTGGGTGACAGAGGAGGAAGAAAGCCCTGGAGCTGCCCCAGCACAGGAGACTGAAGAGGTGGTGCCGTTCCAGCCAGAACAGCAGGGTGAGTGGCAGAGCTGGGCCTCAGGGCTGGTGCCTGCATCCAGCTTGGACCCATCCCATCCCATCCCATCCCATCCCATCCCATCCCATCCCATCCCATCCCATCCCATCCCATCCCATCCCATCCCATCCCATCCCATCCCATCCCAGGTGGTTCAAGGTTGAAATTGATAATCCAGGTTGGAGTTGAAGTCCAGTGTAGGAGTTGGTGGTCAAAGGTTGCATATGAATGTGCATAATAAGATTTGAAGGTCCAGGGTTGTATTTCATGGGGAACGCTATGAATCCATGGAATAACTGTATTCCAGGTGCTAAGGATGTAGAATCCTCTTGCTGCCCTCCCAGATACCCACTTAAACTATGGAATTACAGCATTCCTGGCATTAGGAATTTAGAATTCTCCAGCTGCCCACATAAATTCCTCTGGAATAATGGTATAATGGGTGTTGGGAATCTTGAATCCTCCAGTTTCTTTTCAATACTCCCATGGAAAAATGGCATTCTGGTTGTTGAGAATTTGGCATCTCCAATAAAACGTTCCCAAATGACATGAAATTCCCAAGGAAAAACAGCATTCCAGGTGTCAGGAATTTAGAATATTCCAGTTGCCCAACCAAATCCCCATGGAAAAACAGCATTCCAGGTGTCAGGAATTGACAATTCTCCAGTTCTCCTCCTAATTTCCCCTGGAATAATGGCATTCCAGGTGTTGGGAATGAAAAATTCCCCCATACAGTTTCCCCAATTCCCACTCAATTCCCATGGAAAAACAGCATTCCAGGTTTCAGAATACTCCAGTTAGATGGCCATACTCGCATGGAATAGAGGCATTTTAGGCACTGAAAATTCAGAATCCTCCTATTTTCCTCCCAGATTCCCACTAAAACCATGGAATTACAGCATTCCAAGAATTGGGAAATTAGAATTGTCCAGTGCCCCCCCTCAAATTCCCATGGAATAATCACAATTCAGGTGTTCTGGATTATGAATATTGAGGGTCCACGCTCAAATTCCCCCCAAACTGCCACAGAATACTGCCATTTCGGGAATTTGAGAATTTAAAATCTTCCACTTTGCCTTCCAAATTCCCCAAAAAAACATGGAAAAAGAGCAGTTCAAGCACTGGCAATTCCAACTCCTCCAGTCCCTCTCCCAAATTCCCAACAAACTCTAATGGAATAATGACATTTAGTGTGGTGGGAATTTAGAATGCAGCATCTCACCTCACATATTCCCATGCAATATCTGCAGTCTGCGGTTGGGGATTTTCGAAACATCCATATGCCCACTTGAACACTCACGAAAACTGCAGAAAAACAGCGTTCATGGTGTTGGGAATATGGTATCTGCCACTTGCACAATCCAATTCCCAGGAAAACCATGGAATTACAGCACTCTGGGCTTTGGGTGTTTGGAATTCTCCAGTTCGTCTCCCAAATTCCAATGGAATAACAGCCTTCTAGACTTCGGGAATTTGGAATCCTCTAGTTCCCTTCCAAAAAGCCCATGGGATAATGACATTCTGGGCAATGGGAATTGAGAATTTGCTAAATCCAATCCCAAATCCCTATGGAATAAGACAATTCTGGGTGTCAGATATTAGGAATCCTTCAGCTCGGCACCATAATCCCCATGGAATAACAGAATTCCAGGTGTTAGGTTTAAGCATTCTCCAGTTCCGCTTCAAATTACCCATCAAATCATGGCATTCCTGGTGCAGGCAATCTTGAGTCCTCCAGTTATCCTCCCAAATCCCCATGGAATAATGGCATTCTGGGTGTTGGGAATTAACAATCCCCCTAAAGCGTCCCAAAACCCCACCATATTCGCAAAGAAAAGCAACTTTCCAGATATCTGCAATTTGGAATATTCCAGTTCGCCACCGATATTTCGATGGAACAACAGCATTCCAAGTGTCAGAAAATGAGAATCCTCCAGCTCCCCGAAAAAATTCACATGGAATCATGGCATTCTGCATGTCGGCAGTTTAGAATCTCCCATACACCTTCCCAAATACCCACGAAATTCACAAGGTAGAACAGAATTCCAGGTATCAGGTATGGATTATCCGCCAGCTCTCAACATAATTCCCCATGGAATCATGGCATTCCTGGTGCAGGGAATCTTGACTCCTCCAATTATCCTCCCAAATCCCCATAGAAAAACGGCATTCTGGGTGTTGGGAATTAACAATCCCCCATAAACCCACCCCAAATCCCACCACATTCCCAAAGAAAAGCAACTGTCCAGATGTCTGCAATTTGGAATATTCCAGTTCCCCACTCAAATTCCGATGGAATAACATCATCCCAAGTGTCAGAAACGGAGAATCCTCCAGCTCCCTGAAAAAAATTCCAATGGAATCATGGGATTCCAGGTGTGAGGAATAGAGAATGCCCCGTACAGCCTCCCAGATTCCCACCACATTCCCATGGAATAACAACATTCCAGATTTCAGGAACTGAGAATCATCCTCTTCCCCTCCCAAATTCCCATGGAAACATGGCATTCTGTTACTTTTTAATTTGGAACCCCCCAGAAGCTGTCCCAAAATCCCACCAAATTCCCATGCAATAGCGGCATTCCAAGTATCAGGAATTTAGGATACCCCATTTCCACATCCAAATTCCCATAGAATAACGGCCTTCCGGCTATCAGGAATTTCAAATCGTCCATACGGTCTCCCATATTCCCATGGAATAACGCATAACCAAGCATGGGGAATTGAGTTTCATCTAGTTCCATACCCCAATTCCCATGGAATAACAGCATTCTGGGAGCTGGGTGCTTGGAAGCTGCCTGTTATCCTCCCAAATGTTTAGGGAATAACGGCATTCCGGGCAGGAGGAACGTAGAATCCGCATGTTCCCCTTGCAAATTCCCATGAAATAACCAATTTAATGTGTTGGGAATTTCGAATGCTCCAGTTCCTCGCCCAAATTCCAATCAACCTGTAACGAACTCATGACACTCTGTGTGTGCCAAATTTAGAATCCTCCACTTCCCCTTCCAAATTCCCAACAAAACCATGGAATAAGAGCAGTTCACTCATTGCTAATTTCAACTCCTCCTCTTCCTCTCCCAAATTTCCACCAAACTCTACAGTGATAACTGAATTATAAGGGTGGGAAATTTAGAATCCTCCACTTCCTCTTCCGTAATCCCATAGAATAGCTGCATTCCGGGTATGGGGATTTTCAAAACACCCATATGCCCACTTAAATTCCAACGAAAACCTGGGAAAAACAGAATTCATGGTCTTGGGAGTATGGTATCGGCCACTTCCACATTCCAATTCCCAGCAAAACCATGGAATTACAGCACTCTGGGAATTAGGAGTTTGGAATCCTCCAGTTCCGTTCCCAAATTCCAATGGAATAACAGCCTTGCAGGCATGGGGATATTGGACTCCTCCAGTTCCCTTCAAAAAACCCATGAAAGAACGACATTCTGGGCATTGAGAATTGAGAATTTGCAAATTCCATTCCCAAATCCCCAGGGAATAAGACAATTCCGATTCTCAGGCATTTGGAATACTTCAGCTCCGCACCATAACGGCCGTGGAATAACAGAATTCCAGGTGATAGGAATTGAGCATCCTCCACTTCCCCTTCGAATTTCCCTTGGAATCATGGCATTCTGGGTGTTGGCACTTTAGAATCTCCCATACACCCTCCCAAATACCCCAAAATTCCCAAGGAAGAACAGAATTCCAGATATCAGGAATGTATTATCCACAAGCTCTCTACACAATTTCCCATGGAATCATGACATTCCGGGTGGAAGGAATTTTGACTCATCCAGTTAACCTCCCAAATCCCCATGGAATAATGGCATTCTGGGTGTTGGGAATTAACAATCCCCCAGAAACCCAGCCAAAACCAACCTCATTTCCAAAGAAAAGTAACTTTCCAGATGTCTGCAATTTGAAATATTCCAGTTCCCCACTCAAATTCCGATGGAACAACAGCATCCCAAGGGTCAGGAATTGGGAATGCTCCAGCTTCCTGAAAAAAATTGCCATGGAATCATGGGATTCCAGGTGTGAGGAATTGAGAATGTCCCGTACAGCCTCCCAGATTCCCACCATATTCCCATAGAATAACAACATTCCAGATTTCAGGAACTGAGAATCATCCTATTCCCCTCCCAAATTCCCATGGACACATTGCATTCTGTTACTTTGTAATTTGGAACCCCCCAGAATCTGTCCCAAAATCCACCAAATTCCCATGCAATAGCAGCATTCCAAGTGTCAGGAATTTAGGATACCCCATTTCCACATCCAAATTCCCATAGAATAACGGCCTTCCGGCTATCAGGAATTTCGAATCATCCATACGGTCTCCCAAATTCCCATGGAATAACGCATACCCAAGCATGGGGAATTGAGTTTCATCTAGTTCCATACCCCAATTCCCATGGAATAACAGCATTCTGGGAGCTGTGTACTTGGAATCTGCCTATTTCACTCCCAAATGCTTAGGGAATAATGGCATTCTGGGCATTGAGAACGTTGAATCCTCATGTTCCCCTTGCAAATTCCCATGAAATAACCAATTGAATGTGTTGGGAATTTCGAATGCTCCAGTTCCTCGCCCAAATTCCAATCAACCTGTAACGAAATCATGACACTATGTGTGTGCCAAATTTAGAATCCTCCACTTCCCCTTCCAAATTCCCAACAAAACCATGGAATAAGAGCAGTTCACTCATTGCTAATTTCAGCTCCTCCTCTTCCTCTCCCAAATTTCCAGCAAACTCGAATGGAAGAACGGCATTTTGTGTGTGCGAAATTTAGAATCCTCCACTTCCCCTTCCAAATTCCCATAGAATAGCTGCATTCCGGGCATGGGGATTTTCAAAACATCCATATGCCCACTTAAATTCCCACGACAACCTCGGAAAAACAGCATTCATGGTGTTGGGAATATGGTATCCGCCATTTGCACTATCCAATTCCCAGCAAAACCATGCAATTACAGCGCTCTGGGCATTGGGAATTTGGAATCCTCCGGTTCCACTCCCAAATTCCAATAGAATAACAGCCTTGCAGGCATGGGGATATTGGAATCCTCGAGTTCCCTTCCAAAAAGCCCATGGAATAATGACATTCTGGGTATTGAGAATTGAGAATTTGCCCATTTCCCTCCCAGATTTCTAGGGAATAAGACAATTCCGGGTGTCAGGCATTTGGAATACTTCAGCTCCGCACCATAACTGCCATGGAATAACAGAATTCCAGGTGTCAGGAATTGAGCATCCTCCACTTCCCCTTCGAATTTCCCATGGAATCATGGCATTCTGGATGTTGGCACTTTAGAATCTCCCATACACCCTCCCAAATAACCCAAAATTCACAAGGAATAACAGAATTCCAGATATCAGGAATCTATTATCTGCCAGCACTCCACACAATTTCCCATGGAAAAATGGCATTCCTGGTGCAGGGAATCTTGATTCCTCCAGTTATCCTCCCAAATCCCCATAGAAATATGGCATTCTGCGTGTTGGGAATTAACAATCCCCCAGAAACCCACCCCAAATCCCACCACATTCCCAAAGAAAAGCAACTTTCCAGATGTCCGCAATTTGAAATATTTCGGTTCCCCACTCAAATTCCGATGGAACAACAGCATCCCAAGTGTCAGGAATTGGGAATGCTCCAGCTCCCTTAAAATAATTCCCATGGAATCATGGATTCCAGGTGTGAGGAATAGAGAATGCCCCGTACAGCCTCCCAGATTCCCACCACATTCCCATGGAATAACAACATTCCAGATTTCACGAACTGAGAATCATCCTCTTCCCCTCCCAAATTCCCATGGAAACATTGCATTCGGTTTTTCTGCAATTTGGAACCCCCCAGAATCTGTCCCAAAATCCCACCAAATTCCCATGCAATAGCGGCATTCCAAGTATCAGGAATTTAGGATACCCCATTTCCGCATCCAAATTCCCATCGAATAACGGCCTTCCGGCTATCAGGAATTTCAAATCGTCCATACGGTCTCCCAAATTCCCATGGAATAACGCATACCCAAGCATGGGGAATTGAGTTTCATCTAGTTCCATACCCCAATTCCCATGGAATAACAGCATTCTGGGAGCTGAGTACTTGGACTCTGCCTATTTCACTCCCAAATGTTTAGGGAATAATGGCATTCTGGGCATTGGGAACGTTGAATCCTCATGTTCCCCTTGCAAATTCCCATGAAATAACCAATTTAATGTGTTGGGAATTTCGAATGCTCCAGTTCCTCGCCCAAATTCCAATCAACCTGTAACGAAATCATGACACTATGTGTGCCAAATTTAGAATCCTCCACTTCCCCTTCCAAATTCCCAACAAAACCATGGAATAAGAGCAGTTCACTCATTGCTAATTTCAGCTCCTCCTCTTCCTCTCCCAAATTTCCAGCAAACTCGAATGGAAGAACGGCATTTTGTGTGTGCGAAATTTAGAATCCTCCACTTCCCCTTCCAAATTCCCATAGAATAGCTGCATTCCGGGCATGGGGATTTTCAAAACATCCATATGCCCACTTAAATTCCCACGACAACCTCGGAAAAACAGCATTCATGGTGTTGGGAATATGGTATCCGCCATTTGCACTATCCAATTCCCAGCAAAACCATGCAATTACAGCGCTCTGGGCATTGGGAATTTGGAATCCTCCGGTTCCACTCCCAAATTCCAATAGAATAACAGCCTTGCAGGCATGGGGATATTGGAATCCTCGAGTTCCCTTCCAAAAAGCCCATGGAATAATGACATTCTGGGTATTGAGAACTGAGAATTTGCCCATTTCCCTCCCAGATTTCTAGGGAATAAGACAATTCCGGGTGTCAGGCATTTGGAATACTTCAGCTCCGCACCATAACTGCCATGGAATAACAGAATTCCAGGTGTCAGGAATTGAGCATCCTCCACTTCCCCTTCGAATTTCCCATGGAATCATGGCATTCTGGGTGTCAGCACTTTAGAATCTCCCATACACCCTCCCAAATAACCCAAAATTCACAAGGAATAACAGAATTCCAGATATCAGGAATCTATTATCTGCCAGCACTCCACACAATTTCCCATGGAAAAATGGCATTCCTGGTGCAGGGAATCTTGATTCCTCCAGTTATCCTCCCAAATCCCCATAGAAATATGGCATTCTGCGTGTTGGGAATTAACAATCCCCCAGAAACCCACCCCAAATCCCACCACATTCCCAAAGAAAAGCAACTTTCCAGATGTCCGCAATTTGAAATATTCCAGTTCCCCACTCAAATTCCGATGGAACAACAGCATCCCAAGTGTCAGGAATTGGGAATCCTCCAGCTCCCTGAAAAAAATTCCCATGGAATCATGGGATTCCAGGTGTGAGGAATAGAGAATGCCCCGTACAGCCTCCCAGATTCCCACCACATTCCCATGGAATAACAACATTCCAGATTTCAGGAACTGAGAATCATCCTCTTCCCCTCCCAAATTCCCATGGAAACATTGCATTCGGTTTTTCTGCAATTTGGAACCCCCCAGAATCTGTCCCAAAATCCCACCAAATTCCCATGCAATAGCGGCATTCCAAGTATCAGGACTTTAGGATACCCCATTTCCTCATCCAAATTCCCATCGAATAACGGCCTTCCGGCTATCAGGAATTTCAAATCGTCCATACGGTCTCCCAAATTCCCATGGAATAACGCATACCCAAGCATGGGGAATTGAGTTTCATCTAGTTCCATACCCCAATTCCCATGGAATAACAGCATTCTGGGAGCTGAGTACTTGGACTCTGCCTATTTCACTCCCAAATGTTTAGGGAATAATGGCATTCTGGGCATTGGGAAGGTTGAATCCTCATGTTCCCCTTGCAAATTCCCATGAAATAACCAATTTAATGTGTTGGGAATTTCGAATGCTCCAGTTCCTCGCCCAAATTCCAATCAACCTGTAACGAAATCATGATACTATGTGTGTTGAGAATTTAGAATCCTCCACTTCCCCTTCCAAATTCCCAACAAAACCATGGAATAAGAGCAGTTCACTCATTGCTAATTTCAACTCCTCCTCTTCCTCTCCCAAATTTCCACCAAACTCGAATGGAAGAATGGCATTTTGTGTGTGCGAAATTTAGAATCCTCCTCTTCCCCTTCCAAATTCCCATAGAATAGCTGCATTCCGGGTATGGGGATTTTCAAAACATCCATATGCCCACTGAAATTCCCACGACAACCTCGGAAAAACAGCATTCATGGTGTTGGGAATATGGTATCCGCCATTTGCACTATCCAATTCCCAGCAAAACCATGCAATGACAGCACTCTGGGCATTGGGAATTGGGAATCCTCCAGTTCCACTCCCAAATTCCAATAGAATAACAGCTTTGCAGGCATGGGGATATTGGAATCCTCGAGTTCCCTTCCAAAAAGCCCATGGAATAACGACATTCTGGGTATTGAGAATTGAGAATTTGCCCATTTCCCTCCCAGATCCCTAGGGAATAAGACACGTCTGGGTGTCACGTATTTCGAATCCTTCAAATCCGCACCATAACAGCCATGGAATAACAGAATTCTAGCTGTTAGGAATTGAGCATCCTCCAGTTCCCCTTCGAATTTCCCATGGAATCATGGCATTCTGGGTGTTGGCACTTTAGAATCTCCCATACACCCTCCCAAATAACCACGAAATTCACAAGGAATAACAGAATTCCAGATATCAGGAATCTATTATCTGCCAGCTCTCCACGCAATTTCCCATGGAATCATGGCATTCCTGGTGCAGGAAATCTTGACTCCTGCAGTTATCCTCCCAAATCGCCATAGGAAAAAGGAATTCTGCGTGTTGGGAATTAACAATCCCCCAGAAACCCACCCCAAATCCCACCACATTCCCAAAGAAAAGCAACTTTCCAGATGTCTGCAATTTGAAATATTCCAGTTCCCCACTCAAATTCCGATGGAACAACAGCATCCCAAGTGTCAGGAATTGGGAATCCTCCAGCTCCCTGAAAAAAATTCCCATGGAATCATGGGATTCCAGGTGTGAGGAATAGAGAATGCCCCGTACAGCCTCCCAGATTCCCACCACATTCCCATGGAATAACAACATTCCAGATTTCAGGAACTGAGAATCATCCTCTTCCCCTCCCAAATTCCCATGGAAACATGGCATTCTGTTACTTTCTAATTTGGAACTCTCCATAACCTTTCCCAAAATCCCACCAAATTCCCATGCAATAGCGGCATTCCAAGTATCAGGAATTTAGGATACCCCATTTCCGCATCCAAATTCCCATAGAATAACAGCCTTCCGGCTATCAGGAATTTCGAATCATCCATACGGTCTCCCATATTCCCTTGGAATAACACATACCCAAGCATGGGGAATTGAGTTTCATCTAGTTCCATACCCCAATTCCCATGGAATAACAGCATTCTGGGAGCTGAGTACTTGGAATCTGCCTATTTCACTCCCAAATGCTTAGGGAATAATGGCATTCTGGGCATTGGGAAGGTTGAATCCTCATGTTCCCCTTGCAAATTCCCATGAAATAACCAATTTAATGTGTTGGGAATTTCGAATGCTCCAGTTCCTCGCCCAAATTCCAATCAACCTGTAACGAAATCATGATACTATGTGTGTTGAGAATTTAGAATCCTCCACTTCCCCTTCCAAATTCCCAACAAAACCATGGAATAAGAGAAGTTCACTCATTGCTAATTTCAACTCCTCCTCTTCCTCTCCCAAATTTCCACCAAACTCGAATGGAAGAACGGCATTTTGTGTGTGCGAAATTTAGAATCCTCCACTTCCCCTTCCAAATTCCCATAGAATAGCTGCATTCCGGGTATGGGGATTTTCAAAACATCCATATGCCCACTTAAATTCCCACGACAACCTCGGAAAAACAGCATTCATGGTGTTGGGAATACGGTATCCGCCATTTGCACTATCCAATTCCCAGCAAAACCATGCAATGACAGCACTCTGGGCATTGGGAATTTGGAATCCTCCAGTTCCACTCCCAAATACCAATAGAATAACAGCTTTGCAGGCATGGGGATATTGGAATCCTCGAGTTCCCTTCCAAAAAGCCCATGGAATAACGACATTCTGGGTATTGAGAATTGACAATTTGCCCATTTCCCTCCCAGATCCCTAGGGAATAACGCACTTCTGGGTGTCACGTATTTCGAATCCTTCAAATCCGCACCATAACAGCCATGGAATAACAGAATTCTAGCTGTTAGGAATTGAGCATCCTCCAGTTCCCCTTCGAATTTCCCATGGAATCATGGCATTCTGGGTGTTGGCACTTTAGAATCTCCCATACACCCTCCCAAATAACCACGAAATTCACAAGGAATAACAGAATTCCAGATATCAGGAATCTATTATCTGCCTGCTCTCCACGCAATTTCCCATGGAATCATGGCATTCCTGGTGCAGGGAATCTTGATTCCTCCAGTTATCCTCCCAAATCGCCATAGAAAAATGGCATTCTGCGTGTTGGGAATTAACAATCCCCCAGAAACCCACCCCAAATCCCACCACATTCCCAAAGAAAAGCAACTTTCCAGATGTCTGCAATTTGAAATATTCCAGTTCCCCACTCAAATTCCGATGGAACAACAGCATCCCAAGTGTCAGGAATTGGGAATCCTCCAGCTCCCTGAAAAAAATTCCCATGGAATCATGGGATTCCAGGTGTGAGGAATTGAGAATGCCCCGTACAGCCTCCCAGATTCCCACCACATTCCCATGGAATAACAACATTCCAGATTTCAGGAACTGAGAATCATCCTCTTCCCCTCCCAAATTCCCATGGAAACATTGCATTCTGTTACTTTGTAATTTGGAACCCCCCAGAAGCTGTCCCAAAATCCCACCAAATTCCCATACAATAGCGGCATTCCAAGTATCAGGACTTTAGGATACCCCATTTCCGCATCCAAATTCCCATAGAATAACGGCCTTCCGGCTATCAGGAATTTCGAATCATCCATACGGTCTCCCATATTCCCATGGAATAACGCATACCCAAGCATGGGGAATTGAGTTTCATCTAGTTCCATACCCCAATTCCCATGGAATAACAGCATTCTGGGAGCTGAGTACTTGGAATCTGCCTATTTCACTCCCAAATGCTTAGGGAATAATGGCATTCTGGGCATTGGGAACGTTGAATCCTCATGTTCCCCTTGCAAATTCCCATGAAATAACCAATTTAATGTGTTGGGAATTTCGAATGTTCCAGTTCCTCGCCCAAATTCCAATCAACCTGTAACGAAATCATGATACTATGTGTGTGCGAAATTTAGAATCCTCCACTTCCCCTTCCAAATTCCCAACAAAACCATGGAATAAGAGAAGTTCACTCATTGCTAATTTCAACTCCTCCTCTTCCTCTCCCAAATTTCCACCAAACTCGAATGGAAGAACGGCATTTTGTGTGTGCGAAATTTAGAATCCTCCACTTCCCCTTCCAAATTCCCATAGAATAGCTGCATTCCGGGTATGGGGATTTTCAAAACACCCATATGCCCACTTAAATTCCCACGACAACCTCGGAAAAACAGCATTCATGGTGTTGGGAATATGGTATCCGCCATTTGCACTATCCAATTCCCAGCAAAACCATGCAATGACAGCACTCTGGGCATTGGGAATTTGGAATCCTCCAGTTCCACTCCCAAATACCAATAGAATAACAGCTTTGCAGGCATGGGGATATTGGAATCCTCGAGTTCCCTTCCAAAAAGCCCATGGAATAACGACATTCTGGGTATTGAGAATTGAGAATTTGCCCATTTCCCTCCCAGATCCCTAGGGAATAACGCACTTCTGGGTGTCACGTATTTCGAATCCTTCAAATCCGCACCATAACAGCCATGGAATAACAGAATTCTAGCTGTTAGGAATTGAGCATCCTCCAGTTCCCCTTCGAATTTCCCATGGAATCATGGCATTCTGGGTGTTGGCACTTTAGAATCTCCCATACACCCTCCCAAATAACCACGAAATTCACAAGGAATAACAGAATTCCAGATATCAGGAATCTATTATCTGCCAGCTCTCCACGCAATTTCCCATGGAATCATGGCATTCCTGGTGCAGGGAATCTTGACTCCTGCAGTTATCCTCCCAAATCGCCATAGGAAAATGGCATTCTGCGTGTTGGGAATTAACAATCCCCCAGAAACCCACCCCAAATCCCACCACATTCCCAAAGAAAAGCAACTTTCCAGATGTCTGCAATTTGAAATATTCCAGTTCCCCACTCAAATTCCGATGGAACAACAGCATCCCAAGTGTCAGGAATTGGGAATCCTCCAGCTCCCTGAAAAAAATTCCCATGGAATCATGGGATTCCAGGTGTGAGGAATTGAGAATGCCCCGTACAGCCTCCCAGATTCCCACCACATTCCCATGGAATAACAACATTCCAGATTTCAGGAACTGAGAATCATCCTCTTCCCCTCCCAAATTCCCATGGAAACATTGCATTCTGTTACTTTCTAATTTGGAACTCTCCATAACCTTTCCCAAAATCCCACCAAATTCCCATGCAATAGCGGCATTCCAAGTATCAGGAATTTAGGATACCCCATTTCCGCATCCAAATTCCCATAGAATAACAGCCTTCCGGCTATCAGGAATTTCGAATCATCCATACGGTCTCCCATATTCCCATGGAATAACGCATACCCAAGCATGGGGAATTGAGTTTCATCTAGTTCCATACCCCAATTCCCATGGAATAACAGCATTCTGGGAGCTGAGTACTTGGAATCTGCCTATTTCACTCCCAAATGCTTAGGGAATAATGGCATTCTGGGCATTGGGAAGGTTGAATCCTCATGTTCCCCTTGCAAATTCCCATGAAATAACCAATTTAATGTGTTGGGAATTTCGAATGCTCCAGTTCCTCGCCCAAATTCCAATCAACCTGTAACGAAATCATGATACTATGTGTGTGCGAAATTTAGAATCCTCCACTTCCCCTTCCAAATTCCCAACAAAACCATGGAATAAGAGAAGTTCACTCATTGCTAATTTCAACTCCTCCTCTTCCTCTCCCAAATTTCCACCAAACTCGAATGGAAGAACGGCATTTTGTGTGTGCGAAATTTAGAATCCTCCACTTCCCCTTCCAAATTCCCATAGAATAGCTGCATTCCGGGTATGGGGATTTTCAAAACACCCATATGCCCACTTAAATTCCCACGACAACCTCGGAAAAACAGCATTCATGGTGTTGGGAATATGGTATCCGCCATTTGCACTATCCAATTCCCAGCAAAACCATGCAATGACAGCACTCTGGGCATTGGGAATTTGGAATCCTCCAGTTCCACTCCCAAATACCAATAGAATAACAGCTTTGCAGGCATGGGGATATTGGAATCCTCGAGTTCCCTTCCAAAAAGCCCATGGAATAACGACATTCTGGGTATTGAGAATTGAGAATTTGCCCATTTCCCTCCCAGATCCCTAGGGAATAACGCACTTCTGGGTGTCACGTATTTCGAATCCTTCAAATCCGCACCATAACAGCCATGGAATAACAGAATTCTAGCTGTTAGGAATTGAGCATCCTCCAGTTCCCCTTCGAATTTCCCATGGAATCATGGCATTCTGGGTGTTGGCACTTTAGAATCTCCCATACACCCTCCCAAATAACCACGAAATTCACAAGGAATAACAGAATTCCAGATATCAGGAATCTATTATCTGCCAGCTCTCCACGCAATTTCCCATGGAATCATGGCATTCCTGGTGCAGGGAATCTTGACTCCTGCAGTTATCCTCCCAAATCGCCATAGGAAAATGGCATTCTGCGTGTTGGGAATTAACAATCCCCCAGAAACCCACCCCAAATCCCACCACATTCCCAAAGAAAAGCAACTTTCCAGATGTCTGCAATTTGAAATATTCCAGTTCCCCACTCAAATTCCGATGGAACAACAGCATCCCAAGTGTCAGGAATTGGGAATCCTCCAGCTCCCTGAAAAAAATTCCCATGGAATCATGGGATTCCAGGTGTGAGGAATTGAGAATGCCCCGTACAGCCTCCCAGATTCCCACCACATTCCCATGGAATAACAACATTCCAGATTTCACGAACTGAGAATCATCCTCTTCCCCTCCCAAATTCCCATGGAAACATTGCATTCTGTTACTTTCTAATTTGGAACTCTCCATAACCTTTCCCAAAATCCCACCAAATTCCCATGCAATAGCGGCATTCCAAGTATCAGGAATTTAGGATACCCCATTTCCGCATCCAAATTCCCATAGAATAACAGCCTTCCGGCTATCAGGAATTTCGAATCATCCATACGGTCTCCCATATTCCCATGGAATAACGCATACCCAAGCATGGGGAATTGAGTTTCATCTAGTTCCATACCCCAATTCCCATGGAATAACAGCATTCTGGGAGCTGAGTACTTGGAATCTGCCTATTTCACTCCCAAATGCTTAGGGAATAATGGCATTCTGGGCATTGGGAACGTTGAATCCTCATGTTCCCCTTGCAAATTCCCATGAAATAACCAATTTAATGTGTTGGGAATTTCGAATGCTCCAGTTCCTCGCCCAAATTCCAATCAACCTGTAACGAAATCATGATACTATGTGTGTGCGAAATTTAGAATCCTCCACTTCCCCTTCCAAATTCCCAACAAAACCATGGAATAAGAGAAGTTCACTCATTGCTAATTTCAACTCCTCCTCTTCCTCTCCCAAATTTCCACCAAACTCGAATGGAAGAACGGCATTTTGTGTGTGCCAAATTTAGAATCCTCCACTTCCCCTTCCAAATTCCCATAGAATAGCTGCATTCCGGGTATGGGGATTTTCAAAACATCCATATGCCCACTGAAATTCCCACGACAACCTCGGAAAAACAGCATTCATGGTGTTGGGAATATGGTATCCGCCATTTGCACTATCCAATTCCCAGCAAAACCATGCAATGACAGCACTCTGGGCATTGGGAATTTGGAATCCTCCAGTTCCACTCCCAAATACCAATAGAATAACAGCTTTGCAGGCATGGGGATATTGGAATCCTCGAGTTCCCTTCCAAAAAGCCCATGGAATAACGACATTCTGGGTATTGAGAATTGAGAATTTGCCCATTTCCCTCCCAGATCCCTAGGGAATAACGCACTTCTGGGTGTCACGTATTTCGAATCCTTCAAATCCGCACCATAACAGCCATGGAATAACAGAATTCTAGCTGTTAGGAATTGAGCATCCTCCAGTTCCCCTTCGAATTTCCCATGGAATCATGGCATTCTGGGTGTTGGCACTTTAGAATCTCCCATACACCCTCCCAAATAACCACGAAATTCACAAGGAATAAAAGAATTCCAGATATCAGGAATCTATTATCTGCCAGCTCTCCACGCAATTTCCCATGGAATCATGGCATTCCTGGTGCAGGGAATCTTGACTCCTGCAGTTATCCTCCCAAATCGCCATAGGAAAATGGCATTCTGCGTGTTGGGAATTAACAATCCCCCAGAAACCCACCCCAAATCCCACCACATTCCCAAAGAAAAGCAACTTTCCAGATGTCTGCAATTTGAAATATTCCAGTTCCCCACTCAAATTCCGATGGAACAACAGCATCCCAAGTGTCAGGAATTGGGAATCCTCCAGCTCCCTGAAAAAAATTCCCATGGAATCATGGGATTCCAGGTGTGAGGAATTGAGAATGCCCCGTACAGCCTCCCAGATTCCCACCACATTCCCATGGAATAACAACATTCCAGATTTCACGAACTGAGAATCATCCTCTTCCCCTCCCAAATTCCCATGGAAACATTGCATTCTGTTACTTTGTAATTTGGAACCCCCCAGAAGCTGTCCCAAAATCCCACCAAATTCCCATACAATAGCGGCATTCCAAGTATCAGGACTTTAGGATACCCCATTTCCGCATCCAAATTCCCATAGAATAACGGCCTTCCGGCTATCAGGAATTTCGAATCATCCATACGGTCTCCCATATTCCCATGGAATAACGCATACCCAAGCATGGGGAATTGAGTTTCATCTAGTTCCATACCCCAATTCCCATGGAATAACAGCATTCTGGGAGCTGAGTACTTGGAATCTGCCTATTTCACTCCCAAATGCTTAGGGAATAATGGCATTCTGGGCATTGGGAACGTTGAATCCTCATGTTCCCCTTGCAAATTCCCATGAAATAACCAATTTAATGTGTTGGGAATTTCGAATGTTCCAGTTCCTCGCCCAAATTCCAATCAACCTGTAACGAAATCATGATACTATGTGTGTGCGAAATTTAGAATCCTCCACTTCCCCTTCCAAATTCCCAACAAAACCATGGAATAAGAGAAGTTCACTCATTGCTAATTTCAACTCCTCCTCTTCCTCTCCCAAATTTCCACCAAACTCGAATGGAAGAACGGCATTTTGTGTGTGCGAAATTTAGAATCCTCCACTTCCCCTTCCAAATTCCCATAGAATAGCTGCATTCCGGGTATGGGGATTTTCAAAACATCCATATGCCCACTGAAATTCCCACGACAACCTCGGAAAAACAGCATTCATGGTGTTGGGAATATGGTATCCGCCATTTGCACTATCCAATTCCCAGCAAAACCATGCAATTACAGCACTCTGGGCATTGGGAATTTGGAATCCTCCAGTTCCACTCCCAAATTCCAATAGAATAACAGCTTTGCAGGCATGGGGATATTGGAATCCTCGAGTTCCCTTCCAAAAAGCCCATGGAATAACGACATTCTGGGTATTGAGAATTGAGAATTTGCCCATTTCCCTCCCAGATCCCTAGGGAATAACGCACTTCTGGGTGTCACGTATTTCGAATCCTTCAAATCCGCACCATAACAGCCATGGAATAACAGAATTCTAGCTGTTAGGAATTGAGCATCCTCCAGTTCCCCTTCGAATTTCCCATGGAATCATGGCATTCTGGGTGTTGGCACTTTAGAATCTCCCATACACCCTCCCAAATAACCACGAAATTCACAAGGAATAAAAGAATTCCAGATATCAGGAATCTATTATCTGCCAGCTCTCCACGCAATTTCCCATGGAATCATGGCATTCCTGGTGCAGGGAATCTTGACTCCTGCAGTTATCCTCCCAAATCGCCATAGGAAAATGGCATTCTGCGTGTTGGGAATTAACAATCCCCCAGAAACCCACCCCAAATCCCACCACATTCCCAAAGAAAAGCAACTTTCCAGATGTCTGCAATTTGAAATATTCCAGTTCCCCACTCAAATTCCGATGGAACAACAGCATCCCAAGTGTCAGGAATTGGGAATCCTCCAGCTCCCTGAAAAAAATTCCCATGGAATCATGGGATTCCAGGTGTGAGGAATTGAGAATGCCCCGTACAGCCTCCCAGATTCCCACCACATTCCCATGGAATAACAACATTCCAGATTTCAGGAACTGAGAATCATCCTCTTCCCCTCCCAAATTCCCATGGAAACATTGCATTCTGTTACTTTGTAATTTGGAACCCCCCAGAAGCTGTCCCAAAATCCCACCAAATTCCCATACAATAGCGGCATTCCAAGTATCAGGACTTTAGGATACCCCATTTCCGCATCCAAATTCCCATAGAATAACGGCCTTCCGGCTATCAGGAATTTCGAATCATCCATACGGTCTCCCATATTCCCATGGAATAACGCATACCCAAGCATGGGGAATTGAGTTTCATCTAGTTCCATACCCCAATTCCCATGGAATAACAGCATTCTGGGAGCTGAGTACTTGGAATCTGCCTATTTCACTCCCAAATGCTTAGGGAATAATGGCATTCTGGGCATTGGGAACGTTGAATCCTCATGTTCCCCTTGCAAATTCCCATGAAATAACCAATTTAATGTGTTGGGAATTTCGAATGTTCCAGTTCCTCGCCCAAATTCCAATCAACCTGTAACGAAATCATGATACTATGTGTGTGCGAAATTTAGAATCCTCCACTTCCCCTTCCAAATTCCCAACAAAACCATGGAATAAGAGAAGTTCACTCATTGCTAATTTCAACTCCTCCTCTTCCTCTCCCAAATTTCCACCAAACTCGAATGGAAGAACGGCATTTTGTGTGTGCGAAATTTAGAATCCTCCACTTCCCCTTCCAAATTCCCATAGAATAGCTGCATTCCGGGTATGGGGATTTTCAAAACATCCATATGCCCACTGAAATTCCCACGACAACCTCGGAAAAACAGCATTCATGGTGTTGGGAATATGGTATCCGCCAATTTGCACTATCCAATTCCCAGCAAAACCATGCAATTACAGCACTCTGGGCATTGGGAATTTGGAATCCTCCAGTTCCACTCCCAAATTCCAATAGAATAACAGCTTTGCAGGCATGGGGATATTGGAATCCTCGAGTTCCCTTCCAAAAAGCCCATGGAATAACGACATTCTGGGTATTGAGAATTGAGAATTTGCCCATTTCCCTCCCAGATCCCTAGGGAATAACGCACTTCTGGGTGTCACGTATTTCGAATCCTTCAAATCCGCACCATAACAGCCATGGAATAACAGAATTCTAGCTGTTAGGAATTGAGCATCCTCCAGTTCCCCTTCGAATTTCCCATGGAATCATGGCATTCTGGGTGTTGGCACTTTAGAATCTCCCATACACCCTCCCAAATAACCACGAAATTCACAAGGAATAACAGAATTCCAGATATCAGGAATCTATTATCTGCCAGCTCTCCACGCAATTTCCCATGGAATCATGGCATTCCTGGTGCAGGGAATCTTGACTCCTGCAGTTATCCTCCCAAATCGCCATAGGAAAATGGCATTCTGCGTGTTGGGAATTAACAATCCCCCAGAAACCCACCCCAAATCCCACCACATTCCCAAAGAAAAGCAACTTTCCAGATGTCTGCAATTTGAAATATTCCAGTTCCCCACTCAAATTCCGATGGAACAACAGCATCCCAAGTGTCAGGAATTGGGAATCCTCCAGCTCCCTGAAAAAAATTCCCATGGAATCATGGGATTCCAGGTGTGAGGAATTGAGAATGCCCCGTACAGCCTCCCAGATTCCCACCACATTCCCATGGAATAACAACATTCCAGATTTCAGGAACTGAGAATCATCCTCTTCCCCTCCCAAATTCCCATGGAAACATTGCATTCTGTTACTTTGTAATTTGGAACCCCCCAGAAGCTGTCCCAAAATCCCACCAAATTCCCATACAATAGCGGCATTCCAAGTATCAGGACTTTAGGATACCCCATTTCCTCATCCAAATTCCCATAGAATAACGGCCTTCCGGCTATCAGGAATTTCGAATCATCCATACGGTCTCCCATATTCCCATGGAATAACGCATACCCAAGCATGGGGAATTGAGTTTCATCTAGTTCCATACCCCAATTCCCATGGAATAACAGCATTCTGGGAGCTGAGTACTTGGAATCTGCCTATTTCACTCCCAAATGCTTAGGGAATAATGGCATTCTGGGCATTGGGAAGGTTGAATCCTCATGTTCCCCTTGCAAATTCCCATGAAATAACCAATTTAATGTGTTGGGAATTTCGAATGCTCCAGTTCCTCGCCCAAATTCCAATCAACCTGTAACGAAATCATGATACTATGTGTGTGCGAAATTTAGAATCCTCCACTTCCCCTTCCAAATTCCCAACAAAACCATGGAATAAGAGCAGTTCACTCATTGCTAATTTCAACTCCTCCTCTTCCTCTCCCAAATTTCCACCAAACTCGAATGGAAGAACGGCATTTTGTGTGTGCCAAATTTAGAATCCTCCACTTCCCCTTCCAAATTCCCATAGAATAGCTGCATTCCGGGTATGGGGATTTTCAAAACATCCATATGCCCACTGAAATTCCCACGACAACCTCGGAAAAACAGCATTCATGGTGTTGGGAATATGGTATCCGCCATTTGCACTATCCAATTCCCAGCAAAACCATGCAATGACAGCACTCTGGGCATTGGGAATTTGGAATCCTCCAGTTCCACTCCCAAATACCAATAGAATAACAGCTTTGCAGGCATGGGGATATTGGAATCCTCGAGTTCCCTTCCAAAAAGCCCATGGAATAACGACATTCTGGGTATTGAGAATTGACAATTTGCCCATTTCCCTCCCAGATCCCTAGGGAATAACGCACTTCTGGGTGTCACGTATTTCGAATCCTTCAAATCCACACCATAACAGCCATGGAATAACAGAATTCTAGCTGTTAGGAATTGAGCATCCTCCAGTTCCCCTTCGAATTTCCCATGGAATCATGGCATTCTGGGTGTTGGCACTTTAGAATCTCCCATACACCCTCCCAAATAACCACGAAATTCACAAGGAATAACAGAATTCCAGATATCAGGAATCTATTATCTGCCAGCTCTCCACGCAATTTCCCATGGAATCATGGCATTCCTGGTGCAGGGAATCTTGACTCCTGCAGTTATCCTCCCAAATCGCCATAGGAAAAAGGAATTCTGCGTGTTGGGAATTAACAATCCCCCAGAAACCCACCCCAAATCCCACCACATTCCCAAAGAAAAGCAACTTTCCAGATGTCTGCAATTTGAAATATTCCAGTTCCCCACTCAAATTCCGATGGAACAACAGCATCCCAAGTGTCAGGAATTGGGAATCCTCCAGCTCCCTGAAAAAAAATCCCATGGAATCATGGGATTCCAGGTGTGAGGAATTGAGAATGCCCCGTACAGCCTCCCAGATTCCCACCACATTCCCATGGAATAACAACATTCCAGATTTCAGGAACTGAGAATCATCCTCTTCCCCTCCCAAATTCCTATGGAAACATTGCATTCTGTTACTTTGTAATTTGGAACTCTCCATAACCTTTCCCAAAATCCCACCAAATTCCCATGCAATAGCGGCATTCCAAGTATCAGGAATTTAGGATACCCCATTTCCGCATCCAAATTCCCATAGAATAACAGCCTTCCGGCTATCAGGAATTTCGAATCATCCATACGGTCTCCCATATTCCCTTGGAATAACACATACCCAAGCATGGGGAATTGAGTTTCATCTAGTTCCATACCCCAATTCCCATGGAATAACAGCATTCTGGGAGCTGAGTACTTGGAATCTGCCTATTTCACTCCCAAATGCTTAGGGAATAATGGCATTCTGGGCATTGGGAAGGTTGAATCCTCATGTTCCCCTTGCAAATTCCCATGAAATAACCAATTTAATGTGTTGGGAATTTCGAATGCTCCAGTTCCTCGCCCAAATTCCAATCAACCTGTAACGAAATCATGATACTATGTGTGTTGAGAATTTAGAATCCTCCACTTCCCCTTCCAAATTCCCAACAAAACCATGGAATAAGAGAAGTTCACTCATTGCTAATTTCAACTCCTCCTCTTCCTCTCCCAAATTTCCACCAAACTCGAATGGAAGAACGGCATTTTGTGTGTGCGAAATTTAGAATCCTCCACTTCCCCTTCCAAATTCCCATAGAATAGCTGCATTCCGGGTATGGGGATTTTCAAAACATCCATATGCCCACTTAAATTCCCACGACAACCTCGGAAAAACAGCATTCATGGTGTTGGGAATACGGTATCCGCCATTTGCACTATCCAATTCCCAGCAAAACCATGCAATGACAGCACTCTGGGCATTGGGAATTTGGAATCCTCCAGTTCCACTCCCAAATACCAATAGAATAACAGCTTTGCAGGCATGGGGATATTGGAATCCTCGAGTTCCCTTCCAAAAAGCCCATGGAATAACGACATTCTGGGTATTGAGAATTGACAATTTGCCCATTTCCCTCCCAGATCCCTAGGGAATAACGCACTTCTGGGTGTCACGTATTTCGAATCCTTCAAATCCGCACCATAACAGCCATGGAATAACAGAATTCTAGCTGTTAGGAATTGAGCATCCTCCAGTTCCCCTTCGAATTTCCCATGGAATCATGGCATTCTGGGTGTTGGCACTTTAGAATCTCCCATACACCCTCCCAAATAACCACGAAATTCACAAGGAATAACAGAATTCCAGATATCAGGAATCTATTATCTGCCTGCTCTCCACGCAATTTCCCATGGAATCATGGCATTCCTGGTGCAGGGAATCTTGACTCCTGCAGTTATCCTCCCAAATCGCCATAGAAAAATGGCATTCTGCGTGTTGGGAATTAACAATCCCCCAGAAACCCACCCCAAATCCCACCACATTCCCAAAGAAAAGCAACTTTCCAGATGTCTGCAATTTGAAATATTCCAGTTCCCCACTCAAATTCCGATGGAACAACAGCATCCCAAGTGTCAGGAATTGGGAATCCTCCAGCTCCCTGAAAAAAATTCCCATGGAATCATGGGATTCCAGGTGTGAGGAATTGAGAATGCCCCGTACAGCCTCCCAGATTCCCACCACATTCCCATGGAATAACAACATTCCAGATTTCAGGAACTGAGAATCATCCTCTTCCCCTCCCAAATTCCCATGGAAACATTGCATTCTGTTACTTTGTAATTTGGAACCCCCCAGAAGCTGTCCCAAAATCCCACCAAATTCCCATACAATAGCGGCATTCCAAGTATCAGGACTTTAGGATACCCCATTTCCGCATCCAAATTCCCATAGAATAACGGCCTTCCGGCTATCAGGAATTTCGAATCATCCATACGGTCTCCCATATTCCCATGGAATAACGCATACCCAAGCATGGGGAATTGAGTTTCATCTAGTTCCATACCCCAATTCCCATGGAATAACAGCATTCTGGGAGCTGAGTACTTGGAATCTGCCTATTTCACTCCCAAATGCTTAGGGAATAATGTCATTCTGGGCATTGGGAACGTTGAATCCTCATGTTCCCCTTGCAAATTCCCATGAAATAACCAATTTAATGTGTTGGGAATTTCGAATGTTCCAGTTCCTCGCCCAAATTCCAATCAACCTGTAACGAAATCATGATACTATGTGTGTGCGAAATTTAGAATCCTCCACTTCCCCTTCCAAATTCCCAACAAAACCATGGAATAAGAGAAGTTCACTCATTGCTAATTTCAACTCCTCCTCTTCCTCTCCCAAATTTCCACCAAACTCGAATGGAAGAACGGCATTTTGTGTGTGCGAAATTTAGAATCCTCCACTTCCCCTTCCAAATTCCCATAGAATAGCTGCATTCCGGGTATGGGGATTTTCAAAACACCCATATGCCCACTTAAATTCCCACGACAACCTAGGAAAAACAGCATTCATGGTGTTGGGAATATGGTATCCGCCATTTGCACTATCCAATTCCCAGCAAAACCATGCAATGACAGCACTCTGGGCATTGGGAATTTGGAATCCTCCAGTTCCACTCCCAAATACCAATAGAATAACAGCTTTGCAGGCATGGGGATATTGGAATCCTCGAGTTCCCTTCCAAAAAGCCCATGGAATAACGACATTCTGGGTATTGAGAATTGAGAATTTGCCCATTTCCCTCCCAGATCCCTAGGGAATAACGCACTTCTGGGTGTCACGTATTTCGAATCCTTCAAATCCGCACCATAACAGCCATGGAATAACAGAATTCTAGCTGTTAGGAATTGAGCATCCTCCAGTTCCCCTTCGAATTTCCCATGGAATCATGGCATTCTGGGTGTTGGCACTTTAGAATCTCCCATACACCCTCCCAAATAACCACGAAATTCACAAGGAATAACAGAATTCCAGATATCAGGAATCTATTATCTGCCAGCTCTCCACGCAATTTCCCATGGAATCATGGCATTCCTGGTGCAGGGAATCTTGACTCCTGCAGTTATCCTCCCAAATCGCCATAGGAAAATGGCATTCTGCGTGTTGGGAATTAACAATCCCCCAGAAACCCACCCCAAATCCCACCACATTCCCAAAGAAAAGCAACTTTCCAGATGTCTGCAATTTGAAATATTCCAGTTCCCCACTCAAATTCCGATGGAACAACAGCATCCCAAGTGTCAGGAATTGGGAATCCTCCAGCTCCCTGAAAAAAATTCCCATGGAATCATGGGATTCCAGGTGTGAGGAATTGAGAATGCCCCGTACAGCCTCCCAGATTCCCACCACATTCCCATGGAATAACAACATTCCAGATTTCAGGAACTGAGAATCATCCTCTTCCCCTCCCAAATTCCCATGGAAACATTGCATTCTGTTACTTTCTAATTTGGAACTCTCCATAACCTTTCCCAAAATCCCACCAAATTCCCATGCAATAGCGGCATTCCAAGTATCAGGAATTTAGGATACCCCATTTCCGCATCCAAATTCCCATAGAATAACAGCCTTCCGGCTATCAGGAATTTCGAATCATCCATACGGTCTCCCATATTCCCATGGAATAACGCATACCCAAGCATGGGGAATTGAGTTTCATCTAGTTCCATACCCCAATTCCCATGGAATAACAGCATTCTGGGAGCTGAGTACTTGGAATCTGCCTATTTCACTCCCAAATGCTTAGGGAATAATGGCATTCTGGGCATTGGGAACGTTGAATCCTCATGTTCCCCTTGCAAATTCCCATGAAATAACCAATTTAATGTGTTGGGAATTTCGAATGCTCCAGTTCCTCGCCCAAATTCCAATCAACCTGTAACGAAATCATGATACTATGTGTGTGCGAAATTTAGAATCCTCCACTTCCCCTTCCAAATTCCCAACAAAACCATGGAATAAGAGAAGTTCACTCATTGCTAATTTCAACTCCTCCTCTTCCTCTCCCAAATTTCCACCAAACTCGAATGGAAGAACGGCATTTTGTGTGTGCGAAATTTAGAATCCTCCACTTCCCCTTCCAAATTCCCATAGAATAGCTGCATTCCGGGTATGGGGATTTTCAAAACACCCATATGCCCACTTAAATTCCCACGACAACCTCGGAAAAACAGCATTCATGGTGTTGGGAATACGGTATCCGCCATTTGCACTATCCAATTCCCAGCAAAACCATGCAATGACAGCACTCTGGGCATTGGGAATTTGGAATCCTCCAGTTCCACTCCCAAATACCAATAGAATAACAGCTTTGCAGGCATGGGGATATTGGAATCCTCGAGTTCCCTTCCAAAAAGCCCATGGAATAACGACATTCTGGGTATTGAGAATTGAGAATTTGCCCATTTCCCTCCCAGATCCCTAGGGAATAACGCACTTCTGGGTGTCACGTATTTCGAATCCTTCAAATCCGCACCATAACAGCCATGGAATAACAGAATTCTAGCTGTTAGGAATTGAGCATCCTCCAGTTCCCCTTCGAATTTCCCATGGAATCATGGCATTCTGGGTGTTGGCACTTTAGAATCTCCCATACACCCTCCCAAATAACCACGAAATTCACAAGGAATAACAGAATTCCAGATATCAGGAATCTATTATCTGCCTGCTCTCCACGCAATTTCCCATGGAATCATGGCATTCCTGGTGCAGGGAATCTTGACTCCTGCAGTTATCCTCCCAAATCGCCATAGAAAAATGGCATTCTGCGTGTTGGGAATTAACAATCCCCCAGAAACCCACCCCAAATCCCACCACATTCCCAAAGAAAAGCAACTTTCCAGATGTCTGCAATTTGAAATATTCCAGTTCCCCACTCAAATTCCGATGGAACAACAGCATCCCAAGTGTCAGGAATTGGGAATCCTCCAGCTCCCTGAAAAAAATTCCCATGGAATCATGGGATTCCAGGTGTGAGGAATTGAGAATGCCCCGTACAGCCTCCCAGATTCCCACCACATTCCCATGGAATAACAACATTCCAGATTTCAGGAACTGAGAATCATCCTCTTCCCCTCCCAAATTCCCATGGAAACATTGCATTCTGTTACTTTGTAATTTGGAACCCCCCAGAAGCTGTCCCAAAATCCCACCAAATTCCCATACAATAGCGGCATTCCAAGTATCAGGACTTTAGGATACCCCATTTCCGCATCCAAATTCCCATAGAATAACGGCCTTCCGGCTATCAGGAATTTCGAATCATCCATACGGTCTCCCATATTCCCATGGAATAACGCATACCCAAGCATGGGGAATTGAGTTTCATCTAGTTCCATACCCCAATTCCCATGGAATAACAGCATTCTGGGAGCTGAGTACTTGGAATCTGCCTATTTCACTCCCAAATGCTTAGGGAATAATGTCATTCTGGGCATTGGGAACGTTGAATCCTCATGTTCCCCTTGCAAATTCCCATGAAATAACCAATTTAATGTGTTGGGAATTTCGAATGTTCCAGTTCCTCGCCCAAATTCCAATCAACCTGTAACGAAATCATGATACTATGTGTGTGCGAAATTTAGAATCCTCCACTTCCCCTTCCAAATTCCCAACAAAACCATGGAATAAGAGAAGTTCACTCATTGCTAATTTCAACTCCTCCTCTTCCTCTCCCAAATTTCCACCAAACTCGAATGGAAGAACGGCATTTTGTGTGTGCGAAATTTAGAATCCTCCACTTCCCCTTCCAAATTCCCATAGAATAGCTGCATTCCGGGTATGGGGATTTTCAAAACACCCATATGCCCACTTAAATTCCCACGACAACCTCGGAAAAACAGCATTCATGGTGTTGGGAATATGGTATCCGCCATTTGCACTATCCAATTCCCAGCAAAACCATGCAATGACAGCACTCTGGGCATTGGGAATTTGGAATCCTCCAGTTCCACTCCCAAATACCAATAGAATAACAGCTTTGCAGGCATGGGGATATTGGAATCCTCGAGTTCCCTTCCAAAAAGCCCATGGAATAACGACATTCTGGGTATTGAGAATTGAGAATTTGCCCATTTCCCTCCCAGATCCCTAGGGAATAACGCACTTCTGGGTGTCACGTATTTCGAATCCTTCAAATCCGCACCATAACAGCCATGGAATAACAGAATTCTAGCTGTTAGGAATTGAGCATCCTCCAGTTCCCCTTCGAATTTCCCATGGAATCATGGCATTCTGGGTGTTGGCACTTTAGAATCTCCCATACACCCTCCCAAATAACCACGAAATTCACAAGGAATAACAGAATTCCAGATATCAGGAATCTATTATCTGCCAGCTCTCCACGCAATTTCCCATGGAATCATGGCATTCCTGGTGCAGGGAATCTTGACTCCTGCAGTTATCCTCCCAAATCGCCATAGGAAAATGGCATTCTGCGTGTTGGGAATTAACAATCCCCCAGAAACCCACCCCAAATCCCACCACATTCCCAAAGAAAAGCAACTTTCCAGATGTCTGCAATTTGAAATATTCCAGTTCCCCACTCAAATTCCGATGGAACAACAGCATCCCAAGTGTCAGGAATTGGGAATCCTCCAGCTCCCTGAAAAAAATTCCCATGGAATCATGGGATTCCAGGTGTGAGGAATTGAGAATGCCCCGTACAGCCTCCCAGATTCCCACCACATTCCCATGGAATAACAACATTCCAGATTTCAGGAACTGAGAATCATCCTCTTCCCCTCCCAAATTCCCATGGAAACATTGCATTCTGTTACTTTCTAATTTGGAACTCTCCATAACCTTTCCCAAAATCCCACCAAATTCCCATGCAATAGCGGCATTCCAAGTATCAGGAATTTAGGATACCCCATTTCCGCATCCAAATTCCCATAGAATAACAGCCTTCCGGCTATCAGGAATTTCGAATCATCCATACGGTCTCCCATATTCCCATGGAATAACGCATACCCAAGCATGGGGAATTGAGTTTCATCTAGTTCCATACCCCAATTCCCATGGAATAACAGCATTCTGGGAGCTGAGTACTTGGAATCTGCCTATTTCACTCCCAAATGCTTAGGGAATAATGGCATTCTGGGCATTGGGAACGTTGAATCCTCATGTTCCCCTTGCAAATTCCCATGAAATAACCAATTTAATGTGTTGGGAATTTCGAATGCTCCAGTTCCTCGCCCAAATTCCAATCAACCTGTAACGAAATCATGATACTATGTGTGTGCGAAATTTAGAATCCTCCACTTCCCCTTCCAAATTCCCAACAAAACCATGGAATAAGAGAAGTTCACTCATTGCTAATTTCAACTCCTCCTCTTCCTCTCCCAAATTTCCACCAAACTCGAATGGAAGAACGGCATTTTGTGTGTGCGAAATTTAGAATCCTCCACTTCCCCTTCCAAATTCCCATAGAATAGCTGCATTCCGGGTATGGGGATTTTCAAAACACCCATATGCCCACTTAAATTCCCACGACAACCTCGGAAAAACAGCATTCATGGTGTTGGGAATATGGTATCCGCCATTTGCACTATCCAATTCCCAGCAAAACCATGCAATGACAGCACTCTGGGCATTGGGAATTTGGAATCCTCCAGTTCCACTCCCAAATACCAATAGAATAACAGCTTTGCAGGCATGGGGATATTGGAATCCTCGAGTTCCCTTCCAAAAAGCCCATGGAATAACGACATTCTGGGTATTGAGAATTGAGAATTTGCCCATTTCCCTCCCAGATCCCTAGGGAATAACGCACTTCTGGGTGTCACGTATTTCGAATCCTTCAAATCCGCACCATAACAGCCATGGAATAACAGAATTCTAGCTGTTAGGAATTGAGCATCCTCCAGTTCCCCTTCGAATTTCCCATGGAATCATGGCATTCTGGGTGTTGGCACTTTAGAATCTCCCATACACCCTCCCAAATAACCACGAAATTCACAAGGAATAACAGAATTCCAGATATCAGGAATCTATTATCTGCCAGCTCTCCACGCAATTTCCCATGGAATCATGGCATTCCTGGTGCAGGGAATCTTGACTCCTGCAGTTATCCTCCCAAATCGCCATAGGAAAATGGCATTCTGCGTGTTGGGAATTAACAATCCCCCAGAAACCCACCCCAAATCCCACCACATTCCCAAAGAAAAGCAACTTTCCAGATGTCTGCAATTTGAAATATTCCAGTTCCCCACTCAAATTCCGATGGAACAACAGCATCCCAAGTGTCAGGAATTGGGAATCCTCCAGCTCCCTGAAAAAAATTCCCATGGAATCATGGGATTCCAGGTGTGAGGAATTGAGAATGCCCCGTACAGCCTCCCAGATTCCCACCACATTCCCATGGAATAACAACATTCCAGATTTCAGGAACTGAGAATCATCCTCTTCCCCTCCCAAATTCCCATGGAAACATTGCATTCTGTTACTTTCTAATTTGGAACTCTCCATAACCTTTCCCAAAATCCCACCAAATTCCCATGCAATAGCGGCATTCCAAGTATCAGGAATTTAGGATACCCCATTTCCGCATCCAAATTCCCATAGAATAACAGCCTTCCGGCTATCAGGAATTTCGAATCATCCATACGGTCTCCCATATTCCCATGGAATAACGCATACCCAAGCATGGGGAATTGAGTTTCATCTAGTTCCATACCCCAATTCCCATGGAATAACAGCATTCTGGGAGCTGAGTACTTGGAATCTGCCTATTTCACTCCCAAATGCTTAGGGAATAATGGCATTCTGGGCATTGGGAACGTTGAATCCTCATGTTCCCCTTGCAAATTCCCATGAAATAACCAATTTAATGTGTTGGGAATTTCGAATGCTCCAGTTCCTCGCCCAAATTCCAATCAACCTGTAACGAAATCATGATACTATGTGTGTGCGAAATTTAGAATCCTCCACTTCCCCTTCCAAATTCCCAACAAAACCATGGAATAAGAGAAGTTCACTCATTGCTAATTTCAACTCCTCCTCTTCCTCTCCCAAATTTCCACCAAACTCGAATGGAAGAACGGCATTTTGTGTGTGCCAAATTTAGAATCCTCCACTTCCCCTTCCAAATTCCCATAGAATAGCTGCATTCCGGGTATGGGGATTTTCAAAACATCCATATGCCCACTGAAATTCCCACGACAACCTCGGAAAAACAGCATTCATGGTGTTGGGAATATGGTATCCGCCATTTGCACTATCCAATTCCCAGCAAAACCATGCAATGACAGCACTCTGGGCATTGGGAATTTGGAATCCTCCAGTTCCACTCCCAAATACCAATAGAATAACAGCTTTGCAGGCATGGGGATATTGGAATCCTCGAGTTCCCTTCCAAAAAGCCCATGGAATAACGACATTCTGGGTATTGAGAATTGAGAATTTGCCCATTTCCCTCCCAGATCCCTAGGGAATAACGCACTTCTGGGTGTCACGTATTTCGAATCCTTCAAATCCGCACCATAACAGCCATGGAATAACAGAATTCTAGCTGTTAGGAATTGAGCATCCTCCAGTTCCCCTTCGAATTTCCCATGGAATCATGGCATTCTGGGTGTTGGCACTTTAGAATCTCCCATACACCCTCCCAAATAACCACGAAATTCACAAGGAATAAAAGAATTCCAGATATCAGGAATCTATTATCTGCCAGCTCTCCACGCAATTTCCCATGGAATCATGGCATTCCTGGTGCAGGGAATCTTGACTCCTGCAGTTATCCTCCCAAATCGCCATAGGAAAATGGCATTCTGCGTGTTGGGAATTAACAATCCCCCAGAAACCCACCCCAAATCCCACCACATTCCCAAAGAAAAGCAACTTTCCAGATGTCTGCAATTTGAAATATTCCAGTTCCCCACTCAAATTCCGATGGAACAACAGCATCCCAAGTGTCAGGAATTGGGAATCCTCCAGCTCCCTGAAAAAAATTCCCATGGAATCATGGGATTCCAGGTGTGAGGAATTGAGAATGCCCCGTACAGCCTCCCAGATTCCCACCACATTCCCATGGAATAACAACATTCCAGATTTCACGAACTGAGAATCATCCTCTTCCCCTCCCAAATTCCCATGGAAACATTGCATTCTGTTACTTTGTAATTTGGAACCCCCCAGAAGCTGTCCCAAAATCCCACCAAATTCCCATACAATAGCGGCATTCCAAGTATCAGGACTTTAGGATACCCCATTTCCGCATCCAAATTCCCATAGAATAACGGCCTTCCGGCTATCAGGAATTTCGAATCATCCATACGGTCTCCCATATTCCCATGGAATAACGCATACCCAAGCATGGGGAATTGAGTTTCATCTAGTTCCATACCCCAATTCCCATGGAATAACAGCATTCTGGGAGCTGAGTACTTGGAATCTGCCTATTTCACTCCCAAATGCTTAGGGAATAATGGCATTCTGGGCATTGGGAACGTTGAATCCTCATGTTCCCCTTGCAAATTCCCATGAAATAACCAATTTAATGTGTTGGGAATTTCGAATGTTCCAGTTCCTCGCCCAAATTCCAATCAACCTGTAACGAAATCATGATACTATGTGTGTGCGAAATTTAGAATCCTCCACTTCCCCTTCCAAATTCCCAACAAAACCATGGAATAAGAGAAGTTCACTCATTGCTAATTTCAACTCCTCCTCTTCCTCTCCCAAATTTCCACCAAACTCGAATGGAAGAACGGCATTTTGTGTGTGCGAAATTTAGAATCCTCCACTTCCCCTTCCAAATTCCCATAGAATAGCTGCATTCCGGGTATGGGGATTTTCAAAACATCCATATGCCCACTGAAATTCCCACGACAACCTCGGAAAAACAGCATTCATGGTGTTGGGAATATGGTATCCGCCATTTGCACTATCCAATTCCCAGCAAAACCATGCAATTACAGCACTCTGGGCATTGGGAATTTGGAATCCTCCAGTTCCACTCCCAAATTCCAATAGAATAACAGCTTTGCAGGCATGGGGATATTGGAATCCTCGAGTTCCCTTCCAAAAAGCCCATGGAATAACGACATTCTGGGTATTGAGAATTGAGAATTTGCCCATTTCCCTCCCAGATCCCTAGGGAATAACGCACTTCTGGGTGTCACGTATTTCGAATCCTTCAAATCCGCACCATAACAGCCATGGAATAACAGAATTCTAGCTGTTAGGAATTGAGCATCCTCCAGTTCCCCTTCGAATTTCCCATGGAATCATGGCATTCTGGGTGTTGGCACTTTAGAATCTCCCATACACCCTCCCAAATAACCACGAAATTCACAAGGAATAAAAGAATTCCAGATATCAGGAATCTATTATCTGCCAGCTCTCCACGCAATTTCCCATGGAATCATGGCATTCCTGGTGCAGGGAATCTTGACTCCTGCAGTTATCCTCCCAAATCGCCATAGGAAAATGGCATTCTGCGTGTTGGGAATTAACAATCCCCCAGAAACCCACCCCAAATCCCACCACATTCCCAAAGAAAAGCAACTTTCCAGATGTCTGCAATTTGAAATATTCCAGTTCCCCACTCAAATTCCGATGGAACAACAGCATCCCAAGTGTCAGGAATTGGGAATCCTCCAGCTCCCTGAAAAAAATTCCCATGGAATCATGGGATTCCAGGTGTGAGGAATTGAGAATGCCCCGTACAGCCTCCCAGATTCCCACCACATTCCCATGGAATAACAACATTCCAGATTTCACGAACTGAGAATCATCCTCTTCCCCTCCCAAATTCCCATGGAAACATTGCATTCTGTTACTTTGTAATTTGGAACCCCCCAGAAGCTGTCCCAAAATCCCACCAAATTCCCATACAATAGCGGCATTCCAAGTATCAGGACTTTAGGATACCCCATTTCCGCATCCAAATTCCCATAGAATAACGGCCTTCCGGCTATCAGGAATTTCGAATCATCCATACGGTCTCCCATATTCCCATGGAATAACGCATACCCAAGCATGGGGAATTGAGTTTCATCTAGTTCCATACCCCAATTCCCATGGAATAACAGCATTCTGGGAGCTGAGTACTTGGAATCTGCCTATTTCACTCCCAAATGCTTAGGGAATAATGGCATTCTGGGCATTGGGAACGTTGAATCCTCATGTTCCCCTTGCAAATTCCCATGAAATAACCAATTTAATGTGTTGGGAATTTCGAATGTTCCAGTTCCTCGCCCAAATTCCAATCAACCTGTAACGAAATCATGATACTATGTGTGTGCGAAATTTAGAATCCTCCACTTCCCCTTCCAAATTCCCAACAAAACCATGGAATAAGAGAAGTTCACTCATTGCTAATTTCAACTCCTCCTCTTCCTCTCCCAAATTTCCACCAAACTCGAATGGAAGAACGGCATTTTGTGTGTGCGAAATTTAGAATCCTCCACTTCCCCTTCCAAATTCCCATAGAATAGCTGCATTCCGGGTATGGGGATTTTCAAAACATCCATATGCCCACTGAAATTCCCACGACAACCTCGGAAAAACAGCATTCATGGTGTTGGGAATATGGTATCCGCCATTTGCACTATCCAATTCCCAGCAAAACCATGCAATTACAGCACTCTGGGCATTGGGAATTTGGAATCCTCCAGTTCCACTCCCAAATTCCAATAGAATAACAGCTTTGCAGGCATGGGGATATTGGAATCCTCGAGTTCCCTTCCAAAAAGCCCATGGAATAACGACATTCTGGGTATTGAGAATTGAGAATTTGCCCATTTCCCTCCCAGATCCCTAGGGAATAACGCACTTCTGGGTGTCACGTATTTCGAATCCTTCAAATCCGCACCATAACAGCCATGGAATAACAGAATTCTAGCTGTTAGGAATTGAGCATCCTCCAGTTCCCCTTCGAATTTCCCATGGAATCATGGCATTCTGGGTGTTGGCACTTTAGAATCTCCCATACACCCTCCCAAATAACCACGAAATTCACAAGGAATAAAAGAATTCCAGATATCAGGAATCTATTATCTGCCAGCTCTCCACGCAATTTCCCATGGAATCATGGCATTCCTGGTGCAGGGAATCTTGACTCCTGCAGTTATCCTCCCAAATCGCCATAGGAAAATGGCATTCTGCGTGTTGGGAATTAACAATCCCCCAGAAACCCACCCCAAATCCCACCACATTCCCAAAGAAAAGCAACTTTCCAGATGTCTGCAATTTGAAATATTCCAGTTCCCCACTCAAATTCCGATGGAACAACAGCATCCCAAGTGTCAGGAATTGGGAATCCTCCAGCTCCCTGAAAAAAATTCCCATGGAATCATGGGATTCCAGGTGTGAGGAATTGAGAATGCCCCGTACAGCCTCCCAGATTCCCACCACATTCCCATGGAATAACAACATTCCAGATTTCAGGAACTGAGAATCATCCTCTTCCCCTCCCAAATTCCCATGGAAACATTGCATTCTGTTACTTTGTAATTTGGAACCCCCCAGAAGCTGTCCCAAAATCCCACCAAATTCCCATACAATAGCGGCATTCCAAGTATCAGGACTTTAGGATACCCCATTTCCGCATCCAAATTCCCATAGAATAACGGCCTTCCGGCTATCAGGAATTTCGAATCATCCATACGGTCTCCCATATTCCCATGGAATAACGCATACCCAAGCATGGGGAATTGAGTTTCATCTAGTTCCATACCCCAATTCCCATGGAATAACAGCATTCTGGGAGCTGAGTACTTGGAATCTGCCTATTTCACTCCCAAATGCTTAGGGAATAATGGCATTCTGGGCATTGGGAACGTTGAATCCTCATGTTCCCCTTGCAAATTCCCATGAAATAACCAATTTAATGTGTTGGGAATTTCGAATGTTCCAGTTCCTCGCCCAAATTCCAATCAACCTGTAACGAAATCATGATACTATGTGTGTGCGAAATTTAGAATCCTCCACTTCCCCTTCCAAATTCCCAACAAAACCATGGAATAAGAGAAGTTCACTCATTGCTAATTTCAACTCCTCCTCTTCCTCTCCCAAATTTCCACCAAACTCGAATGGAAGAACGGCATTTTGTGTGTGCGAAATTTAGAATCCTCAACTTCCCCTTCCAAATTCCCATAGAATAGCTGCATTCCGGGTATGGGGATTTTCAAAACATCCATATGCCCACTGAAATTCCCACGACAACCTCGGAAAAACAGCATTCATGGTGTTGGGAATATGGTATCCGCCAATTTGCACTATCCAATTCCCAGCAAAACCATGCAATTACAGCACTCTGGGCATTGGGAATTTGGAATCCTCCAGTTCCACTCCCAAATTCCAATAGAATAACAGCTTTGCAGGCATGGGGATATTGGAATCCTCGAGTTCCCTTCCAAAAAGCCCATGGAATAACGACATTCTGGGTATTGAGAATTGAGAATTTGCCCATTTCCCTCCCAGATCCCTAGGGAATAACGCACTTCTGGGTGTCACGTATTTCGAATCCTTCAAATCCGCACCATAACAGCCATGGAATAACAGAATTCTAGCTGTTAGGAATTGAGCATCCTCCAGTTCCCCTTCGAATTTCCCATGGAATCATGGCATTCTGGGTGTTGGCACTTTAGAATCTCCCATACACCCTCCCAAATAACCACGAAATTCACAAGGAATAACAGAATTCCAGATATCAGGAATCTATTATCTGCCAGCTCTCCACGCAATTTCCCATGGAATCATGGCATTCCTGGTGCAGGGAATCTTGACTCCTGCAGTTATCCTCCCAAATCGCCATAGGAAAATGGCATTCTGCGTGTTGGGAATTAACAATCCCCCAGAAACCCACCCCAAATCCCACCACATTCCCAAAGAAAAGCAACTTTCCAGATGTCTGCAATTTGAAATATTCCAGTTCCCCACTCAAATTCCGATGGAACAACAGCATCCCAAGTGTCAGGAATTGGGAATCCTCCAGCTCCCTGAAAAAAATTCCCATGGAATCATGGGATTCCAGGTGTGAGGAATTGAGAATGCCCCGTACAGCCTCCCAGATTCCCACCACATTCCCATGGAATAACAACATTCCAGATTTCAGGAACTGAGAATCATCCTCTTCCCCTCCCAAATTCCCATGGAAACATTGCATTCTGTTACTTTGTAATTTGGAACCCCCCAGAAGCTGTCCCAAAATCCCACCAAATTCCCATACAATAGCGGCATTCCAAGTATCAGGACTTTAGGATACCCCATTTCCTCATCCAAATTCCCATAGAATAACGGCCTTCCGGCTATCAGGAATTTCGAATCATCCATACGGTCTCCCATATTCCCATGGAATAACGCATACCCAAGCATGGGGAATTGAGTTTCATCTAGTTCCATACCCCAATTCCCATGGAATAACAGCATTCTGGGAGCTGAGTACTTGGAATCTGCCTATTTCACTCCCAAATGCTTAGGGAATAATGGCATTCTGGGCATTGGGAACGTTGAATCCTCATGTTCCCCTTGCAAATTCCCATGAAATAACCAATTTAATGTGTTGGGAATTTCGAATGCTCCAGTTCCTCGCCCAAATTCCAATCAACCTGTAACGAAATCATGATACTATGTGTGTGCGAAATTTAGAATCCTCCACTTCCCCTTCCAAATTCCCAACAAAACCATGGAATAAGAGAAGTTCACTCATTGCTAATTTCAACTCCTCCTCTTCCTCTCCCAAATTTCCACCAAACTCGAATGGAAGAACGGCATTTTGTGTGTGCGAAATTTAGAATCCTCCACTTCCCCTTCCAAATTCCCATAGAATAGCTGCATTCCGGGTATGGGGATTTTCAAAACATCCATATGCCCACTGAAATTCCCACGACAACCTCGGAAAAACAGCATTCATGGTGTTGGGAATATGGTATCCGCCATTTGCACTATCCAATTCCCAGCAAAACCATGCAATGACAGCACTCTGGGCATTGGGAATTTGGAATCCTCCAGTTCCACTCCCAAATACCAATAGAATAACAGCTTTGCAGGCATGGGGATATTGGAATCCTCGAGTTCCCTTCCAAAAAGCCCATGGAATAACGACATTCTGGGTATTGAGAATTGACAATTTGCCCATTTCCCTCCCAGATCCCTAGGGAATAACGCACTTCTGGGTGTCACGTATTTCGAATCCTTCAAATCCACACCATAACAGCCATGGAATAACAGAATTCTAGCTGTTAGGAATTGAGCATCCTCCAGTTCCCCTTCGAATTTCCCATGGAATCATGGCATTCTGGGTGTTGGCACTTTAGAATCTCCCATACACCCTCCCAAATAACCACGAAATTCACAAGGAATAACAGAATTCCAGATATCAGGAATCTATTATCTGCCAGCTCTCCACGCAATTTCCCATGGAATCATGGCATTCCTGGTGCAGGGAATCTTGACTCCTCCACTTATCCTCCCAAATCGCCATAGGAAAAAGGAATTCTGCGTGTTGGGAATTAACAATCCCCCAGAAACCCACCCCAAATCCCACCACATTCCCAAAGAAAAGCAACTTTCCAGATGTCTGCAATTTGAAATATTCCAGTTCCCCACTCAAATTCCGATGGAACAACAGCATCCCAAGTGTCAGGAATTGGGAATCCTCCAGCTCCCTGAAAAAAAATCCCATGGAATCATGGGATTCCAGGTGTGAGGAATTGAGAATGCCCCGTACAGCCTCCCAGATTCCCACCACATTCCCATGGAATAACAACATTCCAGATTTCAGGAACTGAGAATCATCATCTTCCCCTCCCAAATTCCTATGGAAACATTGCATTCTGTTACTTTGTAATTTGGAACTCTCCATAACCTTTCCCAAAATCCCACCAAATTCCCATGCAATAGCGGCATTCCAAGTATCAGGAATTTAGGATACCCCATTTCCGCATCCAAATTCCCATAGAATAACAGCCTTCCGGCTATCAGGAATTTCGAATCATCCATACGGTCTCCCATATTCCCATGGAATAACACATACCCAAGCATGGGGAATTGAGTTTCATCTAGTTCCATACCCCAATTCCCATGGAATAACAGCATTCTGGGAGCTGAGTACTTGGAATCTGCCTATTTCACTCCCAAATGCTTAGGGAATAATGGCATTCTGGGCATTGGGAACGTTGAATCCTCATGTTCCCCTTGCAAATTCCCATGAAATAACCAATTTAATGTGTTGGGAATTTCGAATGCTCCAGTTCCTCGCCCAAATTCCAATCAACCTGTAACGAAATCATGATACTATGTGTGTTGAGAATTTAGAATCCTCCACTTCCCCTTCCAAATTCCCAACAAAACCATGGAATAAGAGAAGTTCACTCATTGCTAATTTCAACTCCTCCTCTTCCTCTCCCAAATTTCCACCAAACTCGAATGGAAGAACGGCATTTTGTGTGTGCCAAATTTAGAATCCTCCACTTCCCCTTCCAAATTCCCATAGAATAGCTGCATTCCGGGTATGGGGATTTTCAAAACATCCATATGCCCACTTAAATTCCCACGACAACCTCGGAAAAACAGCGTTCATGGTGTTGGGAATACGGTATCCGCCATTTGCACTATCCAATTCCCAGCAAAACCATGCAATGACAGCACTCTGGGCATTGGGAATTTGGAATCCTCCAGTTCCACTCCCAAATACCAATAGAATAACAGCTTTGCAGGCATGGGGATATTGGAATCCTCGAGTTCCCTTCCAAAAAGCCCATGGAATAACGACATTCTGGGTATTGAGAATTGAGAATTTGCCCATTTCCCTCCCAGATCCCTCGGGAATAACGCACTTCTGGGTGTCACGTATTTCGAATCCTTCAAATCCGCACCATAACAGCCATGGAATAACAGAATTCTAGCTGTTAGGAATTGAGCATCCTCCAGTTCCCCTTCGAATTTCCCATGGAATCATGGCATTCTGGGTGTTGGCACTTTAGAATCTCCCATACACCCTCCCAAATAACCACGAAATTCACAAGGAATAAAAGAATTCCAGATATCAGGAATCTATTATCTGCCAGCTCTCCACGCAATTTCCCATGGAATCATGGCATTCCTGGTGCAGGGAATCTTGACTCCTGCAGTTATCCTCCCAAATCGCCATAGGAAAATGGCATTCTGCGTGTTGGGAATTAACAATCCCCCAGAAACCCACCCCAAATCCCACCACATTCCCAAAGAAAAGCAACTTTCCAGATGTCTGCAATTTGAAATATTCCAGTTCCCCACTCAAATTCCGATGGAACAACAGCATCCCAAGTGTCAGGAATTGGGAATCCTCCAGCTCCCTGAAAAAAATTCCCATGGAATCATGGGATTCCAGGTGTGAGGAATTGAGAATGCCCCGTACAGCCTCCCAGATTCCCACCACATTCCCATGGAATAACAACATTCCAGATTTCAGGAACTGAGAATCATCCTCTTCCCCTCCCAAATTCCCATGGAAACATTGCATTCTGTTACTTTGTAATTTGGAACCCCCCAGAAGCTGTCCCAAAATCCCACCAAATTCCCATACAATAGCGGCATTCCAAGTATCAGGACTTTAGGATACCCCATTTCCGCATCCAAATTCCCATAGAATAACGGCCTTCCGGCTATCAGGAATTTCGAATCATCCATACGGTCTCCCATATTCCCATGGAATAACGCATACCCAAGCATGGGGAATTGAGTTTCATCTAGTTCCATACCCCAATTCCCATGGAATAACAGCATTCTGGGAGCTGAGTACTTGGAATCTGCCTATTTCACTCCCAAATGCTTAGGGAATAATGGCATTCTGGGCATTGGGAACGTTGAATCCTCATGTTCCCCTTGCAAATTCCCATGAAATAACCAATTTAATGTGTTGGGAATTTCGAATGTTCCAGTTCCTCGCCCAAATTCCAATCAACCTGTAACGAAATCATGATACTATGTGTGTGCGAAATTTAGAATCCTCCACTTCCCCTTCCAAATTCCCAACAAAACCATGGAATAAGAGAAGTTCACTCATTGCTAATTTCAACTCCTCCTCTTCCTCTCCCAAATTTCCACCAAACTCGAATGGAAGAACGGCATTTTGTGTGTGCGAAATTTAGAATCCTCCACTTCCCCTTCCAAATTCCCATAGAATAGCTGCATTCCGGGTATGGGGATTTTCAAAACATCCATATGCCCACTGAAATTCCCACGACAACCTCGGAAAAACAGCATTCATGGTGTTGGGAATATGGTATCCGCCAATTTGCACTATCCAATTCCCAGCAAAACCATGCAATGACAGCACTCTGGGCATTGGGAATTTGGAATCCTCCAGTTCCACTCCCAAATTCCAATAGAATAACAGCTTTGCAGGCATGGGGATATTGGAATCCTCGAGTTCCCTTCCAAAAAGCCCATGGAATAACGACATTCTGGGTATTGAGAATTGACAATTTGCCCATTTCCCTCCCAGATCCCTAGGGAATAACGCACTTCTGGGTGTCACGTATTTCGAATCCTTCAAATCCGCACCATAACAGCCATGGAATAACAGAATTCTAGCTGTTAGGAATTGAGCATCCTCCAGTTCCCCTTCGAATTTCCCATGGAATCATGGCATTCTGGGTGTTGGCACTTTAGAATCTCCCATACACCCTCCCAAATAACCACGAAATTCACAAGGAATAACAGAATTCCAGATATCAGGAATCTATTATCTACCAGCTCTCCACGCAATTTCCCATGGAATCATGGCATTCCTGGTGCAGGGAATCTTGACTCCTGCAGTTATCCTCCCAAATCGCCATAGGAAAATGGCATTCTGCGTGTTGGGAATTAACAATCCCCCAGAAACCCACCCCAAATCCCACCACATTCCCAAAGAAAAGCAACTTTCCAGATGTCTGCAATTTGAAATATTCCAGTTCCCCACTCAAATTCCGATGGAACAACAGCATCCCAAGTGTCAGGAATTGGGAATCCTCCAGCTCCCTGAAAAAAATTCCCATGGAATCATGGGATTCCAGGTGTGAGGAATTGAGAATGCCCCGTACAGCCTCCCAGATTCCCACCACATTCCCATGGAATAACAACATTCCAGATTTCAGGAACTGAGAATCATCATCTTCCCCTCCCAAATTCCTATGGAAACATTGCATTCTGTTACTTTGTAATTTGGAACTCTCCATAACCTTTCCCAAAATCCCACCAAATTCCCATGCAATAGCGGCATTCCAAGTATCAGGAATTTAGGATACCCCATTTCCGCATCCAAATTCCCATAGAATAACAGCCTTCCGGCTATCAGGAATTTCGAATCATCCATACGGTCTCCCATATTCCCATGGAATAACACATACCCAAGCATGGGGAATTGAGTTTCATCTAGTTCCATACCCCAATTCCCATGGAATAACAGCATTCTGGGAGCTGAGTACTTGGAATCTGCCTATTTCACTCCCAAATGCTTAGGGAATAATGGCATTCTGGGCATTGGGAACGTTGAATCCTCATGTTCCCCTTGCAAATTCCCATGAAATAACCAATTTAATGTGTTGGGAATTTCGAATGCTCCAGTTCCTCGCCCAAATTCCAATCAACCTGTAACGAAATCATGATACTATGTGTGTTGAGAATTTAGAATCCTCCACTTCCCCTTCCAAATTCCCAACAAAACCATGGAATAAGAGAAGTTCACTCATTGCTAATTTCAACTCCTCCTCTTCCTCTCCCAAATTTCCACCAAACTCGAATGGAAGAACGGCATTTTGTGTGTGCCAAATTTAGAATCCTCCACTTCCCCTTCCAAATTCCCATAGAATAGCTGCATTCCGGGTATGGGGATTTTCAAAACATCCATATGCCCACTGAAATTCCCACGACAACCTCGGAAAAACAGCATTCATGGTGTTGGGAATATGGTATCCGCCATTTGCACTATCCAATTCCCAGCAAAACCATGCAATGACAGCACTCTGGGCATTGGGAATTTGGAATCCTCCAGTTCCACTCCCAAATTCCAATAGAATAACAGCTTTGCAGGCATGGGGATATTGGAATCCTCGAGTTCCCTTCCAAAAAGCCCATGGAATAACGACATTCTGGGTATTGAGAATTGAGAATTTGCCCATTTCCCTCCCAGATCCCTAGGGAATAACGCACTTCTGGGTGTCACGTATTTCGAATCCTTCAAATCCGCACCATAACAGCCATGGAATAACAGAATTCTAGCTGTTAGGAATTGAGCATCCTCCAGTTCCCCTTCGAATTTCCCATGGAATCATGGCATTCTGGGTGTTGGCACTTTAGAATCTCCCATACACCCTCCCAAATAACCACGAAATTCACAAGGAATAACAGAATTCCAGATATCAGGAATCTATTATCTGCCAGCTCTCCACGCAATTTCCCATGGAATCATGGCATTCCTGGTGCAGGGAATCTTGACTCCTGCAGTTATCCTCCCAAATCGCCATAGAAAAATGGCATTCTGCGTGTTGGGAATTAACAATCCCCCAGAAACCCACCCCAAATCCCACCACATTCCCAAAGAAAAGCAACTTTCCAGATGTCTGCAATTTGAAATATTCCAGTTCCCCACTCAAATTCCGATGGAACAACAGCATCCCAAGTGTCAGGAATTGGGAATCCTCCAGCTCCCTGAAAAAAATTCCCATGGAATCATGGGATTCCAGGTGTGAGGAATTGAGAATGCCCCGTACAGCCTCCCAGATTCCCACCACATTCCCATGGAATAACAACATTCCAGATTTCAGGAACTGAGAATCATCCTCTTCCCCTCCCAAATTCCCATGGAAACATTGCATTCTGTTACTTTGTAATTTGGAACCCCCCAGAAGCTGTCCCAAAATCCCACCAAATTCCCATACAATAGCGGCATTCCAAGTATCAGGACTTTAGGATACCCCATTTCCTCATCCAAATTCCCATAGAATAACAGCCTTCCGGCTATCAGGAATTTCGAATCATCCATACGGTCTCCCATATTCCCATGGAATAACGCATACCCAAGCATGGGGAATTGAGTTTCATCTAGTTCCATACCCCAATTCCCATGGAATAACAGCATTCTGGGAGCTGAGTACTTGGAATCTGCCTATTTCACTCCCAAATGCTTAGGGAATAATGGCATTCTGGGCATTGGGAACGTTGAATCCTCATGTTCCCCTTGCAAATTCCCATGAAATAACCAATTTAATGTGTTGGGAATTTCGAATGCTCCAGTTCCTCGCCCAAATTCCAATCAACCTGTAACGAAATCATGATACTATGTGTGTTGAGAATTTAGAATCCTCCACTTCCCCTTCCAAATTCCCAACAAAACCATGGAATAAGAGAAGTTCACTCATTGCTAATTTCAACTCCTCCTCTTCCTCTCCCAAATTTCCACCAAACTCGAATGGAAGAACGGCATTTTGTGTGTGCCAAATTTAGAATCCTCCACTTCCCCTTCCAAATTCCCATAGAATAGCTGCATTCCGGGTATGGGGATTTTCAAAACATCCATATGCCCACTTAAATTCCCACGACAACCTCGGAAAAACAGCATTCATGGTGTTGGGAATATGGTATCCGCCATTTGCACTATCCAATTCCCAGCAAAACCATGCAATGACAGCACTCTGGGCATTGGGAATTTGGAATCCTCCAGTTCCACTCCCAAATTCCAATAGAATAACAGCTTTGCAGGCATGGGGATATTGGAATCCTCGAGTTCCCTTCCAAAAAGCCCATGGAATAACGACATTCTGGGTATTGAGAATTGAGAATTTGCCCATTTCCCTCCCAGATCCCTAGGGAATAACGCACTTCTGGGTGTCACGTATTTCGAATCCTTCAAATCCGCACCATAACAGCCATGGAATAACAGAATTCTAGCTGTTAGGAATTGAGCATCCTCCAGTTCCCCTTCGAATTTCCCATGGAATCATGGCATTCTGGGTGTTGGCACTTTAGAATCTCCCATACACCCTCCCAAATAACCACGAAATTCACAAGGAATAACAGAATTCCAGATATCAGGAATCTATTATCTACCAGCTCTCCACGCAATTTCCCATGGAATCATGGCATTCCTGGTGCAGGGAATCTTGACTCCTGCAGTTATCCTCCCAAATCGCCATAGAAAAATGGCATTCTGCGTGTTGGGAATTAACAATCCCCCAGAAACCCACCCCAAATCCCACCACATTCCCAAAGAAAAGCAACTTTCCAGATGTCTGCAATTTGAAATATTCCAGTTCCCCACTCAAATTCCGATGGAATAACATCATCCCAAGTGTCAGGAATTGGAATCCTCCAGCTCCCTGAAAAAAATTCCCATGGAATCATGGGATTCCAGGTGTGAGGAATTGAGAATGCCCCGTACAGCCTCCCAGATTCCCACCACATTCCCATGGAATAACAACATTCCAGATTTCACGAACTGAGAATCATCCTCTTCCCCTCCCAAATTCCCATGGAAACATTCCATTCTGTTACTTTGTAATTTATAACCCCCCAGAAGCTGTCCCAAAATCCCACCAAATTCCCATGCAATAGCGGCATTCCAAGTATCAGGACTTTAGGATACCCCATTTCCTCATCCAAATTCCCATAGAATAACGGCCTTCCGGCTATCAGGAATTTCGAATCATCCATACGGTCTCCCATATTCCCATGGAATAACGCATACCCAAGCATGGGGAATTGAGTTTCATCTAGTTCCATACCCCAATTCCCATGGAATAACAGCATTCTGGGAGCTGTGTACTTGGAATCTGCCTATTTCACTCCCAAATGCTTAGGGAATAATGGCATTCTGGGCATTGAGAACGTTGAATCCTCATGTTCCCCTTGCAAATTCCCATGAAATAACCAATTTAATGTGTTGGGAATTTCGAATGCTCCAGTTCCTCGCCCAAATTCCAATCAACCTGTAACGAAATCATGATACTATGTGTGTGCGAAATTTAGAATCCTCCACTTCCCCTTCCAAATTCCCAACAAAACCATGGAATAAGAGAAGTTCACTCATTGCTAATTTCAACTCCTCCTCTTCCTCTCCCAAATTTCCACCAAACTCGAATGGAAGAACGGCATTTTGTGTGTGCCAAATTTAGAATCCTCCACTTCCCCTTCCAAATTCCCATAGAATAGCTGCATTCCGGGTATGGGGATTTTCAAAACATCCATATGCCCACTTAAATTCCCACGACAACCTCGGAAAAACAGCGTTCATGGTGTTGGGAATATGGTATCCGCCATTTGCACTATCCAATTCCCAGCAAAACCATGCAATGACAGCACTCTGGGCATTGGGAATTTGGAATCCTCCAGTTCCACTCCCAAATTCCAATAGAATAACAGCTTTGCAGGCATGGGGATATTGGAATCCTCGAGTTCCCTTCCAAAAAGCCCATGGAATAACGACATTCTGGGTATTGAGAATTGAGAATTTGCCCATTTCCCTCCCAGATCCCTAGGGAATAACGCACTTCTGGGTGTCACGTATTTCGAATCCTTCAAATCCGCACCATAACAGCCATGGAATAACAGAATTCTAGCTGTTAGGAATTGAGCATCCTCCAGTTCCCCTTCGAATTTCCCATGGAATCATGGCATTCTGGGTGTTGGCACTTTAGAATCTCCCATACACCCTCCCAAATAACCACGAAATTCACAAGGAATAACAGAATTCCAGATATCAGGAATCTATTATCTGCCAGCTCTCCACGCAATTTCCCATGGAATCATGGCATTCCTGGTGCAGGGAATCTTGACTCCTGCAGTTATCCTCCCAAATCGCCATAGAAAAATGGCATTCTGCGTGTTGGGAATTAACAATCCCCCAGAAACCCACCCCAAATCCCACCACATTCCCAAAGAAAAGCAACTTTCCAGATGTCTGCAATTTGAAATATTCCAGTTCCCCACTCAAATTCCGATGGAACAACAGCATCCCAAGTGTCAGGAATTGGGAATCCTCCAGCTCCCTGAAAAAAATTCCCATGGAATCATGGGATTCCAGGTGTGAGGAATTGAGAATGCCCCGTACAGCCTCCCAGATTCCCACCACATTCCCATGGAATAACAACATTCCAGATTTCAGGAACTGAGAATCATCCTCTTCCCCTCCCAAATTCCCATGGAAACATTGCATTCTGTTACTTTGTAATTTGGAACCCCCCAGAAGCTGTCCCAAAATCCCACCAAATTCCCATACAATAGCGGCATTCCAAGTATCAGGACTTTAGGATACCCCATTTCCTCATCCAAATTCCCATAGAATAACAGCCTTCCGGCTATCAGGAATTTCGAATCATCCATACGGTCTCCCATATTCCCATGGAATAACGCATACCCAAGCATGGGGAATTGAGTTTCATCTAGTTCCATACCCCAATTCCCATGGAATAACAGCATTCTGGGAGCTGAGTACTTGGAATCTGCCTATTTCACTCCCAAATGCTTAGGGAATAATGGCATTCTGGGCATTGGGAACGTTGAATCCTCATGTTCCCCTTGCAAATTCCCATGAAATAACCAATTTAATGTGTTGGGAATTTCGAATGCTCCAGTTCCTCGCCCAAATTCCAATCAACCTGTAACGAAATCATGATACTATGTGTGTTGAGAATTTAGAATCCTCCACTTCCCCTTCCAAATTCCCAACAAAACCATGGAATAAGAGAAGTTCACTCATTGCTAATTTCAACTCCTCCTCTTCCTCTCCCAAATTTCCACCAAACTCGAATGGAAGAACGGCATTTTGTGTGTGCCAAATTTAGAATCCTCCACTTCCCCTTCCAAATTCCCATAGAATAGCTGCATTCCGGGTATGGGGATTTTCAAAACATCCATATGCCCACTTAAATTCCCACGACAACCTCGGAAAAACAGCATTCATGGTGTTGGGAATATGGTATCCGCCATTTGCACTATCCAATTCCCAGCAAAACCATGCAATGACAGCACTCTGGGCATTGGGAATTTGGAATCCTCCAGTTCCACTCCCAAATTCCAATAGAATAACAGCTTTGCAGGCATGGGGATATTGGAATCCTCGAGTTCCCTTCCAAAAAGCCCATGGAATAACGACATTCTGGGTATTGAGAATTGAGAATTTGCCCATTTCCCTCCCAGATCCCTAGGGAATAACGCACTTCTGGGTGTCACGTATTTCGAATCCTTCAAATCCGCACCATAACAGCCATGGAATAACAGAATTCTAGCTGTTAGGAATTGAGCATCCTCCAGTTCCCCTTCGAATTTCCCATGGAATCATGGCATTCTGGGTGTTGGCACTTTAGAATCTCCCATACACCCTCCCAAATAACCACGAAATTCACAAGGAATAACAGAATTCCAGATATCAGGAATCTATTATCTACCAGCTCTCCACGCAATTTCCCATGGAATCATGGCATTCCTGGTGCAGGGAATCTTGACTCCTGCAGTTATCCTCCCAAATCGCCATAGAAAAATGGCATTCTGCGTGTTGGGAATTAACAATCCCCCAGAAACCCACCCCAAATCCCACCACATTCCCAAAGAAAAGCAACTTTCCAGATGTCTGCAATTTGAAATATTCCAGTTCCCCACTCAAATTCCGATGGAATAACATCATCCCAAGTGTCAGGAATTGGAATCCTCCAGCTCCCTGAAAAAAATTCCCATGGAATCATGGGATTCCAGGTGTGAGGAATTGAGAATGCCCCGTACAGCCTCCCAGATTCCCACCACATTCCCATGGAATAACAACATTCCAGATTTCACGAACTGAGAATCATCCTCTTCCCCTCCCAAATTCCCATGGAAACATTCCATTCTGTTACTTTGTAATTTATAACCCCCCAGAAGCTGTCCCAAAATCCCACCAAATTCCCATGCAATAGCGGCATTCCAAGTATCAGGACTTTAGGATACCCCATTTCCTCATCCAAATTCCCATAGAATAACGGCCTTCCGGCTATCAGGAATTTCGAATCATCCATACGGTCTCCCATATTCCCATGGAATAACGCATACCCAAGCATGGGGAATTGAGTTTCATCTAGTTCCATACCCCAATTCCCATGGAATAACAGCATTCTGGGAGCTGTGTACTTGGAATCTGCCTATTTCACTCCCAAATGCTTAGGGAATAATGGCATTCTGGGCATTGAGAACGTTGAATCCTCATGTTCCCCTTGCAAATTCCCATGAAATAACCAATTTAATGTGTTGGGAATTTCGAATGCTCCAGTTCCTCGCCCAAATTCCAATCAACCTGTAACGAAATCATGATACTATGTGTGTGCGAAATTTAGAATCCTCCACTTCCCCTTCCAAATTCCCAACAAAACCATGGAATAAGAGAAGTTCACTCATTGCTAATTTCAACTCCTCCTCTTCCTCTCCCAAATTTCCACCAAACTCGAATGGAAGAACGGCATTTTGTGTGTGCCAAATTTAGAATCCTCCACTTCCCCTTCCAAATTCCCATAGAATAGCTGCATTCCGGGTATGGGGATTTTCAAAACATCCATATGCCCACTTAAATTCCCACGACAACCTCGGAAAAACAGCGTTCATGGTGTTGGGAATATGGTATCCGCCATTTGCACTATCCAATTCCCAGCAAAACCATGCAATGACAGCACTCTGGGCATTGGGAATTTGGAATCCTCCAGTTCCACTCCCAAATTCCAATAGAATAACAGCTTTGCAGGCATGGGGATATTGGAATCCTCGAGTTCCCTTCCAAAAAGCCCATGGAATAACGACATTCTGGGTATTGAGAATTGACAATTTGCCCATTTCCCTCCCAGATCCCTAGGGAATAACGCACTTCTGGGTGTCACGTATTTCGAATCCTTCAAATCCGCACCATAACAGCCATGGAATAACAGAATTCTAGCTGTTAGGAATTGAGCATCCTCCAGTTCCCCTTCGAATTTCCCATGGAATCATGGCATTCTGGGTGTTGGCACTTTAGAATCTCCCATACACCCTCCCAAATAACCACGAAATTCACAAGGAATAACAGAATTCCAGATATCAGGAATCTATTATCTGCCAGCTCTCCACGCAATTTCCCATGGAATCATGGCATTCCTGGTGCAGGGAATCTTGACTCCTGCAGTTATCCTCCCAAATCGCCATAGAAAAATGGCATTCTGCGTGTTGGGAATTAACAATCCCCCAGAAACCCACCCCAAATCCCACCACATTCCCAAAGAAAAGCAACTTTCCAGATGTCTGCAATTTGAAATATTCCAGTTCCCCACTCAAATTCCGATGGAACAACAGCATCCCAAGTGTCAGGAATTGGGAATCCTCCAGCTCCCTGAAAAAAATTCCCATGGAATCATGGGATTCCAGGTGTGAGGAATTGAGAATGCCCCGTACAGCCTCCCAGATTCCCACCACATTCCCATGGAATAACAACATTCCAGATTTCAGGAACTGAGAATCATCCTCTTCCCCTCCCAAATTCCCATGGAAACATTGCATTCTGTTACTTTGTAATTTGGAACCCCCCAGAAGCTGTCCCAAAATCCCACCAAATTCCCATACAATAGCGGCATTCCAAGTATCAGGACTTTAGGATACCCCATTTCCTCATCCAAATTCCCATAGAATAACGGCCTTCCGGCTATCAGGAATTTCGAATCATCCATACGGTCTCCCATATTCCCATGGAATAACGCATACCCAAGCATGGGGAATTGAGTTTCATCTAGTTCCATACCCCAATTCCCATGGAATAACAGCATTCTGGGAGCTGAGTACTTGGAATCTGCCTATTTCACTCCCAAATGCTTAGGGAATAATGGCATTCTGGGCATTGGGAAGGTTGAATCCTCATGTTCCCCTTGCAAATTCCCATGAAATAACCAATTTAATGTGTTGGGAATTTCGAATGCTCCAGTTCCTCGCCCAAATTCCAATCAACCTGTAACGAAATCATGATACTATGTGTGTGCGAAATTTAGAATCCTCCACTTCCCCTTCCAAATTCCCAACAAAACCATGGAATAAGAGAAGTTCACTCATTGCTAATTTCAACTCCTCCTCTTCCTCTCCCAAATTTCCACCAAACTCGAATGGAAGAACGGCATTTTGTGTGTGCCAAATTTAGAATCCTCCACTTCCCCTTCCAAATTCCCATAGAATAGCTGCATTCCGGGTATGGGGATTTTCAAAACATCCATATGCCCACTGAAATTCCCACGACAACCTCAGAAAAACAGCATTCATGGTGTTGGGAATATGGTATCCGCCATTTGCACTATCCAATTCCCAGCAAAACCATGCAATGACAGCACTCTGGGCATTGGGAATTTGGAATCCTCCAGTTCCACTCCCAAATACCAATAGAATAACAGCTTTGCAGGCATGGGGATATTGGAATCCTCGAGTTCCCTTCCAAAAAGCCCATGGAATAACGACATTCTGGGTATTGAGAATTGAGAATTTGCCCATTTCCCTCCCAGATCCCTAGGGAATAACGCACTTCTGGGTGTCACGTATTTCGAATCCTTCAAATCCACACCATAACAGCCATGGAATAACAGAATTCTAGCTGTTAGGAATTGAGCATCCTCCAGTTCCCCTTCGAATTTCCCATGGAATCATGGCATTCTGGGTGTTGGCACTTTAGAATCTCCCATACACCCTCCCAAATAACCACGAAATTCACAAGGAATAACAGAATTCCAGATATCAGGAATCTATTATCTACCAGCTCTCCACGCAATTTCCCATGGAATCATGGCATTCCTGGTGCAGGGAATCTTGACTCCTGCAGTTATCCTCCCAAATCGCCATAGAAAAATGGCATTCTGCGTGTTGGGAATTAACAATCCCCCAGAAACCCACCCCAAATCCCACCACATTCCCAAAGAAAAGCAACTTTCCAGATGTCTGCAATTTGAAATATTCCAGTTCCCCACTCAAATTCCGATGGAATAACATCATCCCAAGTGTCAGGAATTGGAATCCTCCAGCTCCCTGAAAAAAATTCCCATGGAATCATGGGATTCCAGGTGTGAGGAATTGAGAATGCCCCGTACAGCCTCCCAGATTCCCACCACATTCCCATGGAATAACAACATTCCAGATTTCACGAACTGAGAATCATCCTCTTCCCCTCCCAAATTCCCATGGAAACATGGCATTCTGTTACTTTCTAATTTGGAACTCTCCATAATCTTTCCCAAAATCCCACCAAATTCCCATGCAATAGCGGCATTCCAAGTATCAGGACTTTAGGATACCCCATTTCCTCATCCAAATTCCCATAGAATAACGGCCTTCCGGCTATCAGGAATTTCGAATCATCCATACGGTCTCCCATATTCCCATGGAATAACGCATACCCAAGCATGGGGAATTGAGTTTCATCTAGTTCCATACCCCAATTCCCATGGAATAACAGCATTCTGGGAGCTGTGTACTTGGAATCTGCCTATTTCACTCCCAAATGCTTAGGGAATAATGGCATTCTGGGCATTGAGAACGTTGAATCCTCATGTTCCCCTTGCAAATTCCCATGAAATAACCAATTTAATGTGTTGGGAATTTCGAATGCTCCAGTTCCTCGCCCAAATTCCAATCAACCTGTAACGAAATCATGATACTATGTGTGTTGAGAATTTAGAATCCTCCACTTCCCCTTCCAAATTCCCAACAAAACCATGGAATAAGAGAAGTTCACTCATTGCTAATTTCAACTCCTCCTCTTCCTCTCCCAAATTTCCACCAAACTCGAATGGAAGAACGGCATTTTGTGTGTGCCAAATTTAGAATCCTCCACTTCCCCTTCCAAATTCCCATAGAATAGCTGCATTCCGGGTATGGGGATTTTCAAAACATCCATATGCCCACTTAAATTCCCACGACAACCTCGGAAAAACAGCATTCATGGTGTTGGGAATATGGTATCCGCCATTTGCACTATCCAATTCCCAGCAAAACCATGCAATGACAGCACTCTGGGCATTGGGAATTTGGAATCCTCCAGTTCCACTCCCAAATTCCAATAGAATAACAGCTTTGCAGGCATGGGGATATTGGAATCCTCGAGTTCCCTTCCAAAAAGCCCATGGAATAACGACATTCTGGGTATTGAGAATTGAGAATTTGCCCATTTCCCTCCCAGATCCCTAGGGAATAACGCACTTCTGGGTGTCACGTATTTCGAATCCTTCAAATCCGCACCATAACAGCCATGGAATAACAGAATTCTAGCTGTTAGGAATTGAGCATCCTCCAGTTCCCCTTCGAATTTCCCATGGAATCATGGCATTCTGGGTGTTGGCACTTTAGAATCTCCCATACACCCTCCCAAATAACCACGAAATTCACAAGGAATAACAGAATTCCAGATATCAGGAATCTATTATCTGCCAGCTCTCCACGCAATTTCCCATGGAATCATGGCATTCCTGGTGCAGGGAATCTTGACTCCTCCACTTATCCTCCCAAATCGCCATAGGAAAAAGGAATTCTGCGTGTTGGGAATTAACAATCCCCCAGAAACCCACCCCAAATCCCACCACATTCCCAAAGAAAAGCAACTTTCCAGATGACTGCAATTTGAAATATTCCAGTTCCCCACTCAAATTCCGATGGAACAACAGAATCCCAAGTGTCAGGAATTGGGAATCCTCCAGCTTCCTGAAAAAAATTCCCATGGAATCATGGGATTCCAGGTGTGAGGAATTGAGAATGCCCCGTACAGCCTCCCAGATTCCCACCACATTCCCATGGAATAACAACATTCCAGATTTCAGGAACTGAGAATCATCCTCTTCCCCTCCCAAATTCCTATGGAAACATGGCATTCTGTTACTTTCTAATTTGGAACTCTCCATAACCTTTCCCAAAATCCCACCAAATTCCCATGCAATAGCGGCATTCCAAGTATCAGGAATTTAGGATACCCCATTTCCGCATCCAAATTCCCATAGAATAACAGCCTTCCGGCTATCAGGAATTTCGAATCATCCATACGGTCTCCCATATTCCCATGGAATAACGCATACCCAAGCATGGGGAATTGAGTTTCATCTAGTTCCATACCCCAATTCCCATGGAATAACAGCATTCTGGGAGCTGAGTACTTGGAATCTGCCTATTTCACTCCCAAATGCTTAGGGAATAATGGCATTCTGGGCATTGGGAACGTTGAATCCTCATGTTCCCCTTGCAAATTCCCATGAAATAACCAATTTAATGTGTTGGGAATTTCGAATGCTCCAGTTCCTCGCCCAAATTCCAATCAACCTGTAACGAAATCATGATACTATGTGTGTTGAGAATTTAGAATCCTCCACTTCCCCTTCCAAATTCCCAACAAAACCATGGAATAAGAGAAGTTCACTCATTGCTAATTTCAACTCCTCCTCTTCCTCTCCCAAATTTCCACCAAACTCGAATGGAAGAACGGCATTTTGTGTGTGCCAAATTTAGAATCCTCCACTTCCCCTTCCAAATTCCCATAGAATAGCTGCATTCCGGGTATGGGGATTTTCAAAACATCCATATGCCCACTGAAATTCCCACGACAACCTCGGAAAAACAGCATTCATGGTGTTGGGAATATGGTATCCGCCATTTGCACTATCCAATTCCCAGCAAAACCATGCAATGACAGCACTCTGGGCATTGGGAATTTGGAATCCTCCAGTTCCACTCCCAAATACCAATAGAATAACAGCTTTGCAGGCATGGGGATATTGGAATCCTCGAGTTCCCTTCCAAAAAGCCCATGGAATAACGACATTCTGGGTATTGAGAATTGACAATTTGCCCATTTCCCTCCCAGATCCCTAGGGAATAACGCACTTCTGGGTGTCACGTATTTCGAATCCTTCAAATCCGCACCATAACAGCCATGGAATAACAGAATTCTAGCTGTTAGGAATTGAGCATCCTCCAGTTCCCCTTCGAATTTCCCATGGAATCATGGCATTCTGCGTGTCGGAACTTTAGAATCTCCCATACACCCTCCCAAATAACCACGAAATTCACAAGGAATAACAGAATTCCAGATATCAGGAATCTATTATCTACCAGCTCTCCACGCAATTTCCCATGGAATCATGGCATTCCTGGTGCAGGGAATCTTGACTCCTCCACTTATCCTCCCAAATCGCCATAGAAAAATGGAATTCTGTGTGTTGGGAATTAACAATCCCCCAGAAACCCACCCCAAATCCCACCACATTCCCAAAGAAAAGCAACTTTCCAGATGTCTGCAATTTGAAATATTCCAGTTCCCCACTCAAATTCCGATGGAATAACATCATCCCAAGTGTCAGGAATTGGAATCCTCCAGCTCCCTGAAAAAAATTCCCATGGAATCATGGGATTCCAGGTGTGAGGAATTGAGAATGCCCCGTACAGCCTCCCAGATTCCCACCACATTCCCATGGAATAACAACATTCCAGATTTCACGAACTGAGAATCATCCTCTTCCCCTCCCAAATTCCCATGGAAACATTGCATTCTGTTACTTTGTAATTTATAACACCCAGAAGCTGTCCCAAAATCCCACCAAATTCCCATGCAATAGCGGCATTCCAAGTGTCAGGAATTTAGGATACCCCATTTCCTCATCCAAATTCCCATAGAATAACGGCCTTCCGGCTATCAGGAATTTCGAATCATCCATACGGTCTCCCATATTCCCATGGAATAACGCATACCCAAGCATGGGGAATTGAGTTTCATCTAGTTCCATACCCCAATTCCCATGGAATAACAGCATTCTGGGAGCTGAGTACTTGGAATCTGCCTATTTCACTCCCAAATGCTTAGGGAATAATGGCATTCTGGGCATTGGGAACGTTGAATCCTCATGTTCCCCTTGCAAATTCCCATGAAATAACCAATTTAATGTGTTGGGAATTTCGAATGCTCCAGTTCCTCGCCCAAATTCCAATCAACCTGTAACGAAATCATGATACTATGTGTGTTGAGAATTTAGAATCCTCCACTTCCCCTTCCAAATTCCCAACAAAACCATGGAATAAGAGAAGTTCACTCATTGCTAATTTCAACTCCTCCTCTTCCTCTCCCAAATTTCCACCAAACTCGAATGGAAGAACGGCATTTTGTGTGTGCCAAATTTAGAATCCTCCAATTCCCCTTCCAAATTCCCATAGAATAGCTGCATTCCGGGTATGGGGATTTTCAAAACATCCATATGCCCACTGAAATTCCCACGACAACCTCGGAAAAACAGCATTCATGGTGTTGGGAATATGGTATCCGCCATTTGCACTATCCAATTCCCAGCAAAACCATGCAATGACAGCACTCTGGGCATTGGGAATTTGGAATCCTCCAGTTCCACTCCCAAATACCAATAGAATAACAGCTTTGCAGGCATGGGGATATTGGAATCCTCGAGTTCCCTTCCAAAAAGCCCATGGAATAACGACATTCTGGGTATTGAGAATTGACAATTTGCCCATTTCCCTCCCAGATCCCTAGGGAATAACGCACTTCTGGGTGTCACGTATTTCGAATCCTTCAAATCCGCACCATAACAGCCATGGAATAACAGAATTCTAGCTGTTAGGAATTGAGCATCCTCCAGTTCCCCTTCGAATTTCCCATGGAATCATGGCATTCTGGGTGTTGGCACTTTAGAATCTCCCATACACCCTCCCAAATAACCACGAAATTCACAAGGAATAACAGAATTCCAGATATCAGGAATCTATTATCTGCCAGCTCTCCACGCAATTTCCCATGGAATCATGGCATTCCTGGTGCAGGGAATCTTGACTCCTCCACTTATCCTCCCAAATCGCCATAGGAAAAAGGAATTCTGCGTGTTGGGAATTAACAATCCCCCAGAAACCCACCCCAAATCCCACCACATTCCCAAAGAAAAGCAACTTTCCAGATGTCTGCAATTTGAAATATTCCAGTTCCCCACTCAAATTCCGATGGAACAACAGCATCCCAAGTGTCAGGAATTGGGAATCCTCCAGCTCCCTGAAAAAAATTCCCATGGAATCATGGGATTCCAGGTGTGAGGAATTGAGAATGCCCCGTACAGCCTCCCAGATTCCCACCACATTCCCATGGAATAACAACATTCCAGATTTCAGGAACTGAGAATCATCCTCTTCCCCTCCCAAATTCCCATGGAAACATTGCATTCTGTTACTTTCTAATTTGGAACCCCCCAGAAGCTGTCCCAAAATCCCACCAAATTCCCATACAATAGCGGCATTCCAAGTATCAGGACTTTAGGATACCCCATTTCCTCATCCAAATTCCCATAGAATAACGGCCTTCCGGCTATCAGGAATTTCGAATCATCCATACGGTCTCCCATATTCCCATGGAATAACGCATACCCAAGCATGGGGAATTGAGTTTCATCTAGTTCCATACCCCAATTCCCATGGAATAACAGCATTCTGGGAGCTGAGTACTTGGAATCTGCCTATTTCACTCCCAAATGCTTAGGGAATAATGGCATTCTGGGCATTGGGAACGTTGAATCCTCATGTTCCCCTTGCAAATTCCCATGAAATAACCAATTTAATGTGTTGGGAATTTCGAATGCTCCAGTTCCTCGCCCAAATTCCAATCAACCTGTAACGAAATCATGATACTATGTGTGTGCGAAATTTAGAATCCTCCACTTCCCCTTCCAAATTCCCAACAAAACCATGGAATAAGAGAAGTTCACTCATTGCTAATTTCAACTCCTCCTCTTCCTCTCCCAAATTTCCACCAAACTCGAATGGAAGAACGGCATTTTGTGTGTGCCAAATTTAGAATCCTCCACTTCCCCTTCCAAATTCCCATAGAATAGCTGCATTCCGGGTATGGGGATTTTCAAAACATCCATATGCCCACTGAAATTCCCACGACAACCTCGGAAAAACAGCATTCATGGTGTTGGGAATATGGTATCCGCCATTTGCACTATCCAATTCCCAGCAAAACCATGCAATGACAGCACTCTGGGCATTGGGAATTTGGAATCCTCCAGTTCCACTCCCAAATACCAATAGAATAACAGCTTTGCAGGCATGGGGATATTGGAATCCTCGAGTTCCCTTCCAAAAAGCCCATGGAATAACGACATTCTGGGTATTGAGAATTGACAATTTGCCCATTTCCCTCCCAGATCCCTAGGGAATAACGCACTTCTGGGTGTCACGTATTTCGAATCCTTCAAATCCGCACCATAACAGCCATGGAATAACAGAATTCTAGCTGTTAGGAATTGAGCATCCTCCAGTTCCCCTTCGAATTTCCCATGGAATCATGGCATTCTGGGTGTTGGCACTTTAGAATCTCCCATACACCCTCCCAAATAACCACGAAATTCACAAGGAATAACAGAATTCCAGATATCAGGAATCTATTATCTGCCAGCTCTCCACGCAATTTCCCATGGAATCATGGCATTCCAGGTGCAGGGAATCTTGACTCCTCCACTTATCCTCCCAAATCGCCATAGGAAAAAGGAATTCTGCGTGTTGGGAATTAACAATCCCCCAGAAACCCACCCCAAATCCCACCACATTCCCAAAGAAAAGCAACTTTCCAGATGTCTGCAATTTGAAATATTCCAGTTCCCCACTCAAATTCCGATGGAACAACAGCATCCCAAGTGTCAGGAATTGGGAATCCTCCAGCTCCCTGAAAAAAATTCCCATGGAATCATGGGATTCCAGGTGTGAGGAATTGAGAATGCCCCGTACAGCCTCCCAGATTCCCACCACATTCCCATGGAATAACAACATTCCAGATTTCAGGAACTGAGAATCATCCTCTTCCCCTCCCAAATTCCCATGGAAACATTGCATTCTGTTACTTTGTAATTTGGAACCCCCCAGAAGCTGTCCCAAAATCCCACCAAATTCCCATACAATAGCGGCATTCCAAGTATCAGGACTTTAGGATACCCCATTTCCTCATCCAAATTCCCATAGAATAACGGCCTTCCGGCTATCAGGAATTTCGAATCATCCATACGGTCTCCCATATTCCCATGGAATAACGCATACCCAAGCATGGGGAATTGAGTTTCATCTAGTTCCATACCCCAATTCCCATGGAATAACAGCATTCTGGGAGCTGAGTACTTGGAATCTGCCTATTTCACTCCCAAATGCTTAGGGAATAATGGCATTCTGGGCATTGGGAACGTTGAATCCTCATGTTCCCCTTGCAAATTCCCATGAAATAACCAATTTAATGTGTTGGGAATTTCGAATGCTCCAGTTCCTCGCCCAAATTCCAATCAACCTGTAACGAAATCATGATACTATGTGTGTTGAGAATTTAGAATCCTCCACTTCCCCTTCCAAATTCCCAACAAAACCATGGAATAAGAGAAGTTCACTCATTGCTAATTTCAACTCCTCCTCTTCCTCTCCCAAATTTCCACCAAACTCGAATGGAAGAACGGCATTTTGTGTGTGCCAAATTTAGAATCCTCCACTTCCCCTTCCAAATTCCCATAGAATAGCTGCATTCCGGGTATGGGGATTTTCAAAACATCCATATGCCCACTGAAATTCCCACGACAACCTCGGAAAAACAGCATTCATGGTGTTGGGAATATGGTATCCGCCATTTGCACTATCCAATTCCCAGCAAAACCATGGAATTACAGCACTCTGGGCATTGGGAATTTGGAATCCTCCAGTTCCACTCCCAAATTCCAATAGAATAACAGCTTTGCAGGCATGGGGATATTGGAATCCTCGAGTTCCCTTCCAAAAAGCCCATGGAATAACGACATTCTGGGTATTGAGAATTGACAATTTGCCCATTTCCCTCCCAGATCCCTAGGGAATAACGCACTTCTGGGTGTCACGTATTTCGAATCCTTCAAATCCGCACCATAACAGCCATGGAATAACAGAATTCTAGCTGTTAGGAATTGAGCATCCTCCAGTTCCCCTTCGAATTTCCCATGGAATCATGGCATTCTGGGTGTTGGCACTTTAGAATCTCCCATACACCCTCCCAAATAACCACGAAATTCACAAGGAATAACAGAATTCCAGATATCAGGAATCTATTATCTGCCAGCTCTCCACGCAATTTCCCATGGAATCATGGCATTCCTGGTGCAGGGAATCTTGACTCCTCCACTTATCCTCCCAAATCGCCATAGGAAAAAGGAATTCTGCGTGTTGGGAATTAACAATCCCCCAGAAACCCACCCCAAATCCCACCACATTCCCAAAGAAAAGCAACTTTCCAGATGTCTGCAATTTGAAATATTCCAGTTCCCCACTCAAATTCCGATGGAACAACAGCATCCCAAGTGTCAGGAATTGGGAATCCTCCAGCTCCCTGAAAAAAATTCCCATGGAATCATGGGATTCCAGGTGTGAGGAATTGAGAATGCCCCGTACAGCCTCCCAGATTCCCACCACATTCCCATGGAATAACAACATTCCAGATTTCAGGAACTGAGAATCATCCTCTTCCCCTCCCAAATTCCTATGGAAACATGGCATTCTGTTACTTTCTAATTTGGAACTCTCCATAACCTTTCCCAAAATCCCACCAAATTCCCATGCAATAGCGGCATTCCAAGTATCAGGAATTTAGGATACCCCATTTCCGCATCCAAATTCCCATAGAATAACAGCCTTCCGGCTATCAGGAATTTCGAATCATCCATACGGTCTCCCATATTCCCATGGAATAACACATACCCAAGCATGGGGAATTGAGTTTCATCTAGTTCCATACCCCAATTCCCATGGAATAACAGCATTCTGGGAGCTGAGTACTTGGAATCTGCCTATTTCACTCCCAAATGCTTAGGGAATAATGGCATTCTGGGCATTGGGAACGTTGAATCCTCATGTTCCCCTTGCAAATTCCCATGAAATAACCAATTTAATGTGTTGGGAATTTCGAATGCTCCAGTTCCTCGCCCAAATTCCAATCAACCTGTAACGAAATCATGATACTATGTGTGTTGAGAATTTAGAATCCTCCACTTCCCCTTCCAAATTCCCAACAAAACCATGGAATAAGAGAAGTTCACTCATTGCTAATTTCAACTCCTCCTCTTCCTCTCCCAAATTTCCACCAAACTCGAATGGAAGAACGGCATTTTGTGTGTGCCAAATTTAGAATCCTCCACTTCCCCTTCCAAATTCCCATAGAATAGCTGCATTCCGGGTATGGGGATTTTCAAAACATCCATATGCCCACTGAAATTCCCACGACAACCTCGGAAAAACAGCATTCATGGTGTTGGGAATATGGTATCCGCCATTTGCACTATCCAATTCCCAGCAAAACCATGCAATGACAGCACTCTGGGCATTGGGAATTTGGAATCCTCCAGTTCCACTCCCAAATACCAATAGAATAACAGCTTTGCAGGCATGGGGATATTGGAATCCTCGAGTTCCCTTCCAAAAAGCCCATGGAATAACGACATTCTGGGTATTGAGAATTGACAATTTGCCCATTTCCCTCCCAGATCCCTAGGGAATAACGCACTTCTGGGTGTCACGTATTTCGAATCCTTCAAATCCGCACCATAACAGCCATGGAATAACAGAATTCTAGCTGTTAGGAATTGAGCATCCTCCAGTTCCCCTTCGAATTTCCCATGGAATCATGGCATTCTGGGTGTTGGCACTTTAGAATCTCCCATACACCCTCCCAAATAACCACGAAATTCACAAGGAATAACAGAATTCCAGATATCAGGAATCTATTATCTGCCAGCTCTCCACGCAATTTCCCATGGAATCATGGCATTCCTGGTGCAGGGAATCTTGACTCCTCCACTTATCCTCCCAAATCGCCATAGGAAAAAGGAATTCTGCGTGTTGGGAATTAACAATCCCCCAGAAACCCACCCCAAATCCCACCACATTCCCAAAGAAAAGCAACTTTCCAGATGTCTGCAATTTGAAATATTCCAGTTCCCCACTCAAATTCCGATGGAACAACAGCATCCCAAGTGTCAGGAATTGGGAATCCTCCAGCTCCCTGAAAAAAATTCCCATGGAATCATGGGATTCCAGGTGTGAGGAATTGAGAATGCCCCGTACAGCCTCCCAGATTCCCACCACATTCCCATGGAATAACAACATTCCAGATTTCAGGAACTGAGAATCATCCTCTTCCCCTCCCAAATTCCCATGGAAACATTGCATTCTGTTACTTTGTAATTTGGAACCCCCCAGAAGCTGTCCCAAAATCCCACCAAATTCCCATACAATAGCGGCATTCCAAGTATCAGGACTTTAGGATACCCCATTTCCTCATCCAAATTCCCATAGAATAACGGCCTTCCGGCTATCAGGAATTTCGAATCATCCATACGGTCTCCCATATTCCCATGGAATAACGCATACCCAAGCATGGGGAATTGAGTTTCATCTAGTTCCATACCCCAATTCCCATGGAATAACAGCATTCTGGGAGCTGAGTACTTGGAATCTGCCTATTTCACTCCCAAATGCTTAGGGAATAATGGCATTCTGGGCATTGGGAAGGTTGAATCCTCATGTTCCCCTTGCAAATTCCCATGAAATAACCAATTTAATGTGTTGGGAATTTCGAATGCTCCAGTTCCTCGCCCAAATTCCAATCAACCTGTAACGAAATCATGATACTATGTGTGTGCGAAATTTAGAATCCTCCACTTCCCCTTCCAAATTCCCAACAAAACCATGGAATAAGAGAAGTTCACTCATTGCTAATTTCAACTCCTCCTCTTCCTCTCCCAAATTTCCACCAAACTCGAATGGAAGAACGGCATTTTGTGTGTGCCAAATTTAGAATCCTCCACTTCCCCTTCCAAATTCCCATAGAATAGCTGCATTCCGGGTATGGGGATTTTCAAAACATCCATATGCCCACTGAAATTCCCACGACAACCTCGGAAAAACAGCATTCATGGTGTTGGGAATATGGTATCCGCCATTTGCACTATCCAATTCCCAGCAAAACCATGCAATGACAGCACTCTGGGCATTGGGAATTTGGAATCCTCCAGTTCCACTCCCAAATACCAATAGAATAACAGCTTTGCAGGCATGGGGATATTGGAATCCTCGAGTTCCCTTCCAAAAAGCCCATGGAATAACGACATTCTGGGTATTGAGAATTGACAATTTGCCCATTTCCCTCCCAGATCCCTAGGGAATAACGCACTTCTGGGTGTCACGTATTTCGAATCCTTCAAATCCGCACCATAACAGCCATGGAATAACAGAATTCTAGCTGTTAGGAATTGAGCATCCTCCAGTTCCCCTTCGAATTTCCCATGGAATCATGGCATTCTGGGTGTTGGCACTTTAGAATCTCCCATACACCCTCCCAAATAACCACGAAATTCACAAGGAATAACAGAATTCCAGATATCAGGAATCTATTATCTGCCAGCTCTCCACGCAATTTCCCATGGAATCATGGCATTCCAGGTGCAGGGAATCTTGACTCCTCCACTTATCCTCCCAAATCGCCATAGGAAAAAGGAATTCTGCGTGTTGGGAATTAACAATCCCCCAGAAACCCACCCCAAATCCCACCACATTCCCAAAGAAAAGCAACTTTCCAGATGTCTGCAATTTGAAATATTCCAGTTCCCCACTCAAATTCCGATGGAACAACAGCATCCCAAGTGTCAGGAATTGGGAATCCTCCAGCTCCCTGAAAAAAATTCCCATGGAATCATGGGATTCCAGGTGTGAGGAATTGAGAATGCCCCGTACAGCCTCCCAGATTCCCACCACATTCCCATGGAATAACAACATTCCAGATTTCAGGAACTGAGAATCATCCTCTTCCCCTCCCAAATTCCCATGGAAACATTGCATTCTGTTACTTTGTAATTTGGAACCCCCCAGAAGCTGTCCCAAAATCCCACCAAATTCCCATACAATAGCGGCATTCCAAGTATCAGGACTTTAGGATACCCCATTTCCTCATCCAAATTCCCATAGAATAACGGCCTTCCGGCTATCAGGAATTTCGAATCATCCATACGGTCTCCCATATTCCCATGGAATAACGCATACCCAAGCATGGGGAATTGAGTTTCATCTAGTTCCATACCCCAATTCCCATGGAATAACAGCATTCTGGGAGCTGAGTACTTGGAATCTGCCTATTTCACTCCCAAATGCTTAGGGAATAATGGCATTCTGGGCATTGGGAACGTTGAATCCTCATGTTCCCCTTGCAAATTCCCATGAAATAACCAATTTAATGTGTTGGGAATTTCGAATGCTCCAGTTCCTCGCCCAAATTCCAATCAACCTGTAACGAAATCATGATACTATGTGTGTTGAGAATTTAGAATCCTCCACTTCCCCTTCCAAATTCCCAACAAAACCATGGAATAAGAGAAGTTCACTCATTGCTAATTTCAACTCCTCCTCTTCCTCTCCCAAATTTCCACCAAACTCGAATGGAAGAACGGCATTTTGTGTGTGCCAAATTTAGAATCCTCCACTTCCCCTTCCAAATTCCCATAGAATAGCTGCATTCCGGGTATGGGGATTTTCAAAACATCCATATGCCCACTGAAATTCCCACGACAACCTCGGAAAAACAGCATTCATGGTGTTGGGAATATGGTATCCGCCATTTGCACTATCCAATTCCCAGCAAAACCATGGAATTACAGCACTCTGGGCATTGGGAATTTGGAATCCTCCAGTTCCACTCCCAAATTCCAATAGAATAACAGCTTTGCAGGCATGGGGATATTGGAATCCTCGAGTTCCCTTCCAAAAAGCCCATGGAATAACGACATTCTGGGTATTGAGAATTGACAATTTGCCCATTTCCCTCCCAGATCCCTAGGGAATAACGCACTTCTGGGTGTCACGTATTTCGAATCCTTCAAATCCGCACCATAACAGCCATGGAATAACAGAATTCTAGCTGTTAGGAATTGAGCATCCTCCAGTTCCCCTTCGAATTTCCCATGGAATCATGGCATTCTGGGTGTTGGCACTTTAGAATCTCCCATACACCCTCCCAAATAACCACGAAATTCACAAGGAATAACAGAATTCCAGATATCAGGAATCTATTATCTGCCAGCTCTCCACGCAATTTCCCATGGAATCATGGCATTCCTGGTGCAGGGAATCTTGACTCCTCCACTTATCCTCCCAAATCGCCATAGGAAAAAGGAATTCTGCGTGTTGGGAATTAACAATCCCCCAGAAACCCACCCCAAATCCCACCACATTCCCAAAGAAAAGCAACTTTCCAGATGTCTGCAATTTGAAATATTCCAGTTCCCCACTCAAATTCCGATGGAACAACAGCATCCCAAGTGTCAGGAATTGGGAATCCTCCAGCTCCCTGAAAAAAATTCCCATGGAATCATGGGATTCCAGGTGTGAGGAATTGAGAATGCCCCGTACAGCCTCCCAGATTCCCACCACATTCCCATGGAATAACAACATTCCAGATTTCAGGAACTGAGAATCATCCTCTTCCCCTCCCAAATTCCTATGGAAACATGGCATTCTGTTACTTTCTAATTTGGAACTCTCCATAACCTTTCCCAAAATCCCACCAAATTCCCATGCAATAGCGGCATTCCAAGTATCAGGAATTTAGGATACCCCATTTCCGCATCCAAATTCCCATAGAATAACAGCCTTCCGGCTATCAGGAATTTCGAATCATCCATACGGTCTCCCATATTCCCATGGAATAACACATACCCAAGCATGGGGAATTGAGTTTCATCTAGTTCCATACCCCAATTCCCATGGAATAACAGCATTCTGGGAGCTGAGTACTTGGAATCTGCCTATTTCACTCCCAAATGCTTAGGGAATAATGGCATTCTGGGCATTGGGAACGTTGAATCCTCATGTTCCCCTTGCAAATTCCCATGAAATAACCAATTTAATGTGTTGGGAATTTCGAATGCTCCAGTTCCTCGCCCAAATTCCAATCAACCTGTAACGAAATCATGATACTATGTGTGTTGAGAATTTAGAATCCTCCACTTCCCCTTCCAAATTCCCAACAAAACCATGGAATAAGAGAAGTTCACTCATTGCTAATTTCAACTCCTCCTCTTCCTCTCCCAAATTTCCACCAAACTCGAATGGAAGAACGGCATTTTGTGTGTGCCAAATTTAGAATCCTCCACTTCCCCTTCCAAATTCCCATAGAATAGCTGCATTCCGGGTATGGGGATTTTCAAAACATCCATATGCCCACTGAAATTCCCACGACAACCTCGGAAAAACAGCATTCATGGTGTTGGGAATATGGTATCCGCCATTTGCACTATCCAATTCCCAGCAAAACCATGGAATTACAGCACTCTGGGCATTGGGAATTTGGAATCCTCCAGTTCCACTCCCAAATTCCAATAGAATAACAGCTTTGCAGGCATGGGGATATTGGAATCCTCGAGTTCCCTTCCAAAAAGCCCATGGAATAACGACATTCTGGGTATTGAGAATTGACAATTTGCCCATTTCCCTCCCAGATCCCTAGGGAATAACGCACTTCTGGGTGTCACGTATTTCGAATCCTTCAAATCCGCACCATAACAGCCATGGAATAACAGAATTCTAGCTGTTAGGAATTGAGCATCCTCCAGTTCCCCTTCGAATTTCCCATGGAATCATGGCATTCTGGGTGTTGGCACTTTAGAATCTCCCATACACCCTCCCAAATAACCACGAAATTCACAAGGAATAACAGAATTCCAGATATCAGGAATCTATTATCTGCCAGCTCTCCACGCAATTTCCCATGGAATCATGGCATTCCTGGTGCAGGGAATCTTGACTCCTCCACTTATCCTCCCAAATCGCCATAGGAAAAAGGAATTCTGCGTGTTGGGAATTAACAATCCCCCAGAAACCCACCCCAAATCCCACCACATTCCCAAAGAAAAGCAACTTTCCAGATGTCTGCAATTTGAAATATTCCAGTTCCCCACTCAAATTCCGATGGAACAACAGCATCCCAAGTGTCAGGAATTGGGAATCCTCCAGCTCCCTGAAAAAAATTCCCATGGAATCATGGGATTCCAGGTGTGAGGAATTGAGAATGCCCCGTACAGCCTCCCAGATTCCCACCACATTCCCATGGAATAACAACATTCCAGATTTCAGGAACTGAGAATCATCCTCTTCCCCTCCCAAATTCCCATGGAAACATTGCATTCTGTTACTTTGTAATTTGGAACCCCCCAGAAGCTGTCCCAAAATCCCACCAAATTCCCATACAATAGCGGCATTCCAAGTATCAGGACTTTAGGATACCCCATTTCCTCATCCAAATTCCCATAGAATAACGGCCTTCCGGCTATCAGGAATTTCGAATCATCCATACGGTCTCCCATATTCCCATGGAATAACGCATACCCAAGCATGGGGAATTGAGTTTCATCTAGTTCCATACCCCAATTCCCATGGAATAACAGCATTCTGGGAGCTGAGTACTTGGAATCTGCCTATTTCACTCCCAAATGCTTAGGGAATAATGGCATTCTGGGCATTGGGAACGTTGAATCCTCATGTTCCCCTTGCAAATTCCCATGAAATAACCAATTTAATGTGTTGGGAATTTCGAATGCTCCAGTTCCTCGCCCAAATTCCAATCAACCTGTAACGAAATCATGATACTATGTGTGTTGAGAATTTAGAATCCTCCACTTCCCCTTCCAAATTCCCAACAAAACCATGGAATAAGAGAAGTTCACTCATTGCTAATTTCAACTCCTCCTCTTCCTCTCCCAAATTTCCACCAAACTCGAATGGAAGAACGGCATTTTGTGTGTGCCAAATTTAGAATCCTCCACTTCCCCTTCCAAATTCCCATAGAATAGCTGCATTCCGGGTATGGGGATTTTCAAAACATCCATATGCCCACTGAAATTCCCACGACAACCTCGGAAAAACAGCATTCATGGTGTTGGGAATATGGTATCCGCCATTTGCACTATCCAATTCCCAGCAAAACCATGCAATGACAGCACTCTGGGCATTGGGAATTTGGAATCCTCCAGTTCCACTCCCAAATACCAATAGAATAACAGCTTTGCAGGCATGGGGATATTGGAATCCTCGAGTTCCCTTCCAAAAAGCCCATGGAATAACGACATTCTGGGTATTGAGAATTGACAATTTGCCCATTTCCCTCCCAGATCCCTAGGGAATAACGCACTTCTGGGTGTCACGTATTTCGAATCCTTCAAATCCGCACCATAACAGCCATGGAATAACAGAATTCTAGCTGTTAGGAATTGAGCATCCTCCAGTTCCCCTTCGAATTTCCCATGGAATCATGGCATTCTGGGTGTTGGCACTTTAGAATCTCCCATACACCCTCCCAAATAACCACGAAATTCACAAGGAATAACAGAATTCCAGATATCAGGAATCTATTATCTGCCAGCTCTCCACGCAATTTCCCATGGAATCATGGCATTCCAGGTGCAGGGAATCTTGACTCCTCCACTTATCCTCCCAAATCGCCATAGGAAAAAGGAATTCTGCGTGTTGGGAATTAACAATCCCCCAGAAACCCACCCCAAATCCCACCACATTCCCAAAGAAAAGCAACTTTCCAGATGTCTGCAATTTGAAATATTCCAGTTCCCCACTCAAATTCCGATGGAACAACAGCATCCCAAGTGTCAGGAATTGGGAATCCTCCAGCTCCCTGAAAAAAATTCCCATGGAATCATGGGATTCCAGGTGTGAGGAATTGAGAATGCCCCGTACAGCCTCCCAGATTCCCACCACATTCCCATGGAATAACAACATTCCAGATTTCAGGAACTGAGAATCATCCTCTTCCCCTCCCAAATTCCCATGGAAACATTGCATTCTGTTACTTTCTAATTTGGAACTCTCCATAACCTTTCCCAAAATCCCACCAAATTCCCATGCAATAGCGGCATTCCAAGTATCAGGAATTTAGGATACCCCATTTCCGCATCCAAATTCCCATAGAATAACAGCCTTCCGGCTATCAGGAATTTCGAATCATCCATACGGTCTCCCATATTCCCATGGAATAACACATACCCAAGCATGGGGAATTGAGTTTCATCTAGTTCCATACCCCAATTCCCATGGAATAACAGCATTCTGGGAGCTGAGTACTTGGAATCTGCCTATTTCACTCCCAAATGCTTAGGGAATAATGGCATTCTGGGCATTGGGAACGTTGAATCCTCATGTTCCCCTTGCAAATTCCCATGAAATAACCAATTTAATGTGTTGGGAATTTCGAATGCTCCAGTTCCTCGCCCAAATTCCAATCAACCTGTAACGAAATCATGATACTATGTGTGTGCGAAATTTAGAATCCTCCACTTCCCCTTCCAAATTCCCAACAAAACCATGGAATAAGAGAAGTTCACTCATTGCTAATTTCAACTCCTCCTCTTCCTCTCCCAAATTTCCACCAAACTCGAATGGAAGAACGGCATTTTGTGTGTGCCAAATTTAGAATCCTCCACTTCCCCTTCCAAATTCCCATAGAATAGCTGCATTCCGGGTATGGGGATTTTCAAAACACCCATATGCCCACTTAAATTCCCACGACAACCTCGGAAAAACAGCATTCATGGTGTTGGGAATATGGTATCCGCCATTTGCACTATCCAATTCCCAGCAAAACCATGCAATGACAGCACTCTGGGCATTGGGAATTTGGAATCCTCCAGTTCCACTCCCAAATACCAATAGAATAACAGCTTTGCAGGCATGGGGATATTGGAATCCTCGAGTTCCCTTCCAAAAAGCCCATGGAATAACGACATTCTGGGTATTGAGAATTGACAATTTGCCCATTTCCCTCCCAGATCCCTAGGGAATAACGCACTTCTGGGTGTCACGTATTTCGAATCCTTCAAATCCGCACCATAACAGCCATGGAATAACAGAATTCTAGCTGTTAGGAATTGAGCATCCTCCAGTTCCCCTTCGAATTTCCCATGGAATCATGGCATTCTGGGTGTTGGCACTTTAGAATCTCCCATACACCCTCCCAAATAACCACGAAATTCACAAGGAATAACAGAATTCCAGATATCAGGAATCTATTATCTGCCAGCTCTCCACGCAATTTCCCATGGAATCATGGCATTCCTGGTGCAGGGAATCTTGACTCCTCCACTTATCCTCCCAAATCGCCATAGGAAAAAGGAATTCTGCGTGTTGGGAATTAACAATCCCCCAGAAACCCACCCCAAATCCCACCACATTCCCAAAGAAAAGCAACTTTCCAGATGTCTGCAATTTGAAATATTCCAGTTCCCCACTCAAATTCCGATGGAACAACAGAATCCCAAGTGTCAGGAATTGGGAATCCTCCAGCTCCCTGAAAAAAATTCCCATGGAATCATGGGATTCCAGGTGTGAGGAATTGAGAATGCCCCGTACAGCCTCCCAGATTCCCACCACATTCCCATGGAATAACAACATTCCAGATTTCAGGAACTGAGAATCATCCTCTTCCCCTCCCAAATTCCCATGGAAACATTGCATTCTGTTACTTTCTAATTTGGAACTCTCCATAACCTTTCCCAAAATCCCAACAAATTCCCATGCAATAGCGGCATTCCAAGTATCAGGAATTTAGGATACCCCATTTCCGCATCCAAATTCCCATAGAATAACAGCCTTCCGGCTATCAGGAATTTCGAATCATCCATACGGTCTCCCATATTCCCATGGAATAACACATAACCAAGCATGGGGCATTGAGTTTCATCTAGTTCCATACCCCAATTCCCATGGAATAACAGCATTCTGGGAGCTGAGTACTTGGAATCTGCCTATTTCACTCCCAAATGCTTAGGGAATAATGGCATTCTGGGCATTGGGAACGTTGAATCCTCATGTTCCCCTTGCAAATTCCCATGAAATAACCAATTTAATGTGTTGGGAATTTCGAATGCTCCAGTTCCTCGCCCAAATTCCAATCAACCTGTAACGAAATCATGATACTATGTGTGTTGAGAATTTAGAATCCTCCACTTCCCCTTCCAAATTCCCAACAAAACCATGGAATAAGAGAAGTTCACTCATTGCTAATTTCAACTCCTCCTCTTCCTCTCCCAAATTTCCACCAAACTCGAATGGAAGAACGGCATTTTGTGTGTGCCAAATTTAGAATCCTCCACTTCCCCTTCCAAATTCCCATAGAATAGCTGCATTCCGGGTATGGGGATTTTCAAAACATCCATATGCCCACTGAAATTCCCACGACAACCTCGGAAAAACAGCATTCATGGTGTTGGGAATATGGTATCCGCCATTTGCACTATCCAATTCCCAGCAAAACCATGCAATGACAGCACTCTGGGCATTGGGAATTTGGAATCCTCCAGTTCCACTCCCAAATACCAATAGAATAACAGCTTTGCAGGCATGGGGATATTGGAATCCTCGAGTTCCCTTCCAAAAAGCCCATGGAATAACGACATTCTGGGTATTGAGAATTGACAATTTGCCCATTTCCCTCCCAGATCCCTAGGGAATAACGCACTTCTGGGTGTCACGTATTTCGAATCCTTCAAATCCGCACCATAACAGCCATGGAATAACAGAATGCTAGCTGTTAGGAATTGAGCATCCTCCAGTTCCCCTTCGAATTTCCCATGGAATCATGGCATTCTGGGTGTTGGCACTTTAGAATCTCCCATACACCCTCCCAAATAACCACGAAATTCACAAGGAATAACAGAATTCCAGATATCAGGAATCTATTATCTACCAGCTCTCCACGCAATTTCCCATGGAATCATGGCATTCCTGGTGCAGGGAATCTTGACTCCTGCAGTTATCCTCCCAAATCGCCATAGAAAAATGGAATTCTGTGTGTTGGGAATTAACAATCCCCCAGAAACCCACCCCAAATCCCACCACATTCCCAAAAAAAAGCAACTTTCCAGATGTCTGCAATTTGAAATATTCCAGTTCCCCACTCAAATTCCGATGGAATAACATCATCCCAAGTGTCAGGAATTGGAATCCTCCAGCTCCCTGAAAAAAATTCCCATGGAATCATGGGATTCCAGGTGTGAGGAATTGAGAATGCCCCGTACAGCCTCCCAGATTCCCACCACATTCCCATGGAATAACAACATTCCAGATTTCACGAACTGAGAATCATCCTCTTCCCCTCCCAAATTCCCATGGAAACATTGCATTCTGTTACTTTGTAATTTATAACACCCAGAAGCTGTCCCAAAATCCCACCAAATTCCCATGCAATAGCGGCATTCCAAGTGTCAGGAATTTAGGATACCCCATTTCCTCATCCAAATTCCCATAGAATAACGGCCTTCCGGCTATCAGGAATTTCGAATCATCCATACGGTCTCCCATATTCCCATGGAATAACACATACCCAAGCATGGGGAATTGAGTTTCATCTAGTTCCATACCCCAATTCCCATGGAATAACAGCATTCTGGGAGCTGAGTACTTGGAATCTGCCTATTTCACTCCCAAATGCTTAGGGAATAATGGCATTCTGGGCATTGGGAACGTTGAATCCTCATGTTCCCCTTGCAAATTCCCATGAAATAACCAATTTAATGTGTTGGGAATTTCGAATGCTCCAGTTCCTCGCCCAAATTCCAATCAACCTGTAACGAAATCATGATACTATGTGTGTTGAGAATTTAGAATCCTCCACTTCCCCTTCCAAATTCCCAACAAAACCATGGAATAAGAGAAGTTCACTCATTGCTAATTTCAACTCCTCCTCTTCCTCTCCCAAATTTCCACCAAACTCGAATGGAAGAACGGCATTTTGTGTGTGCCAAATTTAGAATCCTCCACTTCCCCTTCCAAATTCCCATAGAATAGCTGCATTCCGGGTATGGGGATTTTCAAAACATCCATATGCCCACTGAAATTCCCACGACAACCTCGGAAAAACAGCATTCATGGTGTTGGGAATATGGTATCCGCCATTTGCACTATCCAATTCCCAGCAAAACCATGCAATGACAGCACTCTGGGCATTGGGAATTTGGAATCCTCCAGTTCCACTCCCAAATACCAATAGAATAACAGCTTTGCAGGCATGGGGATATTGGAATCCTCGAGTTCCCTTCCAAAAAGCCCATGGAATAACGACATTCTGGGTATTGAGAATTGAGAATTTGCCCATTTCCCTCCCAGATCCCTAGGGAATAACGCACTTCTGGGTGTCACGTATTTCGAATCCTTCAAATCCGCACCATAACAGCCATGGAATAACAGAATTCTAGCTGTTAGGAATTGAGCATCCTCCAGTTCCCCTTCGAATTTCCCATGGAATCATGGCATTCTGGGTGTTGGCACTTTAGAATCTCCCATACACCCTCCCAAATAACCACGAAATTCACAAGGAATAACAGAATTCCAGATATCAGGAATCTATTATCTACCAGCTCTCCACGCAATTTCCCATGGAATCATGGCATTCCTGGTGCAGGGAATCTTGACTCCTGCAGTTATCCTCCCAAATCGCCATAGAAAAATGGAATTCTGCGTGTTGGGAATTAACAATCCCCCAGAAACCCACCCCAAATCCCACCACATTCCCAAAGAAAAGCAACTTTCCAGATGTCTGCAATTTGAAATATTCCAGTTCCCCACTCAAATTCCGATGGAATAACATCATCCCAAGTGTCAGGAATTGGAATCCTCCAGCTCCCTGAAAAAAATTCCCATGGAATCATGGGATTCCAGGTGTGAGGAATTGAGAATGCCCCGTACAGCCTCCCAGATTCCCACCACATTCCCATGGAATAACAACATTCCAGATTTCAGGAACTGAGAATCATCCTCTTCCCCTCCCAAATTCCCATGGAAACATGGCATTCTGTTACTTTCTAATTTGGAACTCTCCATAACCTTTCCCAAAATCCCACCAAATTCCCATGCAATAGCGGCATTCCAAGTATCAGGAATTTAGGATACCCCATTTCCGCATCCAAATTCCCATAGAATAACGGCCTTCCGGCTATCAGGAATTTCGAATCATCCATACGGTCTCCCATATTCCCATGGAATAACGCATACCCAAGCATGGGGAATTGAGTTTCATCTAGTTCCATACCCCAATTCCCATGGAATAACAGCATTCTGGGAGCTGAGTACTTGGAATCTGCCTATTTCACTCCCAAATGCTTAGGGAATAATGGCATTCTGGGCATTGGGAACGTTGAATCCTCATGTTGCCCTTGCAAATTCCCATGAAATAACCAATTTAATGTGTTGGGAATTTCGAATGCTCCAGTTCCTCGCCCAAATTCCAATCAACCTGTAACGAAATCATGATACTATGTGTGTGCGAAATTTAGAATCCTCCACTTCCCCTTCCAAATTCCCAACAAAACCATGGAATAAGAGAAGTTCACTCATTGCTAATTTCAACTCCTCCTCTTCCTCTCCCAAATTTCCACCAAACTCGAATGGAAGAACGGCATTTTGTGTGTGCGAAATTTAGAATCCTCCACTTCCCCTTCCAAATTCCCATAGAATAGCTGCATTCCGGGTATGGGGATTTTCAAAACATCCATATGCCCACTGAAATTCCCACGACAACCTCGGAAAAACAGCATTCATGGTGTTGGGAATATGGTATCCGCCATTTGCACTATCCAATTCCCAGCAAAACCATGCAATGACAGCACTCTGGGCATTGGGAATTTGGAATCCTCCAGTTCCACTCCCAAATACCAATAGAATAACAGCTTTGCAGGCATGGGGATATTGGAATCCTCGAGTTCCCTTCCAAAAAGCCCATGGAATAACGACATTCTGGGTATTGAGAATTGAGAATTTGCCCATTTCCCTCCCAGATCCCTAGGGAATAACGCACTTCTGGGTGTCACGTATTTCGAATCCTTCAAATCCGCACCATAACAGCCATGGAATAACAGAATTCTAGCTGTTAGGAATTGAGCATCCTCCAGTTCCCCTTCGAATTTCCCATGGAATCATGGCATTCTGGGTGTTGGCACTTTAGAATCTCCCATACACCCTCCCAAATAACCACGAAATTCACAAGGAATAACAGAATTCCAGATATCAGGAATCTATTATCTGCCAGCTCTCCACGCAATTTCCCATGGAATCATGGCATTCCTGGTGCAGGGAATCTTGACTCCTCCACTTATCCTCCCAAATCGCCATAGGAAAATGGCATTCTGCGTGTTGGGAATTAACAATCCCCCAGAAACCCACCCCAAATCCCACCACATTCCCAAAGAAAAGCAACTTTCCAGATGTCTGCAATTTGAAATATTCCAGTTCCCCACTCAAATTCCGATGGAACAACAGCATCCCAAGTGTCAGGAATTGGGAATCCTCCAGCTCCCTGAAAAAAATTCCCATGGAATCATGGGATTCCAGGTGTGAGGAATTGAGAATGCCCCGTACAGCCTCCCAGATTCCCACCACATTCCCATGGAATAACAACATTCCAGATTTCACGAACTGAGAATCATCCTCTTCCCCTCCCAAATTCCCATGGAAACATTGCATTCTGTTACTTTGTAATTTGGAACCCCCCAGAAGCTGTCCCAAAATCCCACCAAATTCCCATACAATAGCGGCATTCCAAGTATCAGGACTTTAGGATACCCCATTTCCTCATCCAAATTCCCATAGAATAACGGCCTTCCGGCTATCAGGAATTTCGAATCATCCATACGGTCTCCCATATTCCCATGGAATAACGCATACCCAAGCATGGGGAATTGAGTTTCATCTAGTTCCATACCCCAATTCCCATGGAATAACAGCATTCTGGGAGCTGAGTACTTGGAATCTGCCTATTTCACTCCCAAATGCTTAGGGAATAATGGCATTCTGGGCATTGGGAACGTTGAATCCTCATGTTCCCCTTGCAAATTCCCATGAAATAACCAATTTAATGTGTTGGGAATTTCGAATGCTCCAGTTCCTCGCCCAAATTCCAATCAACCTGTAACGAAATCATGATACTATGTGTGTGCGAAATTTAGAATCCTCCACTTCCCCTTCCAAATTCCCAACAAAACCATGGAATAAGAGAAGTTCACTCATTGCTAATTTCAACTCCTCCTCTTCCTCTCCCAAATTTCCACCAAACTCGAATGGAAGAACGGCATTTTGTGTGTGCGAAATTTAGAATCCTCCACTTCCCCTTCCAAATTCCCATAGAATAGCTGCATTCCGGGTATGGGGATTTTCAAAACATCCATATGCCCACTGAAATTCCCACGACAACCTCGGAAAAACAGCATTCATGGTGTTGGGAATATGGTATCCGCCATTTGCACTATCCAATTCCCAGCAAAACCATGCAATGACAGCACTCTGGGCATTGGGAATTTGGAATCCTCCAGTTCCACTCCCAAATACCAATAGAATAACAGCTTTGCAGGCATGGGGATATTGGAATCCTCGAGTTCCCTTCCAAAAAGCCCATGGAATAACGACATTCTGGGTATTGAGAATTGACAATTTGCCCATTTCCCTCCCAGATCCCTAGGGAATAACGCACTTCTGGGTGTCACGTATTTCGAATCCTTCAAATCCGCACCATAACAGCCATGGAATAACAGAATTCTAGCTGTTAGGAATTGAGCATCCTCCAGTTCCCCTTCGAATTTCCCATGGAATCATGGCATTCTGGGTGTTGGCACTTTAGAATCTCCCATACACCCTCCCAAATAACCACGAAATTCACAAGGAATAAAAGAATTCCAGATATCAGGAATCTATTATCTGCCAGCTCTCCACGCAATTTCCCATGGAATCATGGCATTCCTGGTGCAGGGAATCTTGACTCCTGCAGTTATCCTCCCAAATCGCCATAGGAAAATGGCATTCTGCGTGTTGGGAATTAACAATCCCCCAGAAACCCACCCCAAATCCCACCACATTCCCAAAGAAAAGCAACTTTCCAGATGTCTGCAATTTGAAATATTCCAGTTCCCCACTCAAATTCCGATGGAATAACATCATCCCAAGTGTCAGGAATTGGAATCCTCCAGCTCCCTGAAAAAAATTCCCATGGAATCATGGGATTCCAGGTGTGAGGAATTGAGAATGCCCCGTACAGCCTCCCAGATTCCCACCACATTCCCATGGAATAACAACATTCCAGATTTCAGGAACTGAGAATCATCCTCTTCCCCTCCCAAATTCCCATGGAAACATTGCATTCTGTTACTTTGTAATTTATAACACCCAGAAGCTGTCCCAAAATCCCACCAAATTCCCATGCAATAGCGGCATTCCAAGTGTCAGGAATTTAGGATACCCCATTTCCTCATCCAAATTCCCATAGAATAACGGCCTTCCGGCTATCAGGAATTTCGAATCATCCATACGGTCTCCCATATTCCCATGGAATAACACATACCCAAGCATGGGGAATTGAGTTTCATCTAGTTCCATACCCCAATTCCCATGGAATAACAGCATTCTGGGAGCTGAGTACTTGGAATCTGCCTATTTCACTCCCAAATGCTTAGGGAATAATGGCATTCTGGGCATTGGGAACGTTGAATCCTCATGTTCCCCTTGCAAATTCCCATGAAATAACCAATTTAATGTGTTGGGAATTTCGAATGCTCCAGTTCCTCGCCCAAATTCCAATCAACCTGTAACGAAATCATGATACTATGTGTGTTGAGAATTTAGAATCCTCCACTTCCCCTTCCAAATTCCCAACAAAACCATGGAATAAGAGAAGTTCACTCATTGCTAATTTCAACTCCTCCTCTTCCTCTCCCAAATTTCCACCAAACTCGAATGGAAGAACGGCATTTTGTGTGTGCCAAATTTAGAATCCTCCACTTCCCCTTCCAAATTCCCATAGAATAGCTGCATTCCGGGTATGGGGATTTTCAAAACATCCATATGCCCACTGAAATTCCCACGACAACCTCGGAAAAACAGCATTCATGGTGTTGGGAATATGGTATCCGCCATTTGCACTATCCAATTCCCAGCAAAACCATGCAATGACAGCACTCTGGGCATTGGGAATTTGGAATCCTCCAGTTCCACTCCCAAATACCAATAGAATAACAGCTTTGCAGGCATGGGGATATTGGAATCCTCGAGTTCCCTTCCAAAAAGCCCATGGAATAACGACATTCTGGGTATTGAGAATTGAGAATTTGCCCATTTCCCTCCCAGATCCCTAGGGAATAACGCACTTCTGGGTGTCACGTATTTCGAATCCTTCAAATCCGCACCATAACAGCCATGGAATAACAGAATTCTAGCTGTTAGGAATTGAGCATCCTCCAGTTCCCCTTCGAATTTCCCATGGAATCATGGCATTCTGGGTGTTGGCACTTTAGAATCTCCCATACACCCTCCCAAATAACCACGAAATTCACAAGGAATAACAGAATTCCAGATATCAGGAATCTATTATCTACCAGCTCTCCACGCAATTTCCCATGGAATCATGGCATTCCTGGTGCAGGGAATCTTGACTCCTGCAGTTATCCTCCCAAATCGCCATAGAAAAATGGAATTCTGCGTGTTGGGAATTAACAATCCCCCAGAAACCCACCCCAAATCCCACCACATTCCCAAAGAAAAGCAACTTTCCAGATGTCTGCAATTTGAAATATTCCAGTTCCCCACTCAAATTCCGATGGAATAACATCATCCCAAGTGTCAGGAATTGGAATCCTCCAGCTCCCTGAAAAAAATTCCCATGGAATCATGGGATTCCAGGTGTGAGGAATTGAGAATGCCCCGTACAGCCTCCCAGATTCCCACCACATTCCCATGGAATAACAACATTCCAGATTTCAGGAACTGAGAATCATCCTCTTCCCCTCCCAAATTCCCATGGAAACATGGCATTCTGTTACTTTCTAATTTGGAACTCTCCATAACCTTTCCCAAAATCCCACCAAATTCCCATGCAATAGCGGCATTCCAAGTATCAGGAATTTAGGATACCCCATTTCCGCATCCAAATTCCCATAGAATAACGGCCTTCCGGCTATCAGGAATTTCGAATCATCCATACGGTCTCCCATATTCCCATGGAATAACGCATACCCAAGCATGGGGAATTGAGTTTCATCTAGTTCCATACCCCAATTCCCATGGAATAACAGCATTCTGGGAGCTGAGTACTTGGAATCTGCCTATTTCACTCCCAAATGCTTAGGGAATAATGGCATTCTGGGCATTGGGAACGTTGAATCCTCATGTTGCCCTTGCAAATTCCCATGAAATAACCAATTTAATGTGTTGGGAATTTCGAATGCTCCAGTTCCTCGCCCAAATTCCAATCAACCTGTAACGAAATCATGATACTATGTGTGTGCGAAATTTAGAATCCTCCACTTCCCCTTCCAAATTCCCAACAAAACCATGGAATAAGAGAAGTTCACTCATTGCTAATTTCAACTCCTCCTCTTCCTCTCCCAAATTTCCACCAAACTCGAATGGAAGAACGGCATTTTGTGTGTGCGAAATTTAGAATCCTCCACTTCCCCTTCCAAATTCCCATAGAATAGCTGCATTCCGGGTATGGGGATTTTCAAAACATCCATATGCCCACTGAAATTCCCACGACAACCTCGGAAAAACAGCATTCATGGTGTTGGGAATATGGTATCCGCCATTTGCACTATCCAATTCCCAGCAAAACCATGCAATGACAGCACTCTGGGCATTGGGAATTTGGAATCCTCCAGTTCCACTCCCAAATACCAATAGAATAACAGCTTTGCAGGCATGGGGATATTGGAATCCTCGAGTTCCCTTCCAAAAAGCCCATGGAATAACGACATTCTGGGTATTGAGAATTGAGAATTTGCCCATTTCCCTCCCAGATCCCTAGGGAATAACGCACTTCTGGGTGTCACGTATTTCGAATCCTTCAAATCCGCACCATAACAGCCATGGAATAACAGAATTCTAGCTGTTAGGAATTGAGCATCCTCCAGTTCCCCTTCGAATTTCCCATGGAATCATGGCATTCTGGGTGTTGGCACTTTAGAATCTCCCATACACCCTCCCAAATAACCACGAAATTCACAAGGAATAACAGAATTCCAGATATCAGGAATCTATTATCTGCCAGCTCTCCACGCAATTTCCCATGGAATCATGGCATTCCTGGTGCAGGGAATCTTGACTCCTCCACTTATCCTCCCAAATCGCCATAGGAAAATGGCATTCTGCGTGTTGGGAATTAACAATCCCCCAGAAACCCACCCCAAATCCCACCACATTCCCAAAGAAAAGCAACTTTCCAGATGTCTGCAATTTGAAATATTCCAGTTCCCCACTCAAATTCCGATGGAACAACAGCATCCCAAGTGTCAGGAATTGGGAATCCTCCAGCTCCCTGAAAAAAATTCCCATGGAATCATGGGATTCCAGGTGTGAGGAATTGAGAATGCCCCGTACAGCCTCCCAGATTCCCACCACATTCCCATGGAATAACAACATTCCAGATTTCACGAACTGAGAATCATCCTCTTCCCCTCCCAAATTCCCATGGAAACATTGCATTCTGTTACTTTGTAATTTGGAACCCCCCAGAAGCTGTCCCAAAATCCCACCAAATTCCCATACAATAGCGGCATTCCAAGTATCAGGACTTTAGGATACCCCATTTCCTCATCCAAATTCCCATAGAATAACGGCCTTCCGGCTATCAGGAATTTCGAATCATCCATACGGTCTCCCATATTCCCATGGAATAACGCATACCCAAGCATGGGGAATTGAGTTTCATCTAGTTCCATACCCCAATTCCCATGGAATAACAGCATTCTGGGAGCTGAGTACTTGGAATCTGCCTATTTCACTCCCAAATGCTTAGGGAATAATGGCATTCTGGGCATTGGGAACGTTGAATCCTCATGTTCCCCTTGCAAATTCCCATGAAATAACCAATTTAATGTGTTGGGAATTTCGAATGCTCCAGTTCCTCGCCCAAATTCCAATCAACCTGTAACGAAATCATGATACTATGTGTGTGCGAAATTTAGAATCCTCCACTTCCCCTTCCAAATTCCCAACAAAACCATGGAATAAGAGAAGTTCACTCATTGCTAATTTCAACTCCTCCTCTTCCTCTCCCAAATTTCCACCAAACTCGAATGGAAGAACGGCATTTTGTGTGTGCGAAATTTAGAATCCTCCACTTCCCCTTCCAAATTCCCATAGAATAGCTGCATTCCGGGTATGGGGATTTTCAAAACATCCATATGCCCACTGAAATTCCCACGACAACCTCGGAAAAACAGCATTCATGGTGTTGGGAATATGGTATCCGCCATTTGCACTATCCAATTCCCAGCAAAACCATGCAATGACAGCACTCTGGGCATTGGGAATTTGGAATCCTCCAGTTCCACTCCCAAATACCAATAGAATAACAGCTTTGCAGGCATGGGGATATTGGAATCCTCGAGTTCCCTTCCAAAAAGCCCATGGAATAACGACATTCTGGGTATTGAGAATTGACAATTTGCCCATTTCCCTCCCAGATCCCTAGGGAATAACGCACTTCTGGGTGTCACGTATTTCGAATCCTTCAAATCCGCACCATAACAGCCATGGAATAACAGAATTCTAGCTGTTAGGAATTGAGCATCCTCCAGTTCCCCTTCGAATTTCCCATGGAATCATGGCATTCTGGGTGTTGGCACTTTAGAATCTCCCATACACCCTCCCAAATAACCACGAAATTCACAAGGAATAAAAGAATTCCAGATATCAGGAATCTATTATCTGCCAGCTCTCCACGCAATTTCCCATGGAATCATGGCATTCCTGGTGCAGGGAATCTTGACTCCTGCAGTTATCCTCCCAAATCGCCATAGGAAAATGGCATTCTGCGTGTTGGGAATTAACAATCCCCCAGAAACCCACCCCAAATCCCACCACATTCCCAAAGAAAAGCAACTTTCCAGATGTCTGCAATTTGAAATATTCCAGTTCCCCACTCAAATTCCGATGGAATAACATCATCCCAAGTGTCAGGAATTGGAATCCTCCAGCTCCCTGAAAAAAATTCCCATGGAATCATGGGATTCCAGGTGTGAGGAATTGAGAATGCCCCGTACAGCCTCCCAGATTCCCACCACATTCCCATGGAATAACAACATTCCAGATTTCAGGAACTGAGAATCATCCTCTTCCCCTCCCAAATTCCCATGGAAACATTGCATTCTGTTACTTTCTAATTTGGAACTCTCCATAACCTTTCCCAAAATCCCACCAAATTCCCATGCAATAGCGGCATTCCAAGTATCAGGAATTTAGGATACCCCATTTCCGCATCCAAATTCCCATAGAATAACAGCCTTCCGGCTATCAGGAATTTCGAATCATCCATACGGTCTCCCATATTCCCATGGAATAACACATACCCAAGCATGGGGAATTGAGTTTCATCTAGTTCCATACCCCAATTCCCATGGAATAACAGCATTCTGGGAGCTGAGTACTTGGAATCTGCCTATTTCACTCCCAAATGCTTAGGGAATAATGGCATTCTGGGCATTGGGAACGTTGAATCCTCATGTTCCCCTTGCAAATTCCCATGAAATAACCAATTTAATGTGTTGGGAATTTCGAATGCTCCAGTTCCTCGCCCAAATTCCAATCAACCTGTAACGAAATCATGATACTATGTGTGTTGAGAATTTAGAATCCTCCACTTCCCCTTCCAAATTCCCAACAAAACCATGGAATAAGAGCAGTTCACTCATTGCTAATTTCAACTCCTCCTCTTCCTCTCCCAAATTTCCACCAAACTCGAATGGAAGAATGGCATTTTGTGTGTGCGAAATTTAGAATCCTCCACTTCCCCTTCCAAATTCCCATAGAATAGCTGCATTCCGGGTATGGGGATTTTCAAAACATCCATATGCCCACTGAAATTCCCACGACAACCTCGGAAAAACAGCATTCATGGTGTTGGGAATATGGTATCCGCCATTTGCACTATCCAATTCCCAGCAAAACCATGGAATTACAGCACTCTGGGCATTGGGAATTTGGAATCCTCCAGTTCCACTCCCAAATTCCAATAGAATAACAGCTTTGCAGGCATGGGGATATTGGAATCCTCGAGTTCCCTTCCAAAAAGCCCATGGAATAACGACATTCTGGGTATTGAGAATTGAGAATTTGCCCATTTCCCTCCCAGATCCCTAGGGAATAACGCACTTCTGGGTGTCACGTATTTCGAATCCTTCAAATCCGCACCATAACAGCCATGGAATAACAGAATTCTAGCTGTTAGGAATTGAGCATCCTCCAGTTCCCCTTCGAATTTCCCATGGAATCATGGCATTCTGGGTGTTGGCACTTTAGAATCTCCCATACACCCTCCCAAATAACCACGAAATTCACAAGGAATAACAGAATTCCAGATATCAGGAATCTATTATCTGCCAGCTCTCCACGCAATTTCCCATGGAATCATGGCATTCCTGGTGCAGGGAATCTTGACTCCTCCACTTATCCTCCCAAATCGCCATAGAAAAATGGCATTCTGCGTGTTGGGAATTAACAATCCCCCAGAAACCCACCCCAAATCCCACCACATTCCCAAAGAAAAGCAACTTTCCAGATGTCTGCAATTTGAAATATTCCAGTTCCCCACTCAAATTCCGATGGAACAACAGCATCCCAAGTGTCAGGAATTGGGAATCCTCCAGCTCCCTGAAAAAAATTCCCATGGAATCATGGGATTCCAGGTGTGAGCAATTGAGAATGCCCCGTACAGCCTCCCAGATTCCCACCACATTCCCATGGAATAACAACATTCCAGATTTCAGGAACTGAGAATCATCCTCTTCCCCTCCCAAATTCCCATGGAAACATGGCATTCTGTTACTTTCTAATTTGGAACTCTCCATAACCTTTCCCAAAATCCCACCAAATTCCCATGCAATAGCGGCATTCCAAGTATCAGGAATTTAGGATACCCCATTTCCGCATCCAAATTCCCATAGAATAACAGCCTTCCGGCTATCAGGAATTTCGAATCATCCATACGGTCTCCCATATTCCCATGGAATAACACATACCCAAGCATGGGGAATTGAGTTTCATCTAGTTCCATACCCCAATTCCCATGGAATAACAGCATTCTGGGAGCTGAGTACTTGGAATCTGCCTATTTCACTCCCAAATGCTTAGGGAATAATGGCATTCTGGGCATTGGGAACGTTGAATCCTCATGTTCCCCTTGCAAATTCCCATGAAATAACCAATTTAATGTGTTGGGAATTTCGAATGCTCCAGTTCCTCACCCAAATTCCAATCAACCTGTAACGAAATCATGATACTATGTGTGTTGAGAATTTAGAATCCTCCACTTCCCCTTCCAAATTCCCAACAAAACCATGGAATAAGAGCAGTTCACTCATTGCTAATTTCAACTCCTCCTCTTCCTCTCCCAAATTTCCACCAAACTCGAATGGAAGAATGGCATTTTGTGTGTGCCAAATTTAGAATCCTCCACTTCCCCTTCCAAATTCCCATAGAATAGCTGCATTCCGGGTATGGGGATTTTCAAAACATCCATATGCCCACTTAAATTCCCACGAAAACCTCGGAAAAACAGCATTCATGGTGTTGGGAATATGGTATCCGCCATTTGCACTATCCAATTCCCAGCAAAACCATGCAATGACAGCACTCTGGGCATTGGGAATTTGGAATCCTCCAGTTCCACTCCCAAATACCAATAGAATAACAGCTTTGCAGGCATGGGGATATTGGAATCCTCGAGTTCCCTTCCAAAAAGCCCATGGAATAACGACATTCTGGGTATTGAGAATTGACAATTTGCCCATTTCCCTCCCAGATCCCTAGGGAATAACGCACTTCTGGGTGTCACGTATTTCGAATCCTTCAAATCCGCACCATAACAGCCATGGAATAACAGAATTCTAGCTGTTAGGAATTGAGCATCCTCCAGTTCCCCTTCGAATTTCCCATGGAATCATGGCATTCTGGGTGTTGGCACTTTAGAATCTCCCATACACCCTCCCAAATAACCACGAAATTCACAAGGAATAAAAGAATTCCAGATATCAGGAATCTATTATCTACCAGCTCTCCACGCAATTTCCCATGGAATCATGGCATTCCTGGTGCAGGGAATCTTGACTCCTGCAGTTATCCTCCCAAATCGCCATAGAAAAATGGAATTCTGTGTGTTGGGAATTAACAATCCCCCAGAAACCCACCCCAAATCCCACCACATTCCCAAAGAAAAGCAACTTTCCAGATGTCTGCAATTTGAAATATTCCAGTTCCCCACTCAAATTCCGATGGAATAACATCATCCCAAGTGTCAGGAATTGGAATCCTCCAGCTCCCTGAAAAAAATTCCCATGGAATCATGGGATTCCAGGTGTGAGGAATTGAGAATGCCCCGTACAGCCTCCCAGATTCCCACCACATTCCCATGGAATAACAACATTCCAGATTTCAGGAACTGAGAATCATCCTCTTCCCCTCCCAAATTCCCATGGAAACATGGCATTCTGTTACTTTCTAATTTGGAACTCTCCATAAACTTTCCCAAAATCCCACCAAATTCCCATGCAATAGCGGCATTCCAAGTATCAGGAATTTAGGATACCCCATTTCCGCATCCAAATTCCCATAGAATAACAGCCTTCCGGCTATCAGGAATTTCGAATCATCCATACGGTCTCCCATATTCCCATGGAATAACGCATACCCAAGCATGGGGAATTGAGTTTCATCTAGTTCCATACCCCAATTCCCATGGAATAACAGCATTCTGGGAGCTGAGTACTTGGAATCTGCCTATTTCACTCCCAAATGCTTAGGGAATAATGGCATTCTGGGCATTGGGAAGGTTGAATCCTCATGTTCCCCTTGCAAATTCCCATGAAATAACCAATTTAATGTGTTGGGAATTTCGAATGCTCCAGTTCCTCGCCCAAATTCCAATCAACCTGTAACGAAATCATGATACTATGTGTGTGCGAAATTTAGAATCCTCCACTTCCCCTTCCAAATTCCCAACAAAACCATGGAATAAGAGAAGTTCACTCATTGCTAATTTCAACTCCTCCTCTTCCTCTCCCAAATTTCCACCAAACTCGAATGGAAGAACGGCATTTTGTGTGTGCCAAATTTAGAATCCTCCACTTCCCCTTCCAAATTCCCATAGAATAGCTGCATTCCGGGTATGGGGATTTTCAAAACATCCATATGCCCACTGAAATTCCCACGACAACCTCGGAAAAACAGCATTCATGGTGTTGGGAATATGGTATCCGCCATTTGCACTATCCAATTCCCAGCAAAACCATGCAATGACAGCACTCTGGGCATTGGGAATTTGGAATCCTCCAGTTCCACTCCCAAATACCAATAGAATAACAGCTTTGCAGGCATGGGGATATTGGAATCCTCGAGTTCCCTTCCAAAAAGCCCATGGAATAACGACATTCTGGGTATTGAGAATTGACAATTTGCCCATTTCCCTCCCAGATCCCTAGGGAATAACGCACTTCTGGGTGTCACGTATTTCGAATCCTTCAAATCCGCACCATAACAGCCATGGAATAACAGAATTCTAGCTGTTAGGAATTGAGCATCCTCCAGTTCCCCTTCGAATTTCCCATGGAATCATGGCATTCTGGGTGTTGGCACTTTAGAATCTCCCATACACCCTCCCAAATAACCACGAAATTCACAAGGAATAACAGAATTCCAGATATCAGGAATCTATTATCTGCCAGCTCTCCACGCAATTTCCCATGGAATCATGGCATTCCTGGTGCAGGGAATCTTGACTCCTCCACTTATCCTCCCAAATCGCCATAGGAAAAAGGAATTCTGCGTGTTGGGAATTAACAATCCCCCAGAAACCCACCCCAAATCCCACCACATTCCCAAAGAAAAGCAACTTTCCAGATGTCTGCAATTTGAAATATTCCAGTTCCCCACTCAAATTCCGATGGAACAACAGCATCCCAAGTGTCAGGAATTGGGAATCCTCCAGCTCCCTGAAAAAAATTCCCATGGAATCATGGGATTCCAGGTGTGAGCAATTGAGAATGCCCCGTACAGCCTCCCAGATTCCCACCACATTCCCATGGAATAACAACATTCCAGATTTCAGGAACTGAGAATCATCCTCTTCCCCTCCCAAATTCCCATGGAAACATTGCATTCTGTTACTTTGTAATTTGGAACCCCCCAGAAGCTGTCCCAAAATCCCACCAAATTCCCATACAATAGCGGCATTCCAAGTATCAGGACTTTAGGATACCCCATTTCCTCATCCAAATTCCCATAGAATAACGGCCTTCCGGCTATCAGGAATTTCGAATCATCCATACGGTCTCCCATATTCCCATGGAATAACGCATACCCAAGCATGGGGAATTGAGTTTCATCTAGTTCCATACCCCAATTCCCATGGAATAACAGCATTCTGGGAGCTGAGTACTTGGAATCTGCCTATTTCACTCCCAAATGCTTAGGGAATAATGGCATTCTGGGCATTGGGAAGGTTGAATCCTCATGTTCCCCTTGCAAATTCCCATGAAATAACCAATTTAATGTGTTGGGAATTTCGAATGCTCCAGTTCCTCGCCCAAATTCCAATCAACCTGTAACGAAATCATGATACTATGTGTGTGCGAAATTTAGAATCCTCCACTTCCCCTTCCAAATTCCCAACAAAACCATGGAATAAGAGAAGTTCACTCATTGCTAATTTCAACTCCTCCTCTTCCTCTCCCAAATTTCCACCAAACTCGAATGGAAGAACGGCATTTTGTGTGTGCGAAATTTAGAATCCTCCACTTCCCCTTCCAAATTCCCATAGAATAGCTGCATTCCGGGTATGGGGATTTTCAAAACATCCATATGCCCACTGAAATTCCCACGACAACCTCGGAAAAACAGCATTCATGGTGTTGGGAATATGGTATCCGCCATTTGCACTATCCAATTCCCAGCAAAACCATGCAATGACAGCACTCTGGGCATTGGGAATTTGGAATCCTCCAGTTCCACTCCCAAATACCAATAGAATAACAGCTTTGCAGGCATGGGGATATTGGAATCCTCGAGTTCCCTTCCAAAAAGCCCATGGAATAACGACATTCTGGGTATTGAGAATTGAGAATTTGCCCATTTCCCTCCCAGATCCCTAGGGAATAACGCACTTCTGGGTGTCACGTATTTCGAATCCTTCAAATCCGCACCATAACAGCCATGGAATAACAGAATTCTAGCTGTTAGGAATTGAGCATCCTCCAGTTCCCCTTCGAATTTCCCATGGAATCATGGCATTCTGGGTGTTGGCACTTTAGAATCTCCCATACACCCTCCCAAATAACCACGAAATTCACAAGGAATAACAGAATTCCAGATATCAGGAATCTATTATCTGCCAGCTCTCCACGCAATTTCCCATGGAATCATGGCATTCCTGGTGCAGGGAATCTTGACTCCTCCACTTATCCTCCCAAATCGCCATAGAAAAATGGCATTCTGCGTGTTGGGAATTAACAATCCCCCAGAAACCCACCCCAAATCCCACCACATTCCCAAAGAAAAGCAACTTTCCAGATGTCTGCAATTTGAAATATTCCAGTTCCCCACTCAAATTCCGATGGAACAACAGCATCCCAAGTGTCAGGAATTGGGAATCCTCCAGCTCCCTGAAAAAAATTCCCATGGAATCATGGGATTCCAGGTGTGAGCAATTGAGAATGCCCCGTACAGCCTCCCAGATTCCCACCACATTCCCATGGAATAACAACATTCCAGATTTCAGGAACTGAGAATCATCCTCTTCCCCTCCCAAATTCCCATGGAAACATGGCATTCTGTTACTTTCTAATTTGGAACTCTCCATAACCTTTCCCAAAATCCCACCAAATTCCCATGCAATAGCGGCATTCCAAGTATCAGGAATTTAGGATACCCCATTTCCGCATCCAAATTCCCATAGAATAACAGCCTTCCGGCTATCAGGAATTTCGAATCATCCATACGGTCTCCCATATTCCCATGGAATAACACATACCCAAGCATGGGGAATTGAGTTTCATCTAGTTCCATACCCCAATTCCCATGGAATAACAGCATTCTGGGAGCTGAGTACTTGGAATCTGCCTATTTCACTCCCAAATGCTTAGGGAATAATGGCATTCTGGGCATTGGGAACGTTGAATCCTCATGTTCCCCTTGCAAATTCCCATGAAATAACCAATTTAATGTGTTGGGAATTTCGAATGCTCCAGTTCCTCGCCCAAATTCCAATCAACCTGTAACGAAATCATGATACTATGTGTGTTGAGAATTTAGAATCCTCCACTTCCCCTTCCAAATTCCCAACAAAACCATGGAATAAGAGCAGTTCACTCATTGCTAATTTCAACTCCTCCTCTTCCTCTCCCAAATTTCCACCAAACTCGAATGGAAGAATGGCATTTTGTGTGTGCCAAATTTAGAATCCTCCACTTCCCCTTCCAAATTCCCATAGAATAGCTGCATTCCGGGTATGGGGATTTTCAAAACATCCATATGCCCACTTAAATTCCCACGAAAACCTCGGAAAAACAGCATTCATGGTGTTGGGAATATGGTATCCGCCATTTGCACTATCCAATTCCCAGCAAAACCATGCAATGACAGCACTCTGGGCATTGGGAATTTGGAATCCTCCAGTTCCACTCCCAAATACCAATAGAATAACAGCTTTGCAGGCATGGGGATATTGGAATCCTCGAGTTCCCTTCCAAAAAGCCCATGGAATAACGACATTCTGGGTATTGAGAATTGACAATTTGCCCATTTCCCTCCCAGATCCCTAGGGAATAACGCACTTCTGGGTGTCACGTATTTCGAATCCTTCAAATCCGCACCATAACAGCCATGGAATAACAGAATTCTAGCTGTTAGGAATTGAGCATCCTCCAGTTCCCCTTCGAATTTCCCATGGAATCATGGCATTCTGGGTGTTGGCACTTTAGAATCTCCCATACACCCTCCCAAATAACCACGAAATTCACAAGGAATAACAGAATTCCAGATATCAGGAATCTATTATCTACCAGCTCTCCACGCAATTTCCCATGGAATCATGGCATTCCTGGTGCAGGGAATCTTGACTCCTGCAGTTATCCTCCCAAATCGCCATAGAAAAATGGAATTCTGTGTGTTGGGAATTAACAATCCCCCAGAAACCCACCCCAAATCCCACCACATTCCCAAAGAAAAGCAACTTTCCAGATGTCTGCAATTTGAAATATTCCAGTTCCCCACTCAAATTCCGATGGAATAACATCATCCCAAGTGTCAGGAATTGGAATCCTCCAGCTCCCTGAAAAAAATTCCCATGGAATCATGGGATTCCAGGTGTGAGGAATTGAGAATGCCCCGTACAGCCTCCCAGATTCCCACCACATTCCCATGGAATAACAACATTCCAGATTTCAGGAACTGAGAATCATCCTCTTCCCCTCCCAAATTCCCATGGAAACATGGCATTCTGTTACTTTCTAATTTGGAACTCTCCATAAACTTTCCCAAAATCCCACCAAATTCCCATGCAATAGCGGCATTCCAAGTATCAGGAATTTAGGATACCCCATTTCCGCATCCAAATTCCCATAGAATAACAGCCTTCCGGCTATCAGGAATTTCGAATCATCCATACGGTCTCCCATATTCCCATGGAATAACGCATACCCAAGCATGGGGAATTGAGTTTCATCTAGTTCCATACCCCAATTCCCATGGAATAACAGCATTCTGGGAGCTGAGTACTTGGAATCTGCCTATTTCACTCCCAAATGCTTAGGGAATAATGGCATTCTGGGCATTGGGAAGGTTGAATCCTCATGTTCCCCTTGCAAATTCCCATGAAATAACCAATTTAATGTGTTGGGAATTTCGAATGCTCCAGTTCCTCGCCCAAATTCCAATCAACCTGTAACGAAATCATGATACTATGTGTGTGCGAAATTTAGAATCCTCCACTTCCCCTTCCAAATTCCCAACAAAACCATGGAATAAGAGAAGTTCACTCATTGCTAATTTCAACTCCTCCTCTTCCTCTCCCAAATTTCCACCAAACTCGAATGGAAGAACGGCATTTTGTGTGTGCCAAATTTAGAATCCTCCACTTCCCCTTCCAAATTCCCATAGAATAGCTGCATTCCGGGTATGGGGATTTTCAAAACATCCATATGCCCACTGAAATTCCCACGACAACCTCGGAAAAACAGCATTCATGGTGTTGGGAATATGGTATCCGCCATTTGCACTATCCAATTCCCAGCAAAACCATGCAATGACAGCACTCTGGGCATTGGGAATTTGGAATCCTCCAGTTCCACTCCCAAATACCAATAGAATAACAGCTTTGCAGGCATGGGGATATTGGAATCCTCGAGTTCCCTTCCAAAAAGCCCATGGAATAACGACATTCTGGGTATTGAGAATTGACAATTTGCCCATTTCCCTCCCAGATCCCTAGGGAATAACGCACTTCTGGGTGTCACGTATTTCGAATCCTTCAAATCCGCACCATAACAGCCATGGAATAACAGAATTCTAGCTGTTAGGAATTGAGCATCCTCCAGTTCCCCTTCGAATTTCCCATGGAATCATGGCATTCTGGGTGTTGGCACTTTAGAATCTCCCATACACCCTCCCAAATAACCACGAAATTCACAAGGAATAACAGAATTCCAGATATCAGGAATCTATTATCTGCCAGCTCTCCACGCAATTTCCCATGGAATCATGGCATTCCTGGTGCAGGGAATCTTGACTCCTCCACTTATCCTCCCAAATCGCCATAGGAAAAAGGAATTCTGCGTGTTGGGAATTAACAATCCCCCAGAAACCCACCCCAAATCCCACCACATTCCCAAAGAAAAGCAACTTTCCAGATGTCTGCAATTTGAAATATTCCAGTTCCCCACTCAAATTCCGATGGAACAACAGCATCCCAAGTGTCAGGAATTGGGAATCCTCCAGCTCCCTGAAAAAAATTCCCATGGAATCATGGGATTCCAGGTGTGAGCAATTGAGAATGCCCCGTACAGCCTCCCAGATTCCCACCACATTCCCATGGAATAACAACATTCCAGATTTCACGAACTGAGAATCATCCTCTTCCCCTCCCAAATTCCCATGGAAACATTGCATTCTGTTACTTTGTAATTTGGAACCCCCCAGAAGCTGTCCCAAAATCCCACCAAATTCCCATACAATAGCGGCATTCCAAGTATCAGGACTTTAGGATACCCCATTTCCTCATCCAAATTCCCATAGAATAACGGCCTTCCGGCTATCAGGAATTTCGAATCATCCATACGGTCTCCCATATTCCCATGGAATAACGCATACCCAAGCATGGGGAATTGAGTTTCATCTAGTTCCATACCCCAATTCCCATGGAATAACAGCATTCTGGGAGCTGAGTACTTGGAATCTGCCTATTTCACTCCCAAATGCTTAGGGAATAATGGCATTCTGGGCATTGGGAAGGTTGAATCCTCATGTTCCCCTTGCAAATTCCCATGAAATAACCAATTTAATGTGTTGGGAATTTCGAATGCTCCAGTTCCTCGCCCAAATTCCAATCAACCTGTAACGAAATCATGATACTATGTGTGTGCGAAATTTAGAATCCTCCACTTCCCCTTCCAAATTCCCAACAAAACCATGGAATAAGAGAAGTTCACTCATTGCTAATTTCAACTCCTCCTCTTCCTCTCCCAAATTTCCACCAAACTCGAATGGAAGAACGGCATTTTGTGTGTGCGAAATTTAGAATCCTCCACTTCCCCTTCCAAATTCCCATAGAATAGCTGCATTCCGGGTATGGGGATTTTCAAAACATCCATATGCCCACTGAAATTCCCACGACAACCTCGGAAAAACAGCATTCATGGTGTTGGGAATATGGTATCCGCCATTTGCACTATCCAATTCCCAGCAAAACCATGCAATGACAGCACTCTGGGCATTGGGAATTTGGAATCCTCCAGTTCCACTCCCAAATTCCAATAGAATAACAGCTTTGCAGGCATGGGGATATTGGAATCCTCGAGTTCCCTTCCAAAAAGCCCATGGAATAACGACATTCTGGGTATTGAGAATTGAGAATTTGCCCATTTCCCTCCCAGATCCCTAGGGAATAACGCACTTCTGGGTGTCACGTATTTCGAATCCTTCAAATCCGCACCATAACAGCCATGGAATAACAGAATTCTAGCTGTTAGGAATTGAGCATCCTCCAGTTCCCCTTCGAATTTCCCATGGAATCATGGCATTCTGGGTGTTGGCACTTTAGAATCTCCCATACACCCTCCCAAATAACCACGAAATTCACAAGGAATAACAGAATTCCAGATATCAGGAATCTATTATCTGCCAGCTCTCCACGCAATTTCCCATGGAATCATGGCATTCCTGGTGCAGGGAATCTTGACTCCTCCACTTATCCTCCCAAATCGCCATAGGAAAAAGGAATTCTGCGTGTTGGGAATTAACAATCCCCCAGAAACCCACCCCAAATCCCACCACATTCCCAAAGAAAAGCAACTTTCCAGATGTCTGCAATTTGAAATATTCCAGTTCCCCACTCAAATTCCGATGGAACAACAGCATCCCAAGTGTCAGGAATTGGGAATCCTCCAGCTCCCTGAAAAAAATTCCCATGGAATCATGGGATTCCAGGTGTGAGCAATTGAGAATGCCCCGTACAGCCTCCCAGATTCCCACCACATTCCCATGGAATAACAACATTCCAGATTTCACGAACTGAGAATCATCCTCTTCCCCTCCCAAATTCCCATGGAAACATTGCATTCTGTTACTTTCTAATTTGGAACCCCCCAGAAGCTGTCCCAAAATCCCACCAAATTCCCATACAATAGCGGCATTCCAAGTATCAGGACTTTAGGATACCCCATTTCCTCATCCAAATTCCCATAGAATAACGGCCTTCCGGCTATCAGGAATTTCGAATCATCCATACGGTCTCCCATATTCCCATGGAATAACGCATACCCAAGCATGGGGAATTGAGTTTCATCTAGTTCCATACCCCAATTCCCATGGAATAACAGCATTCTGGGAGCTGAGTACTTGGAATCTGCCTATTTCACTCCCAAATGCTTAGGGAATAATGGCATTCTGGGCATTGGGAACGTTGAATCCTCATGTTCCCCTTGCAAATTCCCATGAAATAACCAATTTAATGTGTTGGGAATTTCGAATGCTCCAGTTCCTCGCCCAAATTCCAATCAACCTGTAACGAAATCATGATACTATGTGTGTGCGAAATTTAGAATCCTCCACTTCCCCTTCCAAATTCCCAACAAAACCATGGAATAAGAGAAGTTCACTCATTGCTAATTTCAACTCCTCCTCTTCCTCTCCCAAATTTCCACCAAACTCGAATGGAAGAATGGCATTTTGTGTGTGCGAAATTTAGAATCCTCCACTTCCCCTTCCAAATTCCCATAGAATAGCTGCATTCCGGGTATGGGGATTTTCAAAACATCCATATGCCCACTTAAATTCCCACGACAACCTCGGAAAAACAGCATTCATGGTGTTGGGAATATGGTATCCGCCATTTGCACTATCCAATTCCCAGCAAAACCATGCAATGACAGCACTCTGGGCATTGGGAATTTGGAATCCTCCAGTTCCACTCCCAAATACCAATAGAATAACAGCTTTGCAGGCATGGGGATATTGGAATCCTCGAGTTCCCTTCCAAAAAGCCCATGGAATAACGACATTCTGGGTATTGAGAATTGACAATTTGCCCATTTCCCTCCCAGATCCCTAGGGAATAACGCACTTCTGGGTGTCACGTATTTCGAATCCTTCAAATCCGCACCATAACAGCCATGGAATAACAGAATTCTAGCTGTTAGGAATTGAGCATCCTCCAGTTCCCCTTCGAATTTCCCATGGAATCATGGCATTCTGGGTGTTGGCACTTTAGAATCTCCCATACACCCTCCCAAATAACCACGAAATTCACAAGGAATAACAGAATTCCAGATATCAGGAATCTATTATCTGCCAGCTCTCCACGCAATTTCCCATGGAATCATGGCATTCCTGGTGCAGGGAATCTTGACTCCTGCAGTTATCCTCCCAAATCGCCATAGGAAAATGGCATTCTGCGTGTTGGGAATTAACAATCCCCCAGAAACCCACCCCAAATCCCACCACATTCCCAAAGAAAAGCAACTTTCCAGATGTCTGCAATTTGAAATATTCCAGTTCCCCACTCAAATTCCGATGGAACAACAGCATCCCAAGTGTCAGGAATTGGGAATGCTCCAGCTCCCTGAAAAAAATTCCCATGGAATCATGGGATTCCAGGTGTGAGGAATTGAGAATGCCCCGTACAGCCTCCCAGATTCCCACCACATTCCCATGGAATAACAACATTCCAGATTTCAGGAACTGAGAATCATCCTCTTCCCCTCCCAAATTCCCATGGAAACATTGCATTCTGTTACTTTGTAATTTGGAACCCCCCAGAAGCTGTCCCAAAATCCCACCAAATTCCCATACAATAGCGGCATTCCAAGTATCAGGACTTTAGGATACCCCATTTCCTCATCCAAATTCCCATAGAATAACGGCCTTCCGGCTATCAGGAATTTCGAATCATCCATACGGTCTCCCATATTCCCATGGAATAACGCATACCCAAGCATGGGGAATTGAGTTTCATCTAGTTCCATACCCCAATTCCCATGGAATAACAGCATTCTGGGAGCTGAGTACTTGGAATCTGCCTATTTCACTCCCAAATGCTTAGGGAATAATGGCATTCTGGGCATTGGGAACGTTGAATCCTCATGTTCCCCTTGCAAATTCCCATGAAATAACCAATTTAATGTGTTGGGAATTTCGAATGCTCCAGTTCCTCGCCCAAATTCCAATCAACCTGTAACGAAATCATGATACTATGTGTGTGCGAAATTTAGAATCCTCCACTTCCCCTTCCAAATTCCCAACAAAACCATGGAATAAGAGAAGTTCACTCATTGCTAATTTCAACTCCTCCTCTTCCTCTCCCAAATTTCCACCAAACTCGAATGGAAGAATGGCATTTTGTGTGTGCGAAATTTAGAATCCTCCACTTCCCCTTCCAAATTCCCATAGAATAGCTGCATTCCGGGTATGGGGATTTTCAAAACATCCATATGCCCACTTAAATTCCCACGACAACCTCGGAAAAACAGCATTCATGGTGTTGGGAATATGGTATCCGCCATTTGCACTATCCAATTCCCAGCAAAACCATGCAATGACAGCACTCTGGGCATTGGGAATTTGGAATCCTCCAGTTCCACTCCCAAATACCAATAGAATAACAGCTTTGCAGGCATGGGGATATTGGAATCCTCGAGTTCCCTTCCAAAAAGCCCATGGAATAACGACATTCTGGGTATTGAGAATTGACAATTTGCCCATTTCCCTCCCAGATCCCTAGGGAATAACGCACTTCTGGGTGTCACGTATTTCGAATCCTTCAAATCCGCACCATAACAGCCATGGAATAACAGAATTCTAGCTGTTAGGAATTGAGCATCCTCCAGTTCCCCTTCGAATTTCCCATGGAATCATGGCATTCTGGGTGTTGGCACTTTAGAATCTCCCATACACCCTCCCAAATAACCACGAAATTCACAAGGAATAACAGAATTCCAGATATCAGGAATCTATTATCTACCAGCTCTCCACGCAATTTCCCATGGAATCATGGCATTCCTGGTGCAGGGAATCTTGACTCCTGCAGTTATCCTCCCAAATCGCCATAGGAAAATGGCATTCTGCGTGTTGGGAATTAACAATCCCCCAGAAACCCACCCCAAATCCCACCACATTCCCAAAGAAAAGCAACTTTCCAGATGTCTGCAATTTGAAATATTCCAGTTCCCCACTCAAATTCCGATGGAACAACAGCATCCCAAGTGTCAGGAATTGGGAATCCTCCAGCTCCCTGAAAAAAATTCCCATGGAATCATGGGATTCCAGGTGTGAGGAATTGAGAATGCCCCGTACAGCCTCCCAGATTCCCACCACATTCCCATGGAATAACAACATTCCAGATTTCAGGAACTGAGAATCATCCTCTTCCCCTCCCAAATTCCCATGGAAACATTGCATTCTGTTACTTTGTAATTTGGAACCCCCCAGAAGCTGTCCCAAAATCCCACCAAATTCCCATACAATAGCGGCATTCCAAGTATCAGGACTTTAGGATACCCCATTTCCTCATCCAAATTCCCATAGAATAACGGCCTTCCGGCTATCAGGAATTTCGAATCATCCATACGGTCTCCCATATTCCCATGGAATAACGCATACCCAAGCATGGGGAATTGAGTTTCATCTAGTTCCATACCCCAATTCCCATGGAATAACAGCATTCTGGGAGCTGAGTACTTGGAATCTGCCTATTTCACTCCCAAATGCTTAGGGAATAATGGCATTCTGGGCATTGGGAACGTTGAATCCTCATGTTCCCCTTGCAAATTCCCATGAAATAACCAATTTAATGTGTTGGGAATTTCGAATGCTCCAGTTCCTCGCCCAAATTCCAATCAACCTGTAACGAAATCATGATACTATGTGTGTGCGAAATTTAGAATCCTCCACTTCCCCTTCCAAATTCCCAACAAAACCATGGAATAAGAGCAGTTCACTCATTGCTAATTTCAACTCCTCCTCTTCCTCTCCCAAATTTCCACCAAACTCGAATGGAAGAACGGCATTTTGTGTGTGCCAAATTTAGAATCCTCCACTTCCCCTTCCAAATTCCCATAGAATAGCTGCATTCCGGGTATGGGGATTTTCAAAACATCCATATGCCCACTGAAATTCCCACGACAACCTCGGAAAAACAGCATTCATGGTGTTGGGAATATGGTATCCGCCATTTGCACTATCCAATTCCCAGCAAAACCATGCAATGACAGCACTCTGGGCATTGGGAATTTGGAATCCTCCAGTTCCACTCCCAAATACCAATAGAATAACAGCTTTGCAGGCATGGGGATATTGGAATCCTCGAGTTCCCTTCCAAAAAGCCCATGGAATAACGACATTCTGGGTATTGAGAATTGAGAATTTGCCCATATCCCTCCCAGATCCCTAGGGAATAACGCACTTCTGGGTGTCACGTATTTCGAATCCTTCAGCTCCACACCATAACCGCCATGGAATATCAGAATTCCAGGTGTTAGGAATTGAGCATCCTCCAGTTCCCCTTCGAATTTCCCATGGAATCATGGCATTCTGGGTGTTGGCACTTTAGAATCTCCCATACACCCTCCCAAATAACCACGAAATTCACAAGGAATAACAGAATTCCAGATATCAGGAATCTATTATCTGCCAGCTCTCCACGCAATTTCCCATGGAATCATGGCATTCCTGGTGCAGGGAATCTTGACTCCTGCAGTTATCCTCCCAAATCGCCATAGAAAAATGGAATTCTGTGTGTTGGGAATTAACAATCCCCCAGAAACCCACCCCAAATCCCAGCATATTCCCAAAGAAAAGCAACTTTCCAGATGTCTGCAATTTGAAATATTCCAGTTCCCCACTCAAATTCCGATGGAATAACATCATCCCAAGTGTCAGGAATTGGAATCCTCCAGCTCCCTGAAAAAAATTCCCATGGAATCATGGGATTCCAGGTGTGAGGAATTGAGAATGCCCCGTACAGCCTCCCAGATTCCCACCACATTCCCATGGAATAACAACATTCCAGATTTCACGAACTGAGAATCATCCTCTTCCCCTCCCAAATTCCCATGGAAACATTCCATTCTGTTACTTTGTAATTTATAACCCCCCAGAAGCTGTCCCAAAATCCCACCAAATTCCCATGCAATAGCGGCATTCCAAGTATCAGGAATTTAGGATACCCCATTTCCTCATCCAAATTCCCATAGAATAACGGCCTTCCGGCTATCAGGAATTTCGAATCATCCATACGGTCTCCCATATTCCCATGGAGTAACGCATACCCAAGCATGGGGAATTGAGTTTCATCTAGTTCCATACCCCAATTCCCATGGAATAACAGCATTCTGGGAGCTGAGTACTTGGAATCTGCCTATTTCACTCCCAAATGCTTAGGGAATAATGGCATTCTGGGCATTGGGAACGTTGAATCCTCATGTTCCCCTTGCAAATTCCCATGAAATAACCAATTTAATGTGTTGGGAATTTCGAATGCTCCAGTTCCTCGCCCAAATTCCAATCAACCTGTAACGAAATCATGATACTATGTGTGTGCGAAATTTAGAATCCTCCACTTCCCCTTCCAAATTCCCAACAAAACCATGGAATAAGAGAAGTTCACTCATTGCTAATTTCAACTCCTCCTCTTCCTCTCCCAAATTTCCACCAAACTCGAATGGAAGAATGGCATTTTGTGTGTGCGAAATTTAGAATCCTCCACTTCCCCTTCCAAATTCCCATAGAATAGCTGCATTCCGGGTATGGGGATTTTCAAAACATCCATATGCCCACTGAAATTCCCACGACAACCTCGGAAAAACAGCATTCATGGTGTTGGGAATATGGTATCCGCCATTTGCACTATCCAATTCCCAGCAAAACCATGCAATGACAGCACTCTGGGCATTGGGAATTTGGAATCCTCCAGTTCCACTCCCAAATACCAATAGAATAACAGCTTTGCAGGCATGGGGATATTGGAATCCTCGAGTTCCCTTCCAAAAAGCCCATGGAATAACGACATTCTGGGTATTGAGAATTGAGAATTTGCCCATTTCCCTCCCAGATCCCTAGGGAATAACGCACTTCTGGGTGTCACGTATTTCGAATCCTTCAAATCCGCACCATAACAGCCATGGAATAACAGAATTCTAGCTGTTAGGAATTGAGCATCCTCCAGTTCCCCTTCGAATTTCCCATGGAATCATGGCATTCTGGGTGTTGGCACTTTAGAATCTCCCATACACCCTCCCAAATAACCACGAAATTCACAAGGAATAACAGAATTCCAGATATCAGGAATCTATTATCTGCCAGCTCTCCACGCAATTTCCCATGGAATCATGGCATTCCTGGTGCAGGGAATCTTGACTCCTGCAGTTATCCTCCCAAATCGCCATAGGAAAATGGCATTCTGCGTGTTGGGAATTAACAATCCCCCAGAAACCCACCCCAAATCCCACCACATTCCCAAAGAAAAGCAACTTTCCAGATGTCTGCAATTTGAAATATTCCAGTTCCCCACTCAAATTCCGATGGAACAACAGCATCCCAAGTGTCAGGAATTGGGAATGCTCCAGCTCCCTGAAAAAAATTCCCATGGAATCATGGGATTCCAGGTGTGAGGAATTGAGAATGCCCCGTACAGCCTCCCAGATTCCCACCACATTCCCATGGAATAACAACATTCCAGATTTCACGAACTGAGAATCATCCTCTTCCCCTCCCAAATTCCCATGGAAACATTGCATTCTGTTACTTTGTAATTTGGAACCCCCCAGAAGCTGTCCCAAAATCCCACCAAATTCCCATACAATAGCGGCATTCCAAGTATCAGGACTTTAGGATACCCCATTTCCTCATCCAAATTCCCATAGAATAACGGCCTTCCGGCTATCAGGAATTTCGAATCATCCATACGGTCTCCCATATTCCCATGGAATAACGCATACCCAAGCATGGGGAATTGAGTTTCATCTAGTTCCATACCCCAATTCCCATGGAATAACAGCATTCTGGGAGCTGAGTACTTGGAATCTGCCTATTTCACTCCCAAATGCTTAGGGAATAATGGCATTCTGGGCATTGGGAACGTTGAATCCTCATGTTCCCCTTGCAAATTCCCATGAAATAACCAATTTAATGTGTTGGGAATTTCGAATGCTCCAGTTCCTCGCCCAAATTCCAATCAACCTGTAACAAAATCATGATACTATGTGTGTGCGAAATTTAGAATCCTCCACTTCCCCTTCCAAATTCCCAACAAAACCATGGAATAAGAGAAGTTCACTCATTGCTAATTTCAACTCCTCCTCTTCCTCTCCCAAATTTCCACCAAACTCGAATGGAAGAACGGCATTTTGTGTGTGCCAAATTTAGAATCCTCCACTTCCCCTTCCAAATTCCCATAGAATAGCTGCATTCCGGGTATGGGGATTTTCAAAACATCCATATGCCCACTGAAATTCCCACGACAACCTCGGAAAAACAGCATTCATGGTGTTGGGAATATGGTATCCGCCATTTGCACTATCCAATTCCCAGCAAAACCATGCAATGACAGCACTCTGGGCATTGGGAATTTGGAATCCTCCAGTTCCACTCCCAAATTCCAATAGAATAACAGCTTTGCAGGCATGGGGATATTGGAATCCTCGAGTTCCCTTCCAAAAAGCCCATGGAATAACGACATTCTGGGTATTGAGAATTGAGAATTTGCCCATTTCCCTCCCAGATCCCTAGGGAATAACGCACTTCTGGGTGTCACGTATTTCGAATCCTTCAAATCCGCACCATAACAGCCATGGAATAACAGAATTCTAGCTGTTAGGAATTGAGCATCCTCCAGTTCCCCTTCGAATTTCCCATGGAATCATGGCATTCTGGGTGTTGGCACTTTAGAATCTCCCATACACCCTCCCAAATAACCACGAAATTCACAAGGAATAACAGAATTCCAGATATCAGGAATCTATTATCTGCCAGCTCTCCACGCAATTTCCCATGGAATCATGGCATTCCTGGTGCAGGGAATCTTGACTCCTCCACTTATCCTCCCAAATCGCCATAGAAAAATGGCATTCTGCGTGTTGGGAATTAACAATCCCCCAGAAACCCACCCCAAATCCCACCACATTCCCAAAGAAAAGCAACTTTCCAGATGTCTGCAATTTGAAATATTCCAGTTCCCCACTCAAATTCCGATGGAACAACAGCATCCCAAGTGTCAGGAATTGGGAATCCTCCAGCTCCCTGAAAAAAATTCCCATTGAATCATGGGATTCCAGGTGTGAGGAATTGAGAATGCCCCGTACAGCCTCCCAGATTCCCACCACATTCCCATGGAATAACAACATTCCAGATTTCACGAACTGAGAATCATCCTCTTCCCCTCCCAAATTCCCATGGAAACATTGCATTCTGTTACTTTGTAATTTGGAACCCCCCAGAAGCTGTCCCAAAATCCCACCAAATTCCCATACAATAGCGGCATTCCAAGTATCAGGACTTTAGGATACCCCATTTCCTCATCCAAATTCCCATAGAATAACGGCCTTCCGGCTATCAGGAATTTCGAATCATCCATACGGTCTCCCATATTCCCATGGAATAACGCATACCCAAGCATGGGGAATTGAGTTTCATCTAGTTCCATACCCCAATTCCCATGGAATAACAGCATTCTGGGAGCTGAGTACTTGGAATCTGCCTATTTCACTCCCAAATGCTTAGGGAATAATGGCATTCTGGGCATTGGGAACGTTGAATCCTCATGTTCCCCTTGCAAATTCCCATGAAATAACCAATTTAATGTGTTGGGAATTTCGAATGCTCCAGTTCCTCGCCCAAATTCCAATCAACCTGTAACGAAATCATGATACTATGTGTGTGCGAAATTTAGAATCCTCCACTTCCCCTTCCAAATTCCCAACAAAACCATGGAATAAGAGCAGTTCACTCATTGCTAATTTCAACTCCTCCTCTTCCTCTCCCAAATTTCCACCAAACTCGAATGGAAGAACGGCATTTTGTGTGTGCCAAATTTAGAATCCTCCACTTCCCCTTCCAAATTCCCATAGAATAGCTGCATTCCGGGTATGGGGATTTTCAAAACATCCATATGCCCACTGAAATTCCCACGACAACCTCGGAAAAACAGCATTCATGGTGTTGGGAATATGGTATCCGCCATTTGCACTATCCAATTCCCAGCAAAACCATGCAATGACAGCACTCTGGGCATTGGGAATTTGGAATCCTCCAGTTCCACTCCCAAATACCAATAGAATAACAGCTTTGCAGGCATGGGGATATTGGAATCCTCGAGTTCCCTTCCAAAAAGCCCATGGAATAACGACATTCTGGGTATTGAGAATTGAGAATTTGCCCATATCCCTCCCAGATCCCTAGGGAATAACGCACTTCTGGGTGTCACGTATTTCGAATCCTTCAGCTCCACACCATAACCGCCATGGAATATCAGAATTCCAGGTGTTAGGAATTGAGCATCCTCCAGTTCCCCTTCGAATTTCCCATGGAATCATGGCATTCTGGGTGTTGGCACTTTAGAATCTCCCATACACCCTCCCAAATAACCACGAAATTCACAAGGAATAACAGAATTCCAGATATCAGGAATCTATTATCTACCAGCTCTCCACGCAATTTCCCATGGAATCATGGCATTCCTGGTGCAGGGAATCTTGACTCCTGCAGTTATCCTCCCAAATCGCCATAGAAAAATGGAATTCTGTGTGTTGGGAATTAACAATCCCCCAGAAACCCACCCCAAATCCCAGCATATTCCCAAAGAAAAGCAACTTTCCAGATGTCTGCAATTTGAAATATTCCAGTTCCCCACTCAAATTCCGATGGAATAACATCATCCCAAGTGTCAGGAATTGGAATCCTCCAGCTCCCTGAAAAAAATTCCCATGGAATCATGGGATTCCAGGTGTGAGGAATTGAGAATGCCCCGTACAGCCTCCCAGATTCCCACCACATTCCCATGGAATAACAACATTCCAGATTTCACGAACTGAGAATCATCCTCTTCCCCTCCCAAATTCCCATGGAAACATTCCATTCTGTTACTTTGTAATTTATAACCCCCCAGAAGCTGTCCCAAAATCCCACCAAATTCCCATGCAATAGCGGCATTCCAAGTATCAGGAATTTAGGATACCCCATTTCCTCATCCAAATTCCCATAGAATAACGGCCTTCCGGCTATCAGGAATTTCGAATCATCCATACGGTCTCCCATATTCCCATGGAATAACGCATACCCAAGCATGGGGAATTGAGTTTCATCTAGTTCCATACCCCAATTCCCATGGAATAACAGCATTCTGGGAGCTGAGTACTTGGAATCTGCCTATTTCACTCCCAAATGCTTAGGGAATAATGGCATTCTGGGCATTGGGAACGTTGAATCCTCATGTTCCCCTTGCAAATTCCCATGAAATAACCAATTTAATGTGTTGGGAATTTCGAATGCTCCAGTTCCTCGCCCAAATTCCAATCAACCTGTAACGAAATCATGATACTATGTGTGTGCGAAATTTAGAATCCTCCACTTCCCCTTCCAAATTCCCAACAAAACCATGGAATAAGAGAAGTTCACTCATTGCTAATTTCAACTCCTCCTCTTCCTCTCCCAAATTTCCACCAAACTCGAATGGAAGAACGGCATTTTGTGTGTGCCAAATTTAGAATCCTCCACTTCCCCTTCCAAATTCCCATAGAATAGCTGCATTCCGGGTATGGGGATTTTCAAAACATCCATATGCCCACTGAAATTCCCACGACAACCTCGGAAAAACAGCATTCATGGTGTTGGGAATATGGTATCCGCCATTTGCACTATCCAATTCCCAGCAAAACCATGCAATGACAGCACTCTGGGCATTGGGAATTTGGAATCCTCCAGTTCCACTCCCAAATACCAATAGAATAACAGCTTTGCAGGCATGGGGATATTGGAATCCTCGAGTTCCCTTCCAAAAAGCCCATGGAATAACGACATTCTGGGTATTGAGAATTGAGAATTTGCCCATATCCCTCCCAGATCCCTAGGGAATAACGCACTTCTGGGTGTCACGTATTTCGAATCCTTCAGCTCCACACCATAACCGCCATGGAATATCAGAATTCCAGGTGTTAGGAATTGAGCATCCTCCAGTTCCCCTTCGAATTTCCCATGGAATCATGGCATTCTGGGTGTTGGCACTTTAGAATCTCCCATACACCCTCCCAAATAACCACGAAATTCACAAGGAATAACAGAATTCCAGATATCAGGAATCTATTATCTACCAGCTCTCCACGCAATTTCCCATGGAATCATGGCATTCCTGGTGCAGGGAATCTTGACTCCTGCAGTTATCCTCCCAAATCGCCATAGAAAAATGGAATTCTGTGTGTTGGGAATTAACAATCCCCCAGAAACCCACCCCAAATCCCAGCATATTCCCAAAGAAAAGCAACTTTCCAGATGTCTGCAATTTGAAATATTCCAGTTCCCCACTCAAATTCCGATGGAATAACATCATCCCAAGTGTCAGGAATTGGAATCCTCCAGCTCCCTGAAAAAAATTCCCATGGAATCATGGGATTCCAGGTGTGAGGAATTGAGAATGCCCCGTACAGCCTCCCAGATTCCCACCACATTCCCATGGAATAACAACATTCCAGATTTCACGAACTGAGAATCATCCTCTTCCCCTCCCAAATTCCCATGGAAACATTCCATTCTGTTACTTTGTAATTTATAACCCCCCAGAAGCTGTCCCAAAATCCCACCAAATTCCCATGCAATAGCGGCATTCCAAGTATCAGGAATTTAGGATACCCCATTTCCTCATCCAAATTCCCATAGAATAACGGCCTTCCGGCTATCAGGAATTTCGAATCATCCATACGGTCTCCCATATTCCCATGGAATAACGCATACCCAAGCATGGGGAATTGAGTTTCATCTAGTTCCATACCCCAATTCCCATGGAATAACAGCATTCTGGGAGCTGAGTACTTGGAATCTGCCTATTTCACTCCCAAATGCTTAGGGAATAATGGCATTCTGGGCATTGGGAAGGTTGAATCCTCATGTTCCCCTTGCAAATTCCCATGAAATAACCAATTTAATGTGTTGGGAATTTCGAATGCTCCAGTTCCTCGCCCAAATTCCAATCAACCTGTAACGAAATCATGATACTATGTGTGTGCGAAATTTAGAATCCTCCACTTCCCCTTCCAAATTCCCAACAAAACCATGGAATAAGAGAAGTTCACTCATTGCTAATTTCAACTCCTCCTCTTCCTCTCCCAAATTTCCACCAAACTCGAATGGAAGAATGGCATTTTGTGTGTGCGAAATTTAGAATCCTCCACTTCCCCTTCCAAATTCCCATAGAATAGCTGCATTCCGGGTATGGGGATTTTCAAAACATCCATATGCCCACTTAAATTCCCACGACAACCTCGGAAAAACAGCATTCATGGTGTTGGGAATATGGTATCCGCCATTTGCACTATCCAATTCCCAGCAAAACCATGCAATGACAGCACTCTGGGCATTGGGAATTTGGAATCCTCCAGTTCCACTCCCAAATTCCAATAGAATAACAGCTTTGCAGGCATGGGGATATTGGAATCCTCGAGTTCCCTTCCAAAAAGCCCATGGAATAACGACATTCTGGGTATTGAGAATTGAGAATTTGCCCATTTCCCTCCCAGATCCCTAGGGAATAACGCACTTCTGGGTGTCACGTATTTCGAATCCTTCAAATCCGCACCATAACAGCCATGGAATAACAGAATTCTAGCTGTTAGGAATTGAGCATCCTCCAGTTCCCCTTCGAATTTCCCATGGAATCATGGCATTCTGGGTGTTGGCACTTTAGAATCTCCCATACACCCTCCCAAATAACCACGAAATTCACAAGGAATAACAGAATTCCAGATATCAGGAATCTATTATCTGCCAGCTCTCCACGCAATTTCCCATGGAATCATGGCATTCCTGGTGCAGGGAATCTTGACTCCTGCAGTTATCCTCCCAAATCGCCATAGGAAAATGGCATTCTGCGTGTTGGGAATTAACAATCCCCCAGAAACCCACCCCAAATCCCACCACATTCCCAAAGAAAAGCAACTTTCCAGATGTCTGCAATTTGAAATATTCCAGTTCCCCACTCAAATTCCGATGGAACAACAGCATCCCAAGTGTCAGGAATTGGGAATCCTCCAGCTCCCTGAAAAAAATTCCCATGGAATCATGGGATTCCAGGTGTGAGCAATTGAGAATGCCCCGTACAGCCTCCCAGATTCCCACCACATTCCCATGGAATAACAACATTCCAGATTTCACGAACTGAGAATCATCCTCTTCCCCTCCCAAATTCCCATGGAAACATTGCATTCTGTTACTTTGTAATTTGGAACCCCCCAGAAGCTGTCCCAAAATCCCACCAAATTCCCATACAATAGCGGCATTCCAAGTATCAGGACTTTAGGATACCCCATTTCCTCATCCAAATTCCCATAGAATAACGGCCTTCCGGCTATCAGGAATTTCGAATCATCCATACGGTCTCCCATATTCCCATGGAATAACGCATACCCAAGCATGGGGAATTGAGTTTCATCTAGTTCCATACCCCAATTCCCATGGAATAACAGCATTCTGGGAGCTGAGTACTTGGAATCTGCCTATTTCACTCCCAAATGCTTAGGGAATAATGGCATTCTGGGCATTGGGAAGGTTGAATCCTCATGTTCCCCTTGCAAATTCCCATGAAATAACCAATTTAATGTGTTGGGAATTTCGAATGCTCCAGTTCCTCGCCCAAATTCCAATCAACCTGTAACGAAATCATGATACTATGTGTGTGCGAAATTTAGAATCCTCCACTTCCCCTTCCAAATTCCCAACAAAACCATGGAATAAGAGAAGTTCACTCATTGCTAATTTCAACTCCTCCTCTTCCTCTCCCAAATTTCCACCAAACTCGAATGGAAGAACGGCATTTTGTGTGTGCGAAATTTAGAATCCTCCACTTCCCCTTCCAAATTCCCATAGAATAGCTGCATTCCGGGTATGGGGATTTTCAAAACATCCATATGCCCACTGAAATTCCCACGACAACCTCGGAAAAACAGCATTCATGGTGTTGGGAATATGGTATCCGCCATTTGCACTATCCAATTCCCAGCAAAACCATGCAATGACAGCACTCTGGGCATTGGGAATTTGGAATCCTCCAGTTCCACTCCCAAATTCCAATAGAATAACAGCTTTGCAGGCATGGGGATATTGGAATCCTCGAGTTCCCTTCCAAAAAGCCCATGGAATAACGACATTCTGGGTATTGAGAATTGAGAATTTGCCCATTTCCCTCCCAGATCCCTAGGGAATAACGCACTTCTGGGTGTCACGTATTTCGAATCCTTCAAATCCGCACCATAACAGCCATGGAATAACAGAATTCTAGCTGTTAGGAATTGAGCATCCTCCAGTTCCCCTTCGAATTTCCCATGGAATCATGGCATTCTGGGTGTTGGCACTTTAGAATCTCCCATACACCCTCCCAAATAACCACGAAATTCACAAGGAATAACAGAATTCCAGATATCAGGAATCTATTATCTGCCAGCTCTCCACGCAATTTCCCATGGAATCATGGCATTCCTGGTGCAGGGAATCTTGACTCCTGCAGTTATCCTCCCAAATCGCCATAGGAAAATGGCATTCTGCGTGTTGGGAATTAACAATCCCCCAGAAACCCACCCCAAATCCCACCACATTCCCAAAGAAAAGCAACTTTCCAGATGTCTGCAATTTGAAATATTCCAGTTCCCCACTCAAATTCCGATGGAACAACAGCATCCCAAGTGTCAGGAATTGGGAATCCTCCAGCTCCCTGAAAAAAATTCCCATGGAATCATGGGATTCCAGGTGTGAGCAATTGAGAATGCCCCGTACAGCCTCCCAGATTCCCACCACATTCCCATGGAATAACAACATTCCAGATTTCACGAACTGAGAATCATCCTCTTCCCCTCCCAAATTCCCATGGAAACATTGCATTCTGTTACTTTGTAATTTGGAACCCCCCAGAAGCTGTCCCAAAATCCCACCAAATTCCCATACAATAGCGGCATTCCAAGTATCAGGACTTTAGGATACCCCATTTCCTCATCCAAATTCCCATAGAATAACGGCCTTCCGGCTATCAGGAATTTCGAATCATCCATACGGTCTCCCATATTCCCATGGAATAACGCATACCCAAGCATGGGGAATTGAGTTTCATCTAGTTCCATACCCCAATTCCCATGGAATAACAGCATTCTGGGAGCTGAGTACTTGGAATCTGCCTATTTCACTCCCAAATGCTTAGGGAATAATGGCATTCTGGGCATTGGGAAGGTTGAATCCTCATGTTCCCCTTGCAAATTCCCATGAAATAACCAATTTAATGTGTTGGGAATTTCGAATGCTCCAGTTCCTCGCCCAAATTCCAATCAACCTGTAACGAAATCATGATACTATGTGTGTGCGAAATTTAGAATCCTCCACTTCCCCTTCCAAATTCCCAACAAAACCATGGAATAAGAGCAGTTCACTCATTGCTAATTTCAACTCCTCCTCTTCCTCTCCCAAATTTCCACCAAACTCGAATGGAAGAACGGCATTTTGTGTGTGCCAAATTTAGAATCCTCCACTTCCCCTTCCAAATTCCCATAGAATAGCTGCATTCCGGGTATGGGGATTTTCAAAACATCCATATGCCCACTGAAATTCCCACGACAACCTCGGAAAAACAGCATTCATGGTGTTGGGAATATGGTATCCGCCATTTGCACTATCCAATTCCCAGCAAAACCATGGAATTACAGCACTCTGGGCATTGGGAATTTGGAATCCTCCAGTTCCACTCCCAAATTCCAATAGAATAACAGCTTTGCAGGCATGGGGATATTGGAATCCTCGAGTTCCCTTCCAAAAAGCCCATGGAATAACGACATTCTGGGTATTGAGAATTGAGAATTTGCCCATTTCCCTCCCAGATCCCTCGGGAATAACGCACTTCTGGGTGTCACGTATTTCGAATCCTTCAAATCCGCACCATAACAGCCATGGAATAACAGAATTCTAGCTGTTAGGAATTGAGCATCCTCCAGTTCCCCTTCGAATTTCCCATTGGAATCATGGCATTCTGGGTGTTGGCACTTTAGAATCTCCCATACACCCTCCCAAATAACCACGAAATTCACAAGGAATAACAGAATTCCAGATATCAGGAATCTATTATCTGCCAGCTCTCCACGCAATTTCCCATGGAATCATGGCATTCCTGGTGCAGGGAATCTTGACTCCTCCACTTATCCTCCCAAATCGCCATAGGAAAAAGGAATTCTGCGTGTTGGGAATTAACAATCCCCCAGAAACCCACCCCAAATCCCACCACATTCCCAAAGAAAAGCAACTTTCCAGATGTCTGCAATTTGAAATATTCCAGTTCCCCACTCAAATTCCGATGGAACAACAGAATCCCAAGTGTCAGGAATTGGGAATCCTCCAGCTTCCTGAAAAAAATTCCCATGGAATCATGGGATTCCAGGTGTGAGCAATTGAGAATGCCCCGTACAGCCTCCCAGATTCCCACCACATTCCCATGGAATAACAACATTCCAGATTTCAGGAACTGAGAATCATCCTCTTCCCCTCCCAAATTCCTATGGAAACATGGCATTCTGTTACTTTCTAATTTGGAACTCTCCATAACCTTTCCCAAAATCCCACCAAATTCCCATGCAATAGCGGCATTCCAAGTATCAGGAATTTAGGATACCCCATTTCCGCATCCAAATTCCCATAGAATAACGGCCTTCCGGCTATCAGGAATTTCGAATCATCCATACGGTCTCCCATATTCCCATGGAATAACGCATACCCAAGCATGGGGAATTGAGTTTCATCTAGTTCCATACCCCAATTCCCATGGAATAACAGCATTCTGGGAGCTGTGTACTTGGAATCTGCCTATTTCACTCCCAAATGCTTAGGGAATAATGGCATTCTGGGCATTGGGAACGTTGAATCCTCATGTTCCCCTTGCAAATTCCCATGAAATAACCAATTTAATGTGTTGGGAATTTCGAATGCTCCAGTTCCTCGCCCAAATTCCAATCAACCTGTAACGAAATCATGATACTATGTGTGTTGAGAATTTAGAATCCTCCACTTCCCCTTCCAAATTCCCAATAAAACCATGGAATAAGAGAAGTTCACTCATTGCTAATTTCAACTCCTCCTCTTCCTCTCCCAAATTTCCACCAAACTCGAATGGAAGAACGGCATTTTGTGTGTGCCAAATTTAGAATCCTCCACTTCCCCTTCCAAATTCCCATAGAATAGCTGCATTCCGGGTATGGGGATTTTCAAAACATCCATATGCCCACTGAAATTCCCACGACAACCTCGGAAAAACAGCATTCATGGTGTTGGGAATATGGTATCCGCCATTTGCACTATCCAATTCCCAGCAAAACCATGCAATGACAGCACTCTGGGCATTGGGAATTTGGAATCCTCCAGTTCCACTCCCAAATTCCAATAGAATAACAGCTTTGCAGGCATGGGGATATTGGAATCCTCGAGTTCCCTTCCAAAAAGCCCATGGAATAACGACATTCTGGGTATTGAGAATTGAGAATTTGCCCATTTCCCTCCCAGATCCCTAGGGAATAACGCACTTCTGGGTGTCACGTATTTCGAATCCTTCAAATCCGCACCATAACAGCCATGGAATAACAGAATTCTAGCTGTTAGGAATTGAGCATCCTCCAGTTCCCCTTCGAATTTCCCATGGAATCATGGCATTCTGGGTGTTGGCACTTTAGAATCTCCCATACACCCTCCCAAATAACCACGAAATTCACAAGGAATAACAGAATTCCAGATATCAGGAATCTATTATCTGCCAGCTCTCCACGCAATTTCCCATGGAATCATGGCATTCCTGGTGCAGGGAATCTTGACTCCTGCAGTTATCCTCCCAAATCGCCATAGGAAAATGGCATTCTGCGTGTTGGGAATTAACAATCCCCCAGAAACCCACCCCAAATCCCACCACATTCCCAAAGAAAAGCAACTTTCCAGATGTCTGCAATTTGAAATATTCCAGTTCCCCACTCAAATTCCGATGGAACAACAGCATCCCAAGTGTCAGGAATTGGGAATCCTCCAGCTCCCTGAAAAAAATTCCCATGGAATCATGGGATTCCAGGTGTGAGCAATTGAGAATGCCCCGTACAGCCTCCCAGATTCCCACCACATTCCCATGGAATAACAACATTCCAGATTTCACGAACTGAGAATCATCCTCTTCCCCTCCCAAATTCCCATGGAAACATTGCATTCTGTTACTTTGTAATTTGGAACCCCCCAGAAGCTGTCCCAAAATCCCACCAAATTCCCATACAATAGCGGCATTCCAAGTATCAGGACTTTAGGATACCCCATTTCCTCATCCAAATTCCCATAGAATAACGGCCTTCCGGCTATCAGGAATTTCGAATCATCCATACGGTCTCCCATATTCCCATGGAATAACGCATACCCAAGCATGGGGAATCGAGTTTCATCTAGTTCCATACCCCAATTCCCATGGAATAACAGCATTCTGGGAGCTGAGTACTTGGAATCTGCCTATTTCACTCCCAAATGCTTAGGGAATAATGGCATTCTGGGCATTGGGAACGTTGAATCCTCATGTTCCCCTTGCAAATTCCCATGAAATAACCAATTTAATGTGTTGGGAATTTCGAATGCTCCAGTTCCTCGCCCAAATTCCAATCAACCTGTAACGAAATCATGATACTATGTGTGTGCGAAATTTAGAATCCTCCACTTCCCCTTCCAAATTCCCAACAAAACCATGGAATAAGAGCAGTTCACTCATTGCTAATTTCAACTCCTCCTCTTCCTCTCCCAAATTTCCACCAAACTCGAATGGAAGAACGGCATTTTGTGTGTGCCAAATTTAGAATCCTCCACTTCCCCTTCCAAATTCCCATGGAATAGCTGCATTCCGGGTATGGGGATTTTCAAAACATCCATATGCCCACTGAAATTCCCACGACAACCTCGGAAAAACAGCATTCATGGTGTTGGGAATATGGTATCCGCCATTTGCACTATCCAATTCCCAGCAAAACCATGCAATGACAGCACTCTGGGCATTGGGAATTTGGAATCCTCCAGTTCCACTCCCAAATACCAATAGAATAACAGCTTTGCAGGCATGGGGATATTGGAATCCTCGAGTTCCCTTCCAAAAAGCCCATGGAATAACGACATTCTGGGTATTGAGAATTGAGAATTTGCCCATTTCCCTCCCAGATCCCTAGGGAATAACGCACTTCTGGGTGTCACGTATTTCGAATCCTTCAAATCCGCACCATAACAGCCATGGAATAACAGAATTCTAGCTGTTAGGAATTGAGCATCCTCCAGTTCCCCTTCGAATTTCCCATGGAATCATGGCATTCTGGGTGTTGGCACTTTAGAATCTCCCATACACCCTCCCAAATAACCACGAAATTCACAAGGAATAACAGAATTCCAGATATCAGGAATCTATTATCTGCCAGCTCTCCACGCAATTTCCCATGGAATCATGGCATTCCTGGTGCAGGGAATCTTGACTCCTCCACTTATCCTCCCAAATCGCCATAGAAAAATGGCATTCTGCGTGTTGGGAATTAACAATCCCCCAGAAACCCACCCCAAATCCCACCACATTCCCAAAGAAAAGCAACTTTCCAGATGTCTGCAATTTGAAATATTCCAGTTCCCCACTCAAATTCCGATGGAATAACAGCATCCCAAGTGTCAGGAATTGGAATCCTCCAGCTCCCTGAAAAAAATTCCCATGGAATCATGGGATTCCAGGTGTGAGGAATTGAGAATGCCCCGTACAGCCTCCCAGATTCCCACCACATTCCCATGGAATAACAACATTCCAGATTTCAGGAACTGAGAATCATCCTCTTCCCCTCCCAAATTCCCATGGAAACATTCCATTCTGTTACTTTGTAATTTATAACCCCCCAGAAGCTGTCCCAAAATCCCACCAAATTCCCATGCAATAGCGGCATTCCAAGTGTCAGGAATTTAGGATACCCCATTTCCTCATCCAAATTCCCATAGAATAACGGCCTTCCGGCTATCAGGAATTTCGAATCATCCATACGGTCTCCCATATTCCCATGGAATAACGCATACCCAAGCATGGGGAATTGAGTTTCATCTAGTTCCATACCCCAATTCCCATGGAATAACAGCATTCTGGGAGCTGAGTACTTGGAATCTGCCTATTTCACTCCCAAATGCTTAGGGAATAATGGCATTCTGGGCATTGGGAACGTTGAATCCTCATGTTCCCCTTGCAAATTCCCATGAAATAACCAATTTAATGTGTTGGGAATTTCGAATGCTCCAGTTCCTCGCCCAAATTCCAATCAACCTGTAACGAAATAATGACACTATGTGTGTTGAGAATTTAGAATCCTCCACTTCCCCTTCCAAATTCCCATGGAATAGCTGCATTCCGGGTATGGGGATTTTCAAAACATCCATATGCCCACTGAAATTCCCACGACAACCTCGGAAAAACAGCATTCATGGTGTTGGGAATATGGTATCCGCCATTTGCACTATCCAATTCCCAGCAAAACCATGCAATGACAGCACTCTGGGCATTGGGAATTTGGAATCCTCCAGTTCCACTCCCAAATACCAATAGAATAACAGCTTTGCAGGCATGGGGATATTGGAATCCTCGAGTTCCCTTCCAAAAAGCCCATGGAATAACGACATTCTGGGTATTGAGAATTGAGAATTTGCCCATTTCCCTCCCAGATCCCTAGGGAATAACGCACTTCTGGGTGTCACGTATTTCGAATCCTTCAAATCCGCACCATAACAGCCATGGAATAACAGAATTCTAGCTGTTAGGAATTGAGCATCCTCCAGTTCCCCTTCGAATTTCCCATGGAATCATGGCATTCTGGGTGTTGGCACTTTAGAATCTCCCATACACCCTCCCAAATAACCACGAAATTCACAAGGAATAACAGAATTCCAGATATCAGGAATCTATTATCTGCCAGCTCTCCACGCAATTTCCCATGGAATCATGGCATTCCTGGTGCAGGGAATCTTGACTCCTCCACTTATCCTCCCAAATCGCCATAGAAAAATGGCATTCTGCGTGTTGGGAATTAACAATCCCCCAGAAACCCACCCCAAATCCCACCACATTCCCAAAGAAAAGCAACTTTCCAGATGTCTGCAATTTGAAATATTCCAGTTCCCCACTCAAATTCCGATGGAATAACAGCATCCCAAGTGTCAGGAATTGGAATCCTCCAGCTCCCTGAAAAAAATTCCCATGGAATCATGGGATTCCAGGTGTGAGCAATTGAGAATGCCCCGTACAGCCTCCCAGATTCCCACCACATTCCCATGGAATAACAACATTCCAGATTTCAGGAACTGAGAATCATCCTCTTCCCCTCCCAAATTCCCATGGAAACATTCCATTCTGTTACTTTGTAATTTATAACCCCCCAGAAGCTGTCCCAAAATCCCACCAAATTCCCATGCAATAGCGGCATTCCAAGTGTCAGGAATTTAGGATACCCCATTTCCTCATCCAAATTCCCATAGAATAACGGCCTTCCGGCTATCAGGAATTTCGAATCATCCATACGGTCTCCCATATTCCCATGGAATAACGCATACCCAAGCATGGGGAATTGAGTTTCATCTAGTTCCATACCCCAATTCCCATGGAATAACAGCATTCTGGGAGCTGAGTACTTGGAATCTGCCTATTTCACTCCCAAATGCTTAGGGAATAATGGCATTCTGGGCATTGGGAACGTTGAATCCTCATGTTCCCCTTGCAAATTCCCATGAAATAACCAATTTAATGTGTTGGGAATTTCGAATGCTCCAGTTCCTCGCCCAAATTCCAATCAACCTGTAACGAAATCATGATACTATGTGTGTTGAGAATTTAGAATCCTCCACTTCCCCTTCCAAATTCCCAACAAAACCATGGAATAAGAGCAGTTCACTCATTGCTAATTTCAACTCCTCCTCTTCCTCTCCCAAATTTCCACCAAACTCGAATGGAAGAACGGCATTTTGTGTGTGCCAAATTTAGAATCCTCCACTTCCCCTTCCAAATTCCCATAGAATAGCTGCATTCCGGGTATGGGGATTTTCAAAACATCCATATGCCCACTGAAATTCCCACGACAACCTCGGAAAAACAGCATTCATGGTGTTGGGAATATGGTATCCGCCATTTGCACTATCCAATTCCCAGCAAAACCATGGAATTACAGCACTCTGGGCATTGGGAATTTGGAATCCTCCAGTTCCACTCCCAAATTCCAATAGAATAACAGCTTTGCAGGCATGGGGATATTGGAATCCTCGAGTTCCCTTCCAAAAAGCCCATGGAATAACGACATTCTGGGTATTGAGAATTGAGAATTTGCCCATTTCCCTCCCAGATCCCTCGGGAATAACGCACTTCTGGGTGTCACGTATTTCGAATCCTTCAAATCCGCACCATAACAGCCATGGAATAACAGAATTCTAGCTGTTAGGAATTGAGCATCCTCCAGTTCCCCTTCGAATTTCCCATTGGAATCATGGCATTCTGGGTGTTGGCACTTTAGAATCTCCCATACACCCTCCCAAATAACCACGAAATTCACAAGGAATAACAGAATTCCAGATATCAGGAATCTATTATCTGCCAGCTCTCCACGCAATTTCCCATGGAATCATGGCATTCCTGGTGCAGGGAATCTTGACTCCTCCACTTATCCTCCCAAATCGCCATAGGAAAAAGGAATTCTGCGTGTTGGGAATTAACAATCCCCCAGAAACCCACCCCAAATCCCACCACATTCCCAAAGAAAAGCAACTTTCCAGATGTCTGCAATTTGAAATATTCCAGTTCCCCACTCAAATTCCGATGGAACAACAGAATCCCAAGTGTCAGGAATTGGGAATCCTCCAGCTTCCTGAAAAAAATTCCCATGGAATCATGGGATTCCAGGTGTGAGCAATTGAGAATGCCCCGTACAGCCTCCCAGATTCCCACCACATTCCCATGGAATAACAACATTCCAGATTTCAGGAACTGAGAATCATCCTCTTCCCCTCCCAAATTCCTATGGAAACATGGCATTCTGTTACTTTCTAATTTGGAACTCTCCATAACCTTTCCCAAAATCCCACCAAATTCCCATGCAATAGCGGCATTCCAAGTATCAGGAATTTAGGATACCCCATTTCCGCATCCAAATTCCCATAGAATAACGGCCTTCCGGCTATCAGGAATTTCGAATCATCCATACGGTCTCCCATATTCCCATGGAATAACGCATACCCAAGCATGGGGAATTGAGTTTCATCTAGTTCCATACCCCAATTCCCATGGAATAACAGCATTCTGGGAGCTGTGTACTTGGAATCTGCCTATTTCACTCCCAAATGCTTAGGGAATAATGGCATTCTGGGCATTGGGAACGTTGAATCCTCATGTTCCCCTTGCAAATTCCCATGAAATAACCAATTTAATGTGTTGGGAATTTCGAATGCTCCAGTTCCTCGCCCAAATTCCAATCAACCTGTAACGAAATCATGATACTATGTGTGTTGAGAATTTAGAATCCTCCACTTCCCCTTCCAAATTCCCAACAAAACCATGGAATAAGAGAAGTTCACTCATTGCTAATTTCAACTCCTCCTCTTCCTCTCCCAAATTTCCACCAAACTCGAATGGAAGAACGGCATTTTGTGTGTGCCAAATTTAGAATCCTCCACTTCCCCTTCCAAATTCCCATAGAATAGCTGCATTCCGGGTATGGGGATTTTCAAAACATCCATATGCCCACTTAAATTCCCACGACAACCTCGGAAAAACAGCATTCATGGTGTTGGGAATATGGTATCCGCCATTTGCACTATCCAATTCCCAGCAAAACCATGCAATTACAGCACTCTGGGCATTGGGAATTTGGAATCCTCCAGTTCCACTCCCAAATTCCAATAGAATAACAGCTTTGCAGGCATGGGGATATTGGAATCCTCGAGTTCCCTTCCAAAAAGCCCATGGAATAACGACATTCTGGGTATTGAGAATTGAGAATTTGCCCATTTCCCTCCCAGATCCCTAGGGAATAACGCACTTCTGGGTGTCACGTATTTTGAATCCTTCAAATCCGCACCATAACAGCCATGGAATAACAGAATTCTAGCTGTTAGGAATTGAGCATCCTCCAGTTCCCCTTCGAATTTCCCATGGAATCATGGCATTCTGGGTGTTGGCACTTTAGAATCTCCCATACACCCTCCCAAATAACCACGAAATTCACAAGGAATAACAGAATTCCAGATATCAGGAATCTATTATCTGCCAGCTCTCCACGCAATTTCCCATGGAATCATGGCATTCCTGGTGCAGGGAATCTTGACTCCTCCACTTATCCTCCCAAATCGCCATAGGAAAAAGGAATTCTGCGTGTTGGGAATTAACAATCCCCCAGAAACCCACCCCAAATCCCACCACATTCCCAAAGAAAAGCAACTTTCCAGATGTCTGCAATTTGAAATATTCCAGTTCCCCACTCAAATTCCGATGGAACAACAGAATCCCAAGTGTCAGGAATTGGGAATCCTCCAGCTTCCTGAAAAAAATTCCCATGGAATCATGGGATTCCAGGTGTGAGCAATTGAGAATGCCCCGTACAGCCTCCCAGATTCCCACCACATTCCCATGGAATAACAACATTCCAGATTTCACGAACTGAGAATCATCCTCTTCCCCTCCCAAATTCCTATGGAAACATGGCATTCTGTTACTTTCTAATTTGGAACTCTCCATAACCTTTCCCAAAATCCCACCAAATTCCCATGCAATAGCGGCATTCCAAGTATCAGGAATTTAGGATACCCCATTTCCGCATCCAAATTCCCATAGAATAACGGCCTTCCGGCTATCAGGAATTTCGAATCATCCATACGGTCTCCCATATTCCCATGGAATAACGCATACCCAAGCATGGGGAATTGAGTTTCATCTAGTTCCATACCCCAATTCCCATGGAATAACAGCATTCTGGGAGCTGTGTACTTGGAATCTGCCTATTTCACTCCCAAATGCTTAGGGAATAATGGCATTCTGGGCATTGGGAACGTTGAATCCTCATGTTCCCCTTGCAAATTCCCATGAAATAACCAATTTAATGTGTTGGGAATTTCGAATGCTCCAGTTCCTCGCCCAAATTCCAATCAACCTGTAACGAAATAATGACACTATGTGTGTTGAGAATTTAGAATCCTCCACTTCCCCTTCCAAATTCCCAACAAAACCATGGAATAAGAGCAGTTCACTCATTGCTAATTTCAACTCCTCCTCTTCCTCTCCCAAATTTCCACCAAACTCGAATGGAAGAACGGCATTTTGTGTGTGCGAAATTTAGAATCCTCCACTTCCCCTTCCAAATTCCCATAGAATAGCTGCATTCCGGGTATGGGGATTTTCAAAACATCCATATGCCCACTGAAATTCCCACGACAACCTCGGAAAAACAGCATTCATGGTGTTGGGAATATGGTATCCGCCATTTGCACTATCCAATTCCCAGCAAAACCATGGAATTACAGCACTCTGGGCATTGGGAATTTGGAATCCTCCAGTTCCACTCCCAAATTCCAATAGAATAACAGCTTTGCAGGCATGGGGATATTGGAATCCTCGAGTTCCCTTCCAAAAAGCCCATGGAATAAGGACATTCTGGGTATTGAGAATTGAGAATTTGCCCATTTCCCTCCCAGATCCCTAGGGAATAACGCACTTCTGGGTGTCACGTATTTCGAATCCTTCAAATCCGCACCATAACAGCCATGGAATAACAGAATTCTAGCTGTTAGGAATTGAGCATCCTCCAGTTCCCCTTCGAATTTCCCATTGGAATCATGGCATTCTGGGTGTTGGCACTTTAGAATCTCCCATACACCCTCCCAAATAACCACGAAATTCACAAGGAATAACAGAATTCCAGATATCAGGAATCTATTATCTGCCAGCTCTCCACGCAATTTCCCATGGAATCATGGCATTCCTGGTGCAGGGAATCTTGACTCCTGCAGTTATCCTCCCAAATCGCCATAGAAAAATGGCATTCTGCGTGTTGGGAATTAACAATCCCCCAGAAACCCACCCCAAATCCCACCACATTCCCAAAGAAAAGCAACTTTCCAGATGTCTGCAATTTGAAATATTCCAGTTCCCCACTCAAATTCCGATGGAACAACAGCATCCCAAGTGTCAGGAATTGGGAATCCTCCAGCTCCCTGAAAAAAATTCCCATGGAATCATGGGATTCCAGGTGTGAGGAATTGAGAATGCCCCGTACAGCCTCCCAGATTCCCACCACATTCCCATGGAATAACAACATTCCAGATTTCACGAACTGAGAATCATCCTCTTCCCCTCCCAAATTCCCATGGAAACATGGCATTCTGTTACTTTCTAATTTGGAACCCCCCAGAAGCTGTCCCAAAATCCCACCAAATTCCCATGCAATAGCGGCATTCCAAGTATCAGGACTTTAGGATACCCCATTTCCTCATCCAAATTCCCATAGAATAACGGCCTTCCGGCTATCAGGAATTTCGAATCATCCATACGGTCTCCCATATTCCCATGGAATAACGCATACCCAAGCATGGGGAATTGAGTTTCATCTAGTTCCATACCCCAATTCCCATGGAATAACAGCATTCTGGGAGCTGAGTACTTGGAATCTGCCTATTTCACTCCCAAATGCTTAGGGAATAATGGCATTCTGGGCATTGGGAACGTTGAATCCTCATGTTCCCCTTGCAAATTCCCATGAAATAACCAATTTAATGTGTTGGGAATTTCGAATGCTCCAGTTCCTCGCCCAAATTCCAATCAACCTGTAACGAAATAATGACACTATGTGTGTTGAGAATTTAGAATCCTCCACTTCCCCTTCCAAATTCCCAACAAAACCATGGAATAAGAGCAGTTCACTCATTGCTAATTTCAACTCCTCCTCTTCCTCTCCCAAATTTCCACCAAACTCGAATGGAAGAACGGCATTTTGTGTGTGCGAAATTTAGAATCCTCCACTTCCCCTTCCAAATTCCCATAGAATAGCTGCATTCCGGGTATGGGGATTTTCAAAACATCCATATGCCCACTGAAATTCCCACGACAACCTCGGAAAAACAGCATTCATGGTGTTGGGAATATGGTATCCGCCATTTGCACTATCCAATTCCCAGCAAAACCATGGAATTACAGCACTCTGGGCATTGGGAATTTGGAATCCTCCAGTTCCACTCCCAAATTCCAATAGAATAACAGCTTTGCAGGCATGGGGATATTGGAATCCTCGAGTTCCCTTCCAAAAAGCCCATGGAATAACGACATTCTGGGTATTGAGAATTGAGAATTTGCCCATTTCCCTCCCAGATCCCTAGGGAATAACGCACTTCTGGGTGTCACGTATTTCGAATCCTTCAAATCCGCACCATAACAGCCATGGAATAACAGAATTCTAGCTGTTAGGAATTGAGCATCCTCCAGTTCCCCTTCGAATTTCCCATGGAATCATGGCATTCTGGGTGTTGGCACTTTAGAATCTCCCATACACCCTCCCAAATAACCACGAAATTCACAAGGAATAACAGAATTCCAGATATCAGGAATCTATTATCTGCCAGCTCTCCACGCAATTTCCCATGGAATCATGGCATTCCTGGTGCAGGGAATCTTGACTCCTGCAGTTATCCTCCCAAATCGCCATAGAAAAATGGCATTCTGCGTGTTGGGAATTAACAATCCCCCAGAAACCCACCCCAAATCCCACCACATTCCCAAAGAAAAGCAACTTTCCAGATGTCTGCAATTTGAAATATTCCAGTTCCCCACTCAAATTCCGATGGAACAACAGCATCCCAAGTGTCAGGAATTGGGAATCCTCCAGCTCCCTGAAAAAAATTCCCATGGAATCATGGGATTCCAGGTGTGAGCAATTGAGAATGCCCCGTACAGCCTCCCAGATTCCCACCACATTCCCATGGAATAACAACATTCCAGATTTCACGAACTGAGAATCATCCTCTTCCCCTCCCAAATTCCCATGGAAACATGGCATTCTGTTACTTTCTAATTTGGAACCCCCCAGAAGCTGTCCCAAAATCCCACCAAATTCCCATACAATAGCGGCATTCCAAGTATCAGGACTTTAGGATACCCCATTTCCTCATCCAAATTCCCATAGAATAACGGCCTTCCGGCTATCAGGAATTTCGAATCATCCATACGGTCTCCCATATTCCCATGGAATAACGCATACCCAAGCATGGGGAATTGAGTTTCATCTAGTTCCATACCCCAATTCCCATGGAATAACAGCATTCTGGGAGCTGAGTACTTGGAATCTGCCTATTTCACTCCCAAATGCTTAGGGAATAATGGCATTCTGGGCATTGGGAAGGTTGAATCCTCATGTTCCCCTTGCAAATTCCCATGAAATAACCAATTTAATGTGTTGGGAATTTCGAATGCTCCAGTTCCTCGCCCAAATTCCAATCAACCTGTAACGAAATCATGATACTATGTGTGTGCGAAATTTAGAATCCTCCACTTCCCCTTCCAAATTCCCAACAAAACCATGGAATAAGAGCAGTTCACTCATTGCTAATTTCAACTCCTCCTCTTCCTCTCCCAAATTTCCACCAAACTCGAATGGAAGACCGGCATTTTGTGTGTGCCAAATTTAGAATCCTCCACTTCCCCTTCCAAATTCCCATAGAATAGCTGCATTCCGGGTATGGGGATTTTCAAAACATCCATATGCCCACTTAAATTCCCACGACAACCTCGGAAAAACAGCATTCATGGTGTTGGGAATATGGTATCCGCCATTTGCACTATCCAATTCCCAGCAAAACCATGCAATGACAGCACTCTGGGCATTGGGAATTTGGAATCCTCCAGTTCCACTCCCAAATTCCAATAGAATAACAGCTTTGCAGGCATGGGGATATTGGAATCCTCGAGTTCCCTTCCAAAAAGCCCATGGAATAACGACATTCTGGGTATTGAGAATTGAGAATTTGCCCATTTCCCTCCCAGATCCCTAGGGAATAACGCACTTCTGGGTGTCACGTATTTCGAATCCTTCAAATCCGCACCATAACAGCCATGGAATAACAGAATTCTAGCTGTTAGGAATTGAGCATCCTCCAGTTCCCCTTCGAATTTCCCATGGAATCATGGCATTCTGGGTGTTGGCACTTTAGAATCTCCCATACACCCTCCCAAATAATCACGAAATTCACAAGGAATAACAGAATTCCAGATATCAGGAATCTATTATCTGCCAGCTCTCCACGCAATTTCCCATGGAATCATGGCATTCCTGGTGCAGAAAATCTTGACTCCTGCAGTTATCCTCCCAAATCGCCATAGGAAAATGGCATTCTGCGTGTTGGGAATTAACAATCCCCCAGAAACCCACCCCAAATCCCACCACATTCCCAAAGAAAAGCAACTTTCCAGATGTCTGCAATTTGAAATATTCCAGTTCCCCACTCAAATTCCGATGGAACAACAGAATCCCAAGTGTCAGGAATTGGGAATCCTCCAGCTCCCTGAAAAAAATTCCCATGGAATCATGGGATTCCAGGTGTGAGGAATTGAGAATGCCCCGTACAGCCTCCCAGATTCCCACCACATTCCCATGGAATAACAACATTCCAGATTTCACGAACTGAGAATCATCCTCTTCCCCTCCCAAATTCCCATGGAAACATGGCATTCTGTTACTTTCTAATTTGGAACCCCCCAGAACCTGTCCCAAAATCCCACCAAATTCCCATACAATAGCGGCATTCCAAGTATCAGGACTTTAGGATACCCCATTTCCTCATCCAAATTCCCATAGAATAACGGCCTTCCGGCTATCAGGAATTTCGAATCATCCATACGGTCTCCCATATTCCCATGGAATAACGCATACCCAAGCATGGGGAATTGAGTTTCATCTAGTTCCATACCCCAATTCCCATGGAATAACAGCATTCTGGGAGCTGAGTACTTGGAATCTGCCTATTTCACTCCCAAATGCTTAGGGAATAATGGCATTCTGGGCATTGGGAAGGTTGAATCCTCATGTTCCCCTTGCAAATTCCCATGAAATAACCAATTTAATGTGTTGGGAATTTCGAATGCTCCAGTTCCTCGCCCAAATTCCAATCAACCTGTAACGAAATCATGATACTATGTGTGTGCGAAATTTAGAATCCTCCACTTCCCCTTCCAAATTCCCAACAAAACCATGGAATAAGAGCAGTTCACTCATTGCTAATTTCAACTCCTCCTCTTCCTCTCCCAAATTTCCACCAAACTCGAATGGAAGAACGGCATTTTGTGTGTGCCAAATTTAGAATCCTCCACTTCCCCTTCCAAATTCCCATAGAATAGCTGCATTCCGGGTATGGGGATTTTCAAAACATCCATATGCCCACTGAAATTCCCACGACAACCTCGGAAAAACAGCATTCATGGTGTTGGGAATATGGTATCCGCCATTTGCACTATCCAATTCCCAGCAAAACCATGCAATGACAGCACTCTGGGCATTGGGAATTTGGAATCCTCCAGTTCCACTCCCAAATTCCAATAGAATAACAGCTTTGCAGGCATGGGGATATTGGAATCCTCGAGTTCCCTTCCAAAAAGCCCATGGAATAACGACATTCTGGGTATTGAGAATTGAGAATTTGCCCATTTCCCTCCCAGATCCCTAGGGAATAACGCACTTCTGGGTGTCACGTATTTTGAATCCTTCAAATCCGCACCATAACAGCCATGGAATAACAGAATTCTAGCTGTTAGGAATTGAGCATCCTCCAGTTCCCCTTCGAATTTCCCATGGAATCATGGCATTCTGGGTGTTGGCACTTTAGAATCTCCCATACACCCTCCCAAATAACCACGAAATTCACAAGGAATAACAGAATTCCAGATATCAGGAATCTATTATCTGCCAGCTCTCCACGCAATTTCCCATGGAATCATGGCATTCCTGGTGCAGGGAATCTTGACTCCTGCAGTTATCCTCCCAAATCGCCATAGGAAAAAGGAATTCTGCGTGTTGGGAATTAACAATCCCCCAGAAACCCACCCCAAATCCCACCACATTCCCAAAGAAAAGCAACTTTCCAGATGTCTGCAATTTGAAATATTCCAGTTCCCCACTCAAATTCCGATGGAACAACAGAATCCCAAGTGTCAGGAATTGGGAATCCTCCAGCTTCCTGAAAAAAATTCCCATGGAATCATGGGATTCCAGGTGTGAGGAATTGAGAATGCCCCGTACAGCCTCCCAGATTCCCACCACATTCCCATGGAATAACAACATTCCAGATTTCACGAACTGAGAATCATCCTCTTCCCCTCCCAAATTCCCATGGAAACATGGCATTCTGTTACTTTCTAATTTGGAACCCCCCAGAAGCTGTCCCAAAATCCCACCAAATTCCCATACAATAGCGGCATTCCAAGTATCAGGACTTTAGGATACCCCATTTCCTCATCCAAATTCCCATAGAATAACGGCCTTCCGGCTATCAGGAATTTCGAATCATCCATACGGTCTCCCATATTCCCATGGAATAACGCATACCCAAGCATGGGGAATTGAGTTTCATCTAGTTCCATACCCCAATTCCCATGGAATAACAGCATTCTGGGAGCTGAGTACTTGGAATCTGCCTATTTCACTCCCAAATGCTTAGGGAATAATGGCATTCTGGGCATTGGGAAGGTTGAATCCTCATGTTCCCCTTGCAAATTCCCATGAAATAACCAATTTAATGTGTTGGGAATTTCGAATGCTCCAGTTCCTCGCCCAAATTCCAATCAACCTCTAACGAAATAATGACACTATGTGTGCTGAGAAATTAGAATCCTCCACTTCCCCTTCCAAATTCCCAACAAAACCATGGAATAAGAGCAGTTCACTCATTGCTAATTTCAACTCCTCCTCTTCCTCTCCCAAATTTCCACCAAACTCGAATGGAAGAACGGCATTTTGTGTGTGCCAAATTTAGAATCCTCCACTTCCCCTTCCAAATTCCCATAGAATAGCTGCATTCCGGGTATGGGGATTTTCAAAACATCCATATGCCCACTTAAATTCCCACGACAACCTCGGAAAAACAGCATTCATGGTGTTGGGAATATGGTATCCGCCATTTGCACTATCCAATTCCCAGCAAAACCATGCAATTACAGCACTCTGGGCATTGGGAATTTGGAATCCTCCAGTTCCACTCCCAAATTCCAATAGAATAACAGCTTTGCAGGCATGGGGATATTGGAATCCTCGAGTTCCCTTCCAAAAAGCCCATGGAATAACGACATTCTGGGTATTGAGAATTGAGAATTTGCCCATTTCCCTCCCAGATCCCTAGGGAATAACGCACTTCTGGGTGTCACGTATTTCGAATCCTTCAAATCCGCACCATAACAGCCATGGAATAACAGAATTCTAGCTGTTAGGAATTGAGCATCCTCCAGTTCCCCTTCGAATTTCCCATGGAATCATGGCATTCTGGGTGTTGGCACTTTAGAATCTCCCATACACCCTCCCAAATAACCACGAAATTCACAAGGAATAACAGAATTCCAGATATCAGGAATCTATTATCTGCCAGCTCTCCACGCAATTTCCCATGGAATCATGGCATTCCTGGTGCAGGGAATCTTGACTCCTGCAGTTATCCTCCCAAATCGCCATAGGAAAAAGGAATTCTGCGTGTTGGGAATTAACAATCCCCCAGAAACCCACCCCAAATCCCACCACATTCCCAAAGAAAAGCAACTTTCCAGATGTCTGCAATTTGAAATATTCCAGTTCCCCACTCAAATTCCGATGGAACAACAGAATCCCAAGTGTCAGGAATTGGGAATCCTCCAGCTTCCTGAAAAAAATTCCCATGGAATCATGGGATTCCAGGTGTGAGGAATTGAGAATGCCCCGTACAGCCTCCCAGATTCCCACCACATTCCCATGGAATAACAACATTCCAGATTTCACGAACTGAGAATCATCCTCTTCCCCTCCCAAATTCCCATGGAAACATGGCATTCTGTTACTTTCTAATTTGGAACCCCCCAGAAGCTGTCCCAAAATCCCACCAAATTCCCATACAATAGCGGCATTCCAAGTATCAGGACTTTAGGATACCCCATTTCCGCATCCAAATTCCCATAGAATAACGGCCTTCCGGCTATCAGGAATTTCGAATCATCCATACGGTCTCCCATATTCCCATGGAATAACGCATACCCAAGCATGGGGAATTGAGTTTCATCTAGTTCCATACCCCAATTCCCATGGAATAACAGCATTCTGGGAGCTGAGTACTTGGAATCTGCCTATTTCACTCCCAAATGCTTAGGGAATAATGGCATTCTGGGCATTGGGAAGGTTGAATCCTCATGTTCCCCTTGCAAATTCCCATGAAATAACCAATTTAATGTGTTGGGAATTTCGAATGCTCCAGTTCCTCACCCAAATTCCAATCAACCTGTAACGAAATAATGACACTATGTGTGTTGAGAATTTAGAATCCTCCACTTCCCCTTCCAAATTCCCAACAAAACCATGGAATAAGAGCAGTTCACTCATTGCTAATTTCAACTCCTCCTCTTCCTCTCCCAAATTTCCACCAAACTCGAATGGAAGAACGGCATTTTGTGTGTGCCAAATTTAGAATCCTCCACTTCCCCTTCCAAATTCCCATAGAATAGCTGCATTCCGGGTATGGGGATTTTCAAAACATCCATATGCCCACTTAAATTCCCACGACAACCTCGGAAAAACAGCATTCACGGTGTTGGGAATATGGTATCCGCCATTTGCACTATCCAATTCCCAGCAAAACCATGCAATGACAGCACTCTGGGCATTGGGAATTTGGAATCCTCCAGTTCCACTCCCAAATTCCAATAGAATAACAGCTTTGCAGGCATGGGGATATTGGAATCCTCGAGTTCCCTTCCAAAAAGCCCATGGAATAACGACATTCTGGGTATTGAGAATTGAGAATTTGCCCATTTCCCTCCCAGATCCCTAGGGAATAACGCACTTCTGGGTGTCACGTATTTCGAATCCTTCAAATCCGCACCATAACAGCCATGGAATAACAGAATTCTAGCTGTTAGGAATTGAGCATCCTCCAGTTCCCCTTCGAATTTCCCATGGAATCATGGCATTCTGGGTGTTGGCACTTTAGAATCTCCCATACACCCTCCCAAATAACCACGAAATTCACAAGGAATAACAGAATTCCAGATATCAGGAATCTATTATCTGCCAGCTCTCCACGCAATTTCCCATGGAATCATGGCATTCCTGGTGCAGGGAATCTTGACTCCTCCACTTATCCTCCCAAATCGCCATAGAAAAATGGAATTCTGTGTGTTGGGAATTAACAATCCCCCAGAAACCCACCCCAAATCCCACCACATTCCCAAAGAAAAGCAACTTTCCAGATGTCTGCAATTTGAAATATTCCAGTTCCCCACTCAAATTCCGATGGAACAACAGAATCCCAAGTGTCAGGAATTGGGAATCCTCCAGCTTCCTGAAAAAAATTCCCATGGAATCATGGGATTCCAGGTGTGAGGAATTGAGAATGCCCCGTACAGCCTCCCAGATTCCCACCACATTCCCATGGAATAACAACATTCCAGATTTCAGGAACTGAGAATCATCCTCTTCCCCTCCCAAATTCCCATGGAAACATGGCATTCTGTTACTTTCTAATTTGGAACTCTCCATAACCTTTCCCAAAATCTCACCAAATTCCCATGCAATAGCGGCATTCCAAGTATCGGGAATTTAGGATACCCCATTTCCGCATCCAAATTCCCATAGAATAACAGCCTTCCGGCTATCAGGAATTTCGAATCATCCATACGGTCTCCCATATTCCCATGGAATAACGCATACCCAAGCATGGGGAATTGAGTTTCATCTAGTTCCATACCCCAATTCCCATGGAATAACAGCATTCTGGGAGCTGAGTACTTGGAATCTGCCTATTTCACTCCCAAATGCTTAGGGAATAATGGCATTCTGGGCATTGGGAACGTTGAATCCTCATGTTCCCCTTGCAAATTCCCATGAAATTACCAATTTAATGTGTTGGGAATTTCGAATGCTCCACTTCCTCTCCCAAATTCCAATCAACCTCTAACGAAATAATGACACTATGTGTGCTGAGAAATTAGAATCCTCCACTTCCCCTTCTAAATTCCAAAAAAAACCATGGAATAAGAGCAGTTCACTCATTGCAAATTTCAACTCCTTCTCTTCCTCTCCCAAATTTCCACCAAACTCGAATGGAAGAACAGCATTTTGTGTGTGCCAAATTTAGAATCCTCCACTTCCCCTTCCAAATTCCCATAGAAGAGCTGCATTCCGGGTATGGGGATTTTCAAAACATCCATATGCCCACTTAAATTCCCATGACAACCTCGGAAAAACAGCATTCATGATGTTGGGTATATGGTATCCACCAGTTCCACTATCCAGTTCCTAGCAAATCCATGGAATTACAGCACTCTGGGCATTGGGAATTTGGAATCCTCCAGTTCCACTCCCAAATTCCAATGGAGTAACAGCCTTGCAGGCATGGGGATATTGGAATCCTCGAGTTCCCTTCCAAAAAGCCCATGGAATAATGACATTCTGGGTATTGAGAATTGAGAATTTGCCCAATCCCTTCCCAGATCCCTAGGGAATAAGACACTTCTGGGTGTCACGTATTTCGAATCCTTCAGCTCCGCACCATAACAGCCATGAAATAACAGAATTCCAGGTGTCAGGAATTGAGCATCCTCCAGTTCCCCTTCGAATTTCCCATGGAATCATGGCATTCTGGCTGTTGGCACTTTAGAATCTCCCATACACCTTCCCAAATACCCCAAAATTCACAAGGAATAACAGAATTCCAGGTATCAGGTATGGATTATCCGCCAGCTCCCCACGCAATTTCCCATGGAATCAGGGCATTCCTGGTGCAGGGAATCTTGACTCCTCCAGTTATCCTCCCAAATCCACATGGAAAAATGGCATTCTGGGTGTTCGGAATTAACAATCCACTATAAACACACCCCATATCCCACCACATTCCCAAAAAAAAGCCATTGTCCAGATGTCTGCAATTTGGAATATTCCAGTTCCCCACTCAAATTCCGATGGAATAACAGCATCCCAAGTGCCAGAAATTGAGAATCCTCCAGCTCCCTGAAAAAATTCCCATGGAATCATGGGATTCCAGGTGTGACGAACTGAGAATGCCCCGTACAGCCTCCCAGATTCCCACCACATTCCCATGGAATAACAACATTCCAGATTTCACGAACTGAGAATCATCCTCTTCCCCTCCCAAATTCCCATGGAAACATGGCATTCTGTTACCTTGTAATTTGGAACCCCCCAGAAGCTGTCCCAAAATCCCACCAAATTCCCATGCAATAGTGACATTCCAAGTGTCAGAAATTTAGGATACCCCATTTCCGCATCCAAATTCCCATAGAATAACAGCCTTCCGGCTATCAGGAATTTCGAATCATCCATACGGTCTCCCATATTCCCATGGAATAACGCATACCCAAGCATGGGGAATGGAGTTTCATCTAGTTCCATACCCCAATTCCCATGGAATAACAGCATTCTGGGAGCTGAGTACTTGGAATCTGCCTATTTCCCTCCCAAATGCTTAGGGAATATTGGCATTCTGGGCATTGGGAACGTTTAATCCTCATGTTCCCCTTGCAAATTCCCATGAAATTACCAATTTAATGTGTTGGGAATTTCGAATGCTCCAGTTCCTCGCCCAAATTCCAATCAACCTGTAACGAAATCATGATACTATGTGTGTTGAGAATTTAGAATCCTCCACTTCCCCTTCTAAATTCCCAACAAAACCATGGAATAAGAGAAGTTCACTCATTGCTAATTTCAACTCCTCCTCTTCCTCTCCCAAATTTCCACCAAACTCGAATGGAAGAACGGCATTTTGTGTGTGCCAAATTTAGAATCCTCCACTTCCCCTTCCAAATTCCCATGGAATAGCTGCATTCCCGGTATGGGGATTTTCAAAACATCCATATGCCCACTTAAATTCCCACGAAAACCTCGGAAAAACAGCATTCATGATGTTGGGAATATGGTATCCACCAGTTCCACTATCCAATTCCTAGCAAATCCATGGAATTACAGCACTCTGGGCTCTGGGAATTTGGAATCCTCCAGTTCCACTCCCAAATTCCAATGGAGTCACAGCCTTGCAGGCATGGGGATATTGGAATCCTCTAGTTCCCGTCCAAAAAGCCCATGGAATAACGACATTCTGGGTACTGAGAATTGAGAATTTGCTCATTCCCTTCCCAGATCCCTAGGGAATAAGACACTTCTGGGTGTCACGTATTTCGAATCCTTCAGCTCCACACCATAACCGCCATGGAATATCAGAATTCCAGGTGTTAGGAATTGAGCATCCTCCAATTCCCCTTCGAATTTCCCATGGAATCATGGCATTCTGGGTGTTGGCACTTTAGAATCTCCCATACACCCTCCCAAATACCCAAAATTCACAAGGAATAACAGAATTCCAGATATCAGGAATGTATTATCTGCCAGCTCTCCACGCAATTTCCCATGGAATCATGGCATTCCTGGTGCAGGGAATCTTGACTCCTCCAGTTATCCTCCCAAATCGCCATAGAAAAATGGAATTCTGCGTGTTGGGAATTAACAATCCCCCAGAAACCCACCCCAAATCCCACCACATTCCCAAAGAAGAGCAACTTTCCAGATGTCTGCAATTTGAAATATTCCAGTTCCCCACTCAAATTCCGATGGAACAACAGAATCCCAAGTGTCAGGAATTGGGAATCCTCCAGCTTCCTGAAAAAAATTCCCATGGAATCATGGGATTCCAGGTGTGAGGAACTGAGAATGCCCCGTACAGCCTCCCAGATTCCCACCACATTCCCATGGAATAACAACATTCCAGATTTCAGGAACTGAGAATCATCCTCTTCCCCTCCCAAATTCCCATGGAAACATTGCATTCTGGTACTTTGTAATTTGGAACCCCCCAGAAGCTGTCCCAAAATCCCACCAAATTCCCATGCAATAGCGACATTCCAAGTGTCAGGAATTTAGGATACCCCATTTCCGCATCCAAATTCCCATAGAATAACGGCCTTCCGGCTATCAGGAATTTCGAATCGTCCATACGGTCTCCCATATTCCCATGGAATAACGCATACCCAAGCATGGGGAATGGAGTTTCATCTAGTTCCATACCCCAATTCCCATGGAATAACAGCATTCTGGGAGCTGAGTACTTGGAATCTGCCTGTTTCCCTCCCAAATGCTTAGGGAATAACGGCATTCTGGGCATTGGGAACGTTGAATCCTCATGTTCCCCTTGCAAATTCCCATGAAATAACCAATTTAATGTGTTGGGAATTTCGAATGCTCCAGTTCCTCGCCCAAATTCCAATCAACCTGTAACGAAATCATGATACTATGTGTGTTGAGAATTTAGAATCCTCCACTTCCCCTTCCAAATTCCCAACAAAACCATGGAATAAGAGCAGTTCACTCATTGCTAATTTCAACTCCTCCTCTTCCTCTCCCAAATTTCCACCAAACTCGAATGGAAGAACGGCATTTTGTGTGTGCCAAATTTAGAATCCTCCACTTCCCCTTCCAAATTCCCATAGAATAGCTGCATTCCCGGTATGGGGATTTTCAAAACATCCATATGCCCACTTAAATTCCCACGACAACCTCGGAAAAACAGCATTCATGGTGTTGGGAATATGGTATCCGCCATTTGCACTATCCAATTCCCAGCAAAACCATGCAATTACAGCACTCTGGGCACTGGGAATTTAGAATCCTCCAGTTCCACTCCCAAATTCCAATGGAGTAACAGCCTTGCAGGCATGGGGATATTGGAATCCTCGAGTTCCCTTCCAAAAAGCCCATGGAATAATGACATTCTGGGTATTGAGAATTGAGAATTTGCCCATTTCCCTCCCAGATCCCTAGGGAATAAGACAATTCCGGGTGTCAGGCATTTGGAATACTTCAGCTCCGCACCATAACTGCCATGGAATAACAGAATTCCAGGTATCAGGTATGGATTATCCGCCAGCTCCCCACGCAATTTCCCATGGAATCATGGCATTCCTGGTGCAGGGAATCTTGACTCCTCCAGTTATCCTCCCAAATCCACATGGAAAAATGGCATTCTGGGTGTTCGGAATTAACAATCCACTATAAACACACCCCATATCCCACCACATTCCCAAAAAAAAGCCATTGTCCAGATGTCTGCAATTTGGAATATTCCAGTTCCCCACTCAAATTCCGATGGAATAACAGCATCCCAAGTGCCAGAAATTGAGAATCCTCCAGCTCCCTGAAAAAATTCCCATGGAATCATGGGATTCCAGGTGTGACGAACTGAGAATGCCCCGTACAGCCTCCCAGATTCCCACCACATTCCCATGGAATAACAACATTCCAGATTTCACGAACTGAGAATCATCCTCTTCCCCTCCCAAATTCCCATGGAAACATGGCATTCTGTTACCTTGTAATTTGGAACCCCCCAGAAGCTGTCCCAAAATCCCACCAAATTCCCATGCAATAGTGACATTCCAAGTGTCAGAAATTTAGGATACCCCATTTCCGCATCCAAATTCCCATAGAATAACGGCCTTCCGGCTATCAGGAATTTCGAATCATCCATATGGTCTCCCATATTCCCATGGAATAACGCATACCCAAGCATGGGGAATTGAGTTTCATCTAGTTCCATACCCCAATTCCCATGGAATAACAGCATTCTGGGAGCTGAGTACTTGGAATCTGCCTATTTCACTCCCAAATGCTTAGGGAATATTGGCATTCTGGGCATTGGGAACGTTGAATCCTCATGTTCCCCTTGCAAATTCCCATGAAATAACCAATTTAATGTGTTGGGAATTTCGAATGCTCCAGTTCCTCGCCCAAATTCCAGTCAACCTGTAACGAAATCATGATACTATGTGTGTTGAGAATTTAGAATCCTCTACTTCCCCTTCCAAATTCCCAACAAAACCATGGAATAAGAGAAGTTCACTCATTGCTAATTTCAACTCCTCCTCTTCCTCTCCCAAATTTCCACCAAACTCGAATGGAAGAACGGCATTTTGTGTGTGCCAAATTTAGAATCCTCCACTTCCCCTTCCAAATTCCCATAGAAGAGCTGCATTCCCGGTATGGGGATTTTCAAAACATCCATATGCCCACTTAAATTCCCACGAAAACCTCGGAAAAACAGTATTCATGATGTTGGGAATATGGTATCCACCAGTTCCACTATCCAATTCCTAGCAAATCCATGGAATTACAGCACTCTGGGCTCTGGGAATTTGGAATCCTCCAGTTCCACTCCCAAATTCCAATGGAGTAACAGCCTTGCAGGCATGGGGATATTGGAATCCTCTAGTTCCCGTCCAAAAAGCCCATGGAATAACGACATTCTGGGTACTGAGAATTGAGAATTTGCTCATTCCCTTCCCAGATCCCTAGGGAATAAGACACTTCTGGGTGTCACGTATTTCGAATCCTTCAGCTCCACACCATAACCGCCATGGAATATCAGAATTCCAGGTGTTAGGAATTGAGCATCCTCCAATTCCCCTTCGAATTTCCCATGGAATCATGGCATTCTGGGTGTTGGCACTTTAGAATCTCCCATACACCCTCCGAAATACCCAAAAATTCACAAGGAATAACAGAATTCCAGATATCAGGAATGTATTATCTGCCAGCTCTCCACGCAATTTCCCATGGAATCATGGCATTCCTGGTGCAGGGAATCTTGACTCCTCCAGTTATCCTCCCAAATCGCCATAGAAAAATGGAATTCTGCGTGTTGGGAATTAACAATCCCCCAGAAACCCACCCCAAATCCCACCACATTCCCAAAGAAGAGCAACTTTCCAGATGTCTGCAATTTGAAATATTCCAGTTCCCCACTCAAATTCCGATGGAACAACAGAATCCCAAGTGTCAGGAATTGGGAATCCTCCAGCTTCCTGAAAAAAATTCCCATGGAATCATGGGATTCCAGGTGTGAGGAACTGAGAATGCCCCGTACAGCCTCCCAGATTCCCACCACATTCCCATGGAATAACAACATTCCAGATATCACGAACTGAGAATCATCCTCTTCCCCTCCCAAATTCCCGTGGAAACATTGCATTCTGGTACTTTGTAATTTGGAACCCCCCAGAAGCTGTCCCAAAATCCCACCAAATTCCCATGCAATAGCGACATTCCAAGTGTCAGGAATTTAGGATACCCCATTTCCGCATCCAAATTCCCATAGAATAACGGCCTTCCGGCTATCAGGAATTTCGAATCGTCCATACGGTCTCCCATATTCCCATGGAATAACGCATACCCAAGCATGGGGAATTGAGTTTCATCTAGTTCCATACCCCAATTCCCATGGAATAACAGCATTCTGGGAGCTGAGTACTTGGAATCTGCCTGTTTCCCTCCCAAATGCTTAGGGAATAACGGCATTCTGGGCATTGGGAACGTTGAATCCTCATGTTCCCCTTGCAAATTCCCATGAAATAACCATTTTAGTGTGTTGGGAATTTCGAATGCTCCACTTCCTCTCCCAAATTCCAATCAACCTCTAACGAAATAATGACACTATGTGTGCTGAGAAATTAGAATCCTCCACTTCCCCTTCTAAATTCCAAAAAAAACCATGGAATAAGAGCAGTTCACTCATTGCAAATTTCAACTCCTTCTCTTCCTCTCCCAAATTTCCACCAAACTCGAATGGAAGAACAGCATTTTGTGTGTGCCAAATTTAGAATCCTCCACTTCCCCTTCCAAATTCCCATAGAAGAGCTGCATTCCGGGTATGGGGATTTTCAAAACATCCATATGCCCACTTAAATTCCCATGACAACCTCGGAAAAACAGCATTCATGATGTTGGGTATATGGTATCCACCAGTTCCACTATCCAGTTCCTAGCAAATCCATGGAATTACAGCACTCTGGGCATTGGGAATTTGGAATCCTCCAGTTCCACTCCCAAATTCCAATGGAGTAACAGCCTTGCAGGCATGGGGATATTGGAATCCTCGAGTTCCCTTCCAAAAAGCCCATGGAATAATGACATTCTGGGTATTGAGAATTGAGAATTTGCCCAATCCCTTCCCAGATCCCTAGGGAATAAGACACTTCTGGGTGTCACGTATTTCGAATCCTTCAGCTCCGCACCATAACAGCCATGAAATAACAGAATTCCAGGTGTCAGGAATTGAGCATCCTCCAGTTCCCCTTCGAATTTCCCATGGAATCATGGCATTCTGGCTGTTGGCACTTTAGAATCTCCCATACACCTTCCCAAATACCCCAAAATTCACAAGGAATAACAGAATTCCAGGTATCAGGTATGGATTATCCGCCAGCTCCCCACGCAATTTCCCATGGAATCAGGGCATTCCTGGTGCAGGGAATCTTGACTCCTCCAGTTATCCTCCCAAATCCACATGGAAAAATGGCATTCTGGGTGTTCGGAATTAACAATCCACTATAAACACACCCCATATCCCACCACATTCCCAAAAAAAAGCCATTGTCCAGATGTCTGCAATTTGGAATATTCCAGTTCCCCACTCAAATTCCGATGGAATAACAGCATCCCAAGTGCCAGAAATTGAGAATCCTCCAGCTCCCTGAAAAAATTCCCATGGAATCATGGGATTCCAGGTGTGACGAACTGAGAATGCCCCGTACAGCCTCCCAGATTCCCACCACATTCCCATGGAATAACAACATTCCAGATTTCACGAACTGAGAATCATCCTCTTCCCCTCCCAAATTCCCATGGAAACATGGCATTCTGTTACCTTGTAATTTGGAACCCCCCAGAAGCTGTCCCAAAATCCCACCAAATTCCCATGCAATAGTGACATTCCAAGTGTCAGAAATTTAGGATACCCCATTTCCGCATCCAAATTCCCATAGAATAACAGCCTTCCGGCTATCAGGAATTTCGAATCATCCATACGGTCTCCCATATTCCCATGGAATAACGCATACCCAAGCATGGGGAATTGAGTTTCATCTAGTTCCATACCCCAATTCCCATGGAATAACAGCATTCTGGGAGCTGAGTACTTGGAATCTGCCTATTTCCCTCCCAAATGCTTAGGGAATATTGGCATTCTGGGCATTGGGAACGTTTAATCCTCATGTTCCCCTTGCAAATTCCCATGAAATTACCAATTTAATGTGTTGGGAATTTCGAATGCTCCAGTTCCTCGCCCAAATTCCAATCAACCTGTAACGAAATCATGATACTATGTGTGTTGAGAATTTAGAATCCTCCACTTCCCCTTCTAAATTCCCAACAAAACCATGGAATAAGAGAAGTTCACTCATTGCTAATTTCAACTCCTCCTCTTCCTCTCCCAAATTTCCACCAAACTCGAATGGAAGAACGGCATTTTGTGTGTGCCAAATTTAGAATCCTCCACTTCCCCTTCCAAATTCCCATGGAATAGCTGCATTCCCGGTATGGGGATTTTCAAAACATCCATATGCCCACTTAAATTCCCACGAAAACCTCGGAAAAACAGCATTCATGATGTTGGGAATATGGTATCCACCAGTTCCACTATCCAATTCCTAGCAAATCCATGGAATTACAGCACTCTGGGCTCTGGGAATTTGGAATCCTCCAGTTCCACTCCCAAATTCCAATGGAGTCACAGCCTTGCAGGCATGGGGATATTGGAATCCTCTAGTTCCCGTCCAAAAAGCCCATGGAATAACGACATTCTGGGTACTGAGAATTGAGAATTTGCTCATTCCCTTCCCAGATCCCTAGGGAATAAGACACTTCTGGGTGTCACGTATTTCGAATCCTTCAGCTCCACACCATAACCGCCATGGAATATCAGAATTCCAGGTGTTAGGAATTGAGCATCCTCCAATTCCCCTTCGAATTTCCCATGGAATCATGGCATTCTGGGTGTTGGCACTTTAGAATCTCCCATACACCCTCCCAAATACCCAAAATTCACAAGGAATAACAGAATTCCAGATATCAGGAATGTATTATCTGCCAGCTCTCCACGCAATTTCCCATGGAATCATGGCATTCCTGGTGCAGGGAATCTTGACTCCTCCAGTTATCCTCCCAAATCGCCATAGAAAAATGGAATTCTGCGTGTTGGGAATTAACAATCCCCCAGAAACCCACCCCAAATCCCACCACATTCCCAAAGAAGAGCAACTTTCCAGATGTCTGCAATTTGAAATATTCCAGTTCCCCACTCAAATTCCGATGGAACAACAGAATCCCAAGTGTCAGGAATTGGGAATCCTCCAGCTTCCTGAAAAAAATTCCCATGGAATCATGGGATTCCAGGTGTGACGAACTGAGAATGCCCCGTACAGCCTCCCAGATTCCCACCACATTCCCATGGAATAACAACATTCCAGATTTCACGAACTGAGAATCATCCTCTTCCCCTCCCAAATTCCCATGGAAACATTGCATTCTGGTACTTTGTAATTTGGAACCCCCCAGAAGCTGTCCCAAAATCCCACCAAATTCCCATGCAATAGCGACATTCCAAGTGTCAGGAATTTAGGATACCCCATTTCCGCATCCAAATTCCCATAGAATAACGGCCTTCCGGCTATCAGGAATTTCGAATCGTCCATACGGTCTCCCATATTCCCATGGAATAACGCATACCCAAGCATGGGGAATGGAGTTTCATCTAGTTCCATACCCCAATTCCCATGGAATAACAGCATTCTGGGAGCTGAGTACTTGGAATCTGCCTGTTGCCCTCCCAAATGCTTAGGGAATAACGGCATTCTGGGCATTGGGAACGTTGAATCCTCATGTTCCCCTTGCAAATTCCCATGAAATAACCAATTTAATGTGTTGGGAATTTCGAATGCTCCAGTTCCTCGCCCAAATTCCAATCAACCTGTAACGAAATCATGACACTATGTGTGTGCGAAATTTAGAATCCTCCACTTCCCCTTCCAAATTCCCAACAAAACCATGGAATAAGAGCAGTTCACTCATTGCTAATTTCAACTCCTCCTCTTCCTCTCCCAAATTTCCACCAAACTCGAATGGAAGAACGGCATTTTGTGTGTGCCAAATTTAGAATCCTCCACTTCCCCTTCCAAATTCCCATAGAAGAGCTGCATTCCCGGTATGGGGATTTTCAAAACATCCATATGCCCACTTAAATTCCCACGACAACCTCGGAAAAACAGTATTCATGATGTTGGGAATATGGTATCCACCAGTTCCACTATCCAATTCCTAGCAAATCCATGGAATTACAGCACTCTGGGCTCTGGGAATTTGGAATCCTCCAGTTCCACTCCCAAATTCCAATGGAGTAACAGCCTTGCAGGCATGGGGATATTGGAATCCTCTAGTTCCCGTCCAAAAAGCCCATGGAATAACGACATTCTGGGTACTGAGAATTGAGAATTTGCTCATTCCCTTCCCAGATCCCTAGGGAATAAGACACTTCTGGGTGTCACGTATTTCGAATCCTTCAGCTCCACACCATAACCGCCATGGAATATCAGAATTCCAGGTGTTAGGAATTGAGCATCCTCCAATTCCCCTTCGAATTTCCCATGGAATCATGGCATTCTGGGTGTTGGCACTTTAGAATCTCCCATACACCCTCCGAAATACCCAAAAATTCACAAGGAATAACAGAATTCCAGATATCAGGAATGTATTATCTGCCAGCTCTCCACGCAATTTCCCATGGAATCATGGCATTCCTGGTGCAGGGAATCTTGACTCCTCCAGTTATCCTCCCAAATCGCCATAGAAAAATGGAATTCTGCGTGTTGGGAATTAACAATCCCCCAGAAACCCACCCCAAATCCCACCACATTCCCAAAGAAGAGCAACTTTCCAGATGTCTGCAATTTGAAATATTCCAGTTCCCCACTCAAATTCCGATGGAACAACAGAATCCCAAGTGTCAGGAATTGGGAATCCTCCAGCTTCCTGAAAAAAATTCCCATGGAATCATGGGATTCCAGGTGTGACGAACTGAGAATGCCCCGTACAGCCTCCCAGATTCCCACCACATTCCCATGGAATAACAACATTCCAGATATCACGAACTGAGAATCATCCTCTTCCCCTCCCAAAATCCCGTGGAAACATTGCATTCTGGTACTTTGTAATTTGGAACCCCCCAGAAGCTGTCCCAAAATCCCACCAAATTCCCATGCAATAGCGACATTCCAAGTGTCAGGAATTTAGGATACCCCATTTCCGCATCCAAATTCCCATAGAATAACGGCCTTCCGGCTATCAGGAATTTCGAATCGTCCATACGGTCTCCCATATTCCCATGGAATAACGCATACCCAAGCATGGGGAATTGAGTTTCATCTAGTTCCATACCCCAATTCCCATGGAATAACAGCATTCTGGGAGCTGAGTACTTGGAATCTGCCTGTTTCCCTCCCAAATGCTTAGGGAATAACGGCATTCTGGGCATTGGGAACGTTGAATCCTCATGTTCCCCTTGCAAATTCCCATGAAATAACCATTTTAGTGTGTTGGGAATTTCGAATGCTCCACTTCCTCTCCCAAATTCCAATCAACCTCTAACGAAATAATGACACTATGTGTGCTGAGAAATTAGAATCCTCCACTTCCCCTTCTAAATTCCAAAAAAAAACCATGGAATAAGAGCAGTTCACTCATTGCAAATTTCAACTCCTTCTCTTCCTCTCCCAAATTTCCACCAAACTCGAATGGAAGAACAGCATTTTGTGTGTGCCAAATTTAGAATCCTCCACTTCCCCTTCCAAATTCCCATAGAAGAGCTGCATTCCGGGTATGGGGATTTTCAAAACATCCATATGCCCACTTAAATTCCCACGACAACCTCGGAAAAACAGCATTCATGGTGTTGGGAATATGGTATCCGCCATTTGCACTATCCAATTCCCAGCAAAACCATGCAATTACAGCACTCTGGGCACTGGGAATTTAGAATCCTCCAGTTCCACTCCCAAATTCCAATGGAGTAACAGCCTTGCAGGCATGGGGATATTGGAATCCTCGAGTTCCCTTCCAAAAAGCCCATGGAATAATGACATTCTGGGTATTGAGAATTGAGAATTTGCCCATTTCCCTCCCAGATCCCTAGGGAATAAGACAATTCCGGGTGTCAGGCATTTGGAATACTTCAGCTCCGCACCATAACTGCCATGGAATAACAGAATTCCAGGTATCAGGTATGGATTATCCGCCAGCTCCCCACGCAATTTCCCATGGAATCATGGCATTCCTGGTGCAGGGAATCTTGACTCCTCCAGTTATCCTCCCAAATCCACATGGAAAAATGGCATTCTGGGTGTTCGGAATTAACAATCCACTATAAACACACCCCATATCCCACCACATTCCCAAAAAAAAGCCATTGTCCAGATGTCTGCAATTTGGAATATTCCAGTTCCCCACTCAAATTCCGATGGAATAACAGCATCCCAAGTGCCAGAAATTGAGAATCCTCCAGCTCCCTGAAAAAATTCCCATGGAATCATGGGATTCCAGGTGTGACGAACTGAGAATGCCCCGTACAGCCTCCCAGATTCCCACCACATTCCCATGGAATAACAACATTCCAGATTTCACGAACTGAGAATCATCCTCTTCCCCTCCCAAATTCCCATGGAAACATGGCATTCTGTTACCTTGTAATTTGGAACCCCCCAGAAGCTGTCCCAAAATCCCACCAAATTCCCATGCAATAGTGACATTCCAAGTGTCAGAAATTTAGGATACCCCATTTCCGCATCCAAATTCCCATAGAATAACAGCCTTCCGGCTATCAGGAATTTCGAATCATCCATATGGTCTCCCATATTCCCATGGAATAACGCATACCCAAGCATGGGGAATTGAGTTTCATCTAGTTCCATACCCCAATTCCCATGGAATAACAGCATTCTGGGAGCTGAGTACTTGGAATCTGCCTATTTCACTCCCAAATGCTTAGGGAATATTGGCATTCTGGGCATTGGGAACGTTGAATCCTCATGTTCCCCTTGCAAATTCCCATGAAATTACCAATTTAATGTGTTGGGAATTTCGAATGCTCCAGTTCCTCGCCCAAATTCCAGTCAACCTGTAACGAAATCATGATACTATGTGTGTTGAGAATTTAGAATCCTCCACTTCCCCTTCCAAATTCCCAACAAAACCATGGAATAAGAGAAGTTCACTCATTGCTAATTTCAACTCCTCCTCTTCCTCTCCCAAATTTCCACCAAACTCGAATGGAAGAACGGCATTTTGTGTGTGCCAAATTTAGAATCCTCCACTTCCCCTTCCAAATTCCCATAGAAGAGCTGCATTCCCGGTATGGGGATTTTCAAAACATCCATATGCCCACTTAAATTCCCACGAAAACCTCGGAAAAACAGTATTCATGATGTTGGGAATATGGTATCCACCAGTTCCACTATCCAATTCCTAGCAAATCCATGGAATTACAGCACTCTGGGCTCTGGGAATTTGGAATCCTCCAGTTCCACTCCCAAATTCCAATGGAGTAACAGCCTTGCAGGCATGGGGATATTGGAATCCTCTAGTTCCCGTCCAAAAAGCCCATGGAATAATGACATTCTGGGTATTGAGAATTGAGAATTTGCCCAATCCCTTCCCAGATCCCTAGGGAATAAGACACTTCTGGGTGTCACGTATTTCGAATCCTTCAGCTCCACACCATAACCGCCATGGAATATCAGAATTCCAGGTGTTAGGAATTGAGCATCCTCCAATTCCCCTTCGAATTTCCCATGGAATCATGGCATTCTGGGTGTTGGCACTTTAGAATCTCCCATACACCCTCCGAAATACCCAAAAATTCACAAGGAATAACAGAATTCCAGATATCAGGAATCTATTATCTGCCAGCTCTCCACGCAATTTCCCATGGAATCATGGCATTCCTGGTGCAGGGAATCTTGACTCCTCCAGTTATCCTCCCAAATCGCCATAGAAAAATGGAATTCTGCGTGTTGGGAATTAACAATCCCCCAGAAACCCACCCCAAATCCCACCACATTCCCAAAGAAGAGCAACTTTCCAGATGTCTGCAATTTGAAATATTCCAGTTCCCCACTCAAATTCCGATGGAACAACAGAATCCCAAGTGTCAGGAATTGGGAATCCTCCAGCTTCCTGAAAAAAATTCCCATGGAATCATGGGATTCCAGGTGTGAGGAACTGAGAATGCCCCGTACAGCCTCCCAGATTCCCACCACATTCCCATGGAATAACAACATTCCAGATATCACGAACTGAGAATCATCCTCTTCCCCTCCCAAATTCCCGTGGAAACATTGCATTCTGGTACTTTGTAATTTGGAACCCCCCAGAAGCTGTCCCAAAATCCCACCAAATTCCCATGCAATAGCGACATTCCAAGTGTCAGGAATTTAGGATACCCCATTTCCGCATCCAAATTCCCATAGAATAACGGCCTTCCGGCTATCAGGAATTTCGAATCGTCCATACGGTCTCCCATATTCCCATGGAATAACGCATACCCAAGCATGGGGAATTGAGTTTCATCTAGTTCCATACCCCAATTCCCATGGAATAACAGCATTCTGGGAGCTGAGTACTTGGAATCTGCCTGTTTCCCTCCCAAATGCTTAGGGAATAACGGCATTCTGGGCATTGGGAACGTTGAATCCTCATGTTCCCCTTGCAAATTCCCATGAAATAACCATTTTAGTGTGTTGGGAATTTCGAATGCTCCACTTCCTCTCCCAAATTCCAATCAACCTCTAACGAAATAATGACACTATGTGTGCTGAGAAATTAGAATCCTCCACTTCCCCTTCTAAATTCCAAAAAAAACCATGGAATAAGAGCAGTTCACTCATTGCAAATTTCAACTCCTTCTCTTCCTCTCCCAAATTTCCACCAAACTCGAATGGAAGAACAGCATTTTGTGTGTGCCAAATTTAGAATCCTCCACTTCCCCTTCCAAATTCCCATAGAAGAGCTGCATTCCGGGTATGGGGATTTTCAAAACATCCATATGCCCACTTAAATTCCCATGACAACCTCGGAAAAACAGCATTCATGATGTTGGGTATATGGTATCCACCAGTTCCACTATCCAGTTCCTAGCAAATCCATGGAATTACAGCACTCTGGGCATTGGGAATTTGGAATCCTCCAGTTCCACTCCCAAATTCCAATGGAGTAACAGCCTTGCAGGCATGGGGATATTGGAATCCTCGAGTTCCCTTCCAAAAAGCCCATGGAATAATGACATTCTGGGTATTGAGAATTGAGAATTTGCCCAATCCCTTCCCAGATCCCTAGGGAATAAGACACTTCTGGGTGTCACGTATTTCGAATCCTTCAGCTCCGCACCATAACAGCCATGAAATAACAGAATTCCAGGTGTCAGGAATTGAGCATCCTCCAGTTCCCCTTCGAATTTCCCATGGAATCATGGCATTCTGGCTGTTGGCACTTTAGAATCTCCCATACACCTTCCCAAATACCCCAAAATTCACAAGGAATAACAGAATTCCAGGTATCAGGTATGGATTATCCGCCAGCTCCCCACGCAATTTCCCATGGAATCAGGGCATTCCTGGTGCAGGGAATCTTGACTCCTCCAGTTATCCTCCCAAATCCACATGGAAAAATGGCATTCTGGGTGTTCGGAATTAACAATCCACTATAAACACACCCCATATCCCACCACATTCCCAAAAAAAAGCCATTGTCCAGATGTCTGCAATTTGGAATATTCCAGTTCCCCACTCAAATTCCGATGGAATAACAGCATCCCAAGTGCCAGAAATTGAGAATCCTCCAGCTCCCTGAAAAAATTCCCATGGAATCATGGGATTCCAGGTGTGACGAACTGAGAATGCCCCGTACAGCCTCCCAGATTCCCACCACATTCCCATGGAATAACAACATTCCAGATTTCACGAACTGAGAATCATCCTCTTCCCCTCCCAAATTCCCATGGAAACATGGCATTCTGTTACCTTGTAATTTGGAACCCCCCAGAAGCTGTCCCAAAATCCCACCAAATTCCCATGCAATAGTGACATTCCAAGTGTCAGAAATTTAGGATACCCCATTTCCGCATCCAAATTCCCATAGAATAACAGCCTTCCGGCTATCAGGAATTTCGAATCATCCATACGGTCTCCCATATTCCCATGGAATAACGCATACCCAAGCATGGGGAATGGAGTTTCATCTAGTTCCATACCCCAATTCCCATGGAATAACAGCATTCTGGGAGCTGAGTACTTGGAATCTGCCTATTTCCCTCCCAAATGCTTAGGGAATATTGGCATTCTGGGCATTGGGAACGTTTAATCCTCATGTTCCCCTTGCAAATTCCCATGAAATTACCAATTTAATGTGTTGGGAATTTCGAATGCTCCAGTTCCTCGCCCAAATTCCAATCAACCTGTAACGAAATCATGATACTATGTGTGTTGAGAATTTAGAATCCTCCACTTCCCCTTCTAAATTCCCAACAAAACCATGGAATAAGAGAAGTTCACTCATTGCTAATTTCAACTCCTCCTCTTCCTCTCCCAAATTTCCACCAAACTCGAATGGAAGAACGGCATTTTGTGTGTGCCAAATTTAGAATCCTCCACTTCCCCTTCCAAATTCCCATGGAATAGCTGCATTCCCGGTATGGGGATTTTCAAAACATCCATATGCCCACTTAAATTCCCACGAAAACCTCGGAAAAACAGCATTCATGATGTTGGGAATATGGTATCCACCAGTTCCACTATCCAATTCCTAGCAAATCCATGGAATTACAGCACTCTGGGCTCTGGGAATTTGGAATCCTCCAGTTCCACTCCCAAATTCCAATGGAGTCACAGCCTTGCAGGCATGGGGATATTGGAATCCTCTAGTTCCCGTCCAAAAAGCCCATGGAATAACGACATTCTGGGTACTGAGAATTGAGAATTTGCTCATTCCCTTCCCAGATCCCTAGGGAATAAGACACTTCTGGGTGTCACGTATTTCGAATCCTTCAGCTCCACACCATAACCGCCATGGAATATCAGAATTCCAGGTGTTAGGAATTGAGCATCCTCCAATTCCCCTTCGAATTTCCCATGGAATCATGGCATTCTGGGTGTTGGCACTTTAGAATCTCCCATACACCCTCCCAAATACCCAAAATTCACAAGGAATAACAGAATTCCAGATATCAGGAATGTATTATCTGCCAGCTCTCCACGCAATTTCCCATGGAATCATGGCATTCCTGGTGCAGGGAATCTTGACTCCTCCAGTTATCCTCCCAAATCGCCATAGAAAAATGGAATTCTGCGTGTTGGGAATTAACAATCCCCCAGAAACCCACCCCAAATCCCACCACATTCCCAAAGAAGAGCAACTTTCCAGATGTCTGCAATTTGAAATATTCCAGTTCCCCACTCAAATTCCGATGGAACAACAGAATCCCAAGTGTCAGGAATTGGGAACCCTCCAGCTTCCTGAAAAAAATTCCCATGGAATCATGGGATTCCAGGTGTGAGGAACTGAGAATGCCCCGTACAGCCTCCCAGATTCCCACCACATTCCCATGGAATAACAACATTCCAGATTTCAGGAACTGAGAATCATCCTCTTCCCCTCCCAAATTCCCATGGAAACATTGCATTCTGGTACTTTGTAATTTGGAACCCCCCAGAAGCTGTCCCAAAATCCCACCAAATTCCCATGCAATAGCGACATTCCAAGTGTCAGGAATTTAGGATACCCCATTTCCGCATCCAAATTCCCATAGAATAACGGCCTTCCGGCTATCAGGAATTTCGAATCGTCCATACGGTCTCCCATATTCCCATGGAATAACGCATACCCAAGCATGGGGAATGGAGTTTCATCTAGTTCCATACCCCAATTCCCATGGAATAACAGCATTCTGGGAGCTGAGTACTTGGAATCTGCCTGTTTCCCTCCCAAATGCTTAGGGAATAACGGCATTCTGGGCATTGGGAACGTTGAATCCTCATGTTCCCCTTGCAAATTCCCATGAAATAACCAATTTAATGTGTTGGGAATTTCGAATGCTCCAGTTCCTCGCCCAAATTCCAATCAACCTGTAACGAAATCATGACACTATGTGTGTGCGAAATTTAGAATCCTCCACTTCCCCTTCCAAATTCCCAACAAAACCATGGAATAAGAGCAGTTCACTCATTGCTAATTTCAACTCCTCCTCTTCCTCTCCCAAATTTCCACCAAACTCGAATGGAAGAACGGCATTTTGTGTGTGCCAAATTTAGAATCCTCCACTTCCCCTTCCAAATTCCCATAGAAGAGCTGCATTCCCGGTATGGGGATTTTCAAAACATCCATATGCCCACTTAAATTCCCACGACAACCTCGGAAAAACAGCATTCATGGTGTTGGGAATATGGTATCCGCCATTTGCACTATCCAATTCCCAGCAAAACCATGCAATTACAGCACTCTGGGCACTGGGAATTTAGAATCCTCCAGTTCCACTCCCAAATTCCAATGGAGTAACAGCCTTGCAGGCATGGGGATATTGGAATCCTCGAGTTCCCTTCCAAAAAGCCCATGGAATAATGACATTCTGGGTATTGAGAATTGAGAATTTGCCCATTTCCCTCCCAGATCCCTAGGGAATAAGACAATTCCGGGTGTCAGGCATTTGGAATACTTCAGCTCCGCACCATAACTGCCATGGAATAACAGAATTCCAGGTATCAGGTATGGATTATCCGCCAGCTCCCCACGCAATTTCCCATGGAATCATGGCATTCCTGGTGCAGGGAATCTTGACTCCTCCAGTTATCCTCCCAAATCCACATGGAAAAATGGCATTCTGGGTGTTCGGAATTAACAATCCACTATAAACACACCCCATATCCCACCACATTCCCAAAAAAAAGCCATTGTCCAGATGTCTGCAATTTGGAATATTCCAGTTCCCCACTCAAATTCCGATGGAATAACAGCATCCCAAGTGCCAGAAATTGAGAATCCTCCAGCTCCCTGAAAAAATTCCCATGGAATCATGGGATTCCAGGTGTGACGAACTGAGAATGCCCCGTACAGCCTCCCAGATTCCCACCACATTCCCATGGAATAACAACATTCCAGATTTCACGAACTGAGAATCATCCTCTTCCCCTCCCAAATTCCCATGGAAACATGGCATTCTGTTACCTTGTAATTTGGAACCCCCCAGAAGCTGTCCCAAAATCCCACCAAATTCCCATGCAATAGTGACATTCCAAGTGTCAGAAATTTAGGATACCCCATTTCCGCATCCAAATTCCCATAGAATAACAGCCTTCCGGCTATCAGGAATTTCGAATCATCCATATGGTCTCCCATATTCCCATGGAATAACGCATACCCAAGCATGGGGAATTGAGTTTCATCTAGTTCCATACCCCAATTCCCATGGAATAACAGCATTCTGGGAGCTGAGTACTTGGAATCTGCCTATTTCACTCCCAAATGCTTAGGGAATATTGGCATTCTGGGCATTGGGAACGTTGAATCCTCATGTTCCCCTTGCAAATTCCCATGAAATTACCAATTTAATGTGTTGGGAATTTCGAATGCTCCAGTTCCTCGCCCAAATTCCAGTCAACCTGTAACGAAATCATGATACTATGTGTGTTGAGAATTTAGAATCCTCCACTTCCCCTTCCAAATTCCCAACAAAACCATGGAATAAGAGAAGTTCACTCATTGCTAATTTCAACTCCTCCTCTTCCTCTCCCAAATTTCCACCAAACTCGAATGGAAGAACGGCATTTTGTGTGTGCCAAATTTAGAATCCTCCACTTCCCCTTCCAAATTCCCATAGAAGAGCTGCATTCCCGGTATGGGGATTTTCAAAACATCCATATGCCCACTTAAATTCCCACGAAAACCTCGGAAAAACAGTATTCATGATGTTGGGAATATGGTATCCACCAGTTCCACTATCCAATTCCTAGCAAATCCATGGAATTACAGCACTCTGGGCTCTGGGAATTTGGAATCCTCCAGTTCCACTCCCAAATTCCAATGGAGTAACAGCCTTGCAGGCATGGGGATATTGGAATCCTCTAGTTCCCGTCCAAAAAGCCCATGGAATAACGACATTCTGGGTACTGAGAATTGAGAATTTGCTCATTCCCTTCCCAGATCCCTAGGGAATAAGACACTTCTGGGTGTCACGTATTTCGAATCCTTCAGCTCCACACCATAACCGCCATGGAATATCAGAATTCCAGGTGTTAGGAATTGAGCATCCTCCAATTCCCCTTCGAATTTCCCATGGAATCATGGCATTCTGGGTGTTGGCACTTTAGAATCTCCCATACACCCTCCGAAATACCCAAAAATTCACAAGGAATAACAGAATTCCAGATATCAGGAATGTATTATCTGCCAGCTCTCCACGCAATTTCCCATGGAATCATGGCATTCCTGGTGCAGGGAATCTTGACTCCTCCAGTTATCCTCCCAAATCGCCATAGAAAAATGGAATTCTGCGTGTTGGGAATTAACAATCCCCCAGAAACCCACCCCAAATCCCACCACATTCCCAAAGAAGAGCAACTTTCCAGATGTCTGCAATTTGAAATATTCCAGTTCCCCACTCAAATTCCGATGGAACAACAGAATCCCAAGTGTCAGGAATTGGGAATCCTCCAGCTTCCTGAAAAAAATTCCCATGGAATCATGGGATTCCAGGTGTGAGGAACTGAGAATGCCCCGTACAGCCTCCCAGATTCCCACCACATTCCCATGGAATAACAACATTCCAGATATCACGAACTGAGAATCATCCTCTTCCCCTCCCAAATTCCCGTGGAAACATTGCATTCTGGTACTTTGTAATTTGGAACCCCCCAGAAGCTGTCCCAAAATCCCACCAAATTCCCATGCAATAGCGACATTCCAAGTGTCAGGAATTTAGGATACCCCATTTCCGCATCCAAATTCCCATAGAATAACGGCCTTCCGGCTATCAGGAATTTCGAATCGTCCATACGGTCTCCCATATTCCCATGGAATAACGCATACCCAAGCATGGGGAATTGAGTTTCATCTAGTTCCATACCCCAATTCCCATGGAATAACAGCATTCTGGGAGCTGAGTACTTGGAATCTGCCTGTTTCCCTCCCAAATGCTTAGGGAATAACGGCATTCTGGGCATTGGGAACGTTGAATCCTCATGTTCCCCTTGCAAATTCCCATGAAATAACCATTTTAGTGTGTTGGGAATTTCGAATGCTCCACTTCCTCTCCCAAATTCCAATCAACCTCTAACGAAATAATGACACTATGTGTGCTGAGAAATTAGAATCCTCCACTTCCCCTTCTAAATTCCAAAAAAAAACCATGGAATAAGAGCAGTTCACTCATTGCAAATTTCAACTCCTTCTCTTCCTCTCCCAAATTTCCACCAAACTCGAATGGAAGAACAGCATTTTGTGTGTGCCAAATTTAGAATCCTCCACTTCCCCTTCCAAATTCCCATAGAAGAGCTGCATTCCGGGTATGGGGATTTTCAAAACATCCATATGCCCACTTAAATTCCCACGACAACCTCGGAAAAACAGCATTCATGGTGTTGGGAATATGGTATCCGCCATTTGCACTATCCAATTCCCAGCAAAACCATGCAATTACAGCACTCTGGGCACTGGGAATTTAGAATCCTCCAGTTCCACTCCCAAATTCCAATGGAGTAACAGCCTTGCAGGCATGGGGATATTGGAATCCTCGAGTTCCCTTCCAAAAAGCCCATGGAATAATGACATTCTGGGTATTGAGAATTGAGAATTTGCCCATTTCCCTCCCAGATCCCTAGGGAATAAGACAATTCCGGGTGTCAGGCATTTGGAATACTTCAGCTCCGCACCATAACTGCCATGGAATAACAGAATTCCAGGTATCAGGTATGGATTATCCGCCAGCTCCCCACGCAATTTCCCATGGAATCATGGCATTCCTGGTGCAGGGAATCTTGACTCCTCCAGTTATCCTCCCAAATCCACATGGAAAAATGGCATTCTGGGTGTTCGGAATTAACAATCCACTATAAACACACCCCATATCCCACCACATTCCCAAAAAAAAGCCATTGTCCAGATGTCTGCAATTTGGAATATTCCAGTTCCCCACTCAAATTCCGATGGAATAACAGCATCCCAAGTGCCAGAAATTGAGAATCCTCCAGCTCCCTGAAAAAATTCCCATGGAATCATGGGATTCCAGGTGTGACGAACTGAGAATGCCCCGTACAGCCTCCCAGATTCCCACCACATTCCCATGGAATAACAACATTCCAGATTTCACGAACTGAGAATCATCCTCTTCCCCTCCCAAATTCCCATGGAAACATGGCATTCTGTTACCTTGTAATTTGGAACCCCCCAGAAGCTGTCCCAAAATCCCACCAAATTCCCATGCAATAGTGACATTCCAAGTGTCAGAAATTTAGGATACCCCATTTCCGCATCCAAATTCCCATAGAATAACAGCCTTCCGGCTATCAGGAATTTCGAATCATCCATATGGTCTCCCATATTCCCATGGAATAACGCATACCCAAGCATGGGGAATTGAGTTTCATCTAGTTCCATACCCCAATTCCCATGGAATAACAGCATTCTGGGAGCTGAGTACTTGGAATCTGCCTATTTCACTCCCAAATGCTTAGGGAATATTGGCATTCTGGGCATTGGGAACGTTGAATCCTCATGTTCCCCTTGCAAATTCCCATGAAATTACCAATTTAATGTGTTGGGAATTTCGAATGCTCCAGTTCCTCGCCCAAATTCCAGTCAACCTGTAACGAAATCATGATACTATGTGTGTTGAGAATTTAGAATCCTCCACTTCCCCTTCCAAATTCCCAACAAAACCATGGAATAAGAGAAGTTCACTCATTGCTAATTTCAACTCCTCCTCTTCCTCTCCCAAATTTCCACCAAACTCGAATGGAAGAACGGCATTTTGTGTGTGCCAAATTTAGAATCCTCCACTTCCCCTTCCAAATTCCCATAGAAGAGCTGCATTCCCGGTATGGGGATTTTCAAAACATCCATATGCCCACTTAAATTCCCACGAAAACCTCGGAAAAACAGTATTCATGATGTTGGGAATATGGTATCCACCAGTTCCACTATCCAATTCCTAGCAAATCCATGGAATTACAGCACTCTGGGCTCTGGGAATTTGGAATCCTCCAGTTCCACTCCCAAATTCCAATGGAGTAACAGCCTTGCAGGCATGGGGATATTGGAATCCTCTAGTTCCCGTCCAAAAAGCCCATGGAATAACGACATTCTGGGTACTGAGAATTGAGAATTTGCTCATTCCCTTCCCAGATCCCTAGGGAATAAGACACTTCTGGGTGTCACGTATTTCGAATCCTTCAGCTCCACACCATAACCGCCATGGAATATCAGAATTCCAGGTGTTAGGAATTGAGCATCCTCCAATTCCCCTTCGAATTTCCCATGGAATCATGGCATTCTGGGTGTTGGCACTTTAGAATCTCCCATACACCCTCCGAAATACCCAAAAATTCACAAGGAATAACAGAATTCCAGATATCAGGAATCTATTATCTGCCAGCTCTCCACGCAATTTCCCATGGAATCATGGCATTCCTGGTGCAGGGAATCTTGACTCCTCCAGTTATCCTCCCAAATCGCCATAGAAAAATGGAATTCTGCGTGTTGGGAATTAACAATCCCCCAGAAACCCACCCCAAATCCCACCACATTCCCAAAGAAGAGCAACTTTCCAGATGTCTGCAATTTGAAATATTCCAGTTCCCCACTCAAATTCCGATGGAACAACAGAATCCCAAGTGTCAGGAATTGGGAATCCTCCAGCTTCCTGAAAAAAATTCCCATGGAATCATGGGATTCCAGGTGTGAGGAACTGAGAATGCCCCGTACAGCCTCCCACATTCCCACCACATTCCCATGGAATAACAACATTCCAGATTTCACGAACTGAGAATCATCCTCTTCCCCTCCCAAATTCCCGTGGAAACATTGCATTCTGGTACTTTGTAATTTGGAACCCCCCAGAAGCTGTCCCAAAATCCCACCAAATTCCCATGCAATAGCGACATTCCAAGTGTCAGGAATTTAGGATACCCCATTTCCGCATCCAAATTCCCATAGAATAACGGCCTTCCGGCTATCAGGAATTTCGAATCGTCCATACGGTCTCCCATATTCCCATGGAATAACGCATACCCAAGCATGGGGAATTGAGTTTCATCTAGTTCCATACCCCAATTCCCATGGAATAACAGCATTCTGGGAGCTGAGTACTTGGAATCTGCCTGTTTCCCTCCCAAATGCTTAGGGAATAACGGCATTCTGGGCATTGGGAACGTTGAATCCTCATGTTCCCCTTGCAAATTCCCATGAAATAACCATTTTAGTGTGTTGGGAATTTCGAATGCTCCACTTCCTCTCCCAAATTCCAATCAACCTCTAACGAAATAATGACACTATGTGTGCTGAGAAATTAGAATCCTCCACTTCCCCTTCTAAATTCCAAAAAAAACCATGGAATAAGAGCAGTTCACTCATTGCAAATTTCAACTCCTTCTCTTCCTCTCCCAAATTTCCACCAAACTCGAATGGAAGAACAGCATTTTGTGTGTGCCAAATTTAGAATCCTCCACTTCCCCTTCCAAATTCCCATAGAAGAGCTGCATTCCGGGTATGGGGATTTTCAAAACATCCATATGCCCACTTAAATTCCCATGACAACCTCGGAAAAACAGCATTCATGATGTTGGGTATATGGTATCCACCAGTTCCACTATCCAGTTCCTAGCAAATCCATGGAATTACAGCACTCTGGGCATTGGGAATTTGGAATCCTCCAGTTCCACTCCCAAATTCCAATGGAGTAACAGCCTTGCAGGCATGGGGATATTGGAATCCTCGAGTTCCCTTCCAAAAAGCCCATGGAATAATGACATTCTGGGTATTGAGAATTGAGAATTTGCCCAATCCCTTCCCAGATCCCTAGGGAATAAGACACTTCTGGGTGTCACGTATTTCGAATCCTTCAGCTCCGCACCATAACAGCCATGAAATAACAGAATTCCAGGTGTCAGGAATTGAGCATCCTCCAGTTCCCCTTCGAATTTCCCATGGAATCATGGCATTCTGGCTGTTGGCACTTTAGAATCTCCCATACACCTTCCCAAATACCCCAAAATTCACAAGGAATAACAGAATTCCAGGTATCAGGTATGGATTATCCGCCAGCTCCCCACGCAATTTCCCATGGAATCAGGGCATTCCTGGTGCAGGGAATCTTGACTCCTCCAGTTATCCTCCCAAATCCACATGGAAAAATGGCATTCTGGGTGTTCGGAATTAACAATCCACTATAAACACACCCCATATCCCACCACATTCCCAAAAAAAAGCCATTGTCCAGATGTCTGCAATTTGGAATATTCCAGTTCCCCACTCAAATTCCGATGGAATAACAGCATCCCAAGTGCCAGAAATTGAGAATCCTCCAGCTCCCTGAAAAAATTCCCATGGAATCATGGGATTCCAGGTGTGACGAACTGAGAATGCCCCGTACAGCCTCCCAGATTCCCACCACATTCCCATGGAATAACAACATTCCAGATTTCACGAACTGAGAATCATCCTCTTCCCCTCCCAAATTCCCATGGAAACATGGCATTCTGTTACCTTGTAATTTGGAACCCCCCAGAAGCTGTCCCAAAATCCCACCAAATTCCCATGCAATAGTGACATTCCAAGTGTCAGAAATTTAGGATACCCCATTTCCGCATCCAAATTCCCATAGAATAACAGCCTTCCGGCTATCAGGAATTTCGAATCATCCATACGGTCTCCCATATTCCCATGGAATAACGCATACCCAAGCATGGGGAATGGAGTTTCATCTAGTTCCATACCCCAATTCCCATGGAATAACAGCATTCTGGGAGCTGAGTACTTGGAATCTGCCTATTTCCCTCCCAAATGCTTAGGGAATATTGGCATTCTGGGCATTGGGAACGTTTAATCCTCATGTTCCCCTTGCAAATTCCCATGAAATTACCAATTTAATGTGTTGGGAATTTCGAATGCTCCAGTTCCTCGCCCAAATTCCAATCAACCTGTAACGAAATCATGATACTATGTGTGTTGAGAATTTAGAATCCTCCACTTCCCCTTCTAAATTCCCAACAAAACCATGGAATAAGAGAAGTTCACTCATTGCTAATTTCAACTCCTCCTCTTCCTCTCCCAAATTTCCACCAAACTCGAATGGAAGAACGGCATTTTGTGTGTGCCAAATTTAGAATCCTCCACTTCCCCTTCCAAATTCCCATGGAATAGCTGCATTCCCGGTATGGGGATTTTCAAAACATCCATATGCCCACTTAAATTCCCACGAAAACCTCGGAAAAACAGCATTCATGATGTTGGGAATATGGTATCCACCAGTTCCACTATCCAATTCCTAGCAAATCCATGGAATTACAGCACTCTGGGCTCTGGGAATTTGGAATCCTCCAGTTCCACTCCCAAATTCCAATGGAGTCACAGCCTTGCAGGCATGGGGATATTGGAATCCTCTAGTTCCCGTCCAAAAAGCCCATGGAATAACGACATTCTGGGTACTGAGAATTGAGAATTTGCTCATTCCCTTCCCAGATCCCTAGGGAATAAGACACTTCTGGGTGTCACGTATTTCGAATCCTTCAGCTCCACACCATAACCGCCATGGAATATCAGAATTCCAGGTGTTAGGAATTGAGCATCCTCCAATTCCCCTTCGAATTTCCCATGGAATCATGGCATTCTGGGTGTTGGCACTTTAGAATCTCCCATACACCCTCCCAAATACCCAAAATTCACAAGGAATAACAGAATTCCAGATATCAGGAATGTATTATCTGCCAGCTCTCCACGCAATTTCCCATGGAATCATGGCATTCCTGGTGCAGGGAATCTTGACTCCTCCAGTTATCCTCCCAAATCGCCATAGAAAAATGGAATTCTGCGTGTTGGGAATTAACAATCCCCCAGAAACCCACCCCAAATCCCACCACATTCCCAAAGAAGAGCAACTTTCCAGATGTCTGCAATTTGAAATATTCCAGTTCCCCACTCAAATTCCGATGGAACAACAGAATCCCAAGTGTCAGGAATTGGGAACCCTCCAGCTTCCTGAAAAAAATTCCCATGGAATCATGGGATTCCAGGTGTGAGGAACTGAGAATGCCCCGTACAGCCTCCCAGATTCCCACCACATTCCCATGGAATAACAACATTCCAGATTTCAGGAACTGAGAATCATCCTCTTCCCCTCCCAAATTCCCATGGAAACATTGCATTCTGGTACTTTGTAATTTGGAACCCCCCAGAAGCTGTCCCAAAATCCCACCAAATTCCCATGCAATAGCGACATTCCAAGTGTCAGGAATTTAGGATACCCCATTTCCGCATCCAAATTCCCATAGAATAACGGCCTTCCGGCTATCAGGAATTTCGAATCGTCCATACGGTCTCCCATATTCCCATGGAATAACGCATACCCAAGCATGGGGAATGGAGTTTCATCTAGTTCCATACCCCAATTCCCATGGAATAACAGCATTCTGGGAGCTGAGTACTTGGAATCTGCCTGTTTCCCTCCCAAATGCTTAGGGAATAACGGCATTCTGGGCATTGGGAACGTTGAATCCTCATGTTCCCCTTGCAAATTCCCATGAAATAACCAATTTAATGTGTTGGGAATTTCGAATGCTCCAGTTCCTCGCCCAAATTCCAATCAACCTGTAACGAAATCATGACACTATGTGTGTGCGAAATTTAGAATCCTCCACTTCCCCTTCCAAATTCCCAACAAAACCATGGAATAAGAGCAGTTCACTCATTGCTAATTTCAACTCCTCCTCTTCCTCTCCCAAATTTCCACCAAACTCGAATGGAAGAACGGCATTTTGTGTGTGCCAAATTTAGAATCCTCCACTTCCCCTTCCAAATTCCCATAGAAGAGCTGCATTCCCGGTATGGGGATTTTCAAAACATCCATATGCCCACTTAAATTCCCACGACAACCTCGGAAAAACAGCATTCATGGTGTTGGGAATATGGTATCCGCCATTTGCACTATCCAATTCCCAGCAAAACCATGCAATTACAGCACTCTGGGCACTGGGAATTTAGAATCCTCCAGTTCCACTCCCAAATTCCAATGGAGTAACAGCCTTGCAGGCATGGGGATATTGGAATCCTCGAGTTCCCTTCCAAAAAGCCCATGGAATAATGACATTCTGGGTATTGAGAATTGAGAATTTGCCCATTTCCCTCCCAGATCCCTAGGGAATAAGACAATTCCGGGTGTCAGGCATTTGGAATACTTCAGCTCCGCACCATAACTGCCATGGAATAACAGAATTCCAGGTATCAGGTATGGATTATCCGCCAGCTCCCCACGCAATTTCCCATGGAATCATGGCATTCCTGGTGCAGGGAATCTTGACTCCTCCAGTTATCCTCCCAAATCCACATGGAAAAATGGCATTCTGGGTGTTCGGAATTAACAATCCACTATAAACACACCCCATATCCCACCACATTCCCAAAAAAAAGCCATTGTCCAGATGTCTGCAATTTGGAATATTCCAGTTCCCCACTCAAATTCCGATGGAATAACAGCATCCCAAGTGCCAGAAATTGAGAATCCTCCAGCTCCCTGAAAAAATTCCCATGGAATCATGGGATTCCAGGTGTGACGAACTGAGAATGCCCCGTACAGCCTCCCAGATTCCCACCACATTCCCATGGAATAACAACATTCCAGATTTCACGAACTGAGAATCATCCTCTTCCCCTCCCAAATTCCCATGGAAACATGGCATTCTGTTACCTTGTAATTTGGAACCCCCCAGAAGCTGTCCCAAAATCCCACCAAATTCCCATGCAATAGTGACATTCCAAGTGTCAGAAATTTAGGATACCCCATTTCCGCATCCAAATTCCCATAGAATAACAGCCTTCCGGCTATCAGGAATTTCGAATCATCCATATGGTCTCCCATATTCCCATGGAATAACGCATACCCAAGCATGGGGAATTGAGTTTCATCTAGTTCCATACCCCAATTCCCATGGAATAACAGCATTCTGGGAGCTGAGTACTTGGAATCTGCCTATTTCACTCCCAAATGCTTAGGGAATATTGGCATTCTGGGCATTGGGAACGTTGAATCCTCATGTTCCCCTTGCAAATTCCCATGAAATTACCAATTTAATGTGTTGGGAATTTCGAATGCTCCAGTTCCTCGCCCAAATTCCAGTCAACCTGTAACGAAATCATGATACTATGTGTGTTGAGAATTTAGAATCCTCCACTTCCCCTTCCAAATTCCCAACAAAACCATGGAATAAGAGAAGTTCACTCATTGCTAATTTCAACTCCTCCTCTTCCTCTCCCAAATTTCCACCAAACTCGAATGGAAGAACGGCATTTTGTGTGTGCCAAATTTAGAATCCTCCACTTCCCCTTCCAAATTCCCATAGAAGAGCTGCATTCCCGGTATGGGGATTTTCAAAACATCCATATGCCCACTTAAATTCCCACGAAAACCTCGGAAAAACAGTATTCATGATGTTGGGAATATGGTATCCACCAGTTCCACTATCCAATTCCTAGCAAATCCATGGAATTACAGCACTCTGGGCTCTGGGAATTTGGAATCCTCCAGTTCCACTCCCAAATTCCAATGGAGTAACAGCCTTGCAGGCATGGGGATATTGGAATCCTCTAGTTCCCGTCCAAAAAGCCCATGGAATAACGACATTCTGGGTACTGAGAATTGAGAATTTGCTCATTCCCTTCCCAGATCCCTAGGGAATAAGACACTTCTGGGTGTCACGTATTTCGAATCCTTCAGCTCCACACCATAACCGCCATGGAATATCAGAATTCCAGGTGTTAGGAATTGAGCATCCTCCAATTCCCCTTCGAATTTCCCATGGAATCATGGCATTCTGGGTGTTGGCACTTTAGAATCTCCCATACACCCTCCGAAATACCCAAAAATTCACAAGGAATAACAGAATTCCAGATATCAGGAATGTATTATCTGCCAGCTCTCCACGCAATTTCCCATGGAATCATGGCATTCCTGGTGCAGGGAATCTTGACTCCTCCAGTTATCCTCCCAAATCGCCATAGAAAAATGGAATTCTGCGTGTTGGGAATTAACAATCCCCCAGAAACCCACCCCAAATCCCACCACATTCCCAAAGAAGAGCAACTTTCCAGATGTCTGCAATTTGAAATATTCCAGTTCCCCACTCAAATTCCGATGGAACAACAGAATCCCAAGTGTCAGGAATTGGGAATCCTCCAGCTTCCTGAAAAAAATTCCCATGGAATCATGGGATTCCAGGTGTGAGGAACTGAGAATGCCCCGTACAGCCTCCCAGATTCCCACCACATTCCCATGGAATAACAACATTCCAGATATCACGAACTGAGAATCATCCTCTTCCCCTCCCAAATTCCCGTGGAAACATTGCATTCTGGTACTTTGTAATTTGGAACCCCCCAGAAGCTGTCCCAAAATCCCACCAAATTCCCATGCAATAGCGACATTCCAAGTGTCAGGAATTTAGGATACCCCATTTCCGCATCCAAATTCCCATAGAATAACGGCCTTCCGGCTATCAGGAATTTCGAATCGTCCATACGGTCTCCCATATTCCCATGGAATAACGCATACCCAAGCATGGGGAATTGAGTTTCATCTAGTTCCATACCCCAATTCCCATGGAATAACAGCATTCTGGGAGCTGAGTACTTGGAATCTGCCTGTTTCCCTCCCAAATGCTTAGGGAATAACGGCATTCTGGGCATTGGGAACGTTGAATCCTCATGTTCCCCTTGCAAATTCCCATGAAATAACCATTTTAGTGTGTTGGGAATTTCGAATGCTCCACTTCCTCTCCCAAATTCCAATCAACCTCTAACGAAATAATGACACTATGTGTGCTGAGAAATTAGAATCCTCCACTTCCCCTTCTAAATTCCAAAAAAAAACCATGGAATAAGAGCAGTTCACTCATTGCAAATTTCAACTCCTTCTCTTCCTCTCCCAAATTTCCACCAAACTCGAATGGAAGAACAGCATTTTGTGTGTGCCAAATTTAGAATCCTCCACTTCCCCTTCCAAATTCCCATAGAAGAGCTGCATTCCGGGTATGGGGATTTTCAAAACATCCATATGCCCACTTAAATTCCCATGACAACCTCGGAAAAACAGCATTCATGATGTTGGGTATATGGTATCCACCAGTTCCACTATCCAGTTCCTAGCAAATCCATGGAATTACAGCACTCTGGGCATTGGGAATTTGGAATCCTCCAGTTCCACTCCCAAATTCCAATGGAGTAACAGCCTTGCAGGCATGGGGATATTGGAATCCTCGAGTTCCCTTCCAAAAAGCCCATGGAATAATGACATTCTGGGTATTGAGAATTGAGAATTTGCCCAATCCCTTCCCAGATCCCTAGGGAATAAGACACTTCTGGGTGTCACGTATTTCGAATCCTTCAGCTCCGCACCATAACAGCCATGAAATAACAGAATTCCAGGTGTCAGGAATTGAGCATCCTCCAGTTCCCCTTCGAATTTCCCATGGAATCATGGCATTCTGGCTGTTGGCACTTTAGAATCTCCCATACACCTTCCCAAATACCCCAAAATTCACAAGGAATAACAGAATTCCAGGTATCAGGTATGGATTATCCGCCAGCTCCCCACGCAATTTCCCATGGAATCAGGGCATTCCTGGTGCAGGGAATCTTGACTCCTCCAGTTATCCTCCCAAATCCACATGGAAAAATGGCATTCTGGGTGTTCGGAATTAACAATCCACTATAAACACACCCCATATCCCACCACATTCCCAAAAAAAAGCCATTGTCCAGATGTCTGCAATTTGGAATATTCCAGTTCCCCACTCAAATTCCGATGGAATAACAGCATCCCAAGTGCCAGAAATTGAGAATCCTCCAGCTCCCTGAAAAAATTCCCATGGAATCATGGGATTCCAGGTGTGACGAACTGAGAATGCCCCGTACAGCCTCCCAGATTCCCACCACATTCCCATGGAATAACAACATTCCAGATTTCACGAACTGAGAATCATCCTCTTCCCCTCCCAAATTCCCATGGAAACATGGCATTCTGTTACCTTGTAATTTGGAACCCCCCAGAAGCTGTCCCAAAATCCCACCAAATTCCCATGCAATAGTGACATTCCAAGTGTCAGAAATTTAGGATACCCCATTTCCGCATCCAAATTCCCATAGAATAACAGCCTTCCGGCTATCAGGAATTTCGAATCATCCATACGGTCTCCCATATTCCCATGGAATAACGCATACCCAAGCATGGGGAATGGAGTTTCATCTAGTTCCATACCCCAATTCCCATGGAATAACAGCATTCTGGGAGCTGAGTACTTGGAATCTGCCTATTTCCCTCCCAAATGCTTAGGGAATATTGGCATTCTGGGCATTGGGAACGTTTAATCCTCATGTTCCCCTTGCAAATTCCCATGAAATTACCAATTTAATGTGTTGGGAATTTCGAATGCTCCAGTTCCTCGCCCAAATTCCAATCAACCTGTAACGAAATCATGATACTATGTGTGTTGAGAATTTAGAATCCTCCACTTCCCCTTCCAAATTCCCAACAAAACCATGGAATAAGAGAAGTTCACTCATTGCTAATTTCAACTCCTCCTCTTCCTCTCCCAAATTTCCACCAAACTCGAATGGAAGAACGGCATTTTGTGTGTGCCAAATTTAGAATCCTCCACTTCCCCTTCCAAATTCCCATGGAATAGCTGCATTCCCGGTATGGGGATTTTCAAAACATCCATATGCCCACTTAAATTCCCATGACAACCTCGGAAAAACAGCATTCATGATGTTGGGAATATGGTATCCACCAGTTCCACTATCCAATTCCTAGCAAATCCATGGAATTACAGCACTCTGGGCTCTGGGAATTTGGAATCCTCCAGTTCCACTCCCAAATTCCAATGGAGTAACAGCCTTGCAGGCATGGGGATATTGGAATCCTCTAGTTCCCGTCCAAAAAGCCCATGGAATAACGACATTCTGGGTATTGAGAATTGAGAATTTGCTCATTCCCTTCCCAGATCCCTAGGGAATAAGACACTTCTGGGTGTCACGTATTTCGAATCCTTCAGCTCCACACCATAACCGCCATGGAATATCAGAATTCCAGGTGTTAGGAATTGAGCATCCTCCAATTCCCCTTCGAATTTCCCATGGAATCATGGCATTCTGGGTGTTGGCACTTTAGAATCTCCCATACACCCTCCCAAATACCCAAAATTCACAAGGAATAACAGAATTCCAGATATCAGGAATGGATTATCTGCCAGCTCTCCACGCAATTTCCCATGGAATCATGGCATTCCTGGTGCAGGGAATCTTGACTCCTCCAGTTATCCTCCCAAATCGCCATAGAAAAATGGAATTCTGCGTGTTGGGAATTAACAATCCCCCAGAAACCCACCCCAAATCCCACCACATTCCCAAAGAAGAGCAACTTTCCAGATGTCTGCAATTTGAAATATTCCAGTTCCCCACTCAAATTCCGATGGAACAACAGAATCCCAAGTGTCAGGAATTGGGAATCCTCCAGCTTCCTGAAAAAAATTCCCATGGAATCATGGGATTCCAGGTGTGAGGAACTGAGAATGCCCCGTACAGCCTCCCAGATTCCCACCACATTCCCATGGAATAACAACATTCCAGATTTCAGGAACTGAGAATCATCCTCTTCCCCTCCCAAATTCCCGTGGAAACATTGCATTCTGGTACTTTGTAATTTGGAACCCCCCAGAAGCTGTCCCAAAATCCCACCAAATTCCCATGCAATAGCGACATTCCAAGTGTCAGGAATTTAGGATACCCCATTTCCGCATCCAAATTCCCATAGAATAACGGCCTTCCGGCTATCAGGAATTTCGAATCGTCCATACGGTCTCCCATATTCCCATGGAATAACGCATACCCAAGCATGGGGAATTGAGTTTCATCTAGTTCCATACCCCAATTCCCATGGAATAACAGCATTCTGGGAGCTGAGTACTTGGAATCTGCCTGTTTCCCTCCCAAATGCTTAGGGAATAACGGCATTCTGGGCATTGGGAACGTTGAATCCTCATGTTCCCCTTGCAAATTCCCATGAAATAACCATTTTAGTGTGTTGGGAATTTCGAATGCTCCACTTCCTCTCCCAAATTCCAATCAACCTCTAACGAAATAATGACACTATGTGTGCTGAGAAATTAGAATCCTCCACTTCCCCTTCTAAATTCCAAAAAAACCCATGGAATAAGAGCAGTTCACTCATTGCAAATTTCAACTCCTTCTCTTCCTCTCCCAAATTTCCACCAAACTCGAATGGAAGAACAGCATTTTGTGTGTGCCAAATTTAGAATCCTCCACTTCCCCTTCCAAATTCCCATAGAAGAGCTGCATTCCGGGTATGGGGATTTTCAAAACATCCATATGCCCACTTAAATTCCCATGACAACCTCGGAAAAACAGCATTCATGATGTTGGGTATATGGTATCCACCAGTTCCACTATCCAGTTCCTAGCAAATCCATGGAATTACAGCACTCTGGGCATTGGGAATTTGGAATCCTCCAGTTCCACTCCCAAATTCCAATGGAGTAACAGCCTTGCAGGCATGGGGATATTGGAATCCTCGAGTTCCCTTCCAAAAAGCCCATGGAATAATGACATTCTGGGTATTGAGAATTGAGAATTTGCCCAATCCCTTCCCAGATCCCTAGGGAATAAGACACTTCTGGGTGTCACGTATTTCGAATCCTTCAGCTCCGCACCATAACAGCCATGAAATAACAGAATTCCAGGTGTCAGGAATTGAGCATCCTCCAGTTCCCCTTCGAATTTCCCATGGAATCATGGCATTCTGGCTGTTGGCACTTTAGAATCTCCCATACACCTTCCCAAATACCCCAAAATTCACAAGGAATAACAGAATTCCAGGTATCAGGTATGGATTATCCGCCAGCTCCCCACGCAATTTCCCATGGAATCAGGGCATTCCTGGTGCAGGGAATCTTGACTCCTCCAGTTATCCTCCCAAATCCACATGGAAAAATGGCATTCTGGGTGTTCGGAATTAACAATCCACTATAAACACACCCCATATCCCACCACATTCCCAAAAAAAAGCCATTGTCCAGATGTCTGCAATTTGGAATATTCCAGTTCCCCACTCAAATTCCGATGGAATAACAGCATCCCAAGTGCCAGAAATTGAGAATCCTCCAGCTCCCTGAAAAAATTCCCATGGAATCATGGGATTCCAGGTGTGACGAACTGAGAATGCCCCGTACAGCCTCCCAGATTCCCACCACATTCCCATGGAATAACAACATTCCAGATTTCACGAACTGAGAATCATCCTCTTCCCCTCCCAAATTCCCATGGAAACATGGCATTCTGTTACCTTGTAATTTGGAACCCCCCAGAAGCTGTCCCAAAATCCCACCAAATTCCCATGCAATAGTGACATTCCAAGTGTCAGAAATTTAGGATACCCCATTTCCGCATCCAAATTCCCATAGAATAACAGCCTTCCGGCTATCAGGAATTTCGAATCATCCATACGGTCTCCCATATTCCCATGGAATAACGCATACCCAAGCATGGGGAATGGAGTTTCATCTAGTTCCATACCCCAATTCCCATGGAATAACAGCATTCTGGGAGCTGAGTACTTGGAATCTGCCTATTTCCCTCCCAAATGCTTAGGGAATATTGGCATTCTGGGCATTGGGAACGTTTAATCCTCATGTTCCCCTTGCAAATTCCCATGAAATTACCAATTTAATGTGTTGGGAATTTCGAATGCTCCAGTTCCTCGCCCAAATTCCAATCAACCTGTAACGAAATCATGATACTATGTGTGTTGAGAATTTAGAATCCTCCACTTCCCCTTCCAAATTCCCAACAAAACCATGGAATAAGAGAAGTTCACTCATTGCTAATTTCAACTCCTCCTCTTCCTCTCCCAAATTTCCACCAAACTCGAATGGAAGAACGGCATTTTGTGTGTGCCAAATTTAGAATCCTCCACTTCCCCTTCCAAATTCCCATGGAATAGCTGCATTCCCGGTATGGGGATTTTCAAAACATCCATATGCCCACTTAAATTCCCATGACAACCTCGGAAAAACAGCATTCATGATGTTGGGAATATGGTATCCACCAGTTCCACTATCCAATTCCTAGCAAATCCATGGAATTACAGCACTCTGGGCTCTGGGAATTTGGAATCCTCCAGTTCCACTCCCAAATTCCAATGGAGTAACAGCCTTGCAGGCATGGGGATATTGGAATCCTCTAGTTCCCGTCCAAAAAGCCCATGGAATAACGACATTCTGGGTATTGAGAATTGAGAATTTGCTCATTCCCTTCCCAGATCCCTAGGGAATAAGACACTTCTGGGTGTCACGTATTTCGAATCCTTCAGCTCCACACCATAACCGCCATGGAATATCAGAATTCCAGGTGTTAGGAATTGAGCATCCTCCAATTCCCCTTCGAATTTCCCATGGAATCATGGCATTCTGGGTGTTGGCACTTTAGAATCTCCCATACACCCTCCCAAATACCCAAAATTCACAAGGAATAACAGAATTCCAGATATCAGGAATGGATTATCTGCCAGCTCTCCACGCAATTTCCCATGGAATCATGGCATTCCTGGTGCAGGGAATCTTGACTCCTCCAGTTATCCTCCCAAATCGCCATAGAAAAATGGAATTCTGCGTGTTGGGAATTAACAATCCCCCAGAAACCCACCCCAAATCCCACCACATTCCCAAAGAAGAGCAACTTTCCAGATGTCTGCAATTTGAAATATTCCAGTTCCCCACTCAAATTCCGATGGAACAACAGAATCCCAAGTGTCAGGAATTGGGAATCCTCCAGCTTCCTGAAAAAAATTCCCATGGAATCATGGGATTCCAGGTGTGAGGAACTGAGAATGCCCCGTACAGCCTCCCAGATTCCCACCACATTCCCATGGAATAACAACATTCCAGATTTCAGGAACTGAGAATCATCCTCTTCCCCTCCCAAATTCCCGTGGAAACATTGCATTCTGGTACTTTGTAATTTGGAACCCCCCAGAAGCTGTCCCAAAATCCCACCAAATTCCCATGCAATAGCGACATTCCAAGTGTCAGGAATTTAGGATACCCCATTTCCGCATCCAAATTCCCATAGAATAACGGCCTTCCGGCTATCAGGAATTTCGAATCGTCCATACGGTCTCCCATATTCCCATGGAATAACGCATACCCAAGCATGGGGAATTGAGTTTCATCTAGTTCCATACCCCAATTCCCATGGAATAACAGCATTCTGGGAGCTGAGTACTTGGAATCTGCCTGTTTCCCTCCCAAATGCTTAGGGAATAACGGCATTCTGGGCATTGGGAACGTTGAATCCTCATGTTCCCCTTGCAAATTCCCATGAAATAACCATTTTAGTGTGTTGGGAATTTCGAATGCTCCACTTCCTCTCCCAAATTCCAATCAACCTCTAACGAAATAATGACACTATGTGTGCTGAGAAATTAGAATCCTCCACTTCCCCTTCTAAATTCCAAAAAAACCCATGGAATAAGAGCAGTTCACTCATTGCAAATTTCAACTCCTTCTCTTCCTCTCCCAAATTTCCACCAAACTCGAATGGAAGAACAGCATTTTGTGTGTGCCAAATTTAGAATCCTCCACTTCCCCTTCCAAATTCCCATAGAAGAGCTGCATTCCGGGTATGGGGATTTTCAAAACATCCATATGCCCACTTAAATTCCCATGACAACCTCGGAAAAACAGCATTCATGATGTTGGGTATATGGTATCCACCAGTTCCACTATCCAGTTCCTAGCAAATCCATGGAATTACAGCACTCTGGGCATTGGGAATTTGGAATCCTCCAGTTCCACTCCCAAATTCCAATGGAGTAACAGCCTTGCAGGCATGGGGATATTGGAATCCTCGAGTTCCCTTCCAAAAAGCCCATGGAATAATGACATTCTGGGTATTGAGAATTGAGAATTTGCCCAATCCCTTCCCAGATCCCTAGGGAATAAGACACTTCTGGGTGTCACGTATTTCGAATCCTTCAGCTCCGCACCATAACAGCCATGAAATAACAGAATTCCAGGTGTCAGGAATTGAGCATCCTCCAGTTCCCCTTCGAATTTCCCATGGAATCATGGCATTCTGGCTGTTGGCACTTTAGAATCTCCCATACACCTTCCCAAATACCCCAAAATTCACAAGGAATAACAGAATTCCAGGTATCAGGTATGGATTATCCGCCAGCTCCCCACGCAATTTCCCATGGAATCAGGGCATTCCTGGTGCAGGGAATCTTGACTCCTCCAGTTATCCTCCCAAATCCACATGGAAAAATGGCATTCTGGGTGTTCGGAATTAACAATCCACTATAAACACACCCCATATCCCACCACATTCCCAAAAAAAAGCCATTGTCCAGATGTCTGCAATTTGGAATATTCCAGTTCCCCACTCAAATTCCGATGGAATAACAGCATCCCAAGTGCCAGAAATTGAGAATCCTCCAGCTCCCTGAAAAAATTCCCATGGAATCATGGGATTCCAGGTGTGACGAACTGAGAATGCCCCGTACAGCCTCCCAGATTCCCACCACATTCCCATGGAATAACAACATTCCAGATTTCACGAACTGAGAATCATCCTCTTCCCCTCCCAAATTCCCATGGAAACATGGCATTCTGTTACCTTGTAATTTGGAACCCCCCAGAAGCTGTCCCAAAATCCCACCAAATTCCCATGCAATAGTGACATTCCACGTGTCAGAAATTTAGGATACCCCATTTCCGCATCCAAATTCCCATAGAATAACAGCCTTCCGGCTATCAGGAATTTCGAATCATCCATACGGTCTCCCATATTCCCATGGAATAACGCATACCCAAGCATGGGGAATTGAGTTTCATCTAGTTCCATACCCCAATTCCCATGGAATAACAGCATTCTGGGAGCTGAGTACTTGGAAGCTGCCTGTTTCCCTCCCAAATGTTTAGGGAATAATGGCATTCTGGGCATTGGGAACGTTTAATCCTCATGTTCCCCTTGCAAATTCCCATGAAATAACCATTTTAGTGTGTTGGGAATTTCGAATGCTCCACTTCCTCTCCCAAATTCCAATCAACCTCTAACGAAATAATGACACTATGTGTGCTGAGAAATTAGAATCCTCCACTTCCCCTTCTAAATTCCAAAAAAACCCATGGAATAAGAGAAGTTCACTCATTGCAAATTTCAACTCCTTCTCTTCCTCTCCCAAATTTCCACCAAACTCGAATGGAAGAACAGCATTTTGTGTGTGCCAAATTTAGAATCCTCCACTTCCCCTTCCAAATTCCCATAGAATAGCTGCATTCCGGGTTTGGGGATTTTCAAAACATCCATATGCCCACTTAAATTCCCACGAAAACCTCGGAAAAACAGCATTCATGATGTTGGGAATATGGTACCCACCAGTTCCACTATCCAATTCCTAGCAAATCCATGGAATTACAGCACTCTGGGCTCTGGGAATTTGGAATCCTCCAGTTCCACTCCCAAATTCCAATGGAGTCACAGCCTTGCAGGCATGGGGATATTGGAATCCTCTAGTTCCCGTCCAAAAAGCCCATGGAATAACGACATTCTGGGTACTGAGAATTGAGAATTTGCTCATTCCCTTCCCAGATCCCTAGGGAATAAGACACTTCTGGGTGTCACGTATTTCGAATCCTTCAGCTCCACACCATAACCGCCATGGAATATCAGAATTCCAGGTGTTAGGAATTGAGCATCCTCCAATTCCCCTTCGAATTTCCCATGGAATCATGGCATTCTGGGTGTTGGCACTTTAGAATCTCCCATACACCCTCCCAAATACCCAAAATTCACAAGGAATAACAGAATTCCAGATATCAGGAATGTATTATCTGCCAGCTCTCCACGCAATTTCCCATGGAATCATGGCATTCCTGGTGCAGGGAATCTTGACTCCTCCAGTTATCCTCCCAAATCGCCATAGAAAAATGGAATTCTGCGTGTTGGGAATTAACAATCCCCCAGAAACCCACCCCAAATCCCACCACATTCCCAAAGAAGAGCAACTTTCCAGATGTCTGCAATTTGAAATATTCCAGTTCCCCACTCAAATTCCGATGGAACAACAGAATCCCAAGTGTCAGGAATTGGGAATCCTCCAGCTTCCTGAAAAAAATTCCCATGGAATCATGGGATTCCAGGTGTGAGGAACTGAGAATGCCCCGTACAGCCTCCCAGATTCCCACCACATTCCCATGGAATAACAACATTCCAGATTTCACGAACTGAGAATCATCCTCTTCCCCTCCCAAATTCCCGTGGAAACATTGCATTCTGGTACTTTGTAATTTGGAACCCCCCAGAAGCTGTCCCAAAATCCCACCAAATTCCCATGCAATAGCGACATTCCAAGTGTCAGGAATTTAGGATACCCCATTTCCGCATCCAAATTCCCATAGAATAACGGCCTTCCGGCTATCAGGAATTTCGAATCGTCCATACGGTCTCCCATATTCCCATGGAATAACGCATACCCAAGCATGGGGAATTGAGTTTCATCTAGTTCCATACCCCAATTCCCATGGAATAACAGCATTCTGGGAGCTGAGTACTTGGAATCTGCCTGTTTCCCTCCCAAATTCTTAGGGAATAACGGCATTCTGGGCATTGGGAACGTTGAATCCTCATGTTCCCCTTGCAAATTCCCATGAAATAACCAATTTAATGTGTTGGGAATTTCGAATGCTCCAGTTCCTCGCCCAAATTCCAATCAACCTGTAACAAAATCATGACACTATGTGTGTGCGAAATTTAGAATCCTCCACTTCCCCTTCCAAATTCCCAACAAAACCATGGAATAAGAGCAGTTCACTCATTGCTAATTTCAACTCCTCCTCTTCCTCTCCCAAATTTCCACCAAACTCGAATGGAAGAACGGCATTTTGTGTGTGTGAAATTTAGAATCCTCCACTTCCCCTTCCAAATTCCCATGGAATAGCTGCATTCCCGGTATGGGGATTTTCAAAACATCCATATGCCCACTTAAATTCCCACGACAACCTCGGAAAAACAGCATTCATGGTGTTGGGAATATGGTATCCGCCATTTGCACTATACAATTCCCAGCAAAACCATGCAATTACAGCACTCTGGGCACTGGGAATTTAGAATCCTCCAGTTCCACTCCCAAATTCCAATGGAGTAACAGCCTTGCAGGCATGGGGATATTGGAATCCTCGAGTTCCCTTCCAAAAAGCCCATGGAATAATGACATTCTGGGTATTGAGAATTGCGAATTTGCCCATTTCCCTCCCAGATCCCTAGGGAATAAGACAATTCCGGGTGTCAGGCATTTGGAATACTTCAGCTCCACACCATAACTGCCATGGAATAACAGAATTCCAGGTATCAGGTATGGATTATCCGCCAGCTCCCCACGCAATTTCCCATGGAATCAGGGCATTCCTGGTGCAGGGAATCTTGACTCCTCCAGTTATCCTCCCAAATCCACATGGAAAAATGGCATTCTGGGTGTTCGGAATTAACAATCCACTATAAACACACCCCATATCCCACCACATTCCCAAAAAAAAGCCATTGTCCAGATGTCTGCAATTTGGAATATTCCAGTTCCCCACTCAAATTCCGATGGAATAACAGCATCCCAAGTGCCAGAAATTGAGAATCCTCCAGCTCCCTGAAAAAATTCCCATGGAATCATGGGATTCCAGGTGTGACGAACTGAGAATGCCCCGTACAGCCTCCCAGATTCCCACCACATTCCCATGGAATAACAACATTCCAGATTTCACGAACTGAGAATCATCCTCTTCCCCTCCCAAATTCCCATGGAAACATGGCATTCTGTTACCTTGTAATTTGGAACCCCCCAGAAGCTGTCCCAAAATCCCACCAAATTCCCATGCAATAGTGACATTCCAAGTGTCAGAAATTTAGGATACCCCATTTCCGCATCCAAATTCCCATAGAATAACAGCCTTCCGGCTATCAGGAATTTCGAATCATCCATACGGTCTCCCATATTCCCATGGAATAACGCATACCCAAGCATGGGGAATTGAGTTTCATCTAGTTCCATACCCCAATTCCCATGGAATAACAGCATTCTGGGAGCTGAGTACTTGGAATCTGCCTATTTCACTCCCAAATGCTTAGGGAATATTGGCATTCTGGGCATTGGGAACGTTTAATCCTCATGTTCCCCTTGCAAATTCCCATGAAATTACCAATTTAATGTGTTGGGAATTTCGAATGCTCCAGTTCCTCGCCCAAATTCCAGTCAACCTGTAACGAAATCATGATACTATGTGTGTTGAGAATTTAGAATCCTCCACTTCCCCTTCCAAATTCCCAACAAAACCATGGAATAAGAGAAGTTCACTCATTGCTAATTTCAACTCCTCCTCTTCCTCTCCCAAATTTCCACCAAACTCGAATGGAAGAACGGCATTTTGTGTGTGTGAAATTTAGAATCCTCCACTTCCCCTTCCAAATTCCCATGGAATAGCTGCATTCCGGGTATGGGGATTTTCAAAACATCCATATGCCCACTTAAATTCCCACGAAAACCTCGGAAAAACAGTATTCATGATGTTGGGAATATGGTATCCACCAGTTCCACTATCCAATTCCTAGCAAATCCATGGAATTACAGCACTCTGGGCTCTGGGAATTTGGAATCCTCCAGTTCCACTCCCAAATTCCAATGGAGTCACAGCCTTGCAGGCATGGGGATATTGGAATCCTCTAGTTCCCGTCCAAAAAGCCCATGGAATAACGACATTCTGGGTACTGAGAATTGAGAATTTGCTCATTCCCTTCCCAGATCCCTAGGGAATAAGACACTTCTGGGTGTCACGTATTTCGAATCCTTCAGCTCCACACCATAACCGCCATGGAATATCAGAATTCCAGGTGTTAGGAATTGAGCATCCTCCAATTCCCCTTCGAATTTCCCATGGAATCATGGCATTCTGGGTGTTGGCACTTTAGAATCTCCCATACACCCTCCGAAATACCCAAAAATTCACAAGGAATAACAGAATTCCAGATATCAGGAATGTATTATCTGCCAGCTCTCCACGCAATTTCCCATGGAATCATGGCATTCCTGGTGCAGGGAATCTTGACTCCTGCAGTTATCCTCCCAAATCGCCATAGAAAAATGGAATTCTGCGTGTTCAGAATTAACAATCCCCCAGAAACCCACCCCAAATCCCACCACATTCCCAAAGAAGAGCAACTTTCCAGATGTCTGCAATTTGAAATATTCCAGTTCCCCACTCAAATTCCGATGGAACAACAGAATCCCAAGTGTCAGGAATTGGGAATCCTCCAGCTTCCTGAAAAAAATTCCCATGGAATCATGGGATTCCAGGTGTGAGGAACTGAGAATGCCCCGTACAGCCTCCCAGATTCCCACCACATTCCCATGGAATAACAACATTCCAGATATCACGAACTGAGAATCATCCTCTTCCCCTCCCAAATTCCCGTGGAAACATTGCATTCTGGTACTTTGTAATTTGGAACCCCCCAGAAGCTGTCCCAAAATCCCACCAAATTCCCATGCAATAGCGACATTCCAAGTGTCAGGAATTTAGGATACCCCATTTCCGCATCCAAATTCCCATAGAATAACGGCCTTCCGGCTATCAGGAATTTTGAATCGTCCATACGGTCTCCCATATTCCCATGGAATAACGCATACCCAAGCATGGGGAATGGAGTTTCATCTAGTTCCATACCCCAATTCCCATGGAATAACAGCATTCTGGGAGCTGAGTACTTGGAATCTGCCTGTTTCCCTCCCAAATGCTTAGGGAATAACGGCATTCTGGGCATTGGGAACGTTGAATCCTCATGTTCCCCTTGCAAATTCCCATGAAATAACCATTTTAGTGTGTTGGGAATTTCGAATGCTCCACTTCCTCTCCCAAATTCCAATCAACCTCTAACGAAATAATGACACTATGTGTGCTGAGAAATTAGAATCCTCCACTTCCCCTTCTAAATTCCAAAAAAACCCATGGAATAAGAGCAGTTCACTCATTGCAAATTTCAACTCCTTCTCTTCCTCTCCCAAATTTCCACCAAACTCGAATGGAAGAACAGCATTTTGTGTGTGCCAAATTTAGAATCCTCCACTTCCCCTTCCAAATTCCCATAGAAGAGCTGCATTCCGGGTATGGGGATTTTCAAAACATCCATATGCCCACTTAAATTCCCATGACAACCTCGGAAAAACAGCATTCATGATGTTGGGTATATGGTATCCACCAGTTCCACTATCCAGTTCCTAGCAAATCCATGGAATTACAGCACTCTGGGCATTGGGAATTTGGAATCCTCCAGTTCCACTCCCAAATTCCAATGGAGTAACAGCCTTGCAGGCATGGGGATATTGGAATCCTCGAGTTCCCTTCCAAAAAGCCCATGGAATAATGACATTCTGGGTATTGAGAATTGAGAATTTGCCCAATCCCTTCCCAGATCCCTAGGGAATAAGACACTTCTGGGTGTCACGTATTTCGAATCCTTCAGCTCCGCACCATAACAGCCATGAAATAACAGAATTCCAGGTGTCAGGAATTGAGCATCCTCCAGTTCCCCTTCGAATTTCCCATGGAATCATGGCATTCTGGCTGTTGGCACTTTAGAATCTCCCATACACCTTCCCAAATAACCCAAAATTCACAAGGAATAACAGAATTCCAGGTATCAGGTATGGATTATCCGCCAGCTCCCCACGCAATTTCCCATGGAATCAGGGCATTCCTGGTGCAGGGAATCTTGACTCCTCCAGTTATCCTCCCAAATCCACATGGAAAAATGGCATTCTGGGTGTTCAGAATTAACAATCCACTATAAACACACCCCATATCCCACCACATTCCCAAAAAAAAGCCATTGTCCAGATGTCTGCAATTTGAAATATTCCAGTTTGCCACTCAAATTCCTATGGAATAACAGCATCCCAAGTGCCAGAAATTGAGAATCCTCCAGCTCCCTGAAAAAATTCCCATGGAATCATGGGATTCCAGGTGTGAGGAATTGAGAATGCCCCGTACAGCCTCCCAGATTCCCACCACATTCCCATGGAATAACAACATTCCAGATTTCACGAACTGAGAATCATCCTCTTCCCCTCCCAAATTCCCATGGAAACATGGCATTCTGTTACCTTGTAATTTGGAACCCCCCAGAAGCTGTCCCAAAATCCCACCAAATTCCCATGCAATAGTGACATTCCAAGTGTCAGAAATTTAGGATACCCCATTTCCGCATCCAAATTCCCATAGAATAACAGCCTTCCGGCTATCAGGAATTTCGAATCATCCATACGGTCTCCCATATTCCCATGGAATAACGCATACCCAAGCATGGGGAATTGAGTTTCATCTAGTTCCATACCCCAATTCCCATGGAATAACAGCATTCTGGGAGCTGAGTACTTGGAATCTGCCTATTTCACTCCCAAATGCTTAGGGAATATTGGCATTCTGGGCATTGGGAACGTTTAATCCTCATGTTCCCCTTGCAAATTCCCATGAAATTACCAATTTAATGTGTTGGGAATTTCGAATGCTCCAGTTCCTCGCCCAAATTCCAATCAACCTGTAACGAAATCATGATACTATGTGTGTTGAGAATTTAGAATCCTCCACTTCCCCTTCCAAATTCCCAACAAAACCATGGAATAAGAGAAGTTCACTCATTGCTAATTTCAACTCCTCCTCTTCCTCTCCCAAATTTCCACCAAACTCGAATGGAAGAACGGCATTTTGTGTGTGCCAAATTTAGAATCCTCCACTTCCCCTTCCAAATTCCCATGGAATAGCTGCATTCCCGGTATGGGGATTTTCAAAACATCCATATGCCCACTTAAATTCCCACGAAAACCTCGGAAAAACAGCATTCATGATGTTGGGAATATGGTATCCACCAGTTCCACTATCCAATTCCTAGCAAATCCATGGAATTACAGCACTCTGGGCTCTGGGAATTTGGAATCCTCCAGTTCCACTCCCAAATTCCAATGGAGTAACAGCCTTGCAGGCATGGGGATATTGGAATCCTCTAGTTCCCGTCCAAAAAGCCCATGGAATAACGACATTCTGGGTACTGAGAATTGAGAATTTGCTCATTCCCTTCCCAGATCCCTAGGGAATAAGACACTTCTGGGTGTCACGTATTTCGAATCCTTCAGCTCCACACCATAACCGCCATGGAATATCAGAATTCCAGGTGTTAGGAATTGAGCATCCTCCAATTCCCCTTCGAATTTCCCATGGAATCATGGCATTCTGGGTGTTGGCACTTTAGAATCTCCCATACACCCTCCCAAATAACCACGAAATTCACAAGGAATAACAGAATTCCAGATATCAGGAATCTATTATCTGCCAGCTCTCCACGCAATTTCCCATGGAATCATGGCATTCCTGGTGCAGGGAATCTTGACTCCTCCAGTTATCCTCCCAAATCGCCATAGAAAAATGGAATTCTGCGTGTTGGGAATTAACAATCCCCCAGAAACCCACCCCAAATCCCACCACATTCCCAAAGAAGAGCAACTTTCCAGATGTCTGCAATTTGAAATATTCCAGTTCCCCACTCAAATTCCGATGGAACAACAGAATCCCAAGTGTCAGGAATTGGGAATCCTCCAGCTTCCTGAAAAAAATTCCCATGGAATCATGGGATTCCAGGTGTGAGGAATTGAGAATGCCCCGTACAGCCTCCCACATTCCCACCACATTCCCATGGAATAACAACATTCCAGATTTCACGAACTGAGAATCATCCTCTTCCCCTCCCAAATTCCCGTGGAAACATTGCATTCTGGTACTTTGTAATTTGGAACCCCCCAGAAGCTGTCCCAAAATCCCACCAAATTCCCATGCAATAGCGACATTCCAAGTGTCAGGAATTTAGGATACCCCATTTCCGCATCCAAATTCCCATAGAATAACGGCCTTCCGGCTATCAGGAATTTCGAATCGTCCATACGGTCTCCCATATTCCCATGGAATAACGCATACCCAAGCATGGGGAATGGAGTTTCATCTAGTTCCATACCCCAATTCCCATGGAATAACAGCATTCTGGGAGCTGAGTACTTGGAATCTGCCTGTTTCCCTCCCAAATTCTTAGGGAATAACGGCATTCTGGGCATTGGGAACGTTGAATCCTCATGTTCCCCTTGCAAATTCCCATGAAATAGCCAATTTAATGTGTTGGGAATTTCGAATGCTCCAGTTCCTTGCCCAAATTCCAATCAACCTGTAACGAAATCATGACACTATGTGTGTGCGAAATTTAGAATCCTCCACTTCCCCTTCCAAATTCCCAACAAAACCATGGAATAAGAGCAGTTCACTCATTGCTAATTTCAACTCCTCCTCTTCCTCTCCCAAATTTCCACCAAACTCGAATGGAAGAACGGCATTTTGTGTGTGCCAAATTTAGAATCCTCCACTTCCCCTTCCAAATTCCCATAGAATAGCTGCATTCCCGGTATGGGGATTTTCAAAACATCCATATGCCCACTTAAATTCCCACGACAACCTCGGAAAAACAGCATTCATGGTGTTGGGAATATGGTATCCGCCATTTGCACTATCCAATTCCCAGCAAAACCATGCAATTACAGCACTCTGGGCACTGGGAATTTAGAATCCTCCAGTTCCACTCCCAAATTCCAATGGAGTAACAGCCTTGCAGGCATGGGGATGTTGGAATCCTCGAGTTCCCTTCCAAAAAGCCCATGGAATAATGACATTCTGGGTATTGAGAATTGAGAATTTGCCCATTTCCCTCCCAGATCCCTAGGGAATAAGACAATTCCGGGTGTCAGGCATTTGGAATACTTCAGCTCAGCACCATAACTGCCATGGAATAACAGAATTCCAGGTATCAGGTATGGATTATCCGCCAGCTCCCCACGCAATTTCCCATGGAATCATGGCATTCCTGGTGCAGGGAATCTTGACTCCTCCAGTTATCCTCCCAAATCCACATGGAAAAATGGCATTCTGGGTGTTCGGAATTAACAATCCACTATAAACACACCCCATATCCCACCACATTCCCAAAAAAAAGCCATTGTCCAGATGTCTGCAATTTGGAATATTCCAGTTCCCCACTCAAATTCCGATGGAATAACAGCATCCCAAGTGCCAGAAATTGAGAATCCTCCAGCTCCCTGAAAAAATTCCCATGGAATCATGGGATTCCAGGTGTGAGGAACTGAGAATGCCCCGTACAGCCTCCCAGATTCCCACCACATTCCCATGGAATAACAACATTCCAGATTTCACGAACTGAGAATCATCCTCTTCCCCTCCCAAATTCCCATGGAAACATGGCATTCTGTTACCTTGTAATTTGGAACCCCCCAGAAGCTGTCCCAAAATCCCACCAAATTCCCATGCAATAGTGACATTCCAAGTGTCAGAAATTTAGGATACCCCATTTCCGCATCCAAATTCCCATAGAATAACGGCCTTCCGGCTATCAGGAATTTCGAATCGTCCATACGGTCTCCCATATTCCCATGGAATAACGCATACCCAAGCATGGGGAATGGAGTTTCATCTAGTTCCATACCCCAATTCCCATGGAATAACAACATTCTGGGAGCTGAGTACTTGGAAGCTGCCTGTTTCCCTCCCAAATGTTTAGGGAATAATGGCATTCCGGGCATTGGGAACGTAGAATCCTTATGTTGCTCTTGCAAATTCCCATGAAATAACCATTTTAGTGTGTTGGGAATTTCGAATGCTCCACTTCCTCTCCCAAATTCCAATCAACCTCTAACGAAATAATGACACTATGTGTGCTGAGAAATTAGAATCCTCCACTTCCCCTTCTAAATTCCAAAAAAAACCATGGAATAAGAGCAGTTCACTCATTGCTAATTTCAACTCCTTCTCTTCCTCTCCCAAATTTCCACCAAACTCGAATGGAAGAACAGCATTTTGTGTGTGCCAAATTTAGAATCCTCCACTTCCCCTTCCAAATTCCCATAGAAGAGCTGCATTCCCGGTATGGGGATTTTCAAAACATCCATATGCCCACTTAAATTCCCACGAAAACCTCGGAAAAACAGTATTCATGATGTTGGGTATATGGTATCCACCAGTTCCACTATCCAGTTCCTAGCAAATCCATGGAATTACAGCACTCTGGGCATTGGGAATTTGGAATCCTCCAGTTCCACTCCCAAATTCCAATGGAGTAACAGCCTTGCAGGCATGGGGATATTGGAATCCTCGAGTTCCCTTCCAAAAAGCCCATGGAATAATGACATTCTGGGTATTGAGAATTGAGAATTTGCCCAATCCCTTCCCAGATCCCTAGGGAATAAGACACTTCTGGGTGTCACGTATTTCGAATCCTTCAAATCCGCACCATAACAGCCATGAAATAACAGAATTCCAGGTGTCAGGAATTGAGCATCCTCCAGTTCCCCTTCGAATTTCCCATGGAATCATGGCATTCTGGCTGTTGGCACTTTAGAATCTCCCATACACCTTCCCAAATAACCCAAAATTCACAAGGAATAACAGAATTCCAGGTATCAGGTATGGATTATCCGCCAGCTCCCCACGCAATTTCCCATGGAATCATGGCATTCCTGGTGCAGGGAATCTTGACTCCTCCAGTTATCCTCCCAAATCCACATGGAAAAATGGCATTCTGGGTGTTCGGAATTAACAATCCACTATAAACACACCCCATATCCCACCACATTCCCAAAAAAAAGCCATTGTCCAGATGTCTGCAATTTGGAATATTCCAGTTCCCCACTCAAATTCCGATGGAATAACAGCATCCCAAGTGCCAGAAATTGAGAATCCTCCAGCTCCCTGAAAAAATTCCCATGGAATCATGGGATTCCAGGTGTGAGGAACTGAGAATGCCCCGTACAGCCTCCCAGATTCCCACCACATTCCCATGGAATAACAACATTCCAGATTTCACGAACTGAGAATCATCCTCTTCCCCTCCCAAATTCCCACGGAAACATGGCATTCTGTTACCTTGTAATTTGGAACCCCCCAGAAGCTGTCCCAAAATCCCACCAAATTCCCATGCAATAGTGACATTCCAAGTGTCAGAAATTTAGGATACCCCATTTCCGCATCCAAATTCCCATAGAATAACAGCCTTCCGGCTATCAGGAATTTCGAATCGTCCATATGGTCTCCCATATTCCCATGGAATAACGCATACCCAAGCATGGGGAATTGAGTTTCATCTAGTTCCATACCCCAATTCCCATGGAATAACAGCATTCTGGGAGCTGTGTACTTGGAATCTGCCTGTTTCCCTCCCAAATGTTTAGGGAATAACGGCATTCCGGGCATTGGGAACGTAGAATCCTCATGTTGCTCTTGCAAATTCCCATGAAATTACCAATTTAATGTGTTGGGAATTTCGAATGCTCCAGTTCCTCGCCCAAATTCCAATCAACCTGTAACGAAATCATGATACTATGTGTGTTGAGAATTTAGAATCCTCCACTTCCCCTTCCAAATTCCCAACAAAACCATGGAATAAGAGAAGTTCACTCATTGCTAATTTCAACTCCTCCTCTTCCTCTCCCAAATTTCCACCAAACTCGAATGGAAGAACGGCATTTTGTGTGTGCGAAATTTAGAATCCTCCACTTCCCCTTCCAAATTCCCATGGAATAGCTGCATTCCCGGTATGGGGATTTTCAAAACATCCATATGCCCACTTAAATTCCCACGAAAACCTCGGAAAAACAGCATTCATGATGTTGGGAATATGGTATCCACCAGTTCCACTATCCAATTCCTAGCAAATCCATGGAATTACAGCACTCTGGGCTCTGGGAATTTGGAATCCTCCAGTTCCACTCCCAAATTCCAATGGAGTAACAGCCTTGCAGGCATGGGGATATTGGAATCCTCTAGTTCCCGTCCAAAAAGCCCATGGAATAACGACATTCTGGGTACTGAGAATTGAGAATTTGCTCATTTCCTTCCCAGATCCCTAGGGAATAAGACACTTCTGGGTGTCACGTATTTCGAATCCTTCAGCTCCACACCATAACCGCCATGGAATATCAGAATTCCAGGTGTTAGGAATTGAGCATCCTCCAATTCCCCTTCGAATTTCCCATGGAATCATGGCATTCTGGGTGTTGGCACTTTAGAATCTCCCATACACCCTCCCAAATACCCAAAATTCACAAGGAATAACAGAATTCCAGATATCAGGAATCTATTATCTGCCAGCTCTCCACGCAATTTCCCATGGAATCATGGCATTCCTGGTGCAGGGAATCTTGACTCCTCCAGTTATCCTCCCAAATCGCCATAGAAAAATGGAATTCTGCGTGTTGGGAATTAACAATCCCCCAGAAACCCACCCCAAATCCCACCACATTCCCAAAGAAGAGCAACTTTCCAGATGTCTGCAATGTGAAATATTCCAGTTCCCCACTCAAATTCCGATGGAACAACAGAATCCCAAGTGTCAGGAATTGGGAATCCTCCAGCTTCCTGAAAAAAATTCCCATGGAATCATGGGATTCCAGGTGTGAGGAACTGAGAATGCCCCGTACAGCCTCCCAGATTCCCACCACATTCCCATGGAATAACAACATTCCAGATTTCACGAACTGAGAATCATCCTCTTCCCCTCCAAAATTCCCGTGGAAACATTGCATTCTGGTACTTTGTAATTTGGAACCCCCCAGAAGCTGTCCCAAAATCCCACCAAATTCCCATGCAATAGCGACATTCCAAGTGTCAGGAATTTAGGATACCCCATTTCCGCATCCAAATTCCCATAGAATAACGGCCTTCCAACTATCAGGAATTTCGAATCGTCCATACGGTCTCCCATATTCCCATGGAATAACGCATACCCAAGCATGGGGAATTGAGTTTCATCTAGTTCCATACCCCAATTCCCATGGAATAACAGCATTCTGGGAGCTGAGTACTTGGAATCTGCCTGTTTCCCTCCCAAATTCTTAGGGAATAACGGCATTCTGGGCATTGGGAACGTTGAATCCTCATGTTCCCCTTGCAAATTCCCATGAAATTACCAATTTAATGTGTTGGGAATTTCGAATGCTCCAGTTCCTCGCCCAAATTCCAATCAACCTGTAACGAAATCATGACACTATGTGTGTGCGAAATTTAGAATCCTCCACTTCCCCTTCCAAATTCCCAACAAAACCATGGAATAAGAGCAGTTCACTCATTGCTAATTTCAACTCCTCCTCTTCCTCTCCCAAATTTCCACCAAACTCGAATGGAAGAACGGCATTTTGTGTGTGCCAAATTTAGAATCCTCCACTTCCCCTTCCAAATTCCCATAGAATAGCTGCATTCCCGGTATGGGGATTTTCAAAACATCCATATGCCCACTTAAATTCCCACGACAACCTCGGAAAAACAGCATTCATGGTGTTGGGAATATGGTATCCGCCAATTTGCACTATCCAATTCCCAGCAAAACCATGCAATTACAGCACTCTGGGCACTGGGAATTTAGAATCCTCCAGTTCCACTCCCAAATTCCAATGGAGTAACAGCCTTGCAGGCATGGGGATATTGGAATCCTCGAGTTCCCTTCCAAAAAGCCCATGGAATAATGACATTCTGGGTATTGAGAATTGAGAATTTGCCCATTTCCCTCCCAGATCCCTAGGGAATAAGACAATTCCGGGTGTCAGGCATTTGGAATACTTCAGCTCAGCACCATAACTGCCATGGAATAACAGAATTCCAGGTATCAGGTATGGATTATCCGCCAGCTCCCCACGCAATTTCCCATGGAATCATGGCATTCCTGGTGCAGGGAATCTTGACTCCTCCAGTTATCCTCCCAAATCCACATGGAAAAATGGCATTCTGGGTGTTCGGAATTAACAATCCACTATAAACACACCCCATATCCCACCACATTCCCAAAAAAAAGCCATTGTCCAGATGTCTGCAATTTGGAATATTCCAGTTCCCCACTCAAATTCCGATGGAATAACAGCATCCCAAGTGCCAGAAATTGAGAATCCTCCAGCTCCCTGAAAAAATTCCCATGGAATCATGGGATTCCAGGTGTGAGGAACTGAGAATGCCCCGTACAGCCTCCCAGATTCCCACCACATTCCCATGGAATAACAACATTCCAGATTTCAGGAACTGAGAATCATCCTCTTCCCCTCCCAAATTCCCATGGAAACATGGCATTCTGTTACCTTGTAATTTGGAACCCCCCAGAAGCTGTCCCAAAATCCCACCAAATTCCCATGCAATAGTGACATTCCAAGTGTCAGAAATTTAGGATACCCCATTTCCGCATCCAAATTCCCATAGAATAACGGCCTTCCGGCTATCAGGAATTTCGAATCGTCCATACGGTCTCCCATATTCCCATGGAATAACGCATACCCAAGCATGGGGAATGGAGTTTCATCTAGTTCCATACCCCAATTCCCATGGAATAACAACATTCTGGGAGCTGAGTACTTGGAAGCTGCCTGTTTCCCTCCCAAATGTTTAGGGAATAATGGCATTCCGGGCATTGGGAACGTAGAATCCTTATGTTGCTCTTGCAAATTCCCATGAAATAACCATTTTAGTGTGTTGGGAATTTCGAATGCTCCACTTCCTCTCCCAAATTCCAATCAACCTCTAACGAAATAATGACACTATGTGTGCTGAGAAATTAGAATCCTCCACTTCCCCTTCTAAATTCCAAAAAAAACCATGGAATAAGAGCAGTTCACTCATTGCAAATTTCAACTCCTTCTCTTCCTCTCCCAAATTTCCACCAAACTCGAATGGAAGAACAGCATTTTGTGTGTGCCAAATTTAGAATCCTCCACTTCCCCTTCCAAATTCCCATAGAAGAGCTGCATTCCCGGTATGGGGATTTTCAAAACATCCATATGCCCACTTAAATTCCCACGACAACCTCGGAAAAACAGCATTCATGATGTTGGGTATATGGTATCCACCAGTTCCACTATCCAATTCCTAGCAAATCCATGGAATTACAGCACTCTGGGCATTGGGAATTTGGAATCCTCCAGTTCCACTCCCAAATTCCAATGGAGTAACAGCCTTGCAGGCATGGGGATATTGGAATCCTCGAGTTCCCTTCCAAAAAGCCCATGGAATAATGACATTCTGGGTATTGAGAATTGAGAATTTGCCCAATCCCTTCCCAGATCCCTAGGGAATAAGACACTTCTGGGTGTCACGTATTTCGAATCCTTCAGCTCCGCACCATAACAGCCATGAAATAACAGAATTCCAGGTGTCAGGAATTGAGCATCCTCCAGTTCCCCTTCGAATTTCCCATGGAATCATGGCATTCTGGCTGTTGGCACTTTAGAATCTCCCATACACCTTCCCAAATAACCCAAAATTCACAAGGAATAACAGAATTCCAGGTATCAGGTATGGATTATCCGCCAGCTCCCCACGCAATTTCCCATGGAATCATGGCATTCCTGGTGCAGGGAATCTTGACTCCTCCAGTTATCCTCCCAAATCCACATGGAAAAATGGCATTCTGGGTGTTCGGAATTAACAATCCACTATAAACACACCCCATATCCCACCACATTCCCAAAAAAAAGCCATTGTCCAGATGTCTGCAATTTGGAATATTCCAGTTCCCCACTCAAATTCCGATGGAATAACAGCATCCCAAGTGCCAGAAATTGAGAATCCTCCAGCTCCCTGAAAAAATTCCCATGGAATCATGGGATTCCAGGTGTGAGGAACTGAGAATGCCCCGTACAGCCTCCCAGATTCCCACCACATTCCCATGGAATAACAACATTCCAGATTTCACGAACTGAGAATCATCCTCTTCCCCTCCCAAATTCCCATGGAAACATGGCATTCTGTTACTTTGTAATTTGGAACCCCCCAGAAGCTGTCCCAAAATCCCACCAAATTCCCATGCAATAGTGACATTCCAAGTGTCAGAAATTTAGGATACCCCATTTCCGCATCCAAATTCCCATAGAATAACAGCCTTCCGGCTATCAGGAATTTCGAATCATCCATACGGTCTCCCATATTCCCATGGAATAACGCATACCCAAGCATGGGGAATTGAGTTTCATCTAGTTCCATACCCCAATTCCCATGGAATAACAGCATTCTGGGAGCTGAGTACTTGGAATCTGCCTATTTCACTCCCAAATGCTTAGGGAATATTGGCATTCTGGGCATTGGGAACGTTTAATCCTCATGTTCCCCTTGCAAATTCCCATGAAATTACCAATTTAATGTGTTGGGAATTTCGAATGCTCCAGTTCCTCGCCCAAATTCCAATCAACCTGTAACGAAATCATGATACTATGTGTGTTGAGAATTTAGAATCCTCCACTGCCCCTTCCAAATTCCCAACAAAACCATGGAATAAGAGAAGTTCACTCATTGCTAATTTCAACTCCTCCTCTTCCTCTCCCAAATTTCCACCAAACTCGAATGGAAGAACGGCATTTTGTGTGTGCCAAATTTAGAATCCTCCACTTCCCCTTCCAAATTCCCATGGAATAGCTGCATTCCCGGTATGGGGATTTCCAAAACATCCATATGCCCACTTAAATTCCCACGAAAACCTCGGAAAAACAGCATTCATGATGTTGGGAATATGGTATCCACCAGTTCCACTATCCAATTCCTAGCAAATCCATGGAATTACAGCACTCTGGGCTCTGGGAATTTGGAATCCTCCAGTTCCACTCCCAAATTCCAATGGAGTAACAGCCTTGCAGGCATGGGGATATTGGAATCCTCTAGTTCCCGTCCAAAAAACCCATGGAATAACGACATTCTGGGTACTGAGAATTGAGAATTTGCTCATTCCCTTCCCAGATCCCTAGGGAATAAGACACTTCTGGGTGTCACGTATTTCGAATCCTTCAGCTCCACACCATAACCGCCATGGAATATCAGAATTCCAGGTGTTAGGAATTGAGCATCCTCCAATTCCCCTTCGAATTTCCCATGGAATCATGGCATTCTGGGTGTTGGCACTTTAGAATCTCCCATACACCCTCCCAAATAACCACGAAATTCACAAGGAATAACAGAATTCCAGATATCAGGAATCTATTATCTGCCAGCTCTCCACGCAATTTCCCATGGAATCATGGCATTCCTGGTGCAGGGAATCTTGACTCCTCCAGTTATCCTCCCAAATCGCCATAGAAAAATGGAATTCTGCGTGTTGGGAATTAACAATCCCCCAGAAACCCACCCCAAATCCCACCACATTCCCAAAGAAGAGCAACTTTCCAGATGTCTGCAATTTGAAATATTCCAGTTCCCCACTCAAATTCCGATGGAACAACAGAATCCCAAGTGTCAGGAATTGGGAATCCTCCAGCTCCCTGAAAAAAATTCCCATGGAATCATGGGATTCCAGGTGTGAGGAACTGAGAATGCCCCGTACAGCCTCCCAGATTCCCACCACATTCCCATGGAATAACAACATTCCAGATTTCACGAACTGAGAATCATCCTCTTCCCCTCCCAAATTCCCGTGGAAACATTGCATTCTGGTACTTTGTAATTTGGAACCCCCCAGAAGCTGTCCCAAAATCCCACCAAATTCCCATGCAATAGCGACATTCCAAGTGTCAGGAATTTAGGATACCCCATTTCCGCATCCAAATTCCCATAGAATAACGGCCTTCCGGCTATCAGGAATTTCGAATCGTCCATACGGTCTCCCATATTCCCATGGAATAACGCATACCCAAGCATGGGGAATGGAGTTTCATCTAGTTCCATACCCCAATTCCCATGGAATAACAGCATTCTGGGAGCTGAGTACTTGGAATCTGCCTGTTTCCCTCCCAAATTCTTAGGGAATAACGGCATTCCGGGCATTGGGAACGTTGAATCCTCATGTTCCCCTTGCAAATTCCCATGAAATAACGAATTTAATGTGTTGGGAATTTCGAATGCTCCAGTTCCTCGCCCAAATTCCAATCAACCTGTAACGAAATCATGACACTATGTGTGTGCGAAATTTAGAATCCTCCACTTCCCCTTCCAAATTCCCAACAAAACCATGGAATAAGAGCAGTTCACTCATTGCTAATTTCAACTCCTCCTCTTCCTCTCCCAAATTTCCACCAAACTCGAATGGAAGAACGGCATTTTGTGTGTGCCAAATTTAGAATCCTCCACTTCCCCTTCCAAATTCCCATGGAATAGCTGCATTCCCGGTATGGGGATTTTCAAAACATCCATATGCCCACTTAAATTCCCACGACAACCTCGGAAAAACAGCATTCATGGTGTTGGGAATATGGTATCCGCCATTTGCACTATCCAATTCCCAGCAAAACCATGCAATTACAGCACTCTGGGCACTGGGAATTTAGAATCCTCCAGTTCCACTCCCAAATTCCAATGGAGTAACAGCCTTGCAGGCATGGGGATATTGGAATCCTCGAGTTCCCTTCCAAAAAGCCCATGGAATAATGACATTCTGGGTATTGAGAATTGAGAATTTGCCCATTTCCCTCCCAGATCCCTAGGGAATAAGACAATTCCGGGTGTCAGGCATTTGGAATACTTCAGCTCCGCACCATAACTGCCATGGAATAACAGAATTCCAGGTGTCAGGAATTGAGCATCCTCCACTTCCCCTTCGAATTTCCCATGGAATCATGGCATTCTGGCTGTTGGCACTTTAGAATCTCCCATACACCTTCCCAAATAACCCAAAATTCACAAGGAATAACAGAATTCCAGGTATCAGGTATGGATTATCCGCCAGCTCCCCACGCAATTTCCCATGGAATCATGGCATTCCTGGTGCAGGGAATCTTGACTCCTCCAGTTATCCTCCCAAATCCACATGGAAAAATGGCATTCTGGGTGTTCGGAATTAACAATCCACTATAAACACACCCCATATCCCACCACATTCCCAAAAAAAAGCCATTGTCCAGATGTCTGCAATTTGGAATATTCCAGTTCCCCACTCAAATTCCGATGGAATAACAGCATCCCAAGTGCCAGAAATTGAGAATCCTCCAGCTCCCTGAAAAAATTCCCATGGAATCATGGGATTCCAGGTGTGAGGAACTGAGAATGCCCCGTACAGCCTCCCAGATTCCCACCACATTCCCATGGAATAACAACATTCCAGATTTCACGAACTGAGAATCATCCTCTTCCCCTCCCAAATTCCCATGGAAACATGGCATTCTGTTACCTTGTAATTTGGAACCCCCCAGAAGCTGTCCCAAAATCCCACCAAATTCCCATGCAATAGTGACATTCCAAGTGTCAGAAATTTAGGATACCCCATTTCCGCATCCAAATTCCCATAGAATAACAGCCTTCCGGCTATCAGGAATTTCGAATCATCCATACGGTCTCCCATATTCCCATGGAATAACGCATACCCAAGCATGGGGAATTGAGTTTCATCTAGTTCCATACCCCAATTCCCATGGAATAACAGCATTCTGGGAGCTGAGTACTTGGAATCTGCCTATTTCACTCCCAAATGCTTAGGGAATATTGGCATTCTGGGCATTGGGAACGTTTAATCCTCATGTTCCCCTTGCAAATTCCCATGAAATTACCAATTTAATGTGTTGGGAATTTCGAATGCTCCAGTTCCTCGCCCAAATTCCAATCAACCTGTAACGAAATCATGACACTATGTGTGTTGAGAATTTAGAATCCTCCACTTCCCCTTCCAAATTCCCAACAAAACCATGGAATAAGAGCAGTTCACTCATTGCTAATTTCAACTCCTCCTCTTCCTCTCCCAAATTTCCACCAAACTCGAATGGAAGAACGGCATTTTGTGTGTGCCAAATTTAGAATCCTCCACTTCCCCTTCCAAATTCCCATGGAATAGCTGCATTCCCGGTATGGGGATTTTCAAAACATCCATATGCCCACTTAAATTCCCACGAAAACCTCGGAAAAACAGTATTCATGATGTTGGGAATATGGTATCCACCAGTTCCACTATCCAATTCCTAGCAAATCCATGGAATTACAGCACTCTGGGCACTGGGAATTTGGAATCCTCCAGTTCCACTCCCAAATTCCAATGGAGTAACAGCCTTGCAGGCATGGGGATATTGGAATCCTCTAGTTCCCGTCCAAAAAGCCCATGGAATAACGACATTCTGGGTACTGAGAATTGAGAATTTGCTCATTCCCTTCCCAGATCCCTAGGGAATAAGACACTTCTGGGTGTCACGTATTTCGAATCCTTCAGCTCCACACCATAACCGCCATGGAATATCAGAATTCCAGGTGTTAGGAATTGAGCATCCTCCAATTCCCCTTCGAATTTCCCATGGAATCATGGCATTCTGGCTGTTGGCACTTTGGAATCTCCCATACACCCTCCGAAATACCCAAAAATTCACAAGGAATAACAGAATTCCAGATATCAGGAATGTATTATCTGCCAGCTCTCCACGCAATTTCCCATGGAATCATGGCATTCCTGGTGCAGGGAATCTTGACTCCTCCAGTTATCCTCCCAAATCGCCATAGAAAAATGGCATTCTGCGTGTTGGGAATTAACAATCCCCCAGAAACCCACCCCAAATCCCACCACATTCCCAAAGAAGAGCAACTTTCCAGATGTCTGCAATTTGAAATATTCCAGTTCCCCACTCAAATTCCGATGGAACAACAGAATCCCAAGTGTCAGGAATTGGGAATCCTCCAGCTTCCTGAAAAAAATTCCCATGGAATCATGGGATTCCAGGTGTGAGGAACTGAGAATGCCCCGTACAGCCTCCCAGATTCCCACCACATTCCCATGGAATAACAACATTCCAGATTTCACGAACTGAGAATCATCCTCTTCCCCTCCCAAATTCCCGTGGAAACATTGCATTCTGGTACTTTGTAATTTGGAACCCCCCAGAAGCTGTCCCAAAATCCCACCAAATTCCCATGCAATAGTGACATTCCAAGTGTCAGGAATTTAGGATACCCCATTTCCGCATCCAAATTCCCATAGAATAACGGCCTTCCGGCTATCAGGAATTTCGAATCGTCCATACGGTCTCCCATATTCCCATGGAATAACGCATACCCAAGCATGGGGAATTGAGTTTCATCTAGTTCCATACCCCAATTCCCATGGAATAACAGCATTCTGGGAGCTGAGTACTTGGAATCTGCCTGTTTCCCTCCCAAATGCTTAGGGAATAACGGCATTCTGGGCATTGGGAACGTTGAATCCTCATGTTGCCCTTGCAAATTCCCATGAAATAACCATTTTAGTGTGTTGGGAATTTCGAATGCTCCACTTCCTCTCCCAAATTCCAATCAACCTCTAATGAAATAATGACACTATGTGTGTTGAGAATTTAGAATCCTCCACTTCACCTTCCAAATTCCCAACAAAACCATGGAATAAGAGAAGTTCACTCACTGCTAATTTCAACTCCTCCTCTTCCTCTCCCAAATTTCCACCAAACTCGAATGGAAGAACGGCATTTTGTGTGTGCGAAATTTAGAATCCTCCACTTCCCCTTCCAAATTCCCATAGAAGAGCTGCATTCCGGGTATGGGGTTTTTGAAACATCCATATGCCCACTTAAATTCCTACGAAAACCTCGGAAAAACAGCATTCATGATGTTGGGAATATGGTATCCACCAGTTCCACTATCCAATTCCCAGCAAATCCATGGAAGTACAGCACTCTGGGCACTGGGAATTTGGAATCCTCCAGTTCCACTCCCAAATTCCAATGGAGTAACAGCCTTGCAGGCATGGGGATATTGGAATCCTCTAGTTCCCGTCCAAAAAACCCATGGAATAACGACATTCTGGGTACTGAGAATTGAGAATTTGCTCATTCCCTTCCCAGATCCCTAGGGAATAAGACACTTCTGGGTGTCACGTATTTCGAATACTTCAGCTCCACACCATAACCGCCATGGAATATCAGAATTCCAGGTGTTAGGAATTGAGCATCCTCCACTTCCCCTTCGAATTTCCCATGGAATCATGGCATTCTGCGTGTCGGAACTTTAGAATCTCCCGTACACACTCACAAATACCCCAAAATTCACAAGGAATAACAGAATTCCAGGTATAAGGTATGGATTATCCGCCAGCCCCCCACGCAATTTCCCATGGAATCAGGGCATTCCTGGTGCAGGGAATCTTGACTCCTCCAGTTATCCTCCCAAATCGCCATAGAAAAATGGCATTCTGGGTGTTGGGAATTAACAATCCACCATAAACCCACCCCAAATCCCACCACATTCCCAAAGAAGAGCTACTGTACAGATGTCTGCAATTTGGAATATTCCAGTTCCCCACTCAAATTCCGATGGAATAACAGCATCCCAAGTGCCAGAAATTGAGAATCCTCCAGCTCCCTGAAAAAAATTCCAGTGGAATCATGGGATTCCAGGTGTGAGGAATTGAGAATGCCCCGTACAGCCTCCCAGATTCCCACCACATTCCCATGGAATAACAACATTCCAGATTTCACGAACTGAGAATCATCCTCTTCCCCTCCCAAATTCCCATGGAATCATGGCATTCTGTTACTTTCTAATTTGGAACCCCCCAGAAGCTGTCCCAAAATCCCACCAAATTCCCATGCAATAGTGACATTCCAAGTGTCAGGAATTTAGGATACCCCATTTCCGCATCCAAATTCCCACAGAATAACGGCCTTCCGGCTATCAGGAATTTCGAATCGTCCATATGGTCTCCCATATTCCCATGGAATAACGCATACCCAAGCATGGGGAATTGAGTTTCATCTAGTTCCATACCCCAATTCCCATGGAATAACAACATTCTGGGAGCTGAGTACTTGGAAGCTGCCTGTTTCCCTCCCAAATGTTTAGGGAATAACGGCATTCCGGGCATTGGGAACGTAGAATCCGCATGTTCCCCTTGCAAATTCCCATGAAATAACCATTTTAGTGTGTTGGGAATTTCGAATGCTCCACTTCCTCTCCCAAATTCCAATCAACCTCTAACGAAATAATGACACTATGTGTGTTGAGAATTTAGAATCCTCCACTTCCCCTTCCAAATTCCCAACAAAACCATGGAATAAGAGCAATTCACCCATTGATAATTTCAACTCCTCCTCTTCCTCTCCCAAATTTCCACCAAACTCGAATGGAAGAACAGCATTTTGTGTGTGCGAAATATAGAATCCTCCACTTCCCCTTCCATAATCCCATAGAATAGCTGCATTCCCGGTATGGGGATTTTCAAAACATCCATATGCCCACTTAAATTCCCACGAAAACCTCGGAAAAACAGCATTCATGATGTTGGGAATATGGTATCCGCCACTTCCACTTTCCAATTCCCAGCAAAACCATGGAATTACAGCACTCTGGGAATTAGGACTTTGGAATCCTCCAGTTCCGTTCCCAAATTCTAAAGGATTAACAGCCTTGCAGGCATGGGGATATTGGAATCCTCGAGTTCCCTTCCAAAAGCCCATGGAATAACGACATTCTGGGTATTGAGAATTGAGAATTTGCCCATTCCCTTCCCAGATCCCTAGGGAATAAGACAATTCTGGGTGTCACGTATTTCGAATCCTTCAAATCCGCACCATAACCGCCATGGAATAACAGAATTCCAGGTGTCAGGAATTGAGCATCCTCCAGTTCCCCTTCGAATTTCCCATGGAAACATGGCATTCTGGCTGTTGGCACTTTAGAATCTCCCATACACTCTCACAAATACGCCAAAATTCACAAGGAATAACAGAATTCCAGGTATCAGGTATGGATTATCTGCCAGCTCTCCACATAATTTCCCTTAGAATCATGGCATTCCTGGTGCAGGGAATCTTGACTCCTGCAGTTATCCTCCCAAATCCCCATATAAAAATGGCATTCTGCGTGTTGGGAATTAACAATCCCCCATAAACCCAGCCAAAATCCAACCACATTCCCAAAGAAAAGCAACTTTCCAGATGTCTGCAATTTGGAATATTCCAGTTCCCCACTCAAATTCCGAAGGAATAACATCATCCCAAGTGCCAGGAATTGGAATCCTCCAGCTCTCTGAAAAAATTCCCGTGGAATCATGGGATTCCAGGTGTGAGGAATTGAGAATGCCCCGTACAGCCTCCCAGATTCCCACCACATTCCCATGGAATAACAACATTCCAGATTTCACGAACTGAGAATCATCCTCTTCCCCTCCCAAATTCCCATGGAATCATGGCATTCTGTTACTTTCTAATTTGGAACCCCCCAGAAGCTGTCCCAAAATCCCACCAAATTCCCATGCAATAGCGCCATTCCAAGTGTCAGGAATTTAGGATACCCCATTTCCGCATCCAAATTCCCACAGAATAACGGCCTTCCGGCTATCAGGAATTTCGAATCGTCCATACGGTCTCCCATATTCCCATGGAATAACGCATACCCAAGCATGGGGAATTGAGTTTCATCTAGTTCCATACCCCAATTCCCATGGAATAACAGCATTCTGGGAGCTGAGTACTTGGAAGCTGCCTGTTTCCCTCCCAAATGTTTAGGGAATAACGGCATTCCGGGCATTGGGAACGTAGAATCCGCATGTTCCCCTTGCAAATTCCCATGAAATAACCATTTTAGTGTGTTGGGAATTTCGAATGCTCCACTTCCTCTCCCAAATCCCAATCAACCTCTAACGAAATAATGACACTATGTGTGTTGAGAATTTAGAATCCTCCACTTCCCCCTACATATTGCCATAGAATAGCTGCATTCCGGGTTTGGGGATCTCCAAAACATCTATATGCCTCCTTAAATTCCCACGAAAACCTCAGAACCACAGCATTCATGGTGTTGGGAATATGGTATCCGTCTCTTGCACTACCCAATTCCCAGCAAAAACATGGGATTACAGTACTCTGGGAATTGGGAATTTGAAATCCTCCAGTTCCACTCCCAAATTCCAATAGAATAACTGCCTTGCAGGCATGGGGATATTGGAATCCTCTAGTTCCCTTCCCAAAATCCCATGGAATAAGGACAGTCTGGGCATGGAGAATTGAGAATTTGCCCATTACCTTCCTCAATTTCTAGGGAATAACACAATTCCGGGTGTCAGGCATTTGGAATCCTTCAAATCTGCGCCATAACCACTGTGGAATAACAGAATTCCAGGTGTCAGGAATTGAGCATCCTCCAGTTCCCCTCGAATTTCCATTGGAATCATGGTATACTGGGTGTTGGGAATCTTGACTCCTCCACTTACCCTCCCAAATCCCCATGGAGTAATGGCATTCTGGGTGTTGGGAATTTACAATCCCCCATTAAACGACCCAAAATCTCACCAAAATCACAAGGAAGAGATACTTTTCAGATATTAGGAATTTGGAATATTCCAGTTCCCCAAGCGTTTGCCCACAGAATTATCGACCGGTTATCAGAAATTTCAAATTGTCCATGTTCCCTCTCATATTCCCATGGAATAACACATTACCAGGCATGGGGTATTCAAAATCTTCTAGTTCCTCACCAAATTCTCATGGAATAACAGGATTCTGGGCGCTGGGAATTTGGTATTTGCCCATTTCCCTCCATAATTCCCAAGGAATAGCAGCATTCCAGGTATTGGGAATCTAGAATCATCATGTTCCCCTTCCAAATTCCCTTGCAATAAGCATTTCAGAGTATTGTGAATTTCAAATACTCCAGTTCACCTCCCAAATTCCCAAGGAATAACAGCCTTCCAGGCATGGGGAATTTCGAACTGTCCATATGCCCTCCCAAATTCCCATGGAGTAAAACAGTCCCAGGCATGGGGAATTTATAATCGTCTACTTCCTTACCCAAATTCCCCATGGAACAATGATATTCTGGGCATTGGATATTTAGAATTTGGCAGTTCTCCTCCCAAATTCCCATGTAATAATGGCATTCTGGGTTTCAGGAATTTAGAATCCCCCCTACAACCTCCCAAATTCCCACCAAATTCCCATGAAATAGCACTATTCCCGGGTAACAGGAAATTCGAATTCTTCACCAATTTCCCCATCGAATTTGCTTTGGTATAATGGCAATACTGGAGTAGGGAACTTTGCAACCTCCAATTCCCCTTACTAATACCCATGGAATAACAGCATTCCAGGCATTGAGAATTTAGAATCGTCCTGCTTCCCTCCAACATTCCCACTAAAACGACTGAATTACAGCATTCTAGGCAAGGGGAATTTAGAATCCTCCGGCTCTCCTCCCAAATGACCATGGAATAACCACATTTGGTGTGTTGGGAATTTGGGATCCTCCACTTCCTCTTCCAAATTCCTACAAAAAACATGGAATAATGGCATTCCAGGTGTCAGGAATTTCTATATGCCCTGTCAAATTACCATGGAAGAACAGCTTTCCAACCATGGCGAATCTTGAATCCTCCACTTCCCCCCACCAAATTCCCATGGAATAATGGCTTTCCGGGTTTTTGGAATTCAGAATCCCCAATACATCCTCCAAAATTTGCACCAAATTTCTATGCAGTAGCAGCATTCCAAGTGTGAGGAATTTTGAAGACTCCAGTTCCTCACCAATTTGCTGAGAAATAATGGCATTCTCGGTGTTGGGAATTTTGAACCTTCCAATTCCCCTCACTAATTCCCATGGAATTACAGCATTCCTGGCATTGGGGATTTAGAATCTTCTAGCTATCCTCCTCAATTCCCACGAAAAACATGGAATTACACCATTCCTCTCCATGGGAATTTAGAATCCTCAAGTTCCAGTTCCAAATTCCCATGGAATAGCCACATTTCTGGAGTTGGGAGTTTCAAATACTCCATTTCCTGTCCCAAATTCCCACCAGAGTGCCACGAAATAATGATATTTTGTGTGTTGAGAATTTAGAATCCTCCACTTCCTCCTGCAAATTGCCAACAAAACCATGGAATAAGAGCAGTGCAGGCATTCAGAATTTTGAATCCTCCAGCGCCCCTCCCAAACTGTCACAGAATAGCTGCATTCCAGGTTTGGGGATTTTCGAGTTCTCCATACGACCTATTACACTCCCACAAAAAAACTTGAAAAACCGTATTTGGGTGTTGGGAATACGGAATCCCCCCTTTTCACTCCCAAATTCCCACCAAAAGTATGGAATTACAGCATTCCGGGCACTGGGAATTTAGAACCCTGCAGTTCATCTCCCAAATTTCCATGGAATAATGGCATTTCAGGAGTCAGGAATTAGGAATAATCCATATGCCCCATAATTCCAATGCAATAACAGCCTTCCAGGAATGGGGAATTTGGAATCCTCTAGTTCCCTTCCAAAAATCCCATGGAGTAGCAACATTCTGGACATTGGGAATTGAGAATTTGCCAGTTCCCTTCCCAAATTCCTAGGGAATAAGAGAATTCTGGGAGTCAAGAATTTGGAATCTTCCAGTTGCGCACCATAATCCCCATGGAACAACAGAATTCCAAGTGTTAGGAATTGAGAATCCTCCATTTCTCCTCCCAATTTGCCATGGAATTATAGCATTCCGGGTTTGAAGAATTTACAAGTCCCCCATATGCCCCCTCAAATTCCTACCAAATTCCTATGGAATAACAGCATTCCTGGTGACACAAAATTCGAATACTCCAGTTCCCCACCAAAATTCCCATGGAATAATGGCATTCTGGGTGTTAGGAATTTAGAATGTGCCAGATGCAGTCGCAAAATCACAGCAAATTCCCATGGAATAACTACATTCCTGTTTTCAGGAATTTAGACTATTCCATTTCCCCACACAAATTCCCATGGAATTACGGCATTTCTGCTGTTGGGAATTTTGAATCCTCCTGTTTCACTTCCAAATTCCCACCAAAACCAAATAAAGTACTAAACATTTACTCCCCAAAAAATCTACAAAGGAAAAATATTTAGAATCTTGTCAATTTTTTTTTTCAAATTTCAGTTGTTTGTTTGTTTTTTTAACATACTCAGAGTCTCCTACGATTTTATTTTATCATAAAGAGCACTAGACAAACAAAGCTTTATAACAAAAAGCCAGGCACTGATACATGGTAAAATTCTCATTTTTAATCTTTTTTTGGCGTTTCTTATCGTTTTTTTCTCTTCTTTTCACTGCAATTGCATCACAAGTAACAAGAATGAAAAAAGGCCACAATCCATCATCATTTTCACCATTTTATAGAAGTTTCTAAAAATATTGCAGAAGGAGGATGGGCAAAAGCAGCATTACATGAAAAGGAGACAACTTCCAGTCGCATCAGAAAGGAAAAGTGGGATTTTCATGGAAAAAAAAAATAAAAATTTTAAACTCCAAAAAATTCCCAAATAAAACCAAAACTTTGGGCCCTTTCAGGCCCTGGTGCCCCGTAATACTGGAATTTCTGCTATTCCTCTCAGGAAAAATCCCAGGAATGATGCAGACGGTTGGTATCTCCTGGAAAAGAGGGTTTTATGGTTTCTTCCTTGGAATCCCGAGTGCTCTGATGCTGGCATATCCTGGCATTCTCACACCCCTCAGATAAACTTGCTCCAATTCCAGCTGTTTTCCTACCAAGTTTCAAATCCTCCAGCTGAATCCACCACCACATATGAGGAATTTCCTGCCAACTTCAAATGTGGGAAATTTGCTCATTCCCAGTTTCCAATTCTTGGCTCATCCAGGTAGAAATGGGCAATATTTTGGGGGTAAAATCTCAGTTCACCTGACTGCCCACTACCTTGTCATGTGCCCCAGCAGAGGAGCCTTGTGCTCCTTGTCCCCAGCCAGCCCAGCCTGGGCACCTTGGGGATGTCCCCACCATCCTGCTGGGGGTGTCTCAGCCTCGAGGGATTTAGCTGCAGGGCTGGAAGAGGCTTTGGGGAAGCACCAGAGCAGCCGGGTGTCAGGAAAAAGGCATCTGCCCGGGGGCTGCTTATGGAGCTGGATCAAGAGGCACCTCAGAGCCCTCAGCAATCCAGCCAGCAACACCCGGGCAGGAGGACACCGATGGCGGTTCCTGGCTGGGACAGGGGTCGTGGCCATCTCCAGGCACCGGTCTCACAGGGATCCCTGAAGCTCCGGCCCCTGCCCACCCGCTCTGTCACCAGCACAAAGGCTTCAGCACAACCACCAAAGGCCAAGGGGCTTCTGGCCATTTTCCCTGTAACACTGCATGCCTGGGCATCTTGCAGAGCACAAGCACCCTTTCCCCCTCTTCCCCGATGCCATGCAGGCCCTGATCAGCAAAAGAAGGATCCTGGCAGTCTGTGTATTATAACACATCCTATATTTCTAGACCAAAGTAAAACTAAAAGAAGAAAAGAACAGTCAACTGGCCCAGGTGGCCTCGGCAGACAGAGCCTCCCAGATCAGTTCTCTGCAGATGTCCAGCAGCACAGCCAGCCGAGATCTGACAGATGAGGCCGTGTCCTCCATGCCCTGCGGAACTGATCTTGCAGATTCTCGAAAATGAAATATTGAGTTCTCCGTATCTGCCTTGAGGATGTACTAGGTTTGAATTGCCACGCTGCTAACGGCAGTGCTGCTGTCATCTGCCACGACCTCCAGAGCTGGAAGAAGAGAGTCACGGTCAGATCCCAGATCTGTGGGGACATGATGAGACCCCCATGCTAGGGACATCTGAGACCGCTCTTGCCATGGCCAGGAGGGAGCAGGGACCACCGGGATCAGCCCGAAGCTGCTGGCCACAAATCCCCCACGTGCCCCTGAAATCTCGGTGTGCTCTGCCCACGCCGACCCCCGTCCGCACAGGGAGCAAAGCCAGGGCTTTCAGCTCCTCCTGCCAGCCCCCGCTGACAGCCCGCTGCCCTCACTCACCTCTGTAGATGAGCTGCAGCTCTTCCTGCTGCCTCCGAAAGCTCCGTCCGGCGATCCCTGGGTACATATAGCCTGTCATGCCTCTGCCCAGCGGCACAGCTCCCTGCCAGCGGCGCTGCCAGCCCTGTGGCCACACGCCCTCGTGGCCCGGCAGGGCTCAGCCCGGGCCCTTGCCGCATCCTGACGCTCAAGGGCACGGCTGCGACAGGGCGGCAGCAGCCCCGAGGGCAGCCGGGGCTCCACGGCGTCGGGCCCGGATGCCGCTGCCGGGGCAGCAGGCGGGGCTGGGGCCGAGCTGCGGCGGGACGGGGCGGGGAGGGAGCCCGGGCTCACCCATGAACCTGATGGCCGCCTCTCGCAGGGGCTCCTGTGGGCTCTGCACGTACGGCAGGGCCTGGCGCAGGTGCTCGGCCGCTCGGCTCCTGTCGTCTGCCAGCTGGAGAGAGCAGCGGGAGGGAAGGGTCGGGCCGGGCTTTGTGCCCCTTTGCCAGGCGCTCCCCGCTTTGGCCGGCCCCGGCCTCCCCTGCCCGCACAGCCCTGAGGCGCGGCCAGCAGCCGCTGGGCCGGGGCTCCGTGGGCACCCGGCTTGGGCCCACAGGAGCCTGGAGAAGAGCCCGTGCGGCTCCTGCGTGCAGCCCTGGGCAGGGCCACAGCTGCCAAGCGCACACAGTGAGCACCGCGCTCAGGGGGCTTGTCCAGGCTGAGCCTGGCGCTTCCAGGCCCTCCTTACCAGGCACTCTGCAAACATCCACAGCTTCTTCTTTTTCACCAGTTTCTCAAGGTCGCTTCTCCTTAGGAACTTGGCCACACAAACCAGTGTTTTCCGAGAGGCCTGGAGAGCAGCAGAGATGCAGAGATGGCTTCACAGCCCAGAGCACAGGACCCGTGTCCCTGTGCCAAGGCTGGGAGGAGGCTGCAGCCCGCCAGGCACCAGAGCAGGAGGCAGCCAAGCCCCCTCCCAGGGGGACACCAGCAGCCCACCAGTCCTCACCTCTGCCACATGTCGATTCTTATCCTGGCAGTGGAAGAAGAGTGGAAGCAGGCTCTTCTGCACCTGTGGCTTCAGGGCCTGTTTTTCTTTTTCCATTAGAAGAGTCACCATTGTCCAGAAGAGCAATATGGACACCAGCTGCACCTGGCTATTCTCCTGTATGAAAGGAAGAAAGAGAACATTTCAGCATTGGCTGCACGGGGCTCAGCTGGCTGCTAGCCTGCAAATTCACAGGGCACAAAGTGTTTGAGCCGCTGCCAGTGGCTGTGGCTGGGGGCGCAAAGCCTTACGTGGTCAAAGAGTGGCAGGAGGGACTCAGCCAGCTGCAGGGCGATGGGGCTGGGTATCAGCATGTCCTTCTCCAACACGATAAAGCTGAGTACCATGACTGTCACTGTAACTATTTCTCCATCTCTGTCCTGCAGGAGCTCCACAAGTCTTTCAATGAGGCTGCACATTTTTTTGGTCTGTGCGGAACACAAGTCTGTTAAATGCACAGCAATGGACAGCCACAAAAAAGGGAATTTCCTCAGTGAACATCAAAGCAGACACGTGGGGAAGTGCAGAGGATAGGGATAACTTGTGAGTCAGGCAGGAATGGGTTGGGGCTTCCTTCCTCCTTGAGTGGCTGCTTCTAAGAGGCCTCTGGGGAGCGTGGGGAACAGGAGCTGGCAGACAGGAGCGTGGCACATCTCTGGGGGCATGGCATGGCAGTGTGCACAGCAGGGCCAGCAGGCAGGGAGCAAGTTTTCTTGCTAGTAAGATTTCCTGTGTGTTGTCTGCTGTGTTTCTGTTGGCTGGCTGGTGTTAGGGTTTCTGTTACAAGATCAAAACCTGCAGTTAGTACAAGTGTATGTAACCAAGTGGAACCCTCAAAAAACGATGTGCTTGTTGTAAGGGTCGGTCCAAAGTTCCCCTCGATTTTGCCTCCCGACCGTCACAAGGAGACCTCGAGGGCCCCCACCCAGGCTGACTCCCAACAATGGTTTCCTGGCTGGGCCAGGTGGATGCTCGTGACTGTGTGCTGGTGTATTGTGTTCACTTGGACTGTGCTGTTGTGACACCAACCAGAGGTTGTGTTGTATCAACTGAGGACTGCTTGTCTGTACCTGTCTCCTGCAGCACCACACAATGGTCCATAAATCTTCCCACCTCTTGGCCAGAGGCCACTCGCTTTGGAGAAGGACTATAAAAGAGCGACCCTCTGGGAAAGACCCTTTGAGATCTCTCCACTGATGAAGTCCCCCTGGAGAAGACCCCTGAGATCTCCCCACAGATGAAGACTCGTCTATCAGATGACCCGTGAGGACGCCCGTCTCGTCTGTTGGTAGCTATTTTCCCATCCCTTCCTTTCCTTCCCCTTTCCCTATACTTTGTTTCCTATACCTCTCCCCTTTACCGTAACTGAGTTGTTGGCATTTGATGAAATGCATTGCTGTTGTTGAATAAACTGATTTTCTGCTGTTGAATAAACTGATTTTGTCCCCTGCATTTTGCCTGTTTGCACCTTTAAGATCAAAAGAACCATCACGACCCCGCTCTGCATTAATAGCGGATCGTGACATGAAACTGGCATCACGGACAGGATTTTCTGGCAGACAGAAGGGATGCAAGGTTGTCTGTAGTCTGTATCAGGGGAAGGAAGTCTTACTCCAGCCGCACCTAGCTGGCCACCTTGGATGGGTGAGCCTGTCTAGAAAGCAAGGGGGGTTTTTCTGATTTCCCGCAGACTGCAGACACCTTGGTGTGGAGCATCCCCAGACTCGCTTGAGGGTTCTGTCGTCAGAATTTCACAAAAGATCTACTGGTGCAAAAGGCGGGACACTGTTGTTGTTGTTGTTGTTGTTGTTTTTTATGATGTTTGACTACTTGGTGTAGTGAAGAGACAACCTGGTGTTTTGTAACTAAGGAGTGCCTCCCAAGTAGTTTGGTCTCTTCACCCGCACAGGGAAGCAAAGGGGGGCACCCAGCGGAAGCTGTTTCGTTGTGTGTGGTAACTTAAGCAATAGATCTCCCTGTTGTGGTTTTTACTTATCCCTTCACAAAATGACTGAGAATTCCACTGTAACAGATAAAGCTGCATTTTATGCTCTATTAGCTAAGTATAGAGCCAGACCGTCCCAAGGTGGGGAGGAATGGGCGAACAATAATCGGTTTAATCTGGAGAATGTGATTGATAGAATATATTCTTTGCAACATGAGTCAAAGTTCAAACTGGGCAAAAATAAAACCATACTCTGCTCAGTTTTGGGAGCTTGTCTTACAGCAGCCATAGAAACTCGCTCTAAGCGAGTGAGTGAAGAAAGCACAATTATAGATTCTTTACAAAATCTTGTTCAAATTTTGTAAAAACAATTAGATCAAGAAAGGCATGAGAACCATTTGTTGCTAGATGAAAATAATTTGTTAAAAGCTGCCTTAAGAGAAGAATGGGACAAAAATTCAACACAGGGTATAACACCAAAAGAAACACAGGAGAAGGAAGCTGTTCACATTAATCCAATACACTCTCAAAAAGACCTAATTTTGATGAAAAATTGTGGGCAACACTGCTGCCCCAACTTAAAACCTGTGATTAAAATAGAATATGATTATATCAGTGATGCACCCCCCGAGCAACCTTCTCCACAGGTTCTGGGCAGTGTACCAGAGCAAACTTCTCCACAAGTTCTGAACAATGAACCAAATCAATCTCCTCCACAGGCTCTGGGAGTTGAGCCAAAGCAGTACACCTGCACTGGGCTTTCCCAAGGGTCTGAACATTCCCCCACTTCGGCCCACCACACTTTAGCCCAGGAATTAGAAAAGATACCCAAACGTGACAATACAGCTGTCTATCAATACATTGATGATATTCTGGTGGGAAGGGATGAAATAAAAGTAGTGGGGGATACCCAACAAAAAATAATCTCTCATTTGGAAAACCCTGATTTGCAAATTTCCTCAGAGAAAATTCAAAAACCTTCTCAGGAGGTGAAGTTGTTGGGAATTTGGGGGAAAGGAAGTATGACATGTATTCCACCTGATACTCTAACCTCCCTGGATCAAATTAAATTGCCTGAATCCAGGAAAGAGATCCAACAGGCTCTACAATTATTAGTGTTCTGGAGAAAACACATCACAGTCACTATTGAGACCCCTCCCCCTGACTGGGTGGCCCAGAGATCCTCAGTTGGGAAGTGGTATGCCCAGCTCAAACATTACTGTAACATCTTCTCAATGATAGAAAGAGCTGTAAAAAATCTGGCAATACAAGAAACTGAGAGCTTGGCAAATAGCCATGACCAACCTGCCTTGGTAAGTAAAGTAGCCACTCCTTTCTCCCCTGAATAATCAGCAAATTCTTGGTTCACTGATGCTTTTGCCAAACGAGAGGGAAAGGTGGGGAGATACAGGGCAGTAGCCCTCCCCACTTCTGTGGTGAACAAATTATTACTGAGGGAGAAGGCAGCTCTCAGGCTGGGGAGCTGACAGTTGTTTGGAGTGTTTTCCAACTTGAGGTACAGAATATCTCTCTTGTTTACATCTACACTGACTCCTATGATGTGTTTAAAGGAGGTACAGAGTGGCTTCCTTTTGCTGTGTTTAAAGGAGGTACAGAGTGGCTTCCTTTTCAGCAGCAAAATGATTGGGAAGTTAACAGAATTCCAGTCCACGCTACACACTGGATAGTTCCATCATTTTAATCTCCTGCCTCCTGGAGGCAGACTCTGTTTGTGTTTACTTTTCACAGAAGAACACCGAGGGACATGAAGAAGCACCCCCCCTTAGTGCTGGATGACAAAAACAAGGTTTTTCCTCCTTCCATGGTGACACAAGGTGATGATGTCACAATAACTTGTAAATTAGTGGCTGGATCCCTCACCGAACCTGCATACAGTTATGGCACAGGACTTTATGGCCGTGTTTTATATTGTGAAATTCATAATTAGGACTGTTGGCTAAACTTAACTGCTATACAACTTTCCTACAAAATCATGTGTGGAAAAAATGATACAAAATACTGGGGGGAACTTGATGTTAATGTTGTAACACCTACTACCCAACCACCGCTTGTGCTGAGCCCTACGATTTTTCAATTTGGACCATATGTAATTAGAAAAACTGGCCAACAACAAATATTATTTAATCCGGCATGGTCTCTCAAACAGATCAAATTGCTGATGCAAAATAATGTCTCAGAAGTTCAGCCAGCTTGTTCACCCTTTCTACAGACTTCTTTTGAGGGATGGACAACCTGGCTGCGGAAACGGAATCCTTCTGAAAAAACGAATGGCAAGAGACATAACCGGTGTTGTGGGAACAGGATTGGGAATTTTGAATGGCATCGATTCAGAAGTACTAATGAATAAATTGGCTACCACAGCTGGAGATGTAACCAAATTACAACGGCCCCTGCAAACAGCCTTAACAGCTTTGGGGACCAACAGTGGTTGTTATCAAACATATTACCAAGTTGGGAAAAGGTAAACGTAAATGACCACAAATTGATAATCGATGCACTTGGTACTACCAAATAACATCTCTTTGGCTCTCAGTTGTATCCAGGCCCAGTTGTGGATGCAGTCAGTTGCTGCTTTAATTATAAGAGAAGGTGAGGAAGGCACTTTTCCCACTGAAATTCGAAAAATAGTCTGGGACAATGGCACTGATTTTGAACAAGAATTCCAGTCCTGGTGGAACTTAGTAACTTTTACCTATGATCCCAGCACAAACACAGCCACAGCCTTTGTACTGACAATTTGTAATGCTTCAGTGCATTCAATATTCCCCATCATTGAACCATGATGGAGCTATTCTCTATCCTTTCGAGCATAGGGAATGGGCCCGTCAAATTGGTGGGAGGTGGCAAACTGTCAATTTGGAAACTTGCATTGTCCGGGAACAACAAGTGTTTATCTGTGAAAGTAATGCAATCAGAGCTCAAGATATTTGCTTGGATACAGAACAGAATGTTTGCAGTGTTGAAATTCATCCAAACAAGGTTCCTGAAACAGTACTGGTATATGTAGGCAATGGATGTTCATGTTTAGAACTGCTTGTGATAGTGTTTTCATAGAAAATTTAGTAGTGAATACCAAAAATCATTCAAACTTTTGTGTCTGTAATTTTACTAGGATTTCAGGATGTGATTTTTTCCTATGTAGCCCCAGTTACTTCTAACCACCTTTTGCAGTCAAATTACACACTGATCCACCATCTATTGCCCACTCCAATTGGAATGAACCTTTCTCTGGTGAAGCAATTGTTGCTCCACCAAGATCTGATCGAAATTTTGGAGAAGATCAAGAAAAACGGACAGAAAACTCTAATAGCTGTTCATCACAATGTGGAAAAAATACATCGTGCTCTGGAAAGGGTAAAGACCGATGCTGAACACAGGTGGTGGGATACTCTATTTGGGTGGTCACCTACTGCTACAGGTGTCCTGAACAAATTGTGTCATCCCACCATTGTTCTTTTGATTTTGGTTTTAATTGGTTTTGTTTTATCAGCAATTCTATACATTATGACTTGGAGAATAATGAAACGGTTAGCACAATTGGCATCTGTGACAGATGTATCCAGATCGGTTACTGTCGACACCCCTAGGGTTATTGACACAAGGTTTTAAATAGGATAAAATATGATTTTTAACTAGAATTGATTATCTTCTAATTGCAATTAGAATTGTTTAATCAAAAACTTGCTTTAAAAATTGATTTATTTCTAATCAAAATTGAAAAATTTAAAGAATTGAACAAATTGTTTGAAATTGTTAACAATCAAAAAAATTGAATATAATTAATCTGTTTTGTTTTCCCTTTTCTCCTTTTCCTTATCCTGTCCTTTATCTTTTTCCTACTCCCCTGTCTCTGTTTTTCAGGATATGCTACCAACTTGGACGAGTCCTGAAGACACCACAACTGAAGACTTCATTACAAGTCTACAAAGGGGGGGCTCTTGACGACGATAGTGAGTCACAGGGTGGTGTAAGGGTCGGTCCGAAGTTCCCCTCGATTTTGCCTCCCGACCGTCGCAAGGAGACCTCGAGGACCCCCACCCAGGCTGACTCCCAACAATGGTTTCCTGGCCGGGCCAGGTGGATGCTCGTGACTGTGTGCTGGTGTATTGTGTTCACTTGGACTGTGCTGTTGTGACACCAACCAGAGGTTGTGTTGTGTCAACTGAGGACTGCTTGTCCGTACCTGTCTCCTGCAGCACCACACAATGGTCCATAAATCTTCCCACCTCTTGGCCAGAAGCCACTCGCTTTGGAGAAGGACTATAAAGAGCAACCCTCTGGGAAAGACCCTTTGAGATCTCTCCACTGATGAAGACCCCCTGGAGAAGACCCCTGAGATCTCCCCACGGACGAAGACTCGTCTATCAGATGACCCGTGAGGACGCCCGTCTCGTCTGTTGGTAGCTATTTTCCCATCCCTTCCTTTCCTTCCCCTTTCCCTATACTTTGTTTCCTATACCTCTCCCCTTTACCGTAACTGAGTTGTTGGCATTTGATGAAATGCATTGCTGTTGTTGAATAAACTGATTTCCTGCTGTTGAATAAACTGATTTTGTCCCCTGCATTTTGCCTGTTTGCACCTTTAAGATCAAAAGAACCATCACGACCCCCGCTCTGCATTAATAGCGGATCGTGACACCTGTACAGACCCATTCCTTTGTGGAATGTTTGAGCTTATCAGTGGTTTCAGGGGGCGTTCTGGAGGAATCCTGCCTGTGGTGTGAACGGGTGAACGATCTCCTTTCACTGGTGGCCGAGCTTTGGGAGGAAGTTGAAAGAACAAGAAGTATCAGGGAAAGTGAAAGGGAAATAGACTGGTGGAGTTCAGCCCTTCCATCTTTGAGAGGAGTCCAACAAGAGTCAGAGGACTCCTATGCCTCCCACTGTTAGGCAATAGAAGGGTACCTGGTAGATGAAGGGGACTGGAAATGGTTCCCTGCTCAGGGAGGTAATAATAAAAATTCCTCCTGGCCCCCATCACCTAGCCAGGTGCCACTCCAGAATAAGTATGAAGGCCTGGATTTAGAGAGTCAGCCAGATGATTCAGATGATTTAGAAGAAAATTATCTGCACAGTGAGCCTCCCCATTACAATTCATCTGTCAAAGGGATCACCACCTCTGACTTGAAAAGGAAAAGAAGGGTAGTTGTAGTGGGTGACTCCCTTCTGAGGGGAACTGAGGGCCCCATATGTCGACCAGACCTATGCCACAGGGAGGTCTGCTGCCTCCCTGGGGCCTGGGTATGGGATATCACGGAGAGACTTCGTGGGCTGATTCAGCCCTCTGGTTGTTACCCACTGCCAATAGTCCAGGCTGGCAGTGATGAGACTGAAAAGAGGAGTGTCAGGGCAATTAAAAGGGACTTTAGGGCATTGGGTCAAGTGGTTGGTAGGAGTGGGGCACAGGTAGTCTTTTCCTCAGTCCCCGTGGTGGCTGAGATAAACAGTGAAAGGAATAGGAGAATTCACATCATTAACAAGTGGCTCAATCAAGGGTTGGTGTCATCGGCAAAATTTTGGATTTTTTGATCATGGGGCAACTTTTACAGGACCTCCCTGCTGGAATCAGATGGGATCCATCTCTCAGTTAAAGGCAAAAGGCATTTAGCTCATGAACTTGCAGACCTTGTTGAGAGGGCTTTTAACTAGGTTTGAAGGAGGAAGGGGATGCAGCTGGGCTGTCTGAAAGCAGGCCCAAGGGTGGTAAGCCTGAGTTAGGGGTGAAATCAGTAGCCCAGCTGAGGTGCATGTACCCCAATGCACGCTGCATGGGTAATAAACAAGAAGAGCTGGAAGCCATGGTGCAAGAGCAGAGCTATGATGTAGCTGCCATCGCTGAAACATGGTGGGATGAATCACAGAGCTGGAGCACTGCACTGGATGGCTACAAGCTCTTCAGAAGAGACAGGAAAGGGAGAAGTGGAGGGGTGGCCCTTTATATTAGGGAGGCTTTTGACACCATGGGTATTGAAATGAATGATGATCAAGTCGAGTGCCTATGGGTAAGAATTCAGGGCAAGGCTACTAAGGCTGACATCCTACTAGGAGTCTGTTTTCGTCCACCCAACCAGGGAGGAGAGGTGGACAACTTATTCTATAAGCAGCTGGAGAATGTTTCAGCATCATCAGACCTTGTTCTTGTAGGTGACTTTAAGCTGCCAGAAATCTGCTGGAAACTCAATACAGCAGAAAAGAGGAAGTTCTTAGAGTGTGTGGAGGAAAATTTCTTGTTATCCTGGTGAGTCAGCCCACCAGGGAAGGGACTATATTAGATCCGTAGTTTGTAAATAGAGACGGGCTGGTGGCAGATGGGGTGGTTGGAGGCCGCTTGGGGCACAGTGATCATGAAGTTACAGAGTTCTCGATATTTGGTGAAATCAGGAGGAACATCAATAAGACTTTTACATGAGACTTCCGGAGGGCAGACTTTGGCATATTTAGGAAACTTATTCAGAGAGTTCCTTGGGAAGCAGCCCTTAAAAATAATGGAGTTCAGGAAAGGTGGGCGTGCTTCCAAACAGAGATCTTGAGGGCACAGGAGCAGACTGTCTCTGTGTGCTGAAAGGTGAGTCAACGAGGGAAACGTCCAGCCTGGATGGGCAAGGAGGTTTTGAAGGAACTTCGAAATAAAAAGAGGATGTATCATCTTTGGAAGGAGAGTCAGGTCTCTCAAGAAGTATTTAAGGGGGCAACTAGAGAGTGTAGGAAAAAAATTAGGGAGGCCAAAGCTGTGTTTGAACTACAAATGGCAACTTCTGTAAAAGAGAATAAAAAATGTTTTTACAAATATATTAATGGTAAAAGGAAGGGTAAGTCCAGCCTTTGTTCTCTATTGGATGAGAGAGGGAATTTAGTAACTGCAGATGCGGAGAAGGCAGAAGTCCTTAACACCTTCTTTGCCTCAATCTTTAGTGGGAAGAAGGCTTGTCCTCTGGACAAGTGTACTCCTGGATTGTAGATGCTATCAAGGAGCAGAATGGTCCCCCTGTTATCCAGGAGGAGGCAGTCAGGGAACCGCTGAGCAGCTTAGATGTTCATAAATGTATGGGACCAGATGGGATCCACGCCAGGCCGATGAGGGAGCTGGCAGATGTGCTGGCAAAGCCCCTCTGCATCATTTACCAGCAGTCCTGGCTCACTGGTGAGGTTCCAAATGACTGGAAGCTGGCCAGTGTGACACTCACTCACAAAACGGGTGGGAAGGAGGATGCTGGCCAGTTATTATAGGCCAGTTAGCCTGAGCTCAGTACCAGGTAAGGTAATGACACAGTTTCTACTGAGTGTTCTCATGCAGCACTTACAGGATGGTCAGGGTATCAGACCCAGCCAGCATAGGTTTAGGAGAGGTAGGTCGTGTTTGAGCAACCTGATCTCCTTTTATGACCAAGTGACCCACCTGGTGGGTGTGGGAAGGGCTGTGGATGTTGTGTATTTGGAGTCCAGCAAGGCCTTTGACACTGTCTCACACAGCATTCCCTGGAAAAGCTGCAGCCCACGGCTTGGACAGGAGCACTCTGGATGGCTGGCCCAGAGAGTGGTGGTGAATGGTGCTGCATCCAGCTGGGGATCAGTCACCAGTGGTGTCCCTCAGGGCTCTGTGCTGGGGCCAGTCCCGTTCAATATTTTTATTGACGACATGGATGAGGGTATTGAGTCTTTCATTAGTAAAGTTACAGAAAACACAAAGCTGGGAGCATGTGTAGATCTGCTGGAAGGTAGGAGGGCTCTGCAGAAAGACCTGGAATGGTTGGATGGACAGGCGGAGTCCAATAAAATGAAGTTTAATACATCCAAGTGCTGAGTCCTGCATTTTGGCCTCCATAACCCCCTGCAACGTTATAGGCTGGGAATGCTGTGGCTGGACAGTGCCCAGGCCAGAAGGGACCTGGGGGTGCTGGTCAACAGCCGACTGAACATGAGCCAGCAGTGTGCCCTGGTGGCCAAGAAGGTCAATGGCCCCTGGCCTGGATCAGGAAGAGTGTGGCCAGCAGGAGCAGGAGGGTCATTCTTCCCCTGTACTCAGCACTGGTGAGGCCACGCCTTCAGTGCTGTGTCCAGTTCTGGGCCCCTCTGTTTTGGAAGGTCCTTGAGACACTTGAGCATGTCCAGAGGAGAACAACAAGGCTGGGGAGGGGCTCGGAACACAAAGCCTGTGAGGAATGACTGAGGGAGCTGGGGTTGTTTAGCCTGGAGAAAAGGAGACTCAGGGGTGACCTTATCTCTCTCTACAACTCCCTGAAAGGTGGCTGTAGTCAGGTGGGGTTGGTCTCTTTCTCCAAGCAGCACTGACAGAATGAGAAGACAGAGTCTTAAGCTGCGCCAAGGGAAATACAGGTTGGATATTAGGAAAAAGTGATCAAGTACCGGATTGTCTGCCCAGGGAGGTGGTGGAGTCTCCGTCCCTGGATGCACATAAGAAAAGACTGGATGTGGCACTCAGTGCCATGGCTTAGTTGAAGTGTTAGGGCATGGATTGGACTCGATGATTTGAAGGTCTCTTCTAACCCAGTGATTCTTTCATTCTGTGAAAAGACCAGCAATAATTCTGCCTTGCCAGCGTTTCTTAAGAGTGTGTTGGTGTTCTTAAGGAAAGCTACACATTTGGGGAAACACCTTTGGAGGAAAGGGGCTTACTTCTTCAGGGAAGTGCCTCCCAAGGAGATCCCAGTGCCGTAGGTGCCAGTGTCCCCCTTTGGCTCCCTGTGGTCCTTTCAGTCCTTGAGGCCCGCTGCCCTTGGCACAGGGGCAGGGGAAGGGCGAAGGCTGTGAAGAGCAGGTTTGGCATCTGCCTGGAGCTGTGGAGACCAACCCAGGCAACTGCAGCAGGGTGTGTTACCCCCCTTTGAACGGAGGTGTGAGCAGGAGCATCTCTGTGCAGCTGCGAGCCCCAAAGCTCTCTTTGAGAGCTGTGAATTAAAAGGCCTTTACGCACACACTGTTCACATCTCACCTGCCTGCTGTGTTTCAGCTCTTGGCAATATGCAATTGCCTCTCGCTTGGAGGAAGCTGCTGTGGGCTAGGGCCAGCAAAGAGCTGGGTTGTGTGGGCCAGGCTACGTGCAGAGTCTTGGCTGATCCTGGTGTGTCCCCGGCCTCACCAAAGGCTGGGAAGGTTTTCCTCCTAAAGCATCCTGCTGATTGGCTCTTCCTGTGCACCTTGGAGAGGAGAAGGTCGGCATTTCTGGCATCTTGGCATTAGCAGGCCTTAAAATGAGGGCGTGTTGTGGAGCAAGCCCAGCTGAAATAGCCTGAGAGGAGCCAGCCCAGTTCTCCTTGCTCCTCTCTGCTGACACCAGATCTTTTGTCTGCTTTAGGGATGACCCTGGCTCTGTCAGGGGGTGCTGGGTGGACACAAGACAGCCGCTCCTGGCCCGCTGGGTCCCAGCAGTGCCCCTCAGCAGTCCTGCGTGCACACCAGGATGCTGGCCAAGAGAGGTCCTGGAAGCTGAGGCAGCTGATTTTAAGCTTTTGCAGGTGCCTACAGGTCAAGGCCAACGGTGTTCCCTCAGGATATAGCTGTCCTGAGGATTCTCCCCACAGCTGTCTGATGTCATCCACTCCTTGTGGTACCAGGTGCTTTCCTGTGGAATGTTCTGCCTCCTTCAAGAGTCAAGAGGGAGCTGGAAAAAGAGCTTGCCAGGCCATTCTCCATCCTTTCCCAGCACTGCTGCTCAAGTGCAGAAATCCAAGGTGAGTACCAATGTGCAAATGTAACAGCTGTGCACAGGGAGGGGTGGTGGGAAGGATGGTCCAGGGACCATAGACCTGGCAGCCTGTGCTTGCTACCAGGGAATGCCTTGGAGCAGATCCTCCTGAGTGCCATCCCACGGCACGTGCAGGGAACCAGGGGGTCTGCTGGAGGCTGGGAAAGCTCTGCGGAGGGATGGGGATAGCTGGGGATCTTGGCAGGCTGTTGGGGGCTCGTGTGTGGCTGTTTAGGGGGGTTGGTGTTGGTGGGTGTCTTGGGGAAGGAGTTGTCTGGGAGGTGAGAGGTGAAATTGGAGTCAGCTTGAAGGTAGCATCTGTGCTTTGGCACAGCTTAGGTTATGGAGGGCAGAAGGAATAGCTGTGATTTTTTCTGTTAGTGGCCCTGATTCTCCTGCAGGGAGGAAGAGACGACAGCTGGACTTCATGAGCCACTTAGCTATCTGTACCAGGAGGAGGATTAGCCATTTTGCAATCTACTCATTTGTTTGGGCTAATTTTGTGATACTGAGTGGACTTCGATTCCTTGCGAGCTTTTATTCTTTCATAGAATTAGGATGTTCTCATCTCTTCACTGAAAACCATTTGCAAAGTAAAGAATGGCCTTTTTTTGCCTCTGTGTAGTGTTCTTTTGTAAAGTGACTCTCAATGGATGATGTTAAGGGAAACGAGTTGCCGTTTTGAGATGGGAAGCAAACTTCCAAATCTATCACACTCTCAGGCCATGCCAATGAATTTAGGAAGTTTGCAACTTTTTGGAATTACTTGAGTAGAGAAATTGGGAAGGAAAGCTTTCCTGATTTGAGGATTTTTAAATGCCCTGTGCCCGTGGAGCCGGATATCGCCGGATATGATTTGAGCCATTCCTAACATTCCTGTCGGGCTGTCTTAGACATTTGGGCCAAGGGATTCCTGGGCCACTTTGCGTGGTCTCAGGGTGTCCCCAGGCCAGGTGGCAGCGTGTGCAAGGGCCCTTTGTGACACGGTGCAGCATGGTCACTGTGGCATGGAACGCTGTCAAAGGACCCTTTGTGACATGTGGTGACATAGGAGCTGGTGGTGACACGGCCACACCACAGTGCTCGGAGCACACGACGGGACAGGACGCCCCAGAGCTGTGCTGTGAGGAGCCTCTGCACAGCACACTCCTTCGTGCCTGACCCAGAGCTTTTCTGAGTCATTATTCCTGCAGGTGACCTCGAGGCCAGACCACAGGACTTGGTGACCTGCGGCCTTCCCAAGTCTGGTATTCTCCAGGTGCCCTGCAGAGGGATAGATCGTGGGACTTGGTGCCGAGGTTTCCGAGGCATCTCCCATTCCCGCAGCAGTTGCCCTCAAGACCACACTGAGGGATTTTCTGACCACAGTCGTTGACGAGGAGTGTCCCATCCTTGTGGAAGGAGCCCTCGAGACCAGAGTGCAGGACCTGCTGTCCTGTACTCTTACCAGGAGAGCAGTCTTGTCTTCCAGGCACTACTACAAGACTTGCTAACTCAGAGGTTTTCCAAGGCATCTCTCCTGCCAGTAGTCATCAATCCAGGCACTGACATGGAGCAGAGACCCCCGAGAGTGCCCAAGCTGGCCTGGGTGATAGAAGAGGAAGAAAACCCTGGATCTTCCCCAGCACGGGAGACTGAAGAGGTGGTGCCGTTCCAGCCAGAACAGGAGGGTGAGCTGGGCTTCAGGGCTGCTGCCAGCATCCAGCTTGGCCCCATCCTATCCCATCCCATCCCATCCCATCCCATCCCATCCCATCCCATCCCATCCCATCCCATCCCATCCCATCCCATCCCATCCCCTGTGGACACACCCATGGACAGGACAGAAGAGGGGCCGGGCAGACAGCTCACAGTGGCCGTGCTCCATCCCCTGGGGCATGCCGGGGCTGTCCCTGCCTGGGGAATGCAGGCCTGGCTGTGTTCTCCAGCCTCTCCCGCAGCCCCTCAGCTCTGGCTCTGCTCGCTCTTTGCCAGGTGCAGCCACGGAGCCGACACAAAAGCAGGAACCCACTGGTGGCCTCTTCCGCAGGACAGCACAGGTACCTGCAGCCATCCCCAGCTGGGCTGGGCCTGCTGTCACTGCTCAGCCAAGCGCCATGCTTGGAGCACTCCATGGAAAAGCCCTGGCTTCTTGCCCTTTGTTATCCTGCCAGACGTGCAAATTCACCACATGCATTTGGCAGGAAGAGACCAGTGTCATGGGCCTTGAGATTATTGAAAACGGTGACGTCTACACCACTGACACCAGTGCTGCCATGATGGATTTGCTTGTGGAGAAGGGTGTTTTCATTCCAGAGCAGGTAAGCAGCCTGTGGCCAGGGTTTAATTCCTCCATGAGTCATATGGCCTCTCAAGCCACTGGGGCCTGCTGGTCCCTGTAAGCCTTTGAGGCCATTCCAGTGTGGTGGGAAGGGAAACACTTCTCTGGGGACATTACTCCCTCTAGCAGGTTTCCAAGTCTCCCCACGCCTCCTTCAGGTGCCTGGCATGGTGAGGTACATCTACCAGTGGCTCATGACCAATGAGTCTGCTGACCACACGATGGAGAACACTCTGCTGGATCTCACTGAGGCACAGCCTGCTGATGTGGTGATGACACTCCTGCGTGTGGCCCCATCGTGTGACAGGTATGGGGCCCACCAGCCCAGAGGGCTCAGGGCTCACCAGCCCATCACCCTGTACAACCTGTTCCAGGTGTCTGAGCAACAGAGAGTTCCAGGGCCCTCTGGCTGCTCCCTTTCCCAGCCCTGGCATGTCAGCCCCTGGGGCTGCTGCCATGCTCCCTCCCTGACCCTCAGGGGCCTGTCCCCATAGGGCTGGGCTGCCTGGGCGCCACCAGCGAGGGGCAGTGGGCAGAGGCAGAGCTGACAGCCAGCTCAGCTCCCTGCTGCTGCCCAGGCCACATTTCTGTGTCTGAGACTGCCCTGAGACAGAGCTCTGACCCCACAGAGCTGCTATGGCCATGTGGAAGACGATCATGTCCTCGAGCAGGACTGTGGAGCCAGTGCTGGAGATACTCCTCGATGTGCTGGGGGACTGGCCAGAGCACAGCACATGCACCTCTGATGGGGACAGAACGGGTGTCTTTGCCCTGGCTGTGAGTTTCTGGAAGTGGCCTTTGCTCACCCCAAGGCCGCCTCTCCAGCAGCTCTCCACCCTCCTTACCCCACTGCATCTCCCTGCCTCAGGCACTGCGCTGAAGCCTGGCCTAGGGTCACCTTCAGGGGCATCAGGCCCGGTGCTCCCCCTGCATCTCCCCTGGCCTCTCCGTGCCACGCTCGGGCCCTGCCGCACGGACACCTGGGCACTGAGCGCTGTCTCGGGGTGCTTTGTCCTTTGCAGGCAACTCTGGTGATGTGGAAGATCCTCCAGGTGCCCTGCTGGCCAGATATACTGGTGACGTATTTCCCCTGTCTGTTTGTCCACCTGCTCTTCCAAGTGTTCTTCAGCACTCTGGATACACCAGAGGAGGTCGACACCTTCTGGAAGGGATGCCAGGAAGAACATGGCCTTGCCACCAGCCCCAACAGGTTCTCCATGCCAGTCCTTCTGTCCCTGACACATCCCCTGTCAAGGAGCCAGTGCTCCCAGTGTGACCTGAGCTTTGCTCTGCACACAGGTTTGCAGTGCAGACCCTGAAGTCTCTGCTCTGCTTTCTCCAGTGTGAGGATGTGGTGATGGCAATGGAGCGCAAGCGTGGCTGGGACACGCTGCTCTGTGTTGACACCCACCACTATGCCGTGGGTCTGTTGGCCAGGTGAGATTCCCTGCTCTCCACTGCCCCCAGCATTTGTGTTCTGTGCCCGGGGTGTGCCACACAATCCCTGTGGTCATGGGCCAGAGGGCCTTGTCACTGAGAGATGGCCAATCAGACTGCAAATGGCTGGGAGAGGAGGTGCTCAGGAGCAGCCACCTTCCAATGGCCCTGCTCCCCTTGTATCATGGTGGGGAAAGACCAGAGAGATTTACCCCCCAACTCAGGAACCTGGTTTCTTTCTCGGCCTGCTAGGGAGATGCGTCATGCTTCTATGTGGTTGTGTTCCAGTATTGCACTCCACCTACTCCAGGTGCTCACCATACAGGAAACATGCTGGGATCTGCCTGCCATGGCATTTCTTGTGGAGGTGAGCCTGATGGCCAGCGCTGCCTCACTGAGCTGCCTCCCAGCTCTCTGCCCTCTCATCACCACAGCTGCCTGGGACGATGCCCGTGCCCCGTGCTGCTGTCTGGGCCCAGCCCTGTGCAGTTCTGGGCTCTTGCTGGCCGGGTCCCCTGTCATTACCCTGTGCCTTTCAGGTCCTCAGGTGCCTGGACCCCCGTGAATGTGGTGGCAGTGTTGTAAAGGTCACATCAAGGTACCTGCAGAGCGAGTGCAGGGAGAAGCGTTGCCTGGCACTCAGGGCCCTTCTTGAGCTCATTGATGATCCCTCCATGGTGAGAAGGGGGCAGTGGCTGAAGCTGCACTGGGGAAAGCAGCCCCTTGGGCTTCGGGTGCTGGAGCAGCTGCTCCCAGCTCTCCTGCCTCTCTATTCAGCTGCCCAAGTGCTTCAGGACAGGCCTTTGGCCTCTGCGGCCTGAGGCAGCAGGGTGGCGTTTCACAGACTTGTGTTCTGCACAGGCCGAAAAAATGTTCAGCCTGACTGAAGGCCTCATGGACCTACTGTGGGACAAGGATGCAGAGATAGTTGGGATGACACTCATCACCATCAACTTTATATTCATGCACAAATATTTCCTGATACCAAGCTCCATTGCACTGCAGTTGGCTGAGGCGCTCTTGCCTTTCCTTGACGCGGTAAGGCTCTGTGCCCCAGGCCATGGGCCCTGGGTGCTTCTCAGAAGCGTGGTGCCCTATGGATTTTAAGGTGGGTGCTGGAATGGGCCTGGATCAGCCAAAGTTGAGGATTTTTTTTCCTTCCTTTCATACAGGATGATAGCCAGGTGCAGCTGCTCTCCATAAGGCTCTTCCAAGATATGCTGGAATATTTCATGGAAGAGAGAGAAAAGCTTTTGGAGAATCCAGTGCAGCAGAGTCTCCTCCCTCTCTTCTTCCACTGCCATGATGAGAATCTGCATGTGGCACAGGTGAGGACTGGTGGGCTGCTGGTGTCTCCCTGGGAGGGGGCTCGGCTGCCTCCTGCCCTGGCACCTCCCAGGCTACAGCCTCCTCTCAGCCTTGGCACAGGGACACGGCTCCTGTGCCCTGAGCTGCGGTGCCATCTGCACATCTCTGCTGCTCTCCAGGCCTCTCGGGAAACCCTGCTTTGTGTGGTCAAATTCCTGAAGAACAGGGATCTCAAAAAGCTGGTGAAGGAGGAGAAACTCTGGAAGTTCGCCGAGTGCCTGGTAAGGAGGGCCTGGAAGTGCCAGGCTCAGCCTGGAGAAGCCCCTGAGCGCGGTGCTCACTGTGTGCGCTTGGCAGCTGTGGCCCTGCCCAGGGCTGCAAGCAGGAGCCGCACGGGCTCTTCTCCAGGCTCCTGTGGGCCCGAGCCGGGTGCCGACGGAGCCCCGGCCCAGCGGCTGCTGGCCGCGCCTCAGGGCTGTGCGGGCAGGGGAGGCCGGGGCCGGCCAAAGCGGGGAGTGCCTGGCAAAGGGGCACAAAGCCCGGCCCGACCCTTCCCTCCCGCCGCTCTCTCCAGCTGGCAGACGACAGGAGCCGAGCGGCCGAGCACCTGCGCCAGGCCCTGCCGTACGTGCAGAGCCCACAGGAGCCCCTGCGAGAGGCGGCCATCAGGTTCATGGGTGAGCCCGGGCTCCCTCCCCGCCCCGTCCCGCCGCAGCTCGGCCCCAGCCCCGCCTGCTGCCCCGGCAGCGGCATCCGGGCCCGGCGCCGTGGAGCCCCGGCTGCCCTCGGGGCTGCTGCCGCCCTGTCGCAGCCGTGCCCTTGGGCGTCAGGATGCGGCCAGGGCCCGGGCTGAGCCCTGCCGGGCCACGAGGGCATGTGGCCACAGGGCTGGCAGCGCCGCTGGCAGGGAGCTGTGCCGCTGGGCAGATGCATGACAGGCTATATGTACCCAGGGATCGCCGGACGGAGCTTTCGGAGGCAGCAGGAAGAGCTGCAGCTCATCTACAGAGGTGAGTGAGGGCAGCGGGCTGTCAGCGGGGGCTGGCAGGAGGAGCTGCAAGCCCTGGCCCGGCTGCGGAGGGCTCTGCTCCCTGTGCGGACGGGGGTCGGCGTGGGCAGAGCACACCGAGATTTCAGGGGCACGTGGGGGATTTGTGGCCAGCAGCTTCGGGCTGATCCCGGTGGACCCTGCTCCCTCCTGGCCATGGCAAGAGCGGGCTGGGTTGCCCCTGGCACGGGGGTCTCGTCATGTCTCCGCAGATCAAGGATCTGGCCATGGCTCTGTTCCTTTCTCTTCCAGCCCTGGAGGACATGGCAGATGACACCAGCCTTGCCGTCGGGAGCCTGGCACTTCAAACTTCGTATATCCTTAGGGCAGTAGAGCAGCCTCGGATCTCCATGTTCCAGAGGCTGCAAGCTCAGCTCCGCCGGGCATGGAAGACGCGGCCTCGTCTGTCGAGCCTCGGCCGTCTGCGCTGCTGGAGCTCTGCAGAGAACTGATCTGGGAAGCTCTGTCTGCTGGGGCCACCTGAGCCAGCGAGAATTTTCTTTTTTTTCAACATTGTTTTTTTTCTTTTTTATTGTTTTACTTTAGAAATATAGGATATGTTAGAATAGACAGACTCCCAGGAGCTTTCTTTTCCTGCTCAGGGTCTGCATGGCTACAGGGAAGAGGGGGAATAGGTGCTTGTGCTCAGCAAGCTGCGCAGCCATGTAGTGTTGAAGGGAGAATGGCCAGAAGCCCCTTGGCCTTTGGTGGTTGTGCTGAAGCCTTTGTGCTGGTGACAGAGCGGGTGGGCAGGGGCTGGAGCTTCAGGGATCCCTGCGAGACCGGTGCCTGGAGATGGCCACGACCCCTGTCCCAGCCAGGAACCGCCATCGGTGTCCTCCTGCTCAGGTGTTGCTGGCTGGATTACTGAGAGTTCCTGTGGTGTCTCTTGATCGGGCTTTTCTGGAGCTCCTGTGGGGCTGCAGTGCTGCTGCTGGGCAGGTTGGCCTGGCTGGGGGAGACCCTGAGGGGACAGGCACTGGGAGGCCATGAAGGGATGAGGGGCTGTGGAGGCCCGATGGGACCAGGCAGTGGGAAGGCACGAGGTGTACATGTGAGGGAGTGGGTGGCAGGAGGCTACAAGGTTACAGGAGGCACCTGAGGGACTGTGGTGGGGAGCCCTAAGGAAATGGGTGTCAGAGGCCATATATAGCCCCTGGGCAGCTGCCTTGTTCCTGTAACGTGTCTGCTCTGGTGCTTTCCCAAGGTATTTCACTCAGCAGGCTCTTTAAGGGGCTCCCTATAACCGGGAGTGTCACCCTGATGCTGGCCTTTCTGAGCTGCGGGCCCAGTCTGAGTCGTGGCACTGGGCGTGTGCCCACCCTGTCCTGGGCACTGGAGTCCCCTCCGCCTCAGGCCATGAGCTCGACTGCCTGGGTGCTGAGTCTTGTTCCTGTTGTCATGACGGAGGCCAAGATCCTTGGCTTTAGGCACGACTGAGTGAGACGAGCAGAGCCTTCGAGCCCAAGGGAGAGCCCTGCAGAAAGGCCCTGTGGGCAAAGGGCTTTGCTGGCATTGCCAGGGCAGGCACACAGAGAGTGTGGTGAGCACCTTCAGGGTGGCACGGCTGGCTTGGGGCTGGGCGACCTCCCTGTGCGCAGGGCTGTCTCTCTGCTGTGCTGTCGTTGGCCTTTTGCTGTCGAGCTCCTCTGGCTGCCAGGAGACAAGAGCAGCCCTATAAGGAGAGTGCAAGCCCCTGTCTCCAAATCCTGAAGGGGGAAATGGAGCTGTCCCGGCCCGTGGCCAAGGCTGTAAGCAGAGCAGAGCATTTTCCCCACCCCTGACGGCTTTCTGCCTGCTGCTGGCCTTGGGCCAGCATGACCCGCTCTGCTGGGGCTGTGTCACTGCGGGGGTGGCTGCTGCCCCTGGGTTTGCTGATGGGACGTGAGGGTCACTGAGGAAAAGGTGGGTGTCCCAGGTGATGCTGAGGGGGCATTTGGTCGCTGAGAGGATATTAGGGTCCCAGAGGAGGCTGCAGGTGAAAGGAATGAGAGAGATTTGTCTTTACAAATAAACTGTGGGTAAAGCTAGAGAATGAGAGATGAAAGAAGCAATGGATGGAACCATCAATTCCATAGGAAAAGAAAAAGTGCGGGTCTACATTAGAAGGGGTCTGTATTAGTACCTGTATTAGCCAATGGGGTTAGAGAGAGGGAAATGCGGCCAGGAAATGAGGATAAAAAGGAGGCTGCATCCTCTAAAAATGTGAAACTCCCCAGGGGAATGTCCCATGGCCTGTCCCTTTATTCAGAGAAAGTAACAGGACTCCTCTGTCTCTGATTTGGACATAAACCTCTGGTGTTTGTGGATTAATTTTCCTGACACAAGTGCCTCATGCATCACTCAAGGGAGGCGGATTTTCCGTGTGTCACTGACGTGTCATGATGGTCTTTGAATGCCAGGCACCTGCATGCCACTGAGGTGACAGGGGCGTCACTGAGGGGGAAGTGGGTGGCGGGTGCCCTACATGCCACTGAGGTGACATGAGTGTCATAAGTACATCTTATATGATTGGTTTTCACAAATATTAAAATGAATGCTCTATGCAGAATGTTGGAAAGCTTTGCTGAATGAATATAGTTTCTTTTAGTTCTGCTATTAGCAAAACTTAGACATAATAGTGTGATAAATATATTTCTTGGACTGTAAAATGTTGATATGAAAAGCTTTTTTTCATGTAACTAACTCAGAGATTGGTAAAAAGATAATCAGGAAATTCTTCACATTCTTGGATTATCCTTTCTGGATGAAGGCGGGCTGAGGAACAGCAGAACTCTAAGGAAAGGATCCTTTGATCTCCAATATCAGAGAGTGCACTGACAAGAAGGATCCACAAGGGGAAAAAAAAAAAAAAAAAGAAGTAAAGATGTTGGTTTAGAGGTTGGGGGTGATTTTGATTTCTGCATGAAGGTCCATGAATATGCAACAGGTGGATGCATTTAAGAAAATGTTCTCTGAGTTAAGGTGTGCTCTTGGCAGAATGCCAAGCACTGGGCCCTTGTAACCTTTGGCTTTATTGTCTCTTATTGTCTTTTATTAAACTTGTTAAAATCTACCAGGAAACTGGACCTCGTTTTTCACAATCAGGAGCCAGCCCAGAGCTTCCCAGGCCCCTCTGCAGGTTTGGTCACATCCATTCTGATCTGGCTCCCACAGCTTTACCCGAGCCCCTTGCAGTGCCCAGTTCCCTAAGGCAGAAGGGGATCCCAGGATACCATGGAAATAGTTCTGATCTGTGCTTCCTTCTAGATTGGGAACCTGACTTGGATTATTTGGAATTGCTGGTGAATGGTGCTTTGAAGATCGTCTGAGATGCTGGAGGCAAGTTCTCAATGTGCCTTTCCTGATAGAATATGCAGTGTCACTGAGGCAAGAGCTCCCTCATGTGCCATTTCCCTTAAGATCACCTCAAGGTTGAAGCATAGTGGAATCGTTGCCCTGCTCGCTTTTTGAGCCCTGATGATCCCACAGGATTGCTGTCAGTGGGAGGAAGGAGCATTTAACTGTCAATCCTCTTCCCATGTGCAATGCCAGTGTCTCCTTCCATGTGCTCTGTGCAGCCAGGGAGAAGAGCAGAGAGGGAAGGGAAGGGCCCAGGGCTGTGCCCCGGGGCTGTGCCTTGCTGGGCTCCTTTGCTGGCCCCAGTCTTGGGGGTTGAATTTTCCCCTTTTCTTTCTGTGGAATTTTTCCCGTTGTTATGCTAAGTATTTGGAGCTACACGCAGAAGGTCGGATAGCTAAGTTAACAGTTTCTCTCGAAGGGGGGACGAGAAGGGGCAGTAGCGGAAAAGGAGAGGTGGGGTAGGGGCTGTTCTCTGCTTCTCTCGCGGGTCTGGCTCGGAGAAGGACGGTCGCTAGAAACTCAGCTCTGCCGGGAGCTGCCTTCCTTGGCTGTGCGATTTCGCAACCTCCCTGCTTGGACGCTGTCCCGCATCTCCTACTGATTGCAGCACATCCTTTTGAAGCATCAGGACTGACACTGCCCTGCGACCTGTGAGCAGCGTCTCCCCTCCGCTCTTCCCATCTGGGATACAGAGGCCGTTCACAGCAGCGCCCCTCCAGCCACGTGGGATCACCGCATCTCCTCCCTGCTCACCAGGGGCTGGCAGGCAGCACCAGAACTGTAACTGGACCTCAGAGGAAAGGTGTCCACAACCGAGAGAACTGTTTGCTGGGTTTTCTGCTCGGTTGTTGTTGATCTCGCAGTTATTGTTGTTGTGTTTTGTTTCCCTGGTTACATATATATATATATATATATCAGTTAAGAACTGTTATTCCTACCCCCATATCTTCGCCTGAGAATCCTTTAATTTCAAAATCGTAGTAGAGTGATGGGGGGGTTATACTCTCCTTATCAAAAAAAAAGAGGCCCCTGTCTCTTTTGGCAGATACCTGTCTTTCAAACGAAGACACCCAGGCAGCCTGAGGATTTCCTGTGGTGCTGGGAGTTGTTCTGTCCTGCCTTTCTTTGCCGATGAACCTGTTGGGGAAGGTGATCTGGCTTCCCAACCCTCGTTCAGGAATGAGTCTTTGGGAGATGGTGAGGCTAGGTCAAGGCGTTACCCCTGTGACAGCTGCCAGCTCAGAGCCCAAACGTCGGCCAGCAGTGCAGAGATGACAGAAGCCTCTGTGGCTGTTGAGTTACAGGTGTGTCTGCAGGGAGGATTTCTCCAACTCCTCTGCTGGTTGCTGCACACAAGCCCGGCTCCCATGGCAGGGGTGAGTTGTGTGTCCCTGCTGACCCCACAGGCTGAGCACTGCTTTTGTGGGATCCGTTTCTGGGAAATGGAATTTTGTTGCTCTAAGGTCCTCCAAGAGGAAGGAACAAAGCTTCAGAACACAAGAAACTTCATGATTTATCCAAACTCAGGCAGCAAAAGCTGAAGGAAATGCGGCAGGGAAGACAAGGTGGGTGCATTTCCCTCAGCCTTCTCCTGACACTCAGCAGCCAGGGGCTTTCTCTGCACATCTGGACACACTGTGCCTGGCACAGCAGGAAGTCTCACTGCCCTGCTGCTGCTGTCACACCCTGCAGGGCTGTTTCCCAGCCTGGCCTGGCTGCAGCTTCTCCCCAGCCTCTGCAGGAAGGCATTTGGCATCAGCTGCCAGGGAGCCCAAAGTGCCCCACGGGCCATGCACACCCTGAGATCCCTGCCATTTCCCGGTCTCAGGGTAGGTCAGGAGAAGTGCTGCTTTGGACAAGAGAGAGCCCTGTCATAGCCCCAAGAGCCTGGGCCTTTTCCTCATCCTTATCCATGTCTTTGGCAAGTATTGCCTCCTGACGAGGCCAATTCCCTGATATGCAATGGTTTCATCAGATGCAGCTCTACCTCTTCCTTTCTCAAGGAATGGATAGAGAGGCTCTATGGAAGGAGGCATTTCCAGAAGGAAAGGAGGCAATGCCAGGCACGGGCACAGGCAGAGGAGGTAATTGCTGTGTCAGGCTCAGCCCTGGGCAGGGCTGTGTGGCAGCAGCTCTTCTCCCAGGGCCTGCCCTTGCATGGCCTGGCAGCAGCCAAAGCTGGAGGCGCTTTGGCTTCGAGGCCTCTGGAGCTCGTTCCCAGCCCCTGGGATACGGGAGTGGTGCACCAAGGTCCCTCCTGCTGCAGCTGCTCCTGGAGCTGCCCTGAGTGCCCAGAGGCCCAAGGCACAGGAGCAGCCCCGAGTGGGAGCCCTGCTGAGAGCCCAGGGCTCCCGACTGGGCAGGGGCTGCACTGGGTCCTGACAGGGCCTGACTCTGTCCCCTTGGGCTGGGGGAGCTGTCACGGGGCTGGGAGGGTTAGGGTTAGGGTTAGGGTTAGGGTTAGGGTTAGGGTTAGGGTTAGGTTTAGGGTTAGGGTTAGGGTTAGGGTTAGGGTTGCTGCTAGTGGCTGCTGAGGGATGGGTTTGGCCGTGTCCCTGGAAGGAGCAACTCCCCAAGCAGCTGCGCTGCCCCTGGGCTTTCCTCCCGGCCTTCTGGGCTTTGTTGTGTGGCACTGCCTGTGCCATGGGATGCCAAGGTGCCTGCAGGACCCAGCTGTGGGGGAAACAGAGAACGTCGTGGCCGTATCCAGCGAGCTGCCAGCTGAGCAGTGGAGCACAGCACAGGCTCACGGTCCCCATTGCTCCCACACATGCAGCTGGCACCTCAACACGTCTTCCTGATTCCCAGAAGGACTTTGGAAAGGGTTTCTGTCAGGGAACACGCTGTTAGGTAGAGATAATGACAGGCCTCTTTGTTTTGGAGCTTGTCTTCATTTTGTGTGTCAGAATCTGGTATTGCTGGAAGAGAAAACAGTGAGTGTTTTGTTGCTCTCCCCCTCACACAGCTTCATTTGATGGCTGCTTGTAGAAAGGAAACATTCCTAGTGAGGCTGCTGTGGAGTTGTGGATGGTCAATGGTTGTCCGTATAACTCTGCTGAGGGTTCTGCTGCAGCCTAGTGCTTTAATTGGCCTCTTAATTGCTGGGCCTTGTCCGGGGGAGCCTACTGGGGCTGCAGCCAGTGCTGGCTCCCACTGAGGCTGCGTGGCCAAGAGCAGCCCCAGGAGCAGCGGGCAGAGACAAAGCAAGGTGGGGAGGAGAAAGAGCAGGGTCCAGGTTGCCCTTGGAAGGCAGATGCGCTCTGGGGCCCGCTCCTGGCCAGGGACCCTGCCCAGAGCCATGCCTTGCTCGCCGGGGCCCTGAGGGGCAGCTGTGCAGCTGGGCCAAGGTGTGCCAGCAGCTCCAGCCATGCTGGGGAGCCTTGCCAGCTCTGGGCTCTGCTGTGCAGGAGGTTCCCTGTGTGCCAGTGGCAGCTGGGGCCTCCTCTCTCCACAGGAGCACTTCTCCCCCTTCTCAAGACAGGCCGACGACTTCAGTCTGGACAGACTGGATCTGTCATCTTGCATCTCCATGCACGTGTTCGTTTTCCATACCACAATTGCAATACCAGCTAAATGCTGTGTACAAGCTGCCACCAGCATGCTGAACAGGTCCCTCTGTCCCCAAAGGGACTGGCCCCACTCTCCAACCAGGGCAGGAAGTGGGGCCTTCCAGCCAAGACAGTGCTTGAGTCCAGCATCACCTTTGGGCTTCAGCTCTGGGGTCTGAGCGGTACCAGCAGCACTGGTGGAGCTCCTTGTCTGGCACAGCCAGGGCTGGGCAGGTAGCAGCTGGGCATGGGGCTCCTGATACATACAGACACCTCATGTTATCTTTGTTTTTCATTTTGAAACATTTAGGAATGTTTTTCATTTCCAGCAATTGAAAAGAGTTTTCATAGAACATAAATCTGAAATGTTTATTTCCCTTTCCCCCAACAGTCCTGTATTTGTCAAAGTAGTTTTGCAGTTATGGAAACTGCAATAATTAATAAAAGTTTTGTGTTAATCACAAAAGTATTGGGGTTTGTATAAACCAGAATACTAAGCTCTGAAGTGAAGCATGGACACTAGATAAAGGAAATTATACGATTAAATAATTCTGTTTTAAATCGCCATGTTATGTTATGTTATGTATGTTATGTTATGTTATGTTATGTTATGTTATGTTATGTTATGTTATGTTATGTTATGTTATGTTTTCCAAGTAAGTTGAATCTACTACCAGCTTACAATAACAGACTTCCTGATAGTCTTTCCTGCCTCTGTTTGATCAATGCTGCCTATCTCAAGGACCAGACTTCCAGAACTTCGCTGGTGGTTATCTACAAGGACCAGATGATTATCTGTGAAACTGACTATCGCCAGAGACTTTGTGAATTTCTATAAGGATGTTTATTCGACCACCACTGCTTACCTAGCAAAATTATGACAGCTAAAATACAAAAATTATTGATTACGGAGAGAAACCATAGCATAAGAAAAGGCTGCAGGCCGGGGTTCGGTGGAGCATGGAGTGGGCAGTGACCCCTCACGTTCTCCAGGGCTGCATTGCTCGACCTATATCAAATAAAGCAATCTAAATTTTGCTGAATATTGAGACTTTTTTTCTCATTTATAACAAAACCTAGAATCTTTGGACTCTTCTGCAATAAATAATAAAATTGCATTAATTCTTAATGTTTACTCTTGCACAGGCTGGGCAAGGCCGGCACAGCCCAGAGGAATTATCCCGAACAGGCTCAGGGCACTTGGGTACTGAGCACTCCTGCTGGGGTCCCTCCATGGGAGACACCGCCCAAAAGCTGGGAGGGGCTGCAAGGGGTAACCATGGTGGGGAAAGGGCAGAGGGGGAGAGCAAGGCTCCAGTGTGTCCTGAGAGGGCCTGACTCTGTCCCCTTGGGCTGGGGGAGCTGTCACGGGGCTGGGAGGGTCAGGGCTGGCAGTGGCTGATCAGGGATGGGTTTGGCTGGGTCCATGGAAGGAGTGACTGCCTAAGCAGTTGTGCTGCCCCCGGGCTCTCCTGCTGGCCTTCCGGGCTTTGTTGGGTGGCACAGCCTGTGCCAAGGGGTGCCAAGGTGCCTGCAGGTGCCAGCTGTGGTTGAAACAGAGAACGTCCTGGCTGTATCCACCAAGCTTCCAGCTCATCAGTGGAGCACAGCAAGGACTCATGCTCTCCACTGATGCTGGAGTCATGCACAGTGAGATAGGAACACATGCTCTAAATCCAATTTGATGGATGTTGACAACTCTTCCATGTTGTCATCACAACACAGCAGATGCCAGAGGAAGTTGATAACTTCTGGAGGGTGTGCTGGTAGGATCACCACCTTCCCAGCAAGCCCAACAGGTTCCGGCCCTCCTGTCCTTCCCATGCCCTCGTGACCAGCGCCAGTGCTCCCAGTGTGACCTGGGCTTTGCTCTGCACACAGGTTTGCAGTGCAGACCATGAAGGCTCTGCTCTTCTGTCTGCAGTATGACCCTGAGGTGATGGCCATGGAGCGCAAGCGTGGCTGGGACACGCTGCTCTCTGCTGACACCCAGCACTATGCCGTGGCTCTGCTGGACAGGTGAGACCCCCCCATTTCCCCTCTGCCCCCAACATTTGTGCTCAATGCCCGGGGTGCCCCACACAGTCCCTGTGGTCATGGGCCAGAGGGCCTTGTCACCGATGGACGGCCAAGCAGACTGGAAAAGGCTGGGAGAGGAGGTGTCCAGAAGGAACTGCCTCCCAAAGTGCCCATATGACCTCCAGGGATGCTGGGGAAAGACTGGATCTCGGTGAGTCAGTGCTGGGAGTGGTTTGCTTGCCCACCTCAGTGCCTTGGTGCCTTTTCCCCCCCACCAGGGAGATGCACCATATCTCCCTCTCCTTCTGATCTGGGATTTCCCCACCACCTGCTTGGGTGGCTCAGTAAGGAAGAGCCACACTGGGATCTGCCCTTCCTGGCATTCCTTGTGGAGGTGAGCCTGATGGCCAGCGCTGCCTCTCTGAGCTCCCTCCCAGCTCTCTGTCCTCTCGTCGCCACAGCTGCCTGGGACACTGCCCGTGCCCTGTGCTGCTCTCTGAGCCCAGCCCTGTGCGGTTCTGGGGTCCTGCCGACTGGATCCCCTTTCACTACCCTGTGCCTTTCAGGTGCTGAACTGCTTGGATTTCACTAAATGTGGTGACAGCATCCTTGAGATCATGTCAAGGCACCTGCAGAACAAGTGCAGGGAGAGACGTCGTCTGGCGCTCAGAGGCCTTGTGGTGCTCAGCAAGGATCCCTCGATGGTGAGAAGGGGGCAGGGCTGAAGCTGTACTGGGGAAAGCTGCCCCTTGGGCTGCCTGGGCTTCAGGAGCTGCAGCAGATGCTCCCAGCTCTCCTGCCTCACCTCCCTGAGTTCTTCGGGACAGACCTTTGGCCTCTGGGCCCTGCAGCAGCAGGGTGAGGTTGCAGTGCCAGCGCGGTGTTGGTGCTGCAGCCGCTCATGGCTTCACAGCACAGCACAGCCTTGTGTTCCACACAGGCCAGATAAATGTGCAGCCTGTCTCCAAGTCTTTTGGAGCTGCTGGGTGATGCAGATGGAGGGGTGATTGGCAGGACCGTCCGTGTGTTCACTAATGTGCTCCAGGACAAAGACATCCTGATATCCAGCACCACACCCCCAAGCTGGCCGAGGCACTCCTGGAGCTCTTTGACCACGTAAGGTTCTGCGTCCCGAGCCACAGGCATTGGGTGCTTCCCAGAAATTTGTGCCCTCTGCGTTTTAAGGCCTTTGCCTTGGTGGGCCTGGAGTAGTAGGTGCTTAAGTTTTTCTCTTTCCTCTAGCACAACAGCCAAGTGCAGCTGCTCTCCATTCACCTCTTCTGTAAAGTGATGGAATTGGTAGTGGATGAGGGAAAAAAGTGCCTGAAGACAATTGTTCACAAGAGCCTGTACCCACTTCTAATCTACTGCCATGATGAGAACCTGCACCTGGCAAAGATGAGGATTTGTGTGATGCTGGTGGATCACTGGGAGGGGCTCACCTGCCTCCTGCCCTGGCACCTCCAAGGCTGCAGCCTCCTCCCAGCCTCGGCACAGGGACGCGATGGTCCTGTGCCCTGAACTGCGGTGCCATCTGCACATCTCTGCTACTCTCCAGGCCTCTCCGGAAATGCTTCTTTAACCTGACTGCAGCATTGGCCTGGCACATGAGTGGCCTAACAGTACCTGAGGTACCGTCAAGGTGACACCACTGATCAATTGCCTCTGGTCTAGGGACAAGGACACAAGACTGAGGCAGGAGAATGTATCCAAAGAAAGCCAAAGCCAGCAGCTCTCCTGAAAATCAGCTTGGGCCAGGCTGGGGCTGGGCAAGGCCGTGGCCCACAGGCTCATCTGCTGAGGCCACCTTTGCACACACTGCCCACAGCCAGCCAGGGAGGAGGAGAGTTCTGGGGCTGTGGGGAACCTCTGCTCACAAGCAGTGAACACCCATCCTCCCTCACACAAACTGCCTCAGCTGAAAATTCCCCACCCGGGAAGGCCACATCCATGGCACATTCCCATGAAGGACACCTGAGGAGGTGCCAGAATCCATCCAACGGCCCCAAAGCCCTGCCCAGACTCACTGCTGAGGCCTTGCAGCAGAGCACTGCTCCTGATGCAAAGGGATGCAGCAGAGCCAGAGGCTGCTGCCAGAGCCTGTGTCAGACTTGTCCCTGCCAGGGGAGGTACCTGGGCCTTCCCACTTGGCCCAAATGTGTATGGACCCCCAGAACTCCGTGTTTGTGGGGGACCCAGAGCACCAAGAAGAAAGAGATGTAGAGCATCCACAGGAAGCCATTGGGATCCACCAAGTGGTGAGGTTTTCTACTGAATCTCTCTGTCACTCTCTTGCTCTCCCCCTACCTCTAGTCCATTTCTGTTTTTCTCTCTTTGTCATTTTGTCTCTCTCTCATTTACTGTTCAATAAAACTATTGACTTTGGCACATGGTCTCATTTGCACCGTAATGGAGGCAGAGCCATTTCTGATCATTTTAATCAGTGGATCAGAACAAGGGGCTAGAAGCCCTCCAGTCTGGCTGCTGCTCCATGCCATTTCCACGGGGTTGGGCTGGTGAAGGGGTGCTGGGCTGTCCTGGTTTAGGGCAAATATGGGGGAAAACCTTCGGAAGGAGCCCCCAGAAAGCAAACCCCATCACTCCTCCCCCCACCACCAGGTTCGGGAAGAATTTCCTCAGAGAGGAGTGGAAAAAAAACCTGAAAACCTGTGTATTTAACAAACTAAACACTCCTTGGCACAAAGAAACAACACCAGATGATGGAAAACTCTTTCACAGCTCTGAATGGATGACAAACTCAGAAAGTCTCTCCTGCGCGTGGTCACTCAGTTACCGGTCTCTGGCACTGGGGGATGGCTGCTACACATCACAAAATGCAGACTCCCGGTGTTTCTTGGTGTTTCCCAGGTCCCCGTCTGGAACAGGTTCTGATGGTATTCAGGAAAGGGAGAGGAAAAAAAAAAAACAAAAACAGTCCAGGGAAAAAAAAGGACTGCCTAGCTGAACTAACTAATGAGCAAAAGCAAGGGCAAAAGCAAAAAACGTAGGAACAAAAGGAAGCAAGCAAGAAAGCAAGCACGCGAGCAAGCCTCTCCTAAACAGAGACCATGGAGGAGGTGAGCTGACTGATAACGAGACAAAACAAACCTTCACTTTCAGATTCAGTCCTGAAAGCACAGAACATAATATCAAGCTCAAACAGAACACACAATTGGGGATACAAGCACCATAACATCACCCTAGGACACCTTCTAAGTGTGACCTGAGGCATTCCCAACTCAAACAAATAAAGCCAAAGAAGTTGTCAGCATTTTGTTAAACAACATAAGGCCCGGTTCAGAGTGCTTCTCGACATCTCCTCCCATCGAGTACCACATTCCCTAGCAAATATTGCACTGGACTTTTGCAACAATCTCCAAATCAACTGGCACCTACACATGCTGTATAGGCCCAGGCCAGCGACCAGGTGGAAAAGATGAATTATCTGATACAACAACAGATGGTTAAAACTGGACAAGAGGCCAACACACCTTGGCCCCAGAACCCACCTTTGGCTTTACTATGGATTTGAGTAAGATCAAGAACAAAAGACAAGCTGAATGCCTTCGAAATACTGTGTAGAATACCAGAGAAGCACAACTATCAAGGGGAAGCTACTGTACAAGTGGAGGAGGGGTATCTCCAGGACTATGTGGTCCAACTAACACAACAGCTGCAGAAAGCTAATCAACACATTTTGAGCACATGAGCAAGAGGACGCTCCTCTCCCCAAATCCAGCCTAGGGACCATTTATACGTAAAATCCCCTGAGGGAAACTGTCTTATGCCAAAATGGAAAGAACTCTATTTAGTACTTTTAATCACTTATACAGCCTTTAAAGCTGAAAGCATTAATCTCTTGGATATTTATTCCAGAATCAAAAGGCTTCTGCAAAAGGCAAGGGGAGTCCAAAACTAGACCTGAGAAAGAACAGGAGAAACCAAGCTGTGTTTCACATGATCATCGTCTTCCTGATGCTTCTTATCAGAATTCAAGCCACACTTGATGACTGTCACTACCATCAAGATCTTCTTGGCCTGCAAGATCCTGGTGGATGGAACACTCAAAAATATTCAGGATCTAATGGGCTAAAAGGGATTAAAAAGGTAAAAAGGCTTGACGTCATTTTACGGATTAATGACAAGCAGTTGAAGATTGAGGAAAACCTGACTCCATGCCTGCCTTTCTTGTCCCACCTGAAAGTAAGATCTCTATGGCTTGTATATTTGAAACTCACAAATCCCTTGTAGATAAGATTACTACAGTGACCATGTGCATCTGTGACCCTTGAACAAGTAGTGTGTGCATTCATTTTCATGTGATTTCTATCAGGATTTTTGCACTAAGCAAATAAAAATGGAAGGCTATAACCTAGTGCAAGATAGTCCTCTTCTTCTGTGACACATAGGTGGGGAGACCATCGTCATGTAGAGATATAGTAACTGAGCCCACCAGGAATCCCACCCAACAAATATTGTTTCCAAGAGCCAACTCTTGTGCAACTAGAATAATAAATCGTACTGGTCGTCTGCTTAATACATGGAACAGATCTCATAGAGGATGTGCGTTTGAGAATTGAATGTCATTCTTGGGGTATTGCAGGTCATCAGGGATATTAACCAATCAACTTGGAGGGGTAGCCAGGAACATCACCATCCTATGAGGGTATATCGTGCCCAATTCCATGACCACGTGATGGTGACCCAGATATGCATGGAATCCTGATAGCACAACTACGTCCTTTGATGGGCTGAGCTACTCAGAATACTCAACTATTTGTACTGGAACTTTCGTAAAGTAAGTAGCCTTTGTAATACTACCAGGGGCCAGTGTAAGGTTCCTGAAGGTATCAGAAATGGTTGCCTAAAGGCAGGCAATGTATCTGAGGAAACCACAGTTACATGCCTTGGGTACTCGACAAAGAGCCAACCTTGTCCCATCCCCCAGCATGGGAGCCTTGCCCTGTTTGTCCCCAGCCGGCCCAGCCTGGGCACTTTGGCAGTGTCCCTACCCTCCTGCTGAGGCTTCTGCTGCAGGCTGGGGAAAGGCTTTGGGAAAGCACCAGAGCAGACAGGTTACACGAACAAGCCTGGGGGCTGCTTATGGCCTCTGACACCCAATTCCTCAGGGCTTCCCACCACAGTCCCTCAGGTGCCTCCTGTCCCCTTGTAGCCTCCTGCCACCGAATCCCACACAAATCCCCCTCGTGCCTTCCCACAGCCTTGTCCCATCAGGGTCTCCTCAGTCCCTCATCCCTTCATGGCCTCCCAGTGCCCTGTCCACTCAGGGTCTCCCCCAGCCTGGACAACCTGCCCAGCTCCAGAGGAACCCGATCAAGAGGCGCCACGGAGCCCTCAGCAATCCAGCCAGCAACACCCGGGCAGGAGGACACCGATGGCGGTTCCTGGCTGGGACAGGGGTCGTGGCCATCTCCAGGCACCGGTCTCGCAGGGATCCCTGAAGCTCCAGCCCCTGCCCACCCGCTCTGTCACCAGCACAAAGGCTTCAGCACAACCACCAAAGGCCAAGGGGCTTCTGGCCATTTTCCTTGTAACACCGCATGCCTGGGCAGCTTGCAGAGCACAGGCACCCTTTCCCCCTCTTCCCCGATGCCATGCGGACACTGGGCAGCAAAAGAAAGCTCCAGGGAGTCTGTTTATTATAACACATCCTATATTTATATAATAGAGTAAAACAGAAAGGAGAACAAACTGAAAGAAAAGAAAATTCTCTGCTCGTTCAGGTGGCCCCACCAGACACAGACTACATGCTCAGCTCTCTGCAGAGCTCCAGCAGCACAGCCAGGCACTGCCGCACAGACAACGCCGTCTCTTGCATGCCCTGCGGAATCGGTCTTGCAGCCTCCGCAATATGGAGTACGGAGCTCTCTGTAATGCACGCAGGACAAACGCTGTTTCACTTGCGAGGTTTCTAATGGCAGGGTTACTGTCATCTGCCGTGTCATCCAGAGCTGAAAGAGTGTGGAACAGAGCCACGGTAAGATCCCGGATCTGTGGGGACACCACGAGACCCCCGTGCCAGGGCTATCCCAGCCAGCTCCAGCCATGGCCAGGAGGGAGCAGGGACCACCGGGATCAGCCCGAAGCTGCTGGCCACAAATCCCCCACGTGCCCCTGAAATCTTGGTGTGCTCTGCCCACGCCGACCCCCGTCCGCACAGGGAGCAGAGCCCTCCGCAGCCGGGCCAGGGCTTGCAGCTGCTCCTGCCAGCCCCTGCTGACAGCCCGCTGCCCTCACTCACCCTCACAGATGAGCTGCAGCTCTTCCTTCTTCCCCCTCAGGTGCGGCCCGGCCATCCCTGGGAACGAGAGAGCCTGTCACGGCTCTGCCCAGCGGCACAGCTCCCTGCCAGCGGCGCTGCCAGCCCTGTGGCCACACGCCCTCGTGGCCCGGCAGGGCTCAGCCCGGGCCCTTGCCGCATCCTGACGCCCAAGGGCACGGCTGCGACAGGGCGGCAGCAGCCCCGAGGGCAGCCGGGGCTCCACGGCGCCGGGCCCGGATGCCGCTGCCGGGGCAGCAGGCGGGGCTGGGGCCGAGCTGCGGCGGGACGGGGCGGGGAGGGAGCCCGGGCTCACCCATGAACCTGATGGCCGCCTCTCGCAGGGGCTCCTGTGGGCTCTGCACGTACGGCAGGGCCTGGCGCAGGTGCTCGGCCGCTCGGCTCCTGTCGTCTGCCAGCTGGAGAGAGCGGCGGGAGGGAAGGGTCGGGCCGGGCTTTGTGCCCCTTTGCCAGGCACTCCCTGCTTTGGCCGGCCCCGGCCTCCCCTGCCCGCACAGCCCTGAGGCTCGGCCAGCAGCCGCTGGGCCGGGGCTCCGTGGGCACCCGGCTCGGGCCCACAGGAGCCTGGAGAAGAGCCCGTGCGGCTCCTGCGTGCAGCCCTGGGCAGGGCCACAGCTGCCAAGCGCACACAGTGAGCACCGCGCTCAGGGGGCTTCTCCAGGCTGAGCCTGGCGCTTCCAGGCCCTCCTTACCAGGCACTCGCCAAATCTCCACGTCTTATCCACCTGCAGCATCTGTTCAATATCCCTCCTCTTCAGGAATCTTGCTGAACAATGCAGCGTTTCCCGAGAGGCCTGGAGAGTAGCAGAGATGTGCAGATGGCACCGCAGTTCAGGGCACAGGACCCGTGTCCCTGTGCCAAGGCTGGGAGGAGGCTGCAGCCCGGGAGGTGCCAGATCTGGAGGCAGCCGAGCCCCCTCCCAGGGGGACGCCAGCAGCCCACGAGTCCTCACCTCTGCCACTTGCGGATTCTCATCATGGCAGTGGAAAGAGAGTGGGACCAGACTCTGGCGCACATGTGGCTTCAGGGCCCTTCTTTCCTCTTCCACTAGTAAATCCATTATCTCTTGAAAGACAAGCATGGAACATAGTTGCACCTGGCTATCATCCTGTATGAAAGGAAGGAGAAGAAGCCTAAGCATTGGTTCTTTCAGGCCCACCTGGGCACCGGCATAGAAATGCACAGGGCACCAAGTGTCCAGGCTGCACCCAGTGGCTGTGGCTGGGGGCCCAGAGCCTTACATTGTCAAAGAGTGGCAGGAGCGCCTCAGCCAGCTGCAGGGCGATGGGGCTGGGTATGGGGACACCGTTATAGAGAAACAAATATCTGAGTAGAACGACAGCCATCCTGACCACGTCGCTATCATTTTCCTGCAGGAGCTGCACAAGACTTTCAGTCAGGCTCCATATTTTTTTTGCCTGTATGGAACACAAGTGTGTGAAAGGCCAGCCTGCTGCCACAGGGTCTAGAGGCCAAAGGCCTGTCCTAAAGAACTAGGGCAAAGAACTAGAGAGCTGGGAGCAGCTGCCTCAGCACCCGAAGCACAGCCATGCCCAAGCGACTGCATTCCCCAGCCTCACGCTGCTGGCAGGGCTTCAGCAACTGCCCCCTTCTCACCATGGGGGGATTCTTGCTGAGCACTACGAGGCCTCTGAGGGCCAGGCGACGCCTCTCCCTGCACTCGCTCTGCAGGTTTTTTGACATGATCTCAAGGAGGATGGCCCCATATTCAGTCACGTCCAAGCACTCAAGGACCTGAAAGGCACAGGGCAGTGACAGGGGACTGGGCCGGCAGGAGCCTGTAACCACATAGGGCTGGGCCCAGACAGCAGCACGGGGCACAGGCACCATCCCAGGCAACTGTGGCTACGAAAAGGCACAGAGCTGGCCATCAGGCTCACCTCCACAAAGAATGCCAGGGCATAGAAATCCCAGAATGGCATCTCCATGCTGATCAGCCTGAGCAGGTACAATGCAATCCCAGAACACAAGGGTATGGATGAATGGTGCATTACCCTGAAAGGAGGAAAAAGGAACCAAGGCCTGAGCCAGGGGGACAAACCTCTCCCAGGACTGACTCACACAGTTCTCGTCTTTGCCCACCATCCTGCAAGGGGGCCTGGGCCATTTGGGAGGTGGCTGCTTTTGGGCACCCTCCTCTCCCAGCCTTTTCCAGTCTGCTTGAGCATTCCACAGTGACAAGGCCCTCTGGTCCATGACCACAGGTACAGGTGTGAAGCAGACCAGGCACAGAGCACAAATGCTGGGGGCAGTGAGGAGAAGGGGATCTCACCTGGCCAGCAGACCCACGGCATAGTGCTGTGTGTCAACACAGAGCAGGGTGTCCCAGCCACGCCTGCGTTCCATTTCCATGACTACAGTCTCATACTGCATTTGGCAGAGCAGAGACTTCAGGGTCTGCACTGCAAATCTGTGTGCAGAGCAAAGCTCAGGTCATGCTGGGAGCACTGGCTCCATGCCTGAGGACATGGCAGGGACAGATGGACTGGCATGGAGAACCTGTTGGGGCTGGCAGCAAGGCCGTGCTCTTCCTGGCATCCCTTCCAGAAGGTGTCGACCTCCTCTGGCATATCCCGAGTATGGAAGAACACTTGGAAGAGCAGGTGGACAAATAGGCGGGTGAAATACACCGTCACTATATGTGGGCAGCTGGGCTCCTGGAGGATCTTCCACATCACCAGAGTTGCCTGCAAAGGACAAAGCACCCCGAGACAGCGCTCAGTGCCCAGGTGTCGGTGCGGCAGGGCCCGAGCGTGGCACGGAGAGGCCAGGGGAGATGCAGGGGGAGCACCGGGCCTGGTGCCCATGAAGCTGCCCCTAGGCCAGGATTCAGCGCAGTGCCTGAGGCAGGGAGATGCAGTGGGGGAAGGAGGGTGGAGAGCTGCTGGAGAGGCGGCCTTGGGGTGAGCAAAGGCCAGTTCCAGAAACTCACAGCCAGGGCAAAGGCACACGTTCTGTCCCCATCAGAGGTGCATGTGCTGTGCTCTGGCCAGTCCCCCAGCACATCCAGGAGTGTCAGCTGTGCCAGCTCCGAGGTCCTGCTTGAGCACAAGATCGTCTTCCACATGGCCATAGCAGCTCTGTGGGGTCAGAGCTCTGTCTCAGGGCAGTCTCAGACACAGAACTGTGGCCTGGGCAGCAGTGGGGAGCTGAGCTGGCTGCCAGCTCTGCCTCTGCCCACTGCCCCTCGCTGGTGGCACCCAGGCAGCCCAGCCCTGTGGGGACAGGCCCCTGAGGGGCAGGGAGGGAGCATAGCAGCAGGCTCAGGGGCTGACATGCCAGGGCTGGGAAAGGGAGCAGCCAGAGGGCCCTGGAACTCTCTGTTGCTCAGACACCTGGAACAGGTTGTACAGGGTGATGGGCTGGTGAGCCCTGAGCCCTCTGGGCTGGTGAGCCCCATACCTGTCACACGATGGGGCCACATCCAGGAGAGTCACCACCACATCAGCGGGCTGTGCCTCAGTGAGATCCAGCAGAGTGTTCTCCATCGTGTGGTCAGCAGACTCATTGGTCATGAGCCACTGGTGGATGTACCTCACCATGCCAGGCACCTGCAGGAGGCACAGAGAGACTTAGAAAGCTGCTAGAGGGAGTAATGTCCCCAGCTCCCCAGAGAAATGCTTCCCTTCCCACCACACTGCAATGGCCTCAAAGGCTTACAGTGACCAACATAGCCCAGTGGCTGGAGAGCCAAGCAATTCATAGGAGGATCAAACCCTGCCCACAGGCTGCTTACTTGCTTTGGAGTGGAAAAACTCTCTTCTACAAGCATATCCATCAGGGCAGCACTGGTGTCAGTGGTGTAGATGTCACAGTTTTCCATGGACCCAATGCCCACGGCACTTGTCTCTTCCTGCCAAATGCATTTAATGAAATTGCAAGTCCAGCAGGAGAACAAAGGGCACGAATCGAGAGTTGTTCCATGGAGTGCTCCAAGCATGGCGCTTGGCTGAGCAGTGACAGCAGGCCCAGCCCAGCTGGGGATGGCTGCAGGTACCTGTGCTGTCCTGCGGAAGAGGCCACCAGTGGGTTCCTGCTCTTGTGTCGGCTCCATGGCTGCACCTGGCAAAGAGCAAGCAGAGCCAGAGCTGAGGGGCTGCGGGAGAGGCTGGAAAACACAGCCCAGCCCTTCATTCCCCAGGCAGGGACAGCCCCAAGATACCCCAGGGGATGGAGCTGGGCCACTATAAGCTGTCTGCCCGGCTTTCTCTTCCATCCTGTCCATGGGCATGTCCACAGTGGGTGGGATGGGATGGGATGGGATGGGATGGGATGGGATGGGATGGGATGGGATGAGGTCAAGCTGTCTGCAGGCACCAGCCCTGAGGCCCAGATCTGCCACTCACCCTGCTGTTCTGGCTGCAGTGTCACCACCTGTTCTGTCTCCTGTGCTGAGGCAGCTCCAGGATTTTCTTCCTCCACATTCCCCCAGGCCAGCTTGGTCATTCTTGGGGTTCTCTGCTCCATGTCAGTGACTGGATTGATGGCTAATGGCAGGAGAGTTGCCTCAGAAAACCATGAGTCAGCAAGTCCTGCAGTCGTGCCTGCAAGGCACCTGCAACACAAATCTTCTGGGAAGGCCACAGGACAGCAGGTCCTGCACTCTGGTCTCAAAGGTTCTTACCAGAAGGACGAGAGACTCCTCGTCAGGGATCGTGATCAGCAAATCCCTCAGTCTGGTCTCAAGGTCACCTGCAGGAATCACTCTTCGGAAAAGCTCCGGTCAGGCACGAATGAGTGTGCTGTGCAGGGACTCCTCACAGCACATCTCTGGTGCGTCCTGTCCCGCAGTGTGCTCCGAGCACTGTGGTGTGGCCGTGGCACCACCAGCTCCTATGTCACCATACATCACAAAGGGTCCTTGGACACCCTGTTCCGTTCCGTTCCGTTCCATGGTAACCATGTGTCACAAAGGGCCCTTGCACACGCTGCCACCTGGCCTGGGGCTGGCCCCAGCTCACCCCAAGTGGCCCAGGTTGGAAGAAATCCCTTGGCCCAAGTGTCTAAGACAGCCTGACAGGATCCTTAGGAACAGCTTAAGCCATCAGCAAACGCTGCCCTGCTCTGCAGGCTCAGGGCAGCAGAAGGAGCCCCGAGGGCTTCTGACACAGCTGTAGTGGGAAGGGCACAGGGCCTTCCACAGAAGCTGGCTCAGCCTTCTTGGGACACGTCCCAGCTGGTGGCCATCTGAAAGACAGGTGTCTGCTAGAGAAGGCAGGTCCTTCCCTTGGAATGAGGCTGTAAACCCCCTCTTTCCAAATTCTTATAGTTTTCCCATTAAGAGGCTCTCAGGCAAATATATGAGGATAGGAACAACAGTTCTTTACTATTATGTATAACAAGGCAAACAAACAATAACAACTATGGAATTCGTAACAAACAGAACCAGAGATCCTTTGACATCCTTCTCGGCTGAGCCGGGAAAGGATGGAGGAGAGCTTTGCTTGCCTGGCTCCAAGCAGGGCAGGGAGAGGTGGTCTCAGGATTCCCAGGCACACAAGCAGATGCTGATAGATCCCTCTTTTAGTGAGGTAGGGTGATAATAAGGTCCCAGGTCAGTGGCTGCTCTCACGAGCAGAGGCTCACCACACAGAAGAAGCAGAAGAACAACAACAAGAGGAACAAGAAAAAGACAAGGAACAAGAAAAAGAAGAGGAACAAGAACAAGAACGTCTGGGCTGGGTTATGGCGAATCCCCTTCCCCATGCAGCAGCAGCTCCGAGCGTCCTCCTCTGAAGCCGCAGAGCAAGAGAGCTCGCAGCTGCACCAGCCCTACTTTTCCTGCCCAAGATCCCACGGTATCTCTGTTCCCCCAAGAGAAATTCCCAGATGAGAGATAATGCAACCAGTTGCCCTCCTTCCCTCTGGGCTTTGCCACTTCTTTGTTTTCTTAGTTACTCATCAGTGCCAAGTAGTCAGTGTTTCTTAAGAGCTTATGGCCAAAATTCTATAGGAAAGAAAGAAAGAAAAAAGAAAAGAAACCTAACTGCCAAAACCATCCTAAACCCACGGGTGTGACACAGAGAAGGAACGTGTGGGTCAGGGCATGAATGCTGCTCTGACCCCTGGGGCCCTGCCAGCACTGAAATAAGCAGCTGTGGCAGAGTCCCAGCTCAAGCAGAGCTGCCACCCCTCTGAGCCTTGGCAGCGCTGGTGCCCGGCTCCTGCCCCAGAGACCTGTGCCCCTGGGGGCTTCTGTGCCAGAGGGAGCCAAAGCCCATGTGCACTGGGGGCTGTGCTCCTTCCTACAGGGGCTATTGGCAGGAGCACCTGGAGCAACTGCTGGCAACACTTGGCATCTGTCAGCAGGCAGAAGCTGTCCGTCCTGAAATTATTTTTTTCGGGGAAGGGATTGGCAGGAGCACCAGAACACCATCAGCTGCTGATGCACCAGGAAGGTTGCAGCTGGTGTTAATTCTCAGGGACTCGTTTCCACTATGTCTGTCAAGAAGACAGTTTTCTCACATTGACTAAGTGACATTGACCCACTCAGTTGTGTTACTGGAAAAGTTGCCAAGATTTGCTCCAGAGTGGTTCAGCCCTGTGTATGCGACTGACTCGTTGATAGGCAGTAATTGGAGAAGGGGCTTGCCCAAGGAAGATCCTGCCTGTCTACACTGAGCACTAGTGCTGTGTAAGCTACAGGGCTTCAAATCTGACCAATTGCTTGATGGTACCCCTGTTAAGGGAAGGTTCCATTGTTGCACCTCTCCACAAAGCCAGCAATCCCTGAGTCCTGTATAATTAGCTGTGGTTCCTATTAGTGTTACATGGCTGATAACTTTGAAGGCCAGTGACAGTATAAGCAATGAAGAAGACAGTGAAATGCAATATGAATTTAATGGTTTTTGAGTGAATTTCAATTTTAGTCCATGATCCCCAACAGATTTGGTTGTCCAAGGTTTAATTGGTGATTTCTTCACTGGGATGCAGTGAATCCAGGTAGGTCTTTCCTTTACTCAAACCGATGTAAAGGTAGTCAGGAGCACTTGGATGGATCCGTCCCACTTTACTTGCAGAGGATCACCTGTAACATTCTTGACCTACACCCAGTCACCAGGATCAATTGTATGTAATTTATGATCTGGCTGCTTCGCTTGATTCTCAAACACAGTATTAAACATCTGGTGCAATTGGTTGTTTATAGCCATTAAATATTCATAGATATATTGATTACCAACTTGAGCCAAATTTTCATCATGAGTAACATTTAATCCATAAGGTCTGCCACAAAGCATTTGTCCTGGGGTACAATGCAAAAATGTGTATTCTATCACCATCTGTTAAAATGTAGGAGGGGTGGTGATCCTTATCTCTGTGGGAGATATCCTCTGCTGATGTGCCATCTGATAAGATCGGGGATGATCATCGTTATCTATTCACAACCCATCCTTCCTCCAGAAGATATATTCCGTTAATGGGCCATTAAGTCCTATTGTGTGACTGATAAGATTACATCATCCCATTGGGAGATGCCCCAGCTGGGGCAGGAGCCAAGCCTTTCCTACCTAGATTAAAAACTGGGGTTTGGGACACGAAGGCAGACCTTTCCACTGGATCCCAGAGGAAAGTCGGAACATTTCCACATCATCGCTGGATCTTCTGAGGAAAACTGCACCTTCTACAGGAGCACTGCTTCAACGGAACCACATCCGTCATCCAGGAGGACTGCAGCCACCATTTATAGGGACTGCTACCAACACCCTGACTGACAGCGTGTCAGGTTATATTTCTGACTGTGTCGGTGGTTGTTTCTTTTATATTATTGCATGTATTTGATTTTTTCTCTTTTCTCCTATTAAATTGTATTACTGACTTGGAGTCTCGCACTGGTTTTACTTTCAAACCAACACAGCATTTCAAATGAACTAACTTTTTCTTTAGACCTAGGTTTTCTTCTGAGTCTGGTAAGGGCAATAGGTAAAGCTTGATAGCAATATAAATTAATTTCTTGACATATTTTAGCTATCTGTTTTTTGATCATATGATTGAGGTTTTCTACTTGACCACTAGCTTGTGATCTGTAGGGTGTGTGAAGCTGCCCTTGGATTCCTAATGCTTTGCTGAGAGCTTGCACAATTTCTGCACAGAAATGTGATCCTCTGTCAGGGGATATTTCTCTGGGTGCACCAAACCAAGGTATGATCTCATTCAACAACACTTTTATCACTTCTCTAGCTTTATTTGTCCTACAAGGGAACGCAGATTCTGGCCACCCAGAGAAAGTATCAGTAAGTACCAGCAAATATCAAAACCCCCCTTTGTTGGGAGTTCAGAAAAGTCTGTCTGCCACAGGGCTCCAGGAAAAGCTCCTCCACTAATAACTCCTTGTTCTAGCCTAAATCCTATAGGGTTTGGATTATTCTTCAAACAAGTCACACATTGTGATGTTACTTCTTTAACAATGTCCTGCATGCCTGGGCCTGCAATTCATTTTTTAGGTGGTGTTGTAGGGATTCTGCTCCTCTTACAAGTCTTACCACGTACAGATTTCACATTATGACCATGAACTTTTCTGGTATTATTAGTTGACCTGTTGTCTAATTGTCCCCAACCATTTTCTAAAAGTTTCCTTTTCTTTTCATTAATCCATTTATAATCAGAAGGTTGGTGTTTTACAGGCTGCTTAGTTGATACTGCAGTGGGTATTAGAGCTGCCACAAGTGGTTCATTTCTTTTGGCAGCGATTCCAGCTGCATCATCTGCAAATTTCCTGCTGCCTTCCGGGAGGATGTTACCTTTAGAGTGCCCTCAGCAATGTACAATTGCCACTTGCAATGGGAGTTCCACCTCCCTGGGGAGCCGGAGGATTTCAGTGGCATATTTGACGCTCTTCTTTTGTGCAGTCAGGAGTCTTCTTTCCCTCCATATGGCTCTGTGGGTATGAACAATTGCCATAAGCACATCTCCCATCAGTCCAAACATTAACTTTCCTTCCTTTTGCCAGTTGTGATGCTCGAGTGAGGGCTCTCAGCTCAGCCCTTTGTGCTCAGGTTCCTGCTGGCAATGGGCTTGACTTGATGACCTCCGAGACTGTAGTCACAGGCTACCCCACCCTTCACACTCGCTGTCTCACAAACTGCTGCCATCAGTGAACGAGTTCATGGCAGCTGGGAGCAGCTGTTCCTTTAGATTTGGCTGGCTGGAATACACAGCTTCCATGGTCTCTAGGCAATCGTGTACTACAGGTTCAGCCTCTGACTTCCTTTGCAGAAAAGAGGCTGGGTTAACGCTACTGCTCACTTGAATTTCAGTATCATCAGGTTCAGCCAAGACTGCTTGGTATTTTAGGAGCCTTGAGGGAGACAGACATTGGGTCTCTTTTCTGATCTAAAACAGGTGACAGCGTGTGTGAGACTAAGACAGTCATCTTTTGTCCTGTTGTAAACTTCCTTGCTTCTTCAATGTTCATGATGGCTGCTGCTCCTGCCCTAAGGCAGGCGGGCCAGCCCTTGGGCACAGTATGGAGTTGTTTAGAAAAGCAGCCTACTGCCCTTTTGTAAGGCCCCAGGCATTGTGCCAGAACTGCTAAAGCTCTTCCCTGTCTCTCATGTGAGAATACCCAAAATAGCTTACTCACATCAGCGGCCCCAAAGCAAGGGCCCTCATGAGTTCACGCTTTGTTTCTTCAAAGGCCCTGTTCACTTCTGGGCTCCATATCAAGGTAGTTTTAGACATTTTCACCAATTCATAGAAAGGTTTCACAATCAATCCATTGCTCTATATCCCCAGTTGGCACCAACGTGTCATTCCAAGGACAGCACGGAGTTCTCTTATGGTTTGTGGTTGAGATGTCTGGGAAATTGCTTCCTTCTGGGCAGTTCTCAAGGACCGTTGTCACCTCCATGCCCTTTTCACATTTCTCCTCTAGGCCTGTGCAGTCTCTCGTTAACTGTTTCAGCAGGACCTGCTCTCCTGGAGCCTTCCTGAGGCTTCTCTCTTGCAGGTGCCTTCCAGGCATGACTGAAGGACATGCTGACTCAGAGCTTTTCCAAGGCATCTCTCCTGCCGGTAGCCATCAATCCAGGAACTGACATGGAGCAGAGACTCCCGAGAGTGCCCAAGCTGGCCTGGGTGACAGAGGAGGAAGAAAGCCCTGGAGCTGCCCCAGCACAGGAGACTGAAGAGGTGGTGCCGTTCCAGCCAGAACAGCAGGGTGAGTGGCAGAGCTGGGCCTCAGGGCTGGTGCCTGCATCCAGCTTGGCCCCATCCCATCCCATCCCATCCCATCCCATCCCATCCCATCCCAGGTGGTTCAAGGTTGAAATTGATAATCCAGGTTGGAGTTGAAGTCCAGTGTAGGAGTTGGTGGTCAAAGGTTGCATATGAATGTGCATAGTAAGATTTGAAGGTCCACAGTTGTATTTCATGGGGAACGCTATGAATCCATGGAATAACTGTATTCCAGGTGCTAAGGATGTAGAATCCTCTTGCTGCCCTCCCAGATACCCACTTAAACTATGGAATTACAGCATTCCTGGCATTAGGAATTTAGAATTCTCCAGCTGCCCACATAAATTCCTCTGGAATAATGGTATAATGGGTGTTGGGAATCTTGAATCCTCCAGTTTCTTTTCAATACTCCCATGGAAAAATGGCATTCTAGTTGTCGAGAATTTGGCATCTCCAATAAAATGTCCCCAAATGATACGAAATTCCCAAGGAAAAACAGCATTCCAGGTGTCAGGAATTGACAATTCTCCAGTTCTCCTCCTAATTTCCCCTGGAATAATGGCATTCCAGGTGTTGGGAATGAAGAATTCCCCCATACAGTTTCCCAAATTCCCACTCAATTCCCATGGAAAAACAGCATTCCAGGTTTCAGAATACTCCAGTTAGACTGCCATAGTCGCATGGAATAGAGGCATTTTAGGCACTGAGAATTAAGAATCCTCCTGTTTCCCTCCCAGATTCCCACTAAAACCATGGAATTACAGCATTCCAGGAATTGGGAAATTAGAATTGTCCAGTTCCCCCCTCAAATTCCCATGGAATAATCACAAATCAGGTGTTATGGATTATGAATTAGGAACTGCCACAGAATACTGCCATTTCAGGATTTGAGAATTTAATATCCCCCACTTTCCATTCCAAATTCCCAAAAAACATGGAAAAAGAGCAGTTCAAGCACTGGCAATTTCAACTCCTCCAGTCCCTCTCCCAAACTCCGAACAAACTCTAAGGGAATACTGAAATATAGTGTGTTGGGAATTTAGAATGCACCACCTCCTCTCCCACATTCCCATGGAATATCTGCAGTCTGGGGTTGGGGATTTATGAAACATCCATATGCCCACTTGAACACACACGAAAACCTCAGAAAAACAGCATTCATGCTGTTGGGAATATGGTATCTAACACTTGCACAATCCAATTCCCAGCAAAACCATGGAATTACAGCACTCTGGGCTTTGGGTGTTTGGAATTCTCCAGTTCGTCTCCCAAATTCAAATGGAATAACAGCCTTCTAGGCTTCGGGAATTTGGAATCCTCTAGTTCCCTTCCAAAAAACCCATGGGATAATGACATTCTGGGCATTGGGAATTCAAATTTCCAAATCCCTAGGGAATAAGACAATTCTGAGTGTCAGATATTTGGAATCCTTCAGCTCAGCACCATAATCCCCATGGAATAACAGAATTCCAGCTGTAAGGATTTGAGAATCGTCAAGTTCAGCTACAAATTTCCCATGGAATCATGGCATTCCTGGTGCAGGGAATCTTGACTCCTCCAGTTATCCTCCCAAATCCCCATAGAAAAATGGCATTCTGGGTGTTCGGAATTAACAATCCCCCTAAGGGGTCCCAAAATCCCACCACATTCGAGAAGACGGACAACTTTCTAGATGTCTGCAATTTGGAATATTCCAGTTCGCCACCCAAATTCCGATGGAACAACAGCATTCCATGTGTCAGGAATTGAGAATCCTCCAGCTCCATGAAAAAAAATTCCCATAGAATCATGGGATTCCAGATGTGAGGAATTGACAATGCCCCGTACAGCCTCCCAGATTCCCACCACATTCCCATGGAATAACAACATTCCAGATTTCAGGAACTGAGAATCATCCTCTTCCCCTCCCAAATTCCCATGGAAACATGGCATTCTGTTACTTTCTAATTTGGAACACCCCAGAAGCTGTCCCAAAATCCCACCAAATTCCCATGCAATAGCGACATTCCAAGTGTCAGGAATTTAGGATACCCCATTTCCGCATCCAAATTCCCACAGAATAACGGCCTTCCGGCTATCAGGAATTTCAAATCGTCCATACGGTCTCCCATATTCCCATGGAATAACGCATACCCAAGCATGGGGAATTGAGTTTCATCTAGTTCCATACCCCAATTCCCATGGAATAACAGCATTCTGGGAGCTGAGTACTTGGAAGCTGCCTGTTTCCCTCCCAAATGCTTAGGGAATAATGGCATTCTGGGCATTGGGAACGTTGAATCCTCATGTTCCCCTTGCAAATTCCCATGAAATAACCAATTTAATGTGTTGGGAATTTCGAATGCTCCAGTTCCTCGCCCAAATTCCAATCAACCTGTAACAAAATCATGACACTATGTGTGTGCGAAATTTAGAATCCTCCACTTCCCCTTCCAAATTCCCAACAAAACCATGGAATAAGAGCAGTTCACTCATTGCTAATTTCAACTCCTCCTCTTCCTCTCCCAAATTTCCACCAAACTCGAATGGAAGAACAGCATTTTGTGTGTGCGAAATTTAGAATCCTCCACTTCCCCTTCCAAATTCCCATAGAATAGCTGCATTCCGGGTATGGGGATTTTCAAAACATCCATATGCCCACTTAAATTCCCACGACAACCTCGGAAAAACAGCATTCATGGTGTTGGGAATATGGTATCCGCCATTTGCACTATCCAATTCCCAGCAAAACCATGCAATTACAGCACTCTGGGCATTGGGAATTTGGAATCCTCCGGTTCCACTCCCAAATTCCAATAGAATAACAGCCTTGCAGGCATGGGGATATTGGAATCCTCGAGTTCCCTTCCAAAAAGCCCATGGAATAACGACATTCTGGGTATTGAGAATTGACAATTTGCCCATTTCCCTCCCAGATCCCTAGGGAATAAGACAATTCCGGGTGTCAGGCATTTGGAATACTTCAGCTCCGCACCATAACTGCCATGGAATAACAGAATTCCAGGTGTCAGGAATTGAGCATCCTCCACTTCCCCTTCGAATTTCCCATGGAATCATGGCATTCTGGCTGTTGGCACTTTACAATCTCCCATACACCCTCCCAAATAACCACGAAATTCACAAGGAAGAACAGAATTCCAGATATCAGGAATGTATTATCCGCCAGCTCTCCACGCAATTTCCCATGGAATCATGGCATTCCTGGTGCAGGGAATCTTGACTCCTCCAGTTATCCTCCCAAATCCCCATATAAAAATGGCATTCTGCGTGTTGGGAATTAACAATCCCCCAGAAACCCACCCCAAATCCCACCACATTCCCAAAGAAAAGCAACTTTCCAGATGTCTGCAATTTGAAATATTCCAGTTCCCCACTCAAATTCCGATGGAACAACAGCATCCCAAGTGTCAGGAATTGGGAATCCTCCAGCTCCCTGAAAAAAAATTCCCATGGAATCATGGGATTCCAGGTGTGAGGAATTGAGAATGCCCCGTACAGCCTCCCAGATTCCCACCACATTCCCATGGAATAACAACATTCCAGATTTCAGGAACTGAGAATCATCCTCTTCCCCTCCCAAATTCCCATGGAAACATGGCATTCTGTTACTTTCTAATTTGGAACCCTCCATAAACTTTCCCAAAATCCCACCAAATTCCCATGCAATAGCGGCATTCCAAGTGTCAGGAATTTAGGATACCCCATTTCCGCATCCAAATTCCCATAGAATAACGGCCTTCCGGCTATCAGGAATTTCAAATCGTCCATACGGTCTCCCATATTCCCATGGAATAACGCATACCCAAGCATGGGGAATTGAGTTTCATCTAGTTCCATACCCCAATTCCCATGGAATAACAGCATTCTGGGAGCTGAGTACTTGGAAGCTGCCTGTTTCCCTCCCAAGTGCTTAGGGAATAATGGCATTCTGGGCATTGGGAACGTTGAATCCTCATGTTCCCCTTGCAAATTCCCATGAAATAACCAATTTAATGTGTTGGGAATTTGGAATGCTCCAGTTCCTCGCCCAAATTCCAATCAACCTGTAACAAAATCATGACACTATGTGTGTGCGAAATTTAGAATCCTCCACTTCCCCTTCCAAATTCCCAACAAAACCATGGAATAAGAGCAGTTCACTCATTGCTAATTTCAACTCCTCCTCTTCCTCTCCCAAATTTCCACCAAACTCGAATGGAAGAACGGCATTTTGTGTGTGCGAAATTTAGAATCCTCCACTTCCCCTTCCAAATTCCCATAGAATAGCTGCATTTCCGGTATGGGGATTTTCAAAACATCCATATGCCCACTTAAATTCCCACGACAACCTCGGAAAAACAGCATTCATGGTGTTGGGAATATGGTATCCGCCAATTTGCACTATCCAATTCCCAGCAAAACCATGCAATTACAGCACTCTGGGCATTGGGAATTTGGAATCCTCCGGTTCCACTCCCAAATTCCAATAGAATAACAGCCTTGCAGGCATGGGGATATTGGAATCCTCGAGTTCCCTTCCAAAAAGCCCATGGAATAACGACATTCTGGGTATTGAGAATTGACAATTTGCCCATTTCCCTCCCAGATCCCTAGGGAATAAGACAATTCCGGGTGTCAGGCATTTGGAATACTTCAGCTCCGCACCATAACTGCCATGGAATAACAGAATTCCAGGTGTCAGGAATTGAGCATCCTCCACTTCCCCTTCGAATTTCCCATGGAATCATGGCATTCTGGCTGTTGGCACTTTAGAATCTCCCATACAGCCTCCCAAATACCCAGGAAATTCACAAGGAATAACAGAATTCCAGATATCAGGAATCTATTATCCGCCAGCTCTCCACGCAATTTCCCATGGAATCATGGCATTCCTGGTGCAGGGAATCTTGACTCCTCCAGTTATCCTCCCAAATCGCCATAGAAATATGGCATTCTGCCTGTTGGGAATTAACAATCCCCCAGAAACCCACCCCAAATCCCACCACATTCCCAAAGAAAAGCAACTTTCCAGATGTCTGCATTTTGAAATATTCCAGTTCCCCACTCAAATTCCGATGGAACAACAGCATCCCAAGTGTCAGGAATTGGGAATGCTCCAGCTCCCTGAAAAAATTCCCATGGAATCATGGGATTCCAGGTGTGAGGAATTGAGAATGCCCCGTACAGCCTCCCAGATTCCCACCACATTCCCATGGAATAACAACATTCCAGATTTCAGGAACTGAGAATCATCCTCTTCCCCTCCCAAATTCCCATGGAAACATTGCATTCGGTTTTTCCGCAATTTGGAACCCCCCAGAAGCTGTCCCAAAATCCCACCAAATTCCCATGCAATAGCGGCATTCCAAGTATCAGGAATTTAGGATACCCCATTTCCGCATCCAAATTCCCATAGAATAACGGCCTTCCGGCTATCAGGAATTTTGAATCGTCCATACGGTCTCCCAAATTCCCATGGAATAACGCATACCCAAGCATGGGGAATTGAGTTTCATCTAGTTCCATACCCCAATTCCCATGGAATAACAGCATTCTGGGAGCTGAGGACTTGGAATCTGCCTATTTCCCTCCCAAATGTTTAGGGAATAATGGCATTCTGGGCATTGGGAAGGTTGAATCGTCATGTTGCCCTTGCAAATTCCCATGAAATAACCAATTTAATGTGTTGGGAATTTCGAATGCTCCAGTTCCTCGCCCAAATTCCAATCAACCTGTAACGAAATCATGACACTTATGTGTGTGCGAAATTTAGAATCCTCCACTTCCCCTTCCAAATTCCCAACAAAACCAGGGAATAAGAGCAGTTCACTCATTGCTAATTTCAACTCCTCCTCTTCCTCTCCCAAATTTCCACCAAACTCGAATGGAAGAACGGCATTTTGTGTGTGCGAAATTTAGAATCCTCCACTTCCCCTTCCAAATTCCCATAGAATAGCTGCATTCCGGGTATGGGGATTTTCAAAACATCCATATGCCCACTTAAATTCCCACGACAACCTCGGAAAAACAGCATTCATGGTGTTGGGAATATGGTATCCGCCATTTGCACTATCCAATTCCCAGCAAAACCATGCAATTACAGCACTCTGGGCATTGGGAATTTGGAATCCTCCGGTTCCACTCCCAAATTCCAATAGAATAACAGCTTTGCAGGCATGGGGATATTGGAATCCTCGAGTTCCCTTCCAAAAAGCCCATGGAATAACGACATTCTGGGTATTGAGAATTGAGAATTTGCCCATTTCCCTCCCAGATCCCTAGGGAGTAAGACACTTCCGGGTGTCACGTATTTCGAATCCTTCAAATCCGCACCATAACAGCCATGGAATAACAGAATTCCAGGTGTCAGGAATTGAGCATCCTCCACTTCCCCTTCGAATTTCCCATGGAATCATGGCATTCTGGCTGTTGGCACTTTAGAATCTCCCATACAGCCTCCCAAATACCCAGGAAATTCACAAGGAATAACAGAATTCCAGATATCAGGAATCTATTATCCGCCAGCTCTCCACGCAATTTCCCATGGAATCATGGCATTCCTGGTGCAGGGAATCTTGACTCCTCCAGTTATCCTCCCAAATCGCCATAGAAAAATGGCATTCTGCGTGTTGGGAATTAACAATCCCCCAGAAACCCACCCCAAATCCCAGCACATTCCCAAAGAAAAGCAACTTTCCAGATGTCTGCAATTTGAAATATTCCAGTTCCCCACTCAAATTCCGATGGAACAACAGCATCCCAAGTGTCAGGAATTGGGAACGCTCCAGCTCCCTGAAAAAAATTCCCATGGAATCATGGGATTCCAGGTGTGAGGAATTGAGAATGCCCCGTACAGCCTCCCAGATTCCCACCACATTCCCATGGAATAACAACATTCCAGATTTCAGGAACTGAGAATCATCCTCTTCCCCTCCCAAATTCCCATGGAAACATTGCATTCGGTTTTTCCGCAATTTGGAACCCCCCAGAAGCTGTCCCAAAATCCCACCAAATTCCCATGCAATAGCGGCATTCCAAGTATCAGGAATTTAGGATACCCCATTTCCGCATCCAAATTCCCATAGAATAACGGCCTTCCGGCTATCAGGAATTTTGAATCGTCCATACGGTCTCCCATATTCCCATGGAATAACGCATACCCAAGCATGGGGAATTGAGTTTCATCTAGTTCCATACCCCAATTCCCATGGAATAACAGCATTCTGGGAGCTGAGGACTTGGAATCTGCCTATTTCCCTCCCAAATGTTTAGGGAATAATGGCATTCTGGGCATTGGGAAGGTTGAATCGTCATGTTGCCCTTGCAAATTCCCATGAAATAACCAATTTAATGTGTTGGGAATTTCGAATGCTCCAGTTCCTCGCCCAAATTCCAATCAACCTGTAACGAAATCATGACACTATGTGTGTGCGAAATTTAGAATCCTCCACTTCCCCTTCCAAATTCCCAACAAAACCAGGGAATAAGAGCAGTTCACTCATTGCTAATTTCAACTCCTCCTCTTCCTCTCCCAAATTTCCACCAAACTCGAATGGAAGAACGGCATTTTGTGTGTGCCAAATTTAGAATCCTCCACTTCCCCTTCCAAATTCCCATAGAATAGCTGCATTCCGGGTATGGGGATTTTCAAAACATCCATATGCCCACTTAAATTCCCACGACAACCTCGGAAAAACAGCATTCATGGTGTTGGGAATATGGTATCCGCCATTTGCACTATCCAATTCCCAGCAAAACCATGCAATTACAGCACTCTGGGCATTGGGAATTTGGAATCCTCCGGTTCCACTCCCAAATTCCAATAGAATAACAGCTTTGCAGGCATGGGGATATTGGAATCCTCGAGTTCCCTTCCAAAAAGCCCATGGAATAACGACATTCTGGGTATTGAGAATTGAGAATTTGCCCATTTCCCTCCCAGATCCCTAGGGAGTAAGACACTTCCGGGTGTCACGTATTTCGAATCCTTCAAATCCGCACCATAACAGCCATGGAATAACAGAATTCCAGGTGTCAGGAATTGAGCATCCTCCACTTCCCCTTCGAATTTCCCATGGAATCATGGCATTCTGGCTGTTGGCACTTTAGAATCTCCCATACAGCCTCCCAAATAACCACGAAATTCACAAGGAAGAACAGAATTCCAGATATCAGGAATCTATTATCCGCCAGCTCTCCACGCAATTTCCCATGGAATCATGGCATTGCTGGTGCAGGGAATCTTGACTCCTCCACTTATCCTCCCAAATCGCCATAGAAATATGGCATTCTGCCTGTTGGGAATTAACAATCCCCCAGAAACCCACCCCAAATCCCACCACATTCCCAAAGAAAAGCAACTTTCCAGATGTCTGCATTTTGAAATATTCCAGTTCCCCACTCAAATTCCGATGGAACAACAGCATCCCAAGTGTCAGGAATTGGGAATGCTCCAGCTCCCGAAAAAATTCCCATGGAATCATGGGATTCCAGGTGTGAGCAATTGAGAATGCCCCGTACAGCCTCCCAGATTCCCACCACATTCCCATGGAATAACAACATTCCAGATTTCAGGAACTGAGAATCATCCTCTTCCCCTCCCAAATTCCCATGGAAACATTGCATTCGGTTTTTCTGCAATTTGGAACCCCCCAGAAGCTGTCCCAAAATCCCACCAAATTCCCATGCAATAGCGGCATTCCAAGTATCAGGAATTTAGGATACCCCATTTCCGCATCCAAATTCCCATAGAATAACGGCATTCCGGCTATCAGGAATTTTGAATCGTCCATAAGGTCCCCTATATTCCCATGGAATAACGCATACCCAAGCATGGGGAATTGAGTTTCATCTAGTTCCATACCCCAATTCCCATGGAATAACAGCATTCTGGGAGCGGAGGACTTGGAATCTGCCTGTTTCCTTCCCAAATGTTTAGGGAATAATGTCATTCTGGGCATTGGGAACGTTGAATCCTCATGTTGCCCTTGCAAATTCCCATGAAATAACCAATTTAATGAGTTGGGAATTTCGAATGCTCCAGTTCCTCGCCCAAATTCCAATCAACCTGTAACGAAATCATGACACTATGTGTGTGCCAAATTTAGAATCCTCCACTTCCCCTTCCAAATTCCCAACAAAACCAGGGAATAAGAGCAGTTCACTCATTGCTAATTTCAACTCCTCCTCTTCCTCTCCCAAATTTCCACCAAACTCGAATGGAAGAACGGCATTTTGTGTGTGCGAAATTTAGAATCCTCCACTTCCCCTTCCAAATTCCCATAGAATAGCTGCATTCCGGGTATGGGGATTTTCAAAACATCCATATGCCCACTTAAATTCCCACGACAACCTCGGAAAAACAGCATTCATGGTGTTGGGAATATGGTATCCGCCATTTGCACTATCCAATTCCCAGCAAAACCATGCAATTACAGCACTCTGGGCATTGGGAATTTGGAATCCTCCGGTTCCACTCCCAAATTCCAATAGAATAACAGCCTTGCAGGCATGGGGATATTGGAATCCTCGAGTTCCCTTCCAAAAAGCCCATGGAATAACGACATTCTGGGTATTGAGAATTGAGAATTTGCCCATTTCCCTCCCAGATCCCTAGGGAGTAAGACACTTCCGGGTGTCACGTATTTCGAATCCTTCAAATCCGCACCATAACAGCCATGGAATAACAGAATTCCAGGTGTCAGGAATTGAGCATCCTCCACTTCCCCTTCGAATTTCCCATGGAATCATGGCATTCTGGCTGTTGGCACTTTAGAATCTCCCATACAGCCTCCCAAATACCCAGGAAATTCACAAGGAATAACAGAATTCCAGATATCAGGAATCTATTATCTGCCAGCTCTCCACGCAATTTCCCATGGAATCATGGCATTCCTGGTGCAGGGAATCTTGACTCCTCCAGTTATCCTCCCAAATCGCCATAGAAAAATGGCATTCTGCGTGTTGGGAATTAACAATCCCCCAGAAACCCACCCCAAATCCCACCACATTCCCAAAGAAAAGCAACTTTCCAGATGTCTGCAATTTGAAATATTCCAGTTCCCCACTCAAATTCCGATGGAACAACAGCATCCCTAGTGTCAGGAATTGGGAATGCTCCAGCTCCCTGAAAAAAATTCCCATGGAATCATGGGATTCCAGGTGTGAGGAATTGAGAATGCCCCATACAGCCTCCCAGATTCCCACCACATTCCCATGGAATAACAACATTCCAGATTTCAGGAACTGAGAATCATCCTCTTCCCCTCCCAAATTCCCATGGAAACATTGCATTCGGTTTTTCCGCAATTTGGAACCCCCCAGAAGCTGTCCCAAAATCCCACCAAATTCCCATGCAATAGCGGCATTCCAAGTATCAGGAATTTAGGATACCCCATTTCCGCATCCAAATTCCCATAGAATAACGGCCTTCCGGCTATCAGGAATTTTGAATCGTCCATACGGTCTCCCATATTCCCATGGAATAACGCATACCCAAGCATGGGGAATTGAGTTTCATCTAGTTCCATACCCCAATTCCCATGGAATAACAGCATTCTGGGAGCGGAGGACTTGGAATCTGCCTATTTCCCTCCCAAATGTTTAGGGAATAATGGCATTCTGGGCATTGGGAAGGTTGAATCCTCATGTTGCCCTTGCAAATTCCCATGAAATAACCAATTTAATGTGTTGGGAATTTCGAATGCTCCAGTTCCTCGCCCAAATTCCAATCAACCTGTAACGAAATCATGACACTATGTGTGTGCGAAATTTAGAATCCTCCACTTCCCCTTCCAAATTCCCAACAAAACCAGGGAATAAGAGCAGTTCACTCATTGCTAATTTCAACTCCTCCTCTTCCTCTCCCAAATTTCCACCAAACTCGAATGGAAGAACGGCATTTTGTGTGTGCGAAATTTAGAATCCTCCACTTCCCCTTCCAAATTCCCATAGAATAGCTGCATTCCGGGTATGGGGATTTTCAAAACATCCATATGCCCACTTAAATTCCCACGACAACCTCGGAAAAACAGCATTCATGGTGTTGGGAATATGGTATCCGCCATTTGCACTATCCAATTCCCAGCAAAACCATGCAATGACAGCACTCTGGGCATTGGGAATTTGGAATCCTCCGGTTCCACTCCCAAATTCCAATAGAATAACAGCCTTGCAGGCATGGGGATATTGGAATCCTCGAGTTCCCTTCCAAAAAGCCCATGGAATAATGACATTCTGGGTATTGAGAATTGAGAATTTGCCCATTTCCCTCCCAGATCCCTAGGGAGTAAGACACTTCCGGGTGTCACGTATTTCGAATCCTTCAAATCCGCACCATAACAGCCATGGAATAACAGAATTCCAGGTGTCAGGAATTGAGCATCCTCCACTTCCCCTTCGAATTTCCCATGGAATCATGGCATTCTGGTTGTTGGCACTTTAGAATCTCCCATACAGCCTCCCAAATACCCAGGAAATTCACAAGGAATAACAGAATTCCAGATATCAGGAATGTATTATCCGCCAGCTCTCCACGCAATTTCCCATGGGATCATGGCATTGCTGGTGCAGGGAATCTTGACTCCTCCAGTTATCCTCCCAAATCGCCATAGAAAAATGGCATTCTGCGTGTTGGGAATTAACAATCCCCCAGAAACCCACCCCAAATCCCACCACATTCCCAAAGAAAAGCAACTTTCCAGATGTCTGCAATTTGAAATATTCCAGTTCCCCACTCAAATTCCGATGGAACAACAGCATCCCAAGTGTCAGGAATTGGGAATGCTCCAGCTCCCTGAAAAAAATTCCCATGGAATCATGGGATTTCAGGTGTGAGGAATTGAGAATGCCCCGTACAGCCTCCCAGATTCCCACCACATTCCCATGGAATAACAACATTCCAGATTTCAGGAACTGAGAATCATCCTCTTCCCCTCCCAAATTCCCATGGAAACATTGCATTCGGTTTTTCCGCAATTTGGAACCCCCCAGAAGCTGTCCCAAAATCCCACCAAATTCCCATGCAATAGCGGCATTCCAAGTATCAGGAATTTAGGATACCCCATTTCCGCATCCAAATTCCCATAGAATAACGGCATTCCGGCTATCAGGAATTTCGAATCGTCCATACGGTCTCCCATATTCCCATGGAATAACGCATACCCAAGCATGGGGAATTGAGTTTCATCTAGTTCCATACCCCAATTCCCATGGAATAACAGCATTCTGGGAGCTGAGGACTTGGAATCTGCCTATTTCCCTCCCAAATGTTTAGGGAATAATGGCATTCTGGGCATTGGGAAGGTTGAATCCTCATGTTGCCCTTGCAAATTCCCATGAAATAACCAATTTAATGTGTTGGGAATTTCGAATGCTCCAGTTCCTCGCCCAAATTCCAATCAACCTGTAACGAAATCATGACACTATGTGTGTGCCAAATTTAGAATCCTCCACTTCCCCTTCCAAATTCCCAACAAAACCAGGGAATAAGAGCAGTTCACTCATTGCTAATTTCAACTCCTCCTCTTCCTCTCCCAAATTTCCACCAAACTCGAATGGAAGAACGGCATTATAAGTGTGGGAAATTTAGAATCCTCCACTTCCCCTTCCAAATTCCCATAGAATAGCTGCATTCCGGGTATGGGGATTTTCAAAACATCCATATGCCCACTTAAATTCCCACGACAACCTCGGAAAAACAGCATTCATGGTGTTGGGAATATGGTATCCGCCATTTGCACTATCCAATTCCCAGCAAAACCATGCAATTACAGCACTCTGGGCATTGGGAATTTGGAATCCTCCGGTTCCACTCCCAAATTCCAATAGAATAACAGCCTTGCAGGCATGGGGATATTGGAATCCTCGAGTTCCCTTCCAAAAAGCCCATGGAATAACGACATTCTGGGTATTGAGAATTGACAATTTGCCCATTTCCCTCCCAGATCCCTAGGGAATAAGACACTTCCGGGTGTCACGTATTTCGAATCCTTCAAATCCGCACCATAACAGCCATGGAATAACAGAATTCCAGGTGTCAGGAATTGAGCATCCTCCACTTCCCCTTCGAATTTCCCATGGAATCATGGCATTCTGGCTGTTGGCACTTTAGAATCTCCCATACAGCCTCCCAAATACCCAAAAATTCACAAGGAATAACAGAATTCCAGATATCAGGAATCTATTATCCGCCAGCTCTCCACGCAATTTCCCATGGAATCATGGCATTGCTGGTGCAGGGAATCTTGACTCCTCCAGTTATCCTCCCAAATCGCCATAGAAAAATGGCATTCTGCGTGTTGGGAATTAACAATCCCCCAGAAACCCACCCCAAATCCCACCACATTCCCAAAGAAAAGCAACTTTCCAGATGTCTGCATTTTGAAATATTCCAGTTCCCCACTCAAATTCCGATGGAACAACAGCATCCCAAGTGTCAGGAATTGGGAATGCTCCAGCTCCCTGAAAAAAATTCCCATGGAATCATGGGATTCCAGGTGTGAGGAATTGAGAATGCCCCGTACAGCCTCCCAGATTCCCACCACATTCCCATGGAATAACAACATTCCAGATTTCAGGAACTGAGAATCATCCTCTTCCCCTCCCAAATTCCCATGGAAACATTGCATTCGGTTTTTCTGCAATTTGGAACCCCCCAGAAGCTGTCCCAAAATCCCACCAAATTCCCATGCAATAGCGGCATTCCAAGTATCAGGAATTTAGGATACCCCATTTCCGCATCCAAATTCCCATAGAATAACGGCCTTCCGGCTATCAGGAATTTCGAATCGTCCATACGGTCTCCCAAATTCCCATGGAATAACGCATACCCAAGCATGGGGAATTGAGTTTCATCTAGTTCCATACCCCAATTCCCATGGAATAACAGCATTCTGGGAGCTGAGGACTTGGAATCTGCCTATTTCCCTCCCAAATGTTTAGGGAATAATGGCATTCTGGGCATTGGGAAGGTTGAATCGTCATGTTGCCCTTGCAAATTCCCATGAAATAACGAATTTAATGTGTTGGGAATTTCGAATGCTCCAGTTCCTCGCCCAAATTCCAATCAACCTGTAACGAAATCATGACACTATGTGTGTGCGAAATTTAGAATCCTCCACTTCCCCTTCCAAATTCCCAACAAAACCATGGAATAAGAGCAGTTCACTCATTGCTAATTTCAACTCCTCCTCTTCCTCTCCCAAATTTCCACCAAACTCGAATGGAAGAACGGCATTTTGTGTGTGCGAAATTTAGAATCCTCCACTTCCCCTTCCAAATTCCCATAGAATAGCTGCATTCCGGGTATGGGGATTTTCAAAACATCCATATGCCCACTTAAATTCCCACGACAACCTCGGAAAAACAGCATTCATGGTGTTGGGAATATGGTATCCGCCATTTGCACTATCCAATTCCCAGCAAAACCATGCAATTACAGCACTCTGGGCATTGGGAATTTGGAATCCTCCGGTTCCACTCCCAAATTCCAATAGAATAACAGCCTTGCAGGCATGGGGATATTGGAATCCTCGAGTTCCCTTCCAAAAAGCCCATGGAATAACAACATTCTGGGTATTGAGAATTGAGAATTTGCCCATTTCCCTCCCAGATTTCTAGGGAGTAAGACACTTCCGGGTGTCACGTATTTCAAATCCTTCAAATCCGCACCATAACAGCCATGGAATAACAGAATTCCAGGTGTCAGGAATTGAGCATCCTCCACTTCCCCTTCGAATTTCCCATGGAATCATGGTATTCTGGCTGTTGGCACTTTAGAATCTCCCATACAGCCTCCCAAATACCCAGGAAATTCACAAGGAATAACAGAATTCCAGATATCAGGAATCTATTATCCGCCAGCTCTCCACGCAATTTCCCATGGAATCATGGCATTCCTGGTGCAGGGAATCTTGACTCCTCCAGTTATCCTCCCAAATCGCCATAGAAAAATGGCATTCTGCGTGTTGGGAATTAACAATCCCCCAGAAACCCACCCCAAATCCCACCACATTCCCAAAGAAAAGCAACTTTCCAGATGTCTGCAATTTGAAATATTCCAGTTCCCCACTCAAATTCCGATGGAACAACAGCATCCCAAGTGTCAGGAATTGGGAACGCTCCAGCTCCCTTAAAAAAATTCCCATGGAATCATGGGATTCCAGGTGTGAGGAATTGAGAATGCCCCGTACAGCCTCCCAGATTCCCACCACATTCCCATGGAATAACAACATTCCAGATTTCAGGAACTGAGAATCATCCTCTTCCCCTCCCAAATTCCCATGGAAACATTGCATTCGGTTTTTCCGCAATTTGGAACCCCCCAGAAGCTGTCCCAAAATCCCACCAAATTCCCATGCAATAGCGGCATTCCAAGTATCAGGAATTTAGGATACCCCATTTCCGCATCCAAATTCCCATAGAATAACGGCCTTCCGGCTATCAGGAATTTTGAATCGTCCATACGGTCTCCCATATTCCCATGGAATAACGCATACCCAAGCATGGGGAATTGAGTTTCATCTAGTTCCATACCCCAATTCCCATGGAATAACAGCATTCTGGGAGCGGAGGACTTGGAATCTGCCTGTTTCCCTCCCAAATGTTTAGGGAATAATGGCATTCTGGGCATTGGGAAGGTTGAATCCTCATGTTGCCCTTGCAAATTCCCATGAAATAACCAATTTAATGTGTTGGGAATTTCGAATGCTCCAGTTCCTCGCCCAAATTCCAATCAACCTGTAACGAAATCATGACACTATGTGTGTGCGAAATTTAGAATCCTCCACTTCCCCTTCCAAATTCCCAACAAAACCATGGAATAAGAGCAGTTCACTCATTGCTAATTTCAACTCCTCCTCTTCCTCTCCCAAATTTCCACCAAACTCGAATGGAAGAACGGCATTTTGTGTGTGCGAAATTTAGAATCCTCCACTTCCCCTTCCAAATTCCCATAGAATAGCTGCATTCCGGGTATGGGGATTTTCAAAACATCCATATGCCCACTTAAATTCCCACGACAACCTCGGAAAAACAGCATTCATGGTGTTGGGAATATGGTATCCGCCATTTGCACTATCCAATTCCCAGCAAAACCATGCAATTACAGCACTCTGGGCATTGGGAATTTGGAATCCTCCGGTTCCACTCCCAAATTCCAATAGAATAACAGCCTTGCAGGCATGGGGATATTGGAATCCTCGAGTTCCCTTCCAAAAAGCCCATGGAATAACGACATTCTGGGTATTGAGAATTGACAATTTGCCCATTTCCCTCCCAGATCCCTAGGGAATAAGACAATTCCGGGTGTCACGTATTTCGAATCCTTCAAATCCGCACCATAACAGCCATGGAATAACAGAATTCCAGGTGTCAGGAATTGAGCATCCTCCACTTCCCCTTCGAATTTCCCATGGAATCATGGCATTCTGGCTGTTGGCACTTTAGAATCTCCCATACAGCCTCCCAAATACCCAGGAAATTCACAAGGAATAACAGAATTCCAGATATCAGGAATCTATTATCCGCCAGCTCTCCACGCAATTTCCCATGGAATCATGGCATTGCTGGTGCAGGGAATCTTGACTCCTGCAGTTATCCTCCCAAATCGCCATAGAAAAATGGCATTCTGCGTGTTGGGAATTAACAATCCCCCAGAAACCCACCCCAAATCCCACCACATTCCCAAAGAAAAGCAACTTTCCAGATGTCTGCATTTTGAAATATTCCAGTTCCCCACTCAAATTCCGATGGAACAACAGCATCCCAAGTGTCAGGAATTGGGAATGCTCCAGCTCCCTGAAAAAAATTCCCATGGAATCATGGGATTCCAGGTGTGAGGAATTGAGAATGCCCCGTACAGCCTCCCAGATTCCCACCACATTCCCATGGAATAACAACATTCCAGATTTCAGGAACTGAGAATCATCCTCTTCCCCTCCCAAATTCCCATGGAAACATTGCATTCGGTTTTTCTGCAATTTGGAACCCCCCAGAAGCTGTCCCAAAATCCCACCAAATTCCCATGCAATAGCGGCATTCCAAGTATCAGGAATTTAGGATACCCCATTTCCGCATCCAAATTCCCATAGAATAACGGCATTCCGGCTATCAGGAATTTCGAATCGTCCATACGGTCTCCCAAATTCCCATGGAATAACGCATACCCAAGCATGGGGAATTGAGTTTCATCTAGTTCCATACCCCAATTCCCATGGAATAACAGCATTCTGGGAGCTGAGGACTTGGAATCTGCCTATTTCCCTCCCAAATGTTTAGGGAATAATGGCATTCTGGGCATTGGGAAGGTTGAATCCTCATGTTGCCCTTGCAAATTCCCATGAAATAACGAATTTAATGTGTTGGGAATTTCGAATGCTCCAGTTCCTCGCACAAAATTCCAATCAACCTGTAACGAAATCATGACACTATGTGTGTGCGAAATTTAGAATCCTCCACTTCCCCTTCCAAATTCCCAACAAAACCAGGGAATAAGAGCAGTTCACTCATTGCTAATTTCAACTCCTCCTCTTCCTCTCCCAAATTTCCACCAAACTCGAATGGAAGACCGGCATTATAAGTGTGGGAAATTTAGAATCCTCCACTTCCCCTTCCAAATTCCCATAGAATAGCTGCATTCCGGGTATGGGGATTTTCAAAACATCCATATGCCCACTTAAATTCCCACGACAACCTCGGAAAAACAGCATTCATGGTGTTGGGAATATGGTATCCGCCATTTGCACTATCCAATTCCCAGCAAAACCATGCAATTACAGCACTCTGGGCATTGGGAATTTGGAATCCTCCGGTTCCACTCCCAAATTCCAATAGAATAACAGCCTTGCAGGCATGGGGATATTGGAATCCTCGAGTTCCCTTCCAAAAAGCCCATGGAATAACGACATTCTGGGTATTGAGAATTGACAATTTGCCCATTTCCCTCCCAGATCCCTAGGGAATAAGACAATTCCGGGTGTCACGTATTTCGAATCCTTCAAATCCGCACCATAACAGCCATGGAATAACAGAATTCCAGGTGTCAGGAATTGAGCATCCTCCACTTCCCCTTCGAATTTCCCATGGAATCATGGCATTCTGGTTGTTGGCACTTTAGAATCTCCCATACAGCCTCCCAAATACCCAGGAAATTCACAAGGAATAACAGAATTCCAGATATCAGGAATGTATTATCCGCCAGCTCTCCACGCAATTTCCCATGGAATCATGGCATTGCTGGTGCAGGGAATCTTGACTCCTCCAGTTATCCTCCCAAATCGCCATAGAAAAATGGCATTCTGCCTGTTAGGAATTAACAATCCCCCAGAAATCCACCCCAAATCCCACCACATTCCCAAAGAAAAGCAACTTTCCAGATGTCTGCATTTTGAAATATTCCAGTTCCCCACTCAAATTCCGATGGAACAACAGCATCCCAAGTGTCAGGAATTGGGAATGCTCCAGCTCCCTGAAAAAATTCCCATGGAATCATGGGATTCCAGGTGTGAGGAATTGAGAATGCCCCGTACAGCCTCCCAGATTCCCACCACATTCCCATGGAATAACAACATTCCAGATTTCAGGAACTGAGAATCATCCTCTTCCCCTCCCAAATTCCCATGGAAACATTGCATTCGGTTTTTCCGCAATTTGGAACCCCCCAGAAGCTGTCCAAAAATCCCACCAAATTCCCATGCAATAGCGGCATTCCAAGTATCAGGAATTTAGGATACCCCATTTCCGCATCCAAATTCCCATAGAATAACGGCATTCCGGCTATCAGGAATTTCGAATCGTCCATACGGTCTCCCAAATTCCCATGGAATAACGCATACCCAAGCATGGGGAATTGAGTTTCATCTAGTTCCATACCCCAATTCCCATGGAATAACAGCATTCTGGGAGCTGAGGACTTGGAATCTGCCTATTTCCCTCCCAAATGTTTAGGGAATAATGGCATTCTGGGCATTGGGAAGGTTGAATCGTCATGTTGCCCTTGCAAATTCCCATGAAATAACCAATTTAATGTGTTGGGAATTTCGAATGCTCCAGTTCCTCGCCCAAATTCCAATCAACCTGTAACGAAATCATGACACTATGTGTGTGCCAAATTTAGAATCCTCCACTTCCCCTTCCAAATTCCCAACAAAACCATAAAATAAGAGCAGTTCCCTCATTGCTAATTTCAACTCCTCCTCTCCCTCTCCCAAATTTCCACCAAACTCGAATGGAAGAACGGCATTATAAGTGTGGGAAATTTAGAATCCTCCACTTCCCCTTCCAAATTCCCATAGAATAGCTGCATTCCGGGTATGGGGATTTTCAAAACATCCATATGCCCACTTAAATTCCCACGACAACCTCGGAAAAACAGCATTCATGGTGTTGGGAATATGGTATCCGCCATTTGCACTATCCAATTCCCAGCAAAACCATGCAATTACAGCACTCTGGGCATTGGGAATTTGGAATCCTCCGGTTCCACTCCCAAATTCCAATAGAATAACAGCCTTGCAGGCATGGGGATATTGGAATCCTCGAGTTCCCTTCCAAAAAGCCCATGGAATAACGACATTCTGGGTATTGAGAATTGACAATTTGCCCATTTCCCTCCCAGATCCCTAGGGAATAAGACACTTCCGGGTGTCACGTATTTCAAATCCTTCAAATCCGCACCATAACAGCCATGGAATAACAGAATTCCAGGTGTCAGGAATTGAGCATCCTCCACTTCCCCTTCGAATTTCCCATGGAATCATGGCATTCTGGCTGTTGGCACTTTAGAATCTCCCATACAGCCTCCCAAATACCCAGGAAATTCACAAGGAATAACAGAATTCCAGATATCAGGAATCTATTATCCGCCAGCTCTCCACGCAATTTCCCATGGAATCATGGCATTGCTGGTGCAGGGAATCTTGACTCCTCCAGTTATCCTCCCAAATCGCCATAGAAAAATGGCATTCTGCGTGTTGGGAATTAACAATCCCCCAGAAACCCACCCCAAATCCCACCACATTCCCAAAGAAAAGCAACTTTCCAGATGTCTGCATTTTGAAATATTCCAGTTCCCCACTCAAATTCCGATGGAACAACAGCATCCCAAGTGTCAGGAATTGGGAATGCTCCAGCTCCCTGAAAAAAATTCCCATGGAATCATGGGATTCCAGGTGTGAGGAATTGAGAATGCCCCGTACAGCCTCCCAGATTCCCACCACATTCCCATGGAATAACAACATTCCAGATTTCAGGAACTGAGAATCATCCTCTTCCCCTCCCAAATTCCCATGGAAACATTGCATTCGGTTTTTCTGCAATTTGGAACCCCCCAGAAGCTGTCCCAAAATCCCACCAAATTCCCATGCAATAGCGGCATTCCAAGTATCAGGAATTTAGGATACCCCATTTCCGCATCCAAATTCCCATAGAATAACGGCCTTCCGGCTATCAGGAATTTTGAATCGTCCATACGGTCTCCCATATTCCCATGGAATAACGCATACCCAAGCATGGGGAATTGAGTTTCATCTAGTTCCATACCCCAATTCCCATGGAATAACAGCATTCTGGGAGCGGAGGACTTGGAATCTGCCTGTTTCCCTCCCAAATGTTTAGGGAATAATGGCATTCTGGGCATTGGGAAGGTTGAATCCTCATGTTGCCCTTGCAAATTCCCATGAAATAACCAATTTAATGTGTTGGGAATTTCGAATGCTCCAGTTCCTCGCCCAAATTCCAATCAACCTGTAACGAAATCATGACACTATGTGTGTGCGAAATTTAGAATCCTCCACTTCCCCTTCCAAATTCCCAACAAAACCATGGAATAAGAGCAGTTCACTCATTGCTAATTTCAACTCCTCCTCTTCCTCTCCCAAATTTCCACCAAACTCGAATGGAAGAACGGCATTTTGTGTGTGCGAAATTTAGAATCCTCCACTTCCCCTTCCAAATTCCCATAGAATAGCTGCATTCCGGGTATGGGGATTTTCAAAACATCCATATGCCCACTTAAATTCCCACGACAACCTCGGAAAAACAGCATTCATGGTGTTGGGAATATGGTATCCGCCATTTGCACTATCCAATTCCCAGCAAAACCATGCAATGACAGCACTCTGGGCATTGGGAATTTGGAATCCTCCGGTTCCACTCCCAAATTCCAATAGAATAACAGCCTTGCAGGCATGGGGATATTGGAATCCTCGAGTTCCCTTCCAAAAAGCCCATGGAATAACGACATTCTGGGTATTGAGAATTGAGAATTTGCCCATTTCCCTCCCAGATCCCTAGGGAATAAGACACTTCCGGGTGTCACGTATTTCAAATCCTTCAAATCCGCACCATAACAGCCATGGAATAACAGAATTCCAGGTGTCAGGAATTGAGCATCCTCCACTTCCCCTTCGAATTTCCCATGGAATCATGGCATTCTGGCTGTTGGCACTTTAGAATCTCCCATACAGCCTCCCAAATACCCAGGAAATTCACAAGGAATAACAGAATTCCAGATATCAGGAATCTATTATCCGCCAGCTCTCCACGCAATTTCCCATGGAATCATGGCATTCCTGGTGCAGGGAATCTTGACTCCTCCAGTTATCCTCCCAAATCGCCATAGAAAAATGGCATTCTGCGTGTTGGGAATTAACAATCCCCCAGAAACCCACCCCAAATCCCACCACATTCCCAAAGAAAAGCAACTTTCCAGATGTCTGCAATTTGAAATATTCCAGTTCCCCACTCAAATTCCGATGGAACAACAGCATCCCTAGTGTCAGGAATTGGGAATGCTCCAGCTCCCTGAAAAAATTCCCATGGAATCATGGGATTCCAGGTATGAGGAATTGAGAATGCCCCGTACAGCCTCCCAGATTCCCACCACATTCCCATGGAATAACAACATTCCAGATTTCAGGAACTGAGAATCATCCTCTTCCCCTCCCAAATTCCCATGGAAACATTGCATTCGGTTTTTCCACAATTTGGAACCCCCCAGAAGCTGTCCCAAAATCCCACCAAATTCCCATGCAATAGCGGCATTCCAAGTATCAGGAATTTAGGATACCCCATTTCCGCATCCAAATTCCCATAGAATAACGGCCTTCCGGCTATCAGGAATTTTGAATCGTCCATACGGTCTCCCATATTCCCATGGAATAACGCATACCCAAGCATGGGGAATTGAGTTTCATCTAGTTCCATACCCCAATTCCCATGGAATAACAGCATTCTGGGAGCGGAGGACTTGGAATCTGCCTGTTTCCCTCCCAAATGTTTAGGGAATAATGGCATTCTGGGCATTGGGAAGGTTGAATCCTCATGTTGCCCTTGCAAATTCCCATGAAATAACCAATTTAATGTGTTGGGAATTTCGAATGCTCCAGTTCCTCGCACAAAATTCCAATCAACCTGTAACGAAATCATGACACTATGTGTGTGCGAAATTTAGAATCCTCCACTTCCCCTTCCAAATTCCCAACAAAACCATGGAATAAGAGCAGTTCACTCATTTCTAATTTCAACTCCTCCTCTTCCTCTCCCAAATTTCCACCAAACTCGAATGGAAGAACGGCATTTTGTGTGTGCGAAATTTAGAATCCTCCACTTCCCCTTCCAAATTCCCATAGAATAGCTGCATTCCGGGTATGGGGATTTTCAAAACATCCATATGCCCACTTAAATTCCCACGACAACCTCGGAAAAACAGCATTCATGGTGTTGGGAATATGGTATCCGCCATTTGCACTATCCAATTCCCAGCAAAACCATGCAATTACAGCACTTTGGGCATTGGGAATTTGGAATCCTCCGGTTCCACTCCCAAATTCCAATAGAATAACAGCCTTGCAGGCATGGGGATATTGGAATCCTCGAGTTCCCTTCCAAAAAGCCCATGGAATAACGACATTCTGGGTATTGAGAATTGAGAATTTGCCCATTTCCCTCCCAGATCCCTAGGGAATAAGACAATTCCGGGTGTCATGTATTTCGAATCCTTCAAATCCGCACCATAACAGCCATGGAATAACAGAATTCCAGGTGTCAGGAATTGAGCATCCTCCACTTCCCCTTCGAATTTCCCATGGATTCATGTCATTCTGGCTGTTGGCACTTTAGAATCTCCCATACAGCCTCCCAAATACCCAGGAAATTCACAAGGAATAACAGAATTCCAGATATCAGGAATCTATTATCCGCCAGCTCTCCACGCAATTTCCCATGGAATCATGGCATTGCTGGTGCAGGGAATCTTGACTCCTGCAGTTATCCTCCCAAATCGCCATAGAAAAATGGCATTCTGCGTGTTGGGAATTAACAATCCCCCAGAAACCCACCCCAAATCCCACCACATTCCCAAAGAAGAGCAACTTTCCAGATGTCTGCAATTTGAAATATTCCAGTTCCCCACTCAAATTCCGATGGAACAACAGCATCCCTAGTGTCAGGAATTGGGAATCCTCCAGCTTCCTGAAAAAAATTCCCATGGAATCATGGGATTCCAGGTGTGAGGAATTGAGAATGCCCCATACAGCCTCCCAGATTCCCACCACATTCCCATGGAATAACAACATTCCAGATTTCAGGAACTGAGAATCATCCTCTTCCCCTCCCAAATTCCCATGGAAACATTGCATTCGGTTTTTCTGCAATTTGGAACCCCCCAGAAGCTGTCCCAAAATCCCACCAAATTCCCATGCAATAGCGGCATTCCAAGTATCAGGAATTTAGGATACCCCATTTCCGCATCCAAATTCCCATAGAATAACGGCATTCCGGCTATCAGGAATTTTGAATCGTCCATACGGTCTCCCAAATTCCCATGGAATAACGCATACCCAAGCATGGGGAATTGAGTTTCATCTAGTTCCATACCCCAATTCCCATGGAATAACAGCATTCTGGGAGCTGAGGACTTGGAATCTGCCTATTTCCCTCCCAAATGTTTAGGGAATAATGGCATTCTGGGCATTGGGAAGGTTGAATCGTCATGTTGCCCTTGCAAATTCCCATGAAATAACCAATTTAATGTGTTGGGAATTTCGAATGCTCCAGTTCCTCGCCCAAATTCCAATCAACCTGTAACGAAATCATGACACTATGTGTGTGCGAAATTTAGAATCCTCCACTTCCCCTTCCAAATTCCCAACAAAACCATGGAATAAGAGCAGTTCACTCATTGCTAATTTCAACTCCTCCTCTTCCTCTCCCAAATTTCCACCAAACTCGAATGGAAGAACGGCATTTTGTGTGTGCGAAATTTAGAATCCTCCACTTCCCCTTCCAAATTCCCATAGAATAGCTGCATTCCGGGTATGGGGATTTTCAAAACATCCATATGCCCACTTAAATTCCCACGACAACCTCGGAAAAACAGCATTCATGGTGTTGGGAATATGGTATCCGCCATTTGCACTATCCAATTCCCAGCAAAACCATGCAATTACAGCACTCTGGGCATTGGGAATTTGGAATCCTCCGGTTCCACTCCCAAATTCCAATAGAATAACAGCCTTGCAGGCATGGGGATATTGGAATCCTCGAGTTCCCTTCCAAAAAGCCCATGGAATAACAACATTCTGGGTATTGAGAATTGAGAATTTGCCCATTTCCCTCCCAGATCCCTAGGGAATAAGACACTTCCGGGTGTCACGTATTTCGAATCCTTCAAATCCGCACCATAACAGCCATGGAATAACAGAATTCCAGGTGTCAGGAATTGAGCATCCTCCACTTCCCCTTCGAATTTCCCATGGATTCATGTCATTCTGGGTGTTGGCACTTTAGAATCTCCCATACAGCCTCCCAAATACCCAGGAAATTCACAAGGAATAACAGAATTCCAGATATCAGGAATCTATTATCCGCCAGCTCTCCACGCAATTTCCCATGGAATCATGGCATTCCTGGTGCAGGGAATCTTGACTCCTCCAGTTATCCTCCCAAATCGCCATAGAAAAATGGCATTCTGCGTGTTGGGAATTAACAATCCCCCAGAAACCCACCCCAAATCCCACCACATTCCCAAAGAAAAGCAACTTTCCAGATGTCTGCAATTTGAAATATTCCAGTTCCCCACTCAAATTCCGATGGAACAACAGCATCCCAAGTGTCAGGAATTGGGAACGCTCCAGCTCCCTGAAAAAAATTCCCATGGAATCATGGGATTCCAGGTGTGAGGAATTGAGAATGCCCCGTACAGCCTCCCAGATTCCCACCACATTCCCATGGAATAACAACATTCCAGATTTCAGGAACTGAGAATCATCCTCTTCCCCTCCCAAATTCCCATGGAAACATTGCATTCGGTTTTTCCGCAATTTGGAACCCCCCAGAAGCTGTCCCAAAATCCCACCAAATTCCCATGCAATAGCGGCATTCCAAGTATCAGGAATTTAGGATACCCCATTTCCGCATCCAAATTCCCATAGAATAACGGCCTTCCGGCTATCAGGAATTTCGAATCGTCCATACGGTCTCCCATATTCCCATGGAATAACGCATACCCAAGCATGGGGAATTGAGTTTCATCTAGTTCCATACCCCAATTCCCATGGAATAACAGCATTCTGGGAGCTGAGGACTTGGAATCTGCCTGTTTCCCTCCCAAATGTTTAGGGAATAATGGCATTCTGGGCATTGGGAAGGTTGAATCCTCATGTTGCCCTTGCAAATTCCCATGAAATAACCAATTTAATGTGTTGGGAATTTCGAATGCTCCAGTTCCTCGCACAAAATTCCAATCAACCTGTAACGAAATCATGACACTATGTGTGTGCGAAATTTAGAATCCTCCACTTCCCCTTCCAAATTCCCAACAAAACCATGGAATAAGAGCAGTTCACTCATTGCTAATTTCAACTCCTCCTCTCCCTCTCCCAAATTTCCACCAAACTCGAATGGAAGAACGGCATTATAAGTGTGGGAAATTTAGAATCCTCCACTTCCCCTTCCAAATTCCCATAGAATAGCTGCATTCCGGGTATGGGGATTTTCAAAACATCCATATGCCCACTTAAATTCCCACGACAACCTCGGAAAAACAGCATTCATGGTGTTGGGAATATGGTATCCGCCATTTGCACTATCCAATTCCCAGCAAAACCATGCAATTACAGCACTCTGGGCATTGGGAATTTGGAATCCTCCGGTTCCACTCCCAAATTCCAATAGAATAACAGCCTTGCAGGCATGGGGATATTGGAATCCTCGAGTTCCCTTCCAAAACGCCCATGGAATAACGACATTCTGGGTATTGAGAATTGACAATTTGCCCATTTCCCTCCCAGATCCCTAGGGAGTAAGACACTTCCGGGTGTCACGTATTTCGAATCCTTCAAATCCGCACCATAACAGCCATGGAATAACAGAATTCCAGGTGTCAGGAATTGAGCATCCTCCACTTCCCCTTCGAATTTCCCATGGAATCATGGCATTCTGGCTGTTGGCACTTTAGAATCTCCCATACAGCCTCCCAAATACCCAGGAAATTCACAAGGAATAACAGAATTCCAGATATCAGGAATGTATTATCCGCCAGCTCTCCACGCAATTTCCCATGGAATCATGGCATTCCTGGTGCAGGGAATCTTGACTCCTGCAGTTATCCTCCCAAATCGCCATAGAAAAATGGCATTCTGCGTGTTGGGAATTAACAATCCCCCAGAAACCCACCCCAAATCCCACCACATTCCCAAAGAAAAGCAACTTTCCAGATGTCTGCAATTTGAAATATTCCAGTTCCCCACTCAAATTCCGATGGAACAACAGCATCCCTAGTGTCAGGAATTGGGAATCCTCCAGCTTCCTGAAAAAAATTCCCATGGAATCATGGGATTCCAGGTGTGAGGAATTGAGAATGCCCCATACAGCCTCCCAGATTCCCACCACATTCCCATGGAATAACAACATTCCAGATTTCAGGAACTGAGAATCATCCTCTTCCCCTCCCAAATTCCCATGGAAACATTGCATTCGGTTTTTCTGCAATTTGGAACCCCCCAGAAGCTGTCCCAAAATCCCACCAAATTCCCATGCAATAGCGGCATTCCAAGTATCAGGAATTTAGGATACCCCATTTCCGCATCCAAATTCCCATAGAATAACGGCCTTCCGGCTATCAGGAATTTTGAATCGTCCATACGGTCTCCCAAATTCCCATGGAATAACGCATACCCAAGCATGGGGAATTGAGTTTCATCTAGTTCCATACCCCAATTCCCATGGAATAACAGCATTCTGGGAGCTGAGGACTTGGAATCTGCCTATTTCCCTCCCAAATGTTTAGGGAATAATGGCATTCTGGGCATTGGGAAGGTTGAATCCTCATGTTGCCCTTGCAAATTCCCATGAAATAACCAATTTAATGTGTTGGGAATTTCGAATGCTCCAGTTCCTCGCCCAAATTCCAATCAACCTGTAACGAAATCATGACACTATGTGTGTGCGAAATTTAGAATCCTCCACTTCCCCTTCCAAATTCCCAACAAAACCAGGGAATAAGAGCAGTTCACTCCTTGCTAATTTCAACTCCTCCTCTTCCTCTCCCAAATTTCCACCAAACTCGAATGGAAGAACGGCATTTTGTGTGTGCGAAATTTAGAATCCTCCACTTCCCCTTCCAAATTCCCATAGAATTGCTGCATTCCGGGTATGGGGATTTTCAAAACATCCATATGCCCACTTAAATTCCCACGACAACCTCGGAAAAACAGCATTCATGGTGTTGGGAATATGGTATCCGCCATTTGCACTATCCAATTCCCAGCAAAACCATGCAATTACAGCACTCTGGGCATTGGGAATTTGGAATCCTCCGGTTCCACTCCCAAATTCCAATAGAATAACAGCCTTGCAGGCATGGGGATATTGGAATCCTCGAGTTCCCTTCCAAAACGCCCATGGAATAACGACATTCTGGGTATTGAGAATTGAGAATTTGCCCATTTCCCTCCCAGATCCCTAGGGAGTAAGACACTTCCGGGTGTCACCTATTTCGAATCCTTCAAATCCGCACCATAACAGCCATGGAATAACAGAATTCCAGGTGTCAGGAATTGAGCATCCTCCACTTCCCCTTCGAATTTCCCATGGAATCATGGCATTCTGGCTGTTGGCACTTCAGAATCTCCCATACAGCCTCCCAAATACCCAGGAAATTCACAAGGAATAACAGAATTCCAGATATCAGGAATCTATTATCCGCCAGCTCTCCACGCAATTTCCCATGGAATCATGGCATTCCTGGTGCAGGGAATCTTGACTCCTCCAGTTATCCTCCCAAATCGCCATAGAAAAATGGCATTCTGCGTGTTGGGAATTAACAATCCCCCAGAAACCCACCCCAAATCCCACCACATTCCCAAAGAAAAGCAACTTTCCAGATGTCTGCAATTTGAAATATTCCAGTTCCCCACTCAAATTCCGATGGAACAACAGCATCCCTAGTGTCAGGAATTGGGAATCCTCCAGCTTCCTGAAAAAAATTCCCATGGAATCATGGGATTCCAGGTGTGAGGAATTGAGAATGCCCCATACAGCCTCCCAGATTCCCACCACATTCCCATGGAATAACAACATTCCAGATTTCACGAACTGAGAATCATCCTCTTCCCCTCCCAAATTCCCATGGAAACATTGCATTCGGTTTTTCTGCAATTTGGAACCCCCCAGAAGCTGTCCCAAAATCCCACCAAATTCCCATGCAATAGCGGCATTCCAAGTATCAGGAATTTAGGATACCCCATTTCCGCATCCAAATTCCCATAGAATAACGGCCTTCCGGCTATCAGGAATTTTGAATCGTCCATACGGTCTCCCAAATTCCCATGGAATAACGCATACCCAAGCATGGGGAATTGAGTTTCATCTAGTTCCATACCCCAATTCCCATGGAATAACAGCATTCTGGGAGCTGAGGACTTGGAATCTGCCTATTTCCCTCCCAAATGTTTAGGGAATAATGGCATTCTGGGCATTGGGAAGGTTGAATCGTCATGTTGCCCTTGCAAATTCCCATGAAATAACGAATTTAATGTGTTGGGAATTTCGAATGCTCCAGTTCCTCGCCCAAATTCCAATCAACCTGTAACGAAATCATGACACTATGTGTGTGCGAAATTTAGAATCCTCCACTTCCCCTTCCAAATTCCCAACAAAACCAGGGAATAAGAGCAGTTCACTCATTGCTAATTTCAACTCCTCCTCTTCCTCTCCCAAATTTCCACCAAACTCGAATGGAAGAACGGCATTTTGTGTGTGCGAAATTTAGAATCCTCCACTTCCCCTTCCAAATTCCCATAGAATAGCTGCATTCCGGGTATGGGGATTTTCAAAACATCCATATGCCCACTTAAATTCCCACGACAACCTCGGAAAAACAGCATTCATGGTGTTGGGAATATGGTATCCGCCATTTGCACTATCCAATTCCCAGCAAAACCATGCAATTACAGCACTCTGGGCATTGGGAATTTGGAATCCTCCGGTTCCACTCCCAAATTCCAATAGAATAACAGCCTTGCAGGCATGGGGATATTGGAATCCTCGAGTTCCCTTCCAAAAAGCCCATGGAATAACGACATTCTGGGTATTGAGAATTGAGAATTTGCCCATTTCCCTCCCAGATCCCTAGGGAATAAGACACTTCCGGGTGTCACGTATTTCGAATCCTTCAAATCCGCACCATAACAGCCATGGAATAACAGAATTCCAGGTGTCAGGAATTGAGCATCCTCCACTTCCCCTTCGAATTTCCCATGGATTCATGTCATTCTGGGTGTTGGCACTTTAGAATCTCCCATACACCCTCCCAAATACCCAGGAAATTCACAAGGAATAACAGAATTCCAGATATCAGGAATCTATTATCCGCCAGCTCTCCACGCAATTTCCCATGGAATCATGGCATTGCTGGTGCAGGGAATCTTGACTCCTCCAGTTATCCTCCCAAATCGCCATAGAAAAATGGCATTCTGCGTGTTGGGAATTAACAATCCCCCAGAAACCCACCCCAAATCCCACCACATTCCCAAAGAAAAGCAACTTTCCAGATGTCTGCAATTTGAAATATTCCAGTTCCCCACTCAAATTCCGATGGAACAACAGCATCCCTAGTGTCAGGAATTGGGAATGCTCCAGCTCCCTGAAAAAAATTCCCATGGAATCATGGGATTCCAGGTGTGAGGAATTGAGAATGCCCCATACAGCCTCCCAGATTCCCACCACATTCCCATGGAATAACAACATTCCAGATTTCAGGAACTGAGAATCATCCTCTTCCCCTCCCAAATTCCCATGGAAACATTGCATTCGGTTTTTCCGCAATTTGGAACCCCCCAGAAGCTGTCCCAAAATCCCACCAAATTCCCATGCAATAGCGGCATTCCAAGTATCAGGAATTTAGGATACCCCATTTCCGCATCCAAATTCCCATAGAATAACGGCCTTCCGGCTATCAGGAATTTTGAATCGTCCATATGGTCTCCCAAATTCCCATGGAATAACGCATACCCAAGCATGGGGAATTGAGTTTCATCTAGTTCCATACCCCAATTCCCATGGAATAACAGCATTCTGGGAGCGGAGGACTTGGAATCTGCCTGTTTCCCTCCCAAATGTTTAGGGAATAATGGCATTCTGGGCATTGGGAAGGTTGAATCCTCATGTTGCCCTTGCAAATTCCCATGAAATAACCAATTTAATGTGTTGGGAATTTCGAATGCTCCAGTTCCTCGCCCAAATTCCAATCAACCTGTAACGAAATCATGACACTATGTGTGTGCGAAATTTAGAATCCTCCACTTCCCCTTCCAAATTCCCAACAAAACCAGGGAATAAGAGCAGTTCACTCATTGCTAATTTCAACTCCTCCTCTTCCTCTCCCAAATTTCCACCAAACTCGAATGGAAGAACGGCATTTTGTGTGTGCGAAATTTAGAATCCTCCACTTCCCCTTCCAAATTCCCATAGAATAGCTGCATTCCGGGTATGGGGATTTTCAAAACATCCATATGCCCACTTAAATTCCCACGACAACCTCGGAAAAACAGCATTCATGGTGTTGGGAATATGGTATCCGCCATTTGCACTATCCAATTCCCAGCAAAACCATGCAATTACAGCACTCTGGGCATTGGGAATTTGGAATCCTCCGGTTCCACTCCCAAATTCCAATAGAATAACAGCCTTGCAGGCATGGGGATATTGGAATCCTCGAGTTCCCTTCCAAAAAGCCCATGGAATAACGACATTCTGGGTATTGAGAATTGAGAATTTGCCCATTTCCCTCCCAGATCCCTAGGGAGTAAGACACTTCCGGGTGTCACGTATTTCGAATCCTTCAAATCCGCACCATAACAGCCATGGAATAACAGAATTCCAGGTGTCAGGAATTGAGCATCCTCCACTTCCCCTTCGAATTTCCCATGGAATCATGGCATTCTGGCTGTTGGCACTTTAGAATCTCCCATACACCCTCCCAAATACCCAGGAAATTCACAAGGAATAACAGAATTCCAGATATCAGGAATCCATTATCCGCCAGCTCTCCACGCAATTTCCCATGGAATCATGGCATTGCTGGTGCAGGGAATCTTGACTCCTGCAGTTATCCTCCCAAATCGCCATAGAAAAATGGCATTCTGCGTGTTGGGAATTAACAATCCCCCAGAAACCCACCCCAAATCCCACCACATTCCCAAAGAAAAGCAACTTTCCAGATGTCTGCAATTTGAAATATTCCAGTTCCCCACTCAAATTCCGATGGAACAACAGCATCCCAAGTGTCAGGAATTGGGAACGCTCCAGCTCCCTTAAAAAAATTCCCATGGAATCATGGGATTCCAGGTGTGAGGAATTGAGAATGCCCCGTACAGCCTCCCAGATTCCCACCACATTCCCATGGAATAACAACATTCCAGATTTCACGAACTGAGAATCATCCTCTTCCCCTCCCAAATTCCCATGGAAACATTGCATTCGGTTTTTCCGCAATTTGGAACCCCCCAGAAGCTGTCCCAAAATCCCACCAAATTCCCATGCAATAGCGGCATTCCAAGTATCAGGAATTTAGGATACCCCATTTCCGCATCCAAATTCCCATAGAATAACGGCCTTCCGGCTATCAGGAATTTCGAATCGTCCATATGGTCTCCCATATTCCCATGGAATAACGCATACCCAAGCATGGGGAATTGAGTTTCATCTAGTTCCATACCCCAATTCCCATGGAATAACAGCATTCTGGGAGCGGAGGACTTGGAATCTGCCTGTTTCCCTCCCAAATGTTTAGGGAATAATGGCATTCTGGGCATTGGGAAGGTTGAATCCTCATGTTGCCCTTGCAAATTCCCATGAAATAACCAATTTAATGTGTTGGGAATTTCGAATGCTCCAGTTCCTCGCCCAAATTCCAATCAACCTGTAACGAAATCATGACACTATGTGTGTGCGAAATTTAGAATCCTCCACTTCCCCTTCCAAATTCCCAACAAAACCATGGAATAAGAGCAGTTCACTCATTTCTAATTTCAACTCCTCCTCTTCCTCTCCCAAATTTCCACCAAACTCGAATGGAAGAACGGCATTTTGTGTGTGCGAAATTTAGAATCCTCCACTTCCCCTTCCAAATTCCCATAGAATTGCTGCATTCCGGGTATGGGGATTTTCAAAACATCCATATGCCCACTTAAATTCCCACGACAACCTAGGAAAAACAGCATTCATGGTGTTGGGAATATGGTATCCGCCATTTGCACTATCCAATTCCCAGCAAAACCATGCAATTACAGCACTCTGGGCATTGGGAATTTGGAATCCTCCGGTTCCACTCCCAAATTCCAATAGAATAACAGCCTTGCAGGCATGGGGATATTGGAATCCTCGAGTTCCCTTCCAAAAAGCCCATGGAATAACGACATTCTGGGTATTGAGAATTGAGAATTTGCCCATTTCCCTCCCAGATCCCTAGGGAATAAGACACTTCCGGGTGTCACGTATTTCGAATCCTTCAAATCCGCACCATAACAGCCATGGAATAACAGAATTCCAGGTGTCAGGAATTGAGCATCCTCCACTTCCCCTTCGAATTTCCCATGGAATCATGGCATTCTGGTTGTTGGCACTTTAGAATCTCCCATACAGCCTCCCAAATACCCAGGAAATTCACAAGGAATAACAGAATTCCAGATATCAGGAATGTATTATCCGCCAGCTCTCCACGCAATTTCCCATGGAATCATGGCATTGCTGGTGCAGGGAATCTTGACTCCTGCAGTTATCCTCCCAAATCGCCATAGAAAAATGGCATTCTGCCTGTTGGGAATTAACAATCCCCCAGAAATCCACCCCAAATCCCACCACATTCCCAAAGAAAAGCAACTTTCCAGATGTCTGCATTTTGAAATATTCCAGTTCCCCACTCAAATTCCGATGGAACAACAGCATCCCAAGTGTCAGGAATTGGGAATGCTCCAGCTCCCTGAAAAAAATTCCCATGGAATCATGGGATTCCAGGTGTGAGGAATTGAGAATGCCCCGTACAGCCTCCCAGATTCCCACCACATTCCCATGGAATAACAACATTCCAGATTTCACGAACTGAGAATCATCCTCTTCCCCTCCCAAATTCCCATGGAAACATTGCATTCGGTTTTTCCGCAATTTGGAACCCCCCAGAAGCTGTCCAAAAATCCCACCAAATTCCCATGCAATAGCGGCATTCCAAGTATCAGGAATTTAGGATACCCCATTTCCGCATCCAAATTCCCATAGAATAACGGCCTTCCGGCTATCAGGAATTTCGAATCGTCCATACGGTCTCCCATATTCCCATGGAATAACGCATACCCAAGCATGGGGAATTGAGTTTCATCTAGTTCCATACCCCAATTCCCATGGAATAACAGCATTCTGGGAGCTGAGGACTTGGAATCTGCCTATTTCCCTCCCAAATGTTTAGGGAATAATGGCATTCTGGGCATTGGGAAGGTTGAATCGTCATGTTGCCCTTGCAAATTCCCATGAAATAACGAATTTAATGTGTTGGGAATTTCGAATGCTCCAGTTCCTCGCCCAAATTCCAATCAACCTGTAACGAAATCATGACACTATGTGTGTGCGAAATTTAGAATCCTCCACTTCCCCTTCCAAATTCCCAACAAAACCAGGGAATAAGAGCAGTTCACTCATTGCTAATTTCAACTCCTCCTCTTCCTCTCCCAAATTTCCACCAAACTCGAATGGAAGAACGGCATTTTGTGTGTGCGAAATTTAGAATCCTCCACTTCCCCTTCCAAATTCCCATAGAATAGCTGCATTCCGGGTATGGGGATTTTCAAAACATCCATATGCCCACTTAAATTCCCACGACAACCTCGGAAAAACAGCATTCATGGTGTTGGGAATATGGTATCCGCCATTTGCACTATCCAATTCCCAGCAAAACCATGCAATTACAGCACTCTGGGCATTGGGAATTTGGAATCCTCCGGTTCCACTCCCAAATTCCAATAGAATAACAGCCTTGCAGGCATGGGGATATTGGAATCCTCGAGTTCCCTTCCAAAAAGCCCATGGAATAACGACATTCTGGGTATTGAGAATTGAGAATTTGCCCATTTCCCTCCCAGATCCCTAGGGAATAAGACAATTCCGGGTGTCACGTATTTCGAATCCTTCAAATCCGCACCATAACAGCCATGGAATAACAGAATTCCAGGTGTCAGGAATTGAGCATCCTCCACTTCCCCTTCGAATTTCCCATGGAATCATGGCATTCTGGCTGTTGGCACTTTAGAATCTCCCATACAGCCTCCCAAATACCCAGGAAATTCACAAGGAATAACAGAATTCCAGATATCAGGAATGTATTATCCGCCAGCTCTCCACGCAATTTCCCATGGAATCATGGCATTGCTGGTGCAGGGAATCTTGACTCCTCCAGTTATCCTCCCAAATCGCCATAGAAAAATGGCATTCTGCGTGTTGGGAATTAACAATCCCCCAGAAACCCACCCCAAATCCCACCACATTCCCAAAGAAAAGCAACTTTCCAGATGTCTGCAATTTGAAATATTCCAGTTCCCCACTCAAATTCCGATGGAACAACAGCATCCCTAGTGTCAGGAATTGGGAATGCTCCAGCTCCCTGAAAAAAATTCCCATGGAATCATGGGATTCCAGGTGTGAGGAATTGAGAATGCCCCATACAGCCTCCCAGATTCCCACCACATTCCCATGGAATAACAACATTCCAGATTTCAGGAACTGAGAATCATCCTCTTCCCCTCCCAAATTCCCATGGAAACATTGCATTCGGTTTTTCCGCAATTTGGAACCCCCCAGAAGCTGTCCCAAAATCCCACCAAATTCCCATGCAATAGCGGCATTCCAAGTATCAGGAATTTAGGATACCCCATTTCCGCATCCAAATTCCCATAGAATAACGGCCTTCCGGCTATCAGGAATTTTGAATCGTCCATACGGTCTCCCATATTCCCATGGAATAACGCATACCCAAGCATGGGGAATTGAGTTTCATCTAGTTCCATACCCCAATTCCCATGGAATAACAGCATTCTGGGAGCGGAGGACTTGGAATCTGCCTGTTTCCCTCCCAAATGTTTAGGGAATAATGGCATTCTGGGCATTGGGAAGGTTGAATCCTCATGTTGCCCTTGCAAATTCCCATGAAATAACCAATTTAATGTGTTGGGAATTTCGAATGCTCCAGTTCCTCGCCCAAATTCCAATCAACCTGTAACGAAATCATGACACTATGTGTGTGCGAAATTTAGAATCCTCCACTTCCCCTTCCAAATTCCCAACAAAACCATGGAATAAGAGCAGTTCACTCATTGCTAATTTCAACTCCTCCTCTTCCTCTCCCAAATTTCCACCAAACTCGAATGGAAGAACGGCATTTTGTGTGTGCCAAATTTAGAATCCTCCACTTCCCCTTCCAAATTCCCATAGAATAGCTGCATTCCGGGTATGGGGATTTTCAAAACATCCATATGCCCACTTAAATTCCCACGACAACCTCGGAAAAACAGCATTCATGGTGTTGGGAATATGGTATCCGCCATTTGCACTATCCAATTCCCAGCAAAACCATGCAATTACAGCACTCTGGGCATTGGGAATTTGGAATCCTCCGGTTCCACTCCCAAATTCCAATAGAATAACAGCCTTGCAGGCATGGGGATATTGGAATCCTCGAGTTCCCTTCCAAAAAGCCCATGGAATAACGACATTCTGGGTATTGAGAATTGAGAATTTGCCCATTTCCCTCCCAGATCCCTAGGGAATAAGACACTTCTGGGTGTCACGTATTTCGAATCCTTCAAATCCGCACCATAACAGCCATGGAATAACAGAATTCCAGGTGTCAGGAATTGAGCATCCTCCACTTCCCCTTCGAATTTCCCATGGAATCATGGCATTCTGGTTGTTGGCACTTTAGAATCTCCCATACAGCCTCCCAAATACCCAGGAAATTCACAAGGAATAACAGAATTCCAGATATCAGGAATCTATTATCCGCCAGCTCTCCACGCAATTTCCCATGGAATCATGGCATTGCTGGTGCAGGGAATCTTGACTCCTGCAGTTATCCTCCCAAATCGCCATAGAAAAATGGCATTCTGCCTGTTGGGAATTAACAATCCCCCAGAAATCCACCCCAAATCCCACCACATTCCCAAAGAAAAGCAACTTTCCAGATGTCTGCAATTTGAAATATTCCAGTTCCCCACTCAAATTCCGATGGAACAACAGCATCCCAAGTGTCAGGAATTGGGAATGCTCCAGCTCCCTGAAAAAAATTCCCATGGAATCATGGGATTCCAGGTGTGAGCAATTGAGAATGCCCCGTACAGCCTCCCAGATTCCCACCACATTCCCATGGAATAACAACATTCCAGATTTCAGGAACTGAGAATCATCCTCTTCCCCTCCCAAATTCCCATGGAAACATTGCATTCGGTTTTTCCGCAATTTGGAACCCCCCAGAAGCTGTCCAAAAATCCCACCAAATTCCCATGCAATAGCGGCATTCCAAGTATCAGGAATTTAGGATACCCCATTTCCGCATCCAAATTCCCATAGAATAACGGCCTTCCGGCTATCAGGAATTTCGAATCGTCCATACGGTCTCCCATATTCCCATGGAATAACGCATACCCAAGCATGGGGAATTGAGTTTCATCTAGTTCCATACCCCAATTCCCATGGAATAACAGCATTCTGGGAGCTGAGGACTTGGAATCTGCCTATTTCCCTCCCAAATGTTTAGGGAATAATGGCATTCTGGGCATTGGGAAGGTTGAATCGTCATGTTGCCCTTGCAAATTCCCATGAAATAACCAATTTAATGTGTTGGGAATTTCGAATGCTCCAGTTCCTCGCCCAAATTCCAATCAACCTGTAACGAAATCATGACACTATGTGTGTGCGAAATTTAGAATCCTCCACTTCCCCTTCCAAATTCCCAACAAAACCAGGGAATAAGAGCAGTTCACTCATTGCTAATTTCAACTCCTCCTCTCCCTCTCCCAAATTTCCACCAAACTCGAATGGAAGAACGGCATTTTGTGTGTGCGAAATTTAGAATCCTCCACTTCCCCTTCCAAATTCCCATAGAATAGCTGCATTCCGGGTATGGGGATTTTCAAAACATCCATATGCCCACTTAAATTCCCACGACAACCTAGGAAAAACAGCATTCATGGTGTTGGGAATATGGTATCCGCCATTTGCACTATCCAATTCCCAGCAAAACCATGCAATTACAGCACTCTGGGCATTGGGAATTTGGAATCCTCCGGTTCCACTCCCAAATTCCAATAGAATAACAGCCTTGCAGGCATGGGGATATTGGAATCCTCGAGTTCCCTTCCAAAAAGCCCATGGAATAACGACATTCTGGGTATTGAGAATTGAGAATTTGCCCATTTCCCTCCCAGATCCCTAGGGAGTAAGACACTTCCGGGTGTCACGTATTTCGAATCCTTCAAATCCGCACCATAACAGCCATGGAATAACAGAATTCCAGGTGTCAGGAATTGAGCATCCTCCACTTCCCCTTCGAATTTCCCATGGAATCATGGCATTCTGGCTGTTGGCACTTTAGAATCTCCCATACAGCCTCCCAAATACCCAGGAAATTCACAAGGAATAACAGAATTCCAGATATCAGGAATGTATTATCCGCCAGCTCTCCACGCAATTTCCCATGGAATCATGGCATTGCTGGTGCAGGGAATCTTGACTCCTCCAGTTATCCTCCCAAATCGCCATAGAAAAATGGCATTCTGCGTGTTGGGAATTAACAATCCCCCAGAAACCCACCCCAAATCCCACCACATTCCCAAAGAAAAGCAACTTTCCAGATGTCTGCAATTTGAAATATTCCAGTTCCCCACTCAAATTCCGATGGAACAACAGCATCCCTAGTGTCAGGAATTGGGAATGCTCCAGCTCCCTGAAAAAAATTCCCATGGAATCATGGGATTCCAGGTGTGAGGAATTGAGAATGCCCCATACAGCCTCCCAGATTCCCACCACATTCCCATGGAATAACAACATTCCAGATTTCAGGAACTGGGAATCATCCTCTTCCCCTCCCAAATTCCCATGGAAACATTGCATTCGGTTTTTCCGCAATTTGGAACCCCCCAGAAGCTGTCCCAAAATCCCACCAAATTCCCATGCAATAGCGGCATTCCAAGTATCAGGAATTTAGGATACCCCATTTCCGCATCCAAATTCCCATAGAATAACGGCCTTCCGGCTATCAGGAATTTTGAATCGTCCATACGGTCTCCCATATTCCCATGGAATAACGCATACCCAAGCATGGGGAATTGAGTTTCATCTAGTTCCATACCCCAATTCCCATGGAATAACAGCATTCTGGGAGCGGAGGACTTGGAATCTGCCTGTTTCCCTCCCAAATGTTTAGGGAATAATGGCATTCTGGGCATTGGGATGGTTGAATCCTCATGTTGCCCTTGCAAATTCCCATGAAATAACCAATTTAATGTGTTGGGAATTTCGAATGCTCCAGTTCCTCGCCCAAATTCCAATCAACCTGTAACGAAATCATGACACTATGTGTGTGCCAAATTTAGAATCCTCCACTTCCCCTTCCAAATTCCCAACAAAACCAGGGAATAAGAGCAGTTCACTCATTGCTAATTTCAACTCCTCCTCTTCCTCTCCCAAATTTCCACCAAACTCGAATGGAAGAACGGCATTTTGTGTGTGCGAAATTTAGAATCCTCCACTTCCCCTTCCAAATTCCCATAGAATAGCTGCATTCCGGGTATGGGGATTTTCAAAACATCCATATGCCCACTTAAATTCCCACGACAACCTCGGAAAAACAGCATTCATGGTGTTGGGAATATGGTATCCGCCATTTGCACTATCCAATTCCCAGCAAAACCATGCAATTACAGCACTCTGGGCATTGGGAATTTGGAATCCTCCGGTTCCACTCCCAAATTCCAATAGAATAACAGCCTTGCAGGCATGGGGATATTGGAATCCTCGAGTTCCCTTCCAAAAAGCCCATGGAATAATGACATTCTGGGTATTGAGAATTGAGAATTTGCCCATTTCCCTCCCAGATCCCTAGGGAGTAAGACACTTCCGGGTGTCACGTATTTCGAATCCTTCAAATCCGCACCATAACAGCCATGGAATAACAGAATTCCAGGTGTCAGGAATTGAGCATCCTCCACTTCCCCTTCGAATTTCCCATGGAATCATGGCATTCTGGCTGTTGGCACTTTAGAATCTCCCATACAGCCTCCCAAATACCCAGGAAATTCACAAGGAAGAACAGAATTCCAGATATCAGGAATGTATTATCCGCCAGCTCTCCACGCAATTTCCCATGGAATCATGGCATTCCTGGTGCAGGGAATCTTGACTCCTCCAGTTATCCTCCCAAATCGCCATAGAAAAATGGCATTCTGCGTGTTGGGAATTAACAATCCCCCAGAAACCCACCCCAAATCCCACCACATTCCCAAAGAAAAGCAACTTTCCAGATGTCTGCAATTTGAAATATTCCAGTTCCCCACTCAAATTCCGATGGAACAACAGCATCCCTAGTGTCAGGAATTGGGAACGCTCCAGCTCCCTGAAAAAAATTCCCATGGAATCATGGGATTCCAGGTGTGAGGAATTGAGAATGCCCCGTACAGCCTCCCAGATTCCCACCACATTCCCATGGAATAACAACATTCCAGATTTCACGAACTGAGAATCATCCTCTTCCCCTCCCAAATTCCCATGGAAACATTGCATTCGGTTTTTCCGCAATTTGGAACCCCCCAGAAGCTGTCCCAAAATCCCACCAAATTCCCATGCAATAGCGGCATTCCAAGTATCAGGAATTTAGGATACCCCATTTCCGCATCCAAATTCCCATAGAATAACGGCCTTCCGGCTATCAGGAATTTTGAATCGTCCATACGGTCTCCCATATTCCCATGGAATAACGCATACCCAAGCATGGGGAATTGAGTTTCATCTAGTTCCATACCCCAATTCCCATGGAATAACAGCATTCTGGGAGCGGAGGACTTGGAATCTGCCTGTTTCCCTCCCAAATGTTTAGGGAATAATGGCATTCTGGGCATTGGGAAGGTTGAATCGTCATGTTGCCCTTGCAAATTCCCATGAAATAACCAATTTAATGTGTTGGGAATTTCGAATGCTCCAGTTCCTCGCCCAAATTCCAATCAACCTGTAACGAAATCATGACACTATGTGTGTGCGAAATTTAGAATCCTCCACTTCCCCTTCCAAATTCCCAACAAAACCATGGAATAAGAGCAGTTCACTCATTTCTAATTTCAACTCCTCCTCTTCCTCTCCCAAATTTCCACCAAACTCGAATGGAAGAACGGCATTTTGTGTGTGCGAAATTTAGAATCCTCCACTTCCCCTTCCAAATTCCCATAGAATAGCTGCATTCCGGGTATGGGGATTTTCAAAACATCCATATGCCCACTTAAATTCCCACGACAACCTCGGAAAAACAGCATTCATGGTGTTGGGAATATGGTATCCGCCATTTGCACTATCCAATTCCCAGCAAAACCATGCAATTACAGCACTCTGGGCATTGGGAATTTGGAATCCTCCGGTTCCACTCCCAAATTCCAATAGAATAACAGCCTTGCAGGCATGGGGATATTGGAATCCTCGAGTTCCCTTCCAAAAAGCCCATGGAATAACGACATTCTGGGTATTGAGAATTGAGAATTTGCCCATTTCCCTCCCAGATCCCTAGGGAATAAGACACTTCTGGGTGTCACGTATTTCGAATCCTTCAAATCCGCACCATAACAGCCATGGAATAACAGAATTCCAGGTGTCAGGAATTGAGCATCCTCCACTTCCCCTTCGAATTTCCCATGGAATCATGGCATTCTGGTTGTTGGCACTTTAGAATCTCCCATACAGCCTCCCAAATACCCAGGAAATTCACAAGGAATAACAGAATTCCAGATATCAGGAATGTATTATCCGCCAGCTCTCCACGCAATTTCCCATGGAATCATGGCATTGCTGGTGCAGGGAATCTTGACTCCTGCAGTTATCCTCCCAAATCGCCATAGAAAAATGGCATTCTGCCTGTTGGGAATTAACAATCCCCCAGAAATCCACCCCAAATCCCACCACATTCCCAAAGAAAAGCAACTTTCCAGATGTCTGCAATTTGAAATATTCCAGTTCCCCACTCAAATTCCGATGGAACAACAGCATCCCAAGTGTCAGGAATTGGGAATGCTCCAGCTCCCTGAAAAAAATTCCCATGGAATCATGGGATTCCAGGTGTGAGCAATTGAGAATGCCCCGTACAGCCTCCCAGATTCCCACCACATTCCCATGGAATAACAACATTCCAGATTTCACGAACTGAGAATCATCCTCTTCCCCTCCCAAATTCCCATGGAAACATTGCATTCGGTTTTTCCGCAATTTGGAACCCCCCAGAAGCTGTCCCAAAATCCCACCAAATTCCCATGCAATAGCGGCATTCCAAGTATCAGGAATTTAGGATACCCCATTTCCGCATCCAAATTCCCATAGAATAACGGCCTTCCGGCTATCAGGAATTTTGAATCGTCCATACGGTCTCCCATATTCCCATGGAATAACGCATACCCAAGCATGGGGAATTGAGTTTCATCTAGTTCCATACCCCAATTCCCATGGAATAACAGCATTCTGGGAGCTGAGGACTTGGAATCTGCCTATTTCCCTCCCAAATGTTTAGGGAATAATGGCATTCTGGGCATTGGGAAGGTTGAATCGTCATGTTGCCCTTGCAAATTCCCATGAAATAACCAATTTAATGTGTTGGGAATTTCGAATGCTCCAGTTCCTCGCCCAAATTCCAATCAACCTGTAACGAAATCATGACACTATGTGTGTGCGAAATTTAGAATCCTCCACTTCCCCTTCCAAATTCCCAACAAAACCAGGGAATAAGAGCAGTTCACTCATTGCTAATTTCAACTCCTCCTCTTCCTCTCCCAAATTTCCACCAAACTCGAATGGAAGAACGGCATTTTGTGTGTGCGAAATTTAGAATCCTCCACTTCCCCTTCCAAATTCCCATAGAATTGCTGCATTCCGGGTATGGGGATTTTCAAAACATCCATATGCCCACTTAAATTCCCACGACAACCTAGGAAAAACAGCATTCATGGTGTTGGGAATATGGTATCCGCCATTTGCACTATCCAATTCCCAGCAAAACCATGCAATTACAGCACTCTGGGCATTGGGAATTTGGAATCCTCCGGTTCCACTCCCAAATTCCAATAGAATAACAGCCTTGCAGGCATGGGGATATTGGAATCCTCGAGTTCCCTTCCAAAAAGCCCATGGAATAACGACATTCTGGGTATTGAGAATTGAGAATTTGCCCATTTCCCTCCCAGATCCCTAGGGAATAAGACACTTCTGGGTGTCACGTATTTCGAATCCTTCAAATCCGCACCATAACAGCCATGGAATAACAGAATTCCAGGTGTCAGGAATTGAGCATCCTCCACTTCCCCTTCGAATTTCCCATGGAATCATGGCATTCTGGTTGTTGGCACTTTAGAATCTCCCATACAGCCTCCCAAATACCCAGGAAATTCACAAGGAATAACAGAATTCCAGATATCAGGAATCTATTATCCGCCAGCTCTCCACGCAATTTCCCATGGAATCATGGCATTCCTGGTGCAGGGAATCTTGACTCCTCCAGTTATCCTCCCAAATCGCCATAGAAAAATGGCATTCTGCCTGTTGGGAATTAACAATCCCCCAGAAATCCACCCCAAATCCCACCACATTCCCAAAGAAAAGCAACTTTCCAGATGTCTGCATTTTGAAATATTCCAGTTCCCCACTCAAATTCCGATGGAACAACAGCATCCCAAGTGTCAGGAATTGGGAATGCTCCAGCTCCCTGAAAAAAATTCCCATGGAATCATGGGATTCCAGGTGTGAGGAATTGAGAATGCCCCGTACAGCCTCCCAGATTCCCACCACATTCCCATGGAATAACAACATTCCAGATTTCAGGAACTGAGAATCATCCTCTTCCCCTCCCAAATTCCCATGGAAACATTGCATTCGGTTTTTCTGCAATTTGGAACCCCCCAGAAGCTGTCCAAAAATCCCACCAAATTCCCATGCAATAGCGGCATTCCAAGTATCAGGAATTTAGGATACCCCATTTCCGCATCCAAATTCCCATAGAATAACGGCCTTCCGGCTATCAGGAATTTCGAATCGTCCATACGGTCTCCCATATTCCCATGGAATAACGCATACCCAAGCATGGGGAATTGAGTTTCATCTAGTTCCATACCCCAATTCCCATGGAATAACAGCATTCTGGGAGCTGAGGACTTGGAATCTGCCTATTTCCCTCCCAAATGTTTAGGGAATAATGGCATTCTGGGCATTGGGAAGGTTGAATCGTCATGTTGCCCTTGCAAATTCCCATGAAATAACGAATTTAATGTGTTGGGAATTTCGAATGCTCCAGTTCCTCGCCCAAATTCCAATCAACCTGTAACGAAATCATGACACTATGTGTGTGCGAAATTTAGAATCCTCCACTTCCCCTTCCAAATTCCCAACAAAACCAGGGAATAAGAGCAGTTCACTCATTGCTAATTTCAACTCCTCCTCTTCCTCTCCCAAATTTCCACCAAACTCGAATGGAAGAACGGCATTATAAGTGTGCGAAATTTAGAATCCTCCACTTCCCCTTCCAAATTCCCATAGAATAGCTGCATTCCGGGTATGGGGATTTTCAAAACATCCATATGCCCACTTAAATTCCCACGACAACCTAGGAAAAACAGCATTCATGGTGTTGGGAATATGGTATCCGCCATTTGCACTATCCAATTCCCAGCAAAACCATGCAATTACAGCACTCTGGGCATTGGGAATTTGGAATCCTCCGGTTCCACTCCCAAATTCCAATAGAATAACAGCCTTGCAGGCATGGGGATATTGGAATCCTCGAGTTCCCTTCCAAAAAGCCCATGGAATAACGACATTCTGGGTATTGAGAATTGAGAATTTGCCCATTTCCCTCCCAGATCCCTAGGGAATAAGACACTTCCGGGTGTCACGTATTTCGAATCCTTCAAATCCGCACCATAACAGCCATGGAATAACAGAATTCCAGGTGTCAGGAATTGAGCATCCTCCACTTCCCCTTCGAATTTCCCATGGAATCATGGCATTCTGGCTGTTGGCACTTTAGAATCTCCCATACAGCCTCCCAAATACCCAGGAAATTCACAAGGAATAACAGAATTCCAGATATCAGGAATCTATTATCCGCCAGCTCTCCACGCAATTTCCCATGGAATCATGGCATTGCTGGTGCAGGGAATCTTGACTCCTCCAGTTATCCTCCCAAATCGCCATAGAAAAATGGCATTCTGCGTGTTGGGAATTAACAATCCCCCAGAAACCCACCCCAAATCCCACCACATTCCCAAAGAAAAGCAACTTTCCAGATGTCTGCAATTTGAAATATTCCAGTTCCCCACTCAAATTCCGATGGAACAACAGCATCCCAAGTGTCAGGAATTGGGAACGCTCCAGCTCCCTTAAAAAAATTCCCATGGAATCATGGGATTCCAGGTGTGAGGAATTGAGAATGCCCCGTACAGCCTCCCAGATTCCCACCACATTCCCATGGAATAACAACATTCCAGATTTCAGGAACTGAGAATCATCCTCTTCCCCTCCCAAATTCCCATGGAAACATTGCATTCGGTTTTTCCGCAATTTGGAACCCCCCAGAAGCTGTCCCAAAATCCCACCAAATTCCCATGCAATAGCGGCATTCCAAGTATCAGGAATTTAGGATACCCCATTTCCGCATCCAAATTCCCATAGAATAACGGCCTTCCGGCTATCAGGAATTTTGAATCGTCCATACGGTCTCCCATATTCCCATGGAATAACGCATACCCAAGCATGGGGAATTGAGTTTCATCTAGTTCCATACCCCAATTCCCATGGAATAACAGCATTCTGGGAGCGGAGGACTTGGAATCTGCCTGTTTCCCTCCCAAATGTTTAGGGAATAATGGCATTCTGGGCATTGGGAAGGTTGAATCCTCATGTTGCCCTTGCAAATTCCCATGAAATAACCAATTTAATGTGTTGGGAATTTCGAATGCTCCAGTTCCTCGCCCAAATTCCAATCAACCTGTAACGAAATCATGACACTATGTGTGTGCGAAATTTAGAATCCTCCACTTCCCCTTCCAAATTCCCAACAAAACCATGGAATAAGAGCAGTTCACTCATTGCTAATTTCAACTCCTCCTCTTCCTCTCCCAAATTTCCACCAAACTCGAATGGAAGAACGGCATTTTGTGTGTGCGAAATTTAGAATCCTCCACTTCCCCTTCCAAATTCCCATAGAATAGCTGCATTCCGGGTATGGGGATTTTCAAAACATCCATATGCCCACTTAAATTCCCACGACAACCTCGGAAAAACAGCATTCATGGTGTTGGGAATATGGTATCCGCCATTTGCACTATCCAATTCCCAGCAAAACCATGCAATTACAGCACTCTGGGCATTGGGAATTTGGAATCCTCCGGTTCCACTCCCAAATTCCAATAGAATAACAGCCTTGCAGGCATGGGGATATTGGAATCCTCGAGTTCCCTTCCAAAAAGCCCATGGAATAACGACATTCTGGGTATTGAGAATTGAGAATTTGCCCATTTCCCTCCCAGATCCCTAGGGAATAAGACACTTCTGGGTGTCACGTATTTCGAATCCTTCAAATCCGCACCATAACAGCCATGGAATAACAGAATTCCAGGTGTCAGGAATTGAGCATCCTCCACTTCCCCTTCGAATTTCCCATGGAATCATGGCATTCTGGTTGTTGGCACTTTAGAATCTCCCATACAGCCTCCCAAATACCCAGGAAATTCACAAGGAATAACAGAATTCCAGATATCAGGAATGTATTATCCGCCAGCTCTCCACGCAATTTCCCATGGAATCATGGCATTGCTGGTGCAGGGAATCTTGACTCCTCCAGTTATCCTCCCAAATCGCCATAGAAAAATGGCATTCTGCCTGTTGGGAATTAACAATCCCCCAGAAATCCACCCCAAATCCCACCACATTCCCAAAGAAAAGCAACTTTCCAGATGTCTGCAATTTGAAATATTCCAGTTCCCCACTCAAATTCCGATGGAACAACAGCATCCCAAGTGTCAGGAATTGGGAATGCTCCAGCTCCCTGAAAAAAATTCCCATGGAATCATGGGATTCCAGGTGTGAGGAATTGAGAATGCCCCGTACAGCCTCCCAGATTCCCACCACATTCCCATGGAATAACAACATTCCAGATTTCAGGAACTGAGAATCATCCTCTTCCCCTCCCAAATTCCCATGGAAACATTGCATTCGGTTTTTCCGCAATTTGGAACCCCCCAGAAGCTGTCCAAAAATCCCACCAAATTCCCATGCAATAGCGGCATTCCAAGTATCAGGAATTTAGGATACCCCATTTCCGCATCCAAATTCCCATAGAATAACGGCCTTCCGGCTATCAGGAATTTCGAATCGTCCATACGGTCTCCCATATTCCCATGGAATAACGCATACCCAAGCATGGGGAATTGAGTTTCATCTAGTTCCATACCCCAATTCCCATGGAATAACAGCATTCTGGGAGCTGAGGACTTGGAATCTGCCTATTTCCCTCCCAAATGTTTAGGGAATAATGGCATTCTGGGCATTGGGAAGGTTGAATCGTCATGTTGCCCTTGCAAATTCCCATGAAATAACCAATTTAATGTGTTGGGAATTTCGAATGCTCCAGTTCCTCGCCCAAATTCCAATCAACCTGTAACGAAATCATGACACTATGTGTGTGCGAAATTTAGAATCCTCCACTTCCCCTTCCAAATTCCCAACAAAACCATGGAATAAGAGCAGTTCACTCATTGCTAATTTCAACTCCTCCTCTTCCTCTCCCAAATTTCCACCAAACTCGAATGGAAGAACGGCATTTTGTGTGTGCGAAATTTAGAATCCTCCACTTCCCCTTCCAAATTCCCATAGAATAGCTGCATTCCGGGTATGGGGATTTTCAAAACATCCATATGCCCACTTAAATTCCCACGACAACCTCGGAAAAACAGCATTCATGGTGTTGGGAATATGGTATCCGCCATTTGCACTATCCAATTCCCAGCAAAACCATGCAATTACAGCACTCTGGGCATTGGGAATTTGGAATCCTCCGGTTCCACTCCCAAATTCCAATAGAATAACAGCCTTGCAGGCATGGGGATATTGGAATCCTCGAGTTCCCTTCCAAAAAGCCCATGGAATAACGACATTCTGGGTATTGAGAATTGAGAATTTGCCCATTTCCCTCCCAGATCCCTAGGGAATAAGACACTTCTGGGTGTCACGTATTTCGAATCCTTCAAATCCGCACCATAACAGCCATGGAATAACAGAATTCCAGGTGTCAGGAATTGAGCATCCTCCACTTCCCCTTCGAATTTCCCATGGAATCATGGCATTCTGGTTGTTGGCACTTTAGAATCTCCCATACAGCCTCCCAAATACCCAGGAAATTCACAAGGAATAACAGAATTCCAGATATCAGGAATGTATTATCCGCCAGCTCTCCACGCAATTTCCCATGGAATCATGGCATTGCTGGTGCAGGGAATCTTGACTCCTCCAGTTATCCTCCCAAATCGCCATAGAAAAATGGCATTCTGCCTGTTGGGAATTAACAATCCCCCAGAAATCCACCCCAAATCCCACCACATTCCCAAAGAAAAGCAACTTTCCAGATGTCTGCAATTTGAAATATTCCAGTTCCCCACTCAAATTCCGATGGAACAACAGCATCCCAAGTGTCAGGAATTGGGAATGCTCCAGCTCCCTGAAAAAAATTCCCATGGAATCATGGGATTCCAGGTGTGAGGAATTGAGAATGCCCCGTACAGCCTCCCAGATTCCCACCACATTCCCATGGAATAACAACATTCCAGATTTCAGGAACTGAGAATCATCCTCTTCCCCTCCCAAATTCCCATGGAAACATTGCATTCGGTTTTTCCGCAATTTGGAACCCCCCAGAAGCTGTCCAAAAATCCCACCAAATTCCCATGCAATAGCGGCATTCCAAGTATCAGGAATTTAGGATACCCCATTTCCGCATCCAAATTCCCATAGAATAACGGCCTTCCGGCTATCAGGAATTTCGAATCGTCCATACGGTCTCCCATATTCCCATGGAATAACGCATACCCAAGCATGGGGAATTGAGTTTCATCTAGTTCCATACCCCAATTCCCATGGAATAACAGCATTCTGGGAGCTGAGGACTTGGAATCTGCCTATTTCCCTCCCAAATGTTTAGGGAATAATGGCATTCTGGGCATTGGGAAGGTTGAATCCTCATGTTGCCCTTGCAAATTCCCATGAAATAACCAATTTAATGTGTTGGGAATTTCGAATGCTCCAGTTCCTCGCCCAAATTCCAATCAACCTGTAACGAAATCATGACACTATGTGTGTGCGAAATTTAGAATCCTCCACTTCCCCTTCCAAATTCCCAACAAAACCAGGGAATAAGAGCAGTTCACTCATTGCTAATTTCAACTCCTCCTCTCCCTCTCCCAAATTTCCACCAAACTCGAATGGAAGAACGGCATTTTGTGTGTGCGAAATTTAGAATCCTCCACTTCCCCTTCCAAATTCCCATAGAATAGCTGCATTCCGGGTATGGGGATTTTCAAAACATCCATATGCCCACTTAAATTCCCACGACAACCTAGGAAAAACAGCATTCATGGTGTTGGGAATATGGTATCCGCCATTTGCACTATCCAATTCCCAGCAAAACCATGCAATTACAGCACTCTGGGCATTGGGAATTTGGAATCCTCCGGTTCCACTCCCAAATTCCAATAGAATAACAGCCTTGCAGGCATGGGGATATTGGAATCCTCGAGTTCCCTTCCAAAAAGCCCATGGAATAACGACATTCTGGGTATTGAGAATTGAGAATTTGCCCATTTCCCTCCCAGATCCCTAGGGAGTAAGACACTTCCGGGTGTCACGTATTTCAAATCCTTCAAATCCGCACCATAACAGCCATGGAATAACAGAATTCCAGGTGTCAGGAATTGAGCATCCTCCACTTCCCCTTCGAATTTCCCATGGATTCATGGCATTCTGGCTGTTGGCACTTTAGAATCTCCCATACAGCCTCCCAAATACCCAGGAAATTCACAAGGAATAACAGAATTCCAGATATCAGGAATGTATTATCCGCCAGCTCTCCACGCAATTTCCCATGGAATCATGGCATTGCTGGTGCAGGGAATCTTGACTCCTCCAGTTATCCTCCCAAATCGCCATAGAAAAATGGCATTCTGCCTGTTGGGAATTAACAATCCCCCAGAAATCCACCCCAAATCCCACCACATTCCCAAAGAAAAGCAACTTTCCAGATGTCTGCATTTTGAAATATTCCAGTTCCCCACTCAAATTCCGATGGAACAACAGCATCCCAAGTGTCAGGAATTGGGAATGCTCCAGCTCCCTGAAAAAAATTCCCATGGAATCATGGGATTCCAGGTGTGAGGAATTGAGAATGCCCCGTACAGCCTCCCAGATTCCCACCACATTCCCATGGAATAACAACATTCCAGATTTCAGGAACTGAGAATCATCCTCTTCCCCTCCCAAATTCCCATGGAAACATTGCATTCGGTTTTTCCGCAATTTGGAACCCCCCAGAAGCTGTCCAAAAATCCCACCAAATTCCCATGCAATAGCGGCATTCCAAGTATCAGGAATTTAGGATACCCCATTTCCGCATCCAAATTCCCATAGAATAACGGCCTTCCGGCTATCAGGAATTTCGAATCGTCCATACGGTCTCCCATATTCCCATGGAATAACGCATACCCAAGCATGGGGAATTGAGTTTCATCTAGTTCCATACCCCAATTCCCATGGAATAACAGCATTCTGGGAGCTGAGGACTTGGAATCTGCCTATTTCCCTCCCAAATGTTTAGGGAATAATGGCATTCTGGGCATTGGGAAGGTTGAATCGTCATGTTGCCCTTGCAAATTCCCATGAAATAACGAATTTAATGTGTTGGGAATTTCGAATGCTCCAGTTCCTCGCCCAAATTCCAATCAACCTGTAACGAAATCATGACACTATGTGTGTGCGAAATTTAGAATCCTCCACTTCCCCTTCCAAATTCCCAACAAAACCAGGGAATAAGAGCAGTTCACTCATTGCTAATTTCAACTCCTCCTCTTCCTCTCCCAAATTTCCACCAAACTCGAATGGAAGAACGGCATTTTGTGTGTGCGAAATTTAGAATCCTCCACTTCCCCTTCCAAATTCCCATAGAATAGCTGCATTCCGGGTATGGGGATTTTCAAAACATCCATATGCCCACTTAAATTCCCACGACAACCTAGGAAAAACAGCATTCATGGTGTTGGGAATATGGTATCCGCCATTTGCACTATCCAATTCCCAGCAAAACCATGCAATTACAGCACTCTGGGCATTGGGAATTTGGAATCCTCCGGTTCCACTCCCAAATTCCAATAGAATAACAGCCTTGCAGGCATGGGGATATTGGAATCCTCGAGTTCCCTTCCAAAAAGCCCATGGAATAACGACATTCTGGGTATTGAGAATTGAGAATTTGCCCATTTCCCTCCCAGATCCCTAGGGAATAAGACACTTCCGGGTGTCACGTATTTCGAATCCTTCAAATCCGCACCATAACAGCCATGGAATAACAGAATTCCAGGTGTCAGGAATTGAGCATCCTCCACTTCCCCTTCGAATTTCCCATGGAATCATGGCATTCTGGCTGTTGGCACTTTAGAATCTCCCATACAGCCTCCCAAATACCCAGGAAATTCACAAGGAATAACAGAATTCCAGATATCAGGAATGTATTATCCGCCAGCTCTCCACGCAATTTCCCATGGAATCATGGCATTGCTGGTGCAGGGAATCTTGACTCCTCCAGTTATCCTCCCAAATCGCCATAGAAAAATGGCATTCTGCCTGTTGGGAATTAACAATCCCCCAGAAACCCACCCCAAATCCCACCACATTCCCAAAGAAAAGCAACTTTCCAGATGTCTGCAATTTGAAATATTCCAGTTCCCCACTCAAATTCCGATGGAACAACAGCATCCCTAGTGTCAGGAATTGGGAATGCTCCAGCTCCCTGAAAAAAATTCCCATGGAATCATGGGATTCCAGGTGTGAGGAATTGAGAATGCCCCATACAGCCTCCCAGATTCCCACCACATTCCCATGGAATAACAACATTCCAGATTTCAGGAACTGGGAATCATCCTCTTCCCCTCCCAAATTCCCATGGAAACATTGCATTCGGTTTTTCCGCAATTTGGAACCCCCCAGAAGCTGTCCCAAAATCCCACCAAATTCCCATGCAATAGCGGCATTCCAAGTATCAGGAATTTAGGATACCCCATTTCCGCATCCAAATTCCCATAGAATAACGGCCTTCCGGCTATCAGGAATTTTGAATCGTCCATACGGTCTCCCATATTCCCATGGAATAACGCATACCCAAGCATGGGGAATTGAGTTTCATCTAGTTCCATACCCCAATTCCCATGGAATAACAGCATTCTGGGAGCGGAGGACTTGGAATCTGCCTGTTTCCCTCCCAAATGTTTAGGGAATAATGGCATTCTGGGCATTGGGAAGGTTGAATCCTCATGTTGCCCTTGCAAATTCCCATGAAATAACCAATTTAATGTGTTGGGAATTTCGAATGCTCCAGTTCCTCGCCCAAATTCCAATCAACCTGTAACGAAATCATGACACTATGTGTGTGCCAAATTTAGAATCCTCCACTTCCCCTTCCAAATTCCCAACAAAACCAGGGAATAAGAGCAGTTCACTCATTGCTAATTTCAACTCCTCCTCTTCCTCTCCCAAATTTCCACCAAACTCGAATGGAAGAACGACATTTTGTGTGTGCGAAATTTAGAATCCTCCACTTCCCCTTCCAAATTCCCATAGAATAGCTGCATTCCGGGTATGGGGATTTTCAAAACATCCATATGCCCACTTAAATTCCCACGACAACCTCGGAAAAACAGCATTCATGGTGTTGGGAATATGGTATCCGCCATTTGCACTATCCAATTCCCAGCAAAACCATGCAATTACAGCACTCTGGGCATTGGGAATTTGGAATCCTCCGGTTCCACTCCCAAATTCCAATAGAATAACAGCCTTGCAGGCATGGGGATATTGGAATCCTCGAGTTCCCTTCCAAAAAGCCCATGGAATAATGACATTCTGGGTATTGAGAATTGAGAATTTGCCCATTTCCCTCCCAGATCCCTAGGGAGTAAGACACTTCCGGGTGTCACGTATTTCGAATCCTTCAAATCCGCACCATAACAGCCATGGAATAACAGAATTCCAGGTGTCAGGAATTGAGCATCCTCCACTTCCCCTTCGAATTTCCCATGGAATCATGGCATTCTGGCTGTTGGCACTTTAGAATCTCCCATACAGCCTCCCAAATACCCAGGAAATTCACAAGGAAGAACAGAATTCCAGATATCAGGAATCTATTATCCGCCAGCTCTCCACGCAATTTCCCATGGAATCATGGCATTGCTGGTGCAGGGAATCTTGACTCCTCCAGTTATCCTCCCAAATCGCCATAGAAAAATGGCATTCTGCCTGTTGGGAATTAACAATCCCCCAGAAATCCACCCCAAATCCCACCACATTCCCAAAGAAAAGCAACTTTCCAGATGTCTGCATTTTGAAATATTCCAGTTCCCCACTCAAATTCCGATGGAACAACAGCATCCCAAGTGTCAGGAATTGGGAATGCTCCAGCTCCCTGAAAAAAATTCCCATGGAATCATGGGATTCCAGGTGTGAGGAATTGAGAATGCCCCGTACAGCCTCCCAGATTCCCACCACATTCCCATGGAATAACAACATTCCAGATTTCAGGAACTGAGAATCATCCTCTTCCCCTCCCAAATTCCCATGGAAACATTGCATTCGGTTTTTCTGCAATTTGGAACCCCCCAGAAGCTGTCCAAAAATCCCACCAAATTCCCATGCAATAGCGGCATTCCAAGTATCAGGAATTTAGGATACCCCATTTCCGCATCCAAATTCCCATAGAATAACGGCCTTCCGGCTATCAGGAATTTCGAATCGTCCATACGGTCTCCCATATTCCCATGGAATAACGCATACCCAAGCATGGGGAATTGAGTTTCATCTAGTTCCATACCCCAATTCCCATGGAATAACAGCATTCTGGGAGCTGAGGACTTGGAATCTGCCTATTTCCCTCCCAAATGTTTAGGGAATAATGGCATTCTGGGCATTGGGAAGGTTGAATCGTCATGTTGCCCTTGCAAATTCCCATGAAATAACCAATTTAATGTGTTGGGAATTTCGAATGCTCCAGTTCCTCGCCCAAATTCCAATCAACCTGTAACGAAATCATGACACTATGTGTGTGCGAAATTTAGAATCCTCCACTTCCCCTTCCAAATTCCCAACAAAACCAGGGAATAAGAGCAGTTCACTCATTGCTAATTTCAACTCCTCCTCTTCCTCTCCCAAATTTCCACCAAACTCGAATGGAAGAACGGCATTATAAGTGTGCGAAATTTAGAATCCTCCACTTCCCCTTCCAAATTCCCATAGAATAGCTGCATTCCGGGTATGGGGATTTTCAAAACATCCATATGCCCACTTAAATTCCCACGACAACCTAGGAAAAACAGCATTCATGGTGTTGGGAATATGGTATCCGCCATTTGCACTATCCAATTCCCAGCAAAACCATGCAATTACAGCACTCTGGGCATTGGGAATTTGGAATCCTCCGGTTCCACTCCCAAATTCCAATAGAATAACAGCCTTGCAGGCATGGGGATATTGGAATCCTCGAGTTCCCTTCCAAAAAGCCCATGGAATAACGACATTCTGGGTATTGAGAATTGAGAATTTGCCCATTTCCCTCCCAGATCCCTAGGGAATAAGACAATTCCGGGTGTCACGTATTTCGAATCCTTCAAATCCGCACCATAACAGCCATGGAATAACAGAATTCCAGGTGTCAGGAATTGAGCATCCTCCACTTCCCCTTCGAATTTCCCATGGAATCATGGCATTCTGGCTGTTGGCACTTTAGAATCTCCCATACAGCCTCCCAAATACCCAGGAAATTCACAAGGAAGAACAGAATTCCAGATATCAGGAATGTATTATCCGCCAGCTCTCCACGCAATTTCCCATGGAATCATGGCATTGCTGGTGCAGGGAATCTTGACTCCTCCAGTTATCCTCCCAAATCGCCATAGAAAAATGGCATTCTGCGTGTTGGGAATTAACAATCCCCCAGAAACCCACCCCAAATCCCACCACATTCCCAAAGAAAAGCAACTTTCCAGATGTCTGCAATTTGAAATATTCCAGTTCCCCACTCAAATTCCGATGGAACAACAGCATCCCTAGTGTCAGGAATTGGGAATGCTCCAGCTCCCTGAAAAAAATTCCCATGGAATCATGGGATTCCAGGTGTGAGGAATTGAGAATGCCCCATACAGCCTCCCAGATTCCCACCACATTCCCATGGAATAACAACATTCCAGATTTCAGGAACTGAGAATCATCCTCTTCCCCTCCCAAATTCCCATGGAAACATTGCATTCGGTTTTTCCGCAATTTGGAACCCCCCAGAAGCTGTCCCAAAATCCCACCAAATTCCCATGCAATAGCGGCATTCCAAGTATCAGGAATTTAGGATACCCCATTTCCGCATCCAAATTCCCATAGAATAACGGCCTTCCGGCTATCAGGAATTTTGAATCGTCCATACGGTCTCCCATATTCCCATGGAATAACGCATACCCAAGCATGGGGAATTGAGTTTCATCTAGTTCCATACCCCAATTCCCATGGAATAACAGCATTCTGGGAGCTGAGGACTTGGAATCTGCCTATTTCCCTCCCAAATGTTTAGGGAATAATGGCATTCTGGGCATTGGGAAGGTTGAATCGTCATGTTGCCCTTGCAAATTCCCATGAAATAACCAATTTAATGTGTTGGGAATTTCGAATGCTCCAGTTCCTCGCCCAAATTCCAATCAACCTGTAACGAAATCATGACACTATGTGTGTGCGAAATTTAGAATCCTCCACTTCCCCTTCCAAATTCCCAACAAAACCAGGGAATAAGAGCAGTTCACTCATTGCTAATTTCAACTCCTCCTCTTCCTCTCCCAAATTTCCACCAAACTCGAATGGAAGAACGGCATTATAAGTGTGCGAAATTTAGAATCCTCCACTTCCCCTTCCAAATTCCCATAGAATAGCTGCATTCCGGGTATGGGGATTTTCAAAACATCCATATGCCCACTTAAATTCCCACGACAACCTCGGAAAAACAGCATTCATGGTGTTGGGAATATGGTATCCGCCATTTGCACTATCCAATTCCCAGCAAAACCATGCAATTACAGCACTCTGGGCATTGGGAATTTGGAATCCTCCGGTTCCACTCCCAAATTCCAATAGAATAACAGCCTTGCAGGCATGGGGATATTGGAATCCTCGAGTTCCCTTCCAAAAAGCCCATGGAATAACGACATTCTGGGTATTGAGAATTGAGAATTTGCCCATTTCCCTCCCAGATCCCTAGGGAATAAGACAATTCCGGGTGTCACGTATTTCGAATCCTTCAAATCCGCACCATAACAGCCATGGAATAACAGAATTCCAGGTGTCAGGAATTGAGCATCCTCCACTTCCCCTTCGAATTTCCCATGGAATCATGGCATTCTGGCTGTTGGCACTTTAGAATCTCCCATACAGCCTCCCAAATACCCAGGAAATTCACAAGGAATAACAGAATTCCAGATATCAGGAATGTATTATCCGCCAGCTCTCCACGCAATTTCCCATGGAATCATGGCATTGCTGGTGCAGGGAATCTTGACTCCTCCAGTTATCCTCCCAAATCGCCATAGAAAAATGGCATTCTGCGTGTTGGGAATTAACAATCCCCCAGAAACCCACCCCAAATCCCACCACATTCCCAAAGAAAAGCAACTTTCCAGATGTCTGCAATTTGAAATATTCCAGTTCCCCACTCAAATTCCGATGGAACAACAGCATCCCTAGTGTCAGGAATTGGGAATGCTCCAGCTCCCTGAAAAAAATTCCCATGGAATCATGGGATTCCAGGTGTGAGGAATTGAGAATGCCCCATACAGCCTCCCAGATTCCCACCACATTCCCATGGAATAACAACATTCCAGATTTCAGGAACTGAGAATCATCCTCTTCCCCTCCCAAATTCCCATGGAAACATTGCATTCGGTTTTTCCGCAATTTGGAACCCCCCAGAAGCTGTCCCAAAATCCCACCAAATTCCCATGCAATAGCGGCATTCCAAGTATCAGGAATTTAGGATACCCCATTTCCGCATCCAAATTCCCATAGAATAACGGCCTTCCGGCTATCAGGAATTTTGAATCGTCCATACGGTCTCCCATATTCCCATGGAATAACGCATACCCAAGCATGGGGAATTGAGTTTCATCTAGTTCCATACCCCAATTCCCATGGAATAACAGCATTCTGGGAGCGGAGGACTTGGAATCTGCCTGTTTCCCTCCCAAATGTTTAGGGAATAATGGCATTCTGGGCATTGGGAAGGTTGAATCCTCATGTTGCCCTTGCAAATTCCCATGAAATAACCAATTTAATGTGTTGGGAATTTCGAATGCTCCAGTTCCTCGCCCAAATTCCAATCAACCTGTAACGAAATCATGACACTATGTGTGTGCCAAATTTAGAATCCTCCACTTCCCCTTCCAAATTCCCAACAAAACCAGGGAATAAGAGCAGTTCACTCATTGCTAATTTCAACTCCTCCTCTTCCTCTCCCAAATTTCCACCAAACTCGAATGGAAGAACGGCATTTTGTGTGTGCGAAATTTAGAATCCTCCACTTCCCCTTCCAAATTCCCATAGAATAGCTGCATTCCGGGTATGGGGATTTTCAAAACATCCATATGCCCACTTAAATTCCCACGACAACCTCGGAAAAACAGCATTCATGGTGTTGGGAATATGGTATCCGCCATTTGCACTATCCAATTCCCAGCAAAACCATGCAATTACAGCACTCTGGGCATTGGGAATTTGGAATCCTCCGGTTCCACTCCCAAATTCCAATAGAATAACAGCCTTGCAGGCATGGGGATATTGGAATCCTCGAGTTCCCTTCCAAAAAGCCCATGGAATAATGACATTCTGGGTATTGAGAATTGAGAATTTGCCCATTTCCCTCCCAGATCCCTAGGGAGTAAGACACTTCCGGGTGTCACGTATTTCGAATCCTTCAAATCCGCACCATAACAGCCATGGAATAACAGAATTCCAGGTGTCAGGAATTGAGCATCCTCCACTTCCCCTTCGAATTTCCCATGGAATCATGTCATTCTGGCTGTTGGCACTTTAGAATCTCCCATACAGCCTCCCAAATACCCAGGAAATTCACAAGGAAGAACAGAATTCCAGATATCAGGAATGTATTATCCGCCAGCTCTCCACGCAATTTCCCATGGAATCATGGCATTCCTGGTGCAGGGAATCTTGACTCCTCCAGTTATCCTCCCAAATCGCCATAGAAAAATGGCATTCTGCGTGTTGGGAATTAACAATCCCCCAGAAACCCACCCCAAATCCCACCACATTCCCAAAGAAAAGCAACTTTCCAGATGTCTGCAATTTGAAATATTCCAGTTCCCCACTCAAATTCCGATGGAACAACAGCATCCCAAGTGTCAGGAATTGGGAACGCTCCAGCTCCCTTAAAAAAATTCCCATGGAATCATGGGATTCCAGGTGTGAGGAATTGAGAATGCCCCGTACAGCCTCCCAGATTCCCACCACATTCCCATGGAATAACAACATTCCAGATTTCAGGAACTGAGAATCATCCTCTTCCCCTCCCAAATTCCCATGGAAACATTGCATTCGGTTTTTCCGCAATTTGGAACCCCCCAGAAGCTGTCCCAAAATCCCACCAAATTCCCATGCAATAGCGGCATTCCAAGTATCAGGAATTTAGGATACCCCATTTCCGCATCCAAATTCCCATAGAATAACGGCCTTCCGGCTATCAGGAATTTTGAATCGTCCATACGGTCTCCCATATTCCCATGGAATAACGCATACCCAAGCATGGGGAATTGAGTTTCATCTAGTTCCATACCCCAATTCCCATGGAATAACAGCATTCTGGGAGCGGAGGACTTGGAATCTGCCTGTTTCCCTCCCAAATGTTTAGGGAATAATGGCATTCTGGGCATTGGGAAGGTTGAATCCTCATGTTGCCCTTGCAAATTCCCATGAAATAACCAATTTAATGTGTTGGGAATTTCGAATGCTCCAGTTCCTCGCCCAAATTCCAATCAACCTGTAACGAAATCATGACACTATGTGTGTGCGAAATTTAGAATCCTCCACTTCCCCTTCCAAATTCCCAACAAAACCATGGAATAAGAGCAGTTCACTCATTTCTAATTTCAACTCCTCCTCTTCCTCTCCCAAATTTCCACCAAACTCGAATGGAAGAACGGCATTTTGTGTGTGCGAAATTTAGAATCCTCCACTTCCCCTTCCAAATTCCCATAGAATAGCTGCATTCCGGGTATGGGGATTTTCAAAACATCCATATGCCCACTTAAATTCCCACGACAACCTAGGAAAAACAGCATTCATGGTGTTGGGAATATGGTATCCGCCATTTGCACTATCCAATTCCCAGCAAAACCATGCAATTACAGCACTCTGGGCATTGGGAATTTGGAATCCTCCGGTTCCACTCCCAAATTCCAATAGAATAACAGCCTTGCAGGCATGGGGATATTGGAATCCTCGAGTTCCCTTCCAAAAAGCCCATGGAATAACGACATTCTGGGTATTGAGAATTGAGAATTTGCCCATTTCCCTCCCAGATCCCTAGGGAATAAGACACTTCTGGGTGTCACGTATTTCGAATCCTTCAAATCCGCACCATAACAGCCATGGAATAACAGAATTCCAGGTGTCAGGAATTGAGCATCCTCCACTTCCCCTTCGAATTTCCCATGGAATCATGGCATTCTGGTTGTTGGCACTTTAGAATCTCCCATACAGCCTCCCAAATACCCAGGAAATTCACAAGGAATAACAGAATTCCAGATATCAGGAATGTATTATCCGCCAGCTCTCCACGCAATTTCCCATGGAATCATGGCATTGCTGGTGCAGGGAATCTTGACTCCTGCAGTTATCCTCCCAAATCGCCATAGAAAAATGGCATTCTGCCTGTTGGGAATTAACAATCCCCCAGAAATCCACCCCAAATCCCACCACATTCCCAAAGAAAAGCAACTTTCCAGATGTCTGCAATTTGAAATATTCCAGTTCCCCACTCAAATTCCGATGGAACAACAGCATCCCAAGTGTCAGGAATTGGGAACGCTCCAGCTCCCTTAAAAAAATTCCCATGGAATCATGGGATTCCAGGTGTGAGGAATTGAGAATGCCCCGTACAGCCTCCCAGATTCCCACCACATTCCCATGGAATAACAACATTCCAGATTTCAGGAACTGAGAATCATCCTCTTCCCCTCCCAAATTCCCATGGAAACATTGCATTCGGTTTTTCCGCAATTTGGAACCCCCCAGAAGCTGTCCCAAAATCCCACCAAATTCCCATGCAATAGCGGCATTCCAAGTATCAGGAATTTAGGATACCCCATTTCCGCATCCAAATTCCCATAGAATAACGGCCTTCCGGCTATCAGGAATTTTGAATCGTCCATACGGTCTCCCATATTCCCATGGAATAACGCATACCCAAGCATGGGGAATTGAGTTTCATCTAGTTCCATACCCCAATTCCCATGGAATAACAGCATTCTGGGAGCGGAGGACTTGGAATCTGCCTGTTTCCCTCCCAAATGTTTAGGGAATAATGGCATTCTGGGCATTGGGAAGGTTGAATCCTCATGTTGCCCTTGCAAATTCCCATGAAATAACCAATTTAATGTGTTGGGAATTTCGAATGCTCCAGTTCCTCGCCCAAATTCCAATCAACCTGTAACGAAATCATGACACTATGTGTGTGCGAAATTTAGAATCCTCCACTTCCCCTTCCAAATTCCCAACAAAACCATGGAATAAGAGCAGTTCACTCATTTCTAATTTCAACTCCTCCTCTTCCTCTCCCAAATTTCCACCAAACTCGAATGGAAGAACGGCATTTTGTGTGTGCGAAATTTAGAATCCTCCACTTCCCCTTCCAAATTCCCATAGAATAGCTGCATTCCGGGTATGGGGATTTTCAAAACATCCATATGCCCACTTAAATTCCCACGACAACCTCGGAAAAACAGCATTCATGGTGTTGGGAATATGGTATCCGCCATTTGCACTATCCAATTCCCAGCAAAACCATGCAATTACAGCACTCTGGGCATTGGGAATTTGGAATCCTCCGGTTCCACTCCCAAATTCCAATAGAATAACAGCCTTGCAGGCATGGGGATATTGGAATCCTCGAGTTCCCTTCCAAAAAGCCCATGGAATAACGACATTCTGGGTATTGAGAATTGAGAATTTGCCCATTTCCCTCCCAGATCCCTAGGGAATAAGACACTTCTGGGTGTCACGTATTTCGAATCCTTCAAATCCGCACCATAACAGCCATGGAATAACAGAATTCCAGGTGTCAGGAATTGAGCATCCTCCACTTCCCCTTCGAATTTCCCATGGAATCATGGCATTCTGGTTGTTGGCACTTTAGAATCTCCCATACAGCCTCCCAAATACCCAGGAAATTCACAAGGAATAACAGAATTCCAGATATCAGGAATGTATTATCCGCCAGCTCTCCACGCAATTTCCCATGGAATCATGGCATTGCTGGTGCAGGGAATCTTGACTCCTGCAGTTATCCTCCCAAATCGCCATAGAAAAATGGCATTCTGCCTGTTGGGAATTAACAATCCCCCAGAAATCCACCCCAAATCCCACCACATTCCCAAAGAAAAGCAACTTTCCAGATGTCTGCAATTTGAAATATTCCAGTTCCCCACTCAAATTCCGATGGAACAACAGCATCCCAAGTGTCAGGAATTGGGAATGCTCCAGCTCCCTGAAAAAAATTCCCATGGAATCATGGGATTCCAGGTGTGAGCAATTGAGAATGCCCCGTACAGCCTCCCAGATTCCCACCACATTCCCATGGAATAACAACATTCCAGATTTCAGGAACTGAGAATCATCCTCTTCCCCTCCCAAATTCCCATGGAAACATTGCATTCGGTTTTTCTGCAATTTGGAACCCCCCAGAAGCTGTCCCAAAATCCCACCAAATTCCCATGCAATAGCGGCATTCCAAGTATCAGGAATTTAGGATACCCCATTTCCGCATCCAAATTCCCATAGAATAACGGCCTTCCGGCTATCAGGAATTTCGAATCGTCCATACGGTCTCCCATATTCCCATGGAATAACGCATACCCAAGCATGGGGAATTGAGTTTCATCTAGTTCCATACCCCAATTCCCATGGAATAACAGCATTCTGGGAGCTGAGGACTTGGAATCTGCCTATTTCCCTCCCAAATGTTTAGGGAATAATGGCATTCTGGGCATTGGGAAGGTTGAATCGTCATGTTGCCCTTGCAAATTCCCATGAAATAACCAATTTAATGTGTTGGGAATTTCGAATGCTCCAGTTCCTCGCCCAAATTCCAATCAACCTGTAACGAAATCATGACACTATGTGTGTGCGAAATTTAGAATCCTCCACTTCCCCTTCCAAATTCCCAACAAAACCAGGGAATAAGAGCAGTTCACTCATTGCTAATTTCAACTCCTCCTCTCCCTCTCCCAAATTTCCACCAAACTCGAATGGAAGAACGGCATTTTGTGTGTGCCAAATTTAGAATCCTCCACTTCCCCTTCCAAATTCCCATAGAATAGCTGCATTCCGGGTATGGGGATTTTCAAAACATCCATATGCCCACTTAAATTCCCACGACAACCTAGGAAAAACAGCATTCATGGTGTTGGGAATATGGTATCCGCCATTTGCACTATCCAATTCCCAGCAAAACCATGCAATTACAGCACTCTGGGCATTGGGAATTTGGAATCCTCCGGTTCCACTCCCAAATTCCAATAGAATAACAGCCTTGCAGGCATGGGGATATTGGAATCCTCGAGTTCCCTTCCAAAAAGCCCATGGAATAACGACATTCTGGGTATTGAGAATTGAGAATTTGCCCATTTCCCTCCCAGATCCCTAGGGAGTAAGACACTTCCGGGTGTCACGTATTTCAAATCCTTCAAATCCGCACCATAACAGCCATGGAATAACAGAATTCCAGGTGTCAGGAATTGAGCATCCTCCACTTCCCCTTCGAATTTCCCATGGATTCATGGCATTCTGGCTGTTGGCACTTTAGAATCTCCCATACAGCCTCCCAAATACCCAGGAAATTCACAAGGAATAACAGAATTCCAGATATCAGGAATGTATTATCCGCCAGCTCTCCACGCAATTTCCCATGGAATCATGGCATTGCTGGTGCAGGGAATCTTGACTCCTCCAGTTATCCTCCCAAATCGCCATAGAAAAATGGCATTCTGCCTGTTGGGAATTAACAATCCCCCAGAAATCCACCCCAAATCCCACCACATTCCCAAAGAAAAGCAACTTTCCAGATGTCTGCATTTTGAAATATTCCAGTTCCCCACTCAAATTCCGATGGAACAACAGCATCCCAAGTGTCAGGAATTGGGAATGCTCCAGCTCCCTGAAAAAAATTCCCATGGAATCATGGGATTCCAGGTGTGAGCAATTGAGAATGCCCCGTACAGCCTCCCAGATTCCCACCACATTCCCATGGAATAACAACATTCCAGATTTCAGGAACTGAGAATCATCCTCTTCCCCTCCCAAATTCCCATGGAAACATTGCATTCGGTTTTTCCGCAATTTGGAACCCCCCAGAAGCTGTCCAAAAATCCCACCAAATTCCCATGCAATAGCGGCATTCCAAGTATCAGGAATTTAGGATACCCCATTTCCGCATCCAAATTCCCATAGAATAACGGCCTTCCGGCTATCAGGAATTTCGAATCGTCCATACGGTCTCCCATATTCCCATGGAATAACGCATACCCAAGCATGGGGAATTGAGTTTCATCTAGTTCCATACCCCAATTCCCATGGAATAACAGCATTCTGGGAGCTGAGGACTTGGAATCTGCCTATTTCCCTCCCAAATGTTTAGGGAATAATGGCATTCTGGGCATTGGGAAGGTTGAATCGTCATGTTGCCCTTGCAAATTCCCATGAAATAACGAATTTAATGTGTTGGGAATTTCGAATGCTCCAGTTCCTCGCCCAAATTCCAATCAACCTGTAACGAAATCATGACACTATGTGTGTGCGAAATTTAGAATCCTCCACTTCCCCTTCCAAATTCCCAACAAAACCAGGGAATAAGAGCAGTTCACTCATTGCTAATTTCAACTCCTCCTCTTCCTCTCCCAAATTTCCACCAAACTCGAATGGAAGAACGGCATTTTGTGTGTGCGAAATTTAGAATCCTCCACTTCCCCTTCCAAATTCCCATAGAATAGCTGCATTCCGGGTATGGGGATTTTCAAAACATCCATATGCCCACTTAAATTCCCACGACAACCTAGGAAAAACAGCATTCATGGTGTTGGGAATATGGTATCCGCCATTTGCACTATCCAATTCCCAGCAAAACCATGCAATTACAGCACTCTGGGCATTGGGAATTTGGAATCCTCCGGTTCCACTCCCAAATTCCAATAGAATAACAGCCTTGCAGGCATGGGGATATTGGAATCCTCGAGTTCCCTTCCAAAAAGCCCATGGAATAATGACATTCTGGGTATTGAGAATTGAGAATTTGCCCATTTCCCTCCCAGATCCCTAGGGAGTAAGACACTTCCGGGTGTCACGTATTTCGAATCCTTCAAATCCGCACCATAACAGCCATGGAATAACAGAATTCCAGGTGTCAGGAATTGAGCATCCTCCACTTCCCCTTCGAATTTCCCATGGAATCATGGCATTCTGGCTGTTGGCACTTTAGAATCTCCCATACAGCCTCCCAAATACCCAGGAAATTCACAAGGAAGAACAGAATTCCAGATATCAGGAATGTATTATCCGCCAGCTCTCCACGCAATTTCCCATGGAATCATGGCATTCCTGGTGCAGGGAATCTTGACTCCTCCAGTTATCCTCCCAAATCGCCATAGAAAAATGGCATTCTGCGTGTTGGGAATTAACAATCCCCCAGAAACCCACCCCAAATCCCACCACATTCCCAAAGAAAAGCAACTTTCCAGATGTCTGCAATTTGAAATATTCCAGTTCCCCACTCAAATTCCGATGGAACAACAGCATCCCTAGTGTCAGGAATTGGGAACGCTCCAGCTCCCTGAAAAAAATTCCCATGGAATCATGGGATTCCAGGTGTGAGCAATTGAGAATGCCCCGTACAGCCTCCCAGATTCCCACCACATTCCCATGGAATAACAACATTCCAGATTTCAGGAACTGAGAATCATCCTCTTCCCCTCCCAAATTCCCATGGAAACATTGCATTCGGTTTTTCCGCAATTTGGAACCCCCCAGAAGCTGTCCCAAAATCCCACCAAATTCCCATGCAATAGCGGCATTCCAAGTATCAGGAATTTAGGATACCCCATTTCCGCATCCAAATTCCCATAGAATAACGGCCTTCCGGCTATCAGGAATTTTGAATCGTCCATACGGTCTCCCATATTCCCATGGAATAACGCATACCCAAGCATGGGGAATTGAGTTTCATCTAGTTCCATACCCCAATTCCCATGGAATAACAGCATTCTGGGAGCGGAGGACTTGGAATCTGCCTGTTTCCCTCCCAAATGTTTAGGGAATAATGGCATTCTGGGCATTGGGAAGGTTGAATCCTCATGTTGCCCTTGCAAATTCCCATGAAATAACCAATTTAATGTGTTGGGAATTTCGAATGCTCCAGTTCCTCGCCCAAATTCCAATCAACCTGTAACGAAATCATGACACTATGTGTGTGCCAAATTTAGAATCCTCCACTTCCCCTTCCAAATTCCCAACAAAACCATGGAATAAGAGCAGTTCACTCATTTCTAATTTCAACTCCTCCTCTTCCTCTCCCAAATTTCCACCAAACTCGAATGGAAGAACGGCATTTTGTGTGTGCGAAATTTAGAATCCTCCACTTCCCCTTCCAAATTCCCATAGAATAGCTGCATTCCGGGTATGGGGATTTTCAAAACATCCATATGCCCACTTAAATTCCCACGACAACCTCGGAAAAACAGCATTCATGGTGTTGGGAATATGGTATCCGCCATTTGCACTATCCAATTCCCAGCAAAACCATGCAATTACAGCACTCTGGGCATTGGGAATTTGGAATCCTCCGGTTCCACTCCCAAATTCCAATAGAATAACAGCCTTGCAGGCATGGGGATATTGGAATCCTCGAGTTCCCTTCCAAAAAGCCCATGGAATAACGACATTCTGGGTATTGAGAATTGAGAATTTGCCCATTTCCCTCCCAGATCCCTAGGGAATAAGACACTTCTGGGTGTCACGTATTTCGAATCCTTCAAATCCGCACCATAACAGCCATGGAATAACAGAATTCCAGGTGTCAGGAATTGAGCATCCTCCACTTCCCCTTCGAATTTCCCATGGAATCATGGCATTCTGGTTGTTGGCACTTTAGAATCTCCCATACAGCCTCCCAAATACCCAGGAAATTCACAAGGAATAACAGAATTCCAGATATCAGGAATGTATTATCCGCCAGCTCTCCACGCAATTTCCCATGGAATCATGGCATTGCTGGTGCAGGGAATCTTGACTCCTGCAGTTATCCTCCCAAATCGCCATAGAAAAATGGCATTCTGCCTGTTGGGAATTAACAATCCCCCAGAAATCCACCCCAAATCCCACCACATTCCCAAAGAAAAGCAACTTTCCAGATGTCTGCAATTTGAAATATTCCAGTTCCCCACTCAAATTCCGATGGAACAACAGCATCCCAAGTGTCAGGAATTGGGAATGCTCCAGCTCCCTGAAAAAAATTCCCATGGAATCATGGGATTCCAGGTGTGAGCAATTGAGAATGCCCCGTACAGCCTCCCAGATTCCCACCACATTCCCATGGAATAACAACATTCCAGATTTCAGGAACTGAGAATCATCCTCTTCCCCTCCCAAATTCCCATGGAAACATTGCATTCGGTTTTTCCGCAATTTGGAACCCCCCAGAAGCTGTCCCAAAATCCCACCAAATTCCCATGCAATAGCGGCATTCCAAGTATCAGGAATTTAGGATACCCCATTTCCGCATCCAAATTCCCATAGAATAACGGCCTTCCGGCTATCAGGAATTTCGAATCGTCCATACGGTCTCCCATATTCCCATGGAATAACGCATACCCAAGCATGGGGAATTGAGTTTCATCTAGTTCCATACCCCAATTCCCATGGAATAACAGCATTCTGGGAGCTGAGGACTTGGAATCTGCCTATTTCCCTCCCAAATGTTTAGGGAATAATGGCATTCTGGGCATTGGGAAGGTTGAATCCTCATGTTGCCCTTGCAAATTCCCATGAAATAACCAATTTAATGTGTTGGGAATTTCGAATGCTCCAGTTCCTCGCCCAAATTCCAATCAACCTGTAACGAAATCATGACACTATGTGTGTGCGAAATTTAGAATCCTCCACTTCCCCTTCCAAATTCCCAACAAAACCAGGGAATAAGAGCAGTTCACTCATTGCTAATTTCAACTCCTCCTCTTCCTCTCCCAAATTTCCACCAAACTCGAATGGAAGAACGTCATTTTGTGTGTGCGAAATTTAGAATCCTCCACTTCCCCTTCCAAATTCCCATAGAATAGCTGCATTCCGGGTATGGGGATTTTCAAAACATCCATATGCCCACTTAAATTCCCACGACAACCTAGGAAAAACAGCATTCATGGTGTTGGGAATATGGTATCCGCCATTTGCACTATCCAATTCCCAGCAAAACCATGCAATTACAGCACTCTGGGCATTGGGAATTTGGAATCCTCCGGTTCCACTCCCAAATTCCAATAGAATAACAGCCTTGCAGGCATGGGGATATTGGAATCCTCGAGTTCCCTTCCAAAAAGCCCATGGAATAACGACATTCTGGGTATTGAGAATTGACAATTTGCCCATTTCCCTCCCAGATCCCTAGGGAATAAGACACTTCCGGGTGTCACGTATTTCGAATCCTTCAAATCCGCACCATAACAGCCATGGAATAACAGAATTCCAGGTGTCAGGAATTGAGCATCCTCCACTTCCCCTTCGAATTTCCCATGGAATCATGGCATTCTGGTTGTTGGCACTTTAGAATCTCCCATACAGCCTCCCAAATACCCAGGAAATTCACAAGGAATAACAGAATTCCAGATATCAGGAATCTATTATCCGCCAGCTCTCCACGCAATTTCCCATGGAATCATGGCATTGCTGGTGCAGGGAATCTTGACTCCTCCAGTTATCCTCCCAAATCGCCATAGAAAAATGGCATTCTGCCTGTTGGGAATTAACAATCCCCCAGAAATCCACCCCAAATCCCACCACATTCCCAAAGAAAAGCAACTTTCCAGATGTCTGCATTTTGAAATATTCCAGTTCCCCACTCAAATTCCGATGGAACAACAGCATCCCAAGTGTCAGGAATTGGGAATGCTCCAGCTCCCTGAAAAAAATTCCCATGGAATCATGGGATTCCAGGTGTGAGGAATTGAGAATGCCCCGTACAGCCTCCCAGATTCCCACCACATTCCCATGGAATAACAACATTCCAGATTTCAGGAACTGAGAATCATCCTCTTCCCCTCCCAAATTCCCATGGAAACATTGCATTCGGTTTTTCTGCAATTTGGAACCCCCCAGAAGCTGTCCAAAAATCCCACCAAATTCCCATGCAATAGCGGCATTCCAAGTATCAGGAATTTAGGATACCCCATTTCCGCATCCAAATTCCCATAGAATAACGGCCTTCCGGCTATCAGGAATTTCGAATCGTCCATACGGTCTCCCATATTCCCATGGAATAACGCATACCCAAGCATGGGGAATTGAGTTTCATCTAGTTCCATACCCCAATTCCCATGGAATAACAGCATTCTGGGAGCTGAGGACTTGGAATCTGCCTATTTCCCTCCCAAATGTTTAGGGAATAATGGCATTCTGGGCATTGGGAAGGTTGAATCGTCATGTTGCCCTTGCAAATTCCCATGAAATAACGAATTTAATGTGTTGGGAATTTCGAATGCTCCAGTTCCTCGCCCAAATTCCAATCAACCTGTAACGAAATCATGACACTATGTGTGTGCGAAATTTAGAATCCTCCACTTCCCCTTCCAAATTCCCAACAAAACCAGGGAATAAGAGCAGTTCACTCATTGCTAATTTCAACTCCTCCTCTTCCTCTCCCAAATTTCCACCAAACTCGAATGGAAGAACGGCATTATAAGTGTGCGAAATTTAGAATCCTCCACTTCCCCTTCCAAATTCCCATAGAATAGCTGCATTCCGGGTATGGGGATTTTCAAAACATCCATATGCCCACTTAAATTCCCACGACAACCTAGGAAAAACAGCATTCATGGTGTTGGGAATATGGTATCCGCCATTTGCACTATCCAATTCCCAGCAAAACCATGCAATTACAGCACTCTGGGCATTGGGAATTTGGAATCCTCCGGTTCCACTCCCAAATTCCAATAGAATAACAGCCTTGCAGGCATGGGGATATTGGAATCCTCGAGTTCCCTTCCAAAAAGCCCATGGAATAACGACATTCTGGGTATTGAGAATTGAGAATTTGCCCATTTCCCTCCCAGATCCCTAGGGAATAAGACACTTCCGGGTGTCACGTATTTCGAATCCTTCAAATCCGCACCATAACAGCCATGGAATAACAGAATTCCAGGTGTCAGGAATTGAGCATCCTCCACTTCCCCTTCGAATTTCCCATGGAATCATGGCATTCTGGGTGTTGGCACTTTAGAATCTCCCATACAGCCTCCCAAATACCCAGGAAATTCACAAGGAATAACAGAATTCCAGATATCAGGAATGTATTATCCGCCAGCTCTCCACGCAATTTCCCATGGAATCATGGCATTGCTGGTGCAGGGAATCTTGACTCCTCCAGTTATCCTCCCAAATCGCCATAGAAAAATGGCATTCTGCCTGTTGGGAATTAACAATCCCCCAGAAATCCACCCCAAATCCCACCACATTCCCAAAGAAAAGCAACTTTCCAGATGTCTGCATTTTGAAATATTCCAGTTCCCCACTCAAATTCCGATGGAACAACAGCATCCCTAGTGTCAGGAATTGGGAATGCTCCAGCTCCCTGAAAAAAATTCCCATGGAATCATGGGATTCCAGGTGTGAGGAATTGAGAATGCCCCATACAGCCTCCCAGATTCCCACCACATTCCCATGGAATAACAACATTCCAGATTTCAGGAACTGAGAATCATCCTCTTCCCCTCCCAAATTCCCATGGAAACATTGCATTCGGTTTTTCCGCAATTTGGAACCCCCCAGAAGCTGTCCAAAAATCCCACCAAATTCCCATGCAATAGCGGCATTCCAAGTATCAGGAATTTAGGATACCCCATTTCCGCATCCAAATTCCCATAGAATAACGGCCTTCCGGCTATCAGGAATTTCGAATCGTCCATACGGTCTCCCATATTCCCATGGAATAACGCATACCCAAGCATGGGGAATTGAGTTTCATCTAGTTCCATACCCCAATTCCCATGGAATAACAGCATTCTGGGAGCTGAGGACTTGGAATCTGCCTATTTCCCTCCCAAATGTTTAGGGAATAATGGCATTCTGGGCATTGGGAAGGTTGAATCGTCATGTTGCCCTTGCAAATTCCCATGAAATAACGAATTTAATGTGTTGGGAATTTCGAATGCTCCAGTTCCTCGCCCAAATTCCAATCAACCTGTAACGAAATCATGACACTATGTGTGTGCGAAATTTAGAATCCTCCACTTCCCCTTCCAAATTCCCAACAAAACCAGGGAATAAGAGCAGTTCACTCATTGCTAATTTCAACTCCTCCTCTTCCTCTCCCAAATTTCCACCAAACTCGAATGGAAGAACGGCATTATAAGTGTGCGAAATTTAGAATCCTCCACTTCCCCTTCCAAATTCCCATAGAATAGCTGCATTCCGGGTATGGGGATTTTCAAAACATCCATATGCCCACTTAAATTCCCACGACAACCTAGGAAAAACAGCATTCATGGTGTTGGGAATATGGTATCCGCCATTTGCACTATCCAATTCCCAGCAAAACCATGCAATTACAGCACTCTGGGCATTGGGAATTTGGAATCCTCCGGTTCCACTCCCAAATTCCAATAGAATAACAGCCTTGCAGGCATGGGGATATTGGAATCCTCGAGTTCCCTTCCAAAAAGCCCATGGAATAACGACATTCTGGGTATTGAGAATTGACAATTTGCCCATTTCCCTCCCAGATCCCTAGGGAATAAGACACTTCCGGGTGTCACGTATTTCGAATCCTTCAAATCCGCACCATAACAGCCATGGAATAACAGAATTCCAGGTGTCAGGAATTGAGCATCCTCCACTTCCCCTTCGAATTTCCCATGGAATCATGGCATTCTGGCTGTTGGCACTTTAGAATCTCCCATACAGCCTCCCAAATACCCAGGAAATTCACAAGGAATAACAGAATTCCAGATATCAGGAATGTATTATCCGCCAGCTCTCCACGCAATTTCCCATGGAATCATGGCATTGCTGGTGCAGGGAATCTTGACTCCTCCAGTTATCCTCCCAAATCGCCATAGAAAAATGGCATTCTGCCTGTTGGGAATTAACAATCCCCCAGAAATCCACCCCAAATCCCACCACATTCCCAAAGAAAAGCAACTTTCCAGATGTCTGCATTTTGAAATATTCCAGTTCCCCACTCAAATTCCGATGGAACAACAGCATCCCAAGTGTCAGGAATTGGGAATGCTCCAGCTCCCTGAAAAAAATTCCCATGGAATCATGGGATTCCAGGTGTGAGGAATTGAGAATGCCCCGTACAGCCTCCCAGATTCCCACCACATTCCCATGGAATAACAACATTCCAGATTTCAGGAACTGAGAATCATCCTCTTCCCCTCCCAAATTCCCATGGAAACATTGCATTCGGTTTTTCCGCAATTTGGAACCCCCCAGAAGCTGTCCAAAAATCCCACCAAATTCCCATGCAATAGCGGCATTCCAAGTATCAGGAATTTAGGATACCCCATTTCCGCATCCAAATTCCCATAGAATAACGGCCTTCCGGCTATCAGGAATTTCGAATCGTCCATACGGTCTCCCATATTCCCATGGAATAACGCATACCCAAGCATGGGGAATTGAGTTTCATCTAGTTCCATACCCCAATTCCCATGGAATAACAGCATTCTGGGAGCTGAGGACTTGGAATCTGCCTATTTCCCTCCCAAATGTTTAGGGAATAATGGCATTCTGGGCATTGGGAAGGTTGAATCGTCATGTTGCCCTTGCAAATTCCCATGAAATAACGAATTTAATGTGTTGGGAATTTCGAATGCTCCAGTTCCTCGCCCAAATTCCAATCAACCTGTAACGAAATCATGACACTATGTGTGTGCGAAATTTAGAATCCTCCACTTCCCCTTCCAAATTCCCAACAAAACCAGGGAATAAGAGCAGTTCACTCATTGCTAATTTCAACTCCTCCTCTTCCTCTCCCAAATTTCCACCAAACTCGAATGGAAGAACGGCATTTTGTGTGTGCGAAATTTAGAATCCTCCACTTCCCCTTCCAAATTCCCATAGAATAGCTGCATTCCGGGTATGGGGATTTTCAAAACATCCATATGCCCACTTAAATTCCCACGACAACCTAGGAAAAACAGCATTCATGGTGTTGGGAATATGGTATCCGCCATTTGCACTATCCAATTCCCAGCAAAACCATGCAATTACAGCACTCTGGGCATTGGGAATTTGGAATCCTCCGGTTCCACTCCCAAATTCCAATAGAATAACAGCCTTGCAGGCATGGGGATATTGGAATCCTCGAGTTCCCTTCCAAAAAGCCCATGGAATAACGACATTCTGGGTATTGAGAATTGACAATTTGCCCATTTCCCTCCCAGATCCCTAGGGAATAAGACACTTCCGGGTGTCACGTATTTCGAATCCTTCAAATCCGCACCATAACAGCCATGGAATAACAGAATTCCAGGTGTCAGGAATTGAGCATCCTCCACTTCCCCTTCGAATTTCCCATGGAATCATGGCATTCTGGCTGTTGGCACTTTAGAATCTCCCATACAGCCTCCCAAATACCCAGGAAATTCACAAGGAAGAACAGAATTCCAGATATCAGGAATGTATTATCCGCCAGCTCTCCACGCAATTTCCCATGGAATCATGGCATTGCTGGTGCAGGGAATCTTGACTCCTCCAGTTATCCTCCCAAATCGCCATAGAAAAATGGCATTCTGCGTGTTGGGAATTAACAATCCCCCAGAAACCCACCCCAAATCCCACCACATTCCCAAAGAAAAGCAACTTTCCAGATGTCTGCAATTTGAAATATTCCAGTTCCCCACTCAAATTCCGATGGAACAACAGCATCCCTAGTGTCAGGAATTGGGAATGCTCCAGCTCCCTGAAAAAAATTCCCATGGAATCATGGGATTCCAGGTGTGAGGAATTGAGAATGCCCCATACAGCCTCCCAGATTCCCACCACATTCCCATGGAATAACAACATTCCAGATTTCAGGAACTGAGAATCATCCTCTTCCCCTCCCAAATTCCCATGGAAACATTGCATTCGGTTTTTCCGCAATTTGGAACCCCCCAGAAGCTGTCCCAAAATCCCACCAAATTCCCATGCAATAGCGGCATTCCAAGTATCAGGAATTTAGGATACCCCATTTCCGCATCCAAATTCCCATAGAATAACGGCCTTCCGGCTATCAGGAATTTTGAATCGTCCATACGGTCTCCCATATTCCCATGGAATAACGCATACCCAAGCATGGGGAATTGAGTTTCATCTAGTTCCATACCCCAATTCCCATGGAATAACAGCATTCTGGGAGCGGAGGACTTGGAATCTGCCTGTTTCCCTCCCAAATGTTTAGGGAATAATGGCATTCTGGGCATTGGGAAGGTTGAATCCTCATGTTGCCCTTGCAAATTCCCATGAAATAACCAATTTAATGTGTTGGGAATTTCGAATGCTCCAGTTCCTCGCCCAAATTCCAATCAACCTGTAACGAAATCATGACACTATGTGTGTGCCAAATTTAGAATCCTCCACTTCCCCTTCCAAATTCCCAACAAAACCAGGGAATAAGAGCAGTTCACTCATTGCTAATTTCAACTCCTCCTCTTCCTCTCCCAAATTTCCACCAAACTCGAATGGAAGAACGGCATTTTGTGTGTGCCAAATTTAGAATCCTCCACTTCCCCTTCCAAATTCCCATAGAATAGCTGCATTCCGGGTATGGGGATTTTCAAAACATCCATATGCCCACTTAAATTCCCACGACAACCTAGGAAAAACAGCATTCATGGTGTTGGGAATATGGTATCCGCCATTTGCACTATCCAATTCCCAGCAAAACCATGCAATTACAGCACTCTGGGCATTGGGAATTTGGAATCCTCCGGTTCCACTCCCAAATTCCAATAGAATAACAGCCTTGCAGGCATGGGGATATTGGAATCCTCGAGTTCCCTTCCAAAAAGCCCATGGAATAACGACATTCTGGGTATTGAGAATTGAGAATTTGCCCATTTCCCTCCCAGATCCCTAGGGAATAAGACACTTCTGGGTGTCACGTATTTCGAATCCTTCAAATCCGCACCATAACAGCCATGGAATAACAGAATTCCAGGTGTCAGGAATTGAGCATCCTCCACTTCCCCTTCGAATTTCCCATGGAATCATGGCATTCTGGTTGTTGGCACTTTAGAATCTCCCATACAGCCTCCCAAATACCCAGGAAATTCACAAGGAATAACAGAATTCCAGATATCAGGAATCTATTATCCGCCAGCTCTCCACGCAATTTCCCATGGAATCATGGCATTGCTGGTGCAGGGAATCTTGACTCCTGCAGTTATCCTCCCAAATCGCCATAGAAAAATGGCATTCTGCCTGTTGGGAATTAACAATCCCCCAGAAATCCACCCCAAATCCCACCACATTCCCAAAGAAAAGCAACTTTCCAGATGTCTGCAATTTGAAATATTCCAGTTCCCCACTCAAATTCCGATGGAACAACAGCATCCCAAGTGTCAGGAATTGGGAATGCTCCAGCTCCCTGAAAAAAATTCCCATGGAATCATGGGATTCCAGGTGTGAGCAATTGAGAATGCCCCGTACAGCCTCCCAGATTCCCACCACATTCCCATGGAATAACAACATTCCAGATTTCAGGAACTGAGAATCATCCTCTTCCCCTCCCAAATTCCCATGGAAACATTGCATTCGGTTTTTCCGCAATTTGGAACCCCCCAGAAGCTGTCCAAAAATCCCACCAAATTCCCATGCAATAGCGGCATTCCAAGTATCAGGAATTTAGGACACCCCATTTCCGCATCCAAATTCCCATAGAATAACGGCCTTCCGGCTATCAGGAATTTCGAATCGTCCATACGGTCTCCCATATTCCCATGGAATAACGCATACCCAAGCATGGGGAATTGAGTTTCATCTAGTTCCATACCCCAATTCCCATGGAATAACAGCATTCTGGGAGCTGAGGACTTGGAATCTGCCTATTTCCCTCCCAAATGTTTAGGGAATAATGGCATTCTGGGCATTGGGAAGGTTGAATCGTCATGTTGCCCTTGCAAATTCCCATGAAATAACCAATTTAATGTGTTGGGAATTTCGAATGCTCCAGTTCCTCGCCCAAATTCCAATCAACCTGTAACGAAATCATGACACTATGTGTGTGCGAAATTTAGAATCCTCCACTTCCCCTTCCAAATTCCCAACAAAACCAGGGAATAAGAGCAGTTCACTCATTGCTAATTTCAACTCCTCCTCTCCCTCTCCCAAATTTCCACCAAACTCGAATGGAAGAACGGCATTTTGTGTGTGCGAAATTTAGAATCCTCCACTTCCCCTTCCAAATTCCCATAGAATAGCTGCATTCCGGGTATGGGGATTTTCAAAACATCCATATGCCCACTTAAATTCCCACGACAACCTAGGAAAAACAGCATTCATGGTGTTGGGAATATGGTATCCGCCATTTGCACTATCCAATTCCCAGCAAAACCATGCAATTACAGCACTCTGGGCATTGGGAATTTGGAATCCTCCGGTTCCACTCCCAAATTCCAATAGAATAACAGCCTTGCAGGCATGGGGATATTGGAATCCTCGAGTTCCCTTCCAAAAAGCCCATGGAATAACGACATTCTGGGTATTGAGAATTGAGAATTTGCCCATTTCCCTCCCAGATCCCTAGGGAGTAAGACACTTCCGGGTGTCACGTATTTCAAATCCTTCAAATCCGCACCATAACAGCCATGGAATAACAGAATTCCAGGTGTCAGGAATTGAGCATCCTCCACTTCCCCTTCGAATTTCCCATGGATTCATGGCATTCTGGCTGTTGGCACTTTAGAATCTCCCATACAGCCTCCCAAATACCCAGGAAATTCACAAGGAATAACAGAATTCCAGATATCAGGAATGTATTATCCGCCAGCTCTCCACGCAATTTCCCATGGAATCATGGCATTGCTGGTGCAGGGAATCTTGACTCCTCCAGTTATCCTCCCAAATCGCCATAGAAAAATGGCATTCTGCCTGTTGGGAATTAACAATCCCCCAGAAATCCACCCCAAATCCCACCACATTCCCAAAGAAAAGCAACTTTCCAGATGTCTGCATTTTGAAATATTCCAGTTCCCCACTCAAATTCCGATGGAACAACAGCATCCCAAGTGTCAGGAATTGGGAATGCTCCAGCTCCCTGAAAAAAATTCCCATGGAATCATGGGATTCCAGGTGTGAGGAATTGAGAATGCCCCGTACAGCCTCCCAGATTCCCACCACATTCCCATGGAATAACAACATTCCAGATTTCAGGAACTGAGAATCATCCTCTTCCCCTCCCAAATTCCCATGGAAACATTGCATTCGGTTTTTCCGCAATTTGGAACCCCCCAGAAGCTGTCCAAAAATCCCACCAAATTCCCATGCAATAGCGGCATTCCAAGTATCAGGAATTTAGGATACCCCATTTCCGCATCCAAATTCCCATAGAATAACGGCCTTCCGGCTATCAGGAATTTCGAATCGTCCATACGGTCTCCCATATTCCCATGGAATAACGCATACCCAAGCATGGGGAATTGAGTTTCATCTAGTTCCATACCCCAATTCCCATGGAATAACAGCATTCTGGGAGCTGAGGACTTGGAATCTGCCTATTTCCCTCCCAAATGTTTAGGGAATAATGGCATTCTGGGCATTGGGAAGGTTGAATCGTCATGTTGCCCTTGCAAATTCCCATGAAATAACCAATTTAATGTGTTGGGAATTTCGAATGCTCCAGTTCCTCGCCCAAATTCCAATCAACCTGTAACGAAATCATGACACTATGTGTGTGCGAAATTTAGAATCCTCCACTTCCCCTTCCAAATTCCCAACAAAACCAGGGAATAAGAGCAGTTCACTCATTGCTAATTTCAACTCCTCCTCTTCCTCTCCCAAATTTCCACCAAACTCGAATGGAAGAACGGCATTTTGTGTGTGCGAAATTTAGAATCCTCCACTTCCCCTTCCAAATTCCCATAGAATAGCTGCATTCCGGGTATGGGGATTTTCAAAACATCCATATGCCCACTTAAATTCCCACGACAACCTAGGAAAAACAGCATTCATGGTGTTGGGAATATGGTATCCGCCATTTGCACTATCCAATTCCCAGCAAAACCATGCAATTACAGCACTCTGGGCATTGGGAATTTGGAATCCTCCGGTTCCACTCCCAAATTCCAATAGAATAACAGCCTTGCAGGCATGGGGATATTGGAATCCTCGAGTTCCCTTCCAAAAAGCCCATGGAATAACGACATTCTGGGTATTGAGAATTGACAATTTGCCCATTTCCCTCCCAGATCCCTAGGGAATAAGACACTTCCGGGTGTCACGTATTTCGAATCCTTCAAATCCGCACCATAACAGCCATGGAATAACAGAATTCCAGGTGTCAGGAATTGAGCATCCTCCACTTCCCCTTCGAATTTCCCATGGAATCATGGCATTCTGGCTGTTGGCACTTTAGAATCTCCCATACAGCCTCCCAAATACCCAGGAAATTCACAAGGAATAACAGAATTCCAGATATCAGGAATGTATTATCCGCCAGCTCTCCACGCAATTTCCCATGGAATCATGGCATTGCTGGTGCAGGGAATCTTGACTCCTCCAGTTATCCTCCCAAATCGCCATAGAAAAATGGCATTCTGCGTGTTGGGAATTAACAATCCCCCAGAAACCCACCCCAAATCCCACCACATTCCCAAAGAAAAGCAACTTTCCAGATGTCTGCAATTTGAAATATTCCAGTTCCCCACTCAAATTCCGATGGAACAACAGCATCCCTAGTGTCAGGAATTGGGAATGCTCCAGCTCCCTGAAAAAAATTCCCATGGAATCATGGGATTCCAGGTGTGAGGAATTGAGAATGCCCCATACAGCCTCCCAGATTCCCACCACATTCCCATGGAATAACAACATTCCAGATTTCAGGAACTGAGAATCATCCTCTTCCCCTCCCAAATTCCCATGGAAACATTGCATTCGGTTTTTCCGCAATTTGGAACCCCCCAGAAGCTGTCCCAAAATCCCACCAAATTCCCATGCAATAGCGGCATTCCAAGTATCAGGAATTTAGGATACCCCATTTCCGCATCCAAATTCCCATAGAATAACGGCCTTCCGGCTATCAGGAATTTTGAATCGTCCATACGGTCTCCCATATTCCCATGGAATAACGCATACCCAAGCATGGGGAATTGAGTTTCATCTAGTTCCATACCCCAATTCCCATGGAATAACAGCATTCTGGGAGCGGAGGACTTGGAATCTGCCTGTTTCCCTCCCAAATGTTTAGGGAATAATGGCATTCTGGGCATTGGGAAGGTTGAATCCTCATGTTGCCCTTGCAAATTCCCATGAAATAACCAATTTAATGTGTTGGGAATTTCGAATGCTCCAGTTCCTCGCCCAAATTCCAATCAACCTGTAACGAAATCATGACACTATGTGTGTGCCAAATTTAGAATCCTCCACTTCCCCTTCCAAATTCCCAACAAAACCAGGGAATAAGAGCAGTTCACTCATTGCTAATTTCAACTCCTCCTCTTCCTCTCCCAAATTTCCACCAAACTCGAATGGAAGAACGGCATTTTGTGTGTGCCAAATTTAGAATCCTCCACTTCCCCTTCCAAATTCCCATAGAATAGCTGCATTCCGGGTATGGGGATTTTCAAAACATCCATATGCCCACTTAAATTCCCACGACAACCTCGGAAAAACAGCATTCATGGTGTTGGGAATATGGTATCCGCCATTTGCACTATCCAATTCCCAGCAAAACCATGCAATTACAGCACTCTGGGCATTGGGAATTTGGAATCCTCCGGTTCCACTCCCAAATTCCAATAGAATAACAGCCTTGCAGGCATGGGGATATTGGAATCCTCGAGTTCCCTTCCAAAAAGCCCATGGAATAATGACATTCTGGGTATTGAGAATTGAGAATTTGCCCATTTCCCTCCCAGATCCCTAGGGAGTAAGACACTTCCGGGTGTCACGTATTTCGAATCCTTCAAATCCGCACCATAACAGCCATGGAATAACAGAATTCCAGGTGTCAGGAATTGAGCATCCTCCACTTCCCCTTCGAATTTCCCATGGAATCATGGCATTCTGGCTGTTGGCACTTTAGAATCTCCCATACAGCCTCCCAAATACCCAGGAAATTCACAAGGAAGAACAGAATTCCAGATATCAGGAATGTATTATCCGCCAGCTCTCCACGCAATTTCCCATGGAATCATGGCATTCCTGGTGCAGGGAATCTTGACTCCTCCAGTTATCCTCCCAAATCGCCATAGAAAAATGGCATTCTGCGTGTTGGGAATTAACAATCCCCCAGAAACCCACCCCAAATCCCACCACATTCCCAAAGAAAAGCAACTTTCCAGATGTCTGCAATTTGAAATATTCCAGTTCCCCACTCAAATTCCGATGGAACAACAGCATCCCTAGTGTCAGGAATTGGGAACGCTCCAGCTCCCTGAAAAAAATTCCCATGGAATCATGGGATTCCAGGTGTGAGGAATTGAGAATGCCCCGTACAGCCTCCCAGATTCCCACCACATTCCCATGGAATAACAACATTCCAGATTTCAGGAACTGAGAATCATCCTCTTCCCCTCCCAAATTCCCATGGAAACATTGCATTCGGTTTTTCCGCAATTTGGAACCCCCCAGAAGCTGTCCCAAAATCCCACCAAATTCCCATGCAATAGCGGCATTCCAAGTATCAGGAATTTAGGATACCCCATTTCCGCATCCAAATTCCCATAGAATAACGGCCTTCCGGCTATCAGGAATTTTGAATCGTCCATACGGTCTCCCATATTCCCATGGAATAACGCATACCCAAGCATGGGGAATTGAGTTTCATCTAGTTCCATACCCCAATTCCCATGGAATAACAGCATTCTGGGAGCGGAGGACTTGGAATCTGCCTATTTCCCTCCCAAATGTTTAGGGAATAATGGCATTCTGGGCATTGGGAAGGTTGAATCGTCATGTTGCCCTTGCAAATTCCCATGAAATAACCAATTTAATGTGTTGGGAATTTCGAATGCTCCAGTTCCTCGCCCAAATTCCAATCAACCTGTAACGAAATCATGACACTATGTGTGTGCCAAATTTAGAATCCTCCACTTCCCCTTCCAAATTCCCAACAAAACCATGGAATAAGAGCAGTTCACTCATTTCTAATTTCAACTCCTCCTCTTCCTCTCCCAAATTTCCACCAAACTCGAATGGAAGAACGGCATTTTGTGTGTGCGAAATTTAGAATCCTCCACTTCCCCTTCCAAATTCCCATAGAATAGCTGCATTCCGGGTATGGGGATTTTCAAAACATCCATATGCCCACTTAAATTCCCACGACAACCTAGGAAAAACAGCATTCATGGTGTTGGGAATATGGTATCCGCCATTTGCACTATCCAATTCCCAGCAAAACCATGCAATTACAGCACTCTGGGCATTGGGAATTTGGAATCCTCCGGTTCCACTCCCAAATTCCAATAGAATAACAGCCTTGCAGGCATGGGGATATTGGAATCCTCGAGTTCCCTTCCAAAAAGCCCATGGAATAACGACATTCTGGGTATTGAGAATTGACAATTTGCCCATTTCCCTCCCAGATCCCTAGGGAATAAGACACTTCTGGGTGTCACGTATTTCGAATCCTTCAAATCCGCACCATAACAGCCATGGAATAACAGAATTCCAGGTGTCAGGAATTGAGCATCCTCCACTTCCCCTTCGAATTTCCCATGGAATCATGGCATTCTGGTTGTTGGCACTTTAGAATCTCCCATACAGCCTCCCAAATACCCAGGAAATTCACAAGGAATAACAGAATTCCAGATATCAGGAATGTATTATCCGCCAGCTCTCCACGCAATTTCCCATGGAATCATGGCATTGCTGGTGCAGGGAATCTTGACTCCTGCAGTTATCCTCCCAAATCGCCATAGAAAAATGGCATTCTGCCTGTTGGGAATTAACAATCCCCCAGAAATCCACCCCAAATCCCACCACATTCCCAAAGAAAAGCAACTTTCCAGATGTCTGCAATTTGAAATATTCCAGTTCCCCACTCAAATTCCGATGGAACAACAGCATCCCAAGTGTCAGGAATTGGGAATGCTCCAGCTCCCTGAAAAAAATTCCCATGGAATCATGGGATTCCAGGTGTGAGCAATTGAGAATGCCCCGTACAGCCTCCCAGATTCCCACCACATTCCCATGGAATAACAACATTCCAGATTTCACGAACTGAGAATCATCCTCTTCCCCTCCCAAATTCCCATGGAAACATTGCATTCGGTTTTTCCGCAATTTGGAACCCCCCAGAAGCTGTCCAAAAATCCCACCAAATTCCCATGCAATAGCGGCATTCCAAGTATCAGGAATTTAGGATACCCCATTTCCGCATCCAAATTCCCATAGAATAACGGCCTTCCGGCTATCAGGAATTTCGAATCGTCCATACGGTCTCCCATATTCCCATGGAATAACGCATACCCAAGCATGGGGAATTGAGTTTCATCTAGTTCCATACCCCAATTCCCATGGAATAACAGCATTCTGGGAGCTGAGGACTTGGAATCTGCCTATTTCCCTCCCAAATGTTTAGGGAATAATGGCATTCTGGGCATTGGGAAGGTTGAATCGTCATGTTGCCCTTGCAAATTCCCATGAAATAACCAATTTAATGTGTTGGGAATTTCGAATGCTCCAGTTCCTCGCCCAAATTCCAATCAACCTGTAACGAAATCATGACACTATGTGTGTGCGAAATTTAGAATCCTCCACTTCCCCTTCCAAATTCCCAACAAAACCAGGGAATAAGAGCAGTTCACTCATTGCTAATTTCAACTCCTCCTCTTCCTCTCCCAAATTTCCACCAAACTCGAATGGAAGAACGGCATTTTGTGTGTGCGAAATTTAGAATCCTCCACTTCCCCTTCCAAATTCCCATAGAATAGCTGCATTCCGGGTATGGGGATTTTCAAAACATCCATATGCCCACTTAAATTCCCACGACAACCTCGGAAAAACAGCATTCATGGTGTTGGGAATATGGTATCCGCCATTTGCACTATCCAATTCCCAGCAAAACCATGCAATTACAGCACTCTGGGCATTGGGAATTTGGAATCCTCCGGTTCCACTCCCAAATTCCAATAGAATAACAGCCTTGCAGGCATGGGGATATTGGAATCCTCGAGTTCCCTTCCAAAAAGCCCATGGAATAATGACATTCTGGGTATTGAGAATTGAGAATTTGCCCATTTCCCTCCCAGATCCCTAGGGAGTAAGACACTTCCGGGTGTCACGTATTTCGAATCCTTCAAATCCGCACCATAACAGCCATGGAATAACAGAATTCCAGGTGTCAGGAATTGAGCATCCTCCACTTCCCCTTCGAATTTCCCATGGAATCATGGCATTCTGGCTGTTGGCACTTTAGAATCTCCCATACAGCCTCCCAAATACCCAGGAAATTCACAAGGAAGAACAGAATTCCAGATATCAGGAATGTATTATCCGCCAGCTCTCCACGCAATTTCCCATGGAATCATGGCATTCCTGGTGCAGGGAATCTTGACTCCTCCAGTTATCCTCCCAAATCGCCATAGAAAAATGGCATTCTGCGTGTTGGGAATTAACAATCCCCCAGAAACCCACCCCAAATCCCACCACATTCCCAAAGAAAAGCAACTTTCCAGATGTCTGCAATTTGAAATATTCCAGTTCCCCACTCAAATTCCGATGGAACAACAGCATCCCTAGTGTCAGGAATTGGGAACGCTCCAGCTCCCTGAAAAAAATTCCCATGGAATCATGGGATTCCAGGTGTGAGGAATTGAGAATGCCCCGTACAGCCTCCCAGATTCCCACCACATTCCCATGGAATAACAACATTCCAGATTTCAGGAACTGAGAATCATCCTCTTCCCCTCCCAAATTCCCATGGAAACATTGCATTCGGTTTTTCCGCAATTTGGAACCCCCCAGAAGCTGTCCCAAAATCCCACCAAATTCCCATGCAATAGCGGCATTCCAAGTATCAGGAATTTAGGATACCCCATTTCCGCATCCAAATTCCCATAGAATAACGGCCTTCCGGCTATCAGGAATTTTGAATCGTCCATACGGTCTCCCATATTCCCATGGAATAACGCATACCCAAGCATGGGGAATTGAGTTTCATCTAGTTCCATACCCCAATTCCCATGGAATAACAGCATTCTGGGAGCGGAGGACTTGGAATCTGCCTATTTCCCTCCCAAATGTTTAGGGAATAATGGCATTCTGGGCATTGGGAAGGTTGAATCGTCATGTTGCCCTTGCAAATTCCCATGAAATAACCAATTTAATGTGTTGGGAATTTCGAATGCTCCAGTTCCTCGCCCAAATTCCAATCAACCTGTAACGAAATCATGACACTATGTGTGTGCCAAATTTAGAATCCTCCACTTCCCCTTCCAAATTCCCAACAAAACCATGGAATAAGAGCAGTTCACTCATTTCTAATTTCAACTCCTCCTCTTCCTCTCCCAAATTTCCACCAAACTCGAATGGAAGAACGGCATTTTGTGTGTGCCAAATTTAGAATCCTCCACTTCCCCTTCCAAATTCCCATAGAATAGCTGCATTCCGGGTATGGGGATTTTCAAAACATCCATATGCCCACTTAAATTCCCACGACAACCTAGGAAAAACAGCATTCATGGTGTTGGGAATATGGTATCCGCCATTTGCACTATCCAATTCCCAGCAAAACCATGCAATTACAGCACTCTGGGCATTGGGAATTTGGAATCCTCCGGTTCCACTCCCAAATTCCAATAGAATAACAGCCTTGCAGGCATGGGGATATTGGAATCCTCGAGTTCCCTTCCAAAAAGCCCATGGAATAACGACATTCTGGGTATTGAGAATTGACAATTTGCCCATTTCCCTCCCAGATCCCTAGGGAATAAGACACTTCTGGGTGTCACGTATTTCGAATCCTTCAAATCCGCACCATAACAGCCATGGAATAACAGAATTCCAGGTGTCAGGAATTGAGCATCCTCCACTTCCCCTTCGAATTTCCCATGGAATCATGGCATTCTGGTTGTTGGCACTTTAGAATCTCCCATACAGCCTCCCAAATACCCAGGAAATTCACAAGGAATAACAGAATTCCAGATATCAGGAATGTATTATCCGCCAGCTCTCCACGCAATTTCCCATGGAATCATGGCATTGCTGGTGCAGGGAATCTTGACTCCTGCAGTTATCCTCCCAAATCGCCATAGAAAAATGGCATTCTGCCTGTTGGGAATTAACAATCCCCCAGAAATCCACCCCAAATCCCACCACATTCCCAAAGAAAAGCAACTTTCCAGATGTCTGCAATTTGAAATATTCCAGTTCCCCACTCAAATTCCGATGGAACAACAGCATCCCAAGTGTCAGGAATTGGGAATGCTCCAGCTCCCTGAAAAAAATTCCCATGGAATCATGGGATTCCAGGTGTGAGCAATTGAGAATGCCCCGTACAGCCTCCCAGATTCCCACCACATTCCCATGGAATAACAACATTCCAGATTTCACGAACTGAGAATCATCCTCTTCCCCTCCCAAATTCCCATGGAAACATTGCATTCGGTTTTTCCGCAATTTGGAACCCCCCAGAAGCTGTCCAAAAATCCCACCAAATTCCCATGCAATAGCGGCATTCCAAGTATCAGGAATTTAGGATACCCCATTTCCGCATCCAAATTCCCATAGAATAACGGCCTTCCGGCTATCAGGAATTTCGAATCGTCCATACGGTCTCCCATATTCCCATGGAATAACGCATACCCAAGCATGGGGAATTGAGTTTCATCTAGTTCCATACCCCAATTCCCATGGAATAACAGCATTCTGGGAGCTGAGGACTTGGAATCTGCCTATTTCCCTCCCAAATGTTTAGGGAATAATGGCATTCTGGGCATTGGGAAGGTTGAATCGTCATGTTGCCCTTGCAAATTCCCATGAAATAACCAATTTAATGTGTTGGGAATTTCGAATGCTCCAGTTCCTCGCCCAAATTCCAATCAACCTGTAACGAAATCATGACACTATGTGTGTGCGAAATTTAGAATCCTCCACTTCCCCTTCCAAATTCCCAACAAAACCAGGGAATAAGAGCAGTTCACTCATTGCTAATTTCAACTCCTCCTCTCCCTCTCCCAAATTTCCACCAAACTCGAATGGAAGAACGGCATTTTGTGTGTGCGAAATTTAGAATCCTCCACTTCCCCTTCCAAATTCCCATAGAATAGCTGCATTCCGGGTATGGGGATTTTCAAAACATCCATATGCCCACTTAAATTCCCACGACAACCTAGGAAAAACAGCATTCATGGTGTTGGGAATATGGTATCCGCCATTTGCACTATCCAATTCCCAGCAAAACCATGCAATTACAGCACTCTGGGCATTGGGAATTTGGAATCCTCCGGTTCCACTCCCAAATTCCAATAGAATAACAGCCTTGCAGGCATGGGGATATTGGAATCCTCGAGTTCCCTTCCAAAAAGCCCATGGAATAACGACATTCTGGGTATTGAGAATTGAGAATTTGCCCATTTCCCTCCCAGATCCCTAGGGAGTAAGACACTTCCGGGTGTCACGTATTTCAAATCCTTCAAATCCGCACCATAACAGCCATGGAATAACAGAATTCCAGGTGTCAGGAATTGAGCATCCTCCACTTCCCCTTCGAATTTCCCATGGATTCATGGCATTCTGGCTGTTGGCACTTTAGAATCTCCCATACAGCCTCCCAAATACCCAGGAAATTCACAAGGAATAACAGAATTCCAGATATCAGGAATGTATTATCCGCCAGCTCTCCACGCAATTTCCCATGGAATCATGGCATTGCTGGTGCAGGGAATCTTGACTCCTGCAGTTATCCTCCCAAATCGCCATAGAAAAATGGCATTCTGCCTGTTGGGAATTAACAATCCCCCAGAAATCCACCCCAAATCCCACCACATTCCCAAAGAAAAGCAACTTTCCAGATGTCTGCAATTTGAAATATTCCAGTTCCCCACTCAAATTCCGATGGAACAACAGCATCCCAAGTGTCAGGAATTGGGAATGCTCCAGCTCCCTGAAAAAAATTCCCATGGAATCATGGGATTCCAGGTGTGAGCAATTGAGAATGCCCCGTACAGCCTCCCAGATTCCCACCACATTCCCATGGAATAACAACATTCCAGATTTCACGAACTGAGAATCATCCTCTTCCCCTCCCAAATTCCCATGGAAACATTGCATTCGGTTTTTCCGCAATTTGGAACCCCCCAGAAGCTGTCCAAAAATCCCACCAAATTCCCATGCAATAGCGGCATTCCAAGTATCAGGAATTTAGGATACCCCATTTCCGCATCCAAATTCCCATAGAATAACGGCCTTCCGGCTATCAGGAATTTCGAATCGTCCATACGGTCTCCCATATTCCCATGGAATAACGCATACCCAAGCATGGGGAATTGAGTTTCATCTAGTTCCATACCCCAATTCCCATGGAATAACAGCATTCTGGGAGCTGAGGACTTGGAATCTGCCTATTTCCCTCCCAAATGTTTAGGGAATAATGGCATTCTGGGCATTGGGAAGGTTGAATCGTCATGTTGCCCTTGCAAATTCCCATGAAATAACCAATTTAATGTGTTGGGAATTTCGAATGCTCCAGTTCCTCGCCCAAATTCCAATCAACCTGTAACGAAATCATGACACTATGTGTGTGCGAAATTTAGAATCCTCCACTTCCCCTTCCAAATTCCCAACAAAACCAGGGAATAAGAGCAGTTCACTCATTGCTAATTTCAACTCCTCCTCTTCCTCTCCCAAATTTCCACCAAACTCGAATGGAAGAACGGCATTTTGTGTGTGCCAAATTTAGAATCCTCCACTTCCCCTTCCAAATTCCCATAGAATAGCTGCATTCCGGGTATGGGGATTTTCAAAACATCCATATGCCCACTTAAATTCCCACGACAACCTCGGAAAAACAGCATTCATGGTGTTGGGAATATGGTATCCGCCATTTGCACTATCCAATTCCCAGCAAAACCATGCAATTACAGCACTCTGGGCATTGGGAATTTGGAATCCTCCGGTTCCACTCCCAAATTCCAATAGAATAACAGCCTTGCAGGCATGGGGATATTGGAATCCTCGAGTTCCCTTCCAAAAAGCCCATGGAATAACGACATTCTGGGTATTGAGAATTGAGAATTTGCCCATTTCCCTCCCAGATCCCTAGGGAGTAAGACACTTCCGGGTGTCACGTATTTCGAATCCTTCAAATCCGCACCATAACAGCCATGGAATAACAGAATTCCAGGTGTCAGGAATTGAGCATCCTCCACTTCCCCTTCGAATTTCGCATGGAATCATGTCATTCTGGCTGTTGGCACTTTAGAATCTCCCATACAGCCTCCCAAATACCCAGGAAATTCACAAGGAATAACAGAATTCCAGATATCAGGAATCTATTATCCGCCAGCTCTCCACGCAATTTCCCATGGAATCATGGCATTGCTGGTGCAGGGAATCTTGACTCCTCCAGTTATCCTCCCAAATCGCCATAGAAAAATGGCATTCTGCGTGTTGGGAATTAACAATCCCCCAGAAACCCACCCCAAATCCCACCACATTCCCAAAGAAAAGCAACTTTCCAGATGTCTGCAATTTGAAATATTCCAGTTCCCCACTCAAATTCCGATGGAACAACAGCATCCCTAGTGTCAGGAATTGGGAATCCTCCAGCTTCCTGAAAAAAATTCCCATGGAATCATGGGATTCCAGGTGTGAGGAATTGAGAATGCCCCATACAGCCTCCCAGATTCCCACCACATTCCCATGGAATAACAACATTCCAGATTTCACGAACTGAGAATCATCCTCTTCCCCTCCCAAATTCCCATGGAAACATTGCATTCGGTTTTTCTGCAATTTGGAACCCCCCAGAAGCTGTCCCAAAATCCCACCAAATTCCCATGCAATAGCGGCATTCCAAGTATCAGGAATTTAGGATACCCCATTTCCGCATCCAAATTCCCATAGAATAACGGCCTTCCGGCTATCAGGAATTTTGAATCGTCCATACGGTCTCCCATATTCCCATGGAATAACGCATACCCAAGCATGGGGAATTGAGTTTCATCTAGTTCCATACCCCAATTCCCATGGAATAACAGCATTCTGGGAGCGGAGGACTTGGAAGCTGCCTATTTCCCTCCCAAATGTTTAGGGAATAATGGCATTCTGGGCATTGGGAAGGTTGAATCGTCATGTTGCCCTTGCAAATTCCCATGAAATAACCAATTTAATGTGTTGGGAATTTCGAATGCTCCAGTTCCTCGCCCAAATTCCAATCAACCTGTAACGAAATCATGACACTATGTGTGTGCGAAATTTAGAATCCTCCACTTCCCCTTCCAAATTCCCAACAAAACCAGGGAATAAGAGCAGTTCACTCATTGCTAATTTCAACTCCTCCTCTTCCTCTCCCAAATTTCCACCAAACTCGAATGGAAGAACGGCATTTTGTGTGTGCCAAATTTAGAATCCTCCACTTCCCCTTCCAAATTCCCATAGAATTGCTGCATTCCGGGTATGGGGATTTTCAAAACATCCATATGCCCACTTAAATTCCCACGACAACCTCGGAAAAACAGCATTCATGGTGTTGGGAATATGGTATCCGCCATTTGCACTATCCAATTCCCAGCAAAACCATGCAATTACAGCACTCTGGGCATTGGGAATTTGGAATCCTCCGGTTCCACTCCCAAATTCCAATAGAATAACAGCCTTGCAGGCATGGGGATATTGGAATCCTCGAGTTCCCTTCCAAAAAGCCCATGGAATAACGACATTCTGGGTATTGAGAATTGACAATTTGCCCATTTCCCTCCCAGATCCCTAGGGAGTAAGACACTTCCGGGTGTCACGTATTTCGAATCCTTCAAATCCGCACCATAACAGCCATGGAATAACAGAATTCCAGCTGTCAGGAATTGAGCATCCTCCACTTCCCCTTCGAATTTCCCATGGAATCATGGCATTCTGGCTGTTGGCACTTTAGAATCTCCCATACAGCCTCCCAAATACCCAGGAAATTCACAAGGAATAACAGAATTCCAGATATCAGGAATCTATTATCCGCCAGCTCTCCACGCAATTTCCCATGGAATCATGGCATTGCTGGTGCAGGGAATCTTGACTCCTGCAGTTATCCTCCCAAATCGCCATAGAAAAATGGCATTCTGCGTGTTGGGAATTAACAATCCCCCAGAAACCCACCCCAAATCCCACCACATTCCCAAAGAAAAGCAACTTTCCAGATGTCTGCAATTTGAAATATTCCAGTTCCCCACTCAAATTCCGATGGAACAACAGCATCCCTAGTGTCAGGAATTGGGAATCCTCCAGCTTCCTGAAAAAAATTCCCATGGAATCATGGGATTCCAGGTGTGAGGAATTGAGAATGCCCCATACAGCCTCCCAGATTCCCACCACATTCCCATGGAATAACAACATTCCAGATTTCACGAACTGAGAATCATCCTCTTCCCCTCCCAAATTCCCATGGAAACATTGCATTCGGTTTTTCTGCAATTTGGAACCCCCCAGAAGCTGTCCCAAAATCCCACCAAATTCCCATGCAATAGCGGCATTCCAAGTATCAGGAATTTAGGATACCCCATTTCCGCATCCAAATTCCCATAGAATAACGGCCTTCCGGCTATCAGGAATTTTGAATCGTCCATACGGTCTCCCAAATTCCCATGGAATAACGCATACCCAAGCATGGGGAATTGAGTTTCATCTAGTTCCATACCCCAATTCCCATGGAATAACAGCATTCTGGGAGCTGAGGACTTGGAATCTGCCTATTTCCCTCCCAAATGTTTAGGGAATAATGGCATTCTGGGCATTGGGAAGGTTGAATCCTCATGTTGCCCTTGCAAATTCCCATGAAATAACGAATTTAATGTGTTGGGAATTTCGAATGCTCCAGTTCCTCGCCCAAATTCCAATCAACCTGTAACGAAATCATGACACTATGTGTGTGCGAAATTTAGAATCCTCCACTTCCCCTTCCAAATTCCCAACAAAACCAGGGAATAAGAGCAGTTCACTCATTGCTAATTTCAACTCCTCCTCTTCCTCTCCCAAATTTCCACCAAACTCGAATGGAAGAACGGCATTTTGTGTGTGCGAAATTTAGAATCCTCCACTTCCCCTTCCAAATTCCCATAGAATTGCTGCATTCCGGGTATGGGGATTTTCAAAACATCCATATGCCCACTTAAATTCCCACGACAACCTCGGAAAAACAGCATTCATGGTGTTGGGAATATGGTATCCGCCATTTGCACTATCCAATTCCCAGCAAAACCATGCAATTACAGCACTCTGGGCATTGGGAATTTGGAATCCTCCGGTTCCACTCCCAAATTCCAATAGAATAACAGCCTTGCAGGCATGGGGATATTGGAATCCTCGAGTTCCCTTCCAAAAAGCCCATGGAATAACGACATTCTGGGTATTGAGAATTGACAATTTGCCCATTTCCCTCCCAGATCCCTAGGGAGTAAGACACTTCCGGGTGTCACGTATTTCGAATCCTTCAAATCCGCACCATAACAGCCATGGAATAACAGAATTCCAGGTGTCAGGAATTGAGCATCCTCCACTTCCCCTTCGAATTTCCCATGGAATCATGGCATTCTGGCTGTTGGCACTTTAGAATCTCCCATACAGCCTCCCAAATACCCAGGAAATTCACAAGGAATAACAGAATTCCAGATATCAGGAATCTATTATCCGCCAGCTCTCCACGCAATTTCCCATGGAATCATGGCATTGCTGGTGCAGGGAATCTTGACTCCTGCAGTTATCCTCCCAAATCGCCATAGAAAAATGGCATTCTGCGTGTTGGGAATTAACAATCCCCCAGAAACCCACCCCAAATCCCACCACATTCCCAAAGAAAAGCAACTTTCCAGATGTCTGCAATTTGAAATATTCCAGTTCCCCACTCAAATTCCGATGGAACAACAGCATCCCTAGTGTCAGGAATTGGGAATCCTCCAGCTTCCTGAAAAAAATTCCCATGGAATCATGGGATTCCAGGTGTGAGGAATTGAGAATGCCCCATACAGCCTCCCAGATTCCCACCACATTCCCATGGAATAACAACATTCCAGATTTCACGAACTGAGAATCATCCTCTTCCCCTCCCAAATTCCCATGGAAACATTGCATTCGGTTTTTCCGCAATTTGGAACCCCCCAGAAGCTGTCCCAAAATCCCACCAAATTCCCATGCAATAGCGGCATTCCAAGTATCAGGAATTTAGGATACCCCATTTCCGCATCCAAATTCCCATAGAATAACGGCCTTCCGGCTATCAGGAATTTTGAATCGTCCATACGGTCTCCCATATTCCCATGGAATAACGCATACCCAAGCATGGGGAATTGAGTTTCATCTAGTTCCATACCCCAATTCCCATGGAATAACAGCATTCTGGGAGCGGAGGACTTGGAATCTGCCTATTTCCCTCCCAAATGTTTAGGGAATAATGGCATTCTGGGCATTGGGAAGGTTGAATCGTCATGTTGCCCTTGCAAATTCCCATGAAATAACCAATTTAATGTGTTGGGAATTTCGAATGCTCCAGTTCCTCGCCCAAATTCCAATCAACCTGTAACGAAATCATGACACTATGTGTGTGCGAAATTTAGAATCCTCCACTTCCCCTTCCAAATTCCCAACAAAACCAGGGAATAAGAGCAGTTCACTCATTGCTAATTTCAACTCCTCCTCTTCCTCTCCCAAATTTCCACCAAACTCGAATGGAAGAACGGCATTTTGTGTGTGCCAAATTTAGAATCCTCCACTTCCCCTTCCAAATTCCCATAGAATTGCTGCATTCCGGGTATGGGGATTTTCAAAACATCCATATGCCCACTTAAATTCCCACGACAACCTCGGAAAAACAGCATTCATGGTGTTGGGAATATGGTATCCGCCATTTGCACTATCCAATTCCCAGCAAAACCATGCAATTACAGCACTCTGGGCATTGGGAATTTGGAATCCTCCGGTTCCACTCCCAAATTCCAATAGAATAACAGCCTTGCAGGCATGGGGATATTGGAATCCTCGAGTTCCCTTCCAAAAAGCCCATGGAATAACGACATTCTGGGTATTGAGAATTGACAATTTGCCCATTTCCCTCCCAGATCCCTAGGGAGTAAGACACTTCCGGGTGTCACGTATTTCGAATCCTTCAAATCCGCACCATAACAGCCATGGAATAACAGAATTCCAGGTGTCAGGAATTGAGCATCCTCCACTTCCCCTTCGAATTTCCCATGGAATCATGGCATTCTGGCTGTTGGCACTTTAGAATCTCCCATACAGCCTCCCAAATACCCAGGAAATTCACAAGGAATAACAGAATTCCAGATATCAGGAATCTATTATCCGCCAGCTCTCCACGCAATTTCCCATGGAATCATGGCATTGCTGGTGCAGGGAATCTTGACTCCTCCAGTTATCCTCCCAAATCGCCATAGAAAAATGGCATTCTGCGTGTTGGGAATTAACAATCCCCCAGAAACCCACCCCAAATCCCACCACATTCCCAAAGAAAAGCAACTTTCCAGATGTCTGCAATTTGAAATATTCCAGTTCCCCACTCAAATTCCGATGGAACAACAGCATCCCTAGTGTCAGGAATTGGGAATCCTCCAGCTTCCTGAAAAAAATTCCCATGGAATCATGGGATTCCAGGTGTGAGGAACTGAGAATGCCCCATACAGCCTCCCAGATTCCCACCACATTCCCATGGAATTACAACATTCCAGATTTCACGAACTGAGAATCATCCTCTTCCCCTCCCAAATTCCCATGGAAACATTGCATTCGGTTTTTCTGCAATTTGGAACCCCCCAGAAGCTGTCCCAAAATCCCACCAAATTCCCATGCAATAGCGGCATTCCAAGTATCAGGAATTTAGGATACCCCATTTCCGCATCCAAATTCCCATAGAATAACGGCCTTCCGGCTATCAGGAATTTTGAATCGTCCATACGGTCTCCCAAATTCCCATGGAATAACGCATACCCAAGCATGGGGAATTGAGTTTCATCTAGTTCCATACCCCAATTCCCATGGAATAACAGCATTCTGGGAGCTGAGGACTTGGAATCTGCCTATTTCCCTCCCAAATGTTTAGGGAATAATGGCATTCTGGGCATTGGGAAGGTTGAATCGTCATGTTGCCCTTGCAAATTCCCATGAAATAACCAATTTAATGTGTTGGGAATTTCGAATGCTCCAGTTCCTCGCCCAAATTCCAATCAACCTGTAACGAAATCATGACACTATGTGTGTGCGAAATTTAGAATCCTCCACTTCCCCTTCCAAATTCCCAACAAAACCAGGGAATAAGAGCAGTTCACTCATTGCTAATTTCAACTCCTCCTCTTCCTCTCCCAAATTTCCACCAAACTCGAATGGAAGAACGGCATTTTGTGTGTGCCAAATTTAGAATCCTCCACTTCCCCTTCCAAATTCCCATAGAATAGCTGCATTCCGGGTATGGGGATTTTCAAAACATCCATATGCCCACTTAAATTCCCACGACAACCTAGGAAAAACAGCATTCATGGTGTTGGGAATATGGTATCCGCCATTTGCACTATCCAATTCCCAGCAAAACCATGCAATTACAGCACTCTGGGCATTGGGAATTTGGAATCCTCCGGTTCCACTCCCAAATTCCAATAGAATAACAGCCTTGCAGGCATGGGGATATTGGAATCCTCGAGTTCCCTTCCAAAAAGCCCATGGAATAACGACATTCTGGGTATTGAGAATTGAGAATTTGCCCATTTCCCTCCCAGATCCCTAGGGAGTAAGACACTTCCGGGTGTCACGTATTTCGAATCCTTCAAATCCGCACCATAACAGCCATGGAATAACAGAATTCCAGGTGTCAGGAATTGAGCATCCTCCACTTCCCCTTCGAATTTCGCATGGAATCATGTCATTCTGGCTGTTGGCACTTTAGAATCTCCCATACAGCCTCCCAAATACCCAGGAAATTCACAAGGAATAACAGAATTCCAGATATCAGGAATCTATTATCCGCCAGCTCTCCACGCAATTTCCCATGGAATCATGGCATTGCTGGTGCAGGGAATCTTGACTCCTCCACTTATCCTCCCAAATCGCCATAGAAAAATGGCATTCTGCGTGTTGGGAATTAACAATCCCCCAGAAACCCACCCCAAATCCCACCACATTCCCAAAGAAAAGCAACTTTCCAGATGTCTGCAATTTGAAATATTCCAGTTCCCCACTCAAATTCCGATGGAACAACAGCATCCCTAGTGTCAGGAATTGGGAATCCTCCAGCTTCCTGAAAAAAATTCCCATGGAATCATGGGATTCCAGGTGTGAGGAATTGAGAATGCCCCATACAGCCTCCCAGATTCCCACCACATTCCCATGGAATAACAACATTCCAGATTTCAGGAACTGAGAATCATCCTCTTCCCCTCCCAAATTCCCATGGAAACATTGCATTCGGTTTTTCTGCAATTTGGAACCCCCCAGAAGCTGTCCCAAAATCCCACCAAATTCCCATGCAATAGCGGCATTCCAAGTATCAGGAATTTAGGATACCCCATTTCCGCATCCAAATTCCCATAGAATAACGGCCTTCCGGCTATCAGGAATTTTGAATCGTCCATACGGTCTCCCATATTCCCATGGAATAACGCATACCCAAGCATGGGGAATTGAGTTTCATCTAGTTCCATACCCCAATTCCCATGGAATAACAGCATTCTGGGAGCGGAGGACTTGGAATCTGCCTATTTCCCTCCCAAATGTTTAGGGAATAATGGCATTCTGGGCATTGGGAAGGTTGAATCGTCATGTTGCCCTTGCAAATTCCCATGAAATAACCAATTTAATGTGTTGGGAATTTCGAATGCTCCAGTTCCTCGCCCAAATTCCAATCAACCTGTAACGAAATCATGACACTATGTGTGTGCGAAATTTAGAATCCTCCACTTCCCCTTCCAAATTCCCAACAAAACCAGGGAATAAGAGCAGTTCACTCATTGCTAATTTCAACTCCTCCTCTTCCTCTCCCAAATTTCCACCAAACTCGAATGGAAGAACGGCATTTTGTGTGTGCCAAATTTAGAATCCTCCACTTCCCCTTCCAAATTCCCATAGAATAGCTGCATTCCGGGTATGGGGATTTTCAAAACATCCATATGCCCACTTAAATTCCCACGACAACCTAGGAAAAACAGCATTCATGGTGTTGGGAATATGGTATCCGCCATTTGCACTATCCAATTCCCAGCAAAACCATGCAATTACAGCACTCTGGGCATTGGGAATTTGGAATCCTCCGGTTCCACTCCCAAATTCCAATAGAATAACAGCCTTGCAGGCATGGGGATATTGGAATCCTCGAGTTCCCTTCCAAAAAGCCCATGGAATAACGACATTCTGGGTATTGAGAATTGACAATTTGCCCATTTCCCTCCCAGATCCCTAGGGAGTAAGACACTTCCGGGTGTCACGTATTTCGAATCCTTCAAATCCGCACCATAACAGCCATGGAATAACAGAATTCCAGGTGTCAGGAATTGAGCATCCTCCACTTCCCCTTCGAATTTCCCATGGAATCATGGCATTCTGGCTGTTGGCACTTTAGAATCTCCCATACAGCCTCCCAAATACCCAGGAAATTCACAAGGAATAACAGAATTCCAGATATCAGGAATCTATTATCCGCCAGCTCTCCACGCAATTTCCCATGGAATCATGGCATTGCTGGTGCAGGGAATCTTGACTCCTCCAGTTATCCTCCCAAATCGCCATAGAAAAATGGCATTCTGCGTGTTGGGAATTAACAATCCCCCAGAAACCCACCCCAAATCCCACCACATTCCCAAAGAAAAGCAACTTTCCAGATGTCTGCAATTTGAAATATTCCAGTTCCCCACTCAAATTCCGATGGAACAACAGCATCCCTAGTGTCAGGAATTGGGAATCCTCCAGCTTCCTGAAAAAAATTCCCATGGAATCATGGGATTCCAGGTGTGAGGAATTGAGAATGCCCCATACAGCCTCCCAGATTCCCACCACATTCCCATGGAATAACAACATTCCAGATTTCACGAACTGAGAATCATCCTCTTCCCCTCCCAAATTCCCATGGAAACATTGCATTCGGTTTTTCTGCAATTTGGAACCCCCCAGAAGCTGTCCCAAAATCCCACCAAATTCCCATGCAATAGCGGCATTCCAAGTATCAGGAATTTAGGATACCCCATTTCCGCATCCAAATTCCCATAGAATAACGGCCTTCCGGCTATCAGGAATTTTGAATCGTCCATACGGTCTCCCATATTCCCATGGAATAACGCATACCCAAGCATGGGGAATTGAGTTTCATCTAGTTCCATACCCCAATTCCCATGGAATAACAGCATTCTGGGAGCGGAGGACTTGGAAGCTGCCTATTTCCCTCCCAAATGTTTAGGGAATAATGGCATTCTGGGCATTGGGAAGGTTGAATCGTCATGTTGCCCTTGCAAATTCCCATGAAATAACCAATTTAATGTGTTGGGAATTTCGAATGCTCCAGTTCCTCGCCCAAATTCCAATCAACCTGTAACGAAATCATGACACTATGTGTGTGCGAAATTTAGAATCCTCCACTTCCCCTTCCAAATTCCCAACAAAACCAGGGAATAAGAGCAGTTCACTCATTGCTAATTTCAACTCCTCCTCTTCCTCTCCCAAATTTCCACCAAACTCGAATGGAAGAACGGCATTTTGTGTGTGCCAAATTTAGAATCCTCCACTTCCCCTTCCAAATTCCCATAGAATTGCTGCATTCCGGGTATGGGGATTTTCAAAACATCCATATGCCCACTTAAATTCCCACGACAACCTCGGAAAAACAGCATTCATGGTGTTGGGAATATGGTATCCGCCATTTGCACTATCCAATTCCCAGCAAAACCATGCAATTACAGCACTCTGGGCATTGGGAATTTGGAATCCTCCGGTTCCACTCCCAAATTCCAATAGAATAACAGCCTTGCAGGCATGGGGATATTGGAATCCTCGAGTTCCCTTCCAAAAAGCCCATGGAATAACGACATTCTGGGTATTGAGAATTGACAATTTGCCCATTTCCCTCCCAGATCCCTAGGGAGTAAGACACTTCCGGGTGTCACGTATTTCGAATCCTTCAAATCCGCACCATAACAGCCATGGAATAACAGAATTCCAGCTGTCAGGAATTGAGCATCCTCCACTTCCCCTTCGAATTTCCCATGGAATCATGGCATTCTGGCTGTTGGCACTTTAGAATCTCCCATACAGCCTCCCAAATACCCAGGAAATTCACAAGGAATAACAGAATTCCAGATATCAGGAATCTATTATCCGCCAGCTCTCCACGCAATTTCCCATGGAATCATGGCATTGCTGGTGCAGGGAATCTTGACTCCTCCAGTTATCCTCCCAAATCGCCATAGAAAAATGGCATTCTGCGTGTTGGGAATTAACAATCCCCCAGAAACCCACCCCAAATCCCACCACATTCCCAAAGAAAAGCAACTTTCCAGATGTCTGCAATTTGAAATATTCCAGTTCCCCACTCAAATTCCGATGGAACAACAGCATCCCTAGTGTCAGGAATTGGGAATCCTCCAGCTTCCTGAAAAAAATTCCCATGGAATCATGGGATTCCAGGTGTGAGGAATTGAGAATGCCCCATACAGCCTCCCAGATTCCCACCACATTCCCATGGAATAACAACATTCCAGATTTCACGAACTGAGAATCATCCTCTTCCCCTCCCAAATTCCCATGGAAACATTGCATTCGGTTTTTCTGCAATTTGGAACCCCCCAGAAGCTGTCCCAAAATCCCACCAAATTCCCATGCAATAGCGGCATTCCAAGTATCAGGAATTTAGGATACCCCATTTCCGCATCCAAATTCCCATAGAATAACGGCCTTCCGGCTATCAGGAATTTTGAATCGTCCATACGGTCTCCCAAATTCCCATGGAATAACGCATACCCAAGCATGGGGAATTGAGTTTCATCTAGTTCCATACCCCAATTCCCATGGAATAACAGCATTCTGGGAGCTGAGGACTTGGAATCTGCCTATTTCCCTCCCAAATGTTTAGGGAATAATGGCATTCTGGGCATTGGGAAGGTTGAATCGTCATGTTGCCCTTGCAAATTCCCATGAAATAACCAATTTAATGTGTTGGGAATTTCGAATGCTCCAGTTCCTCGCCCAAATTCCAATCAACCTGTAACGAAATCATGACACTATGTGTGTGCGAAATTTAGAATCCTCCACTTCCCCTTCCAAATTCCCAACAAAACCAGGGAATAAGAGCAGTTCACTCATTGCTAATTTCAACTCCTCCTCTTCCTCTCCCAAATTTCCACCAAACTCGAATGGAAGAACGGCATTTTGTGTGTGCCAAATTTAGAATCCTCCACTTCCCCTTCCAAATTCCCATAGAATAGCTGCATTCCGGGTATGGGGATTTTCAAAACATCCATATGCCCACTTAAATTCCCACGACAACCTAGGAAAAACAGCATTCATGGTGTTGGGAATATGGTATCCGCCATTTGCACTATCCAATTCCCAGCAAAACCATGCAATTACAGCACTCTGGGCATTGGGAATTTGGAATCCTCCGGTTCCACTCCCAAATTCCAATAGAATAACAGCCTTGCAGGCATGGGGATATTGGAATCCTCGAGTTCCCTTCCAAAAAGCCCATGGAATAACGACATTCTGGGTATTGAGAATTGAGAATTTGCCCATTTCCCTCCCAGATCCCTAGGGAGTAAGACACTTCCGGGTGTCACGTATTTCGAATCCTTCAAATCCGCACCATAACAGCCATGGAATAACAGAATTCCAGGTGTCAGGAATTGAGCATCCTCCACTTCCCCTTCGAATTTCCCATGGATTCATGGCATTCTGGCTGTTGGCACTTTAGAATCTCCCATACAGCCTCCCAAATACCCAGGAAATTCACAAGGAATAACAGAATTCCAGATATCAGGAATGTATTATCCGCCAGCTCTCCACGCAATTTCCCATGGAATCATGGCATTGCTGGTGCAGGGAATCTTGACTCCTGCAGTTATCCTCCCAAATCGCCATAGAAAAATGGCATTCTGCCTGTTGGGAATTAACAATCCCCCAGAAATCCACCCCAAATCCCACCACATTCCCAAAGAAAAGCAACTTTCCAGATGTCTGCAATTTGAAATATTCCAGTTCCCCACTCAAATTCCGATGGAACAACAGCATCCCAAGTGTCAGGAATTGGGAATGCTCCAGCTCCCTGAAAAAAATTCCCATGGAATCATGGGATTCCAGGTGTGAGCAATTGAGAATGCCCCGTACAGCCTCCCAGATTCCCACCACATTCCCATGGAATAACAACATTCCAGATTTCACGAACTGAGAATCATCCTCTTCCCCTCCCAAATTCCCATGGAAACATTGCATTCGGTTTTTCCGCAATTTGGAACCCCCCAGAAGCTGTCCAAAAATCCCACCAAATTCCCATGCAATAGCGGCATTCCAAGTATCAGGAATTTAGGATACCCCATTTCCGCATCCAAATTCCCATAGAATAACGGCCTTCCGGCTATCAGGAATTTCGAATCGTCCATACGGTCTCCCATATTCCCATGGAATAACGCATACCCAAGCATGGGGAATTGAGTTTCATCTAGTTCCATACCCCAATTCCCATGGAATAACAGCATTCTGGGAGCTGAGGACTTGGAATCTGCCTATTTCCCTCCCAAATGTTTAGGGAATAATGGCATTCTGGGCATTGGGAAGGTTGAATCGTCATGTTGCCCTTGCAAATTCCCATGAAATAACCAATTTAATGTGTTGGGAATTTCGAATGCTCCAGTTCCTCGCCCAAATTCCAATCAACCTGTAACGAAATCATGACACTATGTGTGTGCGAAATTTAGAATCCTCCACTTCCCCTTCCAAATTCCCAACAAAACCAGGGAATAAGAGCAGTTCACTCATTGCTAATTTCAACTCCTCCTCTTCCTCTCCCAAATTTCCACCAAACTCGAATGGAAGAACGGCATTTTGTGTGTGCCAAATTTAGAATCCTCCACTTCCCCTTCCAAATTCCCATAGAATAGCTGCATTCCGGGTATGGGGATTTTCAAAACATCCATATGCCCACTTAAATTCCCACGACAACCTCGGAAAAACAGCATTCATGGTGTTGGGAATATGGTATCCGCCATTTGCACTATCCAATTCCCAGCAAAACCATGCAATTACAGCACTCTGGGCATTGGGAATTTGGAATCCTCCGGTTCCACTCCCAAATTCCAATAGAATAACAGCCTTGCAGGCATGGGGATATTGGAATCCTCGAGTTCCCTTCCAAAAAGCCCATGGAATAACGACATTCTGGGTATTGAGAATTGAGAATTTGCCCATTTCCCTCCCAGATCCCTAGGGAGTAAGACACTTCCGGGTGTCACGTATTTCGAATCCTTCAAATCCGCACCATAACAGCCATGGAATAACAGAATTCCAGGTGTCAGGAATTGAGCATCCTCCACTTCCCCTTCGAATTTCGCATGGAATCATGTCATTCTGGCTGTTGGCACTTTAGAATCTCCCATACAGCCTCCCAAATACCCAGGAAATTCACAAGGAATAACAGAATTCCAGATATCAGGAATGTATTATCCGCCAGCTCTCCACGCAATTTCCCATGGAATCATGGCATTGCTGGTGCAGGGAATCTTGACTCCTCCAGTTATCCTCCCAAATCGCCATAGAAAAATGGCATTCTGCGTGTTGGGAATTAACAATCCCCCAGAAACCCACCCCAAATCCCACCACATTCCCAAAGAAAAGCAACTTTCCAGATGTCTGCAATTTGAAATATTCCAGTTCCCCACTCAAATTCCGATGGAACAACAGCATCCCTAGTGTCAGGAATTGGGAATCCTCCAGCTTCCTGAAAAAAATTCCCATGGAATCATGGGATTCCAGGTGTGAGGAATTGAGAATGCCCCATACAGCCTCCCAGATTCCCACCACATTCCCATGGAATAACAACATTCCAGATTTCACGAACTGAGAATCATCCTCTTCCCCTCCCAAATTCCCATGGAAACATTGCATTCGGTTTTTCTGCAATTTGGAACCCCCCAGAAGCTGTCCCAAAATCCCACCAAATTCCCATGCAATAGCGGCATTCCAAGTATCAGGAATTTAGGATACCCCATTTCCGCATCCAAATTCCCATAGAATAACGGCCTTCCGGCTATCAGGAATTTTGAATCGTCCATACGGTCTCCCATATTCCCATGGAATAACGCATACCCAAGCATGGGGAATTGAGTTTCATCTAGTTCCATACCCCAATTCCCATGGAATAACAGCATTCTGGGAGCGGAGGACTTGGAAGCTGCCTATTTCCCTCCCAAATGTTTAGGGAATAATGGCATTCTGGGCATTGGGAAGGTTGAATCGTCATGTTGCCCTTGCAAATTCCCATGAAATAACCAATTTAATGTGTTGGGAATTTCGAATGCTCCAGTTCCTCGCCCAAATTCCAATCAACCTGTAACGAAATCATGACACTATGTGTGTGCGAAATTTAGAATCCTCCACTTCCCCTTCCAAATTCCCAACAAAACCAGGGAATAAGAGCAGTTCACTCATTGCTAATTTCAACTCCTCCTCTTCCTCTCCCAAATTTCCACCAAACTCGAATGGAAGAACGGCATTTTGTGTGTGCCAAATTTAGAATCCTCCACTTCCCCTTCCAAATTCCCATAGAATTGCTGCATTCCGGGTATGGGGATTTTCAAAACATCCATATGCCCACTTAAATTCCCACGACAACCTCGGAAAAACAGCATTCATGGTGTTGGGAATATGGTATCCGCCATTTGCACTATCCAATTCCCAGCAAAACCATGCAATTACAGCACTCTGGGCATTGGGAATTTGGAATCCTCCGGTTCCACTCCCAAATTCCAATAGAATAACAGCCTTGCAGGCATGGGGATATTGGAATCCTCGAGTTCCCTTCCAAAAAGCCCATGGAATAACGACATTCTGGGTATTGAGAATTGACAATTTGCCCATTTCCCTCCCAGATCCCTAGGGAGTAAGACACTTCCGGGTGTCACGTATTTCGAATCCTTCAAATCCGCACCATAACAGCCATGGAATAACAGAATTCCAGGTGTCAGGAATTGAGCATCCTCCACTTCCCCTTCGAATTTCCCATGGAATCATGGCATTCTGGCTGTTGGCACTTTAGAATCTCCCATACAGCCTCCCAAATACCCAGGAAATTCACAAGGAATAACAGAATTCCAGATATCAGGAATCTATTATCCGCCAGCTCTCCACGCAATTTCCCATGGAATCATGGCATTGCTGGTGCAGGGAATCTTGACTCCTGCAGTTATCCTCCCAAATCGCCATAGAAAAATGGCATTCTGCGTGTTGGGAATTAACAATCCCCCAGAAACCCACCCCAAATCCCACCACATTCCCAAAGAAAAGCAACTTTCCAGATGTCTGCAATTTGAAATATTCCAGTTCCCCACTCAAATTCCGATGGAACAACAGCATCCCTAGTGTCAGGAATTGGGAATCCTCCAGCTTCCTGAAAAAAATTCCCATGGAATCATGGGATTCCAGGTGTGAGGAATTGAGAATGCCCCATACAGCCTCCCAGATTCCCACCACATTCCCATGGAATAACAACATTCCAGATTTCACGAACTGAGAATCATCCTCTTCCCCTCCCAAATTCCCATGGAAACATTGCATTCGGTTTTTCCGCAATTTGGAACCCCCCAGAAGCTGTCCCAAAATCCCACCAAATTCCCATGCAATAGCGGCATTCCAAGTATCAGGAATTTAGGATACCCCATTTCCGCATCCAAATTCCCATAGAATAACGGCCTTCCGGCTATCAGGAATTTTGAATCGTCCATACGGTCTCCCATATTCCCATGGAATAACGCATACCCAAGCATGGGGAATTGAGTTTCATCTAGTTCCATACCCCAATTCCCATGGAATAACAGCATTCTGGGAGCGGAGGACTTGGAATCTGCCTATTTCCCTCCCAAATGTTTAGGGAATAATGGCATTCTGGGCATTGGGAAGGTTGAATCGTCATGTTGCCCTTGCAAATTCCCATGAAATAACCAATTTAATGTGTTGGGAATTTCGAATGCTCCAGTTCCTCGCCCAAATTCCAATCAACCTGTAACGAAATCATGACACTATGTGTGTGCGAAATTTAGAATCCTCCACTTCCCCTTCCAAATTCCCAACAAAACCAGGGAATAAGAGCAGTTCACTCATTGCTAATTTCAACTCCTCCTCTTCCTCTCCCAAATTTCCACCAAACTCGAATGGAAGAACGGCATTTTGTGTGTGCCAAATTTAGAATCCTCCACTTCCCCTTCCAAATTCCCATAGAATTGCTGCATTCCGGGTATGGGGATTTTCAAAACATCCATATGCCCACTTAAATTCCCACGACAACCTCGGAAAAACAGCATTCATGGTGTTGGGAATATGGTATCCGCCATTTGCACTATCCAATTCCCAGCAAAACCATGCAATTACAGCACTCTGGGCATTGGGAATTTGGAATCCTCCGGTTCCACTCCCAAATTCCAATAGAATAACAGCCTTGCAGGCATGGGGATATTGGAATCCTCGAGTTCCCTTCCAAAAAGCCCATGGAATAACGACATTCTGGGTATTGAGAATTGAGAATTTGCCCATTTCCCTCCCAGATCCCTAGGGAGTAAGACACTTCCGGGTGTCACGTATTTCGAATCCTTCAAATCCGCACCATAACAGCCATGGAATAACAGAATTCCAGGTGTCAGGAATTGAGCATCCTCCACTTCCCCTTCGAATTTCCCATGGAATCATGGCATTCTGGCTGTTGGCACTTTAGAATCTCCCATACAGCCTCCCAAATACCCAGGAAATTCACAAGGAATAACAGAATTCCAGATATCAGGAATCTATTATCCGCCAGCTCTCCACGCAATTTCCCATGGAATCATGGCATTGCTGGTGCAGGGAATCTTGACTCCTCCAGTTATCCTCCCAAATCGCCATAGAAAAATGGCATTCTGCGTGTTGGGAATTAACAATCCCCCAGAAACCCACCCCAAATCCCACCACATTCCCAAAGAAAAGCAACTTTCCAGATGTCTGCAATTTGAAATATTCCAGTTCCCCACTCAAATTCCGATGGAACAACAGCATCCCTAGTGTCAGGAATTGGGAATCCTCCAGCTTCCTGAAAAAAATTCCCATGGAATCATGGGATTCCAGGTGTGAGGAATTGAGAATGCCCCATACAGCCTCCCAGATTCCCACCACATTCCCATGGAATAACAACATTCCAGATTTCACGAACTGAGAATCATCCTCTTCCCCTCCCAAATTCCCATGGAAACATTGCATTCGGTTTTTCTGCAATTTGGAACCCCCCAGAAGCTGTCCCAAAATCCCACCAAATTCCCATGCAATAGCGGCATTCCAAGTATCAGGAATTTAGGATACCCCATTTCCGCATCCAAATTCCCATAGAATAACGGCCTTCCGGCTATCAGGAATTTTGAATCGTCCATACGGTCTCCCATATTCCCATGGAATAACGCATACCCAAGCATGGGGAATTGAGTTTCATCTAGTTCCATACCCCAATTCCCATGGAATAACAGCATTCTGGGAGCGGAGGACTTGGAAGCTGCCTATTTCCCTCCCAAATGTTTAGGGAATAATGGCATTCTGGGCATTGGGAAGGTTGAATCGTCATGTTGCCCTTGCAAATTCCCATGAAATAACCAATTTAATGTGTTGGGAATTTCGAATGCTCCAGTTCCTCGCCCAAATTCCAATCAACCTGTAACGAAATCATGACACTATGTGTGTGCGAAATTTAGAATCCTCCACTTCCCCTTCCAAATTCCCAACAAAACCAGGGAATAAGAGCAGTTCACTCATTGCTAATTTCAACTCCTCCTCTTCCTCTCCCAAATTTCCACCAAACTCGAATGGAAGAACGGCATTTTGTGTGTGCCAAATTTAGAATCCTCCACTTCCCCTTCCAAATTCCCATAGAATTGCTGCATTCCGGGTATGGGGATTTTCAAAACATCCATATGCCCACTTAAATTCCCACGACAACCTCGGAAAAACAGCATTCATGGTGTTGGGAATATGGTATCCGCCATTTGCACTATCCAATTCCCAGCAAAACCATGCAATTACAGCACTCTGGGCATTGGGAATTTGGAATCCTCCGGTTCCACTCCCAAATTCCAATAGAATAACAGCCTTGCAGGCATGGGGATATTGGAATCCTCGAGTTCCCTTCCAAAAAGCCCATGGAATAACGACATTCTGGGTATTGAGAATTGACAATTTGCCCATTTCCCTCCCAGATCCCTAGGGAGTAAGACACTTCCGGGTGTCACGTATTTCGAATCCTTCAAATCCGCACCATAACAGCCATGGAATAACAGAATTCCAGGTGTCAGGAATTGAGCATCCTCCACTTCCCCTTCGAATTTCCCATGGAATCATGGCATTCTGGCTGTTGGCACTTTAGAATCTCCCATACAGCCTCCCAAATACCCAGGAAATTCACAAGGAATAACAGAATTCCAGATATCAGGAATCTATTATCCGCCAGCTCTCCACGCAATTTCCCATGGAATCATGGCATTGCTGGTGCAGGGAATCTTGACTCCTGCAGTTATCCTCCCAAATCGCCATAGAAAAATGGCATTCTGCGTGTTGGGAATTAACAATCCCCCAGAAACCCACCCCAAATCCCACCACATTCCCAAAGAAAAGCAACTTTCCAGATGTCTGCAATTTGAAATATTCCAGTTCCCCACTCAAATTCCGATGGAACAACAGCATCCCTAGTGTCAGGAATTGGGAATCCTCCAGCTTCCTGAAAAAAATTCCCATGGAATCATGGGATTCCAGGTGTGAGGAATTGAGAATGCCCCATACAGCCTCCCAGATTCCCACCACATTCCCATGGAATAACAACATTCCAGATTTCACGAACTGAGAATCATCCTCTTCCCCTCCCAAATTCCCATGGAAACATTGCATTCGGTTTTTCCGCAATTTGGAACCCCCCAGAAGCTGTCCCAAAATCCCACCAAATTCCCATGCAATAGCGGCATTCCAAGTATCAGGAATTTAGGATACCCCATTTCCGCATCCAAATTCCCATAGAATAACGGCCTTCCGGCTATCAGGAATTTTGAATCGTCCATACGGTCTCCCATATTCCCATGGAATAACGCATACCCAAGCATGGGGAATTGAGTTTCATCTAGTTCCATACCCCAATTCCCATGGAATAACAGCATTCTGGGAGCGGAGGACTTGGAATCTGCCTATTTCCCTCCCAAATGTTTAGGGAATAATGGCATTCTGGGCATTGGGAAGGTTGAATCGTCATGTTGCCCTTGCAAATTCCCATGAAATAACCAATTTAATGTGTTGGGAATTTCGAATGCTCCAGTTCCTCGCCCAAATTCCAATCAACCTGTAACGAAATCATGACACTATGTGTGTGCGAAATTTAGAATCCTCCACTTCCCCTTCCAAATTCCCAACAAAACCAGGGAATAAGAGCAGTTCACTCATTGCTAATTTCAACTCCTCCTCTTCCTCTCCCAAATTTCCACCAAACTCGAATGGAAGAACGGCATTTTGTGTGTGCCAAATTTAGAATCCTCCACTTCCCCTTCCAAATTCCCATAGAATTGCTGCATTCCGGGTATGGGGATTTTCAAAACATCCATATGCCCACTTAAATTCCCACGACAACCTCGGAAAAACAGCATTCATGGTGTTGGGAATATGGTATCCGCCATTTGCACTATCCAATTCCCAGCAAAACCATGCAATTACAGCACTCTGGGCATTGGGAATTTGGAATCCTCCGGTTCCACTCCCAAATTCCAATAGAATAACAGCCTTGCAGGCATGGGGATATTGGAATCCTCGAGTTCCCTTCCAAAAAGCCCATGGAATAACGACATTCTGGGTATTGAGAATTGACAATTTGCCCATTTCCCTCCCAGATCCCTAGGGAGTAAGACACTTCCGGGTGTCACGTATTTCGAATCCTTCAAATCCGCACCATAACAGCCATGGAATAACAGAATTCCAGGTGTCAGGAATTGAGCATCCTCCACTTCCCCTTCGAATTTCCCATGGAATCATGGCATTCTGGCTGTTGGCACTTTAGAATCTCCCATACAGCCTCCCAAATACCCAGGAAATTCACAAGGAATAACAGAATTCCAGATATCAGGAATCTATTATCCGCCAGCTCTCCACGCAATTTCCCATGGAATCATGGCATTGCTGGTGCAGGGAATCTTGACTCCTCCAGTTATCCTCCCAAATCGCCATAGAAAAATGGCATTCTGCGTGTTGGGAATTAACAATCCCCCAGAAACCCACCCCAAATCCCACCACATTCCCAAAGAAAAGCAACTTTCCAGATGTCTGCAATTTGAAATATTCCAGTTCCCCACTCAAATTCCGATGGAACAACAGCATCCCTAGTGTCAGGAATTGGGAATCCTCCAGCTTCCTGAAAAAAATTCCCATGGAATCATGGGATTCCAGGTGTGAGGAACTGAGAATGCCCCATACAGCCTCCCAGATTCCCACCACATTCCCATGGAATTACAACATTCCAGATTTCACGAACTGAGAATCATCCTCTTCCCCTCCCAAATTCCCATGGAAACATTGCATTCGGTTTTTCTGCAATTTGGAACCCCCCAGAAGCTGTCCCAAAATCCCACCAAATTCCCATGCAATAGCGGCATTCCAAGTATCAGGAATTTAGGATACCCCATTTCCGCATCCAAATTCCCATAGAATAACGGCCTTCCGGCTATCAGGAATTTTGAATCGTCCATACGGTCTCCCAAATTCCCATGGAATAACGCATACCCAAGCATGGGGAATTGAGTTTCATCTAGTTCCATACCCCAATTCCCATGGAATAACAGCATTCTGGGAGCTGAGGACTTGGAATCTGCCTATTTCCCTCCCAAATGTTTAGGGAATAATGGCATTCTGGGCATTGGGAAGGTTGAATCGTCATGTTGCCCTTGCAAATTCCCATGAAATAACCAATTTAATGTGTTGGGAATTTCGAATGCTCCAGTTCCTCGCCCAAATTCCAATCAACCTGTAACGAAATCATGACACTATGTGTGTGCGAAATTTAGAATCCTCCACTTCCCCTTCCAAATTCCCAACAAAACCAGGGAATAAGAGCAGTTCACTCATTGCTAATTTCAACTCCTCCTCTTCCTCTCCCAAATTTCCACCAAACTCGAATGGAAGAACGGCATTTTGTGTGTGCCAAATTTAGAATCCTCCACTTCCCCTTCCAAATTCCCATAGAATAGCTGCATTCCGGGTATGGGGATTTTCAAAACATCCATATGCCCACTTAAATTCCCACGACAACCTAGGAAAAACAGCATTCATGGTGTTGGGAATATGGTATCCGCCATTTGCACTATCCAATTCCCAGCAAAACCATGCAATTACAGCACTCTGGGCATTGGGAATTTGGAATCCTCCGGTTCCACTCCCAAATTCCAATAGAATAACAGCCTTGCAGGCATGGGGATATTGGAATCCTCGAGTTCCCTTCCAAAAAGCCCATGGAATAACGACATTCTGGGTATTGAGAATTGAGAATTTGCCCATTTCCCTCCCAGATCCCTAGGGAGTAAGACACTTCCGGGTGTCACGTATTTCGAATCCTTCAAATCCGCACCATAACAGCCATGGAATAACAGAATTCCAGGTGTCAGGAATTGAGCATCCTCCACTTCCCCTTCGAATTTCGCATGGAATCATGTCATTCTGGCTGTTGGCACTTTAGAATCTCCCATACAGCCTCCCAAATACCCAGGAAATTCACAAGGAATAACAGAATTCCAGATATCAGGAATCTATTATCCGCCAGCTCTCCACGCAATTTCCCATGGAATCATGGCATTGCTGGTGCAGGGAATCTTGACTCCTCCACTTATCCTCCCAAATCGCCATAGAAAAATGGCATTCTGCGTGTTGGGAATTAACAATCCCCCAGAAACCCACCCCAAATCCCACCACATTCCCAAAGAAAAGCAACTTTCCAGATGTCTGCAATTTGAAATATTCCAGTTCCCCACTCAAATTCCGATGGAACAACAGCATCCCTAGTGTCAGGAATTGGGAATCCTCCAGCTTCCTGAAAAAAATTCCCATGGAATCATGGGATTCCAGGTGTGAGGAATTGAGAATGCCCCATACAGCCTCCCAGATTCCCACCACATTCCCATGGAATAACAACATTCCAGATTTCAGGAACTGAGAATCATCCTCTTCCCCTCCCAAATTCCCATGGAAACATTGCATTCGGTTTTTCTGCAATTTGGAACCCCCCAGAAGCTGTCCCAAAATCCCACCAAATTCCCATGCAATAGCGGCATTCCAAGTATCAGGAATTTAGGATACCCCATTTCCGCATCCAAATTCCCATAGAATAACGGCCTTCCGGCTATCAGGAATTTTGAATCGTCCATACGGTCTCCCATATTCCCATGGAATAACGCATACCCAAGCATGGGGAATTGAGTTTCATCTAGTTCCATACCCCAATTCCCATGGAATAACAGCATTCTGGGAGCGGAGGACTTGGAATCTGCCTATTTCCCTCCCAAATGTTTAGGGAATAATGGCATTCTGGGCATTGGGAAGGTTGAATCGTCATGTTGCCCTTGCAAATTCCCATGAAATAACCAATTTAATGTGTTGGGAATTTCGAATGCTCCAGTTCCTCGCCCAAATTCCAATCAACCTGTAACGAAATCATGACACTATGTGTGTGCGAAATTTAGAATCCTCCACTTCCCCTTCCAAATTCCCAACAAAACCAGGGAATAAGAGCAGTTCACTCATTGCTAATTTCAACTCCTCCTCTTCCTCTCCCAAATTTCCACCAAACTCGAATGGAAGAACGGCATTTTGTGTGTGCCAAATTTAGAATCCTCCACTTCCCCTTCCAAATTCCCATAGAATAGCTGCATTCCGGGTATGGGGATTTTCAAAACATCCATATGCCCACTTAAATTCCCACGACAACCTAGGAAAAACAGCATTCATGGTGTTGGGAATATGGTATCCGCCATTTGCACTATCCAATTCCCAGCAAAACCATGCAATTACAGCACTCTGGGCATTGGGAATTTGGAATCCTCCGGTTCCACTCCCAAATTCCAATAGAATAACAGCCTTGCAGGCATGGGGATATTGGAATCCTCGAGTTCCCTTCCAAAAAGCCCATGGAATAACGACATTCTGGGTATTGAGAATTGACAATTTGCCCATTTCCCTCCCAGATCCCTAGGGAGTAAGACACTTCCGGGTGTCACGTATTTCGAATCCTTCAAATCCGCACCATAACAGCCATGGAATAACAGAATTCCAGGTGTCAGGAATTGAGCATCCTCCACTTCCCCTTCGAATTTCCCATGGAATCATGGCATTCTGGCTGTTGGCACTTTAGAATCTCCCATACAGCCTCCCAAATACCCAGGAAATTCACAAGGAATAACAGAATTCCAGATATCAGGAATGTATTATCCGCCAGCTCTCCACGCAATTTCCCATGGAATCATGGCATTGCTGGTGCAGGGAATCTTGACTCCTCCAGTTATCCTCCCAAATCGCCATAGAAAAATGGCATTCTGCGTGTTGGGAATTAACAATCCCCCAGAAACCCACCCCAAATCCCACCACATTCCCAAAGAAAAGCAACTTTCCAGATGTCTGCAATTTGAAATATTCCAGTTCCCCACTCAAATTCCGATGGAACAACAGCATCCCTAGTGTCAGGAATTGGGAATCCTCCAGCTTCCTGAAAAAAATTCCCATGGAATCATGGGATTCCAGGTGTGAGGAATTGAGAATGCCCCATACAGCCTCCCAGATTCCCACCACATTCCCATGGAATAACAACATTCCAGATTTCACGAACTGAGAATCATCCTCTTCCCCTCCCAAATTCCCATGGAAACATTGCATTCGGTTTTTCTGCAATTTGGAACCCCCCAGAAGCTGTCCCAAAATCCCACCAAATTCCCATGCAATAGCGGCATTCCAAGTATCAGGAATTTAGGATACCCCATTTCCGCATCCAAATTCCCATAGAATAACGGCCTTCCGGCTATCAGGAATTTTGAATCGTCCATACGGTCTCCCATATTCCCATGGAATAACGCATACCCAAGCATGGGGAATTGAGTTTCATCTAGTTCCATACCCCAATTCCCATGGAATAACAGCATTCTGGGAGCGGAGGACTTGGAAGCTGCCTATTTCCCTCCCAAATGTTTAGGGAATAATGGCATTCTGGGCATTGGGAAGGTTGAATCGTCATGTTGCCCTTGCAAATTCCCATGAAATAACCAATTTAATGTGTTGGGAATTTCGAATGCTCCAGTTCCTCGCCCAAATTCCAATCAACCTGTAACGAAATCATGACACTATGTGTGTGCGAAATTTAGAATCCTCCACTTCCCCTTCCAAATTCCCAACAAAACCAGGGAATAAGAGCAGTTCACTCATTGCTAATTTCAACTCCTCCTCTTCCTCTCCCAAATTTCCACCAAACTCGAATGGAAGAACGGCATTTTGTGTGTGCCAAATTTAGAATCCTCCACTTCCCCTTCCAAATTCCCATAGAATTGCTGCATTCCGGGTATGGGGATTTTCAAAACATCCATATGCCCACTTAAATTCCCACGACAACCTCGGAAAAACAGCATTCATGGTGTTGGGAATATGGTATCCGCCATTTGCACTATCCAATTCCCAGCAAAACCATGCAATTACAGCACTCTGGGCATTGGGAATTTGGAATCCTCCGGTTCCACTCCCAAATTCCAATAGAATAACAGCCTTGCAGGCATGGGGATATTGGAATCCTCGAGTTCCCTTCCAAAAAGCCCATGGAATAACGACATTCTGGGTATTGAGAATTGACAATTTGCCCATTTCCCTCCCAGATCCCTAGGGAGTAAGACACTTCCGGGTGTCACGTATTTCGAATCCTTCAAATCCGCACCATAACAGCCATGGAATAACAGAATTCCAGCTGTCAGGAATTGAGCATCCTCCACTTCCCCTTCGAATTTCCCATGGAATCATGGCATTCTGGCTGTTGGCACTTTAGAATCTCCCATACAGCCTCCCAAATACCCAGGAAATTCACAAGGAATAACAGAATTCCAGATATCAGGAATCTATTATCCGCCAGCTCTCCACGCAATTTCCCATGGAATCATGGCATTGCTGGTGCAGGGAATCTTGACTCCTCCAGTTATCCTCCCAAATCGCCATAGAAAAATGGCATTCTGCGTGTTGGGAATTAACAATCCCCCAGAAACCCACCCCAAATCCCACCACATTCCCAAAGAAAAGCAACTTTCCAGATGTCTGCAATTTGAAATATTCCAGTTCCCCACTCAAATTCCGATGGAACAACAGCATCCCTAGTGTCAGGAATTGGGAATCCTCCAGCTTCCTGAAAAAAATTCCCATGGAATCATGGGATTCCAGGTGTGAGGAATTGAGAATGCCCCATACAGCCTCCCAGATTCCCACCACATTCCCATGGAATAACAACATTCCAGATTTCACGAACTGAGAATCATCCTCTTCCCCTCCCAAATTCCCATGGAAACATTGCATTCGGTTTTTCTGCAATTTGGAACCCCCCAGAAGCTGTCCCAAAATCCCACCAAATTCCCATGCAATAGCGGCATTCCAAGTATCAGGAATTTAGGATACCCCATTTCCGCATCCAAATTCCCATAGAATAACGGCCTTCCGGCTATCAGGAATTTTGAATCGTCCATACGGTCTCCCAAATTCCCATGGAATAACGCATACCCAAGCATGGGGAATTGAGTTTCATCTAGTTCCATACCCCAATTCCCATGGAATAACAGCATTCTGGGAGCTGAGGACTTGGAATCTGCCTATTTCCCTCCCAAATGTTTAGGGAATAATGGCATTCTGGGCATTGGGAAGGTTGAATCGTCATGTTGCCCTTGCAAATTCCCATGAAATAACCAATTTAATGTGTTGGGAATTTCGAATGCTCCAGTTCCTCGCCCAAATTCCAATCAACCTGTAACGAAATCATGACACTATGTGTGTGCGAAATTTAGAATCCTCCACTTCCCCTTCCAAATTCCCAACAAAACCAGGGAATAAGAGCAGTTCACTCATTGCTAATTTCAACTCCTCCTCTTCCTCTCCCAAATTTCCACCAAACTCGAATGGAAGAACGGCATTTTGTGTGTGCCAAATTTAGAATCCTCCACTTCCCCTTCCAAATTCCCATAGAATAGCTGCATTCCGGGTATGGGGATTTTCAAAACATCCATATGCCCACTTAAATTCCCACGACAACCTAGGAAAAACAGCATTCATGGTGTTGGGAATATGGTATCCGCCATTTGCACTATCCAATTCCCAGCAAAACCATGCAATTACAGCACTCTGGGCATTGGGAATTTGGAATCCTCCGGTTCCACTCCCAAATTCCAATAGAATAACAGCCTTGCAGGCATGGGGATATTGGAATCCTCGAGTTCCCTTCCAAAAAGCCCATGGAATAACGACATTCTGGGTATTGAGAATTGACAATTTGCCCATTTCCCTCCCAGATCCCTAGGGAGTAAGACACTTCCGGGTGTCACGTATTTCGAATCCTTCAAATCCGCACCATAACAGCCATGGAATAACAGAATTCCAGGTGTCAGGAATTGAGCATCCTCCACTTCCCCTTCGAATTTCCCATGGAATCATGGCATTCTGGCTGTTGGCACTTTAGAATCTCCCATACAGCCTCCCAAATACCCAGGAAATTCACAAGGAATAACAGAATTCCAGATATCAGGAATCTATTATCCGCCAGCTCTCCACGCAATTTCCCATGGAATCATGGCATTGCTGGTGCAGGGAATCTTGACTCCTGCAGTTATCCTCCCAAATCGCCATAGAAAAATGGCATTCTGCGTGTTGGGAATTAACAATCCCCCAGAAACCCACCCCAAATCCCACCACATTCCCAAAGAAAAGCAACTTTCCAGATGTCTGCAATTTGAAATATTCCAGTTCCCCACTCAAATTCCGATGGAACAACAGCATCCCTAGTGTCAGGAATTGGGAATCCTCCAGCTTCCTGAAAAAAATTCCCATGGAATCATGGGATTCCAGGTGTGAGGAATTGAGAATGCCCCATACAGCCTCCCAGATTCCCACCACATTCCCATGGAATAACAACATTCCAGATTTCACGAACTGAGAATCATCCTCTTCCCCTCCCAAATTCCCATGGAAACATTGCATTCGGTTTTTCCGCAATTTGGAACCCCCCAGAAGCTGTCCCAAAATCCCACCAAATTCCCATGCAATAGCGGCATTCCAAGTATCAGGAATTTAGGATACCCCATTTCCGCATCCAAATTCCCATAGAATAACGGCCTTCCGGCTATCAGGAATTTTGAATCGTCCATACGGTCTCCCATATTCCCATGGAATAACGCATACCCAAGCATGGGGAATTGAGTTTCATCTAGTTCCATACCCCAATTCCCATGGAATAACAGCATTCTGGGAGCGGAGGACTTGGAATCTGCCTATTTCCCTCCCAAATGTTTAGGGAATAATGGCATTCTGGGCATTGGGAAGGTTGAATCGTCATGTTGCCCTTGCAAATTCCCATGAAATAACCAATTTAATGTGTTGGGAATTTCGAATGCTCCAGTTCCTCGCCCAAATTCCAATCAACCTGTAACGAAATCATGACACTATGTGTGTGCGAAATTTAGAATCCTCCACTTCCCCTTCCAAATTCCCAACAAAACCAGGGAATAAGAGCAGTTCACTCATTGCTAATTTCAACTCCTCCTCTTCCTCTCCCAAATTTCCACCAAACTCGAATGGAAGAACGGCATTTTGTGTGTGCCAAATTTAGAATCCTCCACTTCCCCTTCCAAATTCCCATAGAATTGCTGCATTCCGGGTATGGGGATTTTCAAAACATCCATATGCCCACTTAAATTCCCACGACAACCTCGGAAAAACAGCATTCATGGTGTTGGGAATATGGTATCCGCCATTTGCACTATCCAATTCCCAGCAAAACCATGCAATTACAGCACTCTGGGCATTGGGAATTTGGAATCCTCCGGTTCCACTCCCAAATTCCAATAGAATAACAGCCTTGCAGGCATGGGGATATTGGAATCCTCGAGTTCCCTTCCAAAAAGCCCATGGAATAACGACATTCTGGGTATTGAGAATTGACAATTTGCCCATTTCCCTCCCAGATCCCTAGGGAGTAAGACACTTCCGGGTGTCACGTATTTCGAATCCTTCAAATCCGCACCATAACAGCCATGGAATAACAGAATTCCAGGTGTCAGGAATTGAGCATCCTCCACTTCCCCTTCGAATTTCCCATGGAATCATGGCATTCTGGCTGTTGGCACTTTAGAATCTCCCATACAGCCTCCCAAATACCCAGGAAATTCACAAGGAATAACAGAATTCCAGATATCAGGAATCTATTATCCGCCAGCTCTCCACGCAATTTCCCATGGAATCATGGCATTGCTGGTGCAGGGAATCTTGACTCCTCCAGTTATCCTCCCAAATCGCCATAGAAAAATGGCATTCTGCGTGTTGGGAATTAACAATCCCCCAGAAACCCACCCCAAATCCCACCACATTCCCAAAGAAAAGCAACTTTCCAGATGTCTGCAATTTGAAATATTCCAGTTCCCCACTCAAATTCCGATGGAACAACAGCATCCCTAGTGTCAGGAATTGGGAATCCTCCAGCTTCCTGAAAAAAATTCCCATGGAATCATGGGATTCCAGGTGTGAGGAACTGAGAATGCCCCATACAGCCTCCCAGATTCCCACCACATTCCCATGGAATAACAACATTCCAGATTTCAGGAACTGAGAATCATCCTCTTCCCCTCCCAAATTCCCATGGAAACATTGCATTCGGTTTTTCTGCAATTTGGAACCCCCCAGAAGCTGTCCCAAAATCCCACCAAATTCCCATGCAATAGCGGCATTCCAAGTATCAGGAATTTAGGATACCCCATTTCCGCATCCAAATTCCCATAGAATAACGGCCTTCCGGCTATCAGGAATTTTGAATCGTCCATACGGTCTCCCAAATTCCCATGGAATAACGCATACCCAAGCATGGGGAATTGAGTTTCATCTAGTTCCATACCCCAATTCCCATGGAATAACAGCATTCTGGGAGCTGAGGACTTGGAATCTGCCTATTTCCCTCCCAAATGTTTAGGGAATAATGGCATTCTGGGCATTGGGAAGGTTGAATCGTCATGTTGCCCTTGCAAATTCCCATGAAATAACCAATTTAATGTGTTGGGAATTTCGAATGCTCCAGTTCCTCGCCCAAATTCCAATCAACCTGTAACGAAATCATGACACTATGTGTGTGCGAAATTTAGAATCCTCCACTTCCCCTTCCAAATTCCCAACAAAACCAGGGAATAAGAGCAGTTCACTCATTGCTAATTTCAACTCCTCCTCTTCCTCTCCCAAATTTCCACCAAACTCGAATGGAAGAACGGCATTTTGTGTGTGCGAAATTTAGAATCCTCCACTTCCCCTTCCAAATTCCCATAGAATTGCTGCATTCCGGGTATGGGGATTTTCAAAACATCCATATGCCCACTTAAATTCCCACGACAACCTAGGAAAAACAGCATTCATGGTGTTGGGAATATGGTATCCGCCATTTGCACTATCCAATTCCCAGCAAAACCATGCAATTACAGCACTCTGGGCATTGGGAATTTGGAATCCTCCGGTTCCACTCCCAAATTCCAATAGAATAACAGCCTTGCAGGCATGGGGATATTGGAATCCTCGAGTTCCCTTCCAAAAAGCCCATGGAATAACGACATTCTGGGTATTGAGAATTGACAATTTGCCCATTTCCCTCCCAGATCCCTAGGGAGTAAGACACTTCCGGGTGTCACGTATTTCGAATCCTTCAAATCCGCACCATAACAGCCATGGAATAACAGAATTCCAGGTGTCAGGAATTGAGCATCCTCCACTTCCCCTTCGAATTTCCCATGGAATCATGGCATTCTGGCTGTTGGCACTTTAGAATCTCCCATACAGCCTCCCAAATACCCAGGAAATTCACAAGGAATAACAGAATTCCAGATATCAGGAATCTATTATCCGCCAGCTCTCCACGCAATTTCCCATGGAATCATGGCATTGCTGGTGCAGGGAATCTTGACTCCTGCAGTTATCCTCCCAAATCGCCATAGAAAAATGGCATTCTGCGTGTTGGGAATTAACAATCCCCCAGAAACCCACCCCAAATCCCACCACATTCCCAAAGAAAAGCAACTTTCCAGATGTCTGCAATTTGAAATATTCCAGTTCCCCACTCAAATTCCGATGGAACAACAGCATCCCTAGTGTCAGGAATTGGGAATCCTCCAGCTTCCTGAAAAAAATTCCCATGGAATCATGGGATTCCAGGTGTGAGGAATTGAGAATGCCCCATACAGCCTCCCAGATTCCCACCACATTCCCATGGAATAACAACATTCCAGATTTCACGAACTGAGAATCATCCTCTTCCCCTCCCAAATTCCCATGGAAACATTGCATTCGGTTTTTCTGCAATTTGGAACCCCCCAGAAGCTGTCCCAAAATCCCACCAAATTCCCATGCAATAGCGGCATTCCAAGTATCAGGAATTTAGGATACCCCATTTCCGCATCCAAATTCCCATAGAATAACGGCCTTCCGGCTATCAGGAATTTTGAATCGTCCATACGGTCTCCCAAATTCCCATGGAATAACGCATACCCAAGCATGGGGAATTGAGTTTCATCTAGTTCCATACCCCAATTCCCATGGAATAACAGCATTCTGGGAGCGGAGGACTTGGAATCTGCCTATTTCCCTCCCAAATGTTTAGGGAATAATGGCATTCTGGGCATTGGGAAGGTTGAATCGTCATGTTGCCCTTGCAAATTCCCATGAAATAACCAATTTAATGTGTTGGGAATTTCGAATGCTCCAGTTCCTCGCCCAAATTCCAATCAACCTGTAACGAAATCATGACACTATGTGTGTGCGAAATTTAGAATCCTCCACTTCCCCTTCCAAATTCCCAACAAAACCAGGGAATAAGAGCAGTTCACTCATTGCTAATTTCAACTCCTCCTCTTCCTCTCCCAAATTTCCACCAAACTCGAATGGAAGAACGGCATTTTGTGTGTGCCAAATTTAGAATCCTCCACTTCCCCTTCCAAATTCCCATAGAATAGCTGCATTCCGGGTATGGGGATTTTCAAAACATCCATATGCCCACTTAAATTCCCACGACAACCTCGGAAAAACAGCATTCATGGTGTTGGGAATATGGTATCCGCCATTTGCACTATCCAATTCCCAGCAAAACCATGCAATTACAGCACTCTGGGCATTGGGAATTTGGAATCCTCCGGTTCCACTCCCAAATTCCAATAGAATAACAGCCTTGCAGGCATGGGGATATTGGAATCCTCGAGTTCCCTTCCAAAAAGCCCATGGAATAACGACATTCTGGGTATTGAGAATTGACAATTTGCCCATTTCCCTCCCAGATCCCTAGGGAGTAAGACACTTCCGGGTGTCACGTATTTCAAATCCTTCAAATCCGCACCATAACAGCCATGGAATAACAGAATTCCAGGTGTCAGGAATTGAGCATCCTCCACTTCCCCTTCGAATTTCGCATGGAATCATGTCATTCTGGCTGTTGGCACTTTAGAATCTCCCATACAGCCTCCCAAATACCCAGGAAATTCACAAGGAATAACAGAATTCCAGATATCAGGAATCTATTATCCGCCAGCTCTCCACGCAATTTCCCATGGAATCATGGCATTGCTGGTGCAGGGAATCTTGACTCCTCCAGTTATCCTCCCAAATCGCCATAGAAAAATGGCATTCTGTGTGTTGGGAATTAACAATCCCCCAGAAACCCACCCCAAATCCCACCACATTCCCAAAGAAAAGCAACTTTCCAGATGTCTGCAATTTGAAATATTCCAGTTCCCCACTCAAATTCCGATGGAACAACAGCATCCCTAGTGTCAGGAATTGGGAATCCTCCAGCTTCCTGAAAAAAATTCCCATGGAATCATGGGATTCCAGGTGTGAGGAACTGAGAATGCCCCATACAGCCTCCCAGATTCCCACCACATTCCCATGGAATTACAACATTCCAGATTTCACGAACTGAGAATCATCCTCTTCCCCTCCCAAATTCCCATGGAAACATTGCATTCGGTTTTTCTGCAATTTGGAACCCCCCAGAAGCTGTCCCAAAATCCCACCAAATTCCCATGCAATAGCGGCATTCCAAGTATCAGGAATTTAGGATACCCCATTTCCGCATCCAAATTCCCATAGAATAACGGCCTTCCGGCTATCAGGAATTTTGAATCGTCCATACGGTCTCCCAAATTCCCATGGAATAACGCATACCCAAGCATGGGGAATTGAGTTTCATCTAGTTCCATACCCCAATTCCCATGGAATAACAGCATTCTGGGAGCTGAGGACTTGGAATCTGCCTATTTCCCTCCCAAATGTTTAGGGAATAATGGCATTCTGGGCATTGGGAAGGTTGAATCGTCATGTTGCCCTTGCAAATTCCCATGAAATAACCAATTTAATGTGTTGGGAATTTCGAATGCTCCAGTTCCTCGCCCAAATTCCAATCAACCTGTAACGAAATCATGACACTATGTGTGTGCGAAATTTAGAATCCTCCACTTCCCCTTCCAAATTCCCAACAAAACCAGGGAATAAGAGCAGTTCACTCATTGCTAATTTCAACTCCTCCTCTTCCTCTCCCAAATTTCCACCAAACTCGAATGGAAGAACGGCATTTTGTGTGTGCCAAATTTAGAATCCTCCACTTCCCCTTCCAAATTCCCATAGAATAGCTGCATTCCGGGTATGGGGATTTTCAAAACATCCATATGCCCACTTAAATTCCCACGACAACCTAGGAAAAACAGCATTCATGGTGTTGGGAATATGGTATCCGCCATTTGCACTATCCAATTCCCAGCAAAACCATGCAATTACAGCACTCTGGGCATTGGGAATTTGGAATCCTCCGGTTCCACTCCCAAATTCCAATAGAATAACAGCCTTGCAGGCATGGGGATATTGGAATCCTCGAGTTCCCTTCCAAAAAGCCCATGGAATAACGACATTCTGGGTATTGAGAATTGACAATTTGCCCATTTCCCTCCCAGATCCCTAGGGAGTAAGACACTTCCGGGTGTCACGTATTTCGAATCCTTCAAATCCGCACCATAACAGCCATGGAATAACAGAATTCCAGGTGTCAGGAATTGAGCATCCTCCACTTCCCCTTCGAATTTCCCATGGAATCATGGCATTCTGGCTGTTGGCACTTTAGAATCTCCCATACAGCCTCCCAAATACCCAGGAAATTCACAAGGAATAACAGAATTCCAGATATCAGGAATCTATTATCCGCCAGCTCTCCACGCAATTTCCCATGGAATCATGGCATTGCTGGTGCAGGGAATCTTGACTCCTCCAGTTATCCTCCCAAATCGCCATAGAAAAATGGCATTCTGCGTGTTGGGAATTAACAATCCCCCAGAAACCCACCCCAAATCCCACCACATTCCCAAAGAAAAGCAACTTTCCAGATGTCTGCAATTTGAAATATTCCAGTTCCCCACTCAAATTCCGATGGAACAACAGCATCCCTAGTGTCAGGAATTGGGAATCCTCCAGCTTCCTGAAAAAAATTCCCATGGAATCATGGGATTCCAGGTGTGAGGAATTGAGAATGCCCCATACAGCCTCCCAGATTCCCACCACATTCCCATGGAATAACAACATTCCAGATTTCACGAACTGAGAATCATCCTCTTCCCCTCCCAAATTCCCATGGAAACATTGCATTCGGTTTTTCTGCAATTTGGAACCCCCCAGAAGCTGTCCCAAAATCCCACCAAATTCCCATGCAATAGCGGCATTCCAAGTATCAGGAATTTAGGATACCCCATTTCCGCATCCAAATTCCCATAGAATAACGGCCTTCCGGCTATCAGGAATTTTGAATCGTCCATACGGTCTCCCAAATTCCCATGGAATAACGCATACCCAAGCATGGGGAATTGAGTTTCATCTAGTTCCATACCCCAATTCCCATGGAATAACAGCATTCTGGGAGCGGAGGACTTGGAATCTGCCTATTTCCCTCCCAAATGTTTAGGGAATAATGGCATTCTGGGCATTGGGAAGGTTGAATCGTCATGTTGCCCTTGCAAATTCCCATGAAATAACCAATTTAATGTGTTGGGAATTTCGAATGCTCCAGTTCCTCGCCCAAATTCCAATCAACCTGTAACGAAATCATGACACTATGTGTGTGCGAAATTTAGAATCCTCCACTTCCCCTTCCAAATTCCCAACAAAACCAGGGAATAAGAGCAGTTCACTCATTGCTAATTTCAACTCCTCCTCTTCCTCTCCCAAATTTCCACCAAACTCGAATGGAAGAACGGCATTTTGTGTGTGCCAAATTTAGAATCCTCCACTTCCCCTTCCAAATTCCCATAGAATTGCTGCATTCCGGGTATGGGGATTTTCAAAACATCCATATGCCCACTTAAATTCCCACGACAACCTCGGAAAAACAGCATTCATGGTGTTGGGAATATGGTATCCGCCATTTGCACTATCCAATTCCCAGCAAAACCATGCAATTACAGCACTCTGGGCATTGGGAATTTGGAATCCTCCGGTTCCACTCCCAAATTCCAATAGAATAACAGCCTTGCAGGCATGGGGATATTGGAATCCTCGAGTTCCCTTCCAAAAAGCCCATGGAATAACGACATTCTGGGTATTGAGAATTGAGAATTTGCCCATTTCCCTCCCAGATCCCTAGGGAGTAAGACACTTCCGGGTGTCACGTATTTCGAATCCTTCAAATCCGCACCATAACAGCCATGGAATAACAGAATTCCAGGTGTCAGGAATTGAGCATCCTCCACTTCCCCTTCGAATTTCCCATGGAATCATGGCATTCTGGCTGTTGGCACTTTAGAATCTCCCATACAGCCTCCCAAATACCCAGGAAATTCACAAGGAATAACAGAATTCCAGATATCAGGAATCTATTATCCGCCAGCTCTCCACGCAATTTCCCATGGAATCATGGCATTGCTGGTGCAGGGAATCTTGACTCCTGCAGTTATCCTCCCAAATCGCCATAGAAAAATGGCATTCTGCGTGTTGGGAATTAACAATCCCCCAGAAACCCACCCCAAATCCCACCACATTCCCAAAGAAAAGCAACTTTCCAGATGTCTGCAATTTGAAATATTCCAGTTCCCCACTCAAATTCCGATGGAACAACAGCATCCCTAGTGTCAGGAATTGGGAATCCTCCAGCTTCCTGAAAAAAATTCCCATGGAATCATGGGATTCCAGGTGTGAGGAATTGAGAATGCCCCATACAGCCTCCCAGATTCCCACCACATTCCCATGGAATAACAACATTCCAGATTTCACGAACTGAGAATCATCCTCTTCCCCTCCCAAATTCCCATGGAAACATTGCATTCGGTTTTTCTGCAATTTGGAACCCCCCAGAAGCTGTCCCAAAATCCCACCAAATTCCCATGCAATAGCGGCATTCCAAGTATCAGGAATTTAGGATACCCCATTTCCGCATCCAAATTCCCATAGAATAACGGCCTTCCGGCTATCAGGAATTTTGAATCGTCCATACGGTCTCCCAAATTCCCATGGAATAACGCATACCCAAGCATGGGGAATTGAGTTTCATCTAGTTCCATACCCCAATTCCCATGGAATAACAGCATTCTGGGAGCGGAGGACTTGGAATCTGCCTATTTCCCTCCCAAATGTTTAGGGAATAATGGCATTCTGGGCATTGGGAAGGTTGAATCGTCATGTTGCCCTTGCAAATTCCCATGAAATAACCAATTTAATGTGTTGGGAATTTCGAATGCTCCAGTTCCTCGCCCAAATTCCAATCAACCTGTAACGAAATCATGACACTATGTGTGTGCGAAATTTAGAATCCTCCACTTCCCCTTCCAAATTCCCAACAAAACCAGGGAATAAGAGCAGTTCACTCATTGCTAATTTCAACTCCTCCTCTTCCTCTCCCAAATTTCCACCAAACTCGAATGGAAGAACGGCATTTTGTGTGTGCCAAATTTAGAATCCTCCACTTCCCCTTCCAAATTCCCATAGAATAGCTGCATTCCGGGTATGGGGATTTTCAAAACATCCATATGCCCACTTAAATTCCCACGACAACCTCGGAAAAACAGCATTCATGGTGTTGGGAATATGGTATCCGCCATTTGCACTATCCAATTCCCAGCAAAACCATGCAATTACAGCACTCTGGGCATTGGGAATTTGGAATCCTCCGGTTCCACTCCCAAATTCCAATAGAATAACAGCCTTGCAGGCATGGGGATATTGGAATCCTCGAGTTCCCTTCCAAAAAGCCCATGGAATAACGACATTCTGGGTATTGAGAATTGAGAATTTGCCCATTTCCCTCCCAGATCCCTAGGGAGTAAGACACTTCCGGGTGTCACGTATTTCAAATCCTTCAAATCCGCACCATAACAGCCATGGAATAACAGAATTCCAGGTGTCAGGAATTGAGCATCCTCCACTTCCCCTTCGAATTTCCCATGGAATCATGGCATTCTGGCTGTTGGCACTTTAGAATCTCCCATACAGCCTCCCAAATACCCAGGAAATTCACAAGGAATAACAGAATTCCAGATATCAGGAATCTATTATCCGCCAGCTCTCCACGCAATTTCCCATGGAATCATGGCATTGCTGGTGCAGGGAATCTTGACTCCTCCAGTTATCCTCCCAAATCGCCATAGAAAAATGGCATTCTGCGTGTTGGGAATTAACAATCCCCCAGAAACCCACCCCAAATCCCACCACATTCCCAAAGAAAAGCAACTTTCCAGATGTCTGCAATTTGAAATATTCCAGTTCCCCACTCAAATTCCGATGGAACAACAGCATCCCTAGTGTCAGGAATTGGGAATCCTCCAGCTTCCTGAAAAAAATTCCCATGGAATCATGGGATTCCAGGTGTGAGGAACTGAGAATGCCCCATACAGCCTCCCAGATTCCCACCACATTCCCATGGAATTACAACATTCCAGATTTCACGAACTGAGAATCATCCTCTTCCCCTCCCAAATTCCCATGGAAACATTGCATTCGGTTTTTCTGCAATTTGGAACCCCCCAGAAGCTGTCCCAAAATCCCACCAAATTCCCATGCAATAGCGGCATTCCAAGTATCAGGAATTTAGGATACCCCATTTCCGCATCCAAATTCCCATAGAATAACGGCCTTCCGGCTATCAGGAATTTTGAATCGTCCATACGGTCTCCCAAATTCCCATGGAATAACGCATACCCAAGCATGGGGAATTGAGTTTCATCTAGTTCCATACCCCAATTCCCATGGAATAACAGCATTCTGGGAGCTGAGGACTTGGAATCTGCCTATTTCCCTCCCAAATGTTTAGGGAATAATGGCATTCTGGGCATTGGGAAGGTTGAATCGTCATGTTGCCCTTGCAAATTCCCATGAAATAACCAATTTAATGTGTTGGGAATTTCGAATGCTCCAGTTCCTCGCCCAAATTCCAATCAACCTGTAACGAAATCATGACACTATGTGTGTGCGAAATTTAGAATCCTCCACTTCCCCTTCCAAATTCCCAACAAAACCAGGGAATAAGAGCAGTTCACTCATTGCTAATTTCAACTCCTCCTCTTCCTCTCCCAAATTTCCACCAAACTCGAATGGAAGAACGGCATTTTGTGTGTGCCAAATTTAGAATCCTCCACTTCCCCTTCCAAATTCCCATAGAATAGCTGCATTCCGGGTATGGGGATTTTCAAAACATCCATATGCCCACTTAAATTCCCACGACAACCTAGGAAAAACAGCATTCATGGTGTTGGGAATATGGTATCCGCCATTTGCACTATCCAATTCCCAGCAAAACCATGCAATTACAGCACTCTGGGCATTGGGAATTTGGAATCCTCCGGTTCCACTCCCAAATTCCAATAGAATAACAGCCTTGCAGGCATGGGGATATTGGAATCCTCGAGTTCCCTTCCAAAAAGCCCATGGAATAACGACATTCTGGGTATTGAGAATTGAGAATTTGCCCATTTCCCTCCCAGATCCCTAGGGAGTAAGACACTTCCGGGTGTCACGTATTTCGAATCCTTCAAATCCGCACCATAACAGCCATGGAATAACAGAATTCCAGGTGTCAGGAATTGAGCATCCTCCACTTCCCCTTCGAATTTCGCATGGAATCATGTCATTCTGGCTGTTGGCACTTTAGAATCTCCCATACAGCCTCCCAAATACCCAGGAAATTCACAAGGAATAACAGAATTCCAGATATCAGGAATCTATTATCCGCCAGCTCTCCACGCAATTTCCCATGGAATCATGGCATTGCTGGTGCAGGGAATCTTGACTCCTGCAGTTATCCTCCCAAATCGCCATAGAAAAATGGCATTCTGCGTGTTGGGAATTAACAATCCCCCAGAAACCCACCCCAAATCCCACCACATTCCCAAAGAAAAGCAACTTTCCAGATGTCTGCAATTTGAAATATTCCAGTTCCCCACTCAAATTCCGATGGAACAACAGCATCCCTAGTGTCAGGAATTGGGAATCCTCCAGCTTCCTGAAAAAAATTCCCATGGAATCATGGGATTCCAGGTGTGAGGAATTGAGAATGCCCCATACAGCCTCCCAGATTCCCACCACATTCCCATGGAATAACAACATTCCAGATTTCACGAACTGAGAATCATCCTCTTCCCCTCCCAAATTCCCATGGAAACATTGCATTCGGTTTTTCTGCAATTTGGAACCCCCCAGAAGCTGTCCCAAAATCCCACCAAATTCCCATGCAATAGCGGCATTCCAAGTATCAGGAATTTAGGATACCCCATTTCCGCATCCAAATTCCCATAGAATAACGGCCTTCCGGCTATCAGGAATTTTGAATCGTCCATACGGTCTCCCATATTCCCATGGAATAACGCATACCCAAGCATGGGGAATTGAGTTTCATCTAGTTCCATACCCCAATTCCCATGGAATAACAGCATTCTGGGAGCGGAGGACTTGGAATCTGCCTATTTCCCTCCCAAATGTTTAGGGAATAATGGCATTCTGGGCATTGGGAAGGTTGAATCGTCATGTTGCCCTTGCAAATTCCCATGAAATAACCAATTTAATGTGTTGGGAATTTCGAATGCTCCAGTTCCTCGCCCAAATTCCAATCAACCTGTAACGAAATCATGACACTATGTGTGTGCGAAATTTAGAATCCTCCACTTCCCCTTCCAAATTCCCAACAAAACCAGGGAATAAGAGCAGTTCACTCATTGCTAATTTCAACTCCTCCTCTTCCTCTCCCAAATTTCCACCAAACTCGAATGGAAGAACGGCATTTTGTGTGTGCGAAATTTAGAATCCTCCACTTCCCCTTCCAAATTCCCATAGAATAGCTGCATTCCGGGTATGGGGATTTTCAAAACATCCATATGCCCACTTAAATTCCCACGACAACCTAGGAAAAACAGCATTCATGGTGTTGGGAATATGGTATCCGCCATTTGCACTATCCAATTCCCAGCAAAACCATGCAATTACAGCACTCTGGGCATTGGGAATTTGGAATCCTCCGGTTCCACTCCCAAATTCCAATAGAATAACAGCCTTGCAGGCATGGGGATATTGGAATCCTCGAGTTCCCTTCCAAAAAGCCCATGGAATAACGACATTCTGGGTATTGAGAATTGACAATTTGCCCATTTCCCTCCCAGATCCCTAGGGAGTAAGACACTTCCGGGTGTCACGTATTTCGAATCCTTCAAATCCGCACCATAACAGCCATGGAATAACAGAATTCCAGGTGTCAGGAATTGAGCATCCTCCACTTCCCCTTCGAATTTCCCATGGAATCATGGCATTCTGGCTGTTGGCACTTTAGAATCTCCCATACAGCCTCCCAAATACCCAGGAAATTCACAAGGAATAACAGAATTCCAGATATCAGGAATCTATTATCCGCCAGCTCTCCACGCAATTTCCCATGGAATCATGGCATTGCTGGTGCAGGGAATCTTGACTCCTCCAGTTATCCTCCCAAATCGCCATAGAAAAATGGCATTCTGCGTGTTGGGAATTAACAATCCCCCAGAAACCCACCCCAAATCCCACCACATTCCCAAAGAAAAGCAACTTTCCAGATGTCTGCAATTTGAAATATTCCAGTTCCCCACTCAAATTCCGATGGAACAACAGCATCCCTAGTGTCAGGAATTGGGAATCCTCCAGCTTCCTGAAAAAAATTCCCATGGAATCATGGGATTCCAGGTGTGAGGAATTGAGAATGCCCCATACAGCCTCCCAGATTCCCACCACATTCCCATGGAATAACAACATTCCAGATTTCAGGAACTGAGAATCATCCTCTTCCCCTCCCAAATTCCCATGGAAACATTGCATTCGGTTTTTCTGCAATTTGGAACCCCCCAGAAGCTGTCCCAAAATCCCACCAAATTCCCATGCAATAGCGGCATTCCAAGTATCAGGAATTTAGGATACCCCATTTCCGCATCCAAATTCCCATAGAATAACGGCCTTCCGGCTATCAGGAATTTTGAATCGTCCATACGGTCTCCCAAATTCCCATGGAATAACGCATACCCAAGCATGGGGAATTGAGTTTCATCTAGTTCCATACCCCAATTCCCATGGAATAACAGCATTCTGGGAGCTGAGGACTTGGAATCTGCCTATTTCCCTCCCAAATGTTTAGGGAATAATGGCATTCTGGGCATTGGGAAGGTTGAATCGTCATGTTGCCCTTGCAAATTCCCATGAAATAACCAATTTAATGTGTTGGGAATTTCGAATGCTCCAGTTCCTCGCCCAAATTCCAATCAACCTGTAACGAAATCATGACACTATGTGTGTGCGAAATTTAGAATCCTCCACTTCCCCTTCCAAATTCCCAACAAAACCAGGGAATAAGAGCAGTTCACTCATTGCTAATTTCAACTCCTCCTCTTCCTCTCCCAAATTTCCACCAAACTCGAATGGAAGAACGGCATTTTGTGTGTGCGAAATTTAGAATCCTCCACTTCCCCTTCCAAATTCCCATAGAATAGCTGCATTCCGGGTATGGGGATTTTCAAAACATCCATATGCCCACTTAAATTCCCACGACAACCTAGGAAAAACAGCATTCATGGTGTTGGGAATATGGTATCCGCCATTTGCACTATCCAATTCCCAGCAAAACCATGCAATTACAGCACTCTGGGCATTGGGAATTTGGAATCCTCCGGTTCCACTCCCAAATTCCAATAGAATAACAGCCTTGCAGGCATGGGGATATTGGAATCCTCGAGTTCCCTTCCAAAAAGCCCATGGAATAACGACATTCTGGGTATTGAGAATTGACAATTTGCCCATTTCCCTCCCAGATCCCTAGGGAGTAAGACACTTCCGGGTGTCACGTATTTCGAATCCTTCAAATCCGCACCATAACAGCCATGGAATAACAGAATTCCAGGTGTCAGGAATTGAGCATCCTCCACTTCCCCTTCGAATTTCCCATGGAATCATGGCATTCTGGCTGTTGGCACTTTAGAATCTCCCATACAGCCTCCCAAATACCCAGGAAATTCACAAGGAATAACAGAATTCCAGATATCAGGAATCTATTATCCGCCAGCTCTCCACGCAATTTCCCATGGAATCATGGCATTCCTGGTGCAGGGAATCTTGACTCCTCCAGTTATCCTCCCAAATCGCCATAGAAAAATGGCATTCTGCGTGTTGGGAATTAACAATCCCCCAGAAACCCACCCCAAATCCCACCACATTCCCAAAGAAAAGCAACTTTCCAGATGTCTGCAATTTGAAATATTCCAGTTCCCCACTCAAATTCCGATGGAACAACAGCATCCCTAGTGTCAGGAATTGGGAATCCTCCAGCTTCCTGAAAAAAATTCCCATGGAATCATGGGATTCCAGGTGTGAGGAATTGAGAATGCCCCATACAGCCTCCCAGATTCCCACCACATTCCCATGGAATAACAACATTCCAGATTTCACGAACTGAGAATCATCCTCTTCCCCTCCCAAATTCCCATGGAAACATTGCATTCGGTTTTTCTGCAATTTGGAACCCCCCAGAAGCTGTCCCAAAATCCCACCAAATTCCCATGCAATAGCGGCATTCCAAGTATCAGGAATTTAGGATACCCCATTTCCGCATCCAAATTCCCATAGAATAACGGCCTTCCGGCTATCAGGAATTTTGAATCGTCCATACGGTCTCCCATATTCCCATGGAATAACGCATACCCAAGCATGGGGAATTGAGTTTCATCTAGTTCCATACCCCAATTCCCATGGAATAACAGCATTCTGGGAGCGGAGGACTTGGAATCTGCCTATTTCCCTCCCAAATGTTTAGGGAATAATGGCATTCTGGGCATTGGGAAGGTTGAATCGTCATGTTGCCCTTGCAAATTCCCATGAAATAACCAATTTAATGTGTTGGGAATTTCGAATGCTCCAGTTCCTCGCCCAAATTCCAATCAACCTGTAACGAAATCATGACACTATGTGTGTGCGAAATTTAGAATCCTCCACTTCCCCTTCCAAATTCCCAACAAAACCAGGGAATAAGAGCAGTTCACTCATTGCTAATTTCAACTCCTCCTCTTCCTCTCCCAAATTTCCACCAAACTCGAATGGAAGAACGGCATTTTGTGTGTGCGAAATTTAGAATCCTCCACTTCCCCTTCCAAATTCCCATAGAATAGCTGCATTCCGGGCATGGGGATTTTCAAAACATCCATATGCCCACTTAAATTCCCACGACAACCTCGGAAAAACAGCATTCATGGTGTTGGGAATATGGTATCCGCCATTTGCACTATCCAATTCCCAGCAAAACCATGCAATGACAGCACTCTGGGCATTGGGAATTTGGAATCCTCCGGTTCCACTCCCAAATTCCAATAGAATAACAGCCTTGCAGGCATGGGGATATTGGAATCCTCGAGTTCCCTTCCAAAAAGCCCATGGAATAACGACATTCTGGGTATTGAGAATTGAGAATTTGCCCATTTCCCTCCCAGATCCCTAGGGAGTAAGACACTTCCGGGTGTCACGTATTTCGAATCCTTCAAATCCGCACCATAACAGCCATGGAATAACAGAATTCCAGGTGTCAGGAATTGAGCATCCTCCACTTCCCCTTCGAATTTCCCATGGAATCATGGCATTCTGGCTGTTGGCACTTTAGAATCTCCCATACAGCCTCCCAAATACCCAGGAAATTCACAAGGAATAACAGAATTCCAGATATCAGGAATCTATTATCCGCCAGCTCTCCACGCAATTTCCCATGGAATCATGGCATTGCTGGTGCAGGGAATCTTGACTCCTCCAGTTATCCTCCCAAATCGCCATAGAAAAATGGCATTCTGCGTGTTGGGAATTAACAATCCCCCAGAAACCCACCCCAAATCCCACCACATTCCCAAAGAAAAGCAACTTTCCAGATGTCTGCAATTTGAAATATTCCAGTTCCCCACTCAAATTCCGATGGAACAACAGCATCCCTAGTGTCAGGAATTGGGAATCCTCCAGCTTCCTGAAAAAAATTCCCATGGAATCATGGGATTCCAGGTGTGAGGAATTGAGAATGCCCCATACAGCCTCCCAGATTCCCACCACATTCCCATGGAATAACAACATTCCAGATTTCAGGAACTGAGAATCATCCTCTTCCCCTCCCAAATTCCCATGGAAACATTGCATTCGGTTTTTCTGCAATTTGGAACCCCCCAGAAGCTGTCCCAAAATCCCACCAAATTCCCATGCAATAGCGGCATTCCAAGTATCAGGAATTTAGGATACCCCATTTCCGCATCCAAATTCCCATAGAATAACGGCCTTCCGGCTATCAGGAATTTTGAATCGTCCATACGGTCTCCCAAATTCCCATGGAATAACGCATACCCAAGCATGGGGAATTGAGTTTCATCTAGTTCCATACCCCAATTCCCATGGAATAACAGCATTCTGGGAGCTGAGGACTTGGAATCTGCCTATTTCCCTCCCAAATGTTTAGGGAATAATGGCATTCTGGGCATTGGGAAGGTTGAATCCTCATGTTGCCCTTGCAAATTCCCATGAAATAACCAATTTAATGTGTTGGGAATTTCGAATGCTCCAGTTCCTCGCCCAAATTCCAATCAACCTGTAACGAAATCATGACACTATGTGTGTGCGAAATTTAGAATCCTCCACTTCCCCTTCCAAATTCCCAACAAAACCAGGGAATAAGAGCAGTTCACTCATTGCTAATTTCAACTCCTCCTCTTCCTCTCCCAAATTTCCACCAAACTCGAATGGAAGAACGGCATTTTGTGTGTGCGAAATTTAGAATCCTCCACTTCCCCTTCCAAATTCCCATAGAATTGCTGCATTCCGGGTATGGGGATTTTCAAAACATCCATATGCCCACTTAAATTCCCACGACAACCTCGGAAAAACAGCATTCATGGTGTTGGGAATATGGTATCCGCCATTTGCACTATCCAATTCCCAGCAAAACCATGCAATTACAGCACTCTGGGCATTGGGAATTTGGAATCCTCCGGTTCCACTCCCAAATTCCAATAGAATAACAGCCTTGCAGGCATGGGGATATTGGAATCCTCGAGTTCCCTTCCAAAAAGCCCATGGAATAACGACATTCTGGGTATTGAGAATTGACAATTTGCCCATTTCCCTCCCAGATCCCTAGGGAGTAAGACACTTCCGGGTGTCACGTATTTCGAATCCTTCAAATCCGCACCATAACAGCCATGGAATAACAGAATTCCAGGTGTCAGGAATTGAGCATCCTCCACTTCCCCTTCGAATTTCCCATGGAATCATGGCATTCTGGCTGTTGGCACTTTAGAATCTCCCATACAGCCTCCCAAATACCCAGGAAATTCACAAGGAATAACAGAATTCCAGATATCAGGAATGTATTATCCGCCAGCTCTCCACGCAATTTCCCATGGAATCATGGCATTGCTGGTGCAGGGAATCATGACTCCTGCAGTTATCCTCCCAAATCGCCATAGAAAAATGGCATTCTGTGTGTTGGGAATTAACAATCCCCCAGAAACCCACCCCAAATCCCACCACATTCCCAAAGAAAAGCAACTTTCCAGATGTCTGCAATTTGAAATATTCCAGTTCCCCACTCAAATTCCGATGGAACAACAGCATCCCTAGTGTCAGGAATTGGGAATCCTCCAGCTTCCTGAAAAAAATTCCCATGGAATCATGGGATTCCAGGTGTGAGGAATTGAGAATGCCCCATACAGCCTCCCAGATTCCCACCACATTCCCATGGAATAACAACATTCCAGATTTCACGAACTGAGAATCATCCTCTTCCCCTCCCAAATTCCCATGGAAACATTGCATTCGGTTTTTCTGCAATTTGGAACCCCCCAGAAGCTGTCCCAAAATCCCACCAAATTCCCATGCAATAGCGGCATTCCAAGTATCAGGAATTTAGGATACCCCATTTCCGCATCCAAATTCCCATAGAATAACGGCCTTCCGGCTATCAGGAATTTTGAATCGTCCATACGGTCTCCCAAATTCCCATGGAATAACGCATACCCAAGCATGGGGAATTGAGTTTCATCTAGTTCCATACCCCAATTCCCATGGAATAACAGCATTCTGGGAGCTGAGGACTTGGAATCTGCCTATTTCCCTCCCAAATGTTTAGGGAATAATGGCATTCTGGGCATTGGGAAGGTTGAATCGTCATGTTGCCCTTGCAAATTCCCATGAAATAACGAATTTAATGTGTTGGGAATTTCGAATGCTCCAGTTCCTCGCCCAAATTCCAATCAACCTGTAACGAAATCATGACACTATGTGTGTGCGAAATTTAGAATCCTCCACTTCCCCTTCCAAATTCCCAACAAAACCAGGGAATAAGAGCAGTTCACTCATTGCTAATTTCAACTCCTCCTCTTCCTCTCCCAAATTTCCACCAAACTCGAATGGAAGAACGGCATTTTGTGTGTGCGAAATTTAGAATCCTCCACTTCCCCTTCCAAATTCCCATAGAATAGCTGCATTCCGGGTATGGGGATTTTCAAAACATCCATATGCCCACTTAAATTCCCACGACAACCTAGGAAAAACAGCATTCATGGTGTTGGGAATATGGTATCCGCCATTTGCACTATCCAATTCCCAGCAAAACCATGCAATTACAGCACTCTGGGCATTGGGAATTTGGAATCCTCCGGTTCCACTCCCAAATTCCAATAGAATAACAGCCTTGCAGGCATGGGGATATTGGAATCCTCGAGTTCCCTTCCAAAAAGCCCATGGAATAACGACATTCTGGGTATTGAGAATTGAGAATTTGCCCATTTCCCTCCCAGATCCCTAGGGAGTAAGACACTTCCGGGTGTCACGTATTTCGAATCCTTCAAATCCGCACCATAACAGCCATGGAATAACAGAATTCCAGGTGTCAGGAATTGAGCATCCTCCACTTCCCCTTCGAATTTCCCATGGAATCATGGCATTCTGGCTGTTGGCACTTTAGAATCTCCCATACAGCCTCCCAAATACCCAGGAAATTCACAAGGAATAACAGAATTCCAGATATCAGGAATCTATTATCCGCCAGCTCTCCACGCAATTTCCCATGGAATCATGGCATTGCTGGTGCAGGGAATCTTGACTCCTCCAGTTATCCTCCCAAATCGCCATAGAAAAATGGCATTCTGCGTGTTGGGAATTAACAATCCCCCAGAAACCCACCCCAAATCCCACCACATTCCCAAAGAAAAGCAACTTTCCAGATGTCTGCAATTTGAAATATTCCAGTTCCCCACTCAAATTCCGATGGAACAACAGCATCCCTAGTGTCAGGAATTGGGAATCCTCCAGCTTCCTGAAAAAAATTCCCATGGAATCATGGGATTCCAGGTGTGAGGAATTGAGAATGCCCCATACAGCCTCCCAGATTCCCACCACATTCCCATGGAATAACAACATTCCAGATTTCAGGAACTGAGAATCATCCTCTTCCCCTCCCAAATTCCCATGGAAACATTGCATTCGGTTTTTCTGCAATTTGGAACCCCCCAGAAGCTGTCCCAAAATCCCACCAAATTCCCATGCAATAGCGGCATTCCAAGTATCAGGAATTTAGGATACCCCATTTCCGCATCCAAATTCCCATAGAATAACGGCCTTCCGGCTATCAGGAATTTTGAATCGTCCATACGGTCTCCCAAATTCCCATGGAATAACGCATACCCAAGCATGGGGAATTGAGTTTCATCTAGTTCCATACCCCAATTCCCATGGAATAACAGCATTCTGGGAGCTGAGGACTTGGAATCTGCCTATTTCCCTCCCAAATGTTTAGGGAATAATGGCATTCTGGGCATTGGGAAGGTTGAATCGTCATGTTGCCCTTGCAAATTCCCATGAAATAACCAATTTAATGTGTTGGGAATTTCGAATGCTCCAGTTCCTCGCCCAAATTCCAATCAACCTGTAACGAAATCATGACACTATGTGTGTGCGAAATTTAGAATCCTCCACTTCCCCTTCCAAATTCCCAACAAAACCAGGGAATAAGAGCAGTTCACTCATTGCTAATTTCAACTCCTCCTCTTCCTCTCCCAAATTTCCACCAAACTCGAATGGAAGAACGGCATTTTGTGTGTGCGAAATTTAGAATCCTCCACTTCCCCTTCCAAATTCCCATAGAATTGCTGCATTCCGGGTATGGGGATTTTCAAAACATCCATATGCCCACTTAAATTCCCACGACAACCTCGGAAAAACAGCATTCATGGTGTTGGGAATATGGTATCCGCCATTTGCACTATCCAATTCCCAGCAAAACCATGCAATTACAGCACTCTGGGCATTGGGAATTTGGAATCCTCCGGTTCCACTCCCAAATTCCAATAGAATAACAGCCTTGCAGGCATGGGGATATTGGAATCCTCGAGTTCCCTTCCAAAAAGCCCATGGAATAACGACATTCTGGGTATTGAGAATTGACAATTTGCCCATTTCCCTCCCAGATCCCTAGGGAGTAAGACACTTCCGGGTGTCACGTATTTCGAATCCTTCAAATCCGCACCATAACAGCCATGGAATAACAGAATTCCAGGTGTCAGGAATTGAGCATCCTCCACTTCCCCTTCGAATTTCCCATGGAATCATGGCATTCTGGCTGTTGGCACTTTAGAATCTCCCATACAGCCTCCCAAATACCCAGGAAATTCACAAGGAATAACAGAATTCCAGATATCAGGAATCTATTATCCGCCAGCTCTCCACGCAATTTCCCATGGAATCATGGCATTGCTGGTGCAGGGAATCTTGACTCCTCCAGTTATCCTCCCAAATCGCCATAGAAAAATGGCATTCTGCGTGTTGGGAATTAACAATCCCCCAGAAACCCACCCCAAATCCCACCACATTCCCAAAGAAAAGCAACTTTCCAGATGTCTGCAATTTGAAATATTCCAGTTCCCCACTCAAATTCCGATGGAACAACAGCATCCCTAGTGTCAGGAATTGGGAATCCTCCAGCTTCCTGAAAAAAATTCCCATGGAATCATGGGATTCCAGGTGTGAGGAATTGAGAATGCCCCATACAGCCTCCCAGATTCCCACCACATTCCCATGGAATAACAACATTCCAGATTTCAGGAACTGAGAATCATCCTCTTCCCCTCCCAAATTCCCATGGAAACATTGCATTCGGTTTTTCTGCAATTTGGAACCCCCCAGAAGCTGTCCCAAAATCCCACCAAATTCCCATGCAATAGCGGCATTCCAAGTATCAGGAATTTAGGATACCCCATTTCCGCATCCAAATTCCCATAGAATAACGGCCTTCCGGCTATCAGGAATTTTGAATCGTCCATACGGTCTCCCATATTCCCATGGAATAACGCATACCCAAGCATGGGGAATTGAGTTTCATCTAGTTCCATACCCCAATTCCCATGGAATAACAGCATTCTGGGAGCGGAGGACTTGGAATCTGCCTATTTCCCTCCCAAATGTTTAGGGAATAATGGCATTCTGGGCATTGGGAAGGTTGAATCGTCATGTTGCCCTTGCAAATTCCCATGAAATAACCAATTTAATGTGTTGGGAATTTCGAATGCTCCAGTTCCTCGCCCAAATTCCAATCAACCTGTAACGAAATCATGACACTATGTGTGTGCGAAATTTAGAATCCTCCACTTCCCCTTCCAAATTCCCAACAAAACCAGGGAATAAGAGCAGTTCACTCATTTCTAATTTCAACTCCTCCTCTTCCTCTCCCAAATTTCCACCAAACTCGAATGGAAGAACGGCATTTTGTGTGTGCGAAATTTAGAATCCTCCACTTCCCCTTCCAAATTCCCATAGAATAGCTGCATTCCGGGTATGGGGATTTTCAAAACATCCATATGCCCACTTAAATTCCCACGACAACCTAGGAAAAACAGCATTCATGGTGTTGGGAATATGGTATCCGCCATTTGCACTATCCAATTCCCAGCAAAACCATGCAATTACAGCACTCTGGGCATTGGGAATTTGGAATCCTCCGGTTCCACTCCCAAATTCCAATAGAATAACAGCCTTGCAGGCATGGGGATATTGGAATCCTCGAGTTCCCTTCCAAAAAGCCCATGGAATAACGACATTCTGGGTATTGAGAATTGAGAATTTGCCCATTTCCCTCCCAGATCCCTAGGGAATAAGACACTTCTGGGTGTCACGTATTTCGAATCCTTCAAATCCGCACCATAACAGCCATGGAATAACAGAATTCCAGGTGTCAGGAATTGAGCATCCTCCACTTCCCCTTCGAATTTCCCATGGAATCATGGCATTCTGGTTGTTGGCACTTTAGAATCTCCCATACAGCCTCCCAAATACCCAGGAAATTCACAAGGAATAACAGAATTCCAGATATCAGGAATGTATTATCCGCCAGCTCTCCACGCAATTTCCCATGGAATCATGGCATTGCTGGTGCAGGGAATCTTGACTCCTGCAGTTATCCTCCCAAATCGCCATAGAAAAATGGCATTCTGCCTGTTGGGAATTAACAATCCCCCAGAAATCCACCCCAAATCCCACCACATTCCCAAAGAAAAGCAACTTTCCAGATGTCTGCAATTTGAAATATTCCAGTTCCCCACTCAAATTCCGATGGAACAACAGCATCCCAAGTGTCAGGAATTGGGAATGCTCCAGCTCCCTGAAAAAAATTCCCATGGAATCATGGGATTCCAGGTGTGAGCAATTGAGAATGCCCCGTACAGCCTCCCAGATTCCCACCACATTCCCATGGAATAACAACATTCCAGATTTCAGGAACTGAGAATCATCCTCTTCCCCTCCCAAATTCCCATGGAAACATTGCATTCGGTTTTTCCGCAATTTGGAACCCCCCAGAAGCTGTCCAAAAATCCCACCAAATTCCCATGCAATAGCGGCATTCCAAGTATCAGGAATTTAGGATACCCCATTTCCGCATCCAAATTCCCATAGAATAACGGCCTTCCGGCTATCAGGAATTTCGAATCGTCCATACGGTCTCCCATATTCCCATGGAATAACGCATACCCAAGCATGGGGAATTGAGTTTCATCTAGTTCCATACCCCAATTCCCATGGAATAACAGCATTCTGGGAGCTGAGGACTTGGAATCTGCCTATTTCCCTCCCAAATGTTTAGGGAATAATGGCATTCTGGGCATTGGGAAGGTTGAATCGTCATGTTGCCCTTGCAAATTCCCATGAAATAACCAATTTAATGTGTTGGGAATTTCGAATGCTCCAGTTCCTCGCCCAAATTCCAATCAACCTGTAACGAAATCATGACACTATGTGTGTGCGAAATTTAGAATCCTCCACTTCCCCTTCCAAATTCCCAACAAAACCAGGGAATAAGAGCAGTTCACTCATTGCTAATTTCAACTCCTCCTCTCCCTCTCCCAAATTTCCACCAAACTCGAATGGAAGAACGGCATTTTGTGTGTGCGAAATTTAGAATCCTCCACTTCCCCTTCCAAATTCCCATAGAATAGCTGCATTCCGGGTATGGGGATTTTCAAAACATCCATATGCCCACTTAAATTCCCACGACAACCTAGGAAAAACAGCATTCATGGTGTTGGGAATATGGTATCCGCCATTTGCACTATCCAATTCCCAGCAAAACCATGCAATTACAGCACTCTGGGCATTGGGAATTTGGAATCCTCCGGTTCCACTCCCAAATTCCAATAGAATAACAGCCTTGCAGGCATGGGGATATTGGAATCCTCGAGTTCCCTTCCAAAAAGCCCATGGAATAACGACATTCTGGGTATTGAGAATTGAGAATTTGCCCATTTCCCTCCCAGATCCCTAGGGAGTAAGACACTTCCGGGTGTCACGTATTTCAAATCCTTCAAATCCGCACCATAACAGCCATGGAATAACAGAATTCCAGGTGTCAGGAATTGAGCATCCTCCACTTCCCCTTCGAATTTCCCATGGATTCATGGCATTCTGGCTGTTGGCACTTTAGAATCTCCCATACAGCCTCCCAAATACCCAGGAAATTCACAAGGAATAACAGAATTCCAGATATCAGGAATGTATTATCCGCCAGCTCTCCACGCAATTTCCCATGGAATCATGGCATTGCTGGTGCAGGGAATCTTGACTCCTGCAGTTATCCTCCCAAATCGCCATAGAAAAATGGCATTCTGCCTGTTGGGAATTAACAATCCCCCAGAAATCCACCCCAAATCCCACCACATTCCCAAAGAAAAGCAACTTTCCAGATGTCTGCATTTTGAAATATTCCAGTTCCCCACTCAAATTCCGATGGAACAACAGCATCCCAAGTGTCAGGAATTGGGAATGCTCCAGCTCCCTGAAAAAAATTCCCATGGAATCATGGGATTCCAGGTGTGAGCAATTGAGAATGCCCCGTACAGCCTCCCAGATTCCCACCACATTCCCATGGAATAACAACATTCCAGATTTCAGGAACTGAGAATCATCCTCTTCCCCTCCCAAATTCCCATGGAAACATTGCATTCGGTTTTTCCGCAATTTGGAACCCCCCAGAAGCTGTCCAAAAATCCCACCAAATTCCCATGCAATAGCGGCATTCCAAGTATCAGGAATTTAGGATACCCCATTTCCGCATCCAAATTCCCATAGAATAACGGCCTTCCGGCTATCAGGAATTTCGAATCGTCCATACGGTCTCCCATATTCCCATGGAATAACGCATACCCAAGCATGGGGAATTGAGTTTCATCTAGTTCCATACCCCAATTCCCATGGAATAACAGCATTCTGGGAGCTGAGGACTTGGAATCTGCCTATTTCCCTCCCAAATGTTTAGGGAATAATGGCATTCTGGGCATTGGGAAGGTTGAATCGTCATGTTGCCCTTGCAAATTCCCATGAAATAACCAATTTAATGTGTTGGGAATTTCGAATGCTCCAGTTCCTCGCCCAAATTCCAATCAACCTGTAACGAAATCATGACACTATGTGTGTGCGAAATTTAGAATCCTCCACTTCCCCTTCCAAATTCCCAACAAAACCAGGGAATAAGAGCAGTTCACTCATTGCTAATTTCAACTCCTCCTCTTCCTCTCCCAAATTTCCACCAAACTCGAATGGAAGAACGGCATTTTGTGTGTGCGAAATTTAGAATCCTCCACTTCCCCTTCCAAATTCCCATAGAATAGCTGCATTCCGGGTATGGGGATTTTCAAAACATCCATATGCCCACTTAAATTCCCACGACAACCTAGGAAAAACAGCATTCATGGTGTTGGGAATATGGTATCCGCCATTTGCACTATCCAATTCCCAGCAAAACCATGCAATTACAGCACTCTGGGCATTGGGAATTTGGAATCCTCCGGTTCCACTCCCAAATTCCAATAGAATAACAGCCTTGCAGGCATGGGGATATTGGAATCCTCGAGTTCCCTTCCAAAAAGCCCATGGAATAACGACATTCTGGGTATTGAGAATTGAGAATTTGCCCATTTCCCTCCCAGATCCCTAGGGAATAAGACACTTCCGGGTGTCACGTATTTCGAATCCTTCAAATCCGCACCATAACAGCCATGGAATAACAGAATTCCAGGTGTCAGGAATTGAGCATCCTCCACTTCCCCTTCGAATTTCCCATGGAATCATGGCATTCTGGCTGTTGGCACTTTAGAATCTCCCATACAGCCTCCCAAATACCCAGGAAATTCACAAGGAATAACAGAATTCCAGATATCAGGAATGTATTATCCGCCAGCTCTCCACGCAATTTCCCATGGAATCATGGCATTGCTGGTGCAGGGAATCTTGACTCCTCCAGTTATCCTCCCAAATCGCCATAGAAAAATGGCATTCTGCGTGTTGGGAATTAACAATCCCCCAGAAACCCACCCCAAATCCCACCACATTCCCAAAGAAAAGCAACTTTCCAGATGTCTGCAATTTGAAATATTCCAGTTCCCCACTCAAATTCCGATGGAACAACAGCATCCCTAGTGTCAGGAATTGGGAATCCTCCAGCTTCCTGAAAAAAATTCCCATGGAATCATGGGATTCCAGGTGTGAGGAATTGAGAATGCCCCATACAGCCTCCCAGATTCCCACCACATTCCCATGGAATAACAACATTCCAGATTTCAGGAACTGAGAATCATCCTCTTCCCCTCCCAAATTCCCATGGAAACATTGCATTCGGTTTTTCCGCAATTTGGAACCCCCCAGAAGCTGTCCCAAAATCCCACCAAATTCCCATGCAATAGCGGCATTCCAAGTATCAGGAATTTAGGATACCCCATTTCCGCATCCAAATTCCCATAGAATAACGGCCTTCCGGCTATCAGGAATTTTGAATCGTCCATACGGTCTCCCATATTCCCATGGAATAACGCATACCCAAGCATGGGGAATTGAGTTTCATCTAGTTCCATACCCCAATTCCCATGGAATAACAGCATTCTGGGAGCGGAGGACTTGGAATCTGCCTGTTTCCCTCCCAAATGTTTAGGGAATAATGGCATTCTGGGCATTGGGAAGGTTGAATCCTCATGTTGCCCTTGCAAATTCCCATGAAATAACCAATTTAATGTGTTGGGAATTTCGAATGCTCCAGTTCCTCGCCCAAATTCCAATCAACCTGTAACGAAATCATGACACTATGTGTGTGCCAAATTTAGAATCCTCCACTTCCCCTTCCAAATTCCCAACAAAACCAGGGAATAAGAGCAGTTCACTCATTGCTAATTTCAACTCCTCCTCTTCCTCTCCCAAATTTCCACCAAACTCGAATGGAAGAACGGCATTTTGTGTGTGCCAAATTTAGAATCCTCCACTTCCCCTTCCAAATTCCCATAGAATAGCTGCATTCCGGGTATGGGGATTTTCAAAACATCCATATGCCCACTTAAATTCCCACGACAACCTCGGAAAAACAGCATTCATGGTGTTGGGAATATGGTATCCGCCATTTGCACTATCCAATTCCCAGCAAAACCATGCAATTACAGCACTCTGGGCATTGGGAATTTGGAATCCTCCGGTTCCACTCCCAAATTCCAATAGAATAACAGCCTTGCAGGCATGGGGATATTGGAATCCTCGAGTTCCCTTCCAAAAAGCCCATGGAATAACGACATTCTGGGTATTGAGAATTGAGAATTTGCCCATTTCCCTCCCAGATCCCTAGGGAATAAGACACTTCTGGGTGTCACGTATTTCGAATCCTTCAAATCCGCACCATAACAGCCATGGAATAACAGAATTCCAGGTGTCAGGAATTGAGCATCCTCCACTTCCCCTTCGAATTTCCCATGGAATCATGGCATTCTGGTTGTTGGCACTTTAGAATCTCCCATACAGCCTCCCAAATACCCAGGAAATTCACAAGGAATAACAGAATTCCAGATATCAGGAATGTATTATCCGCCAGCTCTCCACGCAATTTCCCATGGAATCATGGCATTGCTGGTGCAGGGAATCTTGACTCCTGCAGTTATCCTCCCAAATCGCCATAGAAAAATGGCATTCTGCCTGTTGGGAATTAACAATCCCCCAGAAATCCACCCCAAATCCCACCACATTCCCAAAGAAAAGCAACTTTCCAGATGTCTGCAATTTGAAATATTCCAGTTCCCCACTCAAATTCCGATGGAACAACAGCATCCCAAGTGTCAGGAATTGGGAATGCTCCAGCTCCCTGAAAAAAATTCCCATGGAATCATGGGATTCCAGGTGTGAGCAATTGAGAATGCCCCGTACAGCCTCCCAGATTCCCACCACATTCCCATGGAATAACAACATTCCAGATTTCACGAACTGAGAATCATCCTCTTCCCCTCCCAAATTCCCATGGAAACATTGCATTCGGTTTTTCCGCAATTTGGAACCCCCCAGAAGCTGTCCAAAAATCCCACCAAATTCCCATGCAATAGCGGCATTCCAAGTATCAGGAATTTAGGATACCCCATTTCCGCATCCAAATTCCCATAGAATAACGGCCTTCCGGCTATCAGGAATTTCGAATCGTCCATACGGTCTCCCATATTCCCATGGAATAACGCATACCCAAGCATGGGGAATTGAGTTTCATCTAGTTCCATACCCCAATTCCCATGGAATAACAGCATTCTGGGAGCTGAGGACTTGGAATCTGCCTATTTCCCTCCCAAATGTTTAGGGAATAATGGCATTCTGGGCATTGGGAAGGTTGAATCGTCATGTTGCCCTTGCAAATTCCCATGAAATAACCAATTTAATGTGTTGGGAATTTCGAATGCTCCAGTTCCTCGCCCAAATTCCAATCAACCTGTAACGAAATCATGACACTATGTGTGTGCGAAATTTAGAATCCTCCACTTCCCCTTCCAAATTCCCAACAAAACCAGGGAATAAGAGCAGTTCACTCATTGCTAATTTCAACTCCTCCTCTCCCTCTCCCAAATTTCCACCAAACTCGAATGGAAGAACGGCATTTTGTGTGTGCGAAATTTAGAATCCTCCACTTCCCCTTCCAAATTCCCATAGAATAGCTGCATTCCGGGTATGGGGATTTTCAAAACATCCATATGCCCACTTAAATTCCCACGACAACCTAGGAAAAACAGCATTCATGGTGTTGGGAATATGGTATCCGCCATTTGCACTATCCAATTCCCAGCAAAACCATGCAATTACAGCACTCTGGGCATTGGGAATTTGGAATCCTCCGGTTCCACTCCCAAATTCCAATAGAATAACAGCCTTGCAGGCATGGGGATATTGGAATCCTCGAGTTCCCTTCCAAAAAGCCCATGGAATAACGACATTCTGGGTATTGAGAATTGAGAATTTGCCCATTTCCCTCCCAGATCCCTAGGGAGTAAGACACTTCCGGGTGTCACGTATTTCGAATCCTTCAAATCCGCACCATAACAGCCATGGAATAACAGAATTCCAGGTGTCAGGAATTGAGCATCCTCCACTTCCCCTTCGAATTTCCCATGGATTCATGGCATTCTGGCTGTTGGCACTTTAGAATCTCCCATACAGCCTCCCAAATACCCAGGAAATTCACAAGGAATAACAGAATTCCAGATATCAGGAATGTATTATCCGCCAGCTCTCCACGCAATTTCCCATGGAATCATGGCATTGCTGGTGCAGGGAATCTTGACTCCTGCAGTTATCCTCCCAAATCGCCATAGAAAAATGGCATTCTGCCTGTTGGGAATTAACAATCCCCCAGAAATCCACCCCAAATCCCACCACATTCCCAAAGAAAAGCAACTTTCCAGATGTCTGCAATTTGAAATATTCCAGTTCCCCACTCAAATTCCGATGGAACAACAGCATCCCAAGTGTCAGGAATTGGGAATGCTCCAGCTCCCTGAAAAAAATTCCCATGGAATCATGGGATTCCAGGTGTGAGCAATTGAGAATGCCCCGTACAGCCTCCCAGATTCCCACCACATTCCCATGGAATAACAACATTCCAGATTTCACGAACTGAGAATCATCCTCTTCCCCTCCCAAATTCCCATGGAAACATTGCATTCGGTTTTTCCGCAATTTGGAACCCCCCAGAAGCTGTCCAAAAATCCCACCAAATTCCCATGCAATAGCGGCATTCCAAGTATCAGGAATTTAGGATACCCCATTTCCGCATCCAAATTCCCATAGAATAACGGCCTTCCGGCTATCAGGAATTTCGAATCGTCCATACGGTCTCCCATATTCCCATGGAATAACGCATACCCAAGCATGGGGAATTGAGTTTCATCTAGTTCCATACCCCAATTCCCATGGAATAACAGCATTCTGGGAGCTGAGGACTTGGAATCTGCCTATTTCCCTCCCAAATGTTTAGGGAATAATGGCATTCTGGGCATTGGGAAGGTTGAATCGTCATGTTGCCCTTGCAAATTCCCATGAAATAACCAATTTAATGTGTTGGGAATTTCGAATGCTCCAGTTCCTCGCCCAAATTCCAATCAACCTGTAACGAAATCATGACACTATGTGTGTGCGAAATTTAGAATCCTCCACTTCCCCTTCCAAATTCCCAACAAAACCAGGGAATAAGAGCAGTTCACTCATTGCTAATTTCAACTCCTCCTCTTCCTCTCCCAAATTTCCACCAAACTCGAATGGAAGAACGGCATTTTGTGTGTGCCAAATTTAGAATCCTCCACTTCCCCTTCCAAATTCCCATAGAATAGCTGCATTCCGGGTATGGGGATTTTCAAAACATCCATATGCCCACTTAAATTCCCACGACAACCTCGGAAAAACAGCATTCATGGTGTTGGGAATATGGTATCCGCCATTTGCACTATCCAATTCCCAGCAAAACCATGCAATTACAGCACTCTGGGCATTGGGAATTTGGAATCCTCCGGTTCCACTCCCAAATTCCAATAGAATAACAGCCTTGCAGGCATGGGGATATTGGAATCCTCGAGTTCCCTTCCAAAAAGCCCATGGAATAACGACATTCTGGGTATTGAGAATTGAGAATTTGCCCATTTCCCTCCCAGATCCCTAGGGAGTAAGACACTTCCGGGTGTCACGTATTTCGAATCCTTCAAATCCGCACCATAACAGCCATGGAATAACAGAATTCCAGGTGTCAGGAATTGAGCATCCTCCACTTCCCCTTCGAATTTCGCATGGAATCATGTCATTCTGGCTGTTGGCACTTTAGAATCTCCCATACAGCCTCCCAAATACCCAGGAAATTCACAAGGAATAACAGAATTCCAGATATCAGGAATCTATTATCCGCCAGCTCTCCACGCAATTTCCCATGGAATCATGGCATTGCTGGTGCAGGGAATCTTGACTCCTCCAGTTATCCTCCCAAATCGCCATAGAAAAATGGCATTCTGCGTGTTGGGAATTAACAATCCCCCAGAAACCCACCCCAAATCCCACCACATTCCCAAAGAAAAGCAACTTTCCAGATGTCTGCAATTTGAAATATTCCAGTTCCCCACTCAAATTCCGATGGAACAACAGCATCCCTAGTGTCAGGAATTGGGAATCCTCCAGCTTCCTGAAAAAAATTCCCATGGAATCATGGGATTCCAGGTGTGAGGAATTGAGAATGCCCCATACAGCCTCCCAGATTCCCACCACATTCCCATGGAATAACAACATTCCAGATTTCAGGAACTGAGAATCATCCTCTTCCCCTCCCAAATTCCCATGGAAACATTGCATTCGGTTTTTCTGCAATTTGGAACCCCCCAGAAGCTGTCCCAAAATCCCACCAAATTCCCATGCAATAGCGGCATTCCAAGTATCAGGAATTTAGGATACCCCATTTCCGCATCCAAATTCCCATAGAATAACGGCCTTCCGGCTATCAGGAATTTTGAATCGTCCATACGGTCTCCCATATTCCCATGGAATAACGCATACCCAAGCATGGGGAATTGAGTTTCATCTAGTTCCATACCCCAATTCCCATGGAATAACAGCATTCTGGGAGCGGAGGACTTGGAATCTGCCTATTTCCCTCCCAAATGTTTAGGGAATAATGGCATTCTGGGCATTGGGAAGGTTGAATCGTCATGTTGCCCTTGCAAATTCCCATGAAATAACCAATTTAATGTGTTGGGAATTTCGAATGCTCCAGTTCCTCGCCCAAATTCCAATCAACCTGTAACGAAATCATGACACTATGTGTGTGCGAAATTTAGAATCCTCCACTTCCCCTTCCAAATTCCCAACAAAACCAGGGAATAAGAGCAGTTCACTCATTGCTAATTTCAACTCCTCCTCTTCCTCTCCCAAATTTCCACCAAACTCGAATGGAAGAACGGCATTTTGTGTGTGCGAAATTTAGAATCCTCCACTTCCCCTTCCAAATTCCCATAGAATAGCTGCATTCCGGGTATGGGGATTTTCAAAACATCCATATGCCCACTTAAATTCCCACGACAACCTAGGAAAAACAGCATTCATGGTGTTGGGAATATGGTATCCGCCATTTGCACTATCCAATTCCCAGCAAAACCATGCAATTACAGCACTCTGGGCATTGGGAATTTGGAATCCTCCGGTTCCACTCCCAAATTCCAATAGAATAACAGCCTTGCAGGCATGGGGATATTGGAATCCTCGAGTTCCCTTCCAAAAAGCCCATGGAATAACGACATTCTGGGTATTGAGAATTGAGAATTTGCCCATTTCCCTCCCAGATCCCTAGGGAGTAAGACACTTCCGGGTGTCACGTATTTCGAATCCTTCAAATCCGCACCATAACAGCCATGGAATAACAGAATTCCAGGTGTCAGGAATTGAGCATCCTCCACTTCCCCTTCGAATTTCCCATGGAATCATGGCATTCTGGCTGTTGGCACTTTAGAATCTCCCATACAGCCTCCCAAATACCCAGGAAATTCACAAGGAATAACAGAATTCCAGATATCAGGAATCTATTATCCGCCAGCTCTCCACGCAATTTCCCATGGAATCATGGCATTGCTGGTGCAGGGAATCTTGACTCCTCCAGTTATCCTCCCAAATCGCCATAGAAAAATGGCATTCTGCGTGTTGGGAATTAACAATCCCCCAGAAACCCACCCCAAATCCCACCACATTCCCAAAGAAAAGCAACTTTCCAGATGTCTGCAATTTGAAATATTCCAGTTCCCCACTCAAATTCCGATGGAACAACAGCATCCCTAGTGTCAGGAATTGGGAATCCTCCAGCTTCCTGAAAAAAATTCCCATGGAATCATGGGATTCCAGGTGTGAGGAATTGAGAATGCCCCATACAGCCTCCCAGATTCCCACCACATTCCCATGGAATAACAACATTCCAGATTTCACGAACTGAGAATCATCCTCTTCCCCTCCCAAATTCCCATGGAAACATTGCATTCGGTTTTTCTGCAATTTGGAACCCCCCAGAAGCTGTCCCAAAATCCCACCAAATTCCCATGCAATAGCGGCATTCCAAGTATCAGGAATTTAGGATACCCCATTTCCGCATCCAAATTCCCATAGAATAACGGCCTTCCGGCTATCAGGAATTTTGAATCGTCCATACGGTCTCCCATATTCCCATGGAATAACGCATACCCAAGCATGGGGAATTGAGTTTCATCTAGTTCCATACCCCAATTCCCATGGAATAACAGCATTCTGGGAGCGGAGGACTTGGAAGCTGCCTATTTCCCTCCCAAATGTTTAGGGAATAATGGCATTCTGGGCATTGGGAAGGTTGAATCGTCATGTTGCCCTTGCAAATTCCCATGAAATAACCAATTTAATGTGTTGGGAATTTCGAATGCTCCAGTTCCTCGCCCAAATTCCAATCAACCTGTAACGAAATCATGACACTATGTGTGTGCGAAATTTAGAATCCTCCACTTCCCCTTCCAAATTCCCAACAAAACCAGGGAATAAGAGCAGTTCACTCATTGCTAATTTCAACTCCTCCTCTTCCTCTCCCAAATTTCCACCAAACTCGAATGGAAGAACGGCATTTTGTGTGTGCCAAATTTAGAATCCTCCACTTCCCCTTCCAAATTCCCATAGAATTGCTGCATTCCGGGTATGGGGATTTTCAAAACATCCATATGCCCACTTAAATTCCCACGACAACCTCGGAAAAACAGCATTCATGGTGTTGGGAATATGGTATCCGCCATTTGCACTATCCAATTCCCAGCAAAACCATGCAATTACAGCACTCTGGGCATTGGGAATTTGGAATCCTCCGGTTCCACTCCCAAATTCCAATAGAATAACAGCCTTGCAGGCATGGGGATATTGGAATCCTCGAGTTCCCTTCCAAAAAGCCCATGGAATAACGACATTCTGGGTATTGAGAATTGACAATTTGCCCATTTCCCTCCCAGATCCCTAGGGAGTAAGACACTTCCGGGTGTCACGTATTTCGAATCCTTCAAATCCGCACCATAACAGCCATGGAATAACAGAATTCCAGCTGTCAGGAATTGAGCATCCTCCACTTCCCCTTCGAATTTCCCATGGAATCATGGCATTCTGGCTGTTGGCACTTTAGAATCTCCCATACAGCCTCCCAAATACCCAGGAAATTCACAAGGAATAACAGAATTCCAGATATCAGGAATCTATTATCCGCCAGCTCTCCACGCAATTTCCCATGGAATCATGGCATTGCTGGTGCAGGGAATCTTGACTCCTGCAGTTATCCTCCCAAATCGCCATAGAAAAATGGCATTCTGCGTGTTGGGAATTAACAATCCCCCAGAAACCCACCCCAAATCCCACCACATTCCCAAAGAAAAGCAACTTTCCAGATGTCTGCAATTTGAAATATTCCAGTTCCCCACTCAAATTCCGATGGAACAACAGCATCCCTAGTGTCAGGAATTGGGAATCCTCCAGCTTCCTGAAAAAAATTCCCATGGAATCATGGGATTCCAGGTGTGAGGAATTGAGAATGCCCCATACAGCCTCCCAGATTCCCACCACATTCCCATGGAATAACAACATTCCAGATTTCACGAACTGAGAATCATCCTCTTCCCCTCCCAAATTCCCATGGAAACATTGCATTCGGTTTTTCCGCAATTTGGAACCCCCCAGAAGCTGTCCCAAAATCCCACCAAATTCCCATGCAATAGCGGCATTCCAAGTATCAGGAATTTAGGATACCCCATTTCCGCATCCAAATTCCCATAGAATAACGGCCTTCCGGCTATCAGGAATTTTGAATCGTCCATACGGTCTCCCATATTCCCATGGAATAACGCATACCCAAGCATGGGGAATTGAGTTTCATCTAGTTCCATACCCCAATTCCCATGGAATAACAGCATTCTGGGAGCGGAGGACTTGGAATCTGCCTATTTCCCTCCCAAATGTTTAGGGAATAATGGCATTCTGGGCATTGGGAAGGTTGAATCGTCATGTTGCCCTTGCAAATTCCCATGAAATAACCAATTTAATGTGTTGGGAATTTCGAATGCTCCAGTTCCTCGCCCAAATTCCAATCAACCTGTAACGAAATCATGACACTATGTGTGTGCGAAATTTAGAATCCTCCACTTCCCCTTCCAAATTCCCAACAAAACCAGGGAATAAGAGCAGTTCACTCATTGCTAATTTCAACTCCTCCTCTTCCTCTCCCAAATTTCCACCAAACTCGAATGGAAGAACGGCATTTTGTGTGTGCCAAATTTAGAATCCTCCACTTCCCCTTCCAAATTCCCATAGAATTGCTGCATTCCGGGTATGGGGATTTTCAAAACATCCATATGCCCACTTAAATTCCCACGACAACCTCGGAAAAACAGCATTCATGGTGTTGGGAATATGGTATCCGCCATTTGCACTATCCAATTCCCAGCAAAACCATGCAATTACAGCACTCTGGGCATTGGGAATTTGGAATCCTCCGGTTCCACTCCCAAATTCCAATAGAATAACAGCCTTGCAGGCATGGGGATATTGGAATCCTCGAGTTCCCTTCCAAAAAGCCCATGGAATAACGACATTCTGGGTATTGAGAATTGAGAATTTGCCCATTTCCCTCCCAGATCCCTAGGGAGTAAGACACTTCCGGGTGTCACGTATTTCGAATCCTTCAAATCCGCACCATAACAGCCATGGAATAACAGAATTCCAGGTGTCAGGAATTGAGCATCCTCCACTTCCCCTTCGAATTTCCCATGGAATCATGGCATTCTGGCTGTTGGCACTTTAGAATCTCCCATACAGCCTCCCAAATACCCAGGAAATTCACAAGGAATAACAGAATTCCAGATATCAGGAATCTATTATCCGCCAGCTCTCCACGCAATTTCCCATGGAATCATGGCATTGCTGGTGCAGGGAATCTTGACTCCTCCAGTTATCCTCCCAAATCGCCATAGAAAAATGGCATTCTGCGTGTTGGGAATTAACAATCCCCCAGAAACCCACCCCAAATCCCACCACATTCCCAAAGAAAAGCAACTTTCCAGATGTCTGCAATTTGAAATATTCCAGTTCCCCACTCAAATTCCGATGGAACAACAGCATCCCTAGTGTCAGGAATTGGGAATCCTCCAGCTTCCTGAAAAAAATTCCCATGGAATCATGGGATTCCAGGTGTGAGGAATTGAGAATGCCCCATACAGCCTCCCAGATTCCCACCACATTCCCATGGAATAACAACATTCCAGATTTCAGGAACTGAGAATCATCCTCTTCCCCTCCCAAATTCCCATGGAAACATTGCATTCGGTTTTTCTGCAATTTGGAACCCCCCAGAAGCTGTCCCAAAATCCCACCAAATTCCCATGCAATAGCGGCATTCCAAGTATCAGGAATTTAGGATACCCCATTTCCGCATCCAAATTCCCATAGAATAACGGCCTTCCGGCTATCAGGAATTTTGAATCGTCCATACGGTCTCCCAAATTCCCATGGAATAACGCATACCCAAGCATGGGGAATTGAGTTTCATCTAGTTCCATACCCCAATTCCCATGGAATAACAGCATTCTGGGAGCTGAGGACTTGGAATCTGCCTATTTCCCTCCCAAATGTTTAGGGAATAATGGCATTCTGGGCATTGGGAAGGTTGAATCGTCATGTTGCCCTTGCAAATTCCCATGAAATAACCAATTTAATGTGTTGGGAATTTCGAATGCTCCAGTTCCTCGCCCAAATTCCAATCAACCTGTAACGAAATCATGACACTATGTGTGTGCGAAATTTAGAATCCTCCACTTCCCCTTCCAAATTCCCAACAAAACCAGGGAATAAGAGCAGTTCACTCATTGCTAATTTCAACTCCTCCTCTTCCTCTCCCAAATTTCCACCAAACTCGAATGGAAGAACGGCATTTTGTGTGTGCCAAATTTAGAATCCTCCACTTCCCCTTCCAAATTCCCATAGAATAGCTGCATTCCGGGTATGGGGATTTTCAAAACATCCATATGCCCACTTAAATTCCCACGACAACCTAGGAAAAACAGCATTCATGGTGTTGGGAATATGGTATCCGCCATTTGCACTATCCAATTCCCAGCAAAACCATGCAATTACAGCACTCTGGGCATTGGGAATTTGGAATCCTCCGGTTCCACTCCCAAATTCCAATAGAATAACAGCCTTGCAGGCATGGGGATATTGGAATCCTCGAGTTCCCTTCCAAAAAGCCCATGGAATAACGACATTCTGGGTATTGAGAATTGAGAATTTGCCCATTTCCCTCCCAGATCCCTAGGGAGTAAGACACTTCCGGGTGTCACGTATTTCGAATCCTTCAAATCCGCACCATAACAGCCATGGAATAACAGAATTCCAGGTGTCAGGAATTGAGCATCCTCCACTTCCCCTTCGAATTTCGCATGGAATCATGTCATTCTGGCTGTTGGCACTTTAGAATCTCCCATACAGCCTCCCAAATACCCAGGAAATTCACAAGGAATAACAGAATTCCAGATATCAGGAATCTATTATCCGCCAGCTCTCCACGCAATTTCCCATGGAATCATGGCATTGCTGGTGCAGGGAATCTTGACTCCTCCAGTTATCCTCCCAAATCGCCATAGAAAAATGGCATTCTGCGTGTTGGGAATTAACAATCCCCCAGAAACCCACCCCAAATCCCACCACATTCCCAAAGAAAAGCAACTTTCCAGATGTCTGCAATTTGAAATATTCCAGTTCCCCACTCAAATTCCGATGGAACAACAGCATCCCTAGTGTCAGGAATTGGGAATCCTCCAGCTTCCTGAAAAAAATTCCCATGGAATCATGGGATTCCAGGTGTGAGGAATTGAGAATGCCCCATACAGCCTCCCAGATTCCCACCACATTCCCATGGAATAACAACATTCCAGATTTCACGAACTGAGAATCATCCTCTTCCCCTCCCAAATTCCCATGGAAACATTGCATTCGGTTTTTCTGCAATTTGGAACCCCCCAGAAGCTGTCCCAAAATCCCACCAAATTCCCATGCAATAGCGGCATTCCAAGTATCAGGAATTTAGGATACCCCATTTCCGCATCCAAATTCCCATAGAATAACGGCCTTCCGGCTATCAGGAATTTTGAATCGTCCATACGGTCTCCCATATTCCCATGGAATAACGCATACCCAAGCATGGGGAATTGAGTTTCATCTAGTTCCATACCCCAATTCCCATGGAATAACAGCATTCTGGGAGCGGAGGACTTGGAAGCTGCCTATTTCCCTCCCAAATGTTTAGGGAATAATGGCATTCTGGGCATTGGGAAGGTTGAATCGTCATGTTGCCCTTGCAAATTCCCATGAAATAACCAATTTAATGTGTTGGGAATTTCGAATGCTCCAGTTCCTCGCCCAAATTCCAATCAACCTGTAACGAAATCATGACACTATGTGTGTGCGAAATTTAGAATCCTCCACTTCCCCTTCCAAATTCCCAACAAAACCAGGGAATAAGAGCAGTTCACTCATTGCTAATTTCAACTCCTCCTCTTCCTCTCCCAAATTTCCACCAAACTCGAATGGAAGAACGGCATTTTGTGTGTGCCAAATTTAGAATCCTCCACTTCCCCTTCCAAATTCCCATAGAATAGCTGCATTCCGGGTATGGGGATTTTCAAAACATCCATATGCCCACTTAAATTCCCACGACAACCTAGGAAAAACAGCATTCATGGTGTTGGGAATATGGTATCCGCCATTTGCACTATCCAATTCCCAGCAAAACCATGCAATTACAGCACTCTGGGCATTGGGAATTTGGAATCCTCCGGTTCCACTCCCAAATTCCAATAGAATAACAGCCTTGCAGGCATGGGGATATTGGAATCCTCGAGTTCCCTTCCAAAAAGCCCATGGAATAACGACATTCTGGGTATTGAGAATTGACAATTTGCCCATTTCCCTCCCAGATCCCTAGGGAGTAAGACACTTCCGGGTGTCACGTATTTCGAATCCTTCAAATCCGCACCATAACAGCCATGGAATAACAGAATTCCAGGTGTCAGGAATTGAGCATCCTCCACTTCCCCTTCGAATTTCGCATGGAATCATGGCATTCTGGCTGTTGGCACTTTAGAATCTCCCATACAGCCTCCCAAATACCCAGGAAATTCACAAGGAATAACAGAATTCCAGATATCAGGAATCTATTATCCGCCAGCTCTCCACGCAATTTCCCATGGAATCATGGCATTGCTGGTGCAGGGAATCTTGACTCCTGCAGTTATCCTCCCAAATCGCCATAGAAAAATGGCATTCTGCGTGTTGGGAATTAACAATCCCCCAGAAACCCACCCCAAATCCCACCACATTCCCAAAGAAAAGCAACTTTCCAGATGTCTGCAATTTGAAATATTCCAGTTCCCCACTCAAATTCCGATGGAACAACAGCATCCCTAGTGTCAGGAATTGGGAATCCTCCAGCTTCCTGAAAAAAATTCCCATGGAATCATGGGATTCCAGGTGTGAGGAATTGAGAATGCCCCATACAGCCTCCCAGATTCCCACCACATTCCCATGGAATAACAACATTCCAGATTTCACGAACTGAGAATCATCCTCTTCCCCTCCCAAATTCCCATGGAAACATTGCATTCGGTTTTTCTGCAATTTGGAACCCCCCAGAAGCTGTCCCAAAATCCCACCAAATTCCCATGCAATAGCGGCATTCCAAGTATCAGGAATTTAGGATACCCCATTTCCGCATCCAAATTCCCATAGAATAACGGCCTTCCGGCTATCAGGAATTTTGAATCGTCCATACGGTCTCCCATATTCCCATGGAATAACGCATACCCAAGCATGGGGAATTGAGTTTCATCTAGTTCCATACCCCAATTCCCATGGAATAACAGCATTCTGGGAGCGGAGGACTTGGAAGCTGCCTATTTCCCTCCCAAATGTTTAGGGAATAATGGCATTCTGGGCATTGGGAAGGTTGAATCGTCATGTTGCCCTTGCAAATTCCCATGAAATAACCAATTTAATGTGTTGGGAATTTCGAATGCTCCAGTTCCTCGCCCAAATTCCAATCAACCTGTAACGAAATCATGACACTATGTGTGTGCGAAATTTAGAATCCTCCACTTCCCCTTCCAAATTCCCAACAAAACCAGGGAATAAGAGCAGTTCACTCATTGCTAATTTCAACTCCTCCTCTTCCTCTCCCAAATTTCCACCAAACTCGAATGGAAGAACGGCATTTTGTGTGTGCCAAATTTAGAATCCTCCACTTCCCCTTCCAAATTCCCATAGAATTGCTGCATTCCGGGTATGGGGATTTTCAAAACATCCATATGCCCACTTAAATTCCCACGACAACCTCGGAAAAACAGCATTCATGGTGTTGGGAATATGGTATCCGCCATTTGCACTATCCAATTCCCAGCAAAACCATGCAATTACAGCACTCTGGGCATTGGGAATTTGGAATCCTCCGGTTCCACTCCCAAATTCCAATAGAATAACAGCCTTGCAGGCATGGGGATATTGGAATCCTCGAGTTCCCTTCCAAAAAGCCCATGGAATAACGACATTCTGGGTATTGAGAATTGACAATTTGCCCATTTCCCTCCCAGATCCCTAGGGAGTAAGACACTTCCGGGTGTCACGTATTTCGAATCCTTCAAATCCGCACCATAACAGCCATGGAATAACAGAATTCCAGCTGTCAGGAATTGAGCATCCTCCACTTCCCCTTCGAATTTCCCATGGAATCATGGCATTCTGGCTGTTGGCACTTTAGAATCTCCCATACAGCCTCCCAAATACCCAGGAAATTCACAAGGAATAACAGAATTCCAGATATCAGGAATCTATTATCCGCCAGCTCTCCACGCAATTTCCCATGGAATCATGGCATTGCTGGTGCAGGGAATCTTGACTCCTGCAGTTATCCTCCCAAATCGCCATAGAAAAATGGCATTCTGCGTGTTGGGAATTAACAATCCCCCAGAAACCCACCCCAAATCCCACCACATTCCCAAAGAAAAGCAACTTTCCAGATGTCTGCAATTTGAAATATTCCAGTTCCCCACTCAAATTCCGATGGAACAACAGCATCCCTAGTGTCAGGAATTGGGAATCCTCCAGCTTCCTGAAAAAAATTCCCATGGAATCATGGGATTCCAGGTGTGAGGAATTGAGAATGCCCCATACAGCCTCCCAGATTCCCACCACATTCCCATGGAATAACAACATTCCAGATTTCAGGAACTGAGAATCATCCTCTTCCCCTCCCAAATTCCCATGGAAACATTGCATTCGGTTTTTCTGCAATTTGGAACCCCCCAGAAGCTGTCCCAAAATCCCACCAAATTCCCATGCAATAGCGGCATTCCAAGTATCAGGAATTTAGGATACCCCATTTCCGCATCCAAATTCCCATAGAATAACGGCCTTCCGGCTATCAGGAATTTTGAATCGTCCATACGGTCTCCCAAATTCCCATGGAATAACGCATACCCAAGCATGGGGAATTGAGTTTCATCTAGTTCCATACCCCAATTCCCATGGAATAACAGCATTCTGGGAGCTGAGGACTTGGAATCTGCCTATTTCCCTCCCAAATGTTTAGGGAATAATGGCATTCTGGGCATTGGGAAGGTTGAATCGTCATGTTGCCCTTGCAAATTCCCATGAAATAACCAATTTAATGTGTTGGGAATTTCGAATGCTCCAGTTCCTCGCCCAAATTCCAATCAACCTGTAACGAAATCATGACACTATGTGTGTGCGAAATTTAGAATCCTCCACTTCCCCTTCCAAATTCCCAACAAAACCAGGGAATAAGAGCAGTTCACTCATTGCTAATTTCAACTCCTCCTCTTCCTCTCCCAAATTTCCACCAAACTCGAATGGAAGAACGGCATTTTGTGTGTGCCAAATTTAGAATCCTCCACTTCCCCTTCCAAATTCCCATAGAATAGCTGCATTCCGGGTATGGGGATTTTCAAAACATCCATATGCCCACTTAAATTCCCACGACAACCTAGGAAAAACAGCATTCATGGTGTTGGGAATATGGTATCCGCCATTTGCACTATCCAATTCCCAGCAAAACCATGCAATTACAGCACTCTGGGCATTGGGAATTTGGAATCCTCCGGTTCCACTCCCAAATTCCAATAGAATAACAGCCTTGCAGGCATGGGGATATTGGAATCCTCGAGTTCCCTTCCAAAAAGCCCATGGAATAACGACATTCTGGGTATTGAGAATTGACAATTTGCCCATTTCCCTCCCAGATCCCTAGGGAGTAAGACACTTCCGGGTGTCACGTATTTCGAATCCTTCAAATCCGCACCATAACAGCCATGGAATAACAGAATTCCAGGTGTCAGGAATTGAGCATCCTCCACTTCCCCTTCGAATTTCGCATGGAATCATGTCATTCTGGCTGTTGGCACTTTAGAATCTCCCATACAGCCTCCCAAATACCCAGGAAATTCACAAGGAATAACAGAATTCCAGATATCAGGAATCTATTATCCGCCAGCTCTCCACGCAATTTCCCATGGAATCATGGCATTGCTGGTGCAGGGAATCTTGACTCCTGCAGTTATCCTCCCAAATCGCCATAGAAAAATGGCATTCTGCGTGTTGGGAATTAACAATCCCCCAGAAACCCACCCCAAATCCCACCACATTCCCAAAGAAAAGCAACTTTCCAGATGTCTGCAATTTGAAATATTCCAGTTCCCCACTCAAATTCCGATGGAACAACAGCATCCCTAGTGTCAGGAATTGGGAATCCTCCAGCTTCCTGAAAAAAATTCCCATGGAATCATGGGATTCCAGGTGTGAGGAATTGAGAATGCCCCATACAGCCTCCCAGATTCCCACCACATTCCCATGGAATAACAACATTCCAGATTTCACGAACTGAGAATCATCCTCTTCCCCTCCCAAATTCCCATGGAAACATTGCATTCGGTTTTTCCGCAATTTGGAACCCCCCAGAAGCTGTCCCAAAATCCCACCAAATTCCCATGCAATAGCGGCATTCCAAGTATCAGGAATTTAGGATACCCCATTTCCGCATCCAAATTCCCATAGAATAACGGCCTTCCGGCTATCAGGAATTTTGAATCGTCCATACGGTCTCCCATATTCCCATGGAATAACGCATACCCAAGCATGGGGAATTGAGTTTCATCTAGTTCCATACCCCAATTCCCATGGAATAACAGCATTCTGGGAGCGGAGGACTTGGAATCTGCCTATTTCCCTCCCAAATGTTTAGGGAATAATGGCATTCTGGGCATTGGGAAGGTTGAATCGTCATGTTGCCCTTGCAAATTCCCATGAAATAACCAATTTAATGTGTTGGGAATTTCGAATGCTCCAGTTCCTCGCCCAAATTCCAATCAACCTGTAACGAAATCATGACACTATGTGTGTGCGAAATTTAGAATCCTCCACTTCCCCTTCCAAATTCCCAACAAAACCAGGGAATAAGAGCAGTTCACTCATTGCTAATTTCAACTCCTCCTCTTCCTCTCCCAAATTTCCACCAAACTCGAATGGAAGAACGGCATTTTGTGTGTGCCAAATTTAGAATCCTCCACTTCCCCTTCCAAATTCCCATAGAATTGCTGCATTCCGGGTATGGGGATTTTCAAAACATCCATATGCCCACTTAAATTCCCACGACAACCTCGGAAAAACAGCATTCATGGTGTTGGGAATATGGTATCCGCCATTTGCACTATCCAATTCCCAGCAAAACCATGCAATTACAGCACTCTGGGCATTGGGAATTTGGAATCCTCCGGTTCCACTCCCAAATTCCAATAGAATAACAGCCTTGCAGGCATGGGGATATTGGAATCCTCGAGTTCCCTTCCAAAAAGCCCATGGAATAACGACATTCTGGGTATTGAGAATTGACAATTTGCCCATTTCCCTCCCAGATCCCTAGGGAGTAAGACACTTCCGGGTGTCACGTATTTCGAATCCTTCAAATCCGCACCATAACAGCCATGGAATAACAGAATTCCAGGTGTCAGGAATTGAGCATCCTCCACTTCCCCTTCGAATTTCCCATGGAATCATGGCATTCTGGCTGTTGGCACTTTAGAATCTCCCATACAGCCTCCCAAATACCCAGGAAATTCACAAGGAATAACAGAATTCCAGATATCAGGAATCTATTATCCGCCAGCTCTCCACGCAATTTCCCATGGAATCATGGCATTGCTGGTGCAGGGAATCTTGACTCCTCCAGTTATCCTCCCAAATCGCCATAGAAAAATGGCATTCTGCGTGTTGGGAATTAACAATCCCCCAGAAACCCACCCCAAATCCCACCACATTCCCAAAGAAAAGCAACTTTCCAGATGTCTGCAATTTGAAATATTCCAGTTCCCCACTCAAATTCCGATGGAACAACAGCATCCCTAGTGTCAGGAATTGGGAATCCTCCAGCTTCCTGAAAAAAATTCCCATGGAATCATGGGATTCCAGGTGTGAGGAACTGAGAATGCCCCATACAGCCTCCCAGATTCCCACCACATTCCCATGGAATAACAACATTCCAGATTTCAGGAACTGAGAATCATCCTCTTCCCCTCCCAAATTCCCATGGAAACATTGCATTCGGTTTTTCTGCAATTTGGAACCCCCCAGAAGCTGTCCCAAAATCCCACCAAATTCCCATGCAATAGCGGCATTCCAAGTATCAGGAATTTAGGATACCCCATTTCCGCATCCAAATTCCCATAGAATAACGGCCTTCCGGCTATCAGGAATTTTGAATCGTCCATACGGTCTCCCAAATTCCCATGGAATAACGCATACCCAAGCATGGGGAATTGAGTTTCATCTAGTTCCATACCCCAATTCCCATGGAATAACAGCATTCTGGGAGCTGAGGACTTGGAATCTGCCTATTTCCCTCCCAAATGTTTAGGGAATAATGGCATTCTGGGCATTGGGAAGGTTGAATCGTCATGTTGCCCTTGCAAATTCCCATGAAATAACCAATTTAATGTGTTGGGAATTTCGAATGCTCCAGTTCCTCGCCCAAATTCCAATCAACCTGTAACGAAATCATGACACTATGTGTGTGCGAAATTTAGAATCCTCCACTTCCCCTTCCAAATTCCCAACAAAACCAGGGAATAAGAGCAGTTCACTCATTGCTAATTTCAACTCCTCCTCTTCCTCTCCCAAATTTCCACCAAACTCGAATGGAAGAACGGCATTTTGTGTGTGCCAAATTTAGAATCCTCCACTTCCCCTTCCAAATTCCCATAGAATTGCTGCATTCCGGGTATGGGGATTTTCAAAACATCCATATGCCCACTTAAATTCCCACGACAACCTAGGAAAAACAGCATTCATGGTGTTGGGAATATGGTATCCGCCATTTGCACTATCCAATTCCCAGCAAAACCATGCAATTACAGCACTCTGGGCATTGGGAATTTGGAATCCTCCGGTTCCACTCCCAAATTCCAATAGAATAACAGCCTTGCAGGCATGGGGATATTGGAATCCTCGAGTTCCCTTCCAAAAAGCCCATGGAATAACGACATTCTGGGTATTGAGAATTGACAATTTGCCCATTTCCCTCCCAGATCCCTAGGGAGTAAGACACTTCCGGGTGTCACGTATTTCGAATCCTTCAAATCCGCACCATAACAGCCATGGAATAACAGAATTCCAGGTGTCAGGAATTGAGCATCCTCCACTTCCCCTTCGAATTTCCCATGGAATCATGGCATTCTGGCTGTTGGCACTTTAGAATCTCCCATACAGCCTCCCAAATACCCAGGAAATTCACAAGGAATAACAGAATTCCAGATATCAGGAATCTATTATCCGCCAGCTCTCCACGCAATTTCCCATGGAATCATGGCATTGCTGGTGCAGGGAATCTTGACTCCTGCAGTTATCCTCCCAAATCGCCATAGAAAAATGGCATTCTGCGTGTTGGGAATTAACAATCCCCCAGAAACCCACCCCAAATCCCACCACATTCCCAAAGAAAAGCAACTTTCCAGATGTCTGCAATTTGAAATATTCCAGTTCCCCACTCAAATTCCGATGGAACAACAGCATCCCTAGTGTCAGGAATTGGGAATCCTCCAGCTTCCTGAAAAAAATTCCCATGGAATCATGGGATTCCAGGTGTGAGGAATTGAGAATGCCCCATACAGCCTCCCAGATTCCCACCACATTCCCATGGAATAACAACATTCCAGATTTCACGAACTGAGAATCATCCTCTTCCCCTCCCAAATTCCCATGGAAACATTGCATTCGGTTTTTCTGCAATTTGGAACCCCCCAGAAGCTGTCCCAAAATCCCACCAAATTCCCATGCAATAGCGGCATTCCAAGTATCAGGAATTTAGGATACCCCATTTCCGCATCCAAATTCCCATAGAATAACGGCCTTCCGGCTATCAGGAATTTTGAATCGTCCATACGGTCTCCCATATTCCCATGGAATAACGCATACCCAAGCATGGGGAATTGAGTTTCATCTAGTTCCATACCCCAATTCCCATGGAATAACAGCATTCTGGGAGCGGAGGACTTGGAAGCTGCCTATTTCCCTCCCAAATGTTTAGGGAATAATGGCATTCTGGGCATTGGGAAGGTTGAATCGTCATGTTGCCCTTGCAAATTCCCATGAAATAACCAATTTAATGTGTTGGGAATTTCGAATGCTCCAGTTCCTCGCCCAAATTCCAATCAACCTGTAACGAAATCATGACACTATGTGTGTGCGAAATTTAGAATCCTCCACTTCCCCTTCCAAATTCCCAACAAAACCAGGGAATAAGAGCAGTTCACTCATTGCTAATTTCAACTCCTCCTCTTCCTCTCCCAAATTTCCACCAAACTCGAATGGAAGAACGGCATTTTGTGTGTGCCAAATTTAGAATCCTCCACTTCCCCTTCCAAATTCCCATAGAATTGCTGCATTCCGGGTATGGGGATTTTCAAAACATCCATATGCCCACTTAAATTCCCACGACAACCTCGGAAAAACAGCATTCATGGTGTTGGGAATATGGTATCCGCCATTTGCACTATCCAATTCCCAGCAAAACCATGCAATTACAGCACTCTGGGCATTGGGAATTTGGAATCCTCCGGTTCCACTCCCAAATTCCAATAGAATAACAGCCTTGCAGGCATGGGGATATTGGAATCCTCGAGTTCCCTTCCAAAAAGCCCATGGAATAACGACATTCTGGGTATTGAGAATTGACAATTTGCCCATTTCCCTCCCAGATCCCTAGGGAGTAAGACACTTCCGGGTGTCACGTATTTCGAATCCTTCAAATCCGCACCATAACAGCCATGGAATAACAGAATTCCAGCTGTCAGGAATTGAGCATCCTCCACTTCCCCTTCGAATTTCCCATGGAATCATGGCATTCTGGCTGTTGGCACTTTAGAATCTCCCATACAGCCTCCCAAATACCCAGGAAATTCACAAGGAATAACAGAATTCCAGATATCAGGAATCTATTATCCGCCAGCTCTCCACGCAATTTCCCATGGAATCATGGCATTGCTGGTGCAGGGAATCTTGACTCCTGCAGTTATCCTCCCAAATCGCCATAGAAAAATGGCATTCTGCGTGTTGGGAATTAACAATCCCCCAGAAACCCACCCCAAATCCCACCACATTCCCAAAGAAAAGCAACTTTCCAGATGTCTGCAATTTGAAATATTCCAGTTCCCCACTCAAATTCCGATGGAACAACAGCATCCCTAGTGTCAGGAATTGGGAATCCTCCAGCTTCCTGAAAAAAATTCCCATGGAATCATGGGATTCCAGGTGTGAGGAATTGAGAATGCCCCATACAGCCTCCCAGATTCCCACCACATTCCCATGGAATAACAACATTCCAGATTTCACGAACTGAGAATCATCCTCTTCCCCTCCCAAATTCCCATGGAAACATTGCATTCGGTTTTTCTGCAATTTGGAACCCCCCAGAAGCTGTCCCAAAATCCCACCAAATTCCCATGCAATAGCGGCATTCCAAGTATCAGGAATTTAGGATACCCCATTTCCGCATCCAAATTCCCATAGAATAACGGCCTTCCGGCTATCAGGAATTTTGAATCGTCCATACGGTCTCCCAAATTCCCATGGAATAACGCATACCCAAGCATGGGGAATTGAGTTTCATCTAGTTCCATACCCCAATTCCCATGGAATAACAGCATTCTGGGAGCTGAGGACTTGGAATCTGCCTATTTCCCTCCCAAATGTTTAGGGAATAATGGCATTCTGGGCATTGGGAAGGTTGAATCGTCATGTTGCCCTTGCAAATTCCCATGAAATAACCAATTTAATGTGTTGGGAATTTCGAATGCTCCAGTTCCTCGCCCAAATTCCAATCAACCTGTAACGAAATCATGACACTATGTGTGTGCGAAATTTAGAATCCTCCACTTCCCCTTCCAAATTCCCAACAAAACCAGGGAATAAGAGCAGTTCACTCATTGCTAATTTCAACTCCTCCTCTTCCTCTCCCAAATTTCCACCAAACTCGAATGGAAGAACGGCATTTTGTGTGTGCCAAATTTAGAATCCTCCACTTCCCCTTCCAAATTCCCATAGAATAGCTGCATTCCGGGTATGGGGATTTTCAAAACATCCATATGCCCACTTAAATTCCCACGACAACCTAGGAAAAACAGCATTCATGGTGTTGGGAATATGGTATCCGCCATTTGCACTATCCAATTCCCAGCAAAACCATGCAATTACAGCACTCTGGGCATTGGGAATTTGGAATCCTCCGGTTCCACTCCCAAATTCCAATAGAATAACAGCCTTGCAGGCATGGGGATATTGGAATCCTCGAGTTCCCTTCCAAAAAGCCCATGGAATAACGACATTCTGGGTATTGAGAATTGACAATTTGCCCATTTCCCTCCCAGATCCCTAGGGAGTAAGACACTTCCGGGTGTCACGTATTTCGAATCCTTCAAATCCGCACCATAACAGCCATGGAATAACAGAATTCCAGGTGTCAGGAATTGAGCATCCTCCACTTCCCCTTCGAATTTCGCATGGAATCATGTCATTCTGGCTGTTGGCACTTTAGAATCTCCCATACAGCCTCCCAAATACCCAGGAAATTCACAAGGAATAACAGAATTCCAGATATCAGGAATCTATTATCCGCCAGCTCTCCACGCAATTTCCCATGGAATCATGGCATTGCTGGTGCAGGGAATCTTGACTCCTGCAGTTATCCTCCCAAATCGCCATAGAAAAATGGCATTCTGCGTGTTGGGAATTAACAATCCCCCAGAAACCCACCCCAAATCCCACCACATTCCCAAAGAAAAGCAACTTTCCAGATGTCTGCAATTTGAAATATTCCAGTTCCCCACTCAAATTCCGATGGAACAACAGCATCCCTAGTGTCAGGAATTGGGAATCCTCCAGCTTCCTGAAAAAAATTCCCATGGAATCATGGGATTCCAGGTGTGAGGAATTGAGAATGCCCCATACAGCCTCCCAGATTCCCACCACATTCCCATGGAATAACAACATTCCAGATTTCACGAACTGAGAATCATCCTCTTCCCCTCCCAAATTCCCATGGAAACATTGCATTCGGTTTTTCCGCAATTTGGAACCCCCCAGAAGCTGTCCCAAAATCCCACCAAATTCCCATGCAATAGCGGCATTCCAAGTATCAGGAATTTAGGATACCCCATTTCCGCATCCAAATTCCCATAGAATAACGGCCTTCCGGCTATCAGGAATTTTGAATCGTCCATACGGTCTCCCATATTCCCATGGAATAACGCATACCCAAGCATGGGGAATTGAGTTTCATCTAGTTCCATACCCCAATTCCCATGGAATAACAGCATTCTGGGAGCGGAGGACTTGGAATCTGCCTATTTCCCTCCCAAATGTTTAGGGAATAATGGCATTCTGGGCATTGGGAAGGTTGAATCGTCATGTTGCCCTTGCAAATTCCCATGAAATAACCAATTTAATGTGTTGGGAATTTCGAATGCTCCAGTTCCTCGCCCAAATTCCAATCAACCTGTAACGAAATCATGACACTATGTGTGTGCGAAATTTAGAATCCTCCACTTCCCCTTCCAAATTCCCAACAAAACCAGGGAATAAGAGCAGTTCACTCATTGCTAATTTCAACTCCTCCTCTTCCTCTCCCAAATTTCCACCAAACTCGAATGGAAGAACGGCATTTTGTGTGTGCCAAATTTAGAATCCTCCACTTCCCCTTCCAAATTCCCATAGAATTGCTGCATTCCGGGTATGGGGATTTTCAAAACATCCATATGCCCACTTAAATTCCCACGACAACCTCGGAAAAACAGCATTCATGGTGTTGGGAATATGGTATCCGCCATTTGCACTATCCAATTCCCAGCAAAACCATGCAATTACAGCACTCTGGGCATTGGGAATTTGGAATCCTCCGGTTCCACTCCCAAATTCCAATAGAATAACAGCCTTGCAGGCATGGGGATATTGGAATCCTCGAGTTCCCTTCCAAAAAGCCCATGGAATAACGACATTCTGGGTATTGAGAATTGACAATTTGCCCATTTCCCTCCCAGATCCCTAGGGAGTAAGACACTTCCGGGTGTCACGTATTTCGAATCCTTCAAATCCGCACCATAACAGCCATGGAATAACAGAATTCCAGGTGTCAGGAATTGAGCATCCTCCACTTCCCCTTCGAATTTCCCATGGAATCATGGCATTCTGGCTGTTGGCACTTTAGAATCTCCCATACAGCCTCCCAAATACCCAGGAAATTCACAAGGAATAACAGAATTCCAGATATCAGGAATCTATTATCCGCCAGCTCTCCACGCAATTTCCCATGGAATCATGGCATTGCTGGTGCAGGGAATCTTGACTCCTCCAGTTATCCTCCCAAATCGCCATAGAAAAATGGCATTCTGCGTGTTGGGAATTAACAATCCCCCAGAAACCCACCCCAAATCCCACCACATTCCCAAAGAAAAGCAACTTTCCAGATGTCTGCAATTTGAAATATTCCAGTTCCCCACTCAAATTCCGATGGAACAACAGCATCCCTAGTGTCAGGAATTGGGAATCCTCCAGCTTCCTGAAAAAAATTCCCATGGAATCATGGGATTCCAGGTGTGAGGAACTGAGAATGCCCCATACAGCCTCCCAGATTCCCACCACATTCCCATGGAATAACAACATTCCAGATTTCAGGAACTGAGAATCATCCTCTTCCCCTCCCAAATTCCCATGGAAACATTGCATTCGGTTTTTCTGCAATTTGGAACCCCCCAGAAGCTGTCCCAAAATCCCACCAAATTCCCATGCAATAGCGGCATTCCAAGTATCAGGAATTTAGGATACCCCATTTCCGCATCCAAATTCCCATAGAATAACGGCCTTCCGGCTATCAGGAATTTTGAATCGTCCATACGGTCTCCCAAATTCCCATGGAATAACGCATACCCAAGCATGGGGAATTGAGTTTCATCTAGTTCCATACCCCAATTCCCATGGAATAACAGCATTCTGGGAGCTGAGGACTTGGAATCTGCCTATTTCCCTCCCAAATGTTTAGGGAATAATGGCATTCTGGGCATTGGGAAGGTTGAATCGTCATGTTGCCCTTGCAAATTCCCATGAAATAACCAATTTAATGTGTTGGGAATTTCGAATGCTCCAGTTCCTCGCCCAAATTCCAATCAACCTGTAACGAAATCATGACACTATGTGTGTGCGAAATTTAGAATCCTCCACTTCCCCTTCCAAATTCCCAACAAAACCAGGGAATAAGAGCAGTTCACTCATTGCTAATTTCAACTCCTCCTCTTCCTCTCCCAAATTTCCACCAAACTCGAATGGAAGAACGGCATTTTGTGTGTGCCAAATTTAGAATCCTCCACTTCCCCTTCCAAATTCCCATAGAATTGCTGCATTCCGGGTATGGGGATTTTCAAAACATCCATATGCCCACTTAAATTCCCACGACAACCTAGGAAAAACAGCATTCATGGTGTTGGGAATATGGTATCCGCCATTTGCACTATCCAATTCCCAGCAAAACCATGCAATTACAGCACTCTGGGCATTGGGAATTTGGAATCCTCCGGTTCCACTCCCAAATTCCAATAGAATAACAGCCTTGCAGGCATGGGGATATTGGAATCCTCGAGTTCCCTTCCAAAAAGCCCATGGAATAACGACATTCTGGGTATTGAGAATTGACAATTTGCCCATTTCCCTCCCAGATCCCTAGGGAGTAAGACACTTCCGGGTGTCACGTATTTCGAATCCTTCAAATCCGCACCATAACAGCCATGGAATAACAGAATTCCAGGTGTCAGGAATTGAGCATCCTCCACTTCCCCTTCGAATTTCGCATGGAATCATGTCATTCTGGCTGTTGGCACTTTAGAATCTCCCATACAGCCTCCCAAATACCCAGGAAATTCACAAGGAATAACAGAATTCCAGATATCAGGAATCTATTATCCGCCAGCTCTCCACGCAATTTCCCATGGAATCATGGCATTGCTGGTGCAGGGAATCTTGACTCCTGCAGTTATCCTCCCAAATCGCCATAGAAAAATGGCATTCTGCGTGTTGGGAATTAACAATCCCCCAGAAACCCACCCCAAATCCCACCACATTCCCAAAGAAAAGCAACTTTCCAGATGTCTGCAATTTGAAATATTCCAGTTCCCCACTCAAATTCCGATGGAACAACAGCATCCCTAGTGTCAGGAATTGGGAATCCTCCAGCTTCCTGAAAAAAATTCCCATGGAATCATGGGATTCCAGGTGTGAGGAATTGAGAATGCCCCATACAGCCTCCCAGATTCCCACCACATTCCCATGGAATAACAACATTCCAGATTTCACGAACTGAGAATCATCCTCTTCCCCTCCCAAATTCCCATGGAAACATTGCATTCGGTTTTTCTGCAATTTGGAACCCCCCAGAAGCTGTCCCAAAATCCCACCAAATTCCCATGCAATAGCGGCATTCCAAGTATCAGGAATTTAGGATACCCCATTTCCGCATCCAAATTCCCATAGAATAACGGCCTTCCGGCTATCAGGAATTTTGAATCGTCCATACGGTCTCCCATATTCCCATGGAATAACGCATACCCAAGCATGGGGAATTGAGTTTCATCTAGTTCCATACCCCAATTCCCATGGAATAACAGCATTCTGGGAGCGGAGGACTTGGAATCTGCCTATTTCCCTCCCAAATGTTTAGGGAATAATGGCATTCTGGGCATTGGGAAGGTTGAATCGTCATGTTGCCCTTGCAAATTCCCATGAAATAACCAATTTAATGTGTTGGGAATTTCGAATGCTCCAGTTCCTCGCCCAAATTCCAATCAACCTGTAACGAAATCATGACACTATGTGTGTGCGAAATTTAGAATCCTCCACTTCCCCTTCCAAATTCCCAACAAAACCAGGGAATAAGAGCAGTTCACTCATTGCTAATTTCAACTCCTCCTCTTCCTCTCCCAAATTTCCACCAAACTCGAATGGAAGAACGGCATTTTGTGTGTGCCAAATTTAGAATCCTCCACTTCCCCTTCCAAATTCCCATAGAATAGCTGCATTCCGGGTATGGGGATTTTCAAAACATCCATATGCCCACTTAAATTCCCACGACAACCTAGGAAAAACAGCATTCATGGTGTTGGGAATATGGTATCCGCCATTTGCACTATCCAATTCCCAGCAAAACCATGCAATTACAGCACTCTGGGCATTGGGAATTTGGAATCCTCCGGTTCCACTCCCAAATTCCAATAGAATAACAGCCTTGCAGGCATGGGGATATTGGAATCCTCGAGTTCCCTTCCAAAAAGCCCATGGAATAACGACATTCTGGGTATTGAGAATTGACAATTTGCCCATTTCCCTCCCAGATCCCTAGGGAGTAAGACACTTCCGGGTGTCACGTATTTCGAATCCTTCAAATCCGCACCATAACAGCCATGGAATAACAGAATTCCAGGTGTCAGGAATTGAGCATCCTCCACTTCCCCTTCGAATTTCCCATGGAATCATGGCATTCTGGCTGTTGGCACTTTAGAATCTCCCATACAGCCTCCCAAATACCCAGGAAATTCACAAGGAATAACAGAATTCCAGATATCAGGAATCTATTATCCGCCAGCTCTCCACGCAATTTCCCATGGAATCATGGCATTGCTGGTGCAGGGAATCTTGACTCCTCCAGTTATCCTCCCAAATCGCCATAGAAAAATGGCATTCTGCGTGTTGGGAATTAACAATCCCCCAGAAACCCACCCCAAATCCCACCACATTCCCAAAGAAAAGCAACTTTCCAGATGTCTGCAATTTGAAATATTCCAGTTCCCCACTCAAATTCCGATGGAACAACAGCATCCCTAGTGTCAGGAATTGGGAATCCTCCAGCTTCCTGAAAAAAATTCCCATGGAATCATGGGATTCCAGGTGTGAGGAATTGAGAATGCCCCATACAGCCTCCCAGATTCCCACCACATTCCCATGGAATAACAACATTCCAGATTTCACGAACTGAGAATCATCCTCTTCCCCTCCCAAATTCCCATGGAAACATTGCATTCGGTTTTTCTGCAATTTGGAACCCCCCAGAAGCTGTCCCAAAATCCCACCAAATTCCCATGCAATAGCGGCATTCCAAGTATCAGGAATTTAGGATACCCCATTTCCGCATCCAAATTCCCATAGAATAACGGCCTTCCGGCTATCAGGAATTTTGAATCGTCCATACGGTCTCCCATATTCCCATGGAATAACGCATACCCAAGCATGGGGAATTGAGTTTCATCTAGTTCCATACCCCAATTCCCATGGAATAACAGCATTCTGGGAGCGGAGGACTTGGAAGCTGCCTATTTCCCTCCCAAATGTTTAGGGAATAATGGCATTCTGGGCATTGGGAAGGTTGAATCGTCATGTTGCCCTTGCAAATTCCCATGAAATAACCAATTTAATGTGTTGGGAATTTCGAATGCTCCAGTTCCTCGCCCAAATTCCAATCAACCTGTAACGAAATCATGACACTATGTGTGTGCGAAATTTAGAATCCTCCACTTCCCCTTCCAAATTCCCAACAAAACCAGGGAATAAGAGCAGTTCACTCATTGCTAATTTCAACTCCTCCTCTTCCTCTCCCAAATTTCCACCAAACTCGAATGGAAGAACGGCATTTTGTGTGTGCCAAATTTAGAATCCTCCACTTCCCCTTCCAAATTCCCATAGAATTGCTGCATTCCGGGTATGGGGATTTTCAAAACATCCATATGCCCACTTAAATTCCCACGACAACCTCGGAAAAACAGCATTCATGGTGTTGGGAATATGGTATCCGCCATTTGCACTATCCAATTCCCAGCAAAACCATGCAATTACAGCACTCTGGGCATTGGGAATTTGGAATCCTCCGGTTCCACTCCCAAATTCCAATAGAATAACAGCCTTGCAGGCATGGGGATATTGGAATCCTCGAGTTCCCTTCCAAAAAGCCCATGGAATAACGACATTCTGGGTATTGAGAATTGACAATTTGCCCATTTCCCTCCCAGATCCCTAGGGAGTAAGACACTTCCGGGTGTCACGTATTTCGAATCCTTCAAATCCGCACCATAACAGCCATGGAATAACAGAATTCCAGCTGTCAGGAATTGAGCATCCTCCACTTCCCCTTCGAATTTCCCATGGAATCATGGCATTCTGGCTGTTGGCACTTTAGAATCTCCCATACAGCCTCCCAAATACCCAGGAAATTCACAAGGAATAACAGAATTCCAGATATCAGGAATCTATTATCCGCCAGCTCTCCACGCAATTTCCCATGGAATCATGGCATTGCTGGTGCAGGGAATCTTGACTCCTGCAGTTATCCTCCCAAATCGCCATAGAAAAATGGCATTCTGCGTGTTGGGAATTAACAATCCCCCAGAAACCCACCCCAAATCCCACCACATTCCCAAAGAAAAGCAACTTTCCAGATGTCTGCAATTTGAAATATTCCAGTTCCCCACTCAAATTCCGATGGAACAACAGCATCCCTAGTGTCAGGAATTGGGAATCCTCCAGCTTCCTGAAAAAAATTCCCATGGAATCATGGGATTCCAGGTGTGAGGAATTGAGAATGCCCCATACAGCCTCCCAGATTCCCACCACATTCCCATGGAATAACAACATTCCAGATTTCAGGAACTGAGAATCATCCTCTTCCCCTCCCAAATTCCCATGGAAACATTGCATTCGGTTTTTCTGCAATTTGGAACCCCCCAGAAGCTGTCCCAAAATCCCACCAAATTCCCATGCAATAGCGGCATTCCAAGTATCAGGAATTTAGGATACCCCATTTCCGCATCCAAATTCCCATAGAATAACGGCCTTCCGGCTATCAGGAATTTTGAATCGTCCATACGGTCTCCCAAATTCCCATGGAATAACGCATACCCAAGCATGGGGAATTGAGTTTCATCTAGTTCCATACCCCAATTCCCATGGAATAACAGCATTCTGGGAGCTGAGGACTTGGAATCTGCCTATTTCCCTCCCAAATGTTTAGGGAATAATGGCATTCTGGGCATTGGGAAGGTTGAATCGTCATGTTGCCCTTGCAAATTCCCATGAAATAACCAATTTAATGTGTTGGGAATTTCGAATGCTCCAGTTCCTCGCCCAAATTCCAATCAACCTGTAACGAAATCATGACACTATGTGTGTGCGAAATTTAGAATCCTCCACTTCCCCTTCCAAATTCCCAACAAAACCAGGGAATAAGAGCAGTTCACTCATTGCTAATTTCAACTCCTCCTCTTCCTCTCCCAAATTTCCACCAAACTCGAATGGAAGAACGGCATTTTGTGTGTGCCAAATTTAGAATCCTCCACTTCCCCTTCCAAATTCCCATAGAATAGCTGCATTCCGGGTATGGGGATTTTCAAAACATCCATATGCCCACTTAAATTCCCACGACAACCTAGGAAAAACAGCATTCATGGTGTTGGGAATATGGTATCCGCCATTTGCACTATCCAATTCCCAGCAAAACCATGCAATTACAGCACTCTGGGCATTGGGAATTTGGAATCCTCCGGTTCCACTCCCAAATTCCAATAGAATAACAGCCTTGCAGGCATGGGGATATTGGAATCCTCGAGTTCCCTTCCAAAAAGCCCATGGAATAACGACATTCTGGGTATTGAGAATTGACAATTTGCCCATTTCCCTCCCAGATCCCTAGGGAGTAAGACACTTCCGGGTGTCACGTATTTCGAATCCTTCAAATCCGCACCATAACAGCCATGGAATAACAGAATTCCAGGTGTCAGGAATTGAGCATCCTCCACTTCCCCTTCGAATTTCGCATGGAATCATGTCATTCTGGCTGTTGGCACTTTAGAATCTCCCATACAGCCTCCCAAATACCCAGGAAATTCACAAGGAATAACAGAATTCCAGATATCAGGAATCTATTATCCGCCAGCTCTCCACGCAATTTCCCATGGAATCATGGCATTGCTGGTGCAGGGAATCTTGACTCCTGCAGTTATCCTCCCAAATCGCCATAGAAAAATGGCATTCTGCGTGTTGGGAATTAACAATCCCCCAGAAACCCACCCCAAATCCCACCACATTCCCAAAGAAAAGCAACTTTCCAGATGTCTGCATTTTGAAATATTCCAGTTCCCCACTCAAATTCCGATGGAACAACAGCATCCCTAGTGTCAGGAATTGGGAATCCTCCAGCTTCCTGAAAAAAATTCCCATGGAATCATGGGATTCCAGGTGTGAGGAATTGAGAATGCCCCATACAGCCTCCCAGATTCCCACCACATTCCCATGGAATAACAACATTCCAGATTTCACGAACTGAGAATCATCCTCTTCCCCTCCCAAATTCCCATGGAAACATTGCATTCGGTTTTTCCGCAATTTGGAACCCCCCAGAAGCTGTCCCAAAATCCCACCAAATTCCCATGCAATAGCGGCATTCCAAGTATCAGGAATTTAGGATACCCCATTTCCGCATCCAAATTCCCATAGAATAACGGCCTTCCGGCTATCAGGAATTTTGAATCGTCCATACGGTCTCCCATATTCCCATGGAATAACGCATACCCAAGCATGGGGAATTGAGTTTCATCTAGTTCCATACCCCAATTCCCATGGAATAACAGCATTCTGGGAGCGGAGGACTTGGAATCTGCCTATTTCCCTCCCAAATGTTTAGGGAATAATGGCATTCTGGGCATTGGGAAGGTTGAATCGTCATGTTGCCCTTGCAAATTCCCATGAAATAACCAATTTAATGTGTTGGGAATTTCGAATGCTCCAGTTCCTCGCCCAAATTCCAATCAACCTGTAACGAAATCATGACACTATGTGTGTGCGAAATTTAGAATCCTCCACTTCCCCTTCCAAATTCCCAACAAAACCAGGGAATAAGAGCAGTTCACTCATTGCTAATTTCAACTCCTCCTCTTCCTCTCCCAAATTTCCACCAAACTCGAATGGAAGAACGGCATTTTGTGTGTGCCAAATTTAGAATCCTCCACTTCCCCTTCCAAATTCCCATAGAATTGCTGCATTCCGGGTATGGGGATTTTCAAAACATCCATATGCCCACTTAAATTCCCACGACAACCTCGGAAAAACAGCATTCATGGTGTTGGGAATATGGTATCCGCCATTTGCACTATCCAATTCCCAGCAAAACCATGCAATTACAGCACTCTGGGCATTGGGAATTTGGAATCCTCCGGTTCCACTCCCAAATTCCAATAGAATAACAGCCTTGCAGGCATGGGGATATTGGAATCCTCGAGTTCCCTTCCAAAAAGCCCATGGAATAACGACATTCTGGGTATTGAGAATTGACAATTTGCCCATTTCCCTCCCAGATCCCTAGGGAGTAAGACACTTCCGGGTGTCACGTATTTCGAATCCTTCAAATCCGCACCATAACAGCCATGGAATAACAGAATTCCAGGTGTCAGGAATTGAGCATCCTCCACTTCCCCTTCGAATTTCCCATGGAATCATGGCATTCTGGCTGTTGGCACTTTAGAATCTCCCATACAGCCTCCCAAATACCCAGGAAATTCACAAGGAATAACAGAATTCCAGATATCAGGAATCTATTATCCGCCAGCTCTCCACGCAATTTCCCATGGAATCATGGCATTGCTGGTGCAGGGAATCTTGACTCCTCCAGTTATCCTCCCAAATCGCCATAGAAAAATGGCATTCTGCGTGTTGGGAATTAACAATCCCCCAGAAACCCACCCCAAATCCCACCACATTCCCAAAGAAAAGCAACTTTCCAGATGTCTGCAATTTGAAATATTCCAGTTCCCCACTCAAATTCCGATGGAACAACAGCATCCCTAGTGTCAGGAATTGGGAATCCTCCAGCTTCCTGAAAAAAATTCCCATGGAATCATGGGATTCCAGGTGTGAGGAACTGAGAATGCCCCATACAGCCTCCCAGATTCCCACCACATTCCCATGGAATAACAACATTCCAGATTTCAGGAACTGAGAATCATCCTCTTCCCCTCCCAAATTCCCATGGAAACATTGCATTCGGTTTTTCTGCAATTTGGAACCCCCCAGAAGCTGTCCCAAAATCCCACCAAATTCCCATGCAATAGCGGCATTCCAAGTATCAGGAATTTAGGATACCCCATTTCCGCATCCAAATTCCCATAGAATAACGGCCTTCCGGCTATCAGGAATTTTGAATCGTCCATACGGTCTCCCAAATTCCCATGGAATAACGCATACCCAAGCATGGGGAATTGAGTTTCATCTAGTTCCATACCCCAATTCCCATGGAATAACAGCATTCTGGGAGCTGAGGACTTGGAATCTGCCTATTTCCCTCCCAAATGTTTAGGGAATAATGGCATTCTGGGCATTGGGAAGGTTGAATCGTCATGTTGCCCTTGCAAATTCCCATGAAATAACCAATTTAATGTGTTGGGAATTTCGAATGCTCCAGTTCCTCGCCCAAATTCCAATCAACCTGTAACGAAATCATGACACTATGTGTGTGCGAAATTTAGAATCCTCCACTTCCCCTTCCAAATTCCCAACAAAACCAGGGAATAAGAGCAGTTCACTCATTGCTAATTTCAACTCCTCCTCTTCCTCTCCCAAATTTCCACCAAACTCGAATGGAAGAACGGCATTTTGTGTGTGCCAAATTTAGAATCCTCCACTTCCCCTTCCAAATTCCCATAGAATTGCTGCATTCCGGGTATGGGGATTTTCAAAACATCCATATGCCCACTTAAATTCCCACGACAACCTAGGAAAAACAGCATTCATGGTGTTGGGAATATGGTATCCGCCATTTGCACTATCCAATTCCCAGCAAAACCATGCAATTACAGCACTCTGGGCATTGGGAATTTGGAATCCTCCGGTTCCACTCCCAAATTCCAATAGAATAACAGCCTTGCAGGCATGGGGATATTGGAATCCTCGAGTTCCCTTCCAAAAAGCCCATGGAATAACGACATTCTGGGTATTGAGAATTGACAATTTGCCCATTTCCCTCCCAGATCCCTAGGGAGTAAGACACTTCCGGGTGTCACGTATTTCGAATCCTTCAAATCCGCACCATAACAGCCATGGAATAACAGAATTCCAGGTGTCAGGAATTGAGCATCCTCCACTTCCCCTTCGAATTTCCCATGGAATCATGGCATTCTGGCTGTTGGCACTTTAGAATCTCCCATACAGCCTCCCAAATACCCAGGAAATTCACAAGGAATAACAGAATTCCAGATATCAGGAATCTATTATCCGCCAGCTCTCCACGCAATTTCCCATGGAATCATGGCATTGCTGGTGCAGGGAATCTTGACTCCTCCAGTTATCCTCCCAAATCGCCATAGAAAAATGGCATTCTGCGTGTTGGGAATTAACAATCCCCCAGAAACCCACCCCAAATCCCACCACATTCCCAAAGAAAAGCAACTTTCCAGATGTCTGCAATTTGAAATATTCCAGTTCCCCACTCAAATTCCGATGGAACAACAGCATCCCTAGTGTCAGGAATTGGGAATCCTCCAGCTTCCTGAAAAAAATTCCCATGGAATCATGGGATTCCAGGTGTGAGGAATTGAGAATGCCCCATACAGCCTCCCAGATTCCCACCACATTCCCATGGAATAACAACATTCCAGATTTCACGAACTGAGAATCATCCTCTTCCCCTCCCAAATTCCCATGGAAACATTGCATTCGGTTTTTCTGCAATTTGGAACCCCCCAGAAGCTGTCCCAAAATCCCACCAAATTCCCATGCAATAGCGGCATTCCAAGTATCAGGAATTTAGGATACCCCATTTCCGCATCCAAATTCCCATAGAATAACGGCCTTCCGGCTATCAGGAATTTTGAATCGTCCATACGGTCTCCCAAATTCCCATGGAATAACGCATACCCAAGCATGGGGAATTGAGTTTCATCTAGTTCCATACCCCAATTCCCATGGAATAACAGCATTCTGGGAGCGGAGGACTTGGAATCTGCCTATTTCCCTCCCAAATGTTTAGGGAATAATGGCATTCTGGGCATTGGGAAGGTTGAATCGTCATGTTGCCCTTGCAAATTCCCATGAAATAACCAATTTAATGTGTTGGGAATTTCGAATGCTCCAGTTCCTCGCCCAAATTCCAATCAACCTGTAACGAAATCATGACACTATGTGTGTGCGAAATTTAGAATCCTCCACTTCCCCTTCCAAATTCCCAACAAAACCAGGGAATAAGAGCAGTTCACTCATTGCTAATTTCAACTCCTCCTCTTCCTCTCCCAAATTTCCACCAAACTCGAATGGAAGAACGGCATTTTGTGTGTGCCAAATTTAGAATCCTCCACTTCCCCTTCCAAATTCCCATAGAATAGCTGCATTCCGGGTATGGGGATTTTCAAAACATCCATATGCCCACTTAAATTCCCACGACAACCTCGGAAAAACAGCATTCATGGTGTTGGGAATATGGTATCCGCCATTTGCACTATCCAATTCCCAGCAAAACCATGCAATTACAGCACTCTGGGCATTGGGAATTTGGAATCCTCCGGTTCCACTCCCAAATTCCAATAGAATAACAGCCTTGCAGGCATGGGGATATTGGAATCCTCGAGTTCCCTTCCAAAAAGCCCATGGAATAACGACATTCTGGGTATTGAGAATTGAGAATTTGCCCATTTCCCTCCCAGATCCCTAGGGAGTAAGACACTTCCGGGTGTCACGTATTTCAAATCCTTCAAATCCGCACCATAACAGCCATGGAATAACAGAATTCCAGGTGTCAGGAATTGAGCATCCTCCACTTCCCCTTCGAATTTCGCATGGAATCATGTCATTCTGGCTGTTGGCACTTTAGAATCTCCCATACAGCCTCCCAAATACCCAGGAAATTCACAAGGAATAACAGAATTCCAGATATCAGGAATCTATTATCCGCCAGCTCTCCACGCAATTTCCCATGGAATCATGGCATTGCTGGTGCAGGGAATCTTGACTCCTCCAGTTATCCTCCCAAATCGCCATAGAAAAATGGCATTCTGCGTGTTGGGAATTAACAATCCCCCAGAAACCCACCCCAAATCCCACCACATTCCCAAAGAAAAGCAACTTTCCAGATGTCTGCAATTTGAAATATTCCAGTTCCCCACTCAAATTCCGATGGAACAACAGCATCCCTAGTGTCAGGAATTGGGAATCCTCCAGCTTCCTGAAAAAAATTCCCATGGAATCATGGGATTCCAGGTGTGAGGAATTGAGAATGCCCCATACAGCCTCCCAGATTCCCACCACATTCCCATGGAATAACAACATTCCAGATTTCAGGAACTGAGAATCATCCTCTTCCCCTCCCAAATTCCCATGGAAACATTGCATTCGGTTTTTCTGCAATTTGGAACCCCCCAGAAGCTGTCCCAAAATCCCACCAAATTCCCATGCAATAGCGGCATTCCAAGTATCAGGAATTTAGGATACCCCATTTCCGCATCCAAATTCCCATAGAATAACGGCCTTCCGGCTATCAGGAATTTTGAATCGTCCATACGGTCTCCCATATTCCCATGGAATAACGCATACCCAAGCATGGGGAATTGAGTTTCATCTAGTTCCATACCCCAATTCCCATGGAATAACAGCATTCTGGGAGCGGAGGACTTGGAATCTGCCTATTTCCCTCCCAAATGTTTAGGGAATAATGGCATTCTGGGCATTGGGAAGGTTGAATCGTCATGTTGCCCTTGCAAATTCCCATGAAATAACCAATTTAATGTGTTGGGAATTTCGAATGCTCCAGTTCCTCGCCCAAATTCCAATCAACCTGTAACGAAATCATGACACTATGTGTGTGCGAAATTTAGAATCCTCCACTTCCCCTTCCAAATTCCCAACAAAACCAGGGAATAAGAGCAGTTCACTCATTGCTAATTTCAACTCCTCCTCTTCCTCTCCCAAATTTCCACCAAACTCGAATGGAAGAACGGCATTTTGTGTGTGCCAAATTTAGAATCCTCCACTTCCCCTTCCAAATTCCCATAGAATAGCTGCATTCCGGGTATGGGGATTTTCAAAACATCCATATGCCCACTTAAATTCCCACGACAACCTAGGAAAAACAGCATTCATGGTGTTGGGAATATGGTATCCGCCATTTGCACTATCCAATTCCCAGCAAAACCATGCAATTACAGCACTCTGGGCATTGGGAATTTGGAATCCTCCGGTTCCACTCCCAAATTCCAATAGAATAACAGCCTTGCAGGCATGGGGATATTGGAATCCTCGAGTTCCCTTCCAAAAAGCCCATGGAATAACGACATTCTGGGTATTGAGAATTGACAATTTGCCCATTTCCCTCCCAGATCCCTAGGGAGTAAGACACTTCCGGGTGTCACGTATTTCGAATCCTTCAAATCCGCACCATAACAGCCATGGAATAACAGAATTCCAGGTGTCAGGAATTGAGCATCCTCCACTTCCCCTTCGAATTTCCCATGGAATCATGGCATTCTGGCTGTTGGCACTTTAGAATCTCCCATACAGCCTCCCAAATACCCAGGAAATTCACAAGGAATAACAGAATTCCAGATATCAGGAATCTATTATCCGCCAGCTCTCCACGCAATTTCCCATGGAATCATGGCATTGCTGGTGCAGGGAATCTTGACTCCTCCAGTTATCCTCCCAAATCGCCATAGAAAAATGGCATTCTGCGTGTTGGGAATTAACAATCCCCCAGAAACCCACCCCAAATCCCACCACATTCCCAAAGAAAAGCAACTTTCCAGATGTCTGCAATTTGAAATATTCCAGTTCCCCACTCAAATTCCGATGGAACAACAGCATCCCTAGTGTCAGGAATTGGGAATCCTCCAGCTTCCTGAAAAAAATTCCCATGGAATCATGGGATTCCAGGTGTGAGGAATTGAGAATGCCCCATACAGCCTCCCAGATTCCCACCACATTCCCATGGAATAACAACATTCCAGATTTCACGAACTGAGAATCATCCTCTTCCCCTCCCAAATTCCCATGGAAACATTGCATTCGGTTTTTCTGCAATTTGGAACCCCCCAGAAGCTGTCCCAAAATCCCACCAAATTCCCATGCAATAGCGGCATTCCAAGTATCAGGAATTTAGGATACCCCATTTCCGCATCCAAATTCCCATAGAATAACGGCCTTCCGGCTATCAGGAATTTTGAATCGTCCATACGGTCTCCCATATTCCCATGGAATAACGCATACCCAAGCATGGGGAATTGAGTTTCATCTAGTTCCATACCCCAATTCCCATGGAATAACAGCATTCTGGGAGCGGAGGACTTGGAAGCTGCCTATTTCCCTCCCAAATGTTTAGGGAATAATGGCATTCTGGGCATTGGGAAGGTTGAATCGTCATGTTGCCCTTGCAAATTCCCATGAAATAACCAATTTAATGTGTTGGGAATTTCGAATGCTCCAGTTCCTCGCCCAAATTCCAATCAACCTGTAACGAAATCATGACACTATGTGTGTGCGAAATTTAGAATCCTCCACTTCCCCTTCCAAATTCCCAACAAAACCAGGGAATAAGAGCAGTTCACTCATTGCTAATTTCAACTCCTCCTCTTCCTCTCCCAAATTTCCACCAAACTCGAATGGAAGAACGGCATTTTGTGTGTGCCAAATTTAGAATCCTCCACTTCCCCTTCCAAATTCCCATAGAATTGCTGCATTCCGGGTATGGGGATTTTCAAAACATCCATATGCCCACTTAAATTCCCACGACAACCTCGGAAAAACAGCATTCATGGTGTTGGGAATATGGTATCCGCCATTTGCACTATCCAATTCCCAGCAAAACCATGCAATTACAGCACTCTGGGCATTGGGAATTTGGAATCCTCCGGTTCCACTCCCAAATTCCAATAGAATAACAGCCTTGCAGGCATGGGGATATTGGAATCCTCGAGTTCCCTTCCAAAAAGCCCATGGAATAACGACATTCTGGGTATTGAGAATTGACAATTTGCCCATTTCCCTCCCAGATCCCTAGGGAGTAAGACACTTCCGGGTGTCACGTATTTCGAATCCTTCAAATCCGCACCATAACAGCCATGGAATAACAGAATTCCAGCTGTCAGGAATTGAGCATCCTCCACTTCCCCTTCGAATTTCCCATGGAATCATGGCATTCTGGCTGTTGGCACTTTAGAATCTCCCATACAGCCTCCCAAATACCCAGGAAATTCACAAGGAATAACAGAATTCCAGATATCAGGAATCTATTATCCGCCAGCTCTCCACGCAATTTCCCATGGAATCATGGCATTGCTGGTGCAGGGAATCTTGACTCCTGCAGTTATCCTCCCAAATCGCCATAGAAAAATGGCATTCTGCGTGTTGGGAATTAACAATCCCCCAGAAACCCACCCCAAATCCCACCACATTCCCAAAGAAAAGCAACTTTCCAGATGTCTGCAATTTGAAATATTCCAGTTCCCCACTCAAATTCCGATGGAACAACAGCATCCCTAGTGTCAGGAATTGGGAATCCTCCAGCTTCCTGAAAAAAATTCCCATGGAATCATGGGATTCCAGGTGTGAGGAATTGAGAATGCCCCATACAGCCTCCCAGATTCCCACCACATTCCCATGGAATAACAACATTCCAGATTTCAGGAACTGAGAATCATCCTCTTCCCCTCCCAAATTCCCATGGAAACATTGCATTCGGTTTTTCTGCAATTTGGAACCCCCCAGAAGCTGTCCCAAAATCCCACCAAATTCCCATGCAATAGCGGCATTCCAAGTATCAGGAATTTAGGATACCCCATTTCCGCATCCAAATTCCCATAGAATAACGGCCTTCCGGCTATCAGGAATTTTGAATCGTCCATACGGTCTCCCAAATTCCCATGGAATAACGCATACCCAAGCATGGGGAATTGAGTTTCATCTAGTTCCATACCCCAATTCCCATGGAATAACAGCATTCTGGGAGCTGAGGACTTGGAATCTGCCTATTTCCCTCCCAAATGTTTAGGGAATAATGGCATTCTGGGCATTGGGAAGGTTGAATCGTCATGTTGCCCTTGCAAATTCCCATGAAATAACCAATTTAATGTGTTGGGAATTTCGAATGCTCCAGTTCCTCGCCCAAATTCCAATCAACCTGTAACGAAATCATGACACTATGTGTGTGCGAAATTTAGAATCCTCCACTTCCCCTTCCAAATTCCCAACAAAACCAGGGAATAAGAGCAGTTCACTCATTGCTAATTTCAACTCCTCCTCTTCCTCTCCCAAATTTCCACCAAACTCGAATGGAAGAACGGCATTTTGTGTGTGCCAAATTTAGAATCCTCCACTTCCCCTTCCAAATTCCCATAGAATAGCTGCATTCCGGGTATGGGGATTTTCAAAACATCCATATGCCCACTTAAATTCCCACGACAACCTAGGAAAAACAGCATTCATGGTGTTGGGAATATGGTATCCGCCATTTGCACTATCCAATTCCCAGCAAAACCATGCAATTACAGCACTCTGGGCATTGGGAATTTGGAATCCTCCGGTTCCACTCCCAAATTCCAATAGAATAACAGCCTTGCAGGCATGGGGATATTGGAATCCTCGAGTTCCCTTCCAAAAAGCCCATGGAATAACGACATTCTGGGTATTGAGAATTGACAATTTGCCCATTTCCCTCCCAGATCCCTAGGGAGTAAGACACTTCCGGGTGTCACGTATTTCGAATCCTTCAAATCCGCACCATAACAGCCATGGAATAACAGAATTCCAGGTGTCAGGAATTGAGCATCCTCCACTTCCCCTTCGAATTTCGCATGGAATCATGTCATTCTGGCTGTTGGCACTTTAGAATCTCCCATACAGCCTCCCAAATACCCAGGAAATTCACAAGGAATAACAGAATTCCAGATATCAGGAATCTATTATCCGCCAGCTCTCCACGCAATTTCCCATGGAATCATGGCATTGCTGGTGCAGGGAATCTTGACTCCTGCAGTTATCCTCCCAAATCGCCATAGAAAAATGGCATTCTGCGTGTTGGGAATTAACAATCCCCCAGAAACCCACCCCAAATCCCACCACATTCCCAAAGAAAAGCAACTTTCCAGATGTCTGCATTTTGAAATATTCCAGTTCCCCACTCAAATTCCGATGGAACAACAGCATCCCTAGTGTCAGGAATTGGGAATCCTCCAGCTTCCTGAAAAAAATTCCCATGGAATCATGGGATTCCAGGTGTGAGGAATTGAGAATGCCCCATACAGCCTCCCAGATTCCCACCACATTCCCATGGAATAACAACATTCCAGATTTCACGAACTGAGAATCATCCTCTTCCCCTCCCAAATTCCCATGGAAACATTGCATTCGGTTTTTCTGCAATTTGGAACCCCCCAGAAGCTGTCCCAAAATCCCACCAAATTCCCATGCAATAGCGGCATTCCAAGTATCAGGAATTTAGGATACCCCATTTCCGCATCCAAATTCCCATAGAATAACGGCCTTCCGGCTATCAGGAATTTTGAATCGTCCATACGGTCTCCCATATTCCCATGGAATAACGCATACCCAAGCATGGGGAATTGAGTTTCATCTAGTTCCATACCCCAATTCCCATGGAATAACAGCATTCTGGGAGCGGAGGACTTGGAATCTGCCTATTTCCCTCCCAAATGTTTAGGGAATAATGGCATTCTGGGCATTGGGAAGGTTGAATCGTCATGTTGCCCTTGCAAATTCCCATGAAATAACCAATTTAATGTGTTGGGAATTTCGAATGCTCCAGTTCCTCGCCCAAATTCCAATCAACCTGTAACGAAATCATGACACTATGTGTGTGCGAAATTTAGAATCCTCCACTTCCCCTTCCAAATTCCCAACAAAACCAGGGAATAAGAGCAGTTCACTCATTGCTAATTTCAACTCCTCCTCTTCCTCTCCCAAATTTCCACCAAACTCGAATGGAAGAACGGCATTTTGTGTGTGCCAAATTTAGAATCCTCCACTTCCCCTTCCAAATTCCCATAGAATTGCTGCATTCCGGGTATGGGGATTTTCAAAACATCCATATGCCCACTTAAATTCCCACGACAACCTCGGAAAAACAGCATTCATGGTGTTGGGAATATGGTATCCGCCATTTGCACTATCCAATTCCCAGCAAAACCATGCAATTACAGCACTCTGGGCATTGGGAATTTGGAATCCTCCGGTTCCACTCCCAAATTCCAATAGAATAACAGCCTTGCAGGCATGGGGATATTGGAATCCTCGAGTTCCCTTCCAAAAAGCCCATGGAATAACGACATTCTGGGTATTGAGAATTGACAATTTGCCCATTTCCCTCCCAGATCCCTAGGGAGTAAGACACTTCCGGGTGTCACGTATTTCGAATCCTTCAAATCCGCACCATAACAGCCATGGAATAACAGAATTCCAGGTGTCAGGAATTGAGCATCCTCCACTTCCCCTTCGAATTTCCCATGGAATCATGGCATTCTGGCTGTTGGCACTTTAGAATCTCCCATACAGCCTCCCAAATACCCAGGAAATTCACAAGGAATAACAGAATTCCAGATATCAGGAATCTATTATCCGCCAGCTCTCCACGCAATTTCCCATGGAATCATGGCATTGCTGGTGCAGGGAATCTTGACTCCTCCAGTTATCCTCCCAAATCGCCATAGAAAAATGGCATTCTGCGTGTTGGGAATTAACAATCCCCCAGAAACCCACCCCAAATCCCACCACATTCCCAAAGAAAAGCAACTTTCCAGATGTCTGCAATTTGAAATATTCCAGTTCCCCACTCAAATTCCGATGGAACAACAGCATCCCTAGTGTCAGGAATTGGGAATCCTCCAGCTTCCTGAAAAAAATTCCCATGGAATCATGGGATTCCAGGTGTGAGGAACTGAGAATGCCCCATACAGCCTCCCAGATTCCCACCACATTCCCATGGAATAACAACATTCCAGATTTCAGGAACTGAGAATCATCCTCTTCCCCTCCCAAATTCCCATGGAAACATTGCATTCGGTTTTTCTGCAATTTGGAACCCCCCAGAAGCTGTCCCAAAATCCCACCAAATTCCCATGCAATAGCGGCATTCCAAGTATCAGGAATTTAGGATACCCCATTTCCGCATCCAAATTCCCATAGAATAACGGCCTTCCGGCTATCAGGAATTTTGAATCGTCCATACGGTCTCCCAAATTCCCATGGAATAACGCATACCCAAGCATGGGGAATTGAGTTTCATCTAGTTCCATACCCCAATTCCCATGGAATAACAGCATTCTGGGAGCTGAGGACTTGGAATCTGCCTATTTCCCTCCCAAATGTTTAGGGAATAATGGCATTCTGGGCATTGGGAAGGTTGAATCGTCATGTTGCCCTTGCAAATTCCCATGAAATAACCAATTTAATGTGTTGGGAATTTCGAATGCTCCAGTTCCTCGCCCAAATTCCAATCAACCTGTAACGAAATCATGACACTATGTGTGTGCGAAATTTAGAATCCTCCACTTCCCCTTCCAAATTCCCAACAAAACCAGGGAATAAGAGCAGTTCACTCATTGCTAATTTCAACTCCTCCTCTTCCTCTCCCAAATTTCCACCAAACTCGAATGGAAGAACGGCATTTTGTGTGTGCCAAATTTAGAATCCTCCACTTCCCCTTCCAAATTCCCATAGAATTGCTGCATTCCGGGTATGGGGATTTTCAAAACATCCATATGCCCACTTAAATTCCCACGACAACCTAGGAAAAACAGCATTCATGGTGTTGGGAATATGGTATCCGCCATTTGCACTATCCAATTCCCAGCAAAACCATGCAATTACAGCACTCTGGGCATTGGGAATTTGGAATCCTCCGGTTCCACTCCCAAATTCCAATAGAATAACAGCCTTGCAGGCATGGGGATATTGGAATCCTCGAGTTCCCTTCCAAAAAGCCCATGGAATAACGACATTCTGGGTATTGAGAATTGACAATTTGCCCATTTCCCTCCCAGATCCCTAGGGAGTAAGACACTTCCGGGTGTCACGTATTTCGAATCCTTCAAATCCGCACCATAACAGCCATGGAATAACAGAATTCCAGGTGTCAGGAATTGAGCATCCTCCACTTCCCCTTCGAATTTCCCATGGAATCATGGCATTCTGGCTGTTGGCACTTTAGAATCTCCCATACAGCCTCCCAAATACCCAGGAAATTCACAAGGAATAACAGAATTCCAGATATCAGGAATCTATTATCCGCCAGCTCTCCACGCAATTTCCCATGGAATCATGGCATTGCTGGTGCAGGGAATCTTGACTCCTCCAGTTATCCTCCCAAATCGCCATAGAAAAATGGCATTCTGCGTGTTGGGAATTAACAATCCCCCAGAAACCCACCCCAAATCCCACCACATTCCCAAAGAAAAGCAACTTTCCAGATGTCTGCAATTTGAAATATTCCAGTTCCCCACTCAAATTCCGATGGAACAACAGCATCCCTAGTGTCAGGAATTGGGAATCCTCCAGCTTCCTGAAAAAAATTCCCATGGAATCATGGGATTCCAGGTGTGAGGAATTGAGAATGCCCCATACAGCCTCCCAGATTCCCACCACATTCCCATGGAATAACAACATTCCAGATTTCACGAACTGAGAATCATCCTCTTCCCCTCCCAAATTCCCATGGAAACATTGCATTCGGTTTTTCTGCAATTTGGAACCCCCCAGAAGCTGTCCCAAAATCCCACCAAATTCCCATGCAATAGCGGCATTCCAAGTATCAGGAATTTAGGATACCCCATTTCCGCATCCAAATTCCCATAGAATAACGGCCTTCCGGCTATCAGGAATTTTGAATCGTCCATACGGTCTCCCAAATTCCCATGGAATAACGCATACCCAAGCATGGGGAATTGAGTTTCATCTAGTTCCATACCCCAATTCCCATGGAATAACAGCATTCTGGGAGCGGAGGACTTGGAATCTGCCTATTTCCCTCCCAAATGTTTAGGGAATAATGGCATTCTGGGCATTGGGAAGGTTGAATCGTCATGTTGCCCTTGCAAATTCCCATGAAATAACCAATTTAATGTGTTGGGAATTTCGAATGCTCCAGTTCCTCGCCCAAATTCCAATCAACCTGTAACGAAATCATGACACTATGTGTGTGCGAAATTTAGAATCCTCCACTTCCCCTTCCAAATTCCCAACAAAACCAGGGAATAAGAGCAGTTCACTCATTGCTAATTTCAACTCCTCCTCTTCCTCTCCCAAATTTCCACCAAACTCGAATGGAAGAACGGCATTTTGTGTGTGCCAAATTTAGAATCCTCCACTTCCCCTTCCAAATTCCCATAGAATAGCTGCATTCCGGGTATGGGGATTTTCAAAACATCCATATGCCCACTTAAATTCCCACGACAACCTCGGAAAAACAGCATTCATGGTGTTGGGAATATGGTATCCGCCATTTGCACTATCCAATTCCCAGCAAAACCATGCAATTACAGCACTCTGGGCATTGGGAATTTGGAATCCTCCGGTTCCACTCCCAAATTCCAATAGAATAACAGCCTTGCAGGCATGGGGATATTGGAATCCTCGAGTTCCCTTCCAAAAAGCCCATGGAATAACGACATTCTGGGTATTGAGAATTGAGAATTTGCCCATTTCCCTCCCAGATCCCTAGGGAGTAAGACACTTCCGGGTGTCACGTATTTCAAATCCTTCAAATCCGCACCATAACAGCCATGGAATAACAGAATTCCAGGTGTCAGGAATTGAGCATCCTCCACTTCCCCTTCGAATTTCGCATGGAATCATGTCATTCTGGCTGTTGGCACTTTAGAATCTCCCATACAGCCTCCCAAATACCCAGGAAATTCACAAGGAATAACAGAATTCCAGATATCAGGAATCTATTATCCGCCAGCTCTCCACGCAATTTCCCATGGAATCATGGCATTGCTGGTGCAGGGAATCTTGACTCCTCCAGTTATCCTCCCAAATCGCCATAGAAAAATGGCATTCTGCGTGTTGGGAATTAACAATCCCCCAGAAACCCACCCCAAATCCCACCACATTCCCAAAGAAAAGCAACTTTCCAGATGTCTGCAATTTGAAATATTCCAGTTCCCCACTCAAATTCCGATGGAACAACAGCATCCCTAGTGTCAGGAATTGGGAATCCTCCAGCTTCCTGAAAAAAATTCCCATGGAATCATGGGATTCCAGGTGTGAGGAACTGAGAATGCCCCATACAGCCTCCCAGATTCCCACCACATTCCCATGGAATTACAACATTCCAGATTTCACGAACTGAGAATCATCCTCTTCCCCTCCCAAATTCCCATGGAAACATTGCATTCGGTTTTTCTGCAATTTGGAACCCCCCAGAAGCTGTCCCAAAATCCCACCAAATTCCCATGCAATAGCGGCATTCCAAGTATCAGGAATTTAGGATACCCCATTTCCGCATCCAAATTCCCATAGAATAACGGCCTTCCGGCTATCAGGAATTTTGAATCGTCCATACGGTCTCCCAAATTCCCATGGAATAACGCATACCCAAGCATGGGGAATTGAGTTTCATCTAGTTCCATACCCCAATTCCCATGGAATAACAGCATTCTGGGAGCTGAGGACTTGGAATCTGCCTATTTCCCTCCCAAATGTTTAGGGAATAATGGCATTCTGGGCATTGGGAAGGTTGAATCGTCATGTTGCCCTTGCAAATTCCCATGAAATAACCAATTTAATGTGTTGGGAATTTCGAATGCTCCAGTTCCTCGCCCAAATTCCAATCAACCTGTAACGAAATCATGACACTATGTGTGTGCGAAATTTAGAATCCTCCACTTCCCCTTCCAAATTCCCAACAAAACCAGGGAATAAGAGCAGTTCACTCATTGCTAATTTCAACTCCTCCTCTTCCTCTCCCAAATTTCCACCAAACTCGAATGGAAGAACGGCATTTTGTGTGTGCGAAATTTAGAATCCTCCACTTCCCCTTCCAAATTCCCATAGAATAGCTGCATTCCGGGTATGGGGATTTTCAAAACATCCATATGCCCACTTAAATTCCCACGACAACCTAGGAAAAACAGCATTCATGGTGTTGGGAATATGGTATCCGCCATTTGCACTATCCAATTCCCAGCAAAACCATGCAATTACAGCACTCTGGGCATTGGGAATTTGGAATCCTCCGGTTCCACTCCCAAATTCCAATAGAATAACAGCCTTGCAGGCATGGGGATATTGGAATCCTCGAGTTCCCTTCCAAAAAGCCCATGGAATAACGACATTCTGGGTATTGAGAATTGACAATTTGCCCATTTCCCTCCCAGATCCCTAGGGAGTAAGACACTTCCGGGTGTCACGTATTTCGAATCCTTCAAATCCGCACCATAACAGCCATGGAATAACAGAATTCCAGGTGTCAGGAATTGAGCATCCTCCACTTCCCCTTCGAATTTCCCATGGAATCATGGCATTCTGGCTGTTGGCACTTTAGAATCTCCCATACAGCCTCCCAAATACCCAGGAAATTCACAAGGAATAACAGAATTCCAGATATCAGGAATCTATTATCCGCCAGCTCTCCACGCAATTTCCCATGGAATCATGGCATTGCTGGTGCAGGGAATCTTGACTCCTCCAGTTATCCTCCCAAATCGCCATAGAAAAATGGCATTCTGCGTGTTGGGAATTAACAATCCCCCAGAAACCCACCCCAAATCCCACCACATTCCCAAAGAAAAGCAACTTTCCAGATGTCTGCAATTTGAAATATTCCAGTTCCCCACTCAAATTCCGATGGAACAACAGCATCCCTAGTGTCAGGAATTGGGAATCCTCCAGCTTCCTGAAAAAAATTCCCATGGAATCATGGGATTCCAGGTGTGAGGAATTGAGAATGCCCCATACAGCCTCCCAGATTCCCACCACATTCCCATGGAATAACAACATTCCAGATTTCACGAACTGAGAATCATCCTCTTCCCCTCCCAAATTCCCATGGAAACATTGCATTCGGTTTTTCTGCAATTTGGAACCCCCCAGAAGCTGTCCCAAAATCCCACCAAATTCCCATGCAATAGCGGCATTCCAAGTATCAGGAATTTAGGATACCCCATTTCCGCATCCAAATTCCCATAGAATAACGGCCTTCCGGCTATCAGGAATTTTGAATCGTCCATACGGTCTCCCATATTCCCATGGAATAACGCATACCCAAGCATGGGGAATTGAGTTTCATCTAGTTCCATACCCCAATTCCCATGGAATAACAGCATTCTGGGAGCGGAGGACTTGGAATCTGCCTATTTCCCTCCCAAATGTTTAGGGAATAATGGCATTCTGGGCATTGGGAAGGTTGAATCGTCATGTTGCCCTTGCAAATTCCCATGAAATAACCAATTTAATGTGTTGGGAATTTCGAATGCTCCAGTTCCTCGCCCAAATTCCAATCAACCTGTAACGAAATCATGACACTATGTGTGTGCGAAATTTAGAATCCTCCACTTCCCCTTCCAAATTCCCAACAAAACCAGGGAATAAGAGCAGTTCACTCATTGCTAATTTCAACTCCTCCTCTTCCTCTCCCAAATTTCCACCAAACTCGAATGGAAGAACGGCATTTTGTGTGTGCGAAATTTAGAATCCTCCACTTCCCCTTCCAAATTCCCATAGAATTGCTGCATTCCGGGTATGGGGATTTTCAAAACATCCATATGCCCACTTAAATTCCCACGACAACCTCGGAAAAACAGCATTCATGGTGTTGGGAATATGGTATCCGCCATTTGCACTATCCAATTCCCAGCAAAACCATGCAATTACAGCACTCTGGGCATTGGGAATTTGGAATCCTCCGGTTCCACTCCCAAATTCCAATAGAATAACAGCCTTGCAGGCATGGGGATATTGGAATCCTCGAGTTCCCTTCCAAAAAGCCCATGGAATAACGACATTCTGGGTATTGAGAATTGAGAATTTGCCCATTTCCCTCCCAGATCCCTAGGGAGTAAGACACTTCCGGGTGTCACGTATTTCAAATCCTTCAAATCCGCACCATAACAGCCATGGAATAACAGAATTCCAGGTGTCAGGAATTGAGCATCCTCCACTTCCCCTTCGAATTTCCCATGGAATCATGGCATTCTGGCTGTTGGCACTTTAGAATCTCCCATACAGCCTCCCAAATACCCAGGAAATTCACAAGGAATAACAGAATTCCAGATATCAGGAATCTATTATCCGCCAGCTCTCCACGCAATTTCCCATGGAATCATGGCATTGCTGGTGCAGGGAATCTTGACTCCTCCAGTTATCCTCCCAAATCGCCATAGAAAAATGGCATTCTGCGTGTTGGGAATTAACAATCCCCCAGAAACCCACCCCAAATCCCACCACATTCCCAAAGAAAAGCAACTTTCCAGATGTCTGCAATTTGAAATATTCCAGTTCCCCACTCAAATTCCGATGGAACAACAGCATCCCTAGTGTCAGGAATTGGGAATCCTCCAGCTTCCTGAAAAAAATTCCCATGGAATCATGGGATTCCAGGTGTGAGGAACTGAGAATGCCCCATACAGCCTCCCAGATTCCCACCACATTCCCATGGAATTACAACATTCCAGATTTCACGAACTGAGAATCATCCTCTTCCCCTCCCAAATTCCCATGGAAACATTGCATTCGGTTTTTCTGCAATTTGGAACCCCCCAGAAGCTGTCCCAAAATCCCACCAAATTCCCATGCAATAGCGGCATTCCAAGTATCAGGAATTTAGGATACCCCATTTCCGCATCCAAATTCCCATAGAATAACGGCCTTCCGGCTATCAGGAATTTTGAATCGTCCATACGGTCTCCCAAATTCCCATGGAATAACGCATACCCAAGCATGGGGAATTGAGTTTCATCTAGTTCCATACCCCAATTCCCATGGAATAACAGCATTCTGGGAGCTGAGGACTTGGAATCTGCCTATTTCCCTCCCAAATGTTTAGGGAATAATGGCATTCTGGGCATTGGGAAGGTTGAATCCTCATGTTGCCCTTGCAAATTCCCATGAAATAACGAATTTAATGTGTTGGGAATTTCGAATGCTCCAGTTCCTCGCCCAAATTCCAATCAACCTGTAACGAAATCATGACACTATGTGTGTGCGAAATTTAGAATCCTCCACTTCCCCTTCCAAATTCCCAACAAAACCAGGGAATAAGAGCAGTTCACTCATTGCTAATTTCAACTCCTCCTCTTCCTCTCCCAAATTTCCACCAAACTCGAATGGAAGAACGGCATTTTGTGTGTGCGAAATTTAGAATCCTCCACTTCCCCTTCCAAATTCCCATAGAATAGCTGCATTCCGGGTATGGGGATTTTCAAAACATCCATATGCCCACTTAAATTCCCACGACAACCTAGGAAAAACAGCATTCATGGTGTTGGGAATATGGTATCCGCCATTTGCACTATCCAATTCCCAGCAAAACCATGCAATTACAGCACTCTGGGCATTGGGAATTTGGAATCCTCCGGTTCCACTCCCAAATTCCAATAGAATAACAGCCTTGCAGGCATGGGGATATTGGAATCCTCGAGTTCCCTTCCAAAAAGCCCATGGAATAACGACATTCTGGGTATTGAGAATTGAGAATTTGCCCATTTCCCTCCCAGATCCCTAGGGAGTAAGACACTTCCGGGTGTCACGTATTTCGAATCCTTCAAATCCGCACCATAACAGCCATGGAATAACAGAATTCCAGGTGTCAGGAATTGAGCATCCTCCACTTCCCCTTAGAATTTCCCATGGAATCATGGCATTCTGGCTGTTGGCACTTTAGAATCTCCCATACAGCCTCCCAAATACCCAGGAAATTCACAAGGAATAACAGAATTCCAGATATCAGGAATCTATTATCCGCCAGCTCTCCACGCAATTTCCCATGGAATCATGGCATTGCTGGTGCAGGGAATCTTGACTCCTCCAGTTATCCTCCCAAATCGCCATAGAAAAATGGCATTCTGCGTGTTGGGAATTAACAATCCCCCAGAAACCCACCCCAAATCCCACCACATTCCCAAAGAAAAGCAACTTTCCAGATGTCTGCAATTTGAAATATTCCAGTTCCCCACTCAAATTCCGATGGAACAACAGCATCCCTAGTGTCAGGAATTGGGAATCCTCCAGCTTCCTGAAAAAAATTCCCATGGAATCATGGGATTCCAGGTGTGAGGAATTGAGAATGCCCCATACAGCCTCCCAGATTCCCACCACATTCCCATGGAATAACAACATTCCAGATTTCAGGAACTGAGAATCATCCTCTTCCCCTCCCAAATTCCCATGGAAACATTGCATTCGGTTTTTCTGCAATTTGGAACCCCCCAGAAGCTGTCCCAAAATCCCACCAAATTCCCATGCAATAGCGGCATTCCAAGTATCAGGAATTTAGGATACCCCATTTCCGCATCCAAATTCCCATAGAATAACGGCCTTCCGGCTATCAGGAATTTTGAATCGTCCATACGGTCTCCCAAATTCCCATGGAATAACGCATACCCAAGCATGGGGAATTGAGTTTCATCTAGTTCCATACCCCAATTCCCATGGAATAACAGCATTCTGGGAGCTGAGGACTTGGAATCTGCCTATTTCCCTCCCAAATGTTTAGGGAATAATGGCATTCTGGGCATTGGGAAGGTTGAATCGTCATGTTGCCCTTGCAAATTCCCATGAAATAACCAATTTAATGTGTTGGGAATTTCGAATGCTCCAGTTCCTCGCCCAAATTCCAATCAACCTGTAACGAAATCATGACACTATGTGTGTGCGAAATTTAGAATCCTCCACTTCCCCTTCCAAATTCCCAACAAAACCAGGGAATAAGAGCAGTTCACTCATTGCTAATTTCAACTCCTCCTCTTCCTCTCCCAAATTTCCACCAAACTCGAATGGAAGAACGGCATTTTGTGTGTGCGAAATTTAGAATCCTCCACTTCCCCTTCCAAATTCCCATAGAATTGCTGCATTCCGGGTATGGGGATTTTCAAAACATCCATATGCCCACTTAAATTCCCACGACAACCTCGGAAAAACAGCATTCATGGTGTTGGGAATATGGTATCCGCCATTTGCACTATCCAATTCCCAGCAAAACCATGCAATTACAGCACTCTGGGCATTGGGAATTTGGAATCCTCCGGTTCCACTCCCAAATTCCAATAGAATAACAGCCTTGCAGGCATGGGGATATTGGAATCCTCGAGTTCCCTTCCAAAAAGCCCATGGAATAACGACATTCTGGGTATTGAGAATTGACAATTTGCCCATTTCCCTCCCAGATCCCTAGGGAGTAAGACACTTCCGGGTGTCACGTATTTCGAATCCTTCAAATCCGCACCATAACAGCCATGGAATAACAGAATTCCAGGTGTCAGGAATTGAGCATCCTCCACTTCCCCTTCGAATTTCCCATGGAATCATGGCATTCTGGCTGTTGGCACTTTAGAATCTCCCATACAGCCTCCCAAATACCCAGGAAATTCACAAGGAATAACAGAATTCCAGATATCAGGAATCTATTATCCGCCAGCTCTCCACGCAATTTCCCATGGAATCATGGCATTGCTGGTGCAGGGAATCTTGACTCCTCCAGTTATCCTCCCAAATCGCCATAGAAAAATGGCATTCTGCGTGTTGGGAATTAACAATCCCCCAGAAACCCACCCCAAATCCCACCACATTCCCAAAGAAAAGCAACTTTCCAGATGTCTGCAATTTGAAATATTCCAGTTCCCCACTCAAATTCCGATGGAACAACAGCATCCCAAGTGTCAGGAATTGGGAATCCTCCAGCTTCCTGAAAAAAATTCCCATGGAATCATGGGATTCCAGGTGTGAGGAATTGAGAATGCCCCATACAGCCTCCCAGATTCCCACCACATTCCCATGGAATAACAACATTCCAGATTTCAGGAACTGAGAATCATCCTCTTCCCCTCCCAAATTCCCATGGAAACATTGCATTCGGTTTTTCTGCAATTTGGAACCCCCCAGAAGCTGTCCCAAAATCCCACCAAATTCCCATGCAATAGCGGCATTCCAAGTATCAGGAATTTAGGATACCCCATTTCCGCATCCAAATTCCCATAGAATAACGGCCTTCCGGCTATCAGGAATTTTGAATCGTCCATACGGTCTCCCAAATTCCCATGGAATAACGCATACCCAAGCATGGGGAATTGAGTTTCATCTAGTTCCATACCCCAATTCCCATGGAATAACAGCATTCTGGGAGCTGAGGACTTGGAATCTGCCTATTTCCCTCCCAAATGTTTAGGGAATAATGGCATTCTGGGCATTGGGAAGGTTGAATCCTCATGTTGCCCTTGCAAATTCCCATGAAATAACGAATTTAATGTGTTGGGAATTTCGAATGCTCCAGTTCCTCGCCCAAATTCCAATCAACCTGTAACGAAATCATGACACTATGTGTGTGCGAAATTTAGAATCCTCCACTTCCCCTTCCAAATTCCCAACAAAACCAGGGAATAAGAGCAGTTCACTCATTGCTAATTTCAACTCCTCCTCTTCCTCTCCCAAATTTCCACCAAACTCGAATGGAAGAACGGCATTTTGTGTGTGCGAAATTTAGAATCCTCCACTTCCCCTTCCAAATTCCCATAGAATAGCTGCATTCCGGGTATGGGGATTTTCAAAACATCCATATGCCCACTTAAATTCCCACGACAACCTAGGAAAAACAGCATTCATGGTGTTGGGAATATGGTATCCGCCATTTGCACTATCCAATTCCCAGCAAAACCATGCAATTACAGCACTCTGGGCATTGGGAATTTGGAATCCTCCGGTTCCACTCCCAAATTCCAATAGAATAACAGCCTTGCAGGCATGGGGATATTGGAATCCTCGAGTTCCCTTCCAAAAAGCCCATGGAATAACGACATTCTGGGTATTGAGAATTGAGAATTTGCCCATTTCCCTCCCAGATCCCTAGGGAGTAAGACACTTCCGGGTGTCACGTATTTCGAATCCTTCAAATCCGCACCATAACAGCCATGGAATAACAGAATTCCAGGTGTCAGGAATTGAGCATCCTCCACTTCCCCTTCGAATTTCCCATGGAATCATGGCATTCTGGCTGTTGGCACTTTAGAATCTCCCATACAGCCTCCCAAATACCCAGGAAATTCACAAGGAATAACAGAATTCCAGATATCAGGAATCTATTATCCGCCAGCTCTCCACGCAATTTCCCATGGAATCATGGCATTGCTGGTGCAGGGAATCTTGACTCCTCCAGTTATCCTCCCAAATCGCCATAGAAAAATGGCATTCTGCGTGTTGGGAATTAACAATCCCCCAGAAACCCACCCCAAATCCCACCACATTCCCAAAGAAAAGCAACTTTCCAGATGTCTGCAATTTGAAATATTCCAGTTCCCCACTCAAATTCCGATGGAACAACAGCATCCCTAGTGTCAGGAATTGGGAATCCTCCAGCTTCCTGAAAAAAATTCCCATGGAATCATGGGATTCCAGGTGTGAGGAATTGAGAATGCCCCATACAGCCTCCCAGATTCCCACCACATTCCCATGGAATAACAACATTCCAGATTTCAGGAACTGAGAATCATCCTCTTCCCCTCCCAAATTCCCATGGAAACATTGCATTCGGTTTTTCTGCAATTTGGAACCCCCCAGAAGCTGTCCCAAAATCCCACCAAATTCCCATGCAATAGCGGCATTCCAAGTATCAGGAATTTAGGATACCCCATTTCCGCATCCAAATTCCCATAGAATAACGGCCTTCCGGCTATCAGGAATTTTGAATCGTCCATACGGTCTCCCAAATTCCCATGGAATAACGCATACCCAAGCATGGGGAATTGAGTTTCATCTAGTTCCATACCCCAATTCCCATGGAATAACAGCATTCTGGGAGCTGAGGACTTGGAATCTGCCTATTTCCCTCCCAAATGTTTAGGGAATAATGGCATTCTGGGCATTGGGAAGGTTGAATCCTCATGTTGCCCTTGCAAATTCCCATGAAATAACCAATTTAATGTGTTGGGAATTTCGAATGCTCCAGTTCCTCGCCCAAATTCCAATCAACCTGTAACGAAATCATGACACTATGTGTGTGCGAAATTTAGAATCCTCCACTTCCCCTTCCAAATTCCCAACAAAACCAGGGAATAAGAGCAGTTCACTCATTGCTAATTTCAACTCCTCCTCTTCCTCTCCCAAATTTCCACCAAACTCGAATGGAAGAACGGCATTTTGTGTGTGCGAAATTTAGAATCCTCCACTTCCCCTTCCAAATTCCCATAGAATAGCTGCATTCCGGGTATGGGGATTTTCAAAACATCCATATGCCCACTTAAATTCCCACGACAACCTAGGAAAAACAGCATTCATGGTGTTGGGAATATGGTATCCGCCATTTGCACTATCCAATTCCCAGCAAAACCATGCAATTACAGCACTCTGGGCATTGGGAATTTGGAATCCTCCGGTTCCACTCCCAAATTCCAATAGAATAACAGCCTTGCAGGCATGGGGATATTGGAATCCTCGAGTTCCCTTCCAAAAAGCCCATGGAATAACGACATTCTGGGTATTGAGAATTGAGAATTTGCCCATTTCCCTCCCAGATCCCTAGGGAGTAAGACACTTCCGGGTGTCACGTATTTCGAATCCTTCAAATCCGCACCATAACAGCCATGGAATAACAGAATTCCAGGTGTCAGGAATTGAGCATCCTCCACTTCCCCTTAGAATTTCCCATGGAATCATGGCATTCTGGCTGTTGGCACTTTAGAATCTCCCATACAGCCTCCCAAATACCCAGGAAATTCACAAGGAATAACAGAATTCCAGATATCAGGAATCTATTATCCGCCAGCTCTCCACGCAATTTCCCATGGAATCATGGCATTCCTGGTGCAGGGAATCTTGACTCCTGCAGTTATCCTCCCAAATCGCCATAGAAAAATGGCATTCTGCGTGTTGGGAATTAACAATCCCCCAGAAACCCACCCCAAATCCCACCACATTCCCAAAGAAAAGCAACTTTCCAGATGTCTGCAATTTGAAATATTCCAGTTCCCCACTCAAATTCCGATGGAACAACAGCATCCCTAGTGTCAGGAATTGGGAATCCTCCAGCTTCCTGAAAAAAATTCCCATGGAATCATGGGATTCCAGGTGTGAGGAATTGAGAATGCCCCATACAGCCTCCCAGATTCCCACCACATTCCCATGGAATAACAACATTCCAGATTTCACGAACTGAGAATCATCCTCTTCCCCTCCCAAATTCCCATGGAAACATTGCATTCGGTTTTTCTGCAATTTGGAACCCCCCAGAAGCTGTCCCAAAATCCCACCAAATTCCCATGCAATAGCGGCATTCCAAGTATCAGGAATTTAGGATACCCCATTTCCGCATCCAAATTCCCATAGAATAACGGCCTTCCGGCTATCAGGAATTTTGAATCGTCCATACGGTCTCCCAAATTCCCATAGAATAACGCATACCCAAGCATGGGGAATTGAGTTTCATCTAGTTCCATACCCCAATTCCCATGGAATAACAGCATTCTGGGAGCTGAGGACTTGGAATCTGCCTATTTCCCTCCCAAATGTTTAGGGAATAATGGCATTCTGGGCATTGGGAAGGTTGAATCGTCATGTTGCCCTTGCAAATTCCCATGAAATAACCAATTTAATGTGTTGGGAATTTCGAATGCTCCAGTTCCTCGCCCAAATTCCAATCAACCTGTAACGAAATCATGACACTATGTGTGTGCGAAATTTAGAATCCTCCACTTCCCCTTCCAAATTCCCAACAAAACCAGGGAATAAGAGCAGTTCACTCATTGCTAATTTCAACTCCTCCTCTTCCTCTCCCAAATTTCCACCAAACTCGAATGGAAGAACGGCATTTTGTGTGTGCGAAATTTAGAATCCTCCACTTCCCCTTCCAAATTCCCATAGAATTGCTGCATTCCGGGTATGGGGATTTTCAAAACATCCATATGCCCACTTAAATTCCCACGACAACCTCGGAAAAACAGCATTCATGGTGTTGGGAATATGGTATCCGCCATTTGCACTATCCAATTCCCAGCAAAACCATGCAATTACAGCACTCTGGGCATTGGGAATTTGGAATCCTCCGGTTCCACTCCCAAATTCCAATAGAATAACAGCCTTGCAGGCATGGGGATATTGGAATCCTCGAGTTCCCTTCCAAAAAGCCCATGGAATAACGACATTCTGGGTATTGAGAATTGAGAATTTGCCCATTTCCCTCCCAGATCCCTAGGGAGTAAGACACTTCCGGGTGTCACGTATTTCGAATCCTTCAAATCCGCACCATAACAGCCATGGAATAACAGAATTCCAGGTGTCAGGAATTGAGCATCCTCCACTTCCCCTTCGAATTTCCCATGGAATCATGGCATTCTGGCTGTTGGCACTTTAGAATCTCCCATACAGCCTCCCAAATACCCAGGAAATTCACAAGGAATAACAGAATTCCAGATATCAGGAATCTATTATCCGCCAGCTCTCCACGCAATTTCCCATGGAATCATGGCATTGCTGGTGCAGGGAATCTTGACTCCTGCAGTTATCCTCCCAAATCGCCATAGAAAAATGGCATTCTGCGTGTTGGGAATTAACAATCCCCCAGAAACCCACCCCAAATCCCACCACATTCCCAAAGAAAAGCAACTTTCCAGATGTCTGCAATTTGAAATATTCCAGTTCCCCACTCAAATTCCGATGGAACAACAGCATCCCTAGTGTCAGGAATTGGGAATCCTCCAGCTTCCTGAAAAAAATTCCCATGGAATCATGGGATTCCAGGTGTGAGGAATTGAGAATGCCCCATACAGCCTCCCAGATTCCCACCACATTCCCATGGAATAACAACATTCCAGATTTCAGGAACTGAGAATCATCCTCTTCCCCTCCCAAATTCCCATGGAAACATTGCATTCGGTTTTTCTGCAATTTGGAACCCCCCAGAAGCTGTCCCAAAATCCCACCAAATTCCCATGCAATAGCGGCATTCCAAGTATCAGGAATTTAGGATACCCCATTTCCGCATCCAAATTCCCATAGAATAACGGCCTTCCGGCTATCAGGAATTTTGAATCGTCCATACGGTCTCCCAAATTCCCATGGAATAACGCATACCCAAGCATGGGGAATTGAGTTTCATCTAGTTCCATACCCCAATTCCCATGGAATAACAGCATTCTGGGAGCTGAGGACTTGGAATCTGCCTATTTCCCTCCCAAATGTTTAGGGAATAATGGCATTCTGGGCATTGGGAAGGTTGAATCCTCATGTTGCCCTTGCAAATTCCCATGAAATAACGAATTTAATGTGTTGGGAATTTCGAATGCTCCAGTTCCTCGCCCAAATTCCAATCAACCTGTAACGAAATCATGACACTATGTGTGTGCGAAATTTAGAATCCTCCACTTCCCCTTCCAAATTCCCAACAAAACCAGGGAATAAGAGCAGTTCACTCATTGCTAATTTCAACTCCTCCTCTTCCTCTCCCAAATTTCCACCAAACTCGAATGGAAGAACGGCATTTTGTGTGTGCGAAATTTAGAATCCTCCACTTCCCCTTCCAAATTCCCATAGAATTGCTGCATTCCGGGTATGGGGATTTTCAAAACATCCATATGCCCACTTAAATTCCCACGACAACCTCGGAAAAACAGCATTCATGGTGTTGGGAATATGGTATCCGCCATTTGCACTATCCAATTCCCAGCAAAACCATGCAATTACAGCACTCTGGGCATTGGGAATTTGGAATCCTCCGGTTCCACTCCCAAATTCCAATAGAATAACAGCCTTGCAGGCATGGGGATATTGGAATCCTCGAGTTCCCTTCCAAAAAGCCCATGGAATAACGACATTCTGGGTATTGAGAATTGAGAATTTGCCCATTTCCCTCCCAGATCCCTAGGGAGTAAGACACTTCCGGGTGTCACGTATTTCGAATCCTTCAAATCCGCACCATAACAGCCATGGAATAACAGAATTCCAGGTGTCAGGAATTGAGCATCCTCCACTTCCCCTTCGAATTTCCCATGGAATCATGGCATTCTGGCTGTTGGCACTTTAGAATCTCCCATACAGCCTCCCAAATACCCAGGAAATTCACAAGGAATAACAGAATTCCAGATATCAGGAATCTATTATCCGCCAGCTCTCCACGCAATTTCCCATGGAATCATGGCATTCCTGGTGCAGGGAATCTTGACTCCTGCAGTTATCCTCCCAAATCGCCATAGAAAAATGGCATTCTGCGTGTTGGGAATTAACAATCCCCCAGAAACCCACCCCAAATCCCACCACATTCCCAAAGAAAAGCAACTTTCCAGATGTCTGCAATTTGAAATATTCCAGTTCCCCACTCAAATTCCGATGGAACAACAGCATCCCTAGTGTCAGGAATTGGGAATCCTCCAGCTTCCTGAAAAAAATTCCCATGGAATCATGGGATTCCAGGTGTGAGGAATTGAGAATGCCCCATACAGCCTCCCAGATTCCCACCACATTCCCATGGAATAACAACATTCCAGATTTCAGGAACTGAGAATCATCCTCTTCCCCTCCCAAATTCCCATGGAAACATTGCATTCGGTTTTTCTGCAATTTGGAACCCCCCAGAAGCTGTCCCAAAATCCCACCAAATTCCCATGCAATAGCGGCATTCCAAGTATCAGGAATTTAGGATACCCCATTTCCGCATCCAAATTCCCATAGAATAACGGCCTTCCGGCTATCAGGAATTTCAAATCGTCCATACGGTCTCCCAAATTCCCATAGAATAACGCATACCCAAGCATGGGGAATTGAGTTTCATCTAGTTCCATACCCCAATTCCCATGGAATAACAGCATTCTGGGAGCTGAGGACTTGGAATCTGCCTATTTCCCTCCCAAATGTTTAGGGAATAATGGCATTCTGGGCATTGGGAAGGTTGAATCGTCATGTTGCCCTTGCAAATTCCCATGAAATAACCAATTTAATGTGTTGGGAATTTCGAATGCTCCAGTTCCTCGCCCAAATTCCAATCAACCTGTAACGAAATCATGACACTATGTGTGTGCGAAATTTAGAATCCTCCACTTCCCCTTCCAAATTCCCAACAAAACCAGGGAATAAGAGCAGTTCACTCATTGCTAATTTCAACTCCTCCTCTTCCTCTCCCAAATTTCCACCAAACTCGAATGGAAGAACGGCATTATAAGTGTGGGAAATTTAGAATCCTCCACTTCCCCTTCCAAATTCCCATAGAATAGCTGCATTCCGGGCATGGGGATTTTCAAAACATCCATATGCCCACTTAAATTCCCACGACAACCTCGGAAAAACAGCATTCATGGTGTTGGGAATATGGTATCCGCCATTTGCACTATCCAATTCCCAGCAAAACCATGCAATTACAGCACTCTGGGCATTGGGAATTTGGAATCCTCCGGTTCCACTCCCAAATTCCAATAGAATAACAGCCTTGCAGGCATGGGGATGTTGGAATCCTCGAGTTCCCTTCCAAAAAGCCCATGGAATAACGACATTCTGGGTATTGAGAATTGACAATTTGCCCATTTCCCTCCCAGATCCCTAGGGAGTAAGACACTTCCGGGTGTCACGTATTTCGAATCCTTCAAATCCGCACCATAACAGCCATGGAATAACAGAATTCCAGGTGTCAGGAATTGAGCATCCTCCACTTCCCCTTCGAATTTCCCATGGAATCATGGCATTCTGGCTGTTGGCACTTTAGAATCTCCCATACAGCCTCCCAAATACCCAGGAAATTCACAAGGAATAACAGAATTCCAGATATCAGGAATGTATTATCCGCCAGCTCTCCACGCAATTTCCCATGGAATCATGGCATTGCTGGTGCAGGGAATCTTGACTCCTGCAGTTATCCTCCCAAATCGCCATAGAAAAATGGCATTCTGCGTGTTGGGAATTAACAATCCCCCAGAAACCCACCCCAAATCCCACCACATTCCCAAAGAAAAGCAACTTTCCAGATGTCTGCAATTTGAAATATTCCAGTTCCCCACTCAAATTCCGATGGAACAACAGCATCCCTAGTGTCAGGAATTGGGAATCCTCCAGCTTCCTGAAAAAAATTCCCATGGAATCATGGGATTCCAGGTGTGAGGAATTGAGAATGCCCCATACAGCCTCCCAGATTCCCACCACATTCCCATGGAATAACAACATTCCAGATTTCAGGAACTGAGAATCATCCTCTTCCCCTCCCAAATTCCCATGGAAACATTGCATTCGGTTTTTCTGCAATTTGGAACCCCCCAGAAGCTGTCCCAAAATCCCACCAAATTCCCATGCAATAGCGGCATTCCAAGTATCAGGAATTTAGGATACCCCATTTCCGCATCCAAATTCCCATAGAATAACGGCCTTCCGGCTATCAGGAATTTTGAATCGTCCATACGGTCTCCCAAATTCCCATGGAATAACGCATACCCAAGCATGGGGAATTGAGTTTCATCTAGTTCCATACCCCAATTCCCATGGAATAACAGCATTCTGGGAGCTGAGGACTTGGAATCTGCCTATTTCCCTCCCAAATGTTTAGGGAATAATGGCATTCTGGGCATTGGGAAGGTTGAATCCTCATGTTGCCCTTGCAAATTCCCATGAAATAACGAATTTAATGTCTTGGGAATTTCGAATGCTCCAGTTCCTCGCCCAAATTCCAATCAACCTGTAACGAAATCATGACACTATGTGTGTGCGAAATTTAGAATCCTCCACTTCCCCTTCCAAATTCCCAACAAAACCAGGGAATAAGAGCAGTTCACTCATTGCTAATTTCAACTCCTCCTCTTCCTCTCCCAAATTTCCACCAAACTCGAATGGAAGAACGGCATTTTGTGTGTGCGAAATTTAGAATCCTCCACTTCCCCTTCCAAATTCCCATAGAATTGCTGCATTCCGGGTATGGGGATTTTCAAAACATCCATATGCCCACTTAAATTCCCACGACAACCTCGGAAAAACAGCATTCATGGTGTTGGGAATATGGTATCCGCCATTTGCACTATCCAATTCCCAGCAAAACCATGCAATGACAGCACTCTGGGCATTGGGAATTTGGAATCCTCCGGTTCCACTCCCAAATTCCAATAGAATAACAGCCTTGCAGGCATGGGGATATTGGAATCCTCGAGTTCCCTTCCAAAAAGCCCATGGAATAACGACATTCTGGGTATTGAGAATTGACAATTTGCCCATTTCCCTCCCAGATCCCTAGGGAGTAAGACACTTCCGGGTGTCACGTATTTCGAATCCTTCAAATCCGCACCATAACAGCCATGGAATAACAGAATTCCAGGTGTCAGGAATTGAGCATCCTCCACTTCCCCTTCGAATTTCCCATGGAATCATGGCATTCTGGCTGTTGGCACTTTAGAATCTCCCATACAGCCTCCCAAATACCCAGGAAATTCACAAGGAATAACAGAATTCCAGATATCAGGAATCTATTATCCGCCAGCTCTCCACGCAATTTCCCATGGAATCATGGCATTGCTGGTGCAGGGAATCTTGACTCCTCCAGTTATCCTCCCAAATCGCCATAGAAAAATGGCATTCTGCGTGTTGGGAATTAACAATCCCCCAGAAACCCACCCCAAATCCCACCACATTCCCAAAGAAAAGCAACTTTCCAGATGTCTGCAATTTGAAATATTCCAGTTCCCCACTCAAATTCCGATGGAACAACAGCATCCCTAGTGTCAGGAATTGGGAATCCTCCAGCTTCCTGAAAAAAATTCCCATGGAATCATGGGATTCCAGGTGTGAGGAATTGAGAATGCCCCATACAGCCTCCCAGATTCCCACCACATTCCCATGGAATAACAACATTCCAGATTTCAGGAACTGAGAATCATCCTCTTCCCCTCCCAAATTCCCATGGAAACATTGCATTCGGTTTTTCTGCAATTTGGAACCCCCCAGAAGCTGTCCCAAAATCCCACCAAATTCCCATGCAATAGCGGCATTCCAAGTATCAGGAATTTAGGATACCCCATTTCCGCATCCAAATTCCCATAGAATAACGGCCTTCCGGCTATCAGGAATTTTGAATCGTCCATACGGTCTCCCAAATTCCCATGGAATAACGCATACCCAAGCATGGGGAATTGAGTTTCATCTAGTTCCATACCCCAATTCCCATGGAATAACAGCATTCTGGGAGCGGAGGACTTGGAATCTGCCTATTTCCCTCCCAAATGTTTAGGGAATAATGGCATTCTGGGCATTGGGAAGGTTGAATCGTCATGTTGCCCTTGCAAATTCCCATGAAATAACCAATTTAATGTGTTGGGAATTTCGAATGCTCCAGTTCCTCGCCCAAATTCCAATCAACCTGTAACGAAATCATGACACTATGTGTGTGCGAAATTTAGAATCCTCCACTTCCCCTTCCAAATTCCCAACAAAACCAGGGAATAAGAGCAGTTCACTCATTGCTAATTTCAACTCCTCCTCTTCCTCTCCCAAATTTCCACCAAACTCGAATGGAAGAACGGCATTTTGTGTGTGCGAAATTTAGAATCCTCCACTTCCCCTTCCAAATTCCCATAGAATAGCTGCATTCCGGGCATGGGGATTTTCAAAACATCCATATGCCCACTTAAATTCCCACGACAACCTAGGAAAAACAGCATTCATGGTGTTGGGAATATGGTATCCGCCATTTGCACTATCCAATTCCCAGCAAAACCATGCAATTACAGCACTCTGGGCATTGGGAATTTGGAATCCTCCGGTTCCACTCCCAAATTCCAATAGAATAACAGCCTTGCAGGCATGGGGATATTGGAATCCTCGAGTTCCCTTCCAAAAAGCCCATGGAATAACGACATTCTGGGTATTGAGAATTGACAATTTGCCCATTTCCCTCCCAGATCCCTAGGGAGTAAGACACTTCCGGGTGTCACGTATTTCGAATCCTTCAAATCCGCACCATAACAGCCATGGAATAACAGAATTCCAGGTGTCAGGAATTGAGCATCCTCCACTTCCCCTTCGAATTTCCCATGGAATCATGGCATTCTGGCTGTTGGCACTTTAGAATCTCCCATACAGCCTCCCAAATACCCAGGAAATTCACAAGGAATAACAGAATTCCAGATATCAGGAATCTATTATCCGCCAGCTCTCCACGCAATTTCCCATGGAATCATGGCATTGCTGGTGCAGGGAATCTTGACTCCTGCAGTTATCCTCCCAAATCGCCATAGAAAAATGGCATTCTGCGTGTTGGGAATTAACAATCCCCCAGAAACCCACCCCAAATCCCACCACATTCCCAAAGAAAAGCAACTTTCCAGATGTCTGCAATTTGAAATATTCCAGTTCCCCACTCAAATTCCGATGGAACAACAGCATCCCTAGTGTCAGGAATTGGGAATCCTCCAGCTTCCTGAAAAAAATTCCCATGGAATCATGGGATTCCAGGTGTGAGGAATTGAGAATGCCCCATACAGCCTCCCAGATTCCCACCACATTCCCATGGAATAACAACATTCCAGATTTCAGGAACTGAGAATCATCCTCTTCCCCTCCCAAATTCCCATGGAAACATTGCATTCGGTTTTTCTGCAATTTGGAACCCCCCAGAAGCTGTCCCAAAATCCCACCAAATTCCCATGCAATAGCGGCATTCCAAGTATCAGGAATTTAGGATACCCCATTTCCGCATCCAAATTCCCATAGAATAACGGCCTTCCGGCTATCAGGAATTTTGAATCGTCCATACGGTCTCCCAAATTCCCATGGAATAACGCATACCCAAGCATGGGGAATTGAGTTTCATCTAGTTCCATACCCCAATTCCCATGGAATAACAGCATTCTGGGAGCTGAGGACTTGGAATCTGCCTATTTCCCTCCCAAATGTTTAGGGAATAATGGCATTCTGGGCATTGGGAAGGTTGAATCCTCATGTTGCCCTTGCAAATTCCCATGAAATAACGAATTTAATGTGTTGGGAATTTCGAATGCTCCAGTTCCTCGCCCAAATTCCAATCAACCTGTAACGAAATCATGACACTATGTGTGTGCGAAATTTAGAATCCTCCACTTCCCCTTCCAAATTCCCAACAAAACCAGGGAATAAGAGCAGTTCACTCATTGCTAATTTCAACTCCTCCTCTTCCTCTCCCAAATTTCCACCAAACTCGAATGGAAGAACGGCATTTTGTGTGTGCGAAATTTAGAATCCTCCACTTCCCCTTCCAAATTCCCATAGAATTGCTGCATTCCGGGTATGGGGATTTTCAAAACATCCATATGCCCACTTAAATTCCCACGACAACCTCGGAAAAACAGCATTCATGGTGTTGGGAATATGGTATCCGCCATTTGCACTATCCAATTCCCAGCAAAACCATGCAATTACAGCACTCTGGGCATTGGGAATTTGGAATCCTCCGGTTCCACTCCCAAATTCCAATAGAATAACAGCCTTGCAGGCATGGGGATATTGGAATCCTCGAGTTCCCTTCCAAAAAGCCCATGGAATAACGACATTCTGGGTATTGAGAATTGAGAATTTGCCCATTTCCCTCCCAGATCCCTAGGGAGTAAGACACTTCCGGGTGTCACGTATTTCGAATCCTTCAAATCCGCACCATAACAGCCATGGAATAACAGAATTCCAGGTGTCAGGAATTGAGCATCCTCCACTTCCCCTTCGAATTTCCCATGGAATCATGGCATTCTGGCTGTTGGCACTTTAGAATCTCCCATACAGCCTCCCAAATACCCAGGAAATTCACAAGGAATAACAGAATTCCAGATATCAGGAATCTATTATCCGCCAGCTCTCCACGCAATTTCCCATGGAATCATGGCATTGCTGGTGCAGGGAATCTTGACTCCTCCAGTTATCCTCCCAAATCGCCATAGAAAAATGGCATTCTGCGTGTTGGGAATTAACAATCCCCCAGAAACCCACCCCAAATCCCACCACATTCCCAAAGAAAAGCAACTTTCCAGATGTCTGCAATTTGAAATATTCCAGTTCCCCACTCAAATTCCGATGGAACAACAGCATCCCTAGTGTCAGGAATTGGGAATCCTCCAGCTTCCTGAAAAAAATTCCCATGGAATCATGGGATTCCAGGTGTGAGGAATTGAGAATGCCCCATACAGCCTCCCAGATTCCCACCACATTCCCATGGAATAACAACATTCCAGATTTCAGGAACTGAGAATCATCCTCTTCCCCTCCCAAATTCCCATGGAAACATTGCATTCGGTTTTTCTGCAATTTGGAACCCCCCAGAAGCTGTCCCAAAATCCCACCAAATTCCCATGCAATAGCGGCATTCCAAGTATCAGGAATTTAGGATACCCCATTTCCGCATCCAAATTCCCATAGAATAACGGCCTTCCGGCTATCAGGAATTTTGAATCGTCCATACGGTCTCCCAAATTCCCATGGAATAACGCATACCCAAGCATGGGGAATTGAGTTTCATCTAGTTCCATACCCCAATTCCCATGGAATAACAGCATTCTGGGAGCGGAGGACTTGGAATCTGCCTATTTCCCTCCCAAATGTTTAGGGAATAATGGCATTCTGGGCATTGGGAAGGTTGAATCGTCATGTTGCCCTTGCAAATTCCCATGAAATAACCAATTTAATGTGTTGGGAATTTCGAATGCTCCAGTTCCTCGCCCAAATTCCAATCAACCTGTAACGAAATCATGACACTATGTGTGTGCGAAATTTAGAATCCTCCACTTCCCCTTCCAAATTCCCAACAAAACCAGGGAATAAGAGCAGTTCACTCATTGCTAATTTCAACTCCTCCTCTTCCTCTCCCAAATTTCCACCAAACTCGAATGGAAGAACGGCATTTTGTGTGTGCGAAATTTAGAATCCTCCACTTCCCCTTCCAAATTCCCATAGAATTGCTGCATTCCGGGCATGGGGATTTTCAAAACATCCATATGCCCACTTAAATTCCCACGACAACCTAGGAAAAACAGCATTCATGGTGTTGGGAATATGGTATCCGCCATTTGCACTATCCAATTCCCAGCAAAACCATGCAATTACAGCACTCTGGGCATTGGGAATTTGGAATCCTCCGGTTCCACTCCCAAATTCCAATAGAATAACAGCCTTGCAGGCATGGGGATATTGGAATCCTCGAGTTCCCTTCCAAAAAGCCCATGGAATAATGACATTCTGGGTATTGAGAATTGAGAATTTGCCCATTTCCCTCCCAGATCCCTAGGGAGTAAGACACTTCCGGGTGTCACGTATTTCGAATCCTTCAAATCCGCACCATAACAGCCATGGAATAACAGAATTCCAGGTGTCAGGAATTGAGCATCCTCCACTTCCCCTTCGAATTTCCCATGGAATCATGTCATTCTGGCTGTTGGCACTTTAGAATCTCCCATACAGCCTCCCAAATACCCAGGAAATTCACAAGGAATAACAGAATTCCAGATATCAGGAATCTATTATCCGCCAGCTCTCCACGCAATTTCCCATGGAATCATGGCATTCCTGGTGCAGGGAATCTTGACTCCTCCAGTTATCCTCCCAAATCGCCATAGAAAAATGGCATTCTGCGTGTTGGGAATTAACAATCCCCCAGAAACCCACCCCAAATCCCACCACATTCCCAAAGAAAAGCAACTTTCCAGATGTCTGCAATTTGAAATATTCCAGTTCCCCACTCAAATTCCGATGGAACAACAGCATCCCTAGTGTCAGGAATTGGGAATCCTCCAGCTTCCTGAAAAAAATTCCCATGGAATCATGGGATTCCAGGTGTGAGGAATTGAGAATGCCCCGTACAGCCTCCCAGATTCCCACCACATTCCCATGGAATAACAACATTCCAGATTTCAGGAACTGAGAATCATCCTCTTCCCCTCCCAAATTCCCATGGAAACATTGCATTCGGTTTTTCTGCAATTTGGAACCCCCCAGAAGCTGTCCCAAAATCCCACCAAATTCCCATGCAATAGCGGCATTCCAAGTATCAGGAATTTAGGATACCCCATTTCCGCATCCAAATTCCCATAGAATAACGGCCTTCCGGCTATCAGGAATTTTGAATCGTCCATACGGTCTCCCAAATTCCCATGGAATAACGCATACCCAAGCATGGGGAATTGAGTTTCATCTAGTTCCATACCCCAATTCCCATGGAATAACAGCATTCTGGGAGCTGAGGACTTGGAATCTGCCTATTTCCCTCCCAAATGTTTAGGGAATAATGGCATTCTGGGCATTGGGAAGGTTGAATCGTCATGTTGCCCTTGCAAATTCCCATGAAATAACCAATTTAATGTGTTGGGAATTTCGAATGCTCCAGTTCCTCGCCCAAATTCCAATCAACCTGTAACGAAATCATGACACTATGTGTGTGCGAAATTTAGAATCCTCCACTTCCCCTTCCAAATTCCCAACAAAACCAGGGAATAAGAGCAGTTCACTCATTGCTAATTTCAACTCCTCCTCTTCCTCTCCCAAATTTCCACCAAACTCGAATGGAAGAACGGCATTTTGTGTGTGCGAAATTTAGAATCCTCCACTTCCCCTTCCAAATTCCCATAGAATAGCTGCATTCCGGGCATGGGGATTTTCAAAACATCCATATGCCCACTTAAATTCCCACGACAACCTCGGAAAAACAGCATTCATGGTGTTGGGAATATGGTATCCGCCATTTGCACTATCCAATTCCCAGCAAAACCATGCAATTACAGCACTCTGGGCATTGGGAATTTGGAATCCTCCGGTTCCACTCCCAAATTCCAATAGAATAACAGCCTTGCAGGCATGGGGATATTGGAATCCTCGAGTTCCCTTCCAAAAAGCCCATGGAATAACGACATTCTGGGTATTGAGAATTGAGAATTTGCCCATTTCCCTCCCAGATCCCTAGGGAGTAAGACACTTCCGGGTGTCACGTATTTCGAATCCTTCAAATCCGCACCATAACAGCCATGGAATAACAGAATTCCAGGTGTCAGGAATTGAGCATCCTCCACTTCCCCTTCGAATTTCGCATGGAATCATGTCATTCTGGCTGTTGGCACTTTAGAATCTCCCATACAGCCTCCCAAATACCCAGGAAATTCACAAGGAATAACAGAATTCCAGATATCAGGAATCTATTATCCGCCAGCTCTCCACGCAATTTCCCATGGAATCATGGCATTGCTGGTGCAGGGAATCTTGACTCCTCCAGTTATCCTCCCAAATCGCCATAGAAAAATGGCATTCTGCGTGTTGGGAATTAACAATCCCCCAGAAACCCACCCCAAATCCCACCACATTCCCAAAGAAAAGCAACTTTCCAGATGTCTGCAATTTGAAATATTCCAGTTCCCCACTCAAATTCCGATGGAACAACAGCATCCCAAGTGTCAGGAATTGGGAATCCTCCAGCTTCCTGAAAAAAATTCCCATGGAATCATGGGATTCCAGGTGTGAGGAATTGAGAATGCCCCGTACAGCCTCCCAGATTCCCACCACATTCCCATGGAATAACAACATTCCAGATTTCACGAACTGAGAATCATCCTCTTCCCCTCCCAAATTCCCATGGAAACATTGCATTCGGTTTTTCTGCAATTTGGAACCCCCCAGAAGCTGTCCCAAAATCCCACCAAATTCCCATGCAATAGCGGCATTCCAAGTATCAGGAATTTAGGATACCCCATTTCCGCATCCAAATTCCCATAGAATAACGGCCTTCCGGCTATCAGGAATTTCGAATCGTCCATACGGTCTCCCAAATTCCCATAGAATAACGCATACCCAAGCATGGGGAATTGAGTTTCATCTAGTTCCATACCCCAATTCCCATGGAATAACAGCATTCTGGGAGCTGAGGACTTGGAATCTGCCTATTTCCCTCCCAAATGTTTAGGGAATAATGGCATTCTGGGCATTGGGAAGGTTGAATCGTCATGTTGCCCTTGCAAATTCCCATGAAATAACCAATTTAATGTGTTGGGAATTTCGAATGCTCCAGTTCCTCGCCCAAATTCCAATCAACCTGTAACGAAATCATGACACTATGTGTGTGCGAAATTTAGAATCCTCCACTTCCCCTTCCAAATTCCCAACAAAACCAGGGAATAAGAGCAGTTCACTCATTGCTAATTTCAACTCCTCCTCTTCCTCTCCCAAATTTCCACCAAACTCGAATGGAAGAACGGCATTTTGTGTGTGCGAAATTTAGAATCCTCCACTTCCCCTTCCAAATTCCCATAGAATAGCTGCATTCCGGGCATGGGGATTTTCAAAACATCCATAAGCCCACTTAAATTCCCACGACAACCTAGGAAAAACAGCATTCATGGTGTTGGGAATATGGTATCCGCCATTTGCACTATCCAATTCCCAGCAAAACCATGCAATTACAGCACTCTGGGCATTGGGAATTTGGAATCCTCCGGTTCCACTCCCAAATTCCAATAGAATAACAGCCTTGCAGGCATGGGGATATTGGAATCCTCGAGTTCCCTTCCAAAAAGCCCATGGAATAACGACATTCTGGGTATTGAGAATTGAGAATTTGCCCATTTCCCTCCCAGATCCCTAGGGAGTAAGACACTTCCGGGTGTCACGTATTTCGAATCCTTCAAATCCGCACCATAACAGCCATGGAATAACAGAATTCCAGGTGTCAGGAATTGAGCATCCTCCACTTCCCCTTCGAATTTCGCATGGAATCATGTCATTCTGGCTGTTGGCACTTTAGAATCTCCCATACAGCCTCCCAAATACCCAGGAAATTCACAAGGAATAACAGAATTCCAGATATCAGGAATCTATTATCCGCCAGCTCTCCACGCAATTTCCCATGGAATCATGGCATTCCTGGTGCATGGAATCTTGACTCCTCCAGTTATCCTCCCAAATCGCCATAGAAAAATGGCATTCTGCGTGTTGGGAATTAACAATCCCCCAGAAACCCACCCCAAATCCCACCACATTCCCAAAGAAAATCAACTTTCCAGATGTCTGCAATTTGAAATATTCCAGTTCCCCACTCAAATTCCGATGGAACAACAGCATCCCAAGTGTCAGGAATTGGGAATCCTCCAGCTTCCTGAAAAAAATTCCCATGGAATCATGGGATTCCAGGTGTGAGGAATTGAGAATGCCCCGTACAGCCTCCCAGATTCCCACCACATTCCCATGGAATAACAACATTCCAGATTTCAGGAACTGAGAATCATCCTCTTCCCCTCCCAAATTCCCATGGAAACATTGCATTCGGTTTTTCTGCAATTTGGAACCCCCCAGAAGCTGTCCCAAAATCCCACCAAATTCCCATGCAATAGCGGCATTCCAAGTATCAGGAATTTAGGATACCCCATTTCCGCATCCAAATTCCCATAGAATAACGGCCTTCCGGCTATCAGGAATTTCGAATCGTCCATACGGTCTCCCAAATTCCCATAGAATAACGCATACCCAAGCATGGGGAATTGAGTTTCATCTAGTTCCATACCCCAATTCCCATGGAATAACAGCATTCTGGGAGCTGAGGACTTGGAATCTGCCTATTTCCCTCCCAAATGTTTAGGGAATAATGGCATTCTGGGCATTGGGAAGGTTGAATCGTCATGTTGCCCTTGCAAATTCCCATGAAATAACCAATTTAATGTGTTGGGAATTTCGAATGCTCCAGTTCCTCGCCCAAATTCCAATCAACCTGTAACGAAATCATGACACTATGTGTGTGCGAAATTTAGAATCCTCCACTTCCCCTTCCAAATTCCCAACAAAACCAGGGAATAAGAGCAGTTCACTCATTGCTAATTTCAACTCCTCCTCTTCCTCTCCCAAATTTCCACCAAACTCGAATGGAAGAACGGCATTTTGTGTGTGCGAAATTTAGAATCCTCCACTTCCCCTTCCAAATTCCCATAGAATAGCTGCATTCCGGGCATGGGGATTTTCAAAACATCCATATGCCCACTTAAATTCCCACGACAACCTAGGAAAAACAGCATTCATGGTGTTGGGAATATGGTATCCGCCATTTGCACTATCCAATTCCCAGCAAAACCATGCAATTACAGCACTCTGGGCATTGGGAATTTGGAATCCTCCGGTTCCACTCCCAAATTCCAATAGAATAACAGCCTTGCAGGCATGGGGATATTGGAATCCTCGAGTTCCCTTCCAAAAAGCCCATGGAATAACGACATTCTGGGTATTGAGAATTGAGAATTTGCCCATTTCCCTCCCAGATCCCTAGGGAGTAAGACACTTCCGGGTGTCACGTATTTCGAATCCTTCAAATCCGCACCATAACAGCCATGGAATAACAGAATTCCAGGTGTCAGGAATTGAGCATCCTCCACTTCCCCTTCGAATTTCCCATGGAATCATGGCATTCTGGCTGTTGGCACTTTAGAATCTCCCATACAGCCTCCCAAATACCCAGGAAATTCACAAGGAATAACAGAATTCCAGATATCAGGAATCTATTATCCGCCAGCTCTCCACGCAATTTCCCATGGAATCATGGCATTCCTGGTGCAGGGAATCTTGACTCCTCCAGTTATCCTCCCAAATCGCCATAGAAAAATGGCATTCTGCCTGTTGGGAATTAACAATCCCCCAGAAACCCACCCCAAATCCCACCACATTCCCAAAGAAAAGCAACTTTCCAGATGTCTGCAATTTGAAATATTCCAGTTCCCCACTCAAATTCCGATGGAACAACAGCATCCCAAGTGTCAGGAATTGGGAACGCTCCAGCTCCCTGAAAAAAATTCCCATGGAATCATGGGATTCCAGGTGTGAGGAATTGAGAATGCCCCGTACAGCCTCCCAGATTCCCACCACATTCCCATGGAAAAACAACATTCCAGATTTCACGAACTGAGAATCATCCTCTTCCCCTCCCAAATTCCCATGGAAACATTGCATTCGGTTTTTCTGCAATTTGGAACCCCCCAGAAGCTGTCCCAAAATCCCACCAAATTCCCATGCAATAGCGGCATTCCAAGTATCAGGAATTTAGGATACCCCATTTCCGCATCCAAATTCCCATAGAATAACGGCCTTCCGGCTATCAGGAATTTCAAATCGTCCATACGGTCTCCCAAATTCCCATAGAATAACGCATACCCAAGCATGGGGAATTGAGTTTCATCTAGTTCCATACCCCAATTCCCATGGAATAACAGCATTCTGGGAGCTGAGGACTTGGAATCTGCCTATTTCCCTCCCAAATGTTTAGGGAATAATGGCATTCTGGGCATTGGGAAGGTTGAATCGTCATGTTGCCCTTGCAAATTCCCATGAAATAACCAATTTAATGTGTTGGGAATTTCGAATGCTCCAGTTCCTCGCCCAAATTCCAATCAACCTGTAACGAAATCATGACACTATGTGTGTGCGAAATTTAGAATCCTCCACTTCCCCTTCCAAATTCCCAACAAAACCAGGGAATAAGAGCAGTTCACTCATTGCTAATTTCAACTCCTCCTCTTCCTCTCCCAAATTTCCACCAAACTCGAATGGAAGAACGGCATTTTGTGTGTGCGAAATTTAGAATCCTCCACTTCCCCTTCCAAATTCCCATAGAATAGCTGCATTCCGGGCATGGGGATTTTCAAAACATCCATATGCCCACTTAAATTCCCACGACAACCTCGGAAAAACAGCATTCATGGTGTTGGGAATATGGTATCCGCCATTTGCACTATCCAATTCCCAGCAAAACCATGCAATTACAGCACTCTGGGCATTGGGAATTTGGAATCCTCCGGTTCCACTCCCAAATTCCAATAGAATAACAGCCTTGCAGGCATGGGGATATTGGAATCCTCGAGTTCCCTTCCAAAAAGCCCATGGAATAACGACATTCTGGGTATTGAGAATTGACAATTTGCCCATTTCCCTCCCAGATCCCTAGGGAGTAAGACACTTCCGGGTGTCACGTATTTCGAATCCTTCAAATCCGCACCATAACAGCCATGGAATAACAGAATTCCAGGTGTCAGGAATTGAGCATCCTCCACTTCCCCTTCGAATTTCCCATGGAATCATGGCATTCTGGCTGTTGGCACTTTAGAATCTCCCATACAGCCTCCCAAATACCCAGGAAATTCACAAGGAATAACAGAATTCCAGATATCAGGAATCTATTATCCGCCAGCTCTCCACGCAATTTCCCATGGAATCATGGCATTGCTGGTGCAGGGAATCTTGACTCCTCCAGTTATCCTCCCAAATCGCCATAGAAAAATGGCATTCTGCCTGTTGGGAATTAACAATCCCCCAGAAACCCACCCCAAATCCCACCACATTCCCAAAGAAAAGCAACTTTCCAGATGTCTGCATTTTGAAATATTCCAGTTCCCCACTCAAATTCCGATGGAACAACAGCATCCCAAGTGTCAGGAATTGGGAACGCTCCAGCTCCCTGAAAAAAATTCCCATGGAATCATGGGATTCCAGGTGTGAGGAATTGAGAATGCCCCGTACAGCCTCCCAGATTCCCACCACATTCCCATGGAAAAACAACATTCCAGATTTCACGAACTGAGAATCATCCTCTTCCCCTCCCAAATTCCCATGGAAACATTGCATTCGGTTTTTCTGCAATTTGGAACCCCCCAGAAGCTGTCCCAAAATCCCACCAAATTCCCATGCAATAGCGGCATTCCAAGTATCAGGAATTTAGGATACCCCATTTCCGCATCCAAATTCCCATAGAATAACGGCCTTCCGGCTATCAGGAATTTCAAATCGTCCATACGGTCTCCCAAATTCCCATAGAATAACGCATACCCAAGCATGGGGAATTGAGTTTCATCTAGTTCCATACCCCAATTCCCATGGAATAACAGCATTCTGGGAGCTGAGGACTTGGAATCTGCCTATTTCCCTCCCAAATGTTTAGGGAATAATGGCATTCTGGGCATTGGGAAGGTTGAATCGTCATGTTGCCCTTGCAAATTCCCATGAAATAACGAATTTAATGTGTTGGGAATTTCGAATGCTCCAGTTCCTCGCCCAAATTCCAATCAACCTGTAACGAAATCATGACACTATGTGTGTGCGAAATTTAGAATCCTCCACTTCCCCTTCCAAATTCCCAACAAAACCAGGGAATAAGAGCAGTTCACTCATTGCTAATTTCAACTCCTCCTCTTCCTCTCCCAAATTTCCACCAAACTCGAATGGAAGAACGGCATTTTGTGTGTGCGAAATTTAGAATCCTCCACTTCCCCTTCCAAATTCCCATAGAATAGCTGCATTCCGGGCATGGGGATTTTCAAAACATCCATATGCCCACTTAAATTCCCACGACAACCTCGGAAAAACAGCATTCATGGTGTTGGGAATATGGTATCCGCCATTTGCACTATCCAATTCCCAGCAAAACCATGCAATTACAGCACTCTGGGCATTGGGAATTTGGAATCCTCCGGTTCCACTCCCAAATTCCAATAGAATAACAGCCTTGCAGGCATGGGGATATTGGAATCCTCGAGTTCCCTTCCAAAAAGCCCATGGAATAACGACATTCTGGGTATTGAGAATTGACAATTTGCCCATTTCCCTCCCAGATCCCTAGGGAGTAAGACACTTCCGGGTGTCACGTATTTCGAATCCTTCAAATCCGCACCATAACAGCCATGGAATAACAGAATTCCAGGTGTCAGGAATTGAGCATCCTCCACTTCCCCTTCGAATTTCCCATGGAATCATGGCATTCTGGCTGTTGGCACTTTAGAATCTCCCATACAGCCTCCCAAATACCCAGGAAATTCACAAGGAATAACAGAATTCCAGATATCAGGAATCTATTATCCGCCAGCTCTCCACGCAATTTCCCATGGAATCATGGCATTGCTGGTGCAGGGAATCTTGACTCCTGCAGTTATCCTCCCAAATCGCCATAGAAAAATGGCATTCTGCGTGTTGGGAATTAACAATCCCCCAGAAACCCACCCCAAATCCCACCACATTCCCAAAGAAAATCAACTTTCCAGATGTCTGCAATTTGAAATATTCCAGTTCCCCACTCAAATTCCGATGGAACAACAGCATCCCAAGTGTCAGGAATTGGGAACGCTCCAGCTCCCTGAAAAAAATTCCCATGGAATCATGGGATTCCAGGTGTGAGGAATTGAGAATGCCCCGTACAGCCTCCCAGATTCCCACCACATTCCCATGGAAAAACAACATTCCAGATTTCACGAACTGAGAATCATCCTCTTCCCCTCCCAAATTCCCATGGAAACATTGCATTCGGTTTTTCTGCAATTTGGAACCCCCCAGAAGCTGTCCCAAAATCCCACCAAATTCCCATGCAATAGCGGCATTCCAAGTATCAGGAATTTAGGATACCCCATTTCCGCATCCAAATTCCCATAGAATAACGGCCTTCCGGCTATCAGGAATTTCAAATCGTCCATACGGTCTCCCAAATTCCCATAGAATAACGCATACCCAAGCATGGGGAATTGAGTTTCATCTAGTTCCATACCCCAATTCCCATGGAATAACAGCATTCTGGGAGCTGAGGACTTGGAATCTGCCTATTTCCCTCCCAAATGTTTAGGGAATAATGGCATTCTGGGCATTGGGAAGGTTGAATCGTCATGTTGCCCTTGCAAATTCCCATGAAATAACCAATTTAATGTGTTGGGAATTTCGAATGCTCCAGTTCCTCGCCCAAATTCCAATCAACCTGTAACGAAATCATGACACTATGTGTGTGCGAAATTTAGAATCCTCCACTTCCCCTTCCAAATTCCCAACAAAACCAGGGAATAAGAGCAGTTCACTCATTGCTAATTTCAACTCCTCCTCTTCCTCTCCCAAATTTCCACCAAACTCGAATGGAAGAACGGCATTTTGTGTGTGCGAAATTTAGAATCCTCCACTTCCCCTTCCAAATTCCCATAGAATAGCTGCATTCCGGGCATGGGGATTTTCAAAACATCCATATGCCCACTTAAATTCCCACGACAACCTCGGAAAAACAGCATTCATGGTGTTGGGAATATGGTATCCGCCATTTGCACTATCCAATTCCCAGCAAAACCATGCAATTACAGCACTCTGGGCATTGGGAATTTGGAATCCTCCGGTTCCACTCCCAAATTCCAATAGAATAACAGCCTTGCAGGCATGGGGATATTGGAATCCTCGAGTTCCCTTCCAAAAAGCCCATGGAATAACGACATTCTGGGTATTGAGAATTGAGAATTTGCCCATTTCCCTCCCAGATCCCTAGGGAATAAGACACTTCCGGGTGTCACGTATTTCGAATCCTTCAAATCCGCACCATAACAGCCATGGAATAACAGAATTCCAGGTGTCAGGAATTGAGCATCCTCCACTTCCCCTTCGAATTTCCCATGGAATCATGGCATTCTGGCTGTTGGCACTTTAGAATCTCCCATACAGCCTCCCAAATAACCACGAAATTCACAAGGAATAACAGAATTCCAGATATCAGGAATCTATTATCCGCCAGCTCTCCACGCAATTTCCCATGGAATCATGGCATTCCTGGTGCAGGGAATCTTGACTCCTCCAGTTATCCTCCCAAATCGCCATAGAAAAATGGCATTCTGCGTGTTGGGAATTAACAATCCCCCAGAAACCCACCCCAAATCCCACCACATTCCCAAAGAAAAGCAACTTTCCAGATGTCTGCATTTTGAAATATTCCAGTTCCCCACTCAAATTCCGATGGAACAACAGCATCCCTAGTGTCAGGAATTGGGAATCCTCCAGCTTCCTGAAAAAAATTCCCATGGAATCATGGGATTCCAGGTGTGAGGAATTGAGAATGCCCCATACAGCCTCCCAGATTCCCACCACATTCCCATGGAATAACAACATTCCAGATTTCAGGAACTGAGAATCATCCTCTTCCCCTCCCAAATTCCCATGGAAACATTGCATTCGGTTTTTCTGCAATTTGGAACCCCCCAGAAGCTGTCCCAAAATCCCACCAAATTCCCATGCAATAGCGGCATTCCAAGTATCAGGAATTTAGGATACCCCATTTCCGCATCCAAATTCCCATAGAATAACGGCCTTCCGGCTATCAGGAATTTTGAATCGTCCATACGGTCTCCCAAATTCCCATGGAATAACGCATACCCAAGCATGGGGAATTGAGTTTCATCTAGTTCCATACCCCAATTCCCATGGAATAACAGCATTCTGGGAGCTGAGGACTTGGAATCTGCCTATTTCCCTCCCAAATGTTTAGGGAATAATGGCATTCTGGGCATTGGGAAGGTTGAATCGTCATGTTGCCCTTGCAAATTCCCATGAAATAACCAATTTAATGTGTTGGGAATTTCGAATGCTCCAGTTCCTCGCCCAAATTCCAATCAACCTGTAACGAAATCATGACACTATGTGTGTGCGAAATTTAGAATCCTCCACTTCCCCTTCCAAATTCCCAACAAAACCAGGGAATAAGAGCAGTTCACTCATTGCTAATTTCAACTCCTCCTCTTCCTCTCCCAAATTTCCACCAAACTCGAATGGAAGAACGGCATTTTGTGTGTGCGAAATTTAGAATCCTCCACTTCCCCTTCCAAATTCCCATAGAATAGCTGCATTCCGGGCATGGGGATTTTCAAAACATCCATATGCCCACTTAAATTCCCACGACAACCTCGGAAAAACAGCATTCATGGTGTTGGGAATATGGTATCCGCCATTTGCACTATCCAATTCCCAGCAAAACCATGCAATTACAGCACTCTGGGCATTGGGAATTTGGAATCCTCCGGTTCCACTCCCAAATTCCAATAGAATAACAGCCTTGCAGGCATGGGGATATTGGAATCCTCGAGTTCCCTTCCAAAAAGCCCATGGAATAACGACATTCTGGGTATTGAGAATTGAGAATTTGCCCATTTCCCTCCCAGATCCCTAGGGAGTAAGACACTTCCGGGTGTCACGTATTTCGAATCCTTCAAATCCGCACCATAACAGCCATGGAATAACAGAATTCCAGGTGTCAGGAATTGAGCATCCTCCACTTCCCCTTCGAATTTCCCATGGAATCATGGCATTCTGGTTGTTGGCACTTTAGAATCTCCCATACATCCTCCCAAATACCCAGGAAATTCACAAGGAATAACAGAATTCCAGATATCAGGAATCTATTATCCGCCAGCTCTCCACGCAATTTCCCATGGAATCATGGCATTCCTGGTGCAGGGAATCTTGACTCCTCCAGTTATCCTCCCAAATCGCCATAGAAAAATGGCATTCTGCCTGTTGGGAATTAACAATCCCCCAGAAACCCACCCCAAATCCCACCACATTCCCAAAGAAAAGCAACTTTCCAGATGTCTGCAATTTGAAATATTCCAGTTCCCCACTCAAATTCCGATGGAACAACAGCATCCCAAGTGTCAGGAATTGGGAACGCTCCAGCTCCCTGAAAAAAATTCCCATGGAATCATGGGATTCCAGGTGTGAGGAATTGAGAATGCCCCGTACAGCCTCCCAGATTCCCACCACATTCCCATGGAAAAACAACATTCCAGATTTCACGAACTGAGAATCATCCTCTTCCCCTCCCAAATTCCCATGGAAACATTGCATTCGGTTTTTCTGCAATTTGGAACCCCCCAGAAGCTGTCCCAAAATCCCACCAAATTCCCATGCAATAGCGGCATTCCAAGTATCAGGAATTTAGGATACCCCATTTCCGCATCCAAATTCCCATAGAATAACGGCCTTCCGGCTATCAGGAATTTCGAATCGTCCATACGGTCTCCCAAATTCCCATAGAATAACGCATACCCAAGCATGGGGAATTGAGTTTCATCTAGTTCCATACCCCAATTCCCATGGAATAACAGCATTCTGGGAGCTGAGGACTTGGAATCTGCCTATTTCCCTCCCAAATGTTTAGGGAATAATGGCATTCTGGGCATTGGGAAGGTTGAATCCTCATGTTGCCCTTGCAAATTCCCATGAAATAACCAATTTAATGTGTTGGGAATTTCGAATGCTCCAGTTCCTCGCCCAAATTCCAATCAACCTGTAACGAAATCATGACACTATGTGTGTGCGAAATTTAGAATCCTCCACTTCCCCTTCCAAATTCCCAACAAAACCAGGGAATAAGAGCAGTTCACTCATTGCTAATTTCAACTCCTCCTCTTCCTCTCCCAAATTTCCACCAAACTCGAATGGAAGAACGGCATTATAAGTGTGGGAAATTTAGAATCCTCCACTTCCCCTTCCAAATTCCCATAGAATAGCTGCATTCCGGGCATGGGGATTTTCAAAACATCCATATGCCCACTTAAATTCCCACGACAACCTCGGAAAAACAGCATTCATGGTGTTGGGAATATGGTATCCGCCATTTGCACTATCCAATTCCCAGCAAAACCATGCAATGACAGCACTCTGGGCATTGGGAATTTGGAATCCTCCGGTTCCACTCCCAAATTCCAATAGAATAACAGCCTTGCAGGCATGGGGATATTGGAATCCTCGAGTTCCCTTCCAAAAAGCCCATGGAATAACGACATTCTGGGTATTGAGAATTGAGAATTTGCCCATTTCCCTCCCAGATCCCTAGGGAGTAAGACACTTCCGGGTGTCACGTATTTCGAATCCTTCAAATCCGCACCATAACAGCCATGGAATAACAGAATTCCAGGTGTCAGGAATTGAGCATCCTCCACTTCCCCTTCGAATTTCCCATGGAATCATGGCATTCTGGCTGTTGGCACTTTAGAATCTCCCATACAGCCTCCCAAATACCCAGGAAATTCACAAGGAATAACAGAATTCCAGATATCAGGAATCTATTATCCGCCAGCTCTCCACGCAATTTCCCATGGAATCATGGCATTGCTGGTGCAGGGAATCTTGACTCCTGCAGTTATCCTCCCAAATCGCCATAGAAAAATGGCATTCTGCGTGTTGGGAATTAACAATCCCCCAGAAACCCACCCCAAATCCCACCACATTCCCAAAGAAAAGCAACTTTCCAGATGTCTGCATTTTGAAATATTCCAGTTCCCCACTCAAATTCCGATGGAACAACAGCATCCCAAGTGTCAGGAATTGGGAATCCTCCAGCTTCCTGAAAAAAATTCCCATGGAATCATGGGATTCCAGGTGTGAGGAATTGAGAATGCCCCATACAGCCTCCCAGATTCCCACCACATTCCCATGGAATAACAACATTCCAGATTTCAGGAACTGAGAATCATCCTCTTCCCCTCCCAAATTCCCATGGAAACATTGCATTCGGTTTTTCTGCAATTTGGAACCCCCCAGAAGCTGTCCCAAAATCCCACCAAATTCCCATGCAATAGCGGCATTCCAAGTATCAGGAATTTAGGATACCCCATTTCCGCATCCAAATTCCCATAGAATAACGGCCTTCCGGCTATCAGGAATTTTGAATCGTCCATACGGTCTCCCAAATTCCCATGGAATAACGCATACCCAAGCATGGGGAATTGAGTTTCATCTAGTTCCATACCCCAATTCCCATGGAATAACAGCATTCTGGGAGCGGAGGACTTGGAATCTGCCTATTTCCCTCCCAAATGTTTAGGGAATAATGGCATTCTGGGCATTGGGAAGGTTGAATCGTCATGTTGCCCTTGCAAATTCCCATGAAATAACCAATTTAATGTGTTGGGAATTTCGAATGCTCCAGTTCCTCGCCCAAATTCCAACCAACCTGTAACGAAATCATGACACTATGTGTGTGCGAAATTTAGAATCCTCCACTTCCCCTTCCAAATTCCCAACAAAACCAGGGAATAAGAGCAGTTCACTCATTGCTAATTTCAACTCCTCCTCTTCCTCTCCCAAATTTCCACCAAACTCGAATGGAAGAACGGCATTATAAGTGTGGGAAATTTAGAATCCTCCACTTCCCCTTCCAAATTCCCATAGAATAGCTGCATTCCGGGCATGGGGATTTTCAAAACATCCATATGCCCACTTAAATTCCCACGACAACCTCGGAAAAACAGCATTCATGGTGTTGGGAATATGGTATCCGCCATTTGCACTATCCAATTCCCAGCAAAACCATGCAATGACAGCACTCTGGGCATTGGGAATTTGGAATCCTCCGGTTCCACTCCCAAATTCCAATAGAATAACAGCCTTGCAGGCATGGGGATATTGGAATCCTCGAGTTCCCTTCCAAAAAGCCCATGGAATAACGACATTCTGGGTATTGAGAATTGAGAATTTGCCCATTTCCCTCCCAGATCCCTAGGGAGTAAGACACTTCCGGGTGTCACGTATTTCGAATCCTTCAAATCCGCACCATAACAGCCATGGAATAACAGAATTCCAGGTGTCAGGAATTGAGCATCCTCCACTTCCCCTTCGAATTTCCCATGGAATCATGGCATTCTGGCTGTTGGCACTTTAGAATCTCCCATACAGCCTCCCAAATACCCAGGAAATTCACAAGGAATAACAGAATTCCAGATATCAGGAATCTATTATCCGCCAGCTCTCCACGCAATTTCCCATGGAATCATGGCATTCCTGGTGCAGGGAATCTTGACTCCTCCAGTTATCCTCCCAAATCGCCATAGAAAAATGGCATTCTGCGTGTTGGGAATTAACAATCCCCCAGAAATCCACCCCAAATCCCACCACATTCCCAAAGAAAATCAACTTTCCAGATGTCTGCAATTTGAAATATTCCGGTTCCCCACTCAAATTCCGATGGAACAACAGCATCCCAAGTGTCAGGAATTGGGAATCCTCCAGCTTCCTGAAAAAAATTCCCATGGAATCATGGGATTCCAGGTGTGAGGAATTGAGAATGCCCCGTACAGCCTCCCAGATTCCCACCACATTCCCATGGAATAACAACATTCCAGATTTCACGAACTGAGAATCATCCTCTTCCCCTCCCAAATTCCCATGGAAACATTGCATTCGGTTTTTCTGCAATTTGGAACCCCCCAGAAGCTGTCCCAAAATCCCACCAAATTCCCATGCAATAGCGGCATTCCAAGTATCAGGAATTTAGGATACCCCATTTCCGCATCCAAATTCCCATAGAATAACGGCCTTCCGGCTATCAGGAATTTCAAATCGTCCATACGGTCTCCCAAATTCCCATAGAATAACGCATACCCAAGCATGGGGAATTGAGTTTCATCTAGTTCCATACCCCAATTCCCATGGAATAACAGCATTCTGGGAGCTGAGGACTTGGAATCTGCCTATTTCCCTCCCAAATGTTTAGGGAATAATGGCATTCTGGGCATTGGGAAGGTTGAATCGTCATGTTGCCCTTGCAAATTCCCATGAAATAACCAATTTAATGTGTTGGGAATTTCGAATGCTCCAGTTCCTCGCCCAAATTCCAATCAACCTGTAACGAAATCATGACACTATGTGTGTGCGAAATTTAGAATCCTCCACTTCCCCTTCCAAATTCCCAACAAAACCAGGGAATAAGAGCAGTTCACTCATTGCTAATTTCAACTCCTCCTCTTCCTCTCCCAAATTTCCACCAAACTCGAATGGAAGAACGGCATTTTGTGTGTGCGAAATTTAGAATCCTCCACTTCCCCTTCCAAATTCCCATAGAATAGCTGCATTCCGGGCATGGGGATTTTCAAAACATCCATATGCCCACTTAAATTCCCACGACAACCTCGGAAAAACAGCATTCATGGTGTTGGGAATATGGTATCCGCCATTTGCACTATCCAATTCCCAGCAAAACCATGCAATGACAGCACTCTGGGCATTGGGAATTTGGAATCCTCCGGTTCCACTCCCAAATTCCAATAGAATAACAGCCTTGCAGGCATGGGGATATTGGAATCCTCGAGTTCCCTTCCAAAAAGCCCATGGAATAACGACATTCTGGGTATTGAGAATTGAGAATTTGCCCATTTCCCTCCCAGATCCCTAGGGAGTAAGACACTTCCGGGTGTCACGTATTTCGAATCCTTCAAATCCGCACCATAACAGCCATGGAATAACAGAATTCCAGGTGTCAGGAATTGAGCATCCTCCACTTCCCCTTCGAATTTCCCATGGAATCATGGCATTCTGGCTGTTGGCACTTTAGAATCTCCCATACAGCCTCCCAAATACCCAGGAAATTCACAAGGAATAACAGAATTCCAGATATCAGGAATCTATTATCCGCCAGCTCTCCACGCAATTTCCCATGGAATCATGGCATTCCTGGTGCAGGGAATCTTGACTCCTCCAGTTATCCTCCCAAATCGCCATAGAAAAATGGCATTCTGCGTGTTGGGAATTAACAATCCCCCAGAAATCCACCCCAAATCCCACCACATTCCCAAAGAAAATCAACTTTCCAGATGTCTGCAATTTGAAATATTCCGGTTCCCCACTCAAATTCCGATGGAACAACAGCATCCCAAGTGTCAGGAATTGGGAATCCTCCAGCTTCCTGAAAAAAATTCCCATGGAATCATGGGATTCCAGGTGTGAGGAATTGAGAATGCCCCGTACAGCCTCCCAGATTCCCACCACATTCCCATGGAATAACAACATTCCAGATTTCACGAACTGAGAATCATCCTCTTCCCCTCCCAAATTCCCATGGAAACATTGCATTCGGTTTTTCTGCAATTTGGAACCCCCCAGAAGCTGTCCCAAAATCCCACCAAATTCCCATGCAATAGCGGCATTCCAAGTATCAGGAATTTAGGATACCCCATTTCCGCATCCAAATTCCCATAGAATAACGGCCTTCCGGCTATCAGGAATTTTGAATCGTCCATACGGTCTCCCAAATTCCCATGGAATAACGCATACCCAAGCATGGGGAATTGAGTTTCATCTAGTTCCATACCCCAATTCCCATGGAATAACAGCATTCTGGGAGCTGAGGACTTGGAATCTGCCTATTTCCCTCCCAAATGTTTAGGGAATAATGGCATTCTGGGCATTGGGAAGGTTGAATCGTCATGTTGCCCTTGCAAATTCCCATGAAATAACCAATTTAATGTGTTGGGAATTTCGAATGCTCCAGTTCCTCGCCCAAATTCCAATCAACCTGTAACGAAATCATGACACTATGTGTGTGCGAAATTTAGAATCCTCCACTTCCCCTTCCAAATTCCCAACAAAACCAGGGAATAAGAGCAGTTCACTCATTGCTAATTTCAACTCCTCCTCTTCCTCTCCCAAATTTCCACCAAACTCGAATGGAAGAACGGCATTTTGTGTGTGCGAAATTTAGAATCCTCCACTTCCCCTTCCAAATTCCCATAGAATAGCTGCATTCCGGGCATGGGGATTTTCAAAACATCCATATGCCCACTTAAATTCCCACGACAACCTCGGAAAAACAGCATTCATGGTGTTGGGAATATGGTATCCGCCATTTGCACTATCCAATTCCCAGCAAAACCATGCAATTACAGCACTCTGGGCATTGGGAATTTGGAATCCTCCGGTTCCACTCCCAAATTCCAATAGAATAACAGCCTTGCAGGCATGGGGATATTGGAATCCTCGAGTTCCCTTCCAAAAAGCCCATGGAATAACGACATTCTGGGTATTGAGAATTGAGAATTTGCCCATTTCCCTCCCAGATCCCTAGGGAGTAAGACACTTCCGGGTGTCACGTATTTCGAATCCTTCAAATCCGCACCATAACAGCCATGGAATAACAGAATTCCAGGTGTCAGGAATTGAGCATCCTCCACTTCCCCTTCGAATTTCCCATGGAATCATGGCATTCTGGTTGTTGGCACTTTAGAATCTCCCATACATCCTCCCAAATACCCAGGAAATTCACAAGGAATAACAGAATTCCAGATATCAGGAATCTATTATCCGCCAGCTCTCCACGCAATTTCCCATGGAATCATGGCATTCCTGGTGCAGGGAATCTTGACTCCTCCAGTTATCCTCCCAAATCGCCATAGAAAAATGGCATTCTGCCTGTTGGGAATTAACAATCCCCCAGAAACCCACCCCAAATCCCACCACATTCCCAAAGAAAAGCAACTTTCCAGATGTCTGCAATTTGAAATATTCCAGTTCCCCACTCAAATTCCGATGGAACAACAGCATCCCAAGTGTCAGGAATTGGGAACGCTCCAGCTCCCTGAAAAAAATTCCCATGGAATCATGGGATTCCAGGTGTGAGGAATTGAGAATGCCCCGTACAGCCTCCCAGATTCCCACCACATTCCCATGGAAAAACAACATTCCAGATTTCACGAACTGAGAATCATCCTCTTCCCCTCCCAAATTCCCATGGAAACATTGCATTCGGTTTTTCTGCAATTTGGAACCCCCCAGAAGCTGTCCCAAAATCCCACCAAATTCCCATGCAATAGCGGCATTCCAAGTATCAGGAATTTAGGATACCCCATTTCCGCATCCAAATTCCCATAGAATAACGGCCTTCCGGCTATCAGGAATTTCGAATCGTCCATACGGTCTCCCAAATTCCCATAGAATAACGCATACCCAAGCATGGGGAATTGAGTTTCATCTAGTTCCATACCCCAATTCCCATGGAATAACAGCATTCTGGGAGCTGAGGACTTGGAATCTGCCTATTTCCCTCCCAAATGTTTAGGGAATAATGGCATTCTGGGCATTGGGAAGGTTGAATCCTCATGTTGCCCTTGCAAATTCCCATGAAATAACCAATTTAATGTGTTGGGAATTTCGAATGCTCCAGTTCCTCGCCCAAATTCCAATCAACCTGTAACGAAATCATGACACTATGTGTGTGCGAAATTTAGAATCCTCCACTTCCCCTTCCAAATTCCCAACAAAACCAGGGAATAAGAGCAGTTCACTCATTGCTAATTTCAACTCCTCCTCTTCCTCTCCCAAATTTCCACCAAACTCGAATGGAAGAACGGCATTATAAGTGTGGGAAATTTAGAATCCTCCACTTCCCCTTCCAAATTCCCATAGAATAGCTGCATTCCGGGCATGGGGATTTTCAAAACATCCATATGCCCACTTAAATTCCCACGACAACCTCGGAAAAACAGCATTCATGGTGTTGGGAATATGGTATCCGCCATTTGCACTATCCAATTCCCAGCAAAACCATGCAATTACAGCACTCTGGGCATTGGGAATTTGGAATCCTCCGGTTCCACTCCCAAATTCCAATAGAATAACAGCCTTGCAGGCATGGGGATATTGGAATCCTCGAGTTCCCTTCCAAAAAGCCCATGGAATAACGACATTCTGCGTATTGAGAATTGAGAATTTGCCCATTTCCCTCCCAGATCCCTAGGGAGTAAGACACTTCCGGGTGTCACGTATTTCGAATCCTTCAAATCCGCACCATAACAGCCATGGAATAACAGAATTCCAGGTGTCAGGAATTGAGCATCCTCCACTTCCCCTTCGAATTTCCCATGGAATCATGGCATTCTGGCTGTTGGCACTTTAGAATCTCCCATACAGCCTCCCAAATACCCAGGAAATTCACAAGGAATAACAGAATTCCAGATATCAGGAATGTATTATCCGCCAGCTCTCCACGCAATTTCCCATGGAATCATGGCATTGCTGGTGCAGGGAATCTTGACTCCTGCAGTTATCCTCCCAAATCGCCATAGAAAAATGGCATTCTGCGTGTTGGGAATTAACAATCCCCCAGAAACCCACCCCAAATCCCACCACATTCCCAAAGAAAAGCAACTTTCCAGATGTCTGCATTTTGAAATATTCCAGTTCCCCACTCAAATTCCGATGGAACAACAGCATCCCAAGTGTCAGGAATTGGGAATCCTCCAGCTTCCTGAAAAAAATTCCCATGGAATCATGGGATTCCAGGTGTGAGGAATTGAGAATGCCCCATACAGCCTCCCAGATTCCCACCACATTCCCATGGAATAACAACATTCCAGATTTCAGGAACTGAGAATCATCCTCTTCCCCTCCCAAATTCCCATGGAAACATTGCATTCGGTTTTTCTGCAATTTGGAACCCCCCAGAAGCTGTCCCAAAATCCCACCAAATTCCCATGCAATAGCGGCATTCCAAGTATCAGGAATTTAGGATACCCCATTTCCGCATCCAAATTCCCATAGAATAACGGCCTTCCGGCTATCAGGAATTTTGAATCGTCCATACGGTCTCCCAAATTCCCATGGAATAACGCATACCCAAGCATGGGGAATTGAGTTTCATCTAGTTCCATACCCCAATTCCCATGGAATAACAGCATTCTGGGAGCGGAGGACTTGGAATCTGCCTATTTCCCTCCCAAATGTTTAGGGAATAATGGCATTCTGGGCATTGGGAAGGTTGAATCGTCATGTTGCCCTTGCAAATTCCCATGAAATAACCAATTTAATGTGTTGGGAATTTCGAATGCTCCAGTTCCTCGCCCAAATTCCAACCAACCTGTAACGAAATCATGACACTATGTGTGTGCGAAATTTAGAATCCTCCACTTCCCCTTCCAAATTCCCAACAAAACCAGGGAATAAGAGCAGTTCACTCATTGCTAATTTCAACTCCTCCTCTTCCTCTCCCAAATTTCCACCAAACTCGAATGGAAGAACGGCATTATAAGTGTGGGAAATTTAGAATCCTCCACTTCCCCTTCCAAATTCCCATAGAATAGCTGCATTCCGGGCATGGGGATTTTCAAAACATCCATATGCCCACTTAAATTCCCACGACAACCTCGGAAAAACAGCATTCATGGTGTTGGGAATATGGTATCCGCCATTTGCACTATCCAATTCCCAGCAAAACCATGCAATGACAGCACTCTGGGCATTGGGAATTTGGAATCCTCCGGTTCCACTCCCAAATTCCAATAGAATAACAGCCTTGCAGGCATGGGGATATTGGAATCCTCGAGTTCCCTTCCAAAAAGCCCATGGAATAACGACATTCTGGGTATTGAGAATTGAGAATTTGCCCATTTCCCTCCCAGATCCCTAGGGAGTAAGACACTTCCGGGTGTCACGTATTTCGAATCCTTCAAATCCGCACCATAACAGCCATGGAATAACAGAATTCCAGGTGTCAGGAATTGAGCATCCTCCACTTCCCCTTCGAATTTCCCATGGAATCATGGCATTCTGGCTGTTGGCACTTTAGAATCTCCCATACAGCCTCCCAAATACCCAGGAAATTCACAAGGAATAACAGAATTCCAGATATCAGGAATCTATTATCCGCCAGCTCTCCACGCAATTTCCCATGGAATCATGGCATTCCTGGTGCAGGGAATCTTGACTCCTCCAGTTATCCTCCCAAATCGCCATAGAAAAATGGCATTCTGCGTGTTGGGAATTAACAATCCCCCAGAAATCCACCCCAAATCCCACCACATTCCCAAAGAAAATCAACTTTCCAGATGTCTGCAATTTGAAATATTCCGGTTCCCCACTCAAATTCCGATGGAACAACAGCATCCCAAGTGTCAGGAATTGGGAATCCTCCAGCTTCCTGAAAAAAATTCCCATGGAATCATGGGATTCCAGGTGTGAGGAATTGAGAATGCCCCGTACAGCCTCCCAGATTCCCACCACATTCCCATGGAATAACAACATTCCAGATTTCACGAACTGAGAATCATCCTCTTCCCCTCCCAAATTCCCATGGAAACATTGCATTCGGTTTTTCTGCAATTTGGAACCCCCCAGAAGCTGTCCCAAAATCCCACCAAATTCCCATGCAATAGCGGCATTCCAAGTATCAGGAATTTAGGATACCCCATTTCCGCATCCAAATTCCCATAGAATAACGGCCTTCCGGCTATCAGGAATTTCAAATCGTCCATACGGTCTCCCAAATTCCCATAGAATAACGCATACCCAAGCATGGGGAATTGAGTTTCATCTAGTTCCATACCCCAATTCCCATGGAATAACAGCATTCTGGGAGCTGAGGACTTGGAATCTGCCTATTTCCCTCCCAAATGTTTAGGGAATAATGGCATTCTGGGCATTGGGAAGGTTGAATCGTCATGTTGCCCTTGCAAATTCCCATGAAATAACCAATTTAATGTGTTGGGAATTTCGAATGCTCCAGTTCCTCGCCCAAATTCCAATCAACCTGTAACGAAATCATGACACTATGTGTGTGCGAAATTTAGAATCCTCCACTTCCCCTTCCAAATTCCCAACAAAACCAGGGAATAAGAGCAGTTCACTCATTGCTAATTTCAACTCCTCCTCTTCCTCTCCCAAATTTCCACCAAACTCGAATGGAAGAACGGCATTTTGTGTGTGCGAAATTTAGAATCCTCCACTTCCCCTTCCAAATTCCCATAGAATAGCTGCATTCCGGGTATGGGGATTTTCAAAACATCCATATGCCCACTTAAATTCCCACGACAACCTCGGAAAAACAGCATTCATGGTGTTGGGAATATGGTATCCGCCATTTGCACTATCCAATTCCCAGCAAAACCATGCAATGACAGCACTCTGGGCATTGGGAATTTGGAATCCTCCGGTTCCACTCCCAAATTCCAATAGAATAACAGCCTTGCAGGCATGGGGATATTGGAATCCTCGAGTTCCCTTCCAAAAAGCCCATGGAATAACGACATTCTGGGTATTGAGAATTGAGAATTTGCCCATTTCCCTCCCAGATCCCTAGGGAGTAAGACACTTCCGGGTGTCACGTATTTCGAATCCTTCAAATCCGCACCATAACAGCCATGGAATAACAGAATTCCAGGTGTCAGGAATTGAGCATCCTCCACTTCCCCTTCGAATTTCCCATGGAATCATGGCATTCTGGCTGTTGGCACTTTAGAATCTCCCATACAGCCTCCCAAATACCCAGGAAATTCACAAGGAATAACAGAATTCCAGATATCAGGAATGTATTATCCGCCAGCTCTCCACGCAATTTCCCATGGAATCATGGCATTGCTGGTGCAGGGAATCTTGACTCCTCCAGTTATCCTCCCAAATCGCCATAGAAAAATGGCATTCTGCGTGTTGGGAATTAACAATCCCCCAGAAATCCACCCCAAATCCCACCACATTCCCAAAGAAAATCAACTTTCCAGATGTCTGCAATTTGAAATATTCCGGTTCCCCACTCAAATTCCGATGGAACAACAGCATCCCAAGTGTCAGGAATTGGGAATCCTCCAGCTTCCTGAAAAAAATTCCCATGGAATCATGGGATTCCAGGTGTGAGGAATTGAGAATGCCCCGTACAGCCTCCCAGATTCCCACCACATTCCCATGGAAAAACAACATTCCAGATTTCACGAACTGAGAATCATCCTCTTCCCCTCCCAAATTCCCATGGAAACATTGCATTCGGTTTTTCTGCAATTTGGAACCCCCCAGAAGCTGTCCCAAAATCCCACCAAATTCCCATGCAATAGCGGCATTCCAAGTATCAGGAATTTAGGATACCCCATTTCCGCATCCAAATTCCCATAGAATAACGGCCTTCCGGCTATCAGGAATTTTGAATCGTCCATACGGTCTCCCAAATTCCCATGGAATAACGCATACCCAAGCATGGGGAATTGAGTTTCATCTAGTTCCATACCCCAATTCCCATGGAATAACAGCATTCTGGGAGCTGAGGACTTGGAATCTGCCTATTTCCCTCCCAAATGTTTAGGGAATAATGGCATTCTGGGCATTGGGAAGGTTGAATCGTCATGTTGCCCTTGCAAATTCCCATGAAATAACCAATTTAATGTGTTGGGAATTTCGAATGCTCCAGTTCCTCGCCCAAATTCCAATCAACCTGTAACGAAATCATGACACTATGTGTGTGCGAAATTTAGAATCCTCCACTTCCCCTTCCAAATTCCCAACAAAACCAGGGAATAAGAGCAGTTCACTCATTGCTAATTTCAACTCCTCCTCTTCCTCTCCCAAATTTCCACCAAACTCGAATGGAAGAACGGCATTTTGTGTGTGCGAAATTTAGAATCCTCCACTTCCCCTTCCAAATTCCCATAGAATAGCTGCATTCCGGGCATGGGGATTTTCAAAACATCCATATGCCCACTTAAATTCCCACGACAACCTCGGAAAAACAGCATTCATGGTGTTGGGAATATGGTATCCGCCATTTGCACTATCCAATTCCCAGCAAAACCATGCAATTACAGCACTCTGGGCATTGGGAATTTGGAATCCTCCGGTTCCACTCCCAAATTCCAATAGAATAACAGCCTTGCAGGCATGGGGATATTGGAATCCTCGAGTTCCCTTCCAAAAAGCCCATGGAATAACGACATTCTGGGTATTGAGAATTGACAATTTGCCCATTTCCCTCCCAGATCCCTAGGGAGTAAGACACTTCCGGGTGTCACGTATTTCGAATCCTTCAAATCCGCACCATAACAGCCATGGAATAACAGAATTCCAGGTGTCAGGAATTGAGCATCCTCCACTTCCCCTTCGAATTTCCCATGGAATCATGGCATTCTGGTTGTTGGCACTTTAGAATCTCCCATACATCCTCCCAAATACCCAGGAAATTCACAAGGAATAACAGAATTCCAGATATCAGGAATCTATTATCCGCCAGCTCTCCACGCAATTTCCCATGGAATCATGGCATTCCTGGTGCAGGGAATCTTGACTCCTCCAGTTATCCTCCCAAATCGCCATAGAAAAATGGCATTCTGCCTGTTGGGAATTAACAATCCCCCAGAAACCCACCCCAAATCCCACCACATTCCCAAAGAAAAGCAACTTTCCAGATGTCTGCAATTTGAAATATTCCAGTTCCCCACTCAAATTCCGATGGAACAACAGCATCCCAAGTGTCAGGAATTGGGAACGCTCCAGCTCCCTGAAAAAAATTCCCATGGAATCATGGGATTCCAGGTGTGAGGAATTGAGAATGCCCCGTACAGCCTCCCAGATTCCCACCACATTCCCATGGAAAAACAACATTCCAGATTTCACGAACTGAGAATCATCCTCTTCCCCTCCCAAATTCCCATGGAAACATTGCATTCGGTTTTTCTGCAATTTGGAACCCCCCAGAAGCTGTCCCAAAATCCCACCAAATTCCCATGCAATAGCGGCATTCCAAGTATCAGGAATTTAGGATACCCCATTTCCGCATCCAAATTCCCATAGAATAACGGCCTTCCGGCTATCAGGAATTTCGAATCGTCCATACGGTCTCCCAAATTCCCATAGAATAACGCATACCCAAGCATGGGGAATTGAGTTTCATCTAGTTCCATACCCCAATTCCCATGGAATAACAGCATTCTGGGAGCTGAGGACTTGGAATCTGCCTATTTCCCTCCCAAATGTTTAGGGAATAATGGCATTCTGGGCATTGGGAAGGTTGAATCCTCATGTTGCCCTTGCAAATTCCCATGAAATAACCAATTTAATGTGTTGGGAATTTCGAATGCTCCAGTTCCTCGCCCAAATTCCAATCAACCTGTAACGAAATCATGACACTATGTGTGTGCGAAATTTAGAATCCTCCACTTCCCCTTCCAAATTCCCAACAAAACCAGGGAATAAGAGCAGTTCACTCATTGCTAATTTCAACTCCTCCTCTTCCTCTCCCAAATTTCCACCAAACTCGAATGGAAGAACGGCATTATAAGTGTGGGAAATTTAGAATCCTCCACTTCCCCTTCCAAATTCCCATAGAATAGCTGCATTCCGGGCATGGGGATTTTCAAAACATCCATATGCCCACTTAAATTCCCACGACAACCTCGGAAAAACAGCATTCATGGTGTTGGGAATATGGTATCCGCCATTTGCACTATCCAATTCCCAGCAAAACCATGCAATTACAGCACTCTGGGCATTGGGAATTTGGAATCCTCCGGTTCCACTCCCAAATTCCAATAGAATAACAGCCTTGCAGGCATGGGGATATTGGAATCCTCGAGTTCCCTTCCAAAAAGCCCATGGAATAACGACATTCTGGGTATTGAGAATTGAGAATTTGCCCATTTCCCTCCCAGATCCCTAGGGAGTAAGACACTTCCGGGTGTCACGTATTTCGAATCCTTCAAATCCGCACCATAACAGCCATGGAATAACAGAATTCCAGGTGTCAGGAATTGAGCATCCTCCACTTCCCCTTCGAATTTCCCATGGAATCATGGCATTCTGGCTGTTGGCACTTTAGAATCTCCCATACAGCCTCCCAAATACCCAGGAAATTCACAAGGAATAACAGAATTCCAGATATCAGGAATGTATTATCCGCCAGCTCTCCACGCAATTTCCCATGGAATCATGGCATTGCTGGTGCAGGGAATCTTGACTCCTGCAGTTATCCTCCCAAATCGCCATAGAAAAATGGCATTCTGCGTGTTGGGAATTAACAATCCCCCAGAAACCCACCCCAAATCCCACCACATTCCCAAAGAAAAGCAACTTTCCAGATGTCTGCATTTTGAAATATTCCAGTTCCCCACTCAAATTCCGATGGAACAACAGCATCCCAAGTGTCAGGAATTGGGAATCCTCCAGCTTCCTGAAAAAAATTCCCATGGAATCATGGGATTCCAGGTGTGAGGAATTGAGAATGCCCCATACAGCCTCCCAGATTCCCACCACATTCCCATGGAATAACAACATTCCAGATTTCAGGAACTGAGAATCATCCTCTTCCCCTCCCAAATTCCCATGGAAACATTGCATTCGGTTTTTCTGCAATTTGGAACCCCCCAGAAGCTGTCCCAAAATCCCACCAAATTCCCATGCAATAGCGGCATTCCAAGTATCAGGAATTTAGGATACCCCATTTCCGCATCCAAATTCCCATAGAATAACGGCCTTCCGGCTATCAGGAATTTTGAATCGTCCATACGGTCTCCCAAATTCCCATGGAATAACGCATACCCAAGCATGGGGAATTGAGTTTCATCTAGTTCCATACCCCAATTCCCATGGAATAACAGCATTCTGGGAGCGGAGGACTTGGAATCTGCCTATTTCCCTCCCAAATGTTTAGGGAATAATGGCATTCTGGGCATTGGGAAGGTTGAATCGTCATGTTGCCCTTGCAAATTCCCATGAAATAACCAATTTAATGTGTTGGGAATTTCGAATGCTCCAGTTCCTCGCCCAAATTCCAACCAACCTGTAACGAAATCATGACACTATGTGTGTGCGAAATTTAGAATCCTCCACTTCCCCTTCCAAATTCCCAACAAAACCAGGGAATAAGAGCAGTTCACTCATTGCTAATTTCAACTCCTCCTCTTCCTCTCCCAAATTTCCACCAAACTCGAATGGAAGAACGGCATTATAAGTGTGGGAAATTTAGAATCCTCCACTTCCCCTTCCAAATTCCCATAGAATAGCTGCATTCCGGGCATGGGGATTTTCAAAACATCCATATGCCCACTTAAATTCCCACGACAACCTCGGAAAAACAGCATTCATGGTGTTGGGAATATGGTATCCGCCATTTGCACTATCCAATTCCCAGCAAAACCATGCAATGACAGCACTCTGGGCATTGGGAATTTGGAATCCTCCGGTTCCACTCCCAAATTCCAATAGAATAACAGCCTTGCAGGCATGGGGATATTGGAATCCTCGAGTTCCCTTCCAAAAAGCCCATGGAATAACGACATTCTGGGTATTGAGAATTGAGAATTTGCCCATTTCCCTCCCAGATCCCTAGGGAGTAAGACACTTCCGGGTGTCACGTATTTCGAATCCTTCAAATCCGCACCATAACAGCCATGGAATAACAGAATTCCAGGTGTCAGGAATTGAGCATCCTCCACTTCCCCTTCGAATTTCCCATGGAATCATGGCATTCTGGCTGTTGGCACTTTAGAATCTCCCATACAGCCTCCCAAATACCCAGGAAATTCACAAGGAATAACAGAATTCCAGATATCAGGAATCTATTATCCGCCAGCTCTCCACGCAATTTCCCATGGAATCATGGCATTCCTGGTGCAGGGAATCTTGACTCCTCCAGTTATCCTCCCAAATCGCCATAGAAAAATGGCATTCTGCGTGTTGGGAATTAACAATCCCCCAGAAATCCACCCCAAATCCCACCACATTCCCAAAGAAAATCAACTTTCCAGATGTCTGCAATTTGAAATATTCCGGTTCCCCACTCAAATTCCGATGGAACAACAGCATCCCAAGTGTCAGGAATTGGGAATCCTCCAGCTTCCTGAAAAAAATTCCCATGGAATCATGGGATTCCAGGTGTGAGGAATTGAGAATGCCCCGTACAGCCTCCCAGATTCCCACCACATTCCCATGGAATAACAACATTCCAGATTTCACGAACTGAGAATCATCCTCTTCCCCTCCCAAATTCCCATGGAAACATTGCATTCGGTTTTTCTGCAATTTGGAACCCCCCAGAAGCTGTCCCAAAATCCCACCAAATTCCCATGCAATAGCGGCATTCCAAGTATCAGGAATTTAGGATACCCCATTTCCGCATCCAAATTCCCATAGAATAACGGCCTTCCGGCTATCAGGAATTTCAAATCGTCCATACGGTCTCCCAAATTCCCATAGAATAACGCATACCCAAGCATGGGGAATTGAGTTTCATCTAGTTCCATACCCCAATTCCCATGGAATAACAGCATTCTGGGAGCTGAGGACTTGGAATCTGCCTATTTCCCTCCCAAATGTTTAGGGAATAATGGCATTCTGGGCATTGGGAAGGTTGAATCGTCATGTTGCCCTTGCAAATTCCCATGAAATAACCAATTTAATGTGTTGGGAATTTCGAATGCTCCAGTTCCTCGCCCAAATTCCAATCAACCTGTAACGAAATCATGACACTATGTGTGTGCGAAATTTAGAATCCTCCACTTCCCCTTCCAAATTCCCAACAAAACCAGGGAATAAGAGCAGTTCACTCATTGCTAATTTCAACTCCTCCTCTTCCTCTCCCAAATTTCCACCAAACTCGAATGGAAGAACGGCATTATAAGTGTGGGAAATTTAGAATCCTCCACTTCCCCTTCCAAATTCCCATAGAATAGCTGCATTCCGGGCATGGGGATTTTCAAAACATCCATATGCCCACTTAAATTCCCACGACAACCTCGGAAAAACAGCATTCATGGTGTTGGGAATATGGTATCCGCCATTTGCACTATCCAATTCCCAGCAAAACCATGCAATTACAGCACTCTGGGCATTGGGAATTTGGAATCCTCCGGTTCCACTCCCAAATTCCAATAGAATAACAGCCTTGCAGGCATGGGGATATTGGAATCCTCGAGTTCCCTTCCAAAAAGCCCATGGAATAACGACATTCTGCGTATTGAGAATTGAGAATTTGCCCATTTCCCTCCCAGATCCCTAGGGAGTAAGACACTTCCGGGTGTCACGTATTTCGAATCCTTCAAATCCGCACCATAACAGCCATGGAATAACAGAATTCCAGGTGTCAGGAATTGAGCATCCTCCACTTCCCCTTCGAATTTCCCATGGAATCATGGCATTCTGGCTGTTGGCACTTTAGAATCTCCCATACAGCCTCCCAAATACCCAGGAAATTCACAAGGAATAACAGAATTCCAGATATCAGGAATGTATTATCCGCCAGCTCTCCACGCAATTTCCCATGGAATCATGGCATTCCTGGTGCAGGGAATCTTGACTCCTGCAGTTATCCTCCCAAATCGCCATAGAAAAATGGCATTCTGCGTGTTGGGAATTAACAATCCCCCAGAAACCCACCCCAAATCCCACCACATTCCCAAAGAAAAGCAACTTTCCAGATGTCTGCATTTTGAAATATTCCAGTTCCCCACTCAAATTCCGATGGAACAACAGCATCCCAAGTGTCAGGAATTGGGAATCCTCCAGCTTCCTGAAAAAAATTCCCATGGAATCATGGGATTCCAGGTGTGAGGAATTGAGAATGCCCCATACAGCCTCCCAGATTCCCACCACATTCCCATGGAATAACAACATTCCAGATTTCACGAACTGAGAATCATCCTCTTCCCCTCCCAAATTCCCATGGAAACATTGCATTCGGTTTTTCTGCAATTTGGAACCCCCCAGAAGCTGTCCCAAAATCCCACCAAATTCCCATGCAATAGCGGCATTCCAAGTATCAGGAATTTAGGATACCCCATTTCCGCATCCAAATTCCCATAGAATAACGGCCTTCCGGCTATCAGGAATTTTGAATCGTCCATACGGTCTCCCAAATTCCCATGGAATAACGCATACCCAAGCATGGGGAATTGAGTTTCATCTAGTTCCATACCCCAATTCCCATGGAATAACAGCATTCTGGGAGCGGAGGACTTGGAATCTGCCTATTTCCCTCCCAAATGTTTAGGGAATAATGGCATTCTGGGCATTGGGAAGGTTGAATCGTCATGTTGCCCTTGCAAATTCCCATGAAATAACCAATTTAATGTGTTGGGAATTTCGAATGCTCCAGTTCCTCGCCCAAATTCCAACCAACCTGTAACGAAATCATGACACTATGTGTGTGCGAAATTTAGAATCCTCCACTTCCCCTTCCAAATTCCCAACAAAACCAGGGAATAAGAGCAGTTCACTCATTGCTAATTTCAACTCCTCCTCTTCCTCTCCCAAATTTCCACCAAACTCGAATGGAAGAACGGCATTATAAGTGTGGGAAATTTAGAATCCTCCACTTCCCCTTCCAAATTCCCATAGAATAGCTGCATTCCGGGCATGGGGATTTTCAAAACATCCATATGCCCACTTAAATTCCCACGACAACCTCGGAAAAACAGCATTCATGGTGTTGGGAATATGGTATCCGCCATTTGCACTATCCAATTCCCAGCAAAACCATGCAATGACAGCACTCTGGGCATTGGGAATTTGGAATCCTCCGGTTCCACTCCCAAATTCCAATAGAATAACAGCCTTGCAGGCATGGGGATATTGGAATCCTCGAGTTCCCTTCCAAAAAGCCCATGGAATAACGACATTCTGGGTATTGAGAATTGAGAATTTGCCCATTTCCCTCCCAGATCCCTAGGGAGTAAGACACTTCCGGGTGTCACGTATTTCGAATCCTTCAAATCCGCACCATAACAGCCATGGAATAACAGAATTCCAGGTGTCAGGAATTGAGCATCCTCCACTTCCCCTTCGAATTTCCCATGGAATCATGGCATTCTGGCTGTTGGCACTTTAGAATCTCCCATACAGCCTCCCAAATACCCAGGAAATTCACAAGGAATAACAGAATTCCAGATATCAGGAATCTATTATCCGCCAGCTCTCCACGCAATTTCCCATGGAATCATGGCATTCCTGGTGCAGGGAATCTTGACTCCTCCAGTTATCCTCCCAAATCGCCATAGAAAAATGGCATTCTGCGTGTTGGGAATTAACAATCCCCCAGAAATCCACCCCAAATCCCACCACATTCCCAAAGAAAATCAACTTTCCAGATGTCTGCAATTTGAAATATTCCGGTTCCCCACTCAAATTCCGATGGAACAACAGCATCCCAAGTGTCAGGAATTGGGAATCCTCCAGCTTCCTGAAAAAAATTCCCATGGAATCATGGGATTCCAGGTGTGAGGAATTGAGAATGCCCCATACAGCCTCCCAGATTCCCACCACATTCCCATGGAATAACAACATTCCAGATTTCAGGAACTGAGAATCATCCTCTTCCCCTCCCAAATTCCCATGGAAACATTGCATTCGGTTTTTCTGCAATTTGGAACCCCCCAGAAGCTGTCCCAAAATCCCACCAAATTCCCATGCAATAGCGGCATTCCAAGTATCAGGAATTTAGGATACCCCATTTCCGCATCCAAATTCCCATAGAATAACGGCCTTCCGGCTATCAGGAATTTTGAATCGTCCATACGGTCTCCCAAATTCCCATGGAATAACGCATACCCAAGCATGGGGAATTGAGTTTCATCTAGTTCCATACCCCAATTCCCATGGAATAACAGCATTCTGGGAGCGGAGGACTTGGAATCTGCCTATTTCCCTCCCAAATGTTTAGGGAATAATGGCATTCTGGGCATTGGGAAGGTTGAATCGTCATGTTGCCCTTGCAAATTCCCATGAAATAACCAATTTAATGTGTTGGGAATTTCGAATGCTCCAGTTCCTCGCCCAAATTCCAACCAACCTGTAACGAAATCATGACACTATGTGTGTGCGAAATTTAGAATCCTCCACTTCCCCTTCCAAATTCCCAACAAAACCAGGGAATAAGAGCAGTTCACTCATTGCTAATTTCAACTCCTCCTCTTCCTCTCCCAAATTTCCACCAAACTCGAATGGAAGAACGGCATTATAAGTGTGGGAAATTTAGAATCCTCCACTTCCCCTTCCAAATTCCCATAGAATAGCTGCATTCCGGGCATGGGGATTTTCAAAACATCCATATGCCCACTTAAATTCCCACGACAACCTCGGAAAAACAGCATTCATGGTGTTGGGAATATGGTATCCGCCATTTGCACTATCCAATTCCCAGCAAAACCATGCAATGACAGCACTCTGGGCATTGGGAATTTGGAATCCTCCGGTTCCACTCCCAAATTCCAATAGAATAACAGCCTTGCAGGCATGGGGATATTGGAATCCTCGAGTTCCCTTCCAAAAAGCCCATGGAATAACGACATTCTGGGTATTGAGAATTGAGAATTTGCCCATTTCCCTCCCAGATCCCTAGGGAGTAAGACACTTCCGGGTGTCACGTATTTCGAATCCTTCAAATCCGCACCATAACAGCCATGGAATAACAGAATTCCAGGTGTCAGGAATTGAGCATCCTCCACTTCCCCTTCGAATTTCCCATGGAATCATGGCATTCTGGCTGTTGGCACTTTAGAATCTCCCATACAGCCTCCCAAATACCCAGGAAATTCACAAGGAATAACAGAATTCCAGATATCAGGAATCTATTATCCGCCAGCTCTCCACGCAATTTCCCATGGAATCATGGCATTCCTGGTGCAGGGAATCTTGACTCCTCCAGTTATCCTCCCAAATCGCCATAGAAAAATGGCATTCTGCGTGTTGGGAATTAACAATCCCCCAGAAATCCACCCCAAATCCCACCACATTCCCAAAGAAAATCAACTTTCCAGATGTCTGCAATTTGAAATATTCCGGTTCCCCACTCAAATTCCGATGGAACAACAGCATCCCAAGTGTCAGGAATTGGGAATCCTCCAGCTTCCTGAAAAAAATTCCCATGGAATCATGGGATTCCAGGTGTGAGGAATTGAGAATGCCCCGTACAGCCTCCCAGATTCCCACCACATTCCCATGGAATAACAACATTCCAGATTTCACGAACTGAGAATCATCCTCTTCCCCTCCCAAATTCCCATGGAAACATTGCATTCGGTTTTTCTGCAATTTGGAACCCCCCAGAAGCTGTCCCAAAATCCCACCAAATTCCCATGCAATAGCGGCATTCCAAGTATCAGGAATTTAGGATACCCCATTTCCGCATCCAAATTCCCATAGAATAACGGCCTTCCGGCTATCAGGAATTTCAAATCGTCCATACGGTCTCCCAAATTCCCATAGAATAACGCATACCCAAGCATGGGGAATTGAGTTTCATCTAGTTCCATACCCCAATTCCCATGGAATAACAGCATTCTGGGAGCTGAGGACTTGGAATCTGCCTATTTCCCTCCCAAATGTTTAGGGAATAATGGCATTCTGGGCATTGGGAAGGTTGAATCGTCATGTTGCCCTTGCAAATTCCCATGAAATAACCAATTTAATGTGTTGGGAATTTCGAATGCTCCAGTTCCTCGCCCAAATTCCAATCAACCTGTAACGAAATCATGACACTATGTGTGTGCGAAATTTAGAATCCTCCACTTCCCCTTCCAAATTCCCAACAAAACCAGGGAATAAGAGCAGTTCACTCATTGCTAATTTCAACTCCTCCTCTTCCTCTCCCAAATTTCCACCAAACTCGAATGGAAGAACGGCATTTTGTGTGTGCGAAATTTAGAATCCTCCACTTCCCCTTCCAAATTCCCATAGAATAGCTGCATTCCGGGCATGGGGATTTTCAAAACATCCATATGCCCACTTAAATTCCCACGACAACCTCGGAAAAACAGCATTCATGGTGTTGGGAATATGGTATCCGCCATTTGCACTATCCAATTCCCAGCAAAACCATGCAATGACAGCACTCTGGGCATTGGGAATTTGGAATCCTCCGGTTCCACTCCCAAATTCCAATAGAATAACAGCCTTGCAGGCATGGGGATATTGGAATCCTCGAGTTCCCTTCCAAAAAGCCCATGGAATAACGACATTCTGGGTATTGAGAATTGAGAATTTGCCCATTTCCCTCCCAGATCCCTAGGGAGTAAGACACTTCCGGGTGTCACGTATTTCGAATCCTTCAAATCCGCACCATAACAGCCATGGAATAACAGAATTCCAGGTGTCAGGAATTGAGCATCCTCCACTTCCCCTTCGAATTTCCCATGGAATCATGGCATTCTGGCTGTTGGCACTTTAGAATCTCCCATACAGCCTCCCAAATACCCAGGAAATTCACAAGGAATAACAGAATTCCAGATATCAGGAATCTATTATCCGCCAGCTCTCCACGCAATTTCCCATGGAATCATGGCATTCCTGGTGCAGGGAATCTTGACTCCTCCAGTTATCCTCCCAAATCGCCATAGAAAAATGGCATTCTGCGTGTTGGGAATTAACAATCCCCCAGAAATCCACCCCAAATCCCACCACATTCCCAAAGAAAATCAACTTTCCAGATGTCTGCAATTTGAAATATTCCGGTTCCCCACTCAAATTCCGATGGAACAACAGCATCCCAAGTGTCAGGAATTGGGAATCCTCCAGCTTCCTGAAAAAAATTCCCATGGAATCATGGGATTCCAGGTGTGAGGAATTGAGAATGCCCCGTACAGCCTCCCAGATTCCCACCACATTCCCATGGAATAACAACATTCCAGATTTCACGAACTGAGAATCATCCTCTTCCCCTCCCAAATTCCCATGGAAACATTGCATTCGGTTTTTCTGCAATTTGGAACCCCCCAGAAGCTGTCCCAAAATCCCACCAAATTCCCATGCAATAGCGGCATTCCAAGTATCAGGAATTTAGGATACCCCATTTCCGCATCCAAATTCCCATAGAATAACGGCCTTCCGGCTATCAGGAATTTTGAATCGTCCATACGGTCTCCCAAATTCCCATGGAATAACGCATACCCAAGCATGGGGAATTGAGTTTCATCTAGTTCCATACCCCAATTCCCATGGAATAACAGCATTCTGGGAGCTGAGGACTTGGAATCTGCCTATTTCCCTCCCAAATGTTTAGGGAATAATGGCATTCTGGGCATTGGGAAGGTTGAATCGTCATGTTGCCCTTGCAAATTCCCATGAAATAACCAATTTAATGTGTTGGGAATTTCGAATGCTCCAGTTCCTCGCCCAAATTCCAATCAACCTGTAACGAAATCATGACACTATGTGTGTGCGAAATTTAGAATCCTCCACTTCCCCTTCCAAATTCCCAACAAAACCAGGGAATAAGAGCAGTTCACTCATTGCTAATTTCAACTCCTCCTCTTCCTCTCCCAAATTTCCACCAAACTCGAATGGAAGAACGGCATTTTGTGTGTGCGAAATTTAGAATCCTCCACTTCCCCTTCCAAATTCCCATAGAATAGCTGCATTCCGGGCATGGGGATTTTCAAAACATCCATATGCCCACTTAAATTCCCACGACAACCTCGGAAAAACAGCATTCATGGTGTTGGGAATATGGTATCCGCCATTTGCACTATCCAATTCCCAGCAAAACCATGCAATTACAGCACTCTGGGCATTGGGAATTTGGAATCCTCCGGTTCCACTCCCAAATTCCAATAGAATAACAGCCTTGCAGGCATGGGGATATTGGAATCCTCGAGTTCCCTTCCAAAAAGCCCATGGAATAACGACATTCTGGGTATTGAGAATTGACAATTTGCCCATTTCCCTCCCAGATCCCTAGGGAGTAAGACACTTCCGGGTGTCACGTATTTCGAATCCTTCAAATCCGCACCATAACAGCCATGGAATAACAGAATTCCAGGTGTCAGGAATTGAGCATCCTCCACTTCCCCTTCGAATTTCCCATGGAATCATGGCATTCTGGTTGTTGGCACTTTAGAATCTCCCATACATCCTCCCAAATACCCAGGAAATTCACAAGGAATAACAGAATTCCAGATATCAGGAATCTATTATCCGCCAGCTCTCCACGCAATTTCCCATGGAATCATGGCATTCCTGGTGCAGGGAATCTTGACTCCTCCAGTTATCCTCCCAAATCGCCATAGAAAAATGGCATTCTGCCTGTTGGGAATTAACAATCCCCCAGAAACCCACCCCAAATCCCACCACATTCCCAAAGAAAAGCAACTTTCCAGATGTCTGCAATTTGAAATATTCCAGTTCCCCACTCAAATTCCGATGGAACAACAGCATCCCAAGTGTCAGGAATTGGGAACGCTCCAGCTCCCTGAAAAAAATTCCCATGGAATCATGGGATTCCAGGTGTGAGGAATTGAGAATGCCCCGTACAGCCTCCCAGATTCCCACCACATTCCCATGGAAAAACAACATTCCAGATTTCACGAACTGAGAATCATCCTCTTCCCCTCCCAAATTCCCATGGAAACATTGCATTCGGTTTTTCTGCAATTTGGAACCCCCCAGAAGCTGTCCCAAAATCCCACCAAATTCCCATGCAATAGCGGCATTCCAAGTATCAGGAATTTAGGATACCCCATTTCCGCATCCAAATTCCCATAGAATAACGGCCTTCCGGCTATCAGGAATTTCGAATCGTCCATACGGTCTCCCAAATTCCCATAGAATAACGCATACCCAAGCATGGGGAATTGAGTTTCATCTAGTTCCATACCCCAATTCCCATGGAATAACAGCATTCTGGGAGCTGAGGACTTGGAATCTGCCTATTTCCCTCCCAAATGTTTAGGGAATAATGGCATTCTGGGCATTGGGAAGGTTGAATCCTCATGTTGCCCTTGCAAATTCCCATGAAATAACCAATTTAATGTGTTGGGAATTTCGAATGCTCCAGTTCCTCGCCCAAATTCCAATCAACCTGTAACGAAATCATGACACTATGTGTGTGCGAAATTTAGAATCCTCCACTTCCCCTTCCAAATTCCCAACAAAACCAGGGAATAAGAGCAGTTCACTCATTGCTAATTTCAACTCCTCCTCTTCCTCTCCCAAATTTCCACCAAACTCGAATGGAAGAACGGCATTATAAGTGTGGGAAATTTAGAATCCTCCACTTCCCCTTCCAAATTCCCATAGAATAGCTGCATTCCGGGCATGGGGATTTTCAAAACATCCATATGCCCACTTAAATTCCCACGACAACCTCGGAAAAACAGCATTCATGGTGTTGGGAATATGGTATCCGCCATTTGCACTATCCAATTCCCAGCAAAACCATGCAATTACAGCACTCTGGGCATTGGGAATTTGGAATCCTCCGGTTCCACTCCCAAATTCCAATAGAATAACAGCCTTGCAGGCATGGGGATATTGGAATCCTCGAGTTCCCTTCCAAAAAGCCCATGGAATAACGACATTCTGGGTATTGAGAATTGAGAATTTGCCCATTTCCCTCCCAGATCCCTAGGGAGTAAGACACTTCCGGGTGTCACGTATTTCGAATCCTTCAAATCCGCACCATAACAGCCATGGAATAACAGAATTCCAGGTGTCAGGAATTGAGCATCCTCCACTTCCCCTTCGAATTTCCCATGGAATCATGGCATTCTGGCTGTTGGCACTTTAGAATCTCCCATACAGCCTCCCAAATACCCAGGAAATTCACAAGGAATAACAGAATTCCAGATATCAGGAATGTATTATCCGCCAGCTCTCCACGCAATTTCCCATGGAATCATGGCATTGCTGGTGCAGGGAATCTTGACTCCTGCAGTTATCCTCCCAAATCGCCATAGAAAAATGGCATTCTGCGTGTTGGGAATTAACAATCCCCCAGAAACCCACCCCAAATCCCACCACATTCCCAAAGAAAAGCAACTTTCCAGATGTCTGCATTTTGAAATATTCCAGTTCCCCACTCAAATTCCGATGGAACAACAGCATCCCAAGTGTCAGGAATTGGGAATCCTCCAGCTTCCTGAAAAAAATTCCCATGGAATCATGGGATTCCAGGTGTGAGGAATTGAGAATGCCCCATACAGCCTCCCAGATTCCCACCACATTCCCATGGAATAACAACATTCCAGATTTCAGGAACTGAGAATCATCCTCTTCCCCTCCCAAATTCCCATGGAAACATTGCATTCGGTTTTTCTGCAATTTGGAACCCCCCAGAAGCTGTCCCAAAATCCCACCAAATTCCCATGCAATAGCGGCATTCCAAGTATCAGGAATTTAGGATACCCCATTTCCGCATCCAAATTCCCATAGAATAACGGCCTTCCGGCTATCAGGAATTTTGAATCGTCCATACGGTCTCCCAAATTCCCATGGAATAACGCATACCCAAGCATGGGGAATTGAGTTTCATCTAGTTCCATACCCCAATTCCCATGGAATAACAGCATTCTGGGAGCGGAGGACTTGGAATCTGCCTATTTCCCTCCCAAATGTTTAGGGAATAATGGCATTCTGGGCATTGGGAAGGTTGAATCGTCATGTTGCCCTTGCAAATTCCCATGAAATAACCAATTTAATGTGTTGGGAATTTCGAATGCTCCAGTTCCTCGCCCAAATTCCAACCAACCTGTAACGAAATCATGACACTATGTGTGTGCGAAATTTAGAATCCTCCACTTCCCCTTCCAAATTCCCAACAAAACCAGGGAATAAGAGCAGTTCACTCATTGCTAATTTCAACTCCTCCTCTTCCTCTCCCAAATTTCCACCAAACTCGAATGGAAGAACGGCATTATAAGTGTGGGAAATTTAGAATCCTCCACTTCCCCTTCCAAATTCCCATAGAATAGCTGCATTCCGGGCATGGGGATTTTCAAAACATCCATATGCCCACTTAAATTCCCACGACAACCTCGGAAAAACAGCATTCATGGTGTTGGGAATATGGTATCCGCCATTTGCACTATCCAATTCCCAGCAAAACCATGCAATGACAGCACTCTGGGCATTGGGAATTTGGAATCCTCCGGTTCCACTCCCAAATTCCAATAGAATAACAGCCTTGCAGGCATGGGGATATTGGAATCCTCGAGTTCCCTTCCAAAAAGCCCATGGAATAACGACATTCTGGGTATTGAGAATTGAGAATTTGCCCATTTCCCTCCCAGATCCCTAGGGAGTAAGACACTTCCGGGTGTCACGTATTTCGAATCCTTCAAATCCGCACCATAACAGCCATGGAATAACAGAATTCCAGGTGTCAGGAATTGAGCATCCTCCACTTCCCCTTCGAATTTCCCATGGAATCATGGCATTCTGGCTGTTGGCACTTTAGAATCTCCCATACAGCCTCCCAAATACCCAGGAAATTCACAAGGAATAACAGAATTCCAGATATCAGGAATCTATTATCCGCCAGCTCTCCACGCAATTTCCCATGGAATCATGGCATTCCTGGTGCAGGGAATCTTGACTCCTCCAGTTATCCTCCCAAATCGCCATAGAAAAATGGCATTCTGCGTGTTGGGAATTAACAATCCCCCAGAAATCCACCCCAAATCCCACCACATTCCCAAAGAAAATCAACTTTCCAGATGTCTGCAATTTGAAATATTCCGGTTCCCCACTCAAATTCCGATGGAACAACAGCATCCCAAGTGTCAGGAATTGGGAATCCTCCAGCTTCCTGAAAAAAATTCCCATGGAATCATGGGATTCCAGGTGTGAGGAATTGAGAATGCCCCGTACAGCCTCCCAGATTCCCACCACATTCCCATGGAATAACAACATTCCAGATTTCACGAACTGAGAATCATCCTCTTCCCCTCCCAAATTCCCATGGAAACATTGCATTCGGTTTTTCTGCAATTTGGAACCCCCCAGAAGCTGTCCCAAAATCCCACCAAATTCCCATGCAATAGCGGCATTCCAAGTATCAGGAATTTAGGATACCCCATTTCCGCATCCAAATTCCCATAGAATAACGGCCTTCCGGCTATCAGGAATTTTGAATCGTCCATACGGTCTCCCAAATTCCCATGGAATAACGCATACCCAAGCATGGGGAATTGAGTTTCATCTAGTTCCATACCCCAATTCCCATGGAATAACAGCATTCTGGGAGCTGAGGACTTGGAATCTGCCTATTTCCCTCCCAAATGTTTAGGGAATAATGGCATTCTGGGCATTGGGAAGGTTGAATCGTCATGTTGCCCTTGCAAATTCCCATGAAATAACCAATTTAATGTGTTGGGAATTTCGAATGCTCCAGTTCCTCGCCCAAATTCCAATCAACCTGTAACGAAATCATGACACTATGTGTGTGCCAAATTTAGAATCCTCCACTTCCCCTTCCAAATTCCCAACAAAACCAGGGAATAAGAGCAGTTCACTCATTGCTAATTTCTACTCCTCCTCTTCCTCTCCCAAATTTCCACCAAACTCGAATGGAAGAACGGCATTTTGTGTGTGCGAAATTTAGAATCCTCCACTTCCCCTTCCAAATTCCCATAGAATAGCTGCATTCCGGGCATGGGGATTTTCAAAACATCCATATGCCCACTTAAATTCCCACGACAACCTCGGAAAAACAGCATTCATGGTGTTGGGAATATGGTATCCGCCATTTGCACTATCCAATTCCCAGCAAAACCATGCAATTACAGCACTCTGGGCATTGGGAATTTGGAATCCTCCGGTTCCACTCCCAAATTCCAATAGAATAACAGCCTTGCAGGCATGGGGATATTGGAATCCTCGAGTTCCCTTCCAAAAAGCCCATGGAATAACGACATTCTGGGTATTGAGAATTGACAATTTGCCCATTTCCCTCCCAGATCCCTAGGGAGTAAGACACTTCCGGGTGTCACGTATTTCGAATCCTTCAAATCCGCACCATAACAGCCATGGAATAACAGAATTCCAGGTGTCAGGAATTGAGCATCCTCCACTTCCCCTTCGAATTTCCCATGGAATCATGGCATTCTGGTTGTTGGCACTTTAGAATCTCCCATACATCCTCCCAAATACCCAGGAAATTCACAAGGAATAACAGAATTCCAGATATCAGGAATCTATTATCCGCCAGCTCTCCACGCAATTTCCCATGGAATCATGGCATTCCTGGTGCAGGGAATCTTGACTCCTCCAGTTATCCTCCCAAATCGCCATAGAAAAATGGCATTCTGCCTGTTGGGAATTAACAATCCCCCAGAAACCCACCCCAAATCCCACCACATTCCCAAAGAAAAGCAACTTTCCAGATGTCTGCAATTTGAAATATTCCAGTTCCCCACTCAAATTCCGATGGAACAACAGCATCCCAAGTGTCAGGAATTGGGAACGCTCCAGCTCCCTGAAAAAAATTCCCATGGAATCATGGGATTCCAGGTGTGAGGAATTGAGAATGCCCCGTACAGCCTCCCAGATTCCCACCACATTCCCATGGAAAAACAACATTCCAGATTTCACGAACTGAGAATCATCCTCTTCCCCTCCCAAATTCCCATGGAAACATTGCATTCGGTTTTTCTGCAATTTGGAACCCCCCAGAAGCTGTCCCAAAATCCCACCAAATTCCCATGCAATAGCGGCATTCCAAGTATCAGGAATTTAGGATACCCCATTTCCGCATCCAAATTCCCATAGAATAACGGCCTTCCGGCTATCAGGAATTTCGAATCGTCCATACGGTCTCCCAAATTCCCATAGAATAACGCATACCCAAGCATGGGGAATTGAGTTTCATCTAGTTCCATACCCCAATTCCCATGGAATAACAGCATTCTGGGAGCTGAGGACTTGGAATCTGCCTATTTCCCTCCCAAATGTTTAGGGAATAATGGCATTCTGGGCATTGGGAAGGTTGAATCCTCATGTTGCCCTTGCAAATTCCCATGAAATAACCAATTTAATGTGTTGGGAATTTCGAATGCTCCAGTTCCTCGCCCAAATTCCAATCAACCTGTAACGAAATCATGACACTATGTGTGTGCGAAATTTAGAATCCTCCACTTCCCCTTCCAAATTCCCAACAAAACCAGGGAATAAGAGCAGTTCACTCATTGCTAATTTCAACTCCTCCTCTTCCTCTCCCAAATTTCCACCAAACTCGAATGGAAGAACGGCATTATAAGTGTGGGAAATTTAGAATCCTCCACTTCCCCTTCCAAATTCCCATAGAATAGCTGCATTCCGGGCATGGGGATTTTCAAAACATCCATATGCCCACTTAAATTCCCACGACAACCTCGGAAAAACAGCATTCATGGTGTTGGGAATATGGTATCCGCCATTTGCACTATCCAATTCCCAGCAAAACCATGCAATTACAGCACTCTGGGCATTGGGAATTTGGAATCCTCCGGTTCCACTCCCAAATTCCAATAGAATAACAGCCTTGCAGGCATGGGGATATTGGAATCCTCGAGTTCCCTTCCAAAAAGCCCATGGAATAACGACATTCTGGGTATTGAGAATTGAGAATTTGCCCATTTCCCTCCCAGATCCCTAGGGAGTAAGACACTTCCGGGTGTCACGTATTTCGAATCCTTCAAATCCGCACCATAACAGCCATGGAATAACAGAATTCCAGGTGTCAGGAATTGAGCATCCTCCACTTCCCCTTCGAATTTCCCATGGAATCATGGCATTCTGGCTGTTGGCACTTTAGAATCTCCCATACAGCCTCCCAAATACCCAGGAAATTCACAAGGAATAACAGAATTCCAGATATCAGGAATGTATTATCCGCCAGCTCTCCACGCAATTTCCCATGGAATCATGGCATTGCTGGTGCAGGGAATCTTGACTCCTGCAGTTATCCTCCCAAATCGCCATAGAAAAATGGCATTCTGCGTGTTGGGAATTAACAATCCCCCAGAAACCCACCCCAAATCCCACCACATTCCCAAAGAAAAGCAACTTTCCAGATGTCTGCATTTTGAAATATTCCAGTTCCCCACTCAAATTCCGATGGAACAACAGCATCCCAAGTGTCAGGAATTGGGAATCCTCCAGCTTCCTGAAAAAAATTCCCATGGAATCATGGGATTCCAGGTGTGAGGAATTGAGAATGCCCCATACAGCCTCCCAGATTCCCACCACATTCCCATGGAATAACAACATTCCAGATTTCAGGAACTGAGAATCATCCTCTTCCCCTCCCAAATTCCCATGGAAACATTGCATTCGGTTTTTCTGCAATTTGGAACCCCCCAGAAGCTGTCCCAAAATCCCACCAAATTCCCATGCAATAGCGGCATTCCAAGTATCAGGAATTTAGGATACCCCATTTCCGCATCCAAATTCCCATAGAATAACGGCCTTCCGGCTATCAGGAATTTTGAATCGTCCATACGGTCTCCCAAATTCCCATGGAATAACGCATACCCAAGCATGGGGAATTGAGTTTCATCTAGTTCCATACCCCAATTCCCATGGAATAACAGCATTCTGGGAGCGGAGGACTTGGAATCTGCCTATTTCCCTCCCAAATGTTTAGGGAATAATGGCATTCTGGGCATTGGGAAGGTTGAATCGTCATGTTGCCCTTGCAAATTCCCATGAAATAACCAATTTAATGTGTTGGGAATTTCGAATGCTCCAGTTCCTCGCCCAAATTCCAACCAACCTGTAACGAAATCATGACACTATGTGTGTGCGAAATTTAGAATCCTCCACTTCCCCTTCCAAATTCCCAACAAAACCAGGGAATAAGAGCAGTTCACTCATTGCTAATTTCAACTCCTCCTCTTCCTCTCCCAAATTTCCACCAAACTCGAATGGAAGAACGGCATTATAAGTGTGGGAAATTTAGAATCCTCCACTTCCCCTTCCAAATTCCCATAGAATAGCTGCATTCCGGGCATGGGGATTTTCAAAACATCCATATGCCCACTTAAATTCCCACGACAACCTCGGAAAAACAGCATTCATGGTGTTGGGAATATGGTATCCGCCATTTGCACTATCCAATTCCCAGCAAAACCATGCAATGACAGCACTCTGGGCATTGGGAATTTGGAATCCTCCGGTTCCACTCCCAAATTCCAATAGAATAACAGCCTTGCAGGCATGGGGATATTGGAATCCTCGAGTTCCCTTCCAAAAAGCCCATGGAATAACGACATTCTGGGTATTGAGAATTGAGAATTTGCCCATTTCCCTCCCAGATCCCTAGGGAGTAAGACACTTCCGGGTGTCACGTATTTCGAATCCTTCAAATCCGCACCATAACAGCCATGGAATAACAGAATTCCAGGTGTCAGGAATTGAGCATCCTCCACTTCCCCTTCGAATTTCCCATGGAATCATGGCATTCTGGCTGTTGGCACTTTAGAATCTCCCATACAGCCTCCCAAATACCCAGGAAATTCACAAGGAATAACAGAATTCCAGATATCAGGAATCTATTATCCGCCAGCTCTCCACGCAATTTCCCATGGAATCATGGCATTCCTGGTGCAGGGAATCTTGACTCCTCCAGTTATCCTCCCAAATCGCCATAGAAAAATGGCATTCTGCGTGTTGGGAATTAACAATCCCCCAGAAATCCACCCCAAATCCCACCACATTCCCAAAGAAAATCAACTTTCCAGATGTCTGCAATTTGAAATATTCCGGTTCCCCACTCAAATTCCGATGGAACAACAGCATCCCAAGTGTCAGGAATTGGGAATCCTCCAGCTTCCTGAAAAAAATTCCCATGGAATCATGGGATTCCAGGTGTGAGGAATTGAGAATGCCCCGTACAGCCTCCCAGATTCCCACCACATTCCCATGGAATAACAACATTCCAGATTTCACGAACTGAGAATCATCCTCTTCCCCTCCCAAATTCCCATGGAAACATTGCATTCGGTTTTTCTGCAATTTGGAACCCCCCAGAAGCTGTCCCAAAATCCCACCAAATTCCCATGCAATAGCGGCATTCCAAGTATCAGGAATTTAGGATACCCCATTTCCGCATCCAAATTCCCATAGAATAACGGCCTTCCGGCTATCAGGAATTTCAAATCGTCCATACGGTCTCCCAAATTCCCATAGAATAACGCATACCCAAGCATGGGGAATTGAGTTTCATCTAGTTCCATACCCCAATTCCCATGGAATAACAGCATTCTGGGAGCTGAGGACTTGGAATCTGCCTATTTCCCTCCCAAATGTTTAGGGAATAATGGCATTCTGGGCATTGGGAAGGTTGAATCGTCATGTTGCCCTTGCAAATTCCCATGAAATAACCAATTTAATGTGTTGGGAATTTCGAATGCTCCAGTTCCTCGCCCAAATTCCAATCAACCTGTAACGAAATCATGACACTATGTGTGTGCGAAATTTAGAATCCTCCACTTCCCCTTCCAAATTCCCAACAAAACCAGGGAATAAGAGCAGTTCACTCATTGCTAATTTCAACTCCTCCTCTTCCTCTCCCAAATTTCCACCAAACTCGAATGGAAGAACGGCATTTTGTGTGTGCGAAATTTAGAATCCTCCACTTCCCCTTCCAAATTCCCATAGAATAGCTGCATTCCGGGCATGGGGATTTTCAAAACATCCATATGCCCACTTAAATTCCCACGACAACCTCGGAAAAACAGCATTCATGGTGTTGGGAATATGGTATCCGCCATTTGCACTATCCAATTCCCAGCAAAACCATGCAATGACAGCACTCTGGGCATTGGGAATTTGGAATCCTCCGGTTCCACTCCCAAATTCCAATAGAATAACAGCCTTGCAGGCATGGGGATATTGGAATCCTCGAGTTCCCTTCCAAAAAGCCCATGGAATAACGACATTCTGGGTATTGAGAATTGAGAATTTGCCCATTTCCCTCCCAGATCCCTAGGGAGTAAGACACTTCCGGGTGTCACGTATTTCGAATCCTTCAAATCCGCACCATAACAGCCATGGAATAACAGAATTCCAGGTGTCAGGAATTGAGCATCCTCCACTTCCCCTTCGAATTTCCCATGGAATCATGGCATTCTGGCTGTTGGCACTTTAGAATCTCCCATACAGCCTCCCAAATACCCAGGAAATTCACAAGGAATAACAGAATTCCAGATATCAGGAATCTATTATCCGCCAGCTCTCCACGCAATTTCCCATGGAATCATGGCATTCCTGGTGCAGGGAATCTTGACTCCTCCAGTTATCCTCCCAAATCGCCATAGAAAAATGGCATTCTGCGTGTTGGGAATTAACAATCCCCCAGAAATCCACCCCAAATCCCACCACATTCCCAAAGAAAATCAACTTTCCAGATGTCTGCAATTTGAAATATTCCGGTTCCCCACTCAAATTCCGATGGAACAACAGCATCCCAAGTGTCAGGAATTGGGAATCCTCCAGCTTCCTGAAAAAAATTCCCATGGAATCATGGGATTCCAGGTGTGAGGAATTGAGAATGCCCCGTACAGCCTCCCAGATTCCCACCACATTCCCATGGAATAACAACATTCCAGATTTCACGAACTGAGAATCATCCTCTTCCCCTCCCAAATTCCCATGGAAACATTGCATTCGGTTTTTCTGCAATTTGGAACCCCCCAGAAGCTGTCCCAAAATCCCACCAAATTCCCATGCAATAGCGGCATTCCAAGTATCAGGAATTTAGGATACCCCATTTCCGCATCCAAATTCCCATAGAATAACGGCCTTCCGGCTATCAGGAATTTCAAATCGTCCATACGGTCTCCCAAATTCCCATAGAATAACGCATACCCAAGCATGGGGAATTGAGTTTCATCTAGTTCCATACCCCAATTCCCATGGAATAACAGCATTCTGGGAGCTGAGGACTTGGAATCTGCCTATTTCCCTCCCAAATGTTTAGGGAATAATGGCATTCTGGGCATTGGGAAGGTTGAATCGTCATGTTGCCCTTGCAAATTCCCATGAAATAACCAATTTAATGTGTTGGGAATTTCGAATGCTCCAGTTCCTCGCCCAAATTCCAATCAACCTGTAACGAAATCATGACACTATGTGTGTGCGAAATTTAGAATCCTCCACTTCCCCTTCCAAATTCCCAACAAAACCAGGGAATAAGAGCAGTTCACTCATTGCTAATTTCAACTCCTCCTCTTCCTCTCCCAAATTTCCACCAAACTCGAATGGAAGAACGGCATTTTGTGTGTGCGAAATTTAGAATCCTCCACTTCCCCTTCCAAATTCCCATAGAATAGCTGCATTCCGGGCATGGGGATTTTCAAAACATCCATATGCCCACTTAAATTCCCACGACAACCTCGGAAAAACAGCATTCATGGTGTTGGGAATATGGTATCCGCCATTTGCACTATCCAATTCCCAGCAAAACCATGCAATTACAGCACTCTGGGCATTGGGAATTTGGAATCCTCCGGTTCCACTCCCAAATTCCAATAGAATAACAGCCTTGCAGGCATGGGGATATTGGAATCCTCGAGTTCCCTTCCAAAAAGCCCATGGAATAACGACATTCTGGGTATTGAGAATTGAGAATTTGCCCATTTCCCTCCCAGATCCCTAGGGAGTAAGACACTTCCGGGTGTCACGTATTTCGAATCCTTCAAATCCGCACCATAACAGCCATGGAATAACAGAATTCCAGGTGTCAGGAATTGAGCATCCTCCACTTCCCCTTCGAATTTCCCATGGAATCATGGCATTCTGGCTGTTGGCACTTTAGAATCTCCCATACAGCCTCCCAAATACCCAGGAAATTCACAAGGAATAACAGAATTCCAGATATCAGGAATCTATTATCCGCCAGCTCTCCACGCAATTTCCCATGGAATCATGGCATTCCTGGTGCAGGGAATCTTGACTCCTCCAGTTATCCTCCCAAATCGCCATAGAAAAATGGCATTCTGCCTGTTGGGAATTAACAATCCCCCAGAAACCCACCCCAAATCCCACCACATTCCCAAAGAAAAGCAACTTTCCAGATGTCTGCAATTTGAAATATTCCAGTTCCCCACTCAAATTCCGATGGAACAACAGCATCCCAAGTGTCAGGAATTGGGAACGCTCCAGCTCCCTGAAAAAAATTCCCATGGAATCATGGGATTCCAGGTGTGAGGAATTGAGAATGCCCCGTACAGCCTCCCAGATTCCCACCACATTCCCATGGAATAACAACATTCCAGATTTCACGAACTGAGAATCATCCTCTTCCCCTCCCAAATTCCCATGGAAACATTGCATTCGGTTTTTCCGCAATTTGGAACCCCCCAGAAGCTGTCCCAAAATCCCACCAAATTCCCATGCAATAGCGGCATTCCAAGTATCAGGAATTTAGGATACCCCATTTCCGCATCCAAATTCCCATAGAATAACGGCCTTCCGGCTATCAGGAATTTTGAATCGTCCATACGGTCTCCCATATTCCCATGGAATAACGCATACCCAAGCATGGGGAATTGAGTTTCATCTAGTTCCATACCCCAATTCCCATGGAATAACAGCATTCTGGGAGCGGAGGACTTGGAATCTGCCTATTTCCCTCCCAAATGTTTAGGGAATAATGGCATTCTGGGCATTGGGAAGGTTGAATCCTCATGTTGCCCTTGCAAATTCCCATGAAATAACGAATTTAATGTGTTGGGAATTTCGAATGCTCCAGTTCCTCGCCCAAATTCCAATCAACCTGTAACGAAATCATGACACTATGTGTGTGCGAAATTTAGAATCCTCCACTTCCCCTTCCAAATTCCCAACAAAACCATGGAATAAGAGCAGTTCCCTCATTGCTAATTTCAACTCCTCCTCTTCCTCTCCCAAATTTCCACCAAACTCGAATGGAAGAACGGTATTTTGTGTGTGCGAAATTTAGAATCCTCCACTTCCCCTTCCAAATTCCCATAGAATAGCTGCATTCCGGGTATGGGGATTTTCAAAACATCCATATGCCCACTTAAATTCCCACGACAACCTAGGAAAAACAGCATTCATGGTGTTGGGAATATGGTATCCGCCATTTGCACTATCCAATTCCCAGCAAAACCATGCAATTACAGCACTCTGGGCATTGGGAATTTGGAATCCTCCGGTTCCACTCCCAAATTCCAATAGAATAACAGCCTTGCAGGCATGGGGATATTGGAATCCTCGAGTTCCCTTCCAAAAAGCCCATGGAATAACGACATTCTGGGTATTGAGAATTGACAATTTCCCCATTTCCCTCCCAGATCCCTAGGGAGTAAGACACTTCCGGGTGTCACGTATTTCGAATCCTTCAAATCCGCACCATAACAGCCATGGAATAACAGAATTCCAGGTGTCAGGAATTGAGCATCCTCCACTTCCCCTTCGAATTTCCCATGGAATCATGGCATTCTGGCTGTTGGCACTTTAGAATCTCCCATACAGCCTCCCAAATACCCAGGAAATTCACAAGGAATAACAGAATTCCAGATATCAGGAATCTATTATCTGCCAGCTCTCCACGCAATTTCCCATGGAATCATGGCATTGCTGGTGCAGGGAATCTTGACTCCTCCAGTTATCCTCCCAAATCGCCATAGAAAAATGGCATTCTGCGTGTTGGGAATTAACAATCCCCCAGAAACCCACCCCAAATCCCACCACATTCCCAAAGAAAAGCAACTTTCCAGATGTCTGCATTTTGAAATATTCCAGTTCCCCACTCAAATTCCGATGGAACAACAGCATCCCTAGTGTCAGGAATTGGGAATCCTCCAGCTTCCTGAAAAAAATTCCCATGGAATCATGGGATTCCAGGTGTGAGGAATTGAGAATGCCCCGTACAGCCTCCCAGATTCCCACCACATTCCCATGGAATAACAACATACCAGATTTCAGGAACTGAGAATCATCCTCTTCCCCTCCCAAATTCCCATGGAAACATTGCATTCGGTTTTTCTGCAATTTGGAACCCCCCAGAAGCTGTCCCAAAATCCCACCAAATTCCCATGCAATAGCGGCATTCCAAGTATCAGGAATTTAGGATACCCCATTTCCGCATCCAAATTCCCATAGAATAACGGCCTTCCGGCTATCAGGAATTTTGAATCGTCCATACGGTCTCCCATATTCCCATGGAATAACGCATACCCAAGCATGGGGAATTGAGTTTCATCTAGTTCCATACCCCAATTCCCATGGAATAACAGCATTCTGGGAGCTGAGGACTTGGAATCTGCCTATTTCCCTCCCAAATGTTTAGGGAATAATGGCATTCTGGGCATTGGGAAGGTTGAATCCTCATGTTGCCCTTGCAAATTCCCATGAAATAACCAATTTAATGTGTTGGGAATTTCGAATGCTCCAGTTCCTCGCCCAAATTCCAATCAACCTGTAACGAAATCATGACACTATGTGTGTGCGAAATTTAGAATCCTCCACTTCCCCTTCCAAATTCCCAACAAAACCAGGGAATAAGAGCAGTTCACTCATTGCTAATTTCAACTCCTCCTCTTCCTCTCCCAAATTTCCACCAAACTCGAATGGAAGAACGGCATTTTGTGTGTGCGAAATTTAGAATCCTCCACTTCCCCTTCCAAATTCCCATAGAATAGCTGCATTCCGGGCATGGGGATTTTCAAAACATCCATATGCCCACTTAAATTCCCACGACAACCTAGGAAAAACAGCATTCATGGTGTTGGGAATATGGTATCCGCCATTTGCACTATCCAATTCCCAGCAAAACCATGCAATTACAGCACTCTGGGCATTGGGAATTTGGAATCCTCCGGTTCCACTCCCAAATTCCAATAGAATAACAGCCTTGCAGGCATGGGGATATTGGAATCCTCGAGTTCCCTTCCAAAAAGCCCATGGAATAACGACATTCTGGGTATTGAGAATTGACAATTTGCCCATTTCCCTCCCAGATCCCTAGGGAGTAAGACACTTCCGGGTGTCACGTATTTCGAATCCTTCAAATCCGCACCATAACAGCCATGGAATAACAGAATTCCAGGTGTCAGGAATTGAGCATCCTCCACTTCCCCTTCGAATTTCCCATGGAATCATGGCATTCTGGGTGTTGGCACTTTAGAATCTCCCATACAGCCTCCCAAATACCCAGGAAATTCACAAGGAATAACAGAATTCCAGATATCAGGAATCTATTATCCGCCAGCTCTCCACGCAATTTCCCATGGAATCATGGCATTCCTGGTGCAGGGAATCTTGACTCCTCCAGTTATCCTCCCAAATCGCCATAGAAAAATGGCATTCTGCCTGTTGGGAATTAACAATCCCCCAGAAACCCACCCCAAATCCCACCACATTCCCAAAGAAAAGCAACTTTCCAGATGTCTGCAATTTGAAATATTCCAGTTCCCCACTCAAATTCCGATGGAACAACAGCATCCCAAGTGTCAGGAATTGGGAACGCTCCAGCTCCCTGAAAAAAATTCCCATGGAATCATGGGATTCCAGGTGTGAGGAATTGAGAATGCCCCGTACAGCCTCCCAGATTCCCACCACATTCCCATGGAATAACAACATTCCAGATTTCAGGAACTGAGAATCATCCTCTTCCCCTCCCAAATTCCCATGGAAACATTGCATTCGGTTTTTCCGCAATTTGGAACCCCCCAGAAGCTGTCCCAAAATCCCACCAAATTCCCATGCAATAGCGGCATTCCAAGTATCAGGAATTTAGGATACCCCATTTCCGCATCCAAATTCCCATAGAATAACGGCCTTCCGGCTATCAGGAATTTTGAATCGTCCATACGGTCTCCCATATTCCCATGGAATAACGCATACCCAAGCATGGGGAATTGAGTTTCATCTAGTTCCATACCCCAATTCCCATGGAATAACAGCATTCTGGGAGCTGAGGACTTGGAATCTGCCTATTTCCCTCCCAAATGTTTAGGGAATAATGGCATTCTGGGCATTGGGAAGGTTGAATCCTCATGTTGCCCTTGCAAATTCCCATGAAATAACCAATTTAATGTGTTGGGAATTTCGAATGCTCCAGTTCCTCGCCCAAATTCCAATCAACCTGTAACGAAATCATGACACTATGTGTGTGCGAAATTTAGAATCCTCCACTTCCCCTTCCAAATTCCCAACAAAACCAGGGAATAAGAGCAGTTCCCTCATTGCTAATTTCAACTCCTCCTCTTCCTCTCCCAAATTTCCACCAAACTCGAATGGAAGAACGGCATTTTGTGTGTGCCAAATTTAGAATCCTCCACTTCCCCTTCCAAATTCCCATAGAATAGCTGCATTCCGGGCATGGGGATTTTCAAAACATCCATATGCCCACTTAAATTCCCACGACAACCTCGGAAAAACAGCATTCATGGTGTTGGGAATATGGTATCCGCCATTTGCACTATCCAATTCCCAGCAAAACCATGCAATTACAGCACTCTGGGCATTGGGAATTTGGAATCCTCCGGTTCCACTCCCAAATTCCAATAGAATAACAGCCTTGCAGGCATGGGGATATTGGAATCCTCGAGTTCCCTTCCAAAAAGCCCATGGAATAACGACATTCTGGGTATTGAGAATTGAGAATTTGCCCATTTCCCTCCCAGATCCCTAGGGAGTAAGACACTTCCGGGTGTCACGTATTTCGAATCCTTCAAATCCGCACCATAACAGCCATGGAATAACAGAATTCCAGGTGTCAGGAATTGAGCATCCTCCACTTCCCCTTCGAATTTCCCATGGATTCATGTCATTCTGGCTGTTGGCACTTTAGAATCTCCCATACAGCCTCCCAAATACCCAGGAAATTCACAAGGAATAACAGAATTCCAGATATCGGGAATCTATTATCCGCCAGCTCTCCACGCAATTTCCCATGGAATCATGGCATTGCTGGTGCAGGGAATCTTGACTCCTCCACTTATCCTCCCAAATCGCCATAGAAAAATGGCATTCTGCGTGTTGGGAATTAACAATCCCCCAGAAACCCACCCCAAATCCCAGCACATTCCCAAAGAAAAGCAACTTTCCAGATGTCTGCAATTTGAAATATTCCAGTTCCCCACTCAAATTCCGATGGAACAACAGCATCCCTAGTGTCAGGAATTGGGAATCCTCCAGCTTCCTGAAAAAAATTCCCATGGAATCATGGGATTCCAGGTGTGAGGAATTGAGAATGCCCCATACAGCCTCCCAGATTCCCACCGCATTCCCATGGAATAACAACATTCCAGATTTCAGGAACTGAGAATCATCCTCTTCCCCTCCCAAATTCCCATGGAAACATTGCATTCGGTTTTTCTGCAATTTGGAACCCCCCAGAAGCTGTCCCAAAATCCCACCAAATTCCCATGCAATAGCGGCATTCCAAGTATCAGGAATTTAGGATACCCCATTTCCGCATCCAAATTCCCATAGAATAACGGCCTTCCGGCTATCAGGAATTTTGAATCGTCCATACGGTCTCCCAAATTCCCATGGAATAACGCATACCCAAGCATGGGGAATTGAGTTTCATCTAGTTCCATACCCCAATTCCCATGGAATAACAGCATTCTGGGAGCTGAGGACTTGGAATCTGCCTGTTTCCCTCCCAAATGTTTAGGGAATAATGGCATTCTGGGCATTGGGAAGGTTGAATCGTCATGTTGCCCTTGCAAATTCCCATGAAATAACCAATTTAATGTGTTGGGAATTTCGAATGCTCCAGTTCCTCGCCCAAATTCCAATCAACCTGTAACGAAATCATGACACTATGTGTGTGCGAAATTTAGAATCCTCCACTTCCCCTTCCAAATTCCCAACAAAACCAGGGAATAAGAGCAGTTCACTCATTGCTAATTTCAACTCCTCCTCTTCCTCTCCCAAATTTCCACCAAACTCGAATGGAAGAACGGCATTTTGTGTGTGCGAAATTTAGAATCCTCCACTTCCCCTTCCAAATTCCCATAGAATTGCTGCATTCCGGGTATGGGGATTTTCAAAACATCCATATGCCCACTTAAATTCCCACGACAACCTCGGAAAAACAGCATTCATGGTGTTGGGAATATGGTATCCGCCATTTGCACTATCCAATTCCCAGCAAAACCATGCAATTACAGCACTCTGGGCATTGGGAATTTGGAATCCTCCGGTTCCACTCCCAAATTCCAATAGAATAACAGCCTTGCAGGCATGGGGATATTGGAATCCTCGAGTTCCCTTCCAAAAAGCCCATGGAATAACGACATTCTGGGTATTGAGAATTGACAATTTGCCCATTTCCCTCCCAGATCCCTAGGGAGTAAGACACTTCCGGGTGTCACGTATTTCGAATCCTTCAAATCCGCACCATAACAGCCATGGAATAACAGAATTCCAGGTGTCAGGAATTGAGCATCCTCCACTTCCCCTTCGAATTTCCCATGGAATCATGGCATTCTGGCTGTTGGCACTTTAGAATCTCCCATACAGCCTCCCAAATACCCAGGAAATTCACAAGGAATAACAGAATTCCAGATATCAGGAATCTATTATCCGCCAGCTCTCCACGCAATTTCCCATGGAATCATGGCATTCCTGGTGCAGGGAATCTTGACTCCTCCAGTTATCCTCCCAAATCGCCATAGAAAAATGGCATTCTGCGTGTTGGGAATTAACAATCCCCCAGAAACCCACCCCAAATCCCACCACATTCCCAAAGAAAAGCAACTTTCCAGATGTCTGCATTTTGAAATATTCCAGTTCCCCACTCAAATTCCGATGGAACAGCAGCATCCCAAGTGTCAGGAATTGGGAATGCTCCAGCTCCCTGAAAAAAATTCCCATGGAATCATGGGATTCCAGGTGTGAGGAATTGAGAATGCCCCGTACAGCCTCCCAGATTCCCACCACATTCCCATGGAATAACAACATTCCAGATTTCAGGAACTGAGAATCATCCTCTTCCCCTCCCAAATTCCCATGGAAACATTGCATTCGGTTTTTCTGCAATTTGGAACCCCCCAGAAGCTGTCCCAAAATCCCACCAAATTCCCATGCAATAGCGGCATTCCAAGTATCAGGAATTTAGGATACCCCATTTCCGCATCCAAATTCCCATAGAATAACGGCATTCCGGCTATCAGGAATTTTGAATCGTCCATACGGTCTCCCATATTCCCATGGAATAACGCATACCCAAGCATGGGGAATTGAGTTTCATCTAGTTCCATACCCCAATTCCCATGGAATAACAGCATTCTGGGAGCGGAGGACTTGGAATCTGCCTGTTTCCCTCCCAAATGTTTAGGGAATAATGGCATTCTGGGCATTGGGAACGTTGAATACTCATGTTGCCCTTGCAAATTCCCATGAAATAACCAATTTAATGAGTTGGGAATTTCGAATGCTCCAGTTCCTCGCCCAAATTCCAATCAACCTGTAACGAAATAATGACACTATGTGTGTGCCAAATTTAGAATCCTCCACTTCCACTTCCAAATTCCCAACAAAACCAGGGAATAAGAGCAGTTCACTCATTGCTAATTTCAACTCCTCCTCTTCCTCTCCCAAATTTCCACCAAACTCGAATGGAAGAACGGCATTATAAGTGTGGGAAATTTAGAATCCTCCACTTCCCCTTCCAAATTCCCATAGAATAGCTGCATTCCGGGCATGGGGATTTTCAAAACATCCATATGCCCACTTAAATTCCCACGACAACCTCGGAAAAACAGCATTCATGGTGTTGGGAATATGGTATCCGCCATTTGCACTATCCAATTCCCAGCAAAACCATGCAATGACAGCACTCTGGGCATTGGGAATTTGGAATCCTCCGGTTCCACTCCCAAATTCCAATAGAATAACAGCCTTGCAGGCATGGGGATATTGGAATCCTCGAGTTCCCTTCCAAAAAGCCCATGGAATAACGACATTCTGGGTATTGAGAATTGACAATTTGCCCATTTCCCTCCCAGATCCCTAGGGAGTAAGACACTTCCGGGTGTCACGTATTTCGAATCCTTCAAATCCGCACCATAACAGCCATGGAATAACAGAATTCCAGGTGTCAGGAATTGAGCATCCTCCACTTCCCCTTCGAATTTCCCATGGAATCATGGCATTCTGGCTGTTGGCACTTTAGAATCTCCCATACAGCCTCCCAAATACCCAGGAAATTCACAAGGAATAACAGAATTCCAGATATCAGGAATCTATTATCCGCCAGCTCTCCACGCAATTTCCCATGGAATCATGGCATTGCTGGTGCAGGGAATCTTGACTCCTCCAGTTATCCTCCCAAATCGCCATAGAAAAATGGCATTCTGCGTGTTGGGAATTAACAATCCCCCAGAAATCCACCCCAAATCCCACCACATTCCCAAAGAAAAGCAACTTTCCAGATGTCTGCAATTTGAAATATTCCAGTTCCCCACTCAAATTCCGATGGAACAACAGCATCCCAAGTGTCAGGAATTGGGAATGCTCCAGCTCCCTGAAAAAAATTCCCATGGAATCATGGGATTCCAGGTGTGAGGAATTGAGAATGCCCCGTACAGCCTCCCAGATTCCCACCACATTCCCATGGAATAACAACATTCCAGATTTCACGAACTGAGAATCATCCTCTTCCCCTCCCAAATTCCCATGGAAACATTGCATTCGGTTTTTCTGCAATTTGGAACCCCCCAGAAGCTGTCCCAAAATCCCACCAAATTCCCATGCAATAGCGGCATTCCAAGTATCAGGAATTTAGGATACCCCATTTCCGCATCCAAATTCCCATAGAATAACGGCCTTCCGGCTATCAGGAATTTTGAATCGTCCATACGGTCTCCCATATTCCCATGGAATAACGCATACCCAAGCATGGGGAATTGAGTTTCATCTAGTTCCATACCCCAATTCCCATGGAATAACAGCATTCTGGGAGCGGAGGACTTGGAATCTGCCTATTTCCCTCCCAAATGTTTAGGGAATAATGGCATTCCGGGCATTGGGAAGGTTGAATCCTCATGTTGCCCTTGCAAATTCCCATGAAATAACCAATTTAATGTGTTGGGAATTTCGAATGCTCCAGTTCCTCGCCCAAATTCCAATCAACCTGTAACGAAATCATGACACTATGTGTGTGCGAAATTTAGAATCCTCCACTTCCCCTTCCAAATTCCCAACAAAACCATAAAATAAGAGCAGTTCACTCATTGCTAATTTCAACTCCTCCTCTTCCTCTCCCAAATTTCCACCAAACTCGAATGGAAGAACGGCATTATAAGTGTGGGAAATTTAGAATCCTCCACTTCCCCTTCCAAATTCCCATAGAATAGCTGCATTCCGGGTATGGGGATTTTCAAAACATCCATATGCCCACTTAAATTCCCAAGACAACCTCGGAAAAACAGCATTCATGGTGTTGGGAATATGGTATCCGCCATTTGCACTATCCAATTCCCAGCAAAACCATGCAATTACAGCACTCTGGGCATTGGGAATTTGGAATCCTCCGGTTCCACTCCCAAATTCCAATAGAATAACAGCCTTGCAGGCATGGGGATATTGGAATCCTCGAGTTCCCTTCCAAAAAGCCCATGGAATAACGACATTCTGGGTATTGAGAATTGACAATTTGCCCATTTCCCTCCCAGATCCCTAGGGAATAAGACACTTCCGGGTGTCACGTATTTCGAATCCTTCAAATCCGCACCATAACAGCCATGGAATAACAGAATTCCAGGTGTCAGGAATTGAGCATCCTCCACTTCCCCTTCGAATTTCCCATGGATTCATGGCAATCTGGCTGTTGGCACTTTAGAATCTCCCATACAGCCTCCCAAATACCCAGGAAATTCACAAGGAATAACAGAATTCCAGATATCAGGAATGTATTATCCGCCAGCTCTCCACGCAATTTCCCATGGAATCATGGCATTGCTGGTGCAGGGAATCTTGACTCCTGCAGTTATCCTCCCAAATCGCCATAGAAAAATGGCATTCTGCGTGTTGGGAATTAACAATCCCCCAGAAACCCACCCCAAATCCCACCACATTCCCAAAGAAAAGCAACTTTCCAGATGTCTGCAATTTGAAATATTCCAGTTCCCCACTCAAATTCCGATGGAACAACAGCATCCCAAGTGTCAGGAATTGGGAACGCTCCAGCTCCCTGAAAAAAATTCCCATGGAATCATGGGATTCCAGGTGTGAGGAATTGAGAATGCCCCGTACAGCCTCCCAGATTCCCACCACATTCCCATGGAATAACAACATTCCAGATTTCAGGAACTGAGAATCATCCTCTTCCCCTCCCAAATTCCCATGGAAACATTGCATTCGGTTTTTCCGCAATTTGGAACCCCCCAGAAGCTGTCCCAAAATCCCACCAAATTCCCATGCAATAGCGGCATTCCAAGTATCAGGAATTTAGGATACCCCATTTCCGCATCCAAATTCCCATAGAATAACGGCCTTCCGGCTATCAGGAATTTCAAATCGTCCATACGGTCTCCCATATTCCCATGGAATAACGCATACCCAAGCATGGGGAATTGAGTTTCATCTAGTTCCATACCCCAATTCCCATGGAATAACAGCATTCTGGGAGCGGAGGACTTGGAATCTGCCTGTTTCCCTCCCAAATGTTTAGGGAATAATGGCATTCTGGGCATTGGGAAGGTTGAATCCTCATGTTGCCCTTGCAAATTCCCATGAAATAACCAATTTAATGTGTTGGGAATTTCGAATGCTCCAGTTCCTCGCCCAAATTCCAATCAACCTGTAACGAAATCATGACACTATGTGTGTGCCAAATTTAGAATCCTCCACTTCCCCTTCCAAATTCCCAACAAAACCAGGGAATAAGAGCAGTTCACTCATTGCTAATTTCAACTCCTCCTCTTCCTCTCCCAAATTTCCACCAAACTCGAATGGAAGAACGGCATTTTGTGTGTGCGAAATTTAGAATCCTCCACTTCCCCTTCCAAATTCCCATAGAATAGCTGCATTCCGGGCATGGGGATTTTCAAAACATCCATATGCCCACTTAAATTCCCACGACAACCTAGGAAAAACAGCATTCATGGTGTTGGGAATATGGTATCCGCCATTTGCACTATCCAATTCCCAGCAAAACCATGCAATTACAGCACTCTGGGCATTGGGAATTTGGAATCCTCCGGTTCCACTCCCAAATTCCAATAGAATAACAGCCTTGCAGGCATGGGGATATTGGAATCCTCGAGTTCCCTTCCAAAAAGCCCATGGAATAACGACATTCTGGGTATTGAGAATTGAGAATTTGCCCATTTCCCTCCCAGATCCCTAGGGAGTAAGACACTTCCGGGTGTCACGTATTTCGAATCCTTCAAATCCGCACCATAACAGCCATGGAATAACAGAATTCCAGGTGTCAGGAATTGAGCATCCTCCACTTCCCCTTCGAATTTCCCATGGAATCATGGCATTCTGGCTGTTGGCACTTTAGAATCTCCCATACAGCCTCCCAAATACCCAGGAAATTCACAAGGAATAACAGAATTCCAGATATCAGGAATCTATTATCCGCCAGCTCTCCACGCAATTTCCCATGGAATCATGGCATTGCTGGTGCAGGGAATCTTGACTCCTCCAGTTATCCTCCCAAATCGCCATAGAAAAATGGCATTCTGCCTGTTGGGAATTAACAATCCCCCAGAAATCCACCCCAAATCCCACCACATTCCCAAAGAAAAGCAACTTTCCAGATGTCTGCAATTTGAAATATTCCAGTTCCCCACTCAAATTCCGATGGAACAACAGCATCCCAAGTGTCAGGAATTGGGAATCCTCCAGCTTCCTGAAAAAAATTCCCATGGAATCATGGGATTCCAGGTGTGAGGAATTGAGAATGCCCCGTACAGCCTCCCAGATTCCCACCACATTCCCATGGAATAACAACATTCCAGATTTCACGAACTGAGAATCATCCTCTTCCCCTCCCAAATTCCCATGGAAACATTGCATTCGGTTTTTCTGCAATTTGGAACCCCCCAGAAGCTGTCCCAAAATCCCACCAAATTCCCATGCAATAGCGGCATTCCAAGTATCAGGAATTTAGGATACCCCATTTCCGCATCCAAATTCCCATAGAATAACGGCCTTCCGGCTATCAGGAATTTCAAATCGTCCATACGGTCTCCCAAATTCCCATGGAATAACGCATACCCAAGCATGGGGAATTGAGTTTCATCTAGTTCCATACCCCAATTCCCATGGAATAACAGCATTCTGGGAGCTGAGGACTTGGAATCTGCCTATTTCCCTCCCAAATGTTTAGGGAATAATGGCATTCTGGGCATTGGGAAGGTTGAATCCTCATGTTGCCCTTGCAAATTCCCATGAAATAACCAATTTAATGTGTTGGGAATTTCGAATGCTCCAGTTCCTCGCCCAAATTCCAATCAACCTGTAACGAAATCATGACACTATGTGTGTGCGAAATTTAGAATCCTCCACTTCCCCTTCCAAATTCCCAACAAAACCAGGGAATAAGAGCAGTTCACTCATTGCTAATTTCAACTCCTCCTCTTCCTCTCCCAAATTTCCACCAAACTCGAATGGAAGAACGGCATTTTGTGTGTGCGAAATTTAGAATCCTCCACTTCCCCTTCCAAATTCCCATAGAATAGCTGCATTCCGGGCATGGGGATTTTCAAAACATCCATATGCCCACTTAAATTCCCACGACAACCTAGGAAAAACAGCATTCATGGTGTTGGGAATATGGTATCCGCCATTTGCACTATCCAATTCCCAGCAAAACCATGCAATTACAGCACTCTGGGCATTGGGAATTTGGAATCCTCCGGTTCCACTCCCAAATTCCAATAGAATAACAGCCTTGCAGGCATGGGGATATTGGAATCCTCGAGTTCCCTTCCAAAAAGCCCATGGAATAACGACATTCTGGGTATTGAGAATTGACAATTTGCCCATTTCCCTCCCAGATCCCTAGGGAGTAAGACACTTCCGGGTGTCACGTATTTCGAATCCTTCAAATCCGCACCATAACAGCCATGGAATAACAGAATTCCAGGTGTCAGGAATTGAGCATCCTCCACTTCCCCTTCGAATTTCCCATGGAATCATGGCATTCTGGGTGTTGGCACTTTAGAATCTCCCATACAGCCTCCCAAATACCCAGGAAATTCACAAGGAAGAACAGAATTCCAGATATCAGGAATCTATTATCCGCCAGCTCTCCACGCAATTTCCCATGGAATCATGGCATTCCTGGTGCAGGGAATCTTGACTCCTCCAGTTATCCTCCCAAATCGCCATAGAAAAATGGCATTCTGCCTGTTGGGAATTAACAATCCCCCAGAAACCCACCCCAAATCCCACCACATTCCCAAAGAAAAGCAACTTTCCAGATGTCTGCAATTTGAAATATTCCAGTTCCCCACTCAAATTCCGATGGAACAACAGCATCCCAAGTGTCAGGAATTGGGAACGCTCCAGCTCCCTGAAAAAAATTCCCATGGAATCATGGGATTCCAGGTGTGAGGAATTGAGAATGCCCCGTACAGCCTCCCAGATTCCCACCACATTCCCATGGAATAACAACATTCCAGATTTCACGAACTGAGAATCATCCTCTTCCCCTCCCAAATTCCCATGGAAACATTGCATTCGGTTTTTCCGCAATTTGGAACCCCCCAGAAGCTGTCCCAAAATCCCACCAAATTCCCATGCAATAGCGGCATTCCAAGTATCAGGAATTTAGGATACCCCATTTCCGCATCCAAATTCCCATAGAATAACGGCCTTCCGGCTATCAGGAATTTTGAATCGTCCATACGGTCTCCCATATTCCCATGGAATAACGCATACCCAAGCATGGGGAATTGAGTTTCATCTAGTTCCATACCCCAATTCCCATGGAATAACAGCATTCTGGGAGCTGAGGACTTGGAATCTGCCTATTTCCCTCCCAAATGTTTAGGGAATAATGGCATTCTGGGCATTGGGAAGGTTGAATCCTCATGTTGCCCTTGCAAATTCCCATGAAATAACCAATTTAATGTGTTGGGAATTTCGAATGCTCCAGTTCCTCGCCCAAATTCCAATCAACCTGTAACGAAATCATGACACTATGTGTGTGCCAAATTTAGAATCCTCCACTTCCCCTTCCAAATTCCCAACAAAACCAGGGAATAAGAGCAGTTCCCTCATTGCTAATTTCAACTCCTCCTCTTCCTCTCCCAAATTTCCACCAAACTCGAATGGAAGAACGGCATTTTGTGTGTGCCAAATTTAGAATCCTCCACTTCCCCTTCCAAATTCCCATAGAATAGCTGCATTCCGGGCATGGGGATTTTCAAAACATCCATATGCCCACTTAAATTCCCACGACAACCTCGGAAAAACAGCATTCATGGTGTTGGGAATATGGTATCCGCCATTTGCACTATCCAATTCCCAGCAAAACCATGCAATTACAGCACTCTGGGCATTGGGAATTTGGAATCCTCCGGTTCCACTCCCAAATTCCAATAGAATAACAGCCTTGCAGGCATGGGGATATTGGAATCCTCGAGTTCCCTTCCAAAAAGCCCATGGAATAACGACATTCTGGGTATTGAGAATTGAGAATTTGCCCATTTCCCTCCCAGATCCCTAGGGAATAAGACACTTCCGGGTGTCACGTATTTCGAATCCTTCAAATCCGCACCATAACAGCCATGGAATAACAGAATTCCAGGTGTCAGGAATTGAGCATCCTCCACTTCCCCTTCGAATTTCCCATGGATTCATGTCATTCTGGCTGTTGGCACTTTAGAATCTCCCATACAGCCTCCCAAATACCCAGGAAATTCACAAGGAATAACAGAATTCCAGATATCGGGAATCTATTATCCGCCAGCTCTCCACGCAATTTCCCATGGAATCATGGCATTGCTGGTGCAGGGAATCTTGACTCCTGCAGTTATCCTCCCAAATCGCCATAGAAAAATGGCATTCTGCGTGTTGGGAATTAACAATCCCCCAGAAACCCACCCCAAATCCCAGCACATTCCCAAAGAAAAGCAACTTTCCAGATGTCTGCAATTTGAAATATTCCAGTTCCCCACTCAAATTCCGATGGAACAACAGCATCCCTAGTGTCAGGAATTGGGAATCCTCCAGCTTCCTGAAAAAAATTCCCATGGAATCATGGGATTCCAGGTGTGAGGAATTGAGAATGCCCCATACAGCCTCCCAGATTCCCACCGCATTCCCATGGAATAACAACATTCCAGATTTCAGGAACTGAGAATCATCCTCTTCCCCTCCCAAATTCCCATGGAAACATTGCATTCGGTTTTTCTGCAATTTGGAACCCCCCAGAAGCTGTCCCAAAATCCCACCAAATTCCCATGCAATAGCGGCATTCCAAGTATCAGGAATTTAGGATACCCCATTTCCGCATCCAAATTCCCATAGAATAACGGCCTTCCGGCTATCAGGAATTTTGAATCGTCCATACGGTCTCCCATATTCCCATGGAATAACGCATACCCAAGCATGGGGAATTGAGTTTCATCTAGTTCCATACCCCAATTCCCATGGAATAACAGCATTCTGGGAGCTGAGGACTTGGAATCTGCCTGTTTCCCTCCCAAATGTTTAGGGAATAATGGCATTCTGGGCATTGGGAAGGTTGAATCGTCATGTTGCCCTTGCAAATTCCCATGAAATAACCAATTTAATGTGTTGGGAATTTCGAATGCTCCAGTTCCTCGCCCAAATTCCAATCAACCTGTAACGAAATCATGACACTATGTGTGTGCGAAATTTAGAATCCTCCACTTCCCCTTCCAAATTCCCAACAAAACCAGGGAATAAGAGCAGTTCACTCATTGCTAATTTCAACTCCTCCTCTTCCTCTCCCAAATTTCCACCAAACTCGAATGGAAGAACGGCATTTTGTGTGTGCGAAATTTAGAATCCTCCACTTCCCCTTCCAAATTCCCATAGAATTGCTGCATTCCGGGTATGGGGATTTTCAAAACATCCATATGCCCACTTAAATTCCCACGACAACCTCGGAAAAACAGCATTCATGGTGTTGGGAATATGGTATCCGCCATTTGCACTATCCAATTCCCAGCAAAACCATGCAATTACAGCACTCTGGGCATTGGGAATTTGGAATCCTCCGGTTCCACTCCCAAATTCCAATAGAATAACAGCCTTGCAGGCATGGGGATATTGGAATCCTCGAGTTCCCTTCCAAAAAGCCCATGGAATAACGACATTCTGGGTATTGAGAATTGAGAATTTGCCCATTTCCCTCCCAGATCCCTAGGGAGTAAGACACTTCCGGGTGTCACGTATTTCGAATCCTTCAAATCCGCACCATAACAGCCATGGAATAACAGAATTCCAGGTGTCAGGAATTGAGCATCCTCCACTTCCCCTTCGAATTTCCCATGGAATCATGGCATTCTGGCTGTTGGCACTTTAGAATCTCCCATACAGCCTCCCAAATACCCAGGAAATTCACAAGGAATAACAGAATTCCAGATATCAGGAATCTATTATCCGCCAGCTCTCCACGCAATTTCCCATGGAATCATGGCATTCCTGGTGCAGGGAATCTTGACTCCTCCAGTTATCCTCCCAAATCGCCATAGAAAAATGGCATTCTGCGTGTTGGGAATTAACAATCCCCCAGAAACCCACCCCAAATCCCACCACATTCCCAAAGAAAAGCAACTTTCCAGATGTCTGCATTTTGAAATATTCCAGTTCCCCACTCAAATTCCGATGGAACAGCAGCATCCCAAGTGTCAGGAATTGGGAATGCTCCAGCTCCCTGAAAAAAATTCCCATGGAATCATGGGATTCCAGGTGTGAGGAATTGAGAATGCCCCGTACAGCCTCCCAGATTCCCACCACATTCCCATGGAATAACAACATTCCAGATTTCAGGAACTGAGAATCATCCTCTTCCCCTCCCAAATTCCCATGGAAACATTGCATTCGGTTTTTCTGCAATTTGGAACCCCCCAGAAGCTGTCCCAAAATCCCACCAAATTCCCATGCAATAGCGGCATTCCAAGTATCAGGAATTTAGGATACCCCATTTCCGCATCCAAATTCCCATAGAATAACGGCATTCCGGCTATCAGGAATTTTGAATCGTCCATACGGTCTCCCATATTCCCATGGAATAACGCATACCCAAGCATGGGGAATTGAGTTTCATCTAGTTCCATACCCCAATTCCCATGGAATAACAGCATTCTGGGAGCGGAGGACTTGGAATCTGCCTGTTTCCCTCCCAAATGTTTAGGGAATAATGGCATTCTGGGCATTGGGAACGTTGAATACTCATGTTGCCCTTGCAAATTCCCATGAAATAACCAATTTAATGAGTTGGGAATTTCGAATGCTCCAGTTCCTCGCCCAAATTCCAATCAACCTGTAACGAAATAATGACACTATGTGTGTGCCAAATTTAGAATCCTCCACTTCCACTTCCAAATTCCCAACAAAACCAGGGAATAAGAGCAGTTCACTCATTGCTAATTTCAACTCCTCCTCTTCCTCTCCCAAATTTCCACCAAACTCGAATGGAAGAACGGCATTATAAGTGTGGGAAATTTAGAATCCTCCACTTCCCCTTCCAAATTCCCATAGAATAGCTGCATTCCGGGCATGGGGATTTTCAAAACATCCATATGCCCACTTAAATTCCCACGACAACCTCGGAAAAACAGCATTCATGGTGTTGGGAATATGGTATCCGCCATTTGCACTATCCAATTCCCAGCAAAACCATGCAATGACAGCACTCTGGGCATTGGGAATTTGGAATCCTCCGGTTCCACTCCCAAATTCCAATAGAATAACAGCCTTGCAGGCATGGGGATATTGGAATCCTCGAGTTCCCTTCCAAAAAGCCCATGGAATAACGACATTCTGGGTATTGAGAATTGACAATTTGCCCATTTCCCTCCCAGATCCCTAGGGAGTAAGACACTTCCGGGTGTCACGTATTTCGAATCCTTCAAATCCGCACCATAACAGCCATGGAATAACAGAATTCCAGGTGTCAGGAATTGAGCATCCTCCACTTCCCCTTCGAATTTCCCATGGAATCATGGCATTCTGGCTGTTGGCACTTTAGAATCTCCCATACAGCCTCCCAAATACCCAGGAAATTCACAAGGAATAACAGAATTCCAGATATCAGGAATCTATTATCCGCCAGCTCTCCACGCAATTTCCCATGGAATCATGGCATTGCTGGTGCAGGGAATCTTGACTCCTCCAGTTATCCTCCCAAATCGCCATAGAAAAATGGCATTCTGCGTGTTGGGAATTAACAATCCCCCAGAAATCCACCCCAAATCCCACCACATTCCCAAAGAAAAGCAACTTTCCAGATGTCTGCAATTTGAAATATTCCAGTTCCCCACTCAAATTCCGATGGAACAACAGCATCCCAAGTGTCAGGAATTGGGAATGCTCCAGCTCCCTGAAAAAAATTCCCATGGAATCATGGGATTCCAGGTGTGAGGAATTGAGAATGCCCCGTACAGCCTCCCAGATTCCCACCACATTCCCATGGAATAACAACATTCCAGATTTCACGAACTGAGAATCATCCTCTTCCCCTCCCAAATTCCCATGGAAACATTGCATTCGGTTTTTCTGCAATTTGGAACCCCCCAGAAGCTGTCCCAAAATCCCACCAAATTCCCATGCAATAGCGGCATTCCAAGTATCAGGAATTTAGGATACCCCATTTCCGCATCCAAATTCCCATAGAATAACGGCCTTCCGGCTATCAGGAATTTTGAATCGTCCATACGGTCTCCCATATTCCCATGGAATAACGCATACCCAAGCATGGGGAATTGAGTTTCATCTAGTTCCATACCCCAATTCCCATGGAATAACAGCATTCTGGGAGCGGAGGACTTGGAATCTGCCTATTTCCCTCCCAAATGTTTAGGGAATAATGGCATTCCGGGCATTGGGAAGGTTGAATCCTCATGTTGCCCTTGCAAATTCCCATGAAATAACCAATTTAATGTGTTGGGAATTTCGAATGCTCCAGTTCCTCGCCCAAATTCCAATCAACCTGTAACGAAATCATGACACTATGTGTGTGCGAAATTTAGAATCCTCCACTTCCCCTTCCAAATTCCCAACAAAACCATAAAATAAGAGCAGTTCACTCATTGCTAATTTCAACTCCTCCTCTTCCTCTCCCAAATTTCCACCAAACTCGAATGGAAGAACGGCATTATAAGTGTGGGAAATTTAGAATCCTCCACTTCCCCTTCCAAATTCCCATAGAATAGCTGCATTCCGGGTATGGGGATTTTCAAAACATCCATATGCCCACTTAAATTCCCAAGACAACCTCGGAAAAACAGCATTCATGGTGTTGGGAATATGGTATCCGCCATTTGCACTATCCAATTCCCAGCAAAACCATGCAATTACAGCACTCTGGGCATTGGGAATTTGGAATCCTCCGGTTCCACTCCCAAATTCCAATAGAATAACAGCCTTGCAGGCATGGGGATATTGGAATCCTCGAGTTCCCTTCCAAAAAGCCCATGGAATAACGACATTCTGGGTATTGAGAATTGAGAATTTGCCCATTTCCCTCCCAGATCCCTAGGGAATAAGACACTTCCGGGTGTCACGTATTTCGAATCCTTCAAATCCGCACCATAACAGCCATGGAATAACAGAATTCCAGGTGTCAGGAATTGAGCATCCTCCACTTCCCCTTCGAATTTCCCATGGATTCATGGCAATCTGGCTGTTGGCACTTTAGAATCTCCCATACAGCCTCCCAAATACCCAGGAAATTCACAAGGAATAACAGAATTCCAGATATCAGGAATGTATTATCCGCCAGCTCTCCACGCAATTTCCCATGGAATCATGGCATTCCTGGTGCAGGGAATCTTGACTCCTGCAGTTATCCTCCCAAATCGCCATAGAAAAATGGCATTCTGCGTGTTGGGAATTAACAATCCCCCAGAAACCCACCCCAAATCCCACCACATTCCCAAAGAAAAGCAACTTTCCAGATGTCTGCAATTTGAAATATTCCAGTTCCCCACTCAAATTCCGATGGAACAACAGCATCCCAAGTGTCAGGAATTGGGAACGCTCCAGCTCCCTGAAAAAAATTCCCATGGAATCATGGGATTCCAGGTGTGAGGAATTGAGAATGCCCCGTACAGCCTCCCAGATTCCCACCACATTCCCATGGAATAACAACATTCCAGATTTCAGGAACTGAGAATCATCCTCTTCCCCTCCCAAATTCCCATGGAAACATTGCATTCGGTTTTTCCGCAATTTGGAACCCCCCAGAAGCTGTCCCAAAATCCCACCAAATTCCCATGCAATAGCGGCATTCCAAGTATCAGGAATTTAGGATACCCCATTTCCGCATCCAAATTCCCATAGAATAACGGCCTTCCGGCTATCAGGAATTTCAAATCGTCCATACGGTCTCCCATATTCCCATGGAATAACGCATACCCAAGCATGGGGAATTGAGTTTCATCTAGTTCCATACCCCAATTCCCATGGAATAACAGCATTCTGGGAGCGGAGGACTTGGAATCTGCCTGTTTCCCTCCCAAATGTTTAGGGAATAATGGCATTCTGGGCATTGGGAAGGTTGAATCCTCATGTTGCCCTTGCAAATTCCCATGAAATAACCAATTTAATGTGTTGGGAATTTCGAATGCTCCAGTTCCTCGCCCAAATTCCAATCAACCTGTAACGAAATCATGACACTATGTGTGTGCCAAATTTAGAATCCTCCACTTCCCCTTCCAAATTCCCAACAAAACCAGGGAATAAGAGCAGTTCACTCATTGCTAATTTCAACTCCTCCTCTTCCTCTCCCAAATTTCCACCAAACTCGAATGGAAGAACGGCATTTTGTGTGTGCGAAATTTAGAATCCTCCACTTCCCCTTCCAAATTCCCATAGAATAGCTGCATTCCGGGCATGGGGATTTTCAAAACATCCATATGCCCACTTAAATTCCCACGACAACCTAGGAAAAACAGCATTCATGGTGTTGGGAATATGGTATCCGCCATTTGCACTATCCAATTCCCAGCAAAACCATGCAATTACAGCACTCTGGGCATTGGGAATTTGGAATCCTCCGGTTCCACTCCCAAATTCCAATAGAATAACAGCCTTGCAGGCATGGGGATATTGGAATCCTCGAGTTCCCTTCCAAAAAGCCCATGGAATAACGACATTCTGGGTATTGAGAATTGAGAATTTGCCCATTTCCCTCCCAGATCCCTAGGGAGTAAGACACTTCCGGGTGTCACGTATTTCGAATCCTTCAAATCCGCACCATAACAGCCATGGAATAACAGAATTCCAGGTGTCAGGAATTGAGCATCCTCCACTTCCCCTTCGAATTTCCCATGGAATCATGGCATTCTGGCTGTTGGCACTTTAGAATCTCCCATACAGCCTCCCAAATACCCAGGAAATTCACAAGGAATAACAGAATTCCAGATATCAGGAATCTATTATCCGCCAGCTCTCCACGCAATTTCCCATGGAATCATGGCATTGCTGGTGCAGGGAATCTTGACTCCTCCAGTTATCCTCCCAAATCGCCATAGAAAAATGGCATTCTGCCTGTTGGGAATTAACAATCCCCCAGAAATCCACCCCAAATCCCACCACATTCCCAAAGAAAAGCAACTTTCCAGATGTCTGCAATTTGAAATATTCCAGTTCCCCACTCAAATTCCGATGGAACAACAGCATCCCAAGTGTCAGGAATTGGGAATCCTCCAGCTTCCTGAAAAAAATTCCCATGGAATCATGGGATTCCAGGTGTGAGGAATTGAGAATGCCCCGTACAGCCTCCCAGATTCCCACCACATTCCCATGGAATAACAACATTCCAGATTTCACGAACTGAGAATCATCCTCTTCCCCTCCCAAATTCCCATGGAAACATTGCATTCGGTTTTTCTGCAATTTGGAACCCCCCAGAAGCTGTCCCAAAATCCCACCAAATTCCCATGCAATAGCGGCATTCCAAGTATCAGGAATTTAGGATACCCCATTTCCGCATCCAAATTCCCATAGAATAACGGCCTTCCGGCTATCAGGAATTTCAAATCGTCCATACGGTCTCCCAAATTCCCATGGAATAACGCATACCCAAGCATGGGGAATTGAGTTTCATCTAGTTCCATACCCCAATTCCCATGGAATAACAGCATTCTGGGAGCTGAGGACTTGGAATCTGCCTATTTCCCTCCCAAATGTTTAGGGAATAATGGCATTCTGGGCATTGGGAAGGTTGAATCGTCATGTTGCCCTTGCAAATTCCCATGAAATAACCAATTTAATGTGTTGGGAATTTCGAATGCTCCAGTTCCTCGCCCAAATTCCAATCAACCTGTAACGAAATCATGACACTATGTGTGTGCCAAATTTAGAATCCTCCACTTCCCCTTCCAAATTCCCAACAAAACCAGGGAATAAGAGCAGTTCACTCATTGCTAATTTCAACTCCTCCTCTTCCTCTCCCAAATTTCCACCAAACTCGAATGGAAGAACGGCATTTTGTGTGTGCGAAATTTAGAATCCTCCACTTCCCCTTCCAAATTCCCATAGAATAGCTGCATTCCGGGCATGGGGATTTTCAAAACATCCATATGCCCACTTAAATTCCCACGACAACCTAGGAAAAACAGCATTCATGGTGTTGGGAATATGGTATCCGCCATTTGCACTATCCAATTCCCAGCAAAACCATGCAATTACAGCACTCTGGGCATTGGGAATTTGGAATCCTCCGGTTCCACTCCCAAATTCCAATAGAATAACAGCCTTGCAGGCATGGGGATATTGGAATCCTCGAGTTCCCTTCCAAAAAGCCCATGGAATAACGACATTCTGGGTATTGAGAATTGAGAATTTGCCCATTTCCCTCCCAGATCCCTAGGGAGTAAGACACTTCCGGGTGTCACGTATTTCGAATCCTTCAAATCCGCACCATAACAGCCATGGAATAACAGAATTCCAGGTGTCAGGAATTGAGCATCCTCCACTTCCCCTTCGAATTTCCCATGGAATCATGGCATTCTGGCTGTTGGCACTTTAGAATCTCCCATACAGCCTCCCAAATACCCAGGAAATTCACAAGGAATAACAGAATTCCAGATATCAGGAATCTATTATCCGCCAGCTCTCCACGCAATTTCCCATGGAATCATGGCATTGCTGGTGCAGGGAATCTTGACTCCTCCAGTTATCCTCCCAAATCGCCATAGAAAAATGGCATTCTGCCTGTTGGGAATTAACAATCCCCCAGAAATCCACCCCAAATCCCACCACATTCCCAAAGAAAAGCAACTTTCCAGATGTCTGCAATTTGAAATATTCCAGTTCCCCACTCAAATTCCGATGGAACAACAGCATCCCAAGTGTCAGGAATTGGGAATCCTCCAGCTTCCTGAAAAAAATTCCCATGGAATCATGGGATTCCAGGTGTGAGGAATTGAGAATGCCCCGTACAGCCTCCCAGATTCCCACCACATTCCCATGGAATAACAACATTCCAGATTTCACGAACTGAGAATCATCCTCTTCCCCTCCCAAATTCCCATGGAAACATTGCATTCGGTTTTTCTGCAATTTGGAACCCCCCAGAAGCTGTCCCAAAATCCCACCAAATTCCCATGCAATAGCGGCATTCCAAGTATCAGGAATTTAGGATACCCCATTTCCGCATCCAAATTCCCATAGAATAACGGCCTTCCGGCTATCAGGAATTTCAAATCGTCCATACGGTCTCCCAAATTCCCATGGAATAACGCATACCCAAGCATGGGGAATTGAGTTTCATCTAGTTCCATACCCCAATTCCCATGGAATAACAGCATTCTGGGAGCTGAGGACTTGGAATCTGCCTATTTCCCTCCCAAATGTTTAGGGAATAATGGCATTCTGGGCATTGGGAAGGTTGAATCGTCATGTTGCCCTTGCAAATTCCCATGAAATAACCAATTTAATGTGTTGGGAATTTCGAATGCTCCAGTTCCTCGCCCAAATTCCAATCAACCTGTAACGAAATCATGACACTATGTGTGTGCGAAATTTAGAATCCTCCACTTCCCCTTCCAAATTCCCAACAAAACCAGGGAATAAGAGCAGTTCACTCATTGCTAATTTCAACTCCTCCTCTTCCTCTCCCAAATTTCCACCAAACTCGAATGGAAGAACGGCATTATAAGTGTGGGAAATTTAGAATCCTCCACTTCCCCTTCCAAATTCCCATAGAATAGCTGCATTCCGGGCATGGGGATTTTCAAAACATCCATATGCCCACTTAAATTCCCACGACAACCTCGGAAAAACAGCATTCATGGTGTTGGGAATATGGTATCCGCCATTTGCACTATCCAATTCCCAGCAAAACCATGCAATTACAGCACTCTGGGCATTGGGAATTTGGAATCCTCCGGTTCCACTCCCAAATTCCAATAGAATAACAGCCTTGCAGGCATGGGGATATTGGAATCCTCGAGTTCCCTTCCAAAAAGCCCATGGAATAACAACATTCTGGGTATTGAGAATTGACAATTTGCCCATTTCCCTCCCAGATCCCTAGGGAGTAAGACACTTCCGGGTGTCACGTATTTCGAATCCTTCAAATCCGCACCATAACAGCCATGGAATAACAGAATTCCAGGTGTCAGGAATTGAGCATCCTCCACTTCCCCTTCGAATTTCCCATGGAATCATGGCATTCTGGCTGTTGGCACTTTAGAATCTCCCATACACCCTCCCAAATACCCAGGAAATTCACAAGGAATAACAGAATTCCAGATATCAGGAATCTATTATCCGCCAGCTCTCCACGCAATTTCCCATGGAATCATGGCATTCCTGGTGCAGGGAATCTTGACTCCTGCAGTTATCCTCCCAAATCGCCATAGAAAAATGGCATTCTGCGTGTTGGGAATTAACAATCCCCCAGAAACCCACCCCAAATCCCAGCACATTCCCAAAGAAAAGCAACTTTCCAGATGTCTGCAATTTGAAATATTCCAGTTCCCCACTCAAATTCCGATGGAACAACAGCATCCCTAGTGTCAGGAATTGGGAATCCTCCAGCTTCCTGAAAAAAATTCCCATGGAATCATGGGATTCCAGGTGTGAGGAATTGAGAATGCCCCATACAGCCTCCCAGATTCCCACCACATTCCCATGGAATAACAACATTCCAGATTTCAGGAACTGAGAATCATCCTCTTCCCCTCCCAAATTCCCATGGAAACATTGCATTCGGTTTTTCTGCAATTTGGAACCCCCCAGAAGCTGTCCCAAAATCCCACCAAATTCCCATGCAATAGCGGCATTCCAAGTATCAGGAATTTAGGATACCCCATTTCCGCATCCAAATTCCCATAGAATAACGGCCTTCCGGCTATCAGGAATTTTGAATCGTCCATACGGTCTCCCAAATTCCCATGGAATAACGCATACCCAAGCATGGGGAATTGAGTTTCATCTAGTTCCATACCCCAATTCCCATGGAATAACAGCATTCTGGGAGCTGAGGACTTGGAATCTGCCTGTTTCCCTCCCAAATGTTTAGGGAATAATGGCATTCTGGGCATTGGGAAGGTTGAATCGTCATGTTGCCCTTGCAAATTCCCATGAAATAACCAATTTAATGTGTTGGGAATTTCGAATGCTCCAGTTCCTCGCCCAAATTCCAATCAACCTGTAACGAAATCATGACACTATGTGTGTGCGAAATTTAGAATCCTCCACTTCCCCTTCCAAATTCCCAACAAAACCAGGGAATAAGAGCAGTTCACTCATTGCTAATTTCAACTCCTCCTCTTCCTCTCCCAAATTTCCACCAAACTCGAATGGAAGAACGGCATTTTGTGTGTGCGAAATTTAGAATCCTCCACTTCCCCTTCCAAATTCCCATAGAATAGCTGCATTCCGGGTATGGGGATTTTCAAAACATCCATATGCCCACTTAAATTCCCACGACAACCTCGGAAAAACAGCATTCATGGTGTTGGGAATATGGTATCCGCCATTTGCACTATCCAATTCCCAGCAAAACCATGCAATGACAGCACTCTGGGCATTGGGAATTTGGAATCCTCCGGTTCCACTCCCAAATTCCAATAGAATAACAGCCTTGCAGGCATGGGGATATTGGAATCCTCGAGTTCCCTTCCAAAAAGCCCATGGAATAACGACATTCTGGGTATTGAGAATTGAGAATTTGCCCATTTCCCTCCCAGATCCCTAGGGAGTAAGACACTTCCGGGTGTCACGTATTTCGAATCCTTCAAATCCGCACCATAACAGCCATGGAATAACAGAATTCCAGGTGTCAGGAATTGAGCATCCTCCACTTCCCCTTCGAATTTCCCATGGAATCATGGCATTCTGGCTGTTGGCACTTTAGAATCTCCCATACAGCCTCCCAAATACCCAGGAAATTCACAAGGAATAACAGAATTCCAGATATCAGGAATCTATTATCCGCCAGCTCTCCACGCAATTTCCCATGGAATCATGGCATTCCTGGTGCAGGGAATCTTGACTCCTCCAGTTATCCTCCCAAATCGCCATAGAAAAATGGCATTCTGCGTGTTGGGAATTAACAATCCCCCAGAAATCCACCCCAAATCCCACCACATTCCCAAAGAAAATCAACTTTCCAGATGTCTGCAATTTGAAATATTCCGGTTCCCCACTCAAATTCCGATGGAACAACAGCATCCCAAGTGTCAGGAATTGGGAATCCTCCAGCTTCCTGAAAAAAATTCCCATGGAATCATGGGATTCCAGGTGTGAGGAATTGAGAATGCCCCGTACAGCCTCCCAGATTCCCACCACATTCCCATGGAATAACAACATTCCAGATTTCACGAACTGAGAATCATCCTCTTCCCCTCCCAAATTCCCATGGAAACATTGCATTCGGTTTTTCTGCAATTTGGAACCCCCCAGAAGCTGTCCCAAAATCCCACCAAATTCCCATGCAATAGCGGCATTCCAAGTATCAGGAATTTAGGATACCCCATTTCCGCATCCAAATTCCCATAGAATAACGGCCTTCCGGCTATCAGGAATTTCAAATCGTCCATACGGTCTCCCAAATTCCCATAGAATAACGCATACCCAAGCATGGGGAATTGAGTTTCATCTAGTTCCATACCCCAATTCCCATGGAATAACAGCATTCTGGGAGCTGAGGACTTGGAATCTGCCTATTTCCCTCCCAAATGTTTAGGGAATAATGGCATTCTGGGCATTGGGAAGGTTGAATCGTCATGTTGCCCTTGCAAATTCCCATGAAATAACCAATTTAATGTGTTGGGAATTTCGAATGCTCCAGTTCCTCGCCCAAATTCCAATCAACCTGTAACGAAATCATGACACTATGTGTGTGCGAAATTTAGAATCCTCCACTTCCCCTTCCAAATTCCCAACAAAACCAGGGAATAAGAGCAGTTCACTCATTGCTAATTTCAACTCCTCCTCTTCCTCTCCCAAATTTCCACCAAACTCGAATGGAAGAACGGCATTTTGTGTGTGCGAAATTTAGAATCCTCCACTTCCCCTTCCAAATTCCCATAGAATAGCTGCATTCCGGGCATGGGGATTTTCAAAACATCCATATGCCCACTTAAATTCCCACGACAACCTCGGAAAAACAGCATTCATGGTGTTGGGAATATGGTATCCGCCATTTGCACTATCCAATTCCCAGCAAAACCATGCAATGACAGCACTCTGGGCATTGGGAATTTGGAATCCTCCGGTTCCACTCCCAAATTCCAATAGAATAACAGCCTTGCAGGCATGGGGATATTGGAATCCTCGAGTTCCCTTCCAAAAAGCCCATGGAATAACGACATTCTGGGTATTGAGAATTGAGAATTTGCCCATTTCCCTCCCAGATCCCTAGGGAGTAAGACACTTCCGGGTGTCACGTATTTCGAATCCTTCAAATCCGCACCATAACAGCCATGGAATAACAGAATTCCAGGTGTCAGGAATTGAGCATCCTCCACTTCCCCTTCGAATTTCCCATGGAATCATGGCATTCTGGCTGTTGGCACTTTAGAATCTCCCATACAGCCTCCCAAATACCCAGGAAATTCACAAGGAATAACAGAATTCCAGATATCAGGAATCTATTATCCGCCAGCTCTCCACGCAATTTCCCATGGAATCATGGCATTCCTGGTGCAGGGAATCTTGACTCCTCCAGTTATCCTCCCAAATCGCCATAGAAAAATGGCATTCTGCGTGTTGGGAATTAACAATCCCCCAGAAATCCACCCCAAATCCCACCACATTCCCAAAGAAAATCAACTTTCCAGATGTCTGCAATTTGAAATATTCCGGTTCCCCACTCAAATTCCGATGGAACAACAGCATCCCAAGTGTCAGGAATTGGGAATCCTCCAGCTTCCTGAAAAAAATTCCCATGGAATCATGGGATTCCAGGTGTGAGGAATTGAGAATGCCCCGTACAGCCTCCCAGATTCCCACCACATTCCCATGGAATAACAACATTCCAGATTTCACGAACTGAGAATCATCCTCTTCCCCTCCCAAATTCCCATGGAAACATTGCATTCGGTTTTTCTGCAATTTGGAACCCCCCAGAAGCTGTCCCAAAATCCCACCAAATTCCCATGCAATAGCGGCATTCCAAGTATCAGGAATTTAGGATACCCCATTTCCGCATCCAAATTCCCATAGAATAACGGCCTTCCGGCTATCAGGAATTTCAAATCGTCCATACGGTCTCCCAAATTCCCATAGAATAACGCATACCCAAGCATGGGGAATTGAGTTTCATCTAGTTCCATACCCCAATTCCCATGGAATAACAGCATTCTGGGAGCTGAGGACTTGGAATCTGCCTATTTCCCTCCCAAATGTTTAGGGAATAATGGCATTCTGGGCATTGGGAAGGTTGAATCGTCATGTTGCCCTTGCAAATTCCCATGAAATAACCAATTTAATGTGTTGGGAATTTCGAATGCTCCAGTTCCTCGCCCAAATTCCAATCAACCTGTAACGAAATCATGACACTATGTGTGTGCGAAATTTAGAATCCTCCACTTCCCCTTCCAAATTCCCAACAAAACCAGGGAATAAGAGCAGTTCACTCATTGCTAATTTCAACTCCTCCTCTTCCTCTCCCAAATTTCCACCAAACTCGAATGGAAGAACGGCATTTTGTGTGTGCGAAATTTAGAATCCTCCACTTCCCCTTCCAAATTCCCATAGAATAGCTGCATTCCGGGCATGGGGATTTTCAAAACATCCATATGCCCACTTAAATTCCCACGACAACCTCGGAAAAACAGCATTCATGGTGTTGGGAATATGGTATCCGCCATTTGCACTATCCAATTCCCAGCAAAACCATGCAATTACAGCACTCTGGGCATTGGGAATTTGGAATCCTCCGGTTCCACTCCCAAATTCCAATAGAATAACAGCCTTGCAGGCATGGGGATATTGGAATCCTCGAGTTCCCTTCCAAAAAGCCCATGGAATAACGACATTCTGGGTATTGAGAATTGAGAATTTGCCCATTTCCCTCCCAGATCCCTAGGGAGTAAGACACTTCCGGGTGTCACGTATTTCGAATCCTTCAAATCCGCACCATAACAGCCATGGAATAACAGAATTCCAGGTGTCAGGAATTGAGCATCCTCCACTTCCCCTTCGAATTTCCCATGGAATCATGGCATTCTGGCTGTTGGCACTTTAGAATCTCCCATACAGCCTCCCAAATACCCAGGAAATTCACAAGGAATAACAGAATTCCAGATATCAGGAATCTATTATCCGCCAGCTCTCCACGCAATTTCCCATGGAATCATGGCATTCCTGGTGCAGGGAATCTTGACTCCTCCAGTTATCCTCCCAAATCGCCATAGAAAAATGGCATTCTGCCTGTTGGGAATTAACAATCCCCCAGAAACCCACCCCAAATCCCACCACATTCCCAAAGAAAAGCAACTTTCCAGATGTCTGCAATTTGAAATATTCCAGTTCCCCACTCAAATTCCGATGGAACAACAGCATCCCAAGTGTCAGGAATTGGGAACGCTCCAGCTCCCTGAAAAAAATTCCCATGGAATCATGGGATTCCAGGTGTGAGGAATTGAGAATGCCCCGTACAGCCTCCCAGATTCCCACCACATTCCCATGGAATAACAACATTCCAGATTTCAGGAACTGAGAATCATCCTCTTCCCCTCCCAAATTCCCATGGAAACATTGCATTCGGTTTTTCCGCAATTTGGAACCCCCCAGAAGCTGTCCCAAAATCCCACCAAATTCCCATGCAATAGCGGCATTCCAAGTATCAGGAATTTAGGATACCCCATTTCCGCATCCAAATTCCCATAGAATAACGGCCTTCCGGCTATCAGGAATTTTGAATCGTCCATACGGTCTCCCATATTCCCATGGAATAACGCATACCCAAGCATGGGGAATTGAGTTTCATCTAGTTCCATACCCCAATTCCCATGGAATAACAGCATTCTGGGAGCGGAGGACTTGGAATCTGCCTATTTCCCTCCCAAATGTTTAGGGAATAATGGCATTCTGGGCATTGGGAAGGTTGAATCCTCATGTTGCCCTTGCAAATTCCCATGAAATAACCAATTTAATGTGTTGGGAATTTCGAATGCTCCAGTTCCTCGCCCAAATTCCAATCAACCTGTAACGAAATCATGACACTATGTGTGTGCGAAATTTAGAATCCTCCACTTCCCCTTCCAAATTCCCAACAAAACCATGGAATAAGAGCAGTTCCCTCATTGCTAATTTCAACTCCTCCTCTTCCTCTCCCAAATTTCCACCAAACTCGAATGGAAGAACGGTATTTTGTGTGTGCGAAATTTAGAATCCTCCACTTCCCCTTCCAAATTCCCATAGAATAGCTGCATTCCGGGTATGGGGATTTTCAAAACATCCATATGCCCACTTAAATTCCCACGACAACCTAGGAAAAACAGCATTCATGGTGTTGGGAATATGGTATCCGCCATTTGCACTATCCAATTCCCAGCAAAACCATGCAATTACAGCACTCTGGGCATTGGGAATTTGGAATCCTCCGGTTCCACTCCCAAATTCCAATAGAATAACAGCCTTGCAGGCATGGGGATATTGGAATCCTCGAGTTCCCTTCCAAAAAGCCCATGGAATAACGACATTCTGGGTATTGAGAATTGACAATTTCCCCATTTCCCTCCCAGATCCCTAGGGAGTAAGACACTTCCGGGTGTCACGTATTTCGAATCCTTCAAATCCGCACCATAACAGCCATGGAATAACAGAATTCCAGGTGTCAGGAATTGAGCATCCTCCACTTCCCCTTCGAATTTCCCATGGAATCATGGCATTCTGGCTGTTGGCACTTTAGAATCTCCCATACAGCCTCCCAAATACCCAGGAAATTCACAAGGAATAACAGAATTCCAGATATCAGGAATCTATTATCTGCCAGCTCTCCACGCAATTTCCCATGGAATCATGGCATTGCTGGTGCAGGGAATCTTGACTCCTCCAGTTATCCTCCCAAATCGCCATAGAAAAATGGCATTCTGCGTGTTGGGAATTAACAATCCCCCAGAAACCCACCCCAAATCCCACCACATTCCCAAAGAAAAGCAACTTTCCAGATGTCTGCATTTTGAAATATTCCAGTTCCCCACTCAAATTCCGATGGAACAACAGCATCCCTAGTGTCAGGAATTGGGAATCCTCCAGCTTCCTGAAAAAAATTCCCATGGAATCATGGGATTCCAGGTGTGAGGAATTGAGAATGCCCCGTACAGCCTCCCAGATTCCCACCACATTCCCATGGAATAACAACATACCAGATTTCAGGAACTGAGAATCATCCTCTTCCCCTCCCAAATTCCCATGGAAACATTGCATTCGGTTTTTCTGCAATTTGGAACCCCCCAGAAGCTGTCCCAAAATCCCACCAAATTCCCATGCAATAGCGGCATTCCAAGTATCAGGAATTTAGGATACCCCATTTCCGCATCCAAATTCCCATAGAATAACGGCCTTCCGGCTATCAGGAATTTTGAATCGTCCATACGGTCTCCCATATTCCCATGGAATAACGCATACCCAAGCATGGGGAATTGAGTTTCATCTAGTTCCATACCCCAATTCCCATGGAATAACAGCATTCTGGGAGCTGAGGACTTGGAATCTGCCTATTTCCCTCCCAAATGTTTAGGGAATAATGGCATTCTGGGCATTGGGAAGGTTGAATCCTCATGTTGCCCTTGCAAATTCCCATGAAATAACCAATTTAATGTGTTGGGAATTTCGAATGCTCCAGTTCCTCGCCCAAATTCCAATCAACCTGTAACGAAATCATGACACTATGTGTGTGCGAAATTTAGAATCCTCCACTTCCCCTTCCAAATTCCCAACAAAACCAGGGAATAAGAGCAGTTCACTCATTGCTAATTTCAACTCCTCCTCTTCCTCTCCCAAATTTCCACCAAACTCGAATGGAAGAACGGCATTTTGTGTGTGCGAAATTTAGAATCCTCCACTTCCCCTTCCAAATTCCCATAGAATAGCTGCATTCCGGGCATGGGGATTTTCAAAACATCCATATGCCCACTTAAATTCCCACGACAACCTAGGAAAAACAGCATTCATGGTGTTGGGAATATGGTATCCGCCATTTGCACTATCCAATTCCCAGCAAAACCATGCAATTACAGCACTCTGGGCATTGGGAATTTGGAATCCTCCGGTTCCACTCCCAAATTCCAATAGAATAACAGCCTTGCAGGCATGGGGATATTGGAATCCTCGAGTTCCCTTCCAAAAAGCCCATGGAATAACGACATTCTGGGTATTGAGAATTGACAATTTGCCCATTTCCCTCCCAGATCCCTAGGGAGTAAGACACTTCCGGGTGTCACGTATTTCGAATCCTTCAAATCCGCACCATAACAGCCATGGAATAACAGAATTCCAGGTGTCAGGAATTGAGCATCCTCCACTTCCCCTTCGAATTTCCCATGGAATCATGGCATTCTGGGTGTTGGCACTTTAGAATCTCCCATACAGCCTCCCAAATACCCAGGAAATTCACAAGGAATAACAGAATTCCAGATATCAGGAATCTATTATCCGCCAGCTCTCCACGCAATTTCCCATGGAATCATGGCATTCCTGGTGCAGGGAATCTTGACTCCTCCAGTTATCCTCCCAAATCGCCATAGAAAAATGGCATTCTGCCTGTTGGGAATTAACAATCCCCCAGAAACCCACCCCAAATCCCACCACATTCCCAAAGAAAAGCAACTTTCCAGATGTCTGCAATTTGAAATATTCCAGTTCCCCACTCAAATTCCGATGGAACAACAGCATCCCAAGTGTCAGGAATTGGGAACGCTCCAGCTCCCTGAAAAAAATTCCCATGGAATCATGGGATTCCAGGTGTGAGGAATTGAGAATGCCCCGTACAGCCTCCCAGATTCCCACCACATTCCCATGGAATAACAACATTCCAGATTTCAGGAACTGAGAATCATCCTCTTCCCCTCCCAAATTCCCATGGAAACATTGCATTCGGTTTTTCCGCAATTTGGAACCCCCCAGAAGCTGTCCCAAAATCCCACCAAATTCCCATGCAATAGCGGCATTCCAAGTATCAGGAATTTAGGATACCCCATTTCCGCATCCAAATTCCCATAGAATAACGGCCTTCCGGCTATCAGGAATTTTGAATCGTCCATACGGTCTCCCATATTCCCATGGAATAACGCATACCCAAGCATGGGGAATTGAGTTTCATCTAGTTCCATACCCCAATTCCCATGGAATAACAGCATTCTGGGAGCTGAGGACTTGGAATCTGCCTATTTCCCTCCCAAATGTTTAGGGAATAATGGCATTCTGGGCATTGGGAAGGTTGAATCCTCATGTTGCCCTTGCAAATTCCCATGAAATAACCAATTTAATGTGTTGGGAATTTCGAATGCTCCAGTTCCTCGCCCAAATTCCAATCAACCTGTAACGAAATCATGACACTATGTGTGTGCGAAATTTAGAATCCTCCACTTCCCCTTCCAAATTCCCAACAAAACCAGGGAATAAGAGCAGTTCCCTCATTGCTAATTTCAACTCCTCCTCTTCCTCTCCCAAATTTCCACCAAACTCGAATGGAAGAACGGCATTTTGTGTGTGCCAAATTTAGAATCCTCCACTTCCCCTTCCAAATTCCCATAGAATAGCTGCATTCCGGGCATGGGGATTTTCAAAACATCCATATGCCCACTTAAATTCCCACGACAACCTCGGAAAAACAGCATTCATGGTGTTGGGAATATGGTATCCGCCATTTGCACTATCCAATTCCCAGCAAAACCATGCAATTACAGCACTCTGGGCATTGGGAATTTGGAATCCTCCGGTTCCACTCCCAAATTCCAATAGAATAACAGCCTTGCAGGCATGGGGATATTGGAATCCTCGAGTTCCCTTCCAAAAAGCCCATGGAATAACGACATTCTGGGTATTGAGAATTGAGAATTTGCCCATTTCCCTCCCAGATCCCTAGGGAGTAAGACACTTCCGGGTGTCACGTATTTCGAATCCTTCAAATCCGCACCATAACAGCCATGGAATAACAGAATTCCAGGTGTCAGGAATTGAGCATCCTCCACTTCCCCTTCGAATTTCCCATGGATTCATGTCATTCTGGCTGTTGGCACTTTAGAATCTCCCATACAGCCTCCCAAATACCCAGGAAATTCACAAGGAATAACAGAATTCCAGATATCGGGAATCTATTATCCGCCAGCTCTCCACGCAATTTCCCATGGAATCATGGCATTGCTGGTGCAGGGAATCTTGACTCCTCCACTTATCCTCCCAAATCGCCATAGAAAAATGGCATTCTGCGTGTTGGGAATTAACAATCCCCCAGAAACCCACCCCAAATCCCAGCACATTCCCAAAGAAAAGCAACTTTCCAGATGTCTGCAATTTGAAATATTCCAGTTCCCCACTCAAATTCCGATGGAACAACAGCATCCCTAGTGTCAGGAATTGGGAATCCTCCAGCTTCCTGAAAAAAATTCCCATGGAATCATGGGATTCCAGGTGTGAGGAATTGAGAATGCCCCATACAGCCTCCCAGATTCCCACCGCATTCCCATGGAATAACAACATTCCAGATTTCAGGAACTGAGAATCATCCTCTTCCCCTCCCAAATTCCCATGGAAACATTGCATTCGGTTTTTCTGCAATTTGGAACCCCCCAGAAGCTGTCCCAAAATCCCACCAAATTCCCATGCAATAGCGGCATTCCAAGTATCAGGAATTTAGGATACCCCATTTCCGCATCCAAATTCCCATAGAATAACGGCCTTCCGGCTATCAGGAATTTTGAATCGTCCATACGGTCTCCCAAATTCCCATGGAATAACGCATACCCAAGCATGGGGAATTGAGTTTCATCTAGTTCCATACCCCAATTCCCATGGAATAACAGCATTCTGGGAGCTGAGGACTTGGAATCTGCCTGTTTCCCTCCCAAATGTTTAGGGAATAATGGCATTCTGGGCATTGGGAAGGTTGAATCGTCATGTTGCCCTTGCAAATTCCCATGAAATAACCAATTTAATGTGTTGGGAATTTCGAATGCTCCAGTTCCTCGCCCAAATTCCAATCAACCTGTAACGAAATCATGACACTATGTGTGTGCGAAATTTAGAATCCTCCACTTCCCCTTCCAAATTCCCAACAAAACCAGGGAATAAGAGCAGTTCACTCATTGCTAATTTCAACTCCTCCTCTTCCTCTCCCAAATTTCCACCAAACTCGAATGGAAGAACGGCATTTTGTGTGTGCGAAATTTAGAATCCTCCACTTCCCCTTCCAAATTCCCATAGAATTGCTGCATTCCGGGTATGGGGATTTTCAAAACATCCATATGCCCACTTAAATTCCCACGACAACCTCGGAAAAACAGCATTCATGGTGTTGGGAATATGGTATCCGCCATTTGCACTATCCAATTCCCAGCAAAACCATGCAATTACAGCACTCTGGGCATTGGGAATTTGGAATCCTCCGGTTCCACTCCCAAATTCCAATAGAATAACAGCCTTGCAGGCATGGGGATATTGGAATCCTCGAGTTCCCTTCCAAAAAGCCCATGGAATAACGACATTCTGGGTATTGAGAATTGACAATTTGCCCATTTCCCTCCCAGATCCCTAGGGAGTAAGACACTTCCGGGTGTCACGTATTTCGAATCCTTCAAATCCGCACCATAACAGCCATGGAATAACAGAATTCCAGGTGTCAGGAATTGAGCATCCTCCACTTCCCCTTCGAATTTCCCATGGAATCATGGCATTCTGGCTGTTGGCACTTTAGAATCTCCCATACAGCCTCCCAAATACCCAGGAAATTCACAAGGAATAACAGAATTCCAGATATCAGGAATCTATTATCCGCCAGCTCTCCACGCAATTTCCCATGGAATCATGGCATTCCTGGTGCAGGGAATCTTGACTCCTCCAGTTATCCTCCCAAATCGCCATAGAAAAATGGCATTCTGCGTGTTGGGAATTAACAATCCCCCAGAAACCCACCCCAAATCCCACCACATTCCCAAAGAAAAGCAACTTTCCAGATGTCTGCATTTTGAAATATTCCAGTTCCCCACTCAAATTCCGATGGAACAGCAGCATCCCAAGTGTCAGGAATTGGGAATGCTCCAGCTCCCTGAAAAAAATTCCCATGGAATCATGGGATTCCAGGTGTGAGGAATTGAGAATGCCCCGTACAGCCTCCCAGATTCCCACCACATTCCCATGGAATAACAACATTCCAGATTTCAGGAACTGAGAATCATCCTCTTCCCCTCCCAAATTCCCATGGAAACATTGCATTCGGTTTTTCTGCAATTTGGAACCCCCCAGAAGCTGTCCCAAAATCCCACCAAATTCCCATGCAATAGCGGCATTCCAAGTATCAGGAATTTAGGATACCCCATTTCCGCATCCAAATTCCCATAGAATAACGGCATTCCGGCTATCAGGAATTTTGAATCGTCCATACGGTCTCCCATATTCCCATGGAATAACGCATACCCAAGCATGGGGAATTGAGTTTCATCTAGTTCCATACCCCAATTCCCATGGAATAACAGCATTCTGGGAGCGGAGGACTTGGAATCTGCCTGTTTCCCTCCCAAATGTTTAGGGAATAATGGCATTCTGGGCATTGGGAACGTTGAATACTCATGTTGCCCTTGCAAATTCCCATGAAATAACCAATTTAATGAGTTGGGAATTTCGAATGCTCCAGTTCCTCGCCCAAATTCCAATCAACCTGTAACGAAATAATGACACTATGTGTGTGCCAAATTTAGAATCCTCCACTTCCACTTCCAAATTCCCAACAAAACCAGGGAATAAGAGCAGTTCACTCATTGCTAATTTCAACTCCTCCTCTTCCTCTCCCAAATTTCCACCAAACTCGAATGGAAGAACGGCATTATAAGTGTGGGAAATTTAGAATCCTCCACTTCCCCTTCCAAATTCCCATAGAATAGCTGCATTCCGGGCATGGGGATTTTCAAAACATCCATATGCCCACTTAAATTCCCACGACAACCTCGGAAAAACAGCATTCATGGTGTTGGGAATATGGTATCCGCCATTTGCACTATCCAATTCCCAGCAAAACCATGCAATGACAGCACTCTGGGCATTGGGAATTTGGAATCCTCCGGTTCCACTCCCAAATTCCAATAGAATAACAGCCTTGCAGGCATGGGGATATTGGAATCCTCGAGTTCCCTTCCAAAAAGCCCATGGAATAACGACATTCTGGGTATTGAGAATTGACAATTTGCCCATTTCCCTCCCAGATCCCTAGGGAGTAAGACACTTCCGGGTGTCACGTATTTCGAATCCTTCAAATCCGCACCATAACAGCCATGGAATAACAGAATTCCAGGTGTCAGGAATTGAGCATCCTCCACTTCCCCTTCGAATTTCCCATGGAATCATGGCATTCTGGCTGTTGGCACTTTAGAATCTCCCATACACCCTCCCAAATACCCAGGAAATTCACAAGGAATAACAGAATTCCAGATATCAGGAATCTATTATCCGCCAGCTCTCCACGCAATTTCCCATGGAATCATGGCATTGCTGGTGCAGGGAATCTTGACTCCTCCAGTTATCCTCCCAAATCGCCATAGAAAAATGGCATTCTGCGTGTTGGGAATTAACAATCCCCCAGAAATCCACCCCAAATCCCACCACATTCCCAAAGAAAAGCAACTTTCCAGATGTCTGCAATTTGAAATATTCCAGTTCCCCACTCAAATTCCGATGGAACAACAGCATCCCAAGTGTCAGGAATTGGGAATGCTCCAGCTCCCTGAAAAAAATTCCCATGGAATCATGGGATTCCAGGTGTGAGGAATTGAGAATGCCCCGTACAGCCTCCCAGATTCCCACCACATTCCCATGGAATAACAACATTCCAGATTTCACGAACTGAGAATCATCCTCTTCCCCTCCCAAATTCCCATGGAAACATTGCATTCGGTTTTTCTGCAATTTGGAACCCCCCAGAAGCTGTCCCAAAATCCCACCAAATTCCCATGCAATAGCGGCATTCCAAGTATCAGGAATTTAGGATACCCCATTTCCGCATCCAAATTCCCATAGAATAACGGCCTTCCGGCTATCAGGAATTTTGAATCGTCCATACGGTCTCCCATATTCCCATGGAATAACGCATACCCAAGCATGGGGAATTGAGTTTCATCTAGTTCCATACCCCAATTCCCATGGAATAACAGCATTCTGGGAGCGGAGGACTTGGAATCTGCCTATTTCCCTCCCAAATGTTTAGGGAATAATGGCATTCCGGGCATTGGGAAGGTTGAATCCTCATGTTGCCCTTGCAAATTCCCATGAAATAACCAATTTAATGTGTTGGGAATTTCGAATGCTCCAGTTCCTCGCCCAAATTCCAATCAACCTGTAACGAAATCATGACACTATGTGTGTGCGAAATTTAGAATCCTCCACTTCCCCTTCCAAATTCCCAACAAAACCATAAAATAAGAGCAGTTCACTCATTGCTAATTTCAACTCCTCCTCTTCCTCTCCCAAATTTCCACCAAACTCGAATGGAAGAACGGCATTATAAGTGTGGGAAATTTAGAATCCTCCACTTCCCCTTCCAAATTCCCATAGAATAGCTGCATTCCGGGTATGGGGATTTTCAAAACATCCATATGCCCACTTAAATTCCCAAGACAACCTCGGAAAAACAGCATTCATGGTGTTGGGAATATGGTATCCGCCATTTGCACTATCCAATTCCCAGCAAAACCATGCAATTACAGCACTCTGGGCATTGGGAATTTGGAATCCTCCGGTTCCACTCCCAAATTCCAATAGAATAACAGCCTTGCAGGCATGGGGATATTGGAATCCTCGAGTTCCCTTCCAAAAAGCCCATGGAATAACGACATTCTGGGTATTGAGAATTGACAATTTGCCCATTTCCCTCCCAGATCCCTAGGGAATAAGACACTTCCGGGTGTCACGTATTTCGAATCCTTCAAATCCGCACCATAACAGCCATGGAATAACAGAATTCCAGGTGTCAGGAATTGAGCATCCTCCACTTCCCCTTCGAATTTCCCATGGATTCATGGCAATCTGGCTGTTGGCACTTTAGAATCTCCCATACAGCCTCCCAAATACCCAGGAAATTCACAAGGAATAACAGAATTCCAGATATCAGGAATGTATTATCCGCCAGCTCTCCACGCAATTTCCCATGGAATCATGGCATTGCTGGTGCAGGGAATCTTGACTCCTGCAGTTATCCTCCCAAATCGCCATAGAAAAATGGCATTCTGCGTGTTGGGAATTAACAATCCCCCAGAAACCCACCCCAAATCCCACCACATTCCCAAAGAAAAGCAACTTTCCAGATGTCTGCAATTTGAAATATTCCAGTTCCCCACTCAAATTCCGATGGAACAACAGCATCCCAAGTGTCAGGAATTGGGAACGCTCCAGCTCCCTGAAAAAAATTCCCATGGAATCATGGGATTCCAGGTGTGAGGAATTGAGAATGCCCCGTACAGCCTCCCAGATTCCCACCACATTCCCATGGAATAACAACATTCCAGATTTCAGGAACTGAGAATCATCCTCTTCCCCTCCCAAATTCCCATGGAAACATTGCATTCGGTTTTTCCGCAATTTGGAACCCCCCAGAAGCTGTCCCAAAATCCCACCAAATTCCCATGCAATAGCGGCATTCCAAGTATCAGGAATTTAGGATACCCCATTTCCGCATCCAAATTCCCATAGAATAACGGCCTTCCGGCTATCAGGAATTTCAAATCGTCCATACGGTCTCCCATATTCCCATGGAATAACGCATACCCAAGCATGGGGAATTGAGTTTCATCTAGTTCCATACCCCAATTCCCATGGAATAACAGCATTCTGGGAGCGGAGGACTTGGAATCTGCCTGTTTCCCTCCCAAATGTTTAGGGAATAATGGCATTCTGGGCATTGGGAAGGTTGAATCCTCATGTTGCCCTTGCAAATTCCCATGAAATAACCAATTTAATGTGTTGGGAATTTCGAATGCTCCAGTTCCTCGCCCAAATTCCAATCAACCTGTAACGAAATCATGACACTATGTGTGTGCCAAATTTAGAATCCTCCACTTCCCCTTCCAAATTCCCAACAAAACCAGGGAATAAGAGCAGTTCACTCATTGCTAATTTCAACTCCTCCTCTTCCTCTCCCAAATTTCCACCAAACTCGAATGGAAGAACGGCATTTTGTGTGTGCGAAATTTAGAATCCTCCACTTCCCCTTCCAAATTCCCATAGAATAGCTGCATTCCGGGCATGGGGATTTTCAAAACATCCATATGCCCACTTAAATTCCCACGACAACCTAGGAAAAACAGCATTCATGGTGTTGGGAATATGGTATCCGCCATTTGCACTATCCAATTCCCAGCAAAACCATGCAATTACAGCACTCTGGGCATTGGGAATTTGGAATCCTCCGGTTCCACTCCCAAATTCCAATAGAATAACAGCCTTGCAGGCATGGGGATATTGGAATCCTCGAGTTCCCTTCCAAAAAGCCCATGGAATAACGACATTCTGGGTATTGAGAATTGAGAATTTGCCCATTTCCCTCCCAGATCCCTAGGGAGTAAGACACTTCCGGGTGTCACGTATTTCGAATCCTTCAAATCCGCACCATAACAGCCATGGAATAACAGAATTCCAGGTGTCAGGAATTGAGCATCCTCCACTTCCCCTTCGAATTTCCCATGGAATCATGGCATTCTGGCTGTTGGCACTTTAGAATCTCCCATACAGCCTCCCAAATACCCAGGAAATTCACAAGGAATAACAGAATTCCAGATATCAGGAATCTATTATCCGCCAGCTCTCCACGCAATTTCCCATGGAATCATGGCATTGCTGGTGCAGGGAATCTTGACTCCTCCAGTTATCCTCCCAAATCGCCATAGAAAAATGGCATTCTGCCTGTTGGGAATTAACAATCCCCCAGAAATCCACCCCAAATCCCACCACATTCCCAAAGAAAAGCAACTTTCCAGATGTCTGCAATTTGAAATATTCCAGTTCCCCACTCAAATTCCGATGGAACAACAGCATCCCAAGTGTCAGGAATTGGGAATCCTCCAGCTTCCTGAAAAAAATTCCCATGGAATCATGGGATTCCAGGTGTGAGGAATTGAGAATGCCCCGTACAGCCTCCCAGATTCCCACCACATTCCCATGGAATAACAACATTCCAGATTTCACGAACTGAGAATCATCCTCTTCCCCTCCCAAATTCCCATGGAAACATTGCATTCGGTTTTTCTGCAATTTGGAACCCCCCAGAAGCTGTCCCAAAATCCCACCAAATTCCCATGCAATAGCGGCATTCCAAGTATCAGGAATTTAGGATACCCCATTTCCGCATCCAAATTCCCATAGAATAACGGCCTTCCGGCTATCAGGAATTTCAAATCGTCCATACGGTCTCCCAAATTCCCATGGAATAACGCATACCCAAGCATGGGGAATTGAGTTTCATCTAGTTCCATACCCCAATTCCCATGGAATAACAGCATTCTGGGAGCTGAGGACTTGGAATCTGCCTATTTCCCTCCCAAATGTTTAGGGAATAATGGCATTCTGGGCATTGGGAAGGTTGAATCCTCATGTTGCCCTTGCAAATTCCCATGAAATAACCAATTTAATGTGTTGGGAATTTCGAATGCTCCAGTTCCTCGCCCAAATTCCAATCAACCTGTAACGAAATCATGACACTATGTGTGTGCGAAATTTAGAATCCTCCACTTCCCCTTCCAAATTCCCAACAAAACCAGGGAATAAGAGCAGTTCACTCATTGCTAATTTCAACTCCTCCTCTTCCTCTCCCAAATTTCCACCAAACTCGAATGGAAGAACGGCATTTTGTGTGTGCGAAATTTAGAATCCTCCACTTCCCCTTCCAAATTCCCATAGAATAGCTGCATTCCGGGCATGGGGATTTTCAAAACATCCATATGCCCACTTAAATTCCCACGACAACCTAGGAAAAACAGCATTCATGGTGTTGGGAATATGGTATCCGCCATTTGCACTATCCAATTCCCAGCAAAACCATGCAATTACAGCACTCTGGGCATTGGGAATTTGGAATCCTCCGGTTCCACTCCCAAATTCCAATAGAATAACAGCCTTGCAGGCATGGGGATATTGGAATCCTCGAGTTCCCTTCCAAAAAGCCCATGGAATAACGACATTCTGGGTATTGAGAATTGACAATTTGCCCATTTCCCTCCCAGATCCCTAGGGAGTAAGACACTTCCGGGTGTCACGTATTTCGAATCCTTCAAATCCGCACCATAACAGCCATGGAATAACAGAATTCCAGGTGTCAGGAATTGAGCATCCTCCACTTCCCCTTCGAATTTCCCATGGAATCATGGCATTCTGGGTGTTGGCACTTTAGAATCTCCCATACAGCCTCCCAAATACCCAGGAAATTCACAAGGAAGAACAGAATTCCAGATATCAGGAATCTATTATCCGCCAGCTCTCCACGCAATTTCCCATGGAATCATGGCATTCCTGGTGCAGGGAATCTTGACTCCTCCAGTTATCCTCCCAAATCGCCATAGAAAAATGGCATTCTGCCTGTTGGGAATTAACAATCCCCCAGAAACCCACCCCAAATCCCACCACATTCCCAAAGAAAAGCAACTTTCCAGATGTCTGCAATTTGAAATATTCCAGTTCCCCACTCAAATTCCGATGGAACAACAGCATCCCAAGTGTCAGGAATTGGGAACGCTCCAGCTCCCTGAAAAAAATTCCCATGGAATCATGGGATTCCAGGTGTGAGGAATTGAGAATGCCCCGTACAGCCTCCCAGATTCCCACCACATTCCCATGGAATAACAACATTCCAGATTTCACGAACTGAGAATCATCCTCTTCCCCTCCCAAATTCCCATGGAAACATTGCATTCGGTTTTTCCGCAATTTGGAACCCCCCAGAAGCTGTCCCAAAATCCCACCAAATTCCCATGCAATAGCGGCATTCCAAGTATCAGGAATTTAGGATACCCCATTTCCGCATCCAAATTCCCATAGAATAACGGCCTTCCGGCTATCAGGAATTTTGAATCGTCCATACGGTCTCCCATATTCCCATGGAATAACGCATACCCAAGCATGGGGAATTGAGTTTCATCTAGTTCCATACCCCAATTCCCATGGAATAACAGCATTCTGGGAGCTGAGGACTTGGAATCTGCCTATTTCCCTCCCAAATGTTTAGGGAATAATGGCATTCTGGGCATTGGGAAGGTTGAATCCTCATGTTGCCCTTGCAAATTCCCATGAAATAACCAATTTAATGTGTTGGGAATTTCGAATGCTCCAGTTCCTCGCCCAAATTCCAATCAACCTGTAACGAAATCATGACACTATGTGTGTGCCAAATTTAGAATCCTCCACTTCCCCTTCCAAATTCCCAACAAAACCAGGGAATAAGAGCAGTTCCCTCATTGCTAATTTCAACTCCTCCTCTTCCTCTCCCAAATTTCCACCAAACTCGAATGGAAGAACGGCATTTTGTGTGTGCCAAATTTAGAATCCTCCACTTCCCCTTCCAAATTCCCATAGAATAGCTGCATTCCGGGCATGGGGATTTTCAAAACATCCATATGCCCACTTAAATTCCCACGACAACCTCGGAAAAACAGCATTCATGGTGTTGGGAATATGGTATCCGCCATTTGCACTATCCAATTCCCAGCAAAACCATGCAATTACAGCACTCTGGGCATTGGGAATTTGGAATCCTCCGGTTCCACTCCCAAATTCCAATAGAATAACAGCCTTGCAGGCATGGGGATATTGGAATCCTCGAGTTCCCTTCCAAAAAGCCCATGGAATAACGACATTCTGGGTATTGAGAATTGAGAATTTGCCCATTTCCCTCCCAGATCCCTAGGGAATAAGACACTTCCGGGTGTCACGTATTTCGAATCCTTCAAATCCGCACCATAACAGCCATGGAATAACAGAATTCCAGGTGTCAGGAATTGAGCATCCTCCACTTCCCCTTCGAATTTCCCATGGATTCATGTCATTCTGGCTGTTGGCACTTTAGAATCTCCCATACAGCCTCCCAAATACCCAGGAAATTCACAAGGAATAACAGAATTCCAGATATCGGGAATCTATTATCCGCCAGCTCTCCACGCAATTTCCCATGGAATCATGGCACTGCTGGTGCAGGGAATCTTGACTCCTGCAGTTATCCTCCCAAATCGCCATAGAAAAATGGCATTCTGCGTGTTGGGAATTAACAATCCCCCAGAAACCCACCCCAAATCCCAGCACATTCCCAAAGAAAAGCAACTTTCCAGATGTCTGCAATTTGAAATATTCCAGTTCCCCACTCAAATTCCGATGGAACAACAGCATCCCTAGTGTCAGGAATTGGGAATCCTCCAGCTTCCTGAAAAAAATTCCCATGGAATCATGGGATTCCAGGTGTGAGGAATTGAGAATGCCCCATACAGCCTCCCAGATTCCCACCGCATTCCCATGGAATAACAACATTCCAGATTTCAGGAACTGAGAATCATCCTCTTCCCCTCCCAAATTCCCATGGAAACATTGCATTCGGTTTTTCTGCAATTTGGAACCCCCCAGAAGCTGTCCCAAAATCCCACCAAATTCCCATGCAATAGCGGCATTCCAAGTATCAGGAATTTAGGATACCCCATTTCCGCATCCAAATTCCCATAGAATAACGGCCTTCCGGCTATCAGGAATTTTGAATCGTCCATACGGTCTCCCATATTCCCATGGAATAACGCATACCCAAGCATGGGGAATTGAGTTTCATCTAGTTCCATACCCCAATTCCCATGGAATAACAGCATTCTGGGAGCTGAGGACTTGGAATCTGCCTGTTTCCCTCCCAAATGTTTAGGGAATAATGGCATTCTGGGCATTGGGAAGGTTGAATCGTCATGTTGCCCTTGCAAATTCCCATGAAATAACCAATTTAATGTGTTGGGAATTTCGAATGCTCCAGTTCCTCGCCCAAATTCCAATCAACCTGTAACGAAATCATGACACTATGTGTGTGCGAAATTTAGAATCCTCCACTTCCCCTTCCAAATTCCCAACAAAACCAGGGAATAAGAGCAGTTCACTCATTGCTAATTTCAACTCCTCCTCTTCCTCTCCCAAATTTCCACCAAACTCGAATGGAAGAACGGCATTTTGTGTGTGCGAAATTTAGAATCCTCCACTTCCCCTTCCAAATTCCCATAGAATTGCTGCATTCCGGGTATGGGGATTTTCAAAACATCCATATGCCCACTTAAATTCCCACGACAACCTCGGAAAAACAGCATTCATGGTGTTGGGAATATGGTATCCGCCATTTGCACTATCCAATTCCCAGCAAAACCATGCAATTACAGCACTCTGGGCATTGGGAATTTGGAATCCTCCGGTTCCACTCCCAAATTCCAATAGAATAACAGCCTTGCAGGCATGGGGATATTGGAATCCTCGAGTTCCCTTCCAAAAAGCCCATGGAATAACGACATTCTGGGTATTGAGAATTGAGAATTTGCCCATTTCCCTCCCAGATCCCTAGGGAGTAAGACACTTCCGGGTGTCACGTATTTCGAATCCTTCAAATCCGCACCATAACAGCCATGGAATAACAGAATTCCAGGTGTCAGGAATTGAGCATCCTCCACTTCCCCTTCGAATTTCCCATGGAATCATGGCATTCTGGCTGTTGGCACTTTAGAATCTCCCATACAGCCTCCCAAATACCCAGGAAATTCACAAGGAATAACAGAATTCCAGATATCAGGAATCTATTATCCGCCAGCTCTCCACGCAATTTCCCATGGAATCATGGCATTCCTGGTGCAGGGAATCTTGACTCCTCCAGTTATCCTCCCAAATCGCCATAGAAAAATGGCATTCTGCGTGTTGGGAATTAACAATCCCCCAGAAACCCACCCCAAATCCCACCACATTCCCAAAGAAAAGCAACTTTCCAGATGTCTGCATTTTGAAATATTCCAGTTCCCCACTCAAATTCCGATGGAACAGCAGCATCCCAAGTGTCAGGAATTGGGAATGCTCCAGCTCCCTGAAAAAAATTCCCATGGAATCATGGGATTCCAGGTGTGAGGAATTGAGAATGCCCCGTACAGCCTCCCAGATTCCCACCACATTCCCATGGAATAACAACATTCCAGATTTCAGGAACTGAGAATCATCCTCTTCCCCTCCCAAATTCCCATGGAAACATTGCATTCGGTTTTTCTGCAATTTGGAACCCCCCAGAAGCTGTCCCAAAATCCCACCAAATTCCCATGCAATAGCGGCATTCCAAGTATCAGGAATTTAGGATACCCCATTTCCGCATCCAAATTCCCATAGAATAACGGCATTCCGGCTATCAGGAATTTTGAATCGTCCATACGGTCTCCCATATTCCCATGGAATAACGCATACCCAAGCATGGGGAATTGAGTTTCATCTAGTTCCATACCCCAATTCCCATGGAATAACAGCATTCTGGGAGCGGAGGACTTGGAATCTGCCTGTTTCCCTCCCAAATGTTTAGGGAATAATGGCATTCTGGGCATTGGGAACGTTGAATACTCATGTTGCCCTTGCAAATTCCCATGAAATAACCAATTTAATGAGTTGGGAATTTCGAATGCTCCAGTTCCTCGCCCAAATTCCAATCAACCTGTAACGAAATAATGACACTATGTGTGTGCCAAATTTAGAATCCTCCACTTCCACTTCCAAATTCCCAACAAAACCAGGGAATAAGAGCAGTTCACTCATTGCTAATTTCAACTCCTCCTCTTCCTCTCCCAAATTTCCACCAAACTCGAATGGAAGAACGGCATTATAAGTGTGGGAAATTTAGAATCCTCCACTTCCCCTTCCAAATTCCCATAGAATAGCTGCATTCCGGGCATGGGGATTTTCAAAACATCCATATGCCCACTTAAATTCCCACGACAACCTCGGAAAAACAGCATTCATGGTGTTGGGAATATGGTATCCGCCATTTGCACTATCCAATTCCCAGCAAAACCATGCAATGACAGCACTCTGGGCATTGGGAATTTGGAATCCTCCGGTTCCACTCCCAAATTCCAATAGAATAACAGCCTTGCAGGCATGGGGATATTGGAATCCTCGAGTTCCCTTCCAAAAAGCCCATGGAATAACGACATTCTGGGTATTGAGAATTGACAATTTGCCCATTTCCCTCCCAGATCCCTAGGGAGTAAGACACTTCCGGGTGTCACGTATTTCGAATCCTTCAAATCCGCACCATAACAGCCATGGAATAACAGAATTCCAGGTGTCAGGAATTGAGCATCCTCCACTTCCCCTTCGAATTTCCCATGGAATCATGGCATTCTGGCTGTTGGCACTTTAGAATCTCCCATACAGCCTCCCAAATACCCAGGAAATTCACAAGGAATAACAGAATTCCAGATATCAGGAATCTATTATCCGCCAGCTCTCCACGCAATTTCCCATGGAATCATGGCATTGCTGGTGCAGGGAATCTTGACTCCTCCAGTTATCCTCCCAAATCGCCATAGAAAAATGGCATTCTGCGTGTTGGGAATTAACAATCCCCCAGAAATCCACCCCAAATCCCACCACATTCCCAAAGAAAAGCAACTTTCCAGATGTCTGCAATTTGAAATATTCCAGTTCCCCACTCAAATTCCGATGGAACAACAGCATCCCAAGTGTCAGGAATTGGGAATGCTCCAGCTCCCTGAAAAAAATTCCCATGGAATCATGGGATTCCAGGTGTGAGGAATTGAGAATGCCCCGTACAGCCTCCCAGATTCCCACCACATTCCCATGGAATAACAACATTCCAGATTTCACGAACTGAGAATCATCCTCTTCCCCTCCCAAATTCCCATGGAAACATTGCATTCGGTTTTTCTGCAATTTGGAACCCCCCAGAAGCTGTCCCAAAATCCCACCAAATTCCCATGCAATAGCGGCATTCCAAGTATCAGGAATTTAGGATACCCCATTTCCGCATCCAAATTCCCATAGAATAACGGCCTTCCGGCTATCAGGAATTTTGAATCGTCCATACGGTCTCCCATATTCCCATGGAATAACGCATACCCAAGCATGGGGAATTGAGTTTCATCTAGTTCCATACCCCAATTCCCATGGAATAACAGCATTCTGGGAGCGGAGGACTTGGAATCTGCCTATTTCCCTCCCAAATGTTTAGGGAATAATGGCATTCCGGGCATTGGGAAGGTTGAATCCTCATGTTGCCCTTGCAAATTCCCATGAAATAACCAATTTAATGTGTTGGGAATTTCGAATGCTCCAGTTCCTCGCCCAAATTCCAATCAACCTGTAACGAAATCATGACACTATGTGTGTGCGAAATTTAGAATCCTCCACTTCCCCTTCCAAATTCCCAACAAAACCATAAAATAAGAGCAGTTCACTCATTGCTAATTTCAACTCCTCCTCTTCCTCTCCCAAATTTCCACCAAACTCGAATGGAAGAACGGCATTATAAGTGTGGGAAATTTAGAATCCTCCACTTCCCCTTCCAAATTCCCATAGAATAGCTGCATTCCGGGTATGGGGATTTTCAAAACATCCATATGCCCACTTAAATTCCCAAGACAACCTCGGAAAAACAGCATTCATGGTGTTGGGAATATGGTATCCGCCATTTGCACTATCCAATTCCCAGCAAAACCATGCAATTACAGCACTCTGGGCATTGGGAATTTGGAATCCTCCGGTTCCACTCCCAAATTCCAATAGAATAACAGCCTTGCAGGCATGGGGATATTGGAATCCTCGAGTTCCCTTCCAAAAAGCCCATGGAATAACGACATTCTGGGTATTGAGAATTGAGAATTTGCCCATTTCCCTCCCAGATCCCTAGGGAATAAGACACTTCCGGGTGTCACGTATTTCGAATCCTTCAAATCCGCACCATAACAGCCATGGAATAACAGAATTCCAGGTGTCAGGAATTGAGCATCCTCCACTTCCCCTTCGAATTTCCCATGGATTCATGGCAATCTGGCTGTTGGCACTTTAGAATCTCCCATACAGCCTCCCAAATACCCAGGAAATTCACAAGGAATAACAGAATTCCAGATATCAGGAATGTATTATCCGCCAGCTCTCCACGCAATTTCCCATGGAATCATGGCATTCCTGGTGCAGGGAATCTTGACTCCTGCAGTTATCCTCCCAAATCGCCATAGAAAAATGGCATTCTGCGTGTTGGGAATTAACAATCCCCCAGAAACCCACCCCAAATCCCACCACATTCCCAAAGAAAAGCAACTTTCCAGATGTCTGCAATTTGAAATATTCCAGTTCCCCACTCAAATTCCGATGGAACAACAGCATCCCAAGTGTCAGGAATTGGGAACGCTCCAGCTCCCTGAAAAAAATTCCCATGGAATCATGGGATTCCAGGTGTGAGGAATTGAGAATGCCCCGTACAGCCTCCCAGATTCCCACCACATTCCCATGGAATAACAACATTCCAGATTTCAGGAACTGAGAATCATCCTCTTCCCCTCCCAAATTCCCATGGAAACATTGCATTCGGTTTTTCCGCAATTTGGAACCCCCCAGAAGCTGTCCCAAAATCCCACCAAATTCCCATGCAATAGCGGCATTCCAAGTATCAGGAATTTAGGATACCCCATTTCCGCATCCAAATTCCCATAGAATAACGGCCTTCCGGCTATCAGGAATTTCAAATCGTCCATACGGTCTCCCATATTCCCATGGAATAACGCATACCCAAGCATGGGGAATTGAGTTTCATCTAGTTCCATACCCCAATTCCCATGGAATAACAGCATTCTGGGAGCGGAGGACTTGGAATCTGCCTGTTTCCCTCCCAAATGTTTAGGGAATAATGGCATTCTGGGCATTGGGAAGGTTGAATCCTCATGTTGCCCTTGCAAATTCCCATGAAATAACCAATTTAATGTGTTGGGAATTTCGAATGCTCCAGTTCCTCGCCCAAATTCCAATCAACCTGTAACGAAATCATGACACTATGTGTGTGCCAAATTTAGAATCCTCCACTTCCCCTTCCAAATTCCCAACAAAACCAGGGAATAAGAGCAGTTCACTCATTGCTAATTTCAACTCCTCCTCTTCCTCTCCCAAATTTCCACCAAACTCGAATGGAAGAACGGCATTTTGTGTGTGCGAAATTTAGAATCCTCCACTTCCCCTTCCAAATTCCCATAGAATAGCTGCATTCCGGGCATGGGGATTTTCAAAACATCCATATGCCCACTTAAATTCCCACGACAACCTAGGAAAAACAGCATTCATGGTGTTGGGAATATGGTATCCGCCATTTGCACTATCCAATTCCCAGCAAAACCATGCAATTACAGCACTCTGGGCATTGGGAATTTGGAATCCTCCGGTTCCACTCCCAAATTCCAATAGAATAACAGCCTTGCAGGCATGGGGATATTGGAATCCTCGAGTTCCCTTCCAAAAAGCCCATGGAATAACGACATTCTGGGTATTGAGAATTGAGAATTTGCCCATTTCCCTCCCAGATCCCTAGGGAGTAAGACACTTCCGGGTGTCACGTATTTCGAATCCTTCAAATCCGCACCATAACAGCCATGGAATAACAGAATTCCAGGTGTCAGGAATTGAGCATCCTCCACTTCCCCTTCGAATTTCCCATGGAATCATGGCATTCTGGCTGTTGGCACTTTAGAATCTCCCATACAGCCTCCCAAATACCCAGGAAATTCACAAGGAATAACAGAATTCCAGATATCAGGAATCTATTATCCGCCAGCTCTCCACGCAATTTCCCATGGAATCATGGCATTGCTGGTGCAGGGAATCTTGACTCCTCCAGTTATCCTCCCAAATCGCCATAGAAAAATGGCATTCTGCCTGTTGGGAATTAACAATCCCCCAGAAATCCACCCCAAATCCCACCACATTCCCAAAGAAAAGCAACTTTCCAGATGTCTGCAATTTGAAATATTCCAGTTCCCCACTCAAATTCCGATGGAACAACAGCATCCCAAGTGTCAGGAATTGGGAATCCTCCAGCTTCCTGAAAAAAATTCCCATGGAATCATGGGATTCCAGGTGTGAGGAATTGAGAATGCCCCGTACAGCCTCCCAGATTCCCACCACATTCCCATGGAATAACAACATTCCAGATTTCACGAACTGAGAATCATCCTCTTCCCCTCCCAAATTCCCATGGAAACATTGCATTCGGTTTTTCTGCAATTTGGAACCCCCCAGAAGCTGTCCCAAAATCCCACCAAATTCCCATGCAATAGCGGCATTCCAAGTATCAGGAATTTAGGATACCCCATTTCCGCATCCAAATTCCCATAGAATAACGGCCTTCCGGCTATCAGGAATTTCAAATCGTCCATACGGTCTCCCAAATTCCCATGGAATAACGCATACCCAAGCATGGGGAATTGAGTTTCATCTAGTTCCATACCCCAATTCCCATGGAATAACAGCATTCTGGGAGCTGAGGACTTGGAATCTGCCTATTTCCCTCCCAAATGTTTAGGGAATAATGGCATTCTGGGCATTGGGAAGGTTGAATCGTCATGTTGCCCTTGCAAATTCCCATGAAATAACCAATTTAATGTGTTGGGAATTTCGAATGCTCCAGTTCCTCGCCCAAATTCCAATCAACCTGTAACGAAATCATGACACTATGTGTGTGCCAAATTTAGAATCCTCCACTTCCCCTTCCAAATTCCCAACAAAACCAGGGAATAAGAGCAGTTCACTCATTGCTAATTTCAACTCCTCCTCTTCCTCTCCCAAATTTCCACCAAACTCGAATGGAAGAACGGCATTTTGTGTGTGCGAAATTTAGAATCCTCCACTTCCCCTTCCAAATTCCCATAGAATAGCTGCATTCCGGGCATGGGGATTTTCAAAACATCCATATGCCCACTTAAATTCCCACGACAACCTAGGAAAAACAGCATTCATGGTGTTGGGAATATGGTATCCGCCATTTGCACTATCCAATTCCCAGCAAAACCATGCAATTACAGCACTCTGGGCATTGGGAATTTGGAATCCTCCGGTTCCACTCCCAAATTCCAATAGAATAACAGCCTTGCAGGCATGGGGATATTGGAATCCTCGAGTTCCCTTCCAAAAAGCCCATGGAATAACGACATTCTGGGTATTGAGAATTGAGAATTTGCCCATTTCCCTCCCAGATCCCTAGGGAGTAAGACACTTCCGGGTGTCACGTATTTCGAATCCTTCAAATCCGCACCATAACAGCCATGGAATAACAGAATTCCAGGTGTCAGGAATTGAGCATCCTCCACTTCCCCTTCGAATTTCCCATGGAATCATGGCATTCTGGCTGTTGGCACTTTAGAATCTCCCATACAGCCTCCCAAATACCCAGGAAATTCACAAGGAATAACAGAATTCCAGATATCAGGAATCTATTATCCGCCAGCTCTCCACGCAATTTCCCATGGAATCATGGCATTGCTGGTGCAGGGAATCTTGACTCCTCCAGTTATCCTCCCAAATCGCCATAGAAAAATGGCATTCTGCCTGTTGGGAATTAACAATCCCCCAGAAATCCACCCCAAATCCCACCACATTCCCAAAGAAAAGCAACTTTCCAGATGTCTGCAATTTGAAATATTCCAGTTCCCCACTCAAATTCCGATGGAACAACAGCATCCCAAGTGTCAGGAATTGGGAATCCTCCAGCTTCCTGAAAAAAATTCCCATGGAATCATGGGATTCCAGGTGTGAGGAATTGAGAATGCCCCGTACAGCCTCCCAGATTCCCACCACATTCCCATGGAATAACAACATTCCAGATTTCACGAACTGAGAATCATCCTCTTCCCCTCCCAAATTCCCATGGAAACATTGCATTCGGTTTTTCTGCAATTTGGAACCCCCCAGAAGCTGTCCCAAAATCCCACCAAATTCCCATGCAATAGCGGCATTCCAAGTATCAGGAATTTAGGATACCCCATTTCCGCATCCAAATTCCCATAGAATAACGGCCTTCCGGCTATCAGGAATTTCAAATCGTCCATACGGTCTCCCAAATTCCCATGGAATAACGCATACCCAAGCATGGGGAATTGAGTTTCATCTAGTTCCATACCCCAATTCCCATGGAATAACAGCATTCTGGGAGCTGAGGACTTGGAATCTGCCTATTTCCCTCCCAAATGTTTAGGGAATAATGGCATTCTGGGCATTGGGAAGGTTGAATCGTCATGTTGCCCTTGCAAATTCCCATGAAATAACCAATTTAATGTGTTGGGAATTTCGAATGCTCCAGTTCCTCGCCCAAATTCCAATCAACCTGTAACGAAATCATGACACTATGTGTGTGCGAAATTTAGAATCCTCCACTTCCCCTTCCAAATTCCCAACAAAACCAGGGAATAAGAGCAGTTCACTCATTGCTAATTTCAACTCCTCCTCTTCCTCTCCCAAATTTCCACCAAACTCGAATGGAAGAACGGCATTATAAGTGTGGGAAATTTAGAATCCTCCACTTCCCCTTCCAAATTCCCATAGAATAGCTGCATTCCGGGCATGGGGATTTTCAAAACATCCATATGCCCACTTAAATTCCCACGACAACCTCGGAAAAACAGCATTCATGGTGTTGGGAATATGGTATCCGCCATTTGCACTATCCAATTCCCAGCAAAACCATGCAATTACAGCACTCTGGGCATTGGGAATTTGGAATCCTCCGGTTCCACTCCCAAATTCCAATAGAATAACAGCCTTGCAGGCATGGGGATATTGGAATCCTCGAGTTCCCTTCCAAAAAGCCCATGGAATAACAACATTCTGGGTATTGAGAATTGACAATTTGCCCATTTCCCTCCCAGATCCCTAGGGAGTAAGACACTTCCGGGTGTCACGTATTTCGAATCCTTCAAATCCGCACCATAACAGCCATGGAATAACAGAATTCCAGGTGTCAGGAATTGAGCATCCTCCACTTCCCCTTCGAATTTCCCATGGAATCATGGCATTCTGGCTGTTGGCACTTTAGAATCTCCCATACACCCTCCCAAATACCCAGGAAATTCACAAGGAATAACAGAATTCCAGATATCAGGAATCTATTATCCGCCAGCTCTCCACGCAATTTCCCATGGAATCATGGCATTCCTGGTGCAGGGAATCTTGACTCCTGCAGTTATCCTCCCAAATCGCCATAGAAAAATGGCATTCTGCGTGTTGGGAATTAACAATCCCCCAGAAACCCACCCCAAATCCCAGCACATTCCCAAAGAAAAGCAACTTTCCAGATGTCTGCAATTTGAAATATTCCAGTTCCCCACTCAAATTCCGATGGAACAACAGCATCCCTAGTGTCAGGAATTGGGAATCCTCCAGCTTCCTGAAAAAAATTCCCATGGAATCATGGGATTCCAGGTGTGAGCAATTGAGAATGCCCCATACAGCCTCCCAGATTCCCACCACATTCCCATGGAATAACAACATTCCAGATTTCAGGAACTGAGAATCATCCTCTTCCCCTCCCAAATTCCCATGGAAACATTGCATTCGGTTTTTCTGCAATTTGGAACCCCCCAGAAGCTGTCCCAAAATCCCACCAAATTCCCATGCAATAGCGGCATTCCAAGTATCAGGAATTTAGGATACCCCATTTCCGCATCCAAATTCCCATAGAATAACGGCCTTCCGGCTATCAGGAATTTTGAATCGTCCATACGGTCTCCCAAATTCCCATGGAATAACGCATACCCAAGCATGGGGAATTGAGTTTCATCTAGTTCCATACCCCAATTCCCATGGAATAACAGCATTCTGGGAGCTGAGGACTTGGAATCTGCCTGTTTCCCTCCCAAATGTTTAGGGAATAATGGCATTCTGGGCATTGGGAAGGTTGAATCCTCATGTTGCCCTTGCAAATTCCCATGAAATAACCAATTTAATGTGTTGGGAATTTCGAATGCTCCAGTTCCTCGCCCAAATTCCAATCAACCTGTAACGAAATCATGACACTATGTGTGTGCGAAATTTAGAATCCTCCACTTCCCCTTCCAAATTCCCAACAAAACCAGGGAATAAGAGCAGTTCACTCATTGCTAATTTCAACTCCTCCTCTTCCTCTCCCAAATTTCCACCAAACTCGAATGGAAGAACGGCATTTTGTGTGTGCGAAATTTAGAATCCTCCACTTCCCCTTCCAAATTCCCATAGAATAGCTGCATTCCGGGTATGGGGATTTTCAAAACATCCATATGCCCACTTAAATTCCCACGACAACCTCGGAAAAACAGCATTCATGGTGTTGGGAATATGGTATCCGCCATTTGCACTATCCAATTCCCAGCAAAACCATGCAATTACAGCACTCTGGGCATTGGGAATTTGGAATCCTCCGGTTCCACTCCCAAATTCCAATAGAATAACAGCCTTGCAGGCATGGGGATATTGGAATCCTCGAGTTCCCTTCCAAAAAGCCCATGGAATAACGACATTCTGGGTATTGAGAATTGAGAATTTGCCCATTTCCCTCCCAGATCCCTAGGGAGTAAGACACTTCCGGGTGTCACGTATTTCGAATCCTTCAAATCCGCACCATAACAGCCATGGAATAACAGAATTCCAGGTGTCAGGAATTGAGCATCCTCCACTTCCCCTTCGAATTTCCCATGGAATCATGGCATTCTGGCTGTTGGCACTTTAGAATCTCCCATACAGCCTCCCAAATACCCAGGAAATTCACAAGGAATAACAGAATTCCAGATATCAGGAATCTATTATCCGCCAGCTCTCCACGCAATTTCCCATGGAATCATGGCATTCCTGGTGCAGGGAATCTTGACTCCTCCAGTTATCCTCCCAAATCGCCATAGAAAAATGGCATTCTGCGTGTTGGGAATTAACAATCCCCCAGAAACCCACCCCAAATCCCACCACATTCCCAAAGAAAAGCAACTTTCCAGATGTCTGCAATTTGAAATATTCCAGTTCCCCACTCAAATTCCGATGGAACAACAGCATCCCTATTGTCAGGAATTGGGAATCCTCCAGCTTCCTGAAAAAAATTCCCATGGAATCATGGGATTCCAGGTGTGAGGAATTGAGAATGCCCCATACAGCCTCCCAGATTCCCACCACATTCCCATGGAATAACAACATTCCAGATTTCAGGAACTGAGAATCATCCTCTTCCCCTCCCAAATTCCCATGGAAACATTGCATTCGGTTTTTCTGCAATTTGGAACCCCCCAGAAGCTGTCCCAAAATCCCACCAAATTCCCATGCAATAGCGGCATTCCAAGTATCAGGAATTTAGGATACCCCATTTCCGCATCCAAATTCCCATAGAATAACGGCCTTCCGGCTATCAGGAATTTTGAATCGTCCATACGGTCTCCCAAATTCCCATAGAATAACGCATACCCAAGCATGGGGAATTGAGTTTCATCTAGTTCCATACCCCAATTCCCATGGAATAACAGCATTCTGGGAGCTGAGGACTTGGAATCTGCCTATTTCCCTCCCAAATGTTTAGGGAATAATGGCATTCTGGGCATTGGGAAGGTTGAATCGTCATGTTGCCCTTGCAAATTCCCATGAAATAACCAATTTAATGTGTTGGGAATTTCGAATGCTCCAGTTCCTCGCCCAAATTCCAATCAACCTGTAACGAAATCATGACACTATGTGTGTGCGAAATTTAGAATCCTCCACTTCCCCTTCCAAATTCCCAACAAAACCAGGGAATAAGAGCAGTTCACTCATTGCTAATTTCAATTCCTCCTCTTCCTCTCCCAAATTTCCACCAAACTCGAATGGAAGAACGGCATTATAAGTGTGGGAAATTTAGAATCCTCCACTTCCCCTTCCAAATTCCCATAGAATAGCTGCATTCCGGGCATGGGGATTTTCAAAACATCCATATGCCCACTTAAATTCCCACGACAACCTAGGAAAAACAGCATTCATGGTGTTGGGAATATGGTATCCGCCATTTGCACTATCCAATTCCCAGCAAAACCATGCAATTACAGCACTCTGGGCATTGGGAATTTGGAATCCTCCGGTTCCACTCCCAAATTCCAATAGAATAACAGCCTTGCAGGCATGGGGATATTGGAATCCTCGAGTTCCCTTCCAAAAAGCCCATGGAATAACGACATTCTGGGTATTGAGAATTGACAATTTGCCCATTTCCCTCCCAGATCCCTAGGGAGTAAGACACTTCCGGGTGTCACGTATTTCGAATCCTTCAAATCCGCACCATAACAGCCATGGAATAACAGAATTCCAGGTGTCAGGAATTGAGCATCCTCCACTTCCCCTTCGAATTTCCCATGGAATCATGGCATTCTGGCTGTTGGCACTTTAGAATCTCCCATACAGCCTCCCAAATACCCAGGAAATTCACAAGGAATAACAGAATTCCAGATATCAGGAATCTATTATCCGCCAGCTCTCCACGCAATTTCCCATGGAATCATGGCATTCCTGGTGCAGGGAATCTTGACTCCTGCAGTTATCCTCCCAAATCGCCATAGAAAAATGGCATTCTGCGTGTTGGGAATTAACAATCCCCCAGAAACCCACCCCAAATCCCACCACATTCCCAAAGAAAAGCAACTTTCCAGATGTCTGCAATTTGAAATATTCCAGTTCCCCACTCAAATTCCGATGGAACAACAGCATCCCAAGTGTCAGGAATTGGGAATGCTCCAGCTCCCTGAAAAAAATTCCCATGGAATCATGGGATTCCAGGTGTGAGGAATTGAGAATGCCCCGTACAGCCTCCCAGATTCCCACCACATTCCCATGGAATAACAACATTCCAGATTTCAGGAACTGAGAATCATCCTCTTCCCCTCCCAAATTCCCATGGAAACATTGCATTCGGTTTTTCCGCAATTTGGAACCCCCCAGAAGCTGTCCCAAAATCCCACCAAATTCCCATGCAATAGCGGCATTCCAAGTATCAGGAATTTAGGATACCCCATTTCCGCATCCAAATTCCCATAGAATAACGGCCTTCCGGCTATCAGGAATTTTGAATCGTCCATACGGTCTCCCATATTCCCATGGAATAACGCATACCCAAGCATGGGGAATTGAGTTTCATCTAGTTCCATACCCCAATTCCCATGGAATAACAGCATTCTGGGAGCGGAGGACTTGGAATCTGCCTATTTCCCTCCCAAATGTTTAGGGAATAATGGCATTCTGGGCATTGGGAAGGTTGAATCGTCATGTTGCCCTTGCAAATTCCCATGAAATAACCAATTTAATGTATTGGGAATTTCGAATGCTCCAGTTCCTCGCCCAAATTCCAATCAACCTGTAACGAAATCATGACACTATGTGTGTGCGAAATTTAGAATCCTCCACTTCCCCTTCCAAATTCCCAACAAAACCATGGAAAAAGAGCAGTTCCCTCATTGCTAATTTCAACTCCTCCTCTTCCTCTCCCAAATTTCCACCAAACTCGAATGGAAGAACGGCATTTTGTGTGTGCGAAATTTAGAATCCTCCACTTCCCCTTCCAAATTCCCATAGAATAGCTGCATTCCGGGTATGGGGATTTTCAAAACATCCATATGCCCACTTAAATTCCCACGACAACCTAGGAAAAACAGCATTCATGGTGTTGGGAATATGGTATCCGCCATTTGCACTATCCAATTCCCAGCAAAACCATGCAATTACAGCACTCTGGGCATTGGGAATTTGGAATCCTCCGGTTCCACTCCCAAATTCCAATAGAATAACAGCCTTGCAGGCATGGGGATATTGGAATCCTCGAGTTCCCTTCCAAAAAGCCCATGGAATAACGACATTCTGGGTATTGAGAATTGAGAATTTGCCCATTTCCCTCCCAGATCCCTAGGGAGTAAGACACTTCCGGGTGTCACGTATTTCGAATCCTTCAAATCCGCACCATAACAGCCATGGAATAACAGAATTCCAGGTGTCAGGAATTGAGCATCCTCCACTTCCCCTTCGAATTTCCCATGGAATCATGGCATTCTGGCTGTTGGCACTTTAGAATCACCCATACAGCCTCCCAAATACCCAGGAAATTCACAAGGAATAACAGAATTCCAGATATCAGGAATCTATTATCCGCCAGCTCTCCACGCAATTTCCCATGGAATCATGGCATTCCTGGTGCAGGGAATCTTGACTCCTGCAGTTATCCTCCCAAATCGCCATAGAAAAATGGCATTCTGCGTGTTGGGAATTAACAATCCCCCAGAAACCCACCCCAAATCCCACCACATTCCCAAAGAAAAGCAACTTTCCAGATGTCTGCATTTTGAAATATTCCAGTTCCCCACTCAAATTCCGATGGAACAACAGCATCCCTAGTGTCAGGAATTGGGAATCCTCCAGCTTCCTGAAAAAAATTCCCATGGAATCATGGGATTCCAGGTGTGAGGAATTGAGAATGCCCCGTACAGCCTCCCAGATTCCCACCACATTCCCATGGAATAACAACATTCCAGATTTCAGGAACTGAGAATCATCCTCTTCTCCTCCCAAATTCCCATGGAAACATTGCATTCGGTTTTTCTGCAATTTGGAACCCCCCAGAAGCTGTCCCAAAATCCCACCAAATTCCCATGCAATAGCGGCATTCCAAGTATCAGGAATTTAGGATACCCCATTTCCGCATCCAAATTCCCATAGAATAACGGCCTTCCGGCTATCAGGAATTTTGAATCGTCCATACGGTCTCCCATATTCCCATGGAATAACGCATACCCAAGCATGGGGAATTGAGTTTCATCTAGTTCCATACCCCAATTCCCATGGAATAACAGCATTCTGGGAGCGGAGGACTTGGAATCTGCCTGTTTCCCTCCCAAATGTTTAGGGAATAATGGCATTCTGGGCATTGGGAAGGTTGAATCGTCATGTTGCCCTTGCAAATTCCCATGAAATAACCAATTTAATGTGTTGGGAATTTCGAATGCTCCAGTTCCTCGCCCAAATTCCAATCAACCTGTAACGAAATCATGACACTATGTGTGTGCGAAATTTAGAATCCTCCACTTCCCCTTCCAAATTCCCAACAAAACCAGGGAATAAGAGCAGTTCCCTCATTGCTAATTTCAACTCCTCCTCTTCCTCTCCCAAATTTCCACCAAACTCGAATGGAAGAACGGCATTTTGTGTGTGCGAAATTTAGAATCCTCCACTTCCCCTTCCAAATTCCCATAGAATAGCTGCATTCCGGGTATGGGGATTTTCAAAACATCCATATGCCCACTTAAATTCCCACGACAACCTCGGAAAAACAGCATTCATGGTGTTGGGAATATGGTATCCGCCATTTGCACTATCCAATTCCCAGCAAAACCATGCAATGACAGCACTCTGGGCATTGGGAATTTGGAATCCTCCGGTTCCACTCCCAAATTCCAATAGAATAACAGCCTTGCAGGCATGGGGATATTGGAATCCTCGAGTTCCCTTCCAAAAAGCCCATGGAATAACGACATTCTGGGTATTGAGAATTGAGAATTTGCCCATTTCCCTCCCAGATCCCTAGGGAGTAAGACACTTCCGGGTGTCACGTATTTCGAATCCTTCAAATCCGCACCATAACAGCCATGGAATAACAGAATTCCAGGTGTCAGGAATTGAGCATCCTCCACTTCCCCTTCGAATTTCCCATGGAATCATGGCATTCTGGCTGTTGGCACTTTAGAATCTCCCATACACCCTCCCAAATACCCAGGAAATTCACAAGGAATAACAGAATTCCAGATATCAGGAATCTATTATCCGCCAGCTCTCCACGCAATTTCCCATGGAATCATGGCATTCCTGGTGCAGGGAATCTTGACTCCTCCAGTTATCCTTCCAAATCGCCATAGAAAAATGGCATTCTGCGTGTTGGGAATTAACAATCCCCCAGAAACCCACCCCAAATCCCACCACATTCCCAAAGAAAAGCAACTTTCCAGATGTCTGCAATTTGAAATATTCCAGTTCCCCACTCAAATTCCGATGGAACAACAGCATCCCAAGTGTCAGGAATTGGGAACGCTCCAGCTCCCTGAAAAAAATTCCCATGGAATCATGGGATTCCAGGTGTGAGGAATTGAGAATGCCCCATACAGCCTCCCAGATTCCCACCACATTCCCATGGAATAACAACATTCCAGATTTAAGGAACTGAGAATCATCCTCTTCCCCTCCCAAATTCCCATGGAAACATTGCATTCGGTTTTTCCGCAATTTGGAACCCCCCAGAAGCTGTCCCAAAATCCCACCAAATTCCCATGCAATAGCGGCATTCCAAGTATCAGGAATTTAGGATACCCCATTTCCGCATCCAAATTCCCATAGAATAACGGCATTCCGGCTATCAGGAATTTCGAATCGTCCATACGGTCTCCCATATTCCCATGGAATAACGCATACCCAAGCATGGGGAATTGAGTTTCATCTAGTTCCATACCCCAATTCCCATGGAATAACAGCATTCTGGGAGCTGAGGACTTGGAATCTGCCTGTTTCCCTCCCAAATGTTTAGGGAATAATGGCATTCTGGGCATTGGGAAGGTTGAATCCTCATGTTGCCCTTGCAAATTCCCATGAAATAACCAATTTAATGTGTTGGGAATTTCGAATGCTCCAGTTCCTCGCCCAAATTCCAATCAACCTGTAACGAAATCATGACACTATGTGTGTGCGAAATTTAGAATCCTCCACTTCCCCTTCCAAATTCCCAACAAAACCATAAAATAAGAGCAGTTCACTCATTGCTAATTTCAACTCCTCCTCTTCCTCTCCCAAATTTCCACCAAACTCGAATGGAAGAACGGCATTTTGTGTGTGCGAAATTTAGAATCCTCCACTTCCCCTTCCAAATTCCCATAGAATTGCTGCATTCCGAGTATGGGGATTTTCAAAACATCCATATGCCCACTTAAATTCCCACGACAACCTCGGAAAAACAGCATTCATGGTGTTGGGAATATGGTATCCGCCATTTGCACTATCCAATTCCCAGCAAAACCATGCAATTACAGCACTCTGGGCATTGGGAATTTGGAATCCTCCGGTTCCACTCCCAAATTCCAATAGAATAACAGCCTTGCAGGCATGGGGATATTGGAATCCTCGAGTTCCCTTCCAAAAAGCCCATGGAATAACGACATTCTGGGTATTGAGAATTGAGAATTTGCCCATTTCCCTCCCAGATCCCTAGGGAATAAGACACTTCCGGGTGTCACGTATTTCGAATCCTTCAAATCCGCACCATAACAGCCATGGAATAACAGAATTCCAGGTGTCAGGAATTGAGCATCCTCCACTTCCCCTTCGAATTTCCCATGGAATCATGGCATTCTGGCTGTTGGCACTTTAGAATCTCCCATACACCCTCCCAAATACCCAGGAAATTCACAAGGAATAACAGAATTCCAGATATCAGGAATCTATTATCCGCCAGCTCTCCACGCAATTTCCCATGGAATCATGGCATTCCTGGTGCAGGGAATCTTGACTCCTCCAGTTATCCTCCCAAATCGCCATAGAAAAATGGCATTCTGCGTGTTGGGAATTAACAATCCCCCAGAAACCCACCCCAAATCCCACCACATTCCCAAAGAAAAGCAACTTTCCAGATGTCTGCATTTTGAAATATTCCAGTTCCCCACTCAAATTCCGATGGAACAACAGCATCCCAAGTGTCAGGAATTGGGAATGCTCCAGCTCCCTGAAAAAAATTCCCATGGAATCATGGGATTCCAGGTGTGAGGAATAGAGAATGCCCCGTACAGCCTCCCAGATTCCCACCACATTCCCATGGAATAACAACATTCCAGATTTCAGGAACTGAGAATCATCCTCTTCCCCTCCCAAATTCCCATGGAAACATTGCATTCGGGTTTTCCGCAATTTGGAACCCCCCAGAAGCTGTCCCAAAATCCCACCAAATTCCCATGCAATAGCGGCATTCCAAGTATCAGGAATTTAGGATACCCCATTTCCGCATCCAAATTCCCATAGAATAACGGCCTTCCGGCTATCAGGAATTTTGAATCGTCCATACGGTCTCCCAAATTCCCATGGAATAACGCATACCCAAGCATGGGGAATTGAGTTTCATCTAGTTCCATACCCCAATTCCCATGGAATAACAGCATTCTGGGAGCTGAGGACTTGGAATCTGCCTGTTTCCCTCCCAAATGTTTAGGGAATAATGGCATTCTGGGCATTGGGAAGGTTGAATCGTCATGTTGCCCTTGCAAATTCCCATGAAATAACCAATTTAATGAGTTGGGAATTTCGAATGCTCCAGTTCCTCGCCCAAATTCCAATCAACCTGTAACGAAATAATGACACTATGTGTGTGCCAAATTTAGAATCCTCCACTTCCCCTTCCAAATTCCCAACAAAACCAGGGAATAAGAGCAGTTCCCTCATTGCTAATTTCAACTCCTCCTCTTCCTCTCCCAAATTTCCACCAAACTCGAATGGAAGAACGGCATTTTGTGTGTGCCAAATTTAGAATCCTCCACTTCCCCTTCCAAATTCCCATAGAATAGCTGCATTCCGGGTATGGGGATTTTCAAAACATCCATATGCCCACTTAAATTCCCACGACAACCTCGGAAAAACAGCATTCATGGTGTTGGGAATATGGTATCCGCCATTTGCACTATCCAATTCCCAGCAAAACCATGCAATTACAGCACTCTGGGCATTGGGAATTTGGAATCCTCCGGTTCCACTCCCAAATTCCAATAGAATAACAGCCTTGCAGGCATGGGGATATTGGAATCCTCGAGTTCCCTTCCAAAAAGCCCATGGAATAACGACATTCTGGGTATTGAGAATTGAGAATTTGCCCATTTCCCTCCCAGATCCCTAGGGAATAAGACACTTCCGGGTGTCACGTATTTCAAATCCTTCAAATCCGCACCATAACAGCCATGGAATAACAGAATTCCAGGTGTCAGGAATTGAGCATCCTCCACTTCCCCTTCGAATTTCCCATGGAATCATGGCATTCTGGCTGTTGGCACTTTAGAATCTCCCATACAGCCTCCCAAATACCCAGGAAATTCACAAGGAATAACAGAATTCCAGATATCAGGAATCTATTATCTGCCAGCTCTCCACGCAATTTCCCATGGAATCATGGCATTCCTGGTGCAGGGAATCTTGACTCCTCCAGTTATCCTCCCAAATCGCCATAGAAAAATGGCATTCTGCGTGTTGGGAATTAACAATCCCCCAGAAACCCACCCCAAATCCCACCACATTCCCAAAGAAAAGCAACTTTCCAGATGTCTGCATTTTGAAATATTCCAGTTCCCCACTCAAATTCCGATGGAACAACAGCATCCCTAGTGTCAGGAATTGGGAATGCTCCAGCTCCCTGAAAAAAATTCCCATGGAATCATGGGATTCCAGGTATGAGGAATTGAGAATGCCCCGTACAGCCTCCCAGATTCCCACCACATTCCCATGGAATAACAACATTCCAGATTTCAGGAACTGAGAATCATCCTCTTCCCCTCCCAAATTCCCATGGAAACATTGCATTCGGTTTTTCCGCAATTTGGAACCCCCCAGAAGCTGTCCCAAAATCCCACCAAATTCCCATGCAATAGCGGCATTCCAAGTATCAGGAATTTAGGATACCCCATTTCCGCATCCAAATTCCCATAGAATAACGGCATTCCGGCTATCAGGAATTTTGAATCGTCCATACGGTCTCCCAAATTCCCATGGAATAACGCATACCCAAGCATGGGGAATTGAGTTTCATCTAGTTCCATACCCCAATTCCCATGGAATAACAGCATTCTGGGAGCTGAGGACTTGGAATCTGCCTATTTCCCTCCCAAATGTTTAGGGAATAATGGCATTCTGGGCATTGGGAAGGTTGAATCGTCATGTTGCCCTTGCAAATTCCCATGAAATAACCAATTTAATGTGTTGGGAATTTCGAATGCTCCAGTTCCTCGCCCAAATTCCAATCAACCTGTAACGAAATCATGACACTATGTGTGTGCGAAATTTAGAATCCTCCACTTCCCCTTCCAAATTCCCAACAAAACCATAAAATAAGAGCAGTTCACTCATTGCTAATTTCAACTCCTCCTCTTCCTCTCCCAAATTTCCACCAAACTCGAATGGAAGAACGGCATTTTGTGTGTGCGAAATTTAGAATCCTCCACTTCCCCTTCCAAATTCCCATAGAATAGCTGCATTCCGGGTATGGGGATTTTCAAAACATCCATATGCCCACTTAAATTCCCACGACAACCTCGGAAAAACAGCATTCATGGTGTTGGGAATATGGTATCCGCCATTTGCACTATCCAATTCCCAGCAAAACCATGCAATTACAGCACTCTGGGCATTGGGAATTTGGAATCCTCCGGTTCCACTCCCAAATTCCAATAGAATAACAGCCTTGCAGGCATGGGGATATTGGAATCCTCGAGTTCCCTTCCAAAAAGCCCATGGAATAACGACATTCTGGGTATTGAGAATTGAGAATTTGCCCATTTCCCTCCCAGATCCCTAGGGAATAAGACACTTCCGGGTGTCACGTATTTCAAATCCTTCAAATCCGCACCATAACAGCCATGGAATAACAGAATTCCAGGTGTCAGGAATTGAGCATCCTCCACTTCCCCTTCGAATTTCCCATGGAATCATGGCATTCTGGCTGTTGGCACTTTAGAATCTCCCATACAGCCTCCCAAATACCCAGGAAATTCACAAGGAATAACAGAATTCCAGATATCAGGAATCTATTATCTGCCAGCTCTCCACGCAATTTCCCATGGAATCATGGCATTCCTGGTGCAGGGAATCTTGACTCCTCCAGTTATCCTCCCAAATCGCCATAGAAAAATGGCATTCTGTGTGTTGGGAATTAACAATCCCCCAGAAACCCACCCCAAATCCCACCACATTCCCAAAGAAAAGCAACTTTCCAGATGTCTGCAATTTGAAATATTCCAGTTCCCCACTCAAATTCCGATGGAACAACAGCATCCCTAGTGTCAGGAATTGGGAATGCTCCAGCTCCCTGAAAAAAATTCCCATGGAATCATGGGATTCCAGGTGTGAGGAATTGAGAATGCCCCATACAGCCTCCCAGATTCCCACCACATTCCCATGGAATAACAACATTCCAGATTTCACGAACTGAGAATCATCCTCTTCCCCTCCCAAATTCCCATGGAAACATTGCATTCGGTTTTTCTGCAATTTGGAACCCCCCAGAAGCTGTCCCAAAATCCCACCAAATTCCCATGCAATAGCGGCATTCCAAGTATCAGGAATTTAGGATACCCCATTTCCGCATCCAAATTCCCATAGAATAACGGCCTTCCGGCTATCAGGAATTTCGAATCGTCCATACGGTCTCCCATATTCCCATGGAATAACGCATACCCAAGCATGGGGAATTGAGTTTCATCTAGTTCCATACCCCAATTCCCATGGAATAACAGCATTCTGGGAGCTGAGGACTTGGAATCTGCCTGTTTCCCTCCCAAATGTTTAGGGAATAATGGCATTCTGGGCATTGGGAAGGTTGAATCCTCATGTTGCCCTTGCAAATTCCCATGAAATAACGAATTTAATGTGTTGGGAATTTCGAATGCTCCAGTTCCTCGCCCAAATTCCAATCAACCTGTAACGAAATCATGACACTATGTGTGTGCCAAATTTAGAATCCTCCACTTCCCCTTCCAAATTCCCAACAAAACCAGGGAATAAGAGCAGTTCACTCATTGCTAATTTCAACTCCTCCTCTTCCTCTCCCAAATTTCCACCAAACTCGAATGGAAGAACGGCATTATAAGTGTGCGAAATTTAGAATCCTCCACTTCCCCTTCCAAATTCCCATAGAATAGCTGCATTCCGGGTATGGGGATTTTCAAAACATCCATATGCCCACTTAAATTCCCACGACAACCTCGGAAAAACAGCATTCATGGTGTTGGGAATATGGTATCCGCCATTTGCACTATCCAATTCCCAGCAAAACCATGCAATTACAGCACTCTGGGCATTGGGAATTTGGAATCCTCCGGTTCCACTCCCAAATTCCAATAGAATAACAGCCTTGCAGGCATGGGGATATTGGAATCCTCGAGTTCCCTTCCAAAAAGCCCATGGAATAACGACATTCTGGGTATTGAGAATTGAGAATTTGCCCATTTCCCTCCCAGATCCCTAGGGAGTAAGACACTTCCGGGTGTCACGTATTTCGAATCCTTCAAATCCGCACCATAACAGCCATGGAATAACAGAATTCCAGGTGTCAGGAATTGAGCATCCTCCACTTCCCCTTCGAATTTCCCATGGAATCATGGCATTCTGGCTGTTGGCACTTTAGAATCTCCCATACAGCCTCCCAAATACCCAGGAAATTCACAAGGAATAACAGAATTCCAGATATCAGGAATCTATTATCCGCCAGCTCTCCACGCAATTTCCCATGGAATCATGGCATTGCTGGTGCAGGGAATCTTGACTCCTGCAGTTATCCTCCCAAATCGCCATAGAAAAATGGCATTCTGCGTGTTGGGAATTAACAATCCCCCAGAAACCCACCCCAAATCCCACCACATTCCCAAAGAAAAGCAACTTTCCAGATGTCTGCAATTTGAAATATTCCAGTTCCCCACTCAAATTCCGATGGAACAACAGCATCCCTAGTGTCAGGAATTGGGAATCCTCCAGCTTCCTGAAAAAAATTCCCATGGAATCATGGGATTCCAGGTGTGAGGAATTGAGAATGCCCCATACAGCCTCCCAGATTCCCACCACATTCCCATGGAATAACAACATTCCAGATTTCAGGAACTGAGAATCATCCTCTTCCCCTCCCAAATTCCCATGGAAACATTGCATTCGGTTTTTCTGCAATTTGGAACCCCCCAGAAGCTGTCCCTAAATCCCACCAAATTCCCATGCAATAGCGGCATTCCAAGTATCAGGAATTTAGGATACCCCATTTCCGCATCCAAATTCCCATAGAATAACGGCCTTCCGGCTATCAGGAATTTTGAATCGTCCATACGGTCTCCCAAATTCCCATAGAATAACGCATACCCAAGCATGGGGAATTGAGTTTCATCTAGTTCCATACCCCAATTCCCATGGAATAACAGCATTCTGGGAGCTGAGGACTTGGAATCTGCCTATTTCCCTCCCAAATGTTTAGGGAATAATGGCATTCTGGGCATTGGGAAGGTTGAATCGTCATGTTGCCCTTGCAAATTCCCATGAAATAACCAATTTAATGTGTTGGGAATTTCGAATGCTCCAGTTCCTCGCCCAAATTCCAATCAACCTGTAACGAAATCATGACACTATGTGTGTGCGAAATTTAGAATCCTCCACTTCCCCTTCCAAATTCCCAACAAAACCAGGGAATAAGAGCAGTTCACTCATTGCTAATTTCAATTCCTCCTCTTCCTCTCCCAAATTTCCACCAAACTCGAATGGAAGAACGGCATTATAAGTGTGGGAAATTTAGAATCCTCCACTTCCCCTTCCAAATTCCCATAGAATAGCTGCATTCCGGGCATGGGGATTTTCAAAACATCCATATGCCCACTTAAATTCCCACGACAACCTAGGAAAAACAGCATTCATGGTGTTGGGAATATGGTATCCGCCATTTGCACTATCCAATTCCCAGCAAAACCATGCAATTACAGCACTCTGGGCATTGGGAATTTGGAATCCTCCGGTTCCACTCCCAAATTCCAATAGAATAACAGCCTTGCAGGCATGGGGATATTGGAATCCTCGAGTTCCCTTCCAAAAAGCCCATGGAATAACGACATTCTGGGTATTGAGAATTGACAATTTGCCCATTTCCCTCCCAGATCCCTAGGGAGTAAGACACTTCCGGGTGTCACGTATTTCGAATCCTTCAAATCCGCACCATAACAGCCATGGAATAACAGAATTCCAGGTGTCAGGAATTGAGCATCCTCCACTTCCCCTTCGAATTTCCCATGGAATCATGGCATTCTGGCTGTTGGCACTTTAGAATCTCCCATACAGCCTCCCAAATACCCAGGAAATTCACAAGGAATAACAGAATTCCAGATATCAGGAATCTATTATCTGCCAGCTCTCCACGCAATTTCCCATGGAATCATGGCATTCCTGGTGCAGGGAATCTTGACTCCTGCAGTTATCCTCCCAAATCGCCATAGAAAAATGGCATTCTGCGTGTTGGGAATTAACAATCCCCCAGAAACCCACCCCAAATCCCACCACATTCCCAAAGAAAAGCAACTTTCCAGATGTCTGCAATTTGAAATATTCCAGTTCCCCACTCAAATTCCGATGGAACAACAGCATCCCAAGTGTCAGGAATTGGGAACGCTCCAGCTCCCTGAAAAAAATTCCCATGGAATCATGGGATTCCAGGTGTGAGGAATTGAGAATGCCCCGTACAGCCTCCCAGATTCCCACCACATTCCCATGGAATAACAACATTCCAGATTTCAGGAACTGAGAATCATCCTCTTCCCCTCCCAAATTCCCATGGAAACATTGCATTCGGTTTTTCCGCAATTTGGAACCCCCCAGAAGCTGTCCCAAAATCCCACCAAATTCCCATGCAATAGCGGCATTCCAAGTATCAGGAATTTAGGATACCCCATTTCCGCATCCAAATTCCCATAGAATAACGGCCTTCCGGCTATCAGGAATTTTGAATCGTCCATACGGTCTCCCATATTCCCATGGAATAACGCATACCCAAGCATGGGGAATTGAGTTTCATCTAGTTCCATACCCCAATTCCCATGGAATAACAGCATTCTGGGAGCGGAGGACTTGGAATCTGCCTGTTTCCCTCCCAAATGTTTAGGGAATAATGGCATTCTGGGCATTGGGAAGGTTGAATCGTCATGTTGCCCTTGCAAATTCCCATGAAATAACCAATTTAATGTGTTGGGAATTTCGAATGCTCCAGTTCCTCGCCCAAATTCCAATCAACCTGTAACGAAATCATGACACTATGTGTGTGCCAAATTTAGAATCCTCCACTTCCCCTTCCAAATTCCCAACAAAACCAGGGAATAAGAGCAGTTCCCTCATTGCTAATTTCAACTCCTCCTCTTCCTCTCCCAAATTTCCACCAAACTCGAATGGAAGAACGGCATTTTGTGTGTGCGAAATTTAGAATCCTCCACTTCCCCTTCCAAATTCCCATAGAATAGCTGCATTCCGGGTATGGGGATTTTCAAAACATCCATATGCCCACTTAAATTCCCACGACAACCTCGGAAAAACAGCATTCATGGTGTTGGGAATATGGTATCCGCCATTTGCACTATCCAATTCCCAGCAAAACCATGCAATTACAGCACTCTGGGCATTGGGAATTTGGAATCCTCCGGTTCCACTCCCAAATTCCAATAGAATAACAGCCTTGCAGGCATGGGGATATTGGAATCCTCGAGTTCCCTTCCAAAAAGCCCATGGAATAACGACATTCTGGGTATTGAGAATTGACAATTTGCCCATTTCCCTCCCAGATCCCTAGGGAGTAAGACACTTCCGGGTGTCACGTATTTCGAATCCTTCAAATCCGCACCATAACAGCCATGGAATAACAGAATTCCAGGTGTCAGGAATTGAGCATCCTCCACTTCCCCTTCGAATTTCCCATGGAATCATGGCATTCTGGCTGTTGGCACTTTAGAATCTCCCATACACCCTCCCAAATACCCAGGAAATTCACAAGGAATAACAGAATTCCAGATATCAGGAATCTATTATCCGCCAGCTCTCCACGCAATTTCCCATGGAATCATGGCATTCCTGGTGCAGGGAATCTTGACTCCTCCAGTTATCCTTCCAAATCGCCATAGAAAAATGGCATTCTGCGTGTTGGGAATTAACAATCCCCCAGAAACCCACCCCAAATCCCACCACATTCCCAAAGAAAAGCAACTTTCCAGATGTCTGCAATTTGAAATATTCCAGTTCCCCACTCAAATTCCGATGGAACAACAGCATCCCAAGTGTCAGGAATTGGGAACGCTCCAGCTCCCTGAAAAAAATTCCCATGGAATCATGGGATTCCAGGTGTGAGGAATTGAGAATGCCCCGTACAGCCTCCCAGATTCCCACCACATTCCCATGGAATAACAACATTCCAGATTTAAGGAACTGAGAATCATCCTCTTCCCCTCCCAAATTCCCATGGAAACATTGCATTCGGTTTTTCCGCAATTTGGAACCCCCCAGAAGCTGTCCCAAAATCCCACCAAATTCCCATGCAATAGCGGCATTCCAAGTATCAGGAATTTAGGATACCCCATTTCCGCATCCAAATTCCCATAGAATAACGGCATTCCGGCTATCAGGAATTTCGAATCGTCCATACGGTCTCCCATATTCCCATGGAATAACGCATACCCAAGCATGGGGAATTGAGTTTCATCTAGTTCCATACCCCAATTCCCATGGAATAACAGCATTCTGGGAGCTGAGGACTTGGAATCTGCCTGTTTCCCTCCCAAATGTTTAGGGAATAATGGCATTCTGGGCATTGGGAAGGTTGAATCCTCATGTTGCCCTTGCAAATTCCCATGAAATAACCAATTTAATGTGTTGGGAATTTCGAATGCTCCAGTTCCTCGCCCAAATTCCAATCAACCTGTAACGAAATCATGACACTATGTGTGTGCGAAATTTAGAATCCTCCACTTCCCCTTCCAAATTCCCAACAAAACCAGGGAATAATAGCAGTTCACTCATTGCTAATTTCAACTCCTCCTCTTCCTCTCCCAAATTTCCACCAAACTCGAATGGAAGAACGGCATTTTGTGTGTGCGAAATTTAGAATCCTCCACTTCCCCTTCCAAATTCCCATAGAATTGCTGCATTCCGAGTATGGGGATTTTCAAAACATCCATATGCCCACTTAAATTCCCACGACAACCTCGGAAAAACAGCATTCATGGTGTTGGGAATATGGTATCCGCCATTTGCACTATCCAATTCCCAGCAAAACCATGCAATTACAGCACTCTGGGCATTGGGAATTTGGAATCCTCCGGTTCCACTCCCAAATTCCAATAGAATAACAGCCTTGCAGGCATGGGGATATTGGAATCCTCGAGTTCCCTTCCAAAAAGCCCATGGAATAACGACATTCTGGGTATTGAGAATTGACAATTTGCCCATTTCCCTCCCAGATCCCTAGGGAATAAGACACTTCCGGGTGTCACGTATTTCGAATCCTTCAAATCCGCACCATAACAGCCATGGAATAACAGAATTCCAGGTGTCAGGAATTGAGCATCCTCCACTTCCCCTTCGAATTTCCCATGGAATCATGGCATTCTGGGTGTTGGCACTTTAGAATCTCCCATACACCCTCCCAAATACCCAGGAAATTCACAAGGAATAACAGAATTCCAGATATCAGGAATCTATTATCCGCCAGCTCTCCACGCAATTTCCCATGGAATCATGGCATTCCTGGTGCAGGGAATCTTGACTCCTCCAGTTATCCTCCCAAATCGCCATAGAAAAATGGCATTCTGCGTGTTGGGAATTAACAATCCCCCAGAAACCCACCCCAAATCCCACCACATTCCCAAAGAAAAGCAACTTTCCAGATGTCTGCATTTTGAAATATTCCAGTTCCCCACTCAAATTCCGATGGAACAACAGCATCCCAAGTGTCAGGAATTGGGAATGCTCCAGCTCCCTGAAAAAAATTCCCATGGAATCATGGGATTCCAGGTGTGAGCAATTGAGAATGCCCCGTACAGCCTCCCAGATTCCCACCACATTCCCATGGAATAACAACATTCCAGATTTCAGGAACTGAGAATCATCCTCTTCCCCTCCCAAATTCCCATGGAAACATTGCATTCGGGTTTTCCGCAATTTGGAACCCCCCAGAAGCTGTCCCAAAATCCCACCAAATTCCCATGCAATAGCGGCATTCCAAGTATCAGGAATTTAGGATACCCCATTTCCGCATCCAAATTCCCATAGAATAACGGCCTTCCGGCTATCAGGAATTTTGAATCGTCCATACGGTCTCCCAAATTCCCATGGAATAACGCATACCCAAGCATGGGGAATTGAGTTTCATCTAGTTCCATACCCCAATTCCCATGGAATAACAGCATTCTGGGAGCGGAGGACTTGGAATCTGCCTGTTTCCCTCCCAAATGTTTAGGGAATAATGGCATTCTGGGCATTGGGAAGGTTGAATCGTCATGTTGCCCTTGCAAATTCCCATGAAATAACCAATTTAATGAGTTGGGAATTTCGAATGCTCCAGTTCCTCGCCCAAATTCCAATCAACCTGTAACGAAATCATGACACTATGTGTGTGCCAAATTTAGAATCCTCCACTTCCCCTTCCAAATTCCCAACAAAACCAGGGAATAAGAGCAGTTCCCTCATTGCTAATTTCAACTCCTCCTCTTCCTCTCCCAAATTTCCACCAAACTCGAATGGAAGAACGGCATTTTGTGTGTGCCAAATTTAGAATCCTCCACTTCCCCTTCCAAATTCCCATAGAATAGCTGCATTCCGGGTATGGGGATTTTCAAAACATCCATATGCCCACTTAAATTCCCACGACAACCTCGGAAAAACAGCATTCATGGTGTTGGGAATATGGTATCCGCCATTTGCACTATCCAATTCCCAGCAAAACCATGCAATTACAGCACTCTGGGCATTGGGAATTTGGAATCCTCCGGTTCCACTCCCAAATTCCAATAGAATAACAGCCTTGCAGGCATGGGGATATTGGAATCCTCGAGTTCCCTTCCAAAAAGCCCATGGAATAACGACATTCTGGGTATTGAGAATTGACAATTTGCCCATTTCCCTCCCAGATCCCTAGGGAATAAGACACTTCCGGGTGTCACGTATTTCAAATCCTTCAAATCCGCACCATAACAGCCATGGAATAACAGAATTCCAGGTGTCAGGAATTGAGCATCCTCCACTTCCCCTTCGAATTTCCCATGGAATCATGGCATTCTGGCTGTTGGCACTTTAGAATCTCCCATACAGCCTCCCAAATACCCAGGAAATTCACAAGGAATAACAGAATTCCAGATATCAGGAATCTATTATCTGCCAGCTCTCCACGCAATTTCCCATGGAATCATGGCATTCCTGGTGCAGGGAATCTTGACTCCTCCAGTTATCCTCCCAAATCGCCATAGAAAAATGGCATTCTGTGTGTTGGGAATTAACAATCCCCCAGAAACCCACCCCAAATCCCACCACATTCCCAAAGAAAAGCAACTTTCCAGATGTCTGCATTTTGAAATATTCCAGTTCCCCACTCAAATTCCGATGGAACAACAGCATCCCTAGTGTCAGGAATTGGGAATGCTCCAGCTCCCTGAAAAAAATTCCCATGGAATCATGGGATTCCAGGTATGAGGAATTGAGAATGCCCCGTACAGCCTCCCAGATTCCCACCACATTCCCATGGAATAACAACATTCCAGATTTCAGGAACTGAGAATCATCCTCTTCCCCTCCCAAATTCCCATGGAAACATTGCATTCGGTTTTTCCGCAATTTGGAACCCCCCAGAAGCTGTCCCAAAATCCCACCAAATTCCCATGCAATAGCGGCATTTCAAGTATCAGGAATTTAGGATACCCCATTTCCGCATCCAAATTCCCATAGAATAATGGCATTCCGGCTATCAGGAATTTTGAATCGTCCATACGGTCTCCCAAATTCCCATGGAATAACGCATACCCAAGCATGGGGAATTGAGTTTCATCTAGTTCCATACCCCAATTCCCATGGAATAACAGCATTCTGGGAGCTGAGGACTTGGAATCTGCCTATTTCCCTCCCAAATGTTTAGGGAATAATGGCATTCTGGGCATTGGGAAGGTTGAATCGTCATGTTGCCCTTGCAAATTCCCATGAAATAACCAATTTAATGTGTTGGGAATTTCGAATGCTCCAGTTCCTCGCCCAAATTCCAATCAACCTGTAACGAAATCATGACACTATGTGTGTGCGAAATTTAGAATCCTCCACTTCCCCTTCCAAATTCCCAACAAAACCATAAAATAAGAGCAGTTCACTCATTGCTAATTTCAACTCCTCCTCTTCCTCTCCCAAATTTCCACCAAACTCGAATGGAAGAACGGCATTTTGTGTGTGCGAAATTTAGAATCCTCCACTTCCCCTTCCAAATTCCCATAGAATAGCTGCATTCCGGGTATGGGGATTTTCAAAACATCCATATGCCCACTTAAATTCCCACGACAACCTAGGAAAAACAGCATTCATGGTGTTGGGAATATGGTATCCGCCATTTGCACTATCCAATTCCCAGCAAAACCATGCAATTACAGCACTCTGGGCATTGGGAATTTGGAATCCTCCGGTTCCACTCCCAAATTCCAATAGAATAACAGCCTTGCAGGCATGGGGATATTGGAATCCTCGAGTTCCCTTCCAAAAAGCCCATGGAATAACGACATTCTGGGTATTGAGAATTGACAATTTGCCCATTTCCCTCCCAGATCCCTAGGGAATAAGACACTTCCGGGTGTCACGTATTTCAAATCCTTCAAATCCGCACCATAACAGCCATGGAATAACAGAATTCCAGGTGTCAGGAATTGAGCATCCTCCACTTCCCCTTCGAATTTCCCATGGAATCATGGCATTCTGGCTGTTGGCACTTTAGAATCTCCCATACAGCCTCCCAAATACCCAGGAAATTCACAAGGAATAACAGAATTCCAGATATCAGGAATCTATTATCTGCCAGCTCTCCACGCAATTTCCCATGGAATCATGGCATTCCTGGTGCAGGGAATCTTGACTCCTCCAGTTATCCTCCCAAATCGCCATAGAAAAATGGCATTCTGTGTGTTGGGAATTAACAATCCCCCAGAAACCCACCCCAAATCCCACCACATTCCCAAAGAAAAGCAACTTTCCAGATGTCTGCAATTTGAAATATTCCAGTTCCCCACTCAAATTCCGATGGAACAACAGCATCCCTAGTGTCAGGAATTGGGAATGCTCCAGCTCCCTGAAAAAAATTCCCATGGAATCATGGGATTCCAGGTATGAGGAATTGAGAATGCCCCGTACAGCCTCCCAGATTCCCACCACATTCCCATGGAATAACAACATTCCAGATTTCAGGAACTGAGAATCATCCTCTTCCCCTCCCAAATTCCCATGGAAACATTGCATTCGGTTTTTCTGCAATTTGGAACCCCCCAGAAGCTGTCCCAAAATCCCACCAAATTCCCATGCAATAGCGGCATTCCAAGTATCAGGAATTTAGGATACCCCATTTCCGCATCCAAATTCCCATAGAATAACGGCCTTCCGGCTATCAGGAATTTCGAATCGTCCATACGGTCTCCCATATTCCCATGGAATAACGCATACCCAAGCATGGGGAATTGAGTTTCATCTAGTTCCATACCCCAATTCCCATGGAATAACAGCATTCTGGGAGCTGAGGACTTGGAATCTGCCTGTTTCCCTCCCAAATGTTTAGGGAATAATGGCATTCTGGGCATTGGGAAGGTTGAATCCTCATGTTGCCCTTGCAAATTCCCATGAAATAACGAATTTAATGTGTTGGGAATTTCGAATGCTCCAGTTCCTCGCCCAAATTCCAATCAACCTGTAACGAAATCATGACACTATGTGTGTGCCAAATTTAGAATCCTCCACTTCCCCTTCCAAATTCCCAACAAAACCAGGGAATAAGAGCAGTTCACTCATTGCTAATTTCAACTCCTCCTCTTCCTCTCCCAAATTTCCACCAAACTCGAATGGAAGAACGGCATTATAAGTGTGGGAAATTTAGAATCCTCCACTTCCCCTTCCAAATTCCCATAGAATAGCTGCATTCCGGGTATGGGGATTTTCAAAACATCCATATGCCCACTTAAATTCCCACGACAACCTCGGAAAAACAGCATTCATGGTGTTGGGAATATGGTATCCGCCATTTGCACTATCCAATTCCCAGCAAAACCATGCAATTACAGCACTCTGGGCATTGGGAATTTGGAATCCTCCGGTTCCACTCCCAAATTCCAATAGAATAACAGCCTTGCAGGCATGGGGATATTGGAATCCTCGAGTTCCCTTCCAAAAAGCCCATGGAATAACGACATTCTGGGTATTGAGAATTGAGAATTTGCCCATTTCCCTCCCAGATCCCTAGGGAATAAGACACTTCCGGGTGTCACGTATTTCGAATCCTTCAAATCCGCACCATAACAGCCATGGAATAACAGAATTCCAGGTGTCAGGAATTGAGCATCCTCCACTTCCCCTTCGAATTTCCCATGGAATCATGGCATTCTGGCTGTTGGCACTTTAGAATCTCCCATACACCCTCCCAAATACCCAGGAAATTCACAAGGAATAACAGAATTCCAGATATCAGGAATCTATTATCTGCCAGCTCTCCACGCAATTTCCCATGGAATCATGGCATTCCTGGTGCAGGGAATCTTGACTCCTCCAGTTATCCTCCCAAATCGCCATAGAAAAATGGCATTCTGCGTGTTGGGAATTAACAATCCCCCAGAAACCCACCCCAAATCCCACCACATTCCCAAAGAAAAGCAACTTTCCAGATGTCTGCATTTTGAAATATTCCAGTTCCCCACTCAAATTCCGATGGAACAACAGCATCCCAAGTGTCAGGAATTGGGAATGCTCCAGCTCCCTGAAAAAAATTCCCATGGAATCATGGGATTCCAGGTGTGAGGAATTGAGAATGCCCCGTACAGCCTCCCAGATTCCCACCACATTCCCATGGAATAACAACATTCCAGATTTCAGGAACTGAGAATCATCCTCTTCCCCTCCCAAATTCCCATGGAAACATTGCATTCGGTTTTTCCGCAATTTGGAACCCCCCAGAAGCTGTCCCAAAATCCCACCAAATTCCCATGCAATAGCGGCATTCCAAGTATCAGGAATTTAGGATACCCCATTTCCGCATCCAAATTCCCATAGAATAACGGCATTCCGGCTATCAGGAATTTTGAATCGTCCATACGGTCTCCCATATTCCCATGGAATAACGCATACCCAAGCATGGGGAATTGAGTTTCATCTAGTTCCATACCCCAATTCCCATGGAATAACAGCATTCTGGGAGCGGAGGACTTGGAATCTGCCTGTTTCCCTCCCAAATGTTTAGGGAATAATGGCATTCTGGGCATTGGGAACGTTGAATACTCATGTTGCCCTTGCAAATTCCCATGAAATAACCAATTTAATGAGTTGGGAATTTCGAATGCTCCAGTTCCTCACCCAAATTCCAATCAACCTGTAACGAAATCATGACACTATGTGTGTGCGAAATTTAGAATCCTCCACTTCCCCTTCCAAATTCCCAACAAAACCATAAAATAAGAGCAGTTCACTCATTGCTAATTTCAACTCCTCCTCTTCCTCTCCCAAATTTCCACCAAACTCGAATGGAAGAACGGCATTTTGTGTGTGCGAAATTTAGAATCCTCCACTTCCCCTTCCAAATTCCCATAGAATAGCTGCATTCCGGGTATGGGGATTTTCAAAACATCCATATGCCCACTTAAATTCCCACGACAACCTAGGAAAAACAGCATTCATGGTGTTGGGAATATGGTATCCGCCATTTGCACTATCCAATTCCCAGCAAAACCATGCAATTACAGCACTCTGGGCATTGGGAATTTGGAATCCTCCGGTTCCACTCCCAAATTCCAATAGAATAACAGCCTTGCAGGCATGGGGATATTGGAATCCTCGAGTTCCCTTCCAAAAAGCCCATGGAATAACGACATTCTGGGTATTGAGAATTGACAATTTGCCCATTTCCCTCCCAGATCCCTAGGGAGTAAGACACGTCCGGGTGTCACGTATTTCGAATCCTTCAAATCCGCACCATAACAGCCATGGAATAACAGAATTCCAGGTGTCAGGAATTGAGCATCCTCCACTTCCCCTTCGAATTTCCCATGGAATCATGGCATTCTGGCTGTTGGCACTTTAGAATCTCCCATACAGCCTCCCAAATACCCAGGAAATTCACAAGGAATAACAGAATTCCAGATATCAGGAATCTATTATCCGCCAGCTCTCCACGCAATTTCCCATGGAATCATGGCATTCCTGGTGCAGGGAATCTTGACTCCTCCAGTTATCCTCCCAAATCGCCATAGAAAAATGGCATTCTGCGTGTTGGGAATTAACAATCCCCCAGAAATCCACCCCAAATCCCACCACATTCCCAAAGAAAAGCAACTTTCCAGATGTCTGCAATTTGAAATATTCCAGTTCCCCACTCAAATTCCGATGGAACAACAGCATCCCAAGTGTCAGGAATTGGGAACGCTCCAGCTCCCTGAAAAAAATTCCCATGGAATCATGGGATTCCAGGTGTGAGGAATTGAGAATGCCCCGTACAGCCTCCCAGATTCCCACCACATTCCCATGGAATAACAACATTCCAGATTTCAGGAACTGAGAATCATCCTCTTCCCCTCCCAAATTCCCATGGAAACATTGCATTCGGTTTTTCTGCAATTTGGAAGCCCCCAGAAGCTGTCCCAAAATCCCACCAAATTCCCATGCAATAGCGGCATTCCAAGTATCAGGAATTTAGGATACCCCATTTCCGCATCCAAATTCCCATAGAATAACGGCATTCCGGCTATCAGGAATTTCGAATCGTCCATACGGTCTCCCATATTCCCATGGAATAACGCATACCCAAGCATGGGGAATTGAGTTTCATCTAGTTCCATACCCCAATTCCCATGGAATAACAGCATTCTGGGAGCTGAGGACTTGGAATCTGCCTATTTCCCTCCCAAATGTTTAGGGAATAATGGCATTCTGGGCATTGGGAAGGTTGAATCGTCATGTTGCCCTTGCAAATTCCCATGAAATAACCAATTTAATGTGTTGGGAATTTCGAATGCTCCAGTTCCTCGCCCAAATTCCAATCAACCTGTAACGAAATCATGACACTATGTGTGTGCGAAATTTAGAATCCTCCACTTCCCCTTCCAAATTCCCAACAAAACCAGGGAATAAGAGCAGTTCACTCAATGCTAATTTCAACTCCTCCTCTTCCTCTCCCAAATTTCCACCAAACTCGAATGGAAGAACGGCATTATAAGTGTGCGAAATTTAGAATCCTCCACTTCCCCTTCCAAATTCCCATAGAATAGCTGCATTCCGGGCATGGGGATTTTCAAAACATCCATATGCCCACTTAAATTCCCACGACAACCTCGGAAAAACAGCATTCATGGTGTTGGGAATATGGTATCCGCCATTTGCACTATCCAATTCCCAGCAAAACCATGCAATTACAGCACTCTGGGCATTGGGAATTTGGAATCCTCCGGTTCCACTCCCAAATTCCAATAGAATAACAGCCTTGCAGGCATGGGGATATTGGAATCCTCGAGTTCCCTTCCAAAAAGCCCATGGAATAACGACATTCTGGGTATTGAGAATTGACAATTTGCCCATTTCCCTCCCAGATCCCTAGGGAGTAAGACACTTCCGGGTGTCACGTATTTCGAATCCTTCAAATCCGCACCATAACAGCCATGGAATAACAGAATTCCAGGTGTCAGGAATTGAGCATCCTCCACTTCCCCTTCGAATTTCCCATGGAATCATGGCATTCTGGCTGTTGGCACTTTAGAATCTCCCATACAGCCTCCCAAATACCCAGGAAATTCACAAGGAATAACAGAATTCCAGATATCAGGAATCTATTATCCGCCAGCTCTCCACGCAATTTCCCATGGAATCATGGCATTCCTGGTGCAGGGAATCTTGACTCCTCCAGTTATCCTCCCAAATCGCCATAGAAAAATGGCATTCTGCGTGTTGGGAATTAACAATCCCCCAGAAACCCACCCCAAATCCCACCACATTCCCAAAGAAAAGCAACTTTCCAGATGTCTGCATTTTGAAATATTCCAGTTCCCCACTCAAATTCCGATGGAACAACAGCATCCCTAGTGTCAGGAATTGGGAATGCTCCAGCTCCCTGAAAAAAATTCCCATGGAATCATGGGATTCCAGGTATGAGGAATTGAGAATGCCCCGTACAGCCTCCCAGATTCCCACCACATTCCCATGGAATAACAACATTCCAGATTTCAGGAACTGAGAATCATCCTCTTCCCCTCCCAAATTCCCATGGAAACATTGCATTCGGTTTTTCCGCAATTTGGAACCCCCCAGAAGCTGTCCCAAAATCCCACCAAATTCCCATGCAATAGCGGCATTCCAAGTATCAGGAATTTAGGATACCCCATTTCCGCATCCAAATTCCCATAGAATAACGGCATTCCGGCTATCAGGAATTTTGAATCGTCCATACGGTCTCCCAAATTCCCATGGAATAACGCATACCCAAGCATGGGGAATTGAGTTTCATCTAGTTCCATACCCCAATTCCCATGGAATAACAGCATTCTGGGAGCTGAGGACTTGGAATCTGCCTATTTCCCTCCCAAATGTTTAGGGAATAATGGCATTCTGGGCATTGGGAAGGTTGAATCGTCATGTTGCCCTTGCAAATTCCCATGAAATAACCAATTTAATGTGTTGGGAATTTCGAATGCTCCAGTTCCTCGCCCAAATTCCAATCAACCTGTAACGAAATCATGACACTATGTGTGTGCGAAATTTAGAATCCTCCACTTCCCCTTCCAAATTCCCAACAAAACCATAAAATAAGAGCAGTTCCCTCATTGCTAATTTCAACTCCTCCTCTTCCTCTCCCAAATTTCCACCAAACTCGAATGGAAGAACGGCATTTTGTGTGTGCGAAATTTAGAATCCTCCACTTCCCCTTCCAAATTCCCATAGAATAGCTGCATTCCGGGTATGGGGATTTTCAAAACATCCATATGCCCACTTAAATTCCCACGACAACCTCGGAAAAACAGCATTCATGGTGTTGGGAATATGGTATCCGCCATTTGCACTATCCAATTCCCAGCAAAACCATGCAATTACAGCACTCTGGGCATTGGGAATTTGGAATCCTCCGGTTCCACTCCCAAATTCCAATAGAATAACAGCCTTGCAGGCATGGGGATATTGGAATCCTCGAGTTCCCTTCCAAAAAGCCCATGGAATAACGACATTCTGGGTATTGAGAATTGACAATTTGCCCATTTCCCTCCCAGATCCCTAGGGAATAAGACACGTCCGGGTGTCACGTATTTCAAATCCTTCAAATCCGCACCATAACAGCCATGGAATAACAGAATTCCAGGTGTCAGGAATTGAGCATCCTCCACTTCCCCTTCGAATTTCCCATGGAATCATGGCATTCTGGCTGTTGGCACTTTAGAATCTCCCATACAGCCTCCCAAATACCCAGGAAATTCACAAGGAATAACAGAATTCCAGATATCAGGAATCTATTATCTGCCAGCTCTCCACGCAATTTCCCATGGAATCATGGCATTCCTGGTGCAGGGAATCTTGACTCCTCCAGTTATCCTCCCAAATCGCCATAGAAAAATGGCATTCTGTGTGTTGGGAATTAACAATCCCCCAGAAACCCACCCCAAATCCCACCACATTCCCAAAGAAAAGCAACTTTCCAGATGTCTGCAATTTGAAATATTCCAGTTCCCCACTCAAATTCCGATGGAACAACAGCATCCCTAGTGTCAGGAATTGGGAATGCTCCAGCTCCCTGAAAAAAATTCCCATGGAATCATGGGATTCCAGGTATGAGGAATTGAGAATGCCCCGTACAGCCTCCCAGATTCCCACCACATTCCCATGGAATAACAACATTCCAGATTTCAGGAACTGAGAATCATCCTCTTCCCCTCCCAAATTCCCATGGAAACATTGCATTCGGTTTTTCTGCAATTTGGAACCCCCCAGAAGCTGTCCCAAAATCCCACCAAATTCCCATGCAATAGCGGCATTCCAAGTATCAGGAATTTAGGATACCCCATTTCCGCATCCAAATTCCCATAGAATAACGGCCTTCCGGCTATCAGGAATTTCGAATCGTCCATACGGTCTCCCATATTCCCATGGAATAACGCATACCCAAGCATGGGGAATTGAGTTTCATCTAGTTCCATACCCCAATTCCCATGGAATAACAGCATTCTGGGAGCTGAGGACTTGGAATCTGCCTGTTTCCCTCCCAAATGTTTAGGGAATAATGGCATTCTGGGCATTGGGAAGGTTGAATCCTCATGTTGCCCTTGCAAATTCCCATGAAATAACGAATTTAATGTGTTGGGAATTTCGAATGCTCCAGTTCCTCGCCCAAATTCCAATCAACCTGTAACGAAATCATGACACTATGTGTGTGCGAAATTTAGAATCCTCCACTTCCCCTTCCAAATTCCCAACAAAACCAGGGAATAAGAGCAGTTCACTCATTGCTAATTTCAACTCCTCCTCTTCCTCTCCCAAATTTCCACCAAACTCGAATGGAAGAACGGCATTATAAGTGTGGGAAATTTAGAATCCTCCACTTCCCCTTCCAAATTCCCATAGAATAGCTGCATTCCGGGTATGGGGATTTTCAAAACATCCATATGCCCACTTAAATTCCCACGACAACCTCGGAAAAACAGCATTCATGGTGTTGGGAATATGGTATCCGCCATTTGCACTATCCAATTCCCAGCAAAACCATGCAATTACAGCACTCTGGGCATTGGGAATTTGGAATCCTCCGGTTCCACTCCCAAATTCCAATAGAATAACAGCCTTGCAGGCATGGGGATATTGGAATCCTCGAGTTCCCTTCCAAAAAGCCCATGGAATAACGACATTCTGGGTATTGAGAATTGAGAATTTGCCCATTTCCCTCCCAGATCCCTAGGGAATAAGACACTTCCGGGTGTCACGTATTTCGAATCCTTCAAATCCGCACCATAACAGCCATGGAATAACAGAATTCCAGGTGTCAGGAATTGAGCATCCTCCACTTCCCCTTCGAATTTCCCATGGAATCATGGCATTCTGGCTGTTGGCACTTTAGAATCTCCCATACACCCTCCCAAATACCCAGGAAATTCACAAGGAATAACAGAATTCCAGATATCAGGAATCTATTATCTGCCAGCTCTCCACGCAATTTCCCATGGAATCATGGCATTCCTGGTGCAGGGAATCTTGACTCCTCCAGTTATCCTCCCAAATCGCCATAGAAAAATGGCATTCTGCGTGTTGGGAATTAACAATCCCCCAGAAACCCACCCCAAATCCCACCACATTCCCAAAGAAAAGCAACTTTCCAGATGTCTGCATTTTGAAATATTCCAGTTCCCCACTCAAATTCCGATGGAACAACAGCATCCCAAGTGTCAGGAATTGGGAATGCTCCAGCTCCCTGAAAAAAATTCCCATGGAATCATGGGATTCCAGGTGTGAGGAATTGAGAATGCCCCGTACAGCCTCCCAGATTCCCACCACATTCCCATGGAATAACAACATTCCAGATTTCAGGAACTGAGAATCATCCTCTTCCCCTCCCAAATTCCCATGGAAACATTGCATTCGGTTTTTCCGCAATTTGGAACCCCCCAGAAGCTGTCCCAAAATCCCACCAAATTCCCATGCAATAGCGGCATTCCAAGTATCAGGAATTTAGGATACCCCATTTCCGCATCCAAATTCCCATAGAATAACGGCATTCCGGCTATCAGGAATTTTGAATCGTCCATACGGTCTCCCATATTCCCATGGAATAACGCATACCCAAGCATGGGGAATTGAGTTTCATCTAGTTCCATACCCCAATTCCCATGGAATAACAGCATTCTGGGAGCGGAGGACTTGGAATCTGCCTGTTTCCCTCCCAAATGTTTAGGGAATAATGGCATTCTGGGCATTGGGAACGTTGAATACTCATGTTGCCCTTGCAAATTCCCATGAAATAACCAATTTAATGAGTTGGGAATTTCGAATGCTCCAGTTCCTCACCCAAATTCCAATCAACCTGTAACGAAATCATGACACTATGTGTGTGCGAAATTTAGAATCCTCCACTTCCCCTTCCAAATTCCCAACAAAACCATAAAATAAGAGCAGTTCACTCATTTCTAATTTCAACTCCTCCTCTTCCTCTCCCAAATTTCCACCAAACTCGAATGGAAGAACGGCATTTTGTGTGTGCGAAATTTAGAATCCTCCACTTCCCCATCCAAATTCCCATAGAATAGCTGCATTCCGGGTATGGGGATTTTCAAAACATCCATATGCCCACTTAAATTCCCACGACAACCTAGGAAAAACAGCATTCATGGTGTTGGGAATATGGTATCCGCCATTTGCACTATCCAATTCCCAGCAAAACCATGCAATTACAGCACTCTGGGCATTGGGAATTTGGAATCCTCCGGTTCCACTCCCAAATTCCAATAGAATAACAGCCTTGCAGGCATGGGGATATTGGAATCCTCGAGTTCCCTTCCAAAAAGCCCATGGAATAACGACATTCTGGGTATTGAGAATTGACAATTTGCCCATTTCCCTCCCAGATCCCTAGGGAGTAAGACACGTCCGGGTGTCACGTATTTCGAATCCTTCAAATCCGCACCATAACAGCCATGGAATAACAGAATTCCAGGTGTCAGGAATTGAGCATCCTCCACTTCCCCTTCGAATTTCCCATGGAATCATGGCATTCTGGCTGTTGGCACTTTAGAATCTCCCATACAGCCTCCCAAATACCCAGGAAATTCACAAGGAATAACAGAATTCCAGATATCAGGAATCTATTATCCGCCAGCTCTCCACGCAATTTCCCATGGAATCATGGCATTCCTGGTGCAGGGAATCTTGACTCCTCCAGTTATCCTCCCAAATCGCCATAGAAAAATGGCATTCTGCGTGTTGGGAATTAACAATCCCCCAGAAACCCACCCCAAATCCCACCACATTCCCAAAGAAAAGCAACTTTCCAGATGTCTGCAATTTGAAATATTCCAGTTCCCCACTCAAATTCCGATGGAACAACAGCATCCCAAGTGTCAGGAATTGGGAACGCTCCAGCTCCCTGAAAAAAAATCCCATGGAATCATGGGATTCCAGGTGTGAGGAATTGAGAATGCCCCGTACAGCCTCCCAGATTCCCACCACATTCCCATGGAATAACAACATTCCAGATTTCAGGAACTGAGAATCATCCTCTTCCCCTCCCAAATTCCCATGGAAACATTGCATTCGGTTTTTCTGCAATTTGGAAGCCCCCAGAAGCTGTCCCAAAATCCCACCAAATTCCCATGCAATAGCGGCATTCCAAGTATCAGGAATTTAGGATACCCCATTTCCGCATCCAAATTCCCATAGAATAACGGCCTTCCGGCTATCAGGAATTTCGAATCGTCCATACGGTCTCCCATATTCCCATGGAATAACGCATACCCAAGCATGGGGAATTGAGTTTCATCTAGTTCCATACCCCAATTCCCATGGAATAACAGCATTCTGGGAGCTGAGGACTTGGAATCTGCCTATTTCCCTCCCAAATGTTTAGGGAATAATGGCATTCTGGGCATTGGGAAGGTTGAATCGTCATGTTGCCCTTGCAAATTCCCATGAAATAACCAATTTAATGTGTTGGGAATTTCGAATGCTCCAGTTCCTCGCCCAAATTCCAATCAACCTGTAACGAAATCATGACACTATGTGTGTGCGAAATTTAGAATCCTCCACTTCCCCTTCCAAATTCCCAACAAAACCAGGGAATAAGAGCAGTTCACTCAATGCTAATTTCAACTCCTCCTCTTCCTCTCCCAAATTTCCACCAAACTCGAATGGAAGAACGGCATTTTGTGTGTGCGAAATTTAGAATCCTCCACTTCCCCTTCCAAATTCCCATAGAATAGCTGCATTCCGGGCATGGGGATTTTCAAAACATCCATATGCCCACTTAAATTCCCACGACAACCTCGGAAAAACAGCATTCATGGTGTTGGGAATATGGTATCCGCCATTTGCACTATCCAATTCCCAGCAAAACCATGCAATTACAGCACTCTGGGCATTGGGAATTTGGAATCCTCCGGTTCCACTCCCAAATTCCAATAGAATAACAGCCTTGCAGGCATGGGGATATTGGAATCCTCGAGTTCCCTTCCAAAAAGCCCATGGAATAACGACATTCTGGGTATTGAGAATTGAGAATTTGCCCATTTCCCTCCCAGATCCCTAGGGAGTAAGACACTTCCGGGTGTCACGTATTTCGAATCCTTCAAATCCGCACCATAACAGCCATGGAATAACAGAATTCCAGGTGTCAGGAATTGAGCATCCTCCACTTCCCCTTCGAATTTCCCATGGAATCATGGCATTCTGGCTGTTGGCACTTTAGAATCTCCCATACACCCTCCCAAATACCCAGGAAATTCACAAGGAATAACAGAATTCCAGATATCAGGAATCTATTATCCGCCAGCTCTCCACGCAATTTCCCATGGAATCATGGCATTCCTGGTGCAGGGAATCTTGACTCCTCCAGTTATCCTCCCAAATCGCCATAGAAAAATGGCATTCTGCGTGTTGGGAATTAACAATCCCCCAGAAACCCACCCCAAATCCCACCACATTCCCAAAGAAAAGCAACTTTCCAGATGTCTGCATTTTGAAATATTCCAGTTCCCCACTCAAATTCCGATGGAACAACAGCATCCCAAGTGTCAGGAATTGGGAATGCTCCAGCTCCCTGAAAAAAATTCCCATGGAATCATGGGATTCCAGGTGTGAGCAATTGAGAATGCCCCGTACAGCCTCCCAGATTCCCACCACATTCCCATGGAATAACAACATTCCAGATTTCAGGAACTGAGAATCATCCTCTTCCCCTCCCAAATTCCCATGGAAACATTGCATTCGGTTTTTCTGCAATTTGGAACCCCCCAGAAGCTGTCCCAAAATCCCACCAAATTCCCATGCAATAGCGGCATTCCAAGTATCAGGAATTTAGGATACCCCATTTCCGCATCCAAATTCCCATAGAATAACGGCCTTCCGGCTATCAGGAATTTCGAATCGTCCATACGGTCTCCCATATTCCCATGGAATAACGCATACCCAAGCATGGGGAATTGAGTTTCATCTAGTTCCATACCCCAATTCCCATGGAATAACAGCATTCTGGGAGCTGTGTACTTGGAATCTGCCTATTTCCCTCCCAAATGTTTAGGGAATAATGGCATTCCGGGCATTGGGAAGGTTGAATCCTCATGTTGCCCTTGCAAATTCCCATGAAATAACCAATTTAATGTGTTGGGAATTTCGAATGCTCCAGTTCCTCGCCCAAATTCCAATCAACCTGTAACGAAATCATGACACTATGTGTGTGCGAAATTTAGAATCCTCCACTTCCCCTTCCAAATTCCCATAGAATAGCTGCATTCCGGGCATGGGGATTTTCAAAACATCCATATGCCCACTTAAATTCCCACGACAACCTCGGAAAAACAGCATTCATGGTGTTGGGAATATGGTATCCGCCATTTGCACTATCCAATTCCCAGCAAAACCATGCAATTACAGCACTCTGGGCATTGGGAATTTGGAATCCTCCGGTTCCACTCCCAAATTCCAATAGAATAACAGCCTTGCAGGCATGGGGATATTGGAATCCTCGAGTTCCCTTCCAAAAAGCCCATGGAATAACGACATTCTGGGTATTGAGAATTGACAATTTGCCCATTTCCCTCCCAGATCCCTAGGGAGTAAGACACTTCCGGGTGTCACGTATTTCGAATCCTTCAAATCCGCACCATAACAGCCATGGAATAACAGAATTCCAGGTGTCAGGAATTGAGCATCCTCCACTTCCCCTTCGAATTTCCCATGGAATCATGGCATTCTGGCTGTTGGCACTTTAGAATCTCCCATACACCCTCCCAAATACCCAGGAAATTCACAAGGAATAACAGAATTCCAGATATCAGGAATCTATTATCCGCCAGCTCTCCACGCAATTTCCCATGGAATCATGGCATTCCTGGTGCAGGGAATCTTGACTCCTCCAGTTATCCTCCCAAATCGCCATAGAAAAATGGCATTCTGCGTGTTGGGAATTAACAATCCCCCAGAAACCCACCCCAAATCCCACCACATTCCCAAAGAAAAGCAACTTTCCAGATGTCTGCATTTTGAAATATTCCAGTTCCCCACTCAAATTCCGATGGAACAACAGCATCCCAAGTGTCAGGAATTGGGAATGCTCCAGCTCCCTGAAAAAAATTCCCATGGAATCATGGGATTCCAGGTGTGAGCAATTGAGAATGCCCCGTACAGCCTCCCAGATTCCCACCACATTCCCATGGAATAACAACATTCCAGATTTCAGGAACTGAGAATCATCCTCTTCCCCTCCCAAATTCCCATGGAAACATTGCATTCGGTTTTTCTGCAATTTGGAACCCCCCAGAAGCTGTCCCAAAATCCCACCAAATTCCCATGCAATAGCGGCATTCCAAGTATCAGGAATTTAGGATACCCCATTTCCGCATCCAAATTCCCATAGAATAACGGCCTTCCGGCTATCAGGAATTTCGAATCGTCCATACGGTCTCCCATATTCCCATGGAATAACGCATACCCAAGCATGGGGAATTGAGTTTCATCTAGTTCCATACCCCAATTCCCATGGAATAACAGCATTCTGGGAGCTGTGTACTTGGAATCTGCCTATTTCCCTCCCAAATGTTTAGGGAATAATGGCATTCCGGGCATTGGGAACGTTGAATCCTCATGTTGCCCTTGCAAATTCCCATGAAATAACCAATTTAATGTGTTGGGAATTTCGAATGCTCCAGTTCCTCGCCCAAATTCCAATCAACCTGTAACGAAATCATGACACTATGTGTGTGCGAAATTTAGAATCCTCCACTTCCCCTTCCAAATTCCCAACAAAACCAGGGAATAAGAGCAGTTCACTCAATGCTAATTTCAACTCCTCCTCTTCCTCTCCCAAATTTCCACCAAACTCGAATGGAAGAACGGCATTATAAGTGTGCGAAATTTAGAATCCTCCACTTCCCCTTCCAAATTCCCATAGAATAGCTGCATTCCGGGCATGGGGATTTTCAAAACATCCATATGCCCACTTAAATTCCCACGACAACCTCGGAAAAACAGCATTCATGGTGTTGGGAATATGGTATCCGCCATTTGCACTATCCAATTCCCAGCAAAACCATGCAATTACAGCACTCTGGGCATTGGGAATTTGGAATCCTCCGGTTCCACTCCCAAATTCCAATAGAATAACAGCCTTGCAGGCATGGGGATATTGGAATCCTCGAGTTCCCTTCCAAAAAGCCCATGGAATAACGACATTCTGGGTATTGAGAATTGACAATTTGCCCATTTCCCTCCCAGATCCCTAGGGAGTAAGACACTTCCGGGTGTCACGTATTTCGAATCCTTCAAATCCGCACCATAACAGCCATGGAATAACAGAATTCCAGGTGTCAGGAATTGAGCATCCTCCACTTCCCCTTCGAATTTCCCATGGAATCATGGCATTCTGGCTGTTGGCACTTTAGAATCTCCCATACACCCTCCCAAATACCCAGGAAATTCACAAGGAATAACAGAATTCCAGATATCAGGAATCTATTATCCGCCAGCTCTCCACGCAATTTCCCATGGAATCATGGCATTCCTGGTGCAGGGAATCTTGACTCCTCCAGTTATCCTCCCAAATCGCCATAGAAAAATGGCATTCTGCGTGTTGGGAATTAACAATCCCCCAGAAACCCACCCCAAATCCCACCACATTCCCAAAGAAAAGCAACTTTCCAGATGTCTGCATTTTGAAATATTCCAGTTCCCCACTCAAATTCCGATGGAACAACAGCATCCCAAGTGTCAGGAATTGGGAATGCTCCAGCTCCCTGAAAAAAATTCCCATGGAATCATGGGATTCCAGGTGTGAGGAATTGAGAATGCCCCGTACAGCCTCCCAGATTCCCACCACATTCCCATGGAATAACAACATTCCAGATTTCACGAACTGAGAATCATCCTCTTCCCCTCCCAAATTCCCATGGAAACATTGCATTCGGTTTTTCTGCAATTTGGAACCCCCCAGAAGCTGTCCCAAAATCCCACCAAATTCCCATGCAATAGCGGCATTCCAAGTATCAGGAATTTAGGATACCCAATTTCCGCATCCAAATTCCCATAGAATAACGGCATTCCGGCTATCAGGAATTTTGAATCGTCCATACGGTCTCCCATATTCCCATGGAATAACGCATACCCAAGCATGGGGAATTGAGTTTCATCTAGTTCCATACCCCAATTCCCATGGAATAACAGCATTCTGGGAGCGGAGGACTTGGAATCTGCCTGTTTCCCTCCCAAATGTTTAGGGAATAATGGCATTCTGAGCATTGGGAACGTTGAATACTCATGTTGCCCTTGCAAATTCCCATGAAATAACCAATTTAATGTGTTGGGAATTTCGAATGCTCCAGTTCCTCGCCCAAATTCCAATCAACCTGTAACGAAATCATGACACTATGTGTGTGCCAAATTTAGAATCCTCCACTTCCCCTTCCAAATTCCCAACAAAACCATGGAATAAGAGCAGTTCACTCATTTCTAATTTCAACTCCTCTTCCTCTCCCAAATTTCCACCAAACTCGAATGGAAGAACGGCATTTTGTGTGTGCGAAATTTAGAATCCTCCACTTCCCCTTCCAAATTCCCATAGAATAGCTGCATTCCGGGTATGGGGATTTTCAAAACATCCATATGCCCACTTAAATTCCCACGACAACCTCGGAAAAACAGCATTCATGGTGTTGGGAATATGGTATCCGCCATTTGCACTATCCAATTCCCAGCAAAACCATGCAATTACAGCACTCTGGGCATTGGGAATTTGGAATCCTCCGGTTCCACTCCCAAATTCCAATAGAATAACAGCCTTGCAGGCATGGGGATATTGGAATCCTCGAGTTCCCTTCCAAAAAGCCCATGGAATAACGACATTCTGGGTATTGAGAATTGAGAATTTGCCCATTTCCCTCCCAGATCCCTAGGGAGTAAGACACTTCCGGGTGTCACGTATTTCGAATCCTTCAAATCCGCACCATAACAGCCATGGAATAACAGAATTCCAGGTGTCAGGAATTGAGCATCCTCCACTTCCCCTTCGAATTTCCCATGGAATCATGGCATTCTGGCTGTTGGCACTTTAGAATCTCCCATACACCCTCCCAAATAACCACGAAATTCACAAGGAATAACAGAATTCCAGATATCAGGAATCTATTATCCGCCAGCTCTCCACGCAATTTCCCATGGAATCATGGCATTCCTGGTGCAGGGAATCTTGACTCCTCCAGTTATCCTCCCAAATCGCCATAGAAAAATGGCATTCTGCGTGTTGGGAATTAACAATCCCCCAGAAATCCACCCCAAATCCCACCACATTCCCAAAGAAAAGCAACTTTCCAGATGTCTGCAATTTGAAATATTCCAGTTCCCCACTCAAATTCCGATGGAACAACAGCATCCCAAGTGTCAGGAATTGGGAATGCTCCAGCTCCCTGAAAAAAATTCCCATGGAATCATGGGATTCCAGGTGTGAGGAATTGAGAATGCCCCGTACAGCCTCCCAGATTCCCACCACATTCCCATGGAATAACAACATTCCAGATTTCAGGAACTGAGAATCATCCTCTTCCCCTCCCAAATTCCCATGGAAACATTGCATTCGGTTTTTCTGCAATTTGGAACCCCCCAGAAGCTGTCCCAAAATCCCACCAAATTCCCATGCAATAGCGGCATTCCAAGTATCAGGAATTTAGGATACCCCATTTCCGCATCCAAATTCCCATAGAATAACGGCCTTCCGGCTATCAGGAATTTTGAATCGTCCATACGGTCTCCCATATTCCCATGGAATAACGCATACCCAAGCATGGGGAATTGAGTTTCATCTAGTTCCATACCCCAATTCCCATGGAATAACAGCATTCTGGGAGCTGTGTACTTGGAATCTGCCTATTTCCCTCCCAAATGTTTAGGGAATAATGGCATTCCGGGCATTGGGAAGGTTGAATCCTCATGTTGCCCTTGCAAATTCCCATGAAATAACCAATTTAATGTGTTGGGAATTTCGAATGCTCCAGTTCCTCGCCCAAATTCCAATCAACCTGTAACGAAATCATGACACTATGTGTGTGCGAAATTTAGAATCCTCCACTTCCCCTTCCAAATTCCCAACAAAACCATAAAATAAGAGCAGTTCACTCATTGCTAATTTCAACTCCTCCTCTTCCTCTCCCAAATTTCCACCAAACTCGAATGGAAGAACGGCATTTTGTGTGTGCGAAATTTAGAATCCTCCACTTCCCCTTCCAAATTCCCATAGAATAGCTGCATTCCGGGTATGGGGATTTTCAAAACATCCATATGCCCACTTAAATTCCCACGACAACCTAGGAAAAACAGCATTCATGGTGTTGGGAATATGGTATCCGCCATTTGCACTATCCAATTCCCAGCAAAACCATGCAATTACAGCACTCTGGGCATTGGGAATTTGGAATCCTCCGGTTCCACTCCCAAATTCCAATAGAATAACAGCCTTGCAGGCATGGGGATATTGGAATCCTCGAGTTCCCTTCCAAAAAGCCCATGGAATAACGACATTCTGGGTATTGAGAATTGACAATTTGCCCATTTCCCTCCCAGATCCCTAGGGAATAAGACACTTCCGGGTGTCACGTATTTCGAATCCTTCAAATCCGCACCATAACAGCCATGGAATAACAGAATTCCAGGTGTCAGGAATTGAGCATCCTCCACTTCCCCTTCGAATTTCCCATGGATTCATGGCATTCTGGCTGTTGGCACTTTAGAATCTCCCATACAGCCTCCCAAATACCCAGGAAATTCACAAGGAATAACAGAATTCCAGATATCAGGAATGTATTATCCGCCAGCTCTCCACGCAATTTCCCATGGAATCATGGCATTCCTGGTGCAGGGAATCTTGACTCCTGCAGTTATCCTCCCAAATCGCCATAGAAAAATGGCATTCTGCGTGTTGGGAATTAACAATCCCCCAGAAACCCACCCCAAATCCCACCACATTCCCAAAGAAAAGCAACTTTCCAGATGTCTGCAATTTGAAATATTCCAGTTCCCCACTCAAATTCCGATGGAACAACAGCATCCCAAGTGTCAGGAATTGGGAACGCTCCAGCTCCCTGAAAAAAATTCCCATGGAATCATGGGATTCCAGGTGTGAGGAATTGAGAATGCCCCGTACAGCCTCCCAGATTCCCACCACATTCCCATGGAATAACAACATTCCAGATTTCAGGAACTGAGAATCATCCTCTTCCCCTCCCAAATTCCCATGGAAACATTGCATTCGGTTTTTCCGCAATTTGGAACCCCCCAGAAGCTGTCCCAAAATCCCACCAAATTCCCATGCAATAGCGGCATTCCAAGTATCAGGAATTTAGGATACCCCATTTCCGCATCCAAATTCCCATAGAATAACGGCCTTCCGGCTATCAGGAATTTCGAATCGTCCATACGGTCTCCCATATTCCCATGGAATAACGCATACCCAAGCATGGGGAATTGAGTTTCATCTAGTTCCATACCCCAATTCCCATGGAATAACAGCATTCTGGGAGCTGAGGACTTGGAATCTGCCTGTTTCCCTCCCAAATGTTTAGGGAATAATGGCATTCTGGGCATTGGGAAGGTTGAATCCTCATGTTGCCCTTGCAAATTCCCATGAAATAACCAATTTAATGTGTTGGGAATTTCGAATGCTCCAGTTCCTCGCCCAAATTCCAATCAACCTGTAACGAAATCATGACACTATGTGTGTGCCAAATTTAGAATCCTCCACTTCCCCTTCCAAATTCCCAACAAAACCAGGGAATAAGAGCAGTTCACTCATTGCTAATTTCAACTCCTCCTCTTCCTCTCCCAAATTTCCACCAAACTCGAATGGAAGAACGGCATTATAAGTGTGCGAAATTTAGAATCCTCCACTTCCCCTTCCAAATTCCCATAGAATAGCTGCATTCCGGGCATGGGGATTTTCAAAACATCCATATGCCCACTTAAATTCCCACGACAACCTCGGAAAAACAGCATTCATGGTGTTGGGAATATGGTATCCGCCATTTGCACTATCCAATTCCCAGCAAAACCATGCAATTACAGCACTCTGGGCATTGGGAATTTGGAATCCTCCGGTTCCACTCCCAAATTCCAATAGAATAACAGCCTTGCAGGCATGGGGATATTGGAATCCTCGAGTTCCCTTCCAAAAAGCCCATGGAATAACGACATTCTGGGTATTGAGAATTGAGAATTTGCCCATTTCCCTCCCAGATCCCTAGGGAGTAAGACACTTCCGGGTGTCACGTATTTCGAATCCTTCAAATCCGCACCATAACAGCCATGGAATAACAGAATTCCAGGTGTCAGGAATTGAGCATCCTCCACTTCCCCTTCGAATTTCCCATGGAATCATGGCATTCTGGCTGTTGGCACTTTAGAATCTCCCATACACCCTCCCAAATACCCAGGAAATTCACAAGGAATAACAGAATTCCAGATATCAGGAATCTATTATCCGCCAGCTCTCCACGCAATTTCCCATGGAATCATGGCATTCCTGGTGCAGGGAATCTTGACTCCTCCAGTTATCCTCCCAAATCGCCATAGAAAAATGGCATTCTGCGTGTTGGGAATTAACAATCCCCCAGAAACCCACCCCAAATCCCACCACATTCCCAAAGAAAAGCAACTTTCCAGATGTCTGCATTTTGAAATATTCCAGTTCCCCACTCAAATTCCGATGGAACAACAGCATCCCAAGTGTCAGGAATTGGGAATGCTCCAGCTCCCTGAAAAAAATTCCCATGGAATCATGGGATTCCAGGTGTGAGGAATTGAGAATGCCCCGTACAGCCTCCCAGATTCCCACCACATTCCCATGGAATAACAACATTCCAGATTTCACGAACTGAGAATCATCCTCTTCCCCTCCCAAATTCCCATGGAAACATTGCATTCGGTTTTTCTGCAATTTGGAACCCCCCAGAAGCTGTCCCAAAATCCCACCAAATTCCCATGCAATAGCGGCATTCCAAGTATCAGGAATTTAGGATACCCAATTTCCGCATCCAAATTCCCATAGAATAACGGCATTCCGGCTATCAGGAATTTTGAATCGTCCATACGGTCTCCCATATTCCCATGGAATAACGCATACCCAAGCATGGGGAATTGAGTTTCATCTAGTTCCATACCCCAATTCCCATGGAATAACAGCATTCTGGGAGCGGAGGACTTGGAATCTGCCTGTTTCCCTCCCAAATGTTTAGGGAATAATGGCATTCTGAGCATTGGGAACGTTGAATACTCATGTTGCCCTTGCAAATTCCCATGAAATAACCAATTTAATGAGTTGGGAATTTCGAATGCTCCAGTTCCTCGCCCAAATTCCAATCAACCTGTAACGAAATCATGACACTATGTGTGTGCCAAATTTAGAATCCTCCACTTCCCCTTCCAAATTCCCAACAAAACCATGGAATAAGAGCAGTTCACTCATTTCTAATTTCAACTCCTCTTCCTCTCCCAAATTTCCACCAAACTCGAATGGAAGAACGGCATTTTGTGTGTGCGAAATTTAGAATCCTCCACTTCCCCTTCCAAATTCCCATAGAATAGCTGCATTCCGGGTATGGGGATTTTCAAAACATCCATATGCCCACTTAAATTCCCACGACAACCTCGGAAAAACAGCATTCATGGTGTTGGGAATATGGTATCCGCCATTTGCACTATCCAATTCCCAGCAAAACCATGCAATTACAGCACTCTGGGCATTGGGAATTTGGAATCCTCCGGTTCCACTCCCAAATTCCAATAGAATAACAGCCTTGCAGGCATGGGGATATTGGAATCCTCGAGTTCCCTTCCAAAAAGCCCATGGAATAACGACATTCTGGGTATTGAGAATTGAGAATTTGCCCATTTCCCTCCCAGATCCCTAGGGAGTAAGACACTTCCGGGTGTCACGTATTTCGAATCCTTCAAATCCGCACCATAACAGCCATGGAATAACAGAATTCCAGGTGTCAGGAATTGAGCATCCTCCACTTCCCCTTCGAATTTCCCATGGAATCATGGCATTCTGGCTGTTGGCACTTTAGAATCTCCCATACACCCTCCCAAATAACCACGAAATTCACAAGGAATAACAGAATTCCAGATATCAGGAATCTATTATCCGCCAGCTCTCCACGCAATTTCCCATGGAATCATGGCATTCCTGGTGCAGGGAATCTTGACTCCTCCAGTTATCCTCCCAAATCGCCATAGAAAAATGGCATTCTGCGTGTTGGGAATTAACAATCCCCCAGAAATCCACCCCAAATCCCACCACATTCCCAAAGAAAAGCAACTTTCCAGATGTCTGCAATTTGAAATATTCCAGTTCCCCACTCAAATTCCGATGGAACAACAGCATCCCAAGTGTCAGGAATTGGGAATGCTCCAGCTCCCTGAAAAAAATTCCCATGGAATCATGGGATTCCAGGTGTGAGGAATTGAGAATGCCCCGTACAGCCTCCCAGATTCCCACCACATTCCCATGGAATAACAACATTCCAGATTTCAGGAACTGAGAATCATCCTCTTCCCCTCCCAAATTCCCATGGAAACATTGCATTCGGTTTTTCTGCAATTTGGAACCCCCCAGAAGCTGTCCCAAAATCCCACCAAATTCCCATGCAATAGCGGCATTCCAAGTATCAGGAATTTAGGATACCCCATTTCCGCATCCAAATTCCCATAGAATAACGGCCTTCCGGCTATCAGGAATTTTGAATCGTCCATACGGTCTCCCATATTCCCATGGAATAACGCATACCCAAGCATGGGGAATTGAGTTTCATCTAGTTCCATACCCCAATTCCCATGGAATAACAGCATTCTGGGAGCTGTGTACTTGGAATCTGCCTATTTCCCTCCCAAATGTTTAGGGAATAATGGCATTCCGGGCATTGGGAAGGTTGAATCCTCATGTTGCCCTTGCAAATTCCCATGAAATAACCAATTTAATGTGTTGGGAATTTCGAATGCTCCAGTTCCTCGCCCAAATTCCAATCAACCTGTAACGAAATCATGACACTATGTGTGTGCGAAATTTAGAATCCTCCACTTCCCCTTCCAAATTCCCAACAAAACCAGGGAATAAGAGCAGTTCACTCAATGCTAATTTCAACTCCTCCTCTTCCTCTCCCAAATTTCCACCAAACTCGAATGGAAGAACGGCATTATAAGTGTGCGAAATTTAGAATCCTCCACTTCCCCTTCCAAATTCCCATAGAATAGCTGCATTCCGGGCATGGGGATTTTCAAAACATCCATATGCCCACTTAAATTCCCACGACAACCTCGGAAAAACAGCATTCATGGTGTTGGGAATATGGTATCCGCCATTTGCACTATCCAATTCCCAGCAAAACCATGCAATTACAGCACTCTGGGCATTGGGAATTTGGAATCCTCCGGTTCCACTCCCAAATTCCAATAGAATAACAGCCTTGCAGGCATGGGGATATTGGAATCCTCGAGTTCCCTTCCAAAAAGCCCATGGAATAACGACATTCTGGGTATTGAGAATTGACAATTTGCCCATTTCCCTCCCAGATCCCTAGGGAGTAAGACACTTCCGGGTGTCACGTATTTCGAATCCTTCAAATCCGCACCATAACAGCCATGGAATAACAGAATTCCAGGTGTCAGGAATTGAGCATCCTCCACTTCCCCTTCGAATTTCCCATGGAATCATGGCATTCTGGCTGTTGGCACTTTAGAATCTCCCATACAGCCTCCCAAATACCCAGGAAATTCACAAGGAATAACAGAATTCCAGATATCAGGAATCTATTATCCGCCAGCTCTCCACGCAATTTCCCATGGAATCATGGCATTCCTGGTGCAGGGAATCTTGACTCCTCCAGTTATCCTCCCAAATCGCCATAGAAAAATGGCATTCTGCGTGTTGGGAATTAACAATCCCCCAGAAACCCACCCCAAATCCCACCACATTCCCAAAGAAAAGCAACTTTCCAGATGTCTGCAATTTGAAATATTCCAGTTCCCCACTCAAATTCCGATGGAACAACAGCATCCCAAGTGTCAGGAATTGGGAATGCTCCAGCTCCCTGAAAAAAATTCCCATGGAATCATGGGATTCCAGGTGTGAGGAATTGAGAATGCCCCGTACAGCCTCCCAGATTCCCACCACATTCCCATGGAATAACAACATTCCAGATTTCAGGAACTGAGAATCATCCTCTTCCCCTCCCAAATTCCCATGGAAACATTGCATTCGGTTTTTCTGCAATTTGGAACCCCCCAGAAGCTGTCCCAAAATCCCACCAAATTCCCATGCAATAGCGGCATTCCAAGTATCAGGAATTTAGGATACCCCATTTCCGCATCCAAATTCCCATAGAATAACGGCCTTCCGGCTATCAGGAATTTTGAATCGTCCATACGGTCTCCCATATTCCCATGGAATAACGCATACCCAAGCATGGGGAATTGAGTTTCATCTAGTTCCATACCCCAATTCCCATGGAATAACAGCATTCTGGGAGCTGTGTACTTGGAATCTGCCTATTTCCCTCCCAAATGTTTAGGGAATAATGGCATTCCGGGCATTGGGAAGGTTGAATCCTCATGTTGCCCTTGCAAATTCCCATGAAATAACCAATTTAATGTGTTGGGAATTTCGAATGCTCCAGTTCCTCGCCCAAATTCCAATCAACCTGTAACGAAATCATGACACTATGTGTGTGCGAAATTTAGAATCCTCCACTTCCCCTTCCAAATTCCCAACAAAACCATAAAATAAGAGCAGTTCACTCATTGCTAATTTCAACTCCTCCTCTTCCTCTCCCAAATTTCCACCAAACTCGAATGGAAGAACGGCATTTTGTGTGTGCGAAATTTAGAATCCTCCACTTCCCCTTCCAAATTCCCATAGAATAGCTGCATTCCGGGTATGGGGATTTTCAAAACATCCATATGCCCACTTAAATTCCCACGACAACCTAGGAAAAACAGCATTCATGGTGTTGGGAATATGGTATCCGCCATTTGCACTATCCAATTCCCAGCAAAACCATGCAATTACAGCACTCTGGGCATTGGGAATTTGGAATCCTCCGGTTCCACTCCCAAATTCCAATAGAATAACAGCCTTGCAGGCATGGGGATATTGGAATCCTCGAGTTCCCTTCCAAAAAGCCCATGGAATAACGACATTCTGGGTATTGAGAATTGACAATTTGCCCATTTCCCTCCCAGATCCCTAGGGAATAAGACACTTCCGGGTGTCACGTATTTCGAATCCTTCAAATCCGCACCATAACAGCCATGGAATAACAGAATTCCAGGTGTCAGGAATTGAGCATCCTCCACTTCCCCTTCGAATTTCCCATGGATTCATGGCATTCTGGCTGTTGGCACTTTAGAATCTCCCATACAGCCTCCCAAATACCCAGGAAATTCACAAGGAATAACAGAATTCCAGATATCAGGAATGTATTATCCGCCAGCTCTCCACGCAATTTCCCATGGAATCATGGCATTCCTGGTGCAGGGAATCTTGACTCCTGCAGTTATCCTCCCAAATCGCCATAGAAAAATGGCATTCTGCGTGTTGGGAATTAACAATCCCCCAGAAACCCACCCCAAATCCCACCACATTCCCAAAGAAAAGCAACTTTCCAGATGTCTGCAATTTGAAATATTCCAGTTCCCCACTCAAATTCCGATGGAACAACAGCATCCCAAGTGTCAGGAATTGGGAACGCTCCAGCTCCCTGAAAAAAATTCCCATGGAATCATGGGATTCCAGGTGTGAGGAATTGAGAATGCCCCGTACAGCCTCCCAGATTCCCACCACATTCCCATGGAATAACAACATTCCAGATTTCAGGAACTGAGAATCATCCTCTTCCCCTCCCAAATTCCCATGGAAACATTGCATTCGGTTTTTCCGCAATTTGGAACCCCCCAGAAGCTGTCCCAAAATCCCACCAAATTCCCATGCAATAGCGGCATTCCAAGTATCAGGAATTTAGGATACCCCATTTCCGCATCCAAATTCCCATAGAATAACGGCCTTCCGGCTATCAGGAATTTCAAATCGTCCATACGGTCTCCCATATTCCCATGGAATAACGCATACCCAAGCATGGGGAATTGAGTTTCATCTAGTTCCATACCCCAATTCCCATGGAATAACAGCATTCTGGGAGCTGAGGACTTGGAATCTGCCTGTTTCCCTCCCAAATGTTTAGGGAATAATGGCATTCTGGGCATTGGGAAGGTTGAATCCTCATGTTGCCCTTGCAAATTCCCATGAAATAACCAATTTAATGTGTTGGGAATTTCGAATGCTCCAGTTCCTCGCCCAAATTCCAATCAACCTGTAACGAAATCATGACACTATGTGTGTGCCAAATTTAGAATCCTCCACTTCCCCTTCCAAATTCCCAACAAAACCAGGGAATAAGAGCAGTTCACTCATTGCTAATTTCAACTCCTCCTCTTCCTCTCCCAAATTTCCACCAAACTCGAATGGAAGAACGGCATTATAAGTGTGCGAAATTTAGAATCCTCCACTTCCCCTTCCAAATTCCCATAGAATAGCTGCATTCCGGGCATGGGGATTTTCAAAACATCCATATGCCCACTTAAATTCCCACGACAACCTCGGAAAAACAGCATTCATGGTGTTGGGAATATGGTATCCGCCATTTGCACTATCCAATTCCCAGCAAAACCATGCAATTACAGCACTCTGGGCATTGGGAATTTGGAATCCTCCGGTTCCACTCCCAAATTCCAATAGAATAACAGCCTTGCAGGCATGGGGATATTGGAATCCTCGAGTTCCCTTCCAAAAAGCCCATGGAATAACGACATTCTGGGTATTGAGAATTGAGAATTTGCCCATTTCCCTCCCAGATCCCTAGGGAGTAAGACACTTCCGGGTGTCACGTATTTCGAATCCTTCAAATCCGCACCATAACAGCCATGGAATAACAGAATTCCAGGTGTCAGGAATTGAGCATCCTCCACTTCCCCTTCGAATTTCCCATGGAATCATGGCATTCTGGCTGTTGGCACTTTAGAATCTCCCATACACCCTCCCAAATACCCAGGAAATTCACAAGGAATAACAGAATTCCAGATATCAGGAATCTATTATCCGCCAGCTCTCCACGCAATTTCCCATGGAATCATGGCATTCCTGGTGCAGGGAATCTTGACTCCTCCAGTTATCCTCCCAAATCGCCATAGAAAAATGGCATTCTGCGTGTTGGGAATTAACAATCCCCCAGAAACCCACCCCAAATCCCACCACATTCCCAAAGAAAAGCAACTTTCCAGATGTCTGCATTTTGAAATATTCCAGTTCCCCACTCAAATTCCGATGGAACAACAGCATCCCAAGTGTCAGGAATTGGGAATGCTCCAGCTCCCTGAAAAAAATTCCCATGGAATCATGGGATTCCAGGTGTGAGGAATTGAGAATGCCCCGTACAGCCTCCCAGATTCCCACCACATTCCCATGGAATAACAACATTCCAGATTTCAGGAACTGAGAATCATCCTCTTCCCCTCCCAAATTCCCATGGAAACATTGCATTCGGTTTTTCTGCAATTTGGAACCCCCCAGAAGCTGTCCCAAAATCCCACCAAATTCCCATGCAATAGCGGCATTCCAAGTATCAGGAATTTAGGATACCCAATTTCCGCATCCAAATTCCCATAGAATAACGGCATTCCGGCTATCAGGAATTTTGAATCGTCCATACGGTCTCCCATATTCCCATGGAATAACGCATACCCAAGCATGGGGAATTGAGTTTCATCTAGTTCCATACCCCAATTCCCATGGAATAACAGCATTCTGGGAGCGGAGGACTTGGAATCTGCCTGTTTCCCTCCCAAATGTTTAGGGAATAATGGCATTCTGAGCATTGGGAACGTTGAATACTCATGTTGCCCTTGCAAATTCCCATGAAATAACCAATTTAATGAGTTGGGAATTTCGAATGCTCCAGTTCCTCGCCCAAATTCCAATCAACCTGTAACGAAATCATGACACTATGTGTGTGCCAAATTTAGAATCCTCCACTTCCCCTTCCAAATTCCCAACAAAACCATGGAATAAGAGCAGTTCACTCATTTCTAATTTCAACTCCTCTTCCTCTCCCAAATTTCCACCAAACTCGAATGGAAGAACGGCATTTTGTGTGTGCGAAATTTAGAATCCTCCACTTCCCCTTCCAAATTCCCATAGAATAGCTGCATTCCGGGTATGGGGATTTTCAAAACATCCATATGCCCACTTAAATTCCCACGACAACCTCGGAAAAACAGCATTCATGGTGTTGGGAATATGGTATCCGCCATTTGCACTATCCAATTCCCAGCAAAACCATGCAATTACAGCACTCTGGGCATTGGGAATTTGGAATCCTCCGGTTCCACTCCCAAATTCCAATAGAATAACAGCCTTGCAGGCATGGGGATATTGGAATCCTCGAGTTCCCTTCCAAAAAGCCCATGGAATAACGACATTCTGGGTATTGAGAATTGAGAATTTGCCCATTTCCCTCCCAGATCCCTAGGGAGTAAGACACTTCCGGGTGTCACGTATTTCGAATCCTTCAAATCCGCACCATAACAGCCATGGAATAACAGAATTCCAGGTGTCAGGAATTGAGCATCCTCTACTTCCCCTTCGAATTTCCCATGGAATCATGGCATTCTGGCTGTTGGCACTTTAGAATCTCCCATACACCCTCCCAAATAACCACGAAATTCACAAGGAATAACAGAATTCCAGATATCAGGAATCTATTATCCGCCAGCTCTCCACGCAATTTCCCATGGAATCATGGCATTCCTGGTGCAGGGAATCTTGACTCCTCCAGTTATCCTCCCAAATCGCCATAGAAAAATGGCATTCTGCGTGTTGGGAATTAACAATCCCCCAGAAATCCACCCCAAATCCCACCACATTCCCAAAGAAAAGCAACTTTCCAGATGTCTGCAATTTGAAATATTCCAGTTCCCCACTCAAATTCCGATGGAACAACAGCATCCCAAGTGTCAGGAATTGGGAATGCTCCAGCTCCCTGAAAAAAATTCCCATGGAATCATGGGATTCCAGGTGTGAGGAATTGAGAATGCCCCGTACAGCCTCCCAGATTCCCACCACATTCCCATGGAATAACAACATTCCAGATTTCAGGAACTGAGAATCATCCTCTTCCCCTCCCAAATTCCCATGGAAACATTGCATTCGGTTTTTCTGCAATTTGGAACCCCCCAGAAGCTGTCCCAAAATCCCACCAAATTCCCATGCAATAGCGGCATTCCAAGTATCAGGAATTTAGGATACCCCATTTCCGCATCCAAATTCCCATAGAATAACGGCCTTCCGGCTATCAGGAATTTTGAATCGTCCATACGGTCTCCCATATTCCCATGGAATAACGCATACCCAAGCATGGGGAATTGAGTTTCATCTAGTTCCATACCCCAATTCCCATGGAATAACAGCATTCTGGGAGCTGTGTACTTGGAATCTGCCTATTTCCCTCCCAAATGTTTAGGGAATAATGGCATTCCGGGCATTGGGAAGGTTGAATCCTCATGTTGCCCTTGCAAATTCCCATGAAATAACCAATTTAATGTGTTGGGAATTTCGAATGCTCCAGTTCCTCGCCCAAATTCCAATCAACCTGTAACGAAATCATGACACTATGTGTGTGCGAAATTTAGAATCCTCCACTTCCCCTTCCAAATTCCCAACAAAACCAGGGAATAAGAGCAGTTCACTCAATGCTAATTTCAACTCCTCCTCTTCCTCTCCCAAATTTCCACCAAACTCGAATGGAAGAACGGCATTATAAGTGTGCGAAATTTAGAATCCTCCACTTCCCCTTCCAAATTCCCATAGAATAGCTGCATTCCGGGCATGGGGATTTTCAAAACATCCATATGCCCACTTAAATTCCCACGACAACCTAGGAAAAACAGCATTCATGGTGTTGGGAATATGGTATCCGCCATTTGCACTATCCAATTCCCAGCAAAACCATGCAATTACAGCACTCTGGGCATTGGGAATTTGGAATCCTCCGGTTCCACTCCCAAATTCCAATAGAATAACAGCCTTGCAGGCATGGGGATATTGGAATCCTCGAGTTCCCTTCCAAAAAGCCCATGGAATAACGACATTCTGGGTATTGAGAATTGACAATTTGCCCATTTCCCTCCCAGATCCCTAGGGAATAAGACACTTCCGGGTGTCACGTATTTCGAATCCTTCAAATCCGCACCATAACAGCCATGGAATAACAGAATTCCAGGTGTCAGGAATTGAGCATCCTCCACTTCCCCTTCGAATTTCCCATGGATTCATGGCATTCTGGCTGTTGGCACTTTAGAATCTCCCATACAGCCTCCCAAATACCCAGGAAATTCACAAGGAATAACAGAATTCCAGATATCAGGAATGTATTATCCGCCAGCTCTCCACGCAATTTCCCATGGAATCATGGCATTCCTGGTGCAGGGAATCTTGACTCCTGCAGTTATCCTCCCAAATCGCCATAGAAAAATGGCATTCTGCGTGTTGGGAATTAACAATCCCCCAGAAACCCACCCCAAATCCCACCACATTCCCAAAGAAAAGCAACTTTCCAGATGTCTGCAATTTGAAATATTCCAGTTCCCCACTCAAATTCCGATGGAACAACAGCATCCCAAGTGTCAGGAATTGGGAACGCTCCAGCTCCCTGAAAAAAATTCCCATGGAATCATGGGATTCCAGGTGTGAGGAATTGAGAATGCCCCGTACAGCCTCCCAGATTCCCACCACATTCCCATGGAATAACAACATTCCAGATTTCAGGAACTGAGAATCATCCTCTTCCCCTCCCAAATTCCCATGGAAACATTGCATTCGGTTTTTCCGCAATTTGGAACCCCCCAGAAGCTGTCCCAAAATCCCACCAAATTCCCATGCAATAGCGGCATTCCAAGTATCAGGAATTTAGGATACCCCATTTCCGCATCCAAATTCCCATAGAATAACGGCCTTCCGGCTATCAGGAATTTCAAATCGTCCATACGGTCTCCCATATTCCCATGGAATAACGCATACCCAAGCATGGGGAATTGAGTTTCATCTAGTTCCATACCCCAATTCCCATGGAATAACAGCATTCTGGGAGCGGAGGACTTGGAATCTGCCTGTTTCCCTCCCAAATGTTTAGGGAATAATGGCATTCTGGGCATTGGGAAGGTTGAATCCTCATGTTGCCCTTGCAAATTCCCATGAAATAACCAATTTAATGTGTTGGGAATTTCGAATGCTCCAGTTCCTCGCCCAAATTCCAATCAACCTGTAACGAAATCATGACACTATGTGTGTGCCAAATTTAGAATCCTCCACTTCCCCTTCCAAATTCCCAACAAAACCAGGGAATAAGAGCAGTTCACTCATTGCTAATTTCAACTCCTCCTCTTCCTCTCCCAAATTTCCACCAAACTCGAATGGAAGAACGGCATTTTGTGTGTGCGAAATTTAGAATCCTCCACTTCCCCTTCCAAATTCCCATAGAATAGCTGCATTCCGGGTATGGGGATTTTCAAAACATCCATATGCCCACTTAAATTCCCACGACAACCTAGGAAAAACAGCATTCATGGTGTTGGGAATATGGTATCCGCCATTTGCACTATCCAATTCCCAGCAAAACCATGCAATTACAGCACTCTGGGCATTGGGAATTTGGAATCCTCCGGTTCCACTCCCAAATTCCAATAGAATAACAGCCTTGCAGGCATGGGGATATTGGAATCCTCGAGTTCCCTTCCAAAAAGCCCATGGAATAACGACATTCTGGGTATTGAGAATTGACAATTTGCCCATTTCCCTCCCAGATCCCTAGGGAGTAAGACACTTCCGGGTGTCACGTATTTCGAATCCTTCAAATCCGCACCATAACAGCCATGGAATAACAGAATTCCAGGTGTCAGGAATTGAGCATCCTCCACTTCCCCTTCGAATTTCCCATGGAATCATGGCATTCTGGCTGTTGGCACTTTAGAATCTCCCATACAGCCTCCCAAATACCCAGGAAATTCACAAGGAATAACAGAATTCCAGATATCAGGAATCTATTATCCGCCAGCTCTCCACGCAATTTCCCATGGAATCATGGCATTGCTGGTGCAGGGAATCTTGACTCCTCCAGTTATCCTCCCAAATCGCCATAGAAAAATGGCATTCTGCGTGTTGGGAATTAACAATCCCCCAGAAATCCACCCCAAATCCCACCACATTCCCAAAGAAAAGCAACTTTCCAGATGTCTGCAATTTGAAATATTCCAGTTCCCCACTCAAATTCCGATGGAACAACAGCATCCCAAGTGTCAGGAATTGGGAATCCTCCAGCTTCCTTAAAAAAATTCCCATGGAATCATGGGATTCCAGGTGTGAGGAATTGAGAATGCCCCGTACAGCCTCCCAGATTCCCACCACATTCCCATGGAATAACAACATTCCAGATTTCACGAACTGAGAATCATCCTCTTCCCCTCCCAAATTCCCATGGAAACATTGCATTCGGTTTTTCTGCAATTTGGAACCCCCCAGAAGCTGTCCCAAAATCCCACCAAATTCCCATGCAATAGCGGCATTCCAAGTATCAGGAATTTAGGATACCCCATTTCCGCATCCAAATTCCCATAGAATAACGGCCTTCCGGCTATCAGGAATTTCAAATCGTCCATACGGTCTCCCAAATTCCCATAGAATAACGCATACCCAAGCATGGGGAATTGAGTTTCATCTAGTTCCATACCCCAATTCCCATGGAATAACAGCATTCTGGGAGCTGAGGACTTGGAATCTGCCTATTTCCCTCCCAAATGTTTAGGGAATAATGGCATTCTGGGCATTGGGAAGGTTGAATCGTCATGTTGCCCTTGCAAATTCCCATGAAATAACCAATTTAATGTGTTGGGAATTTCGAATGCTCCAGTTCCTCGCCCAAATTCCAATCAACCTGTAACGAAATCATGACACTATGTGTGTGCGAAATTTAGAATCCTCCACTTCCCCTTCCAAATTCCCAACAAAACCAGGGAATAAGAGCAGTTCACTCATTGCTAATTTCAACTCCTCCTCTTCCTCTCCCAAATTTCCACCAAACTCGAATGGAAGAACGGCATTATAAGTGTGGGAAATTTAGAATCCTCCACTTCCCCTTCCAAATTCCCATAGAATTGCTGCATTCCGGGCATGGGGATTTTCAAAACATCCATATGCCCACTTAAATTCCCACGACAACCTCGGAAAAACAGCATTCATGGTGTTGGGAATATGGTATCCGCCATTTGCACTATCCAATTCCCAGCAAAACCATGCAATTACAGCACTCTGGGCATTGGGAATTTGGAATCCTCCGGTTCCACTCCCAAATTCCAATAGAATAACAGCCTTGCAGGCATGGGGATATTGGAATCCTCGAGTTCCCTTCCAAAAAGCCCATGGAATAACAACATTCTGGGTATTGAGAATTGACAATTTGCCCATTTCCCTCCCAGATCCCTAGGGAGTAAGACACTTCCGGGTGTCACGTATTTCGAATCCTTCAAATCCGCACCATAACAGCCATGGAATAACAGAATTCCAGGTGTCAGGAATTGAGCATCCTCCACTTCCCCTTCGAATTTCCCATGGAATCATGGCATTCTGGCTGTTGGCACTTTAGAATCTCCCATACACCCTCCCAAATACCCAGGAAATTCACAAGGAATAACAGAATTCCAGATATCAGGAATCTATTATCCGCCAGCTCTCCACGCAATTTCCCATGGAATCATGGCATTCCTGGTGCAGGGAATCTTGACTCCTGCAGTTATCCTCCCAAATCGCCATAGAAAAATGGCATTCTGCGTGTTGGGAATTAACAATCCCCCAGAAATCCACCCCAAATCCCACCACATTCCCAAAGAAAAGCAACTTTCCAGATGTCTGCAATTTGAAATATTCCAGTTCCCCACTCAAATTCCGATGGAACAACAGCATCCCTAGTGTCAGGAATTGGGAATCCTCCAGCTTCCTGAAAAAAATTCCCATGGAATCATGGGATTCCAGGTGTGAGCAATTGAGAATGCCCCATACAGCCTCCCAGATTCCCACCACATTCCCATGGAATAACAACATTCCAGATTTCAGGAACTGAGAATCATCCTCTTCCCCTCCCAAATTCCCATGGAAACATTGCATTCGGTTTTTCTGCAATTTGGAACCCCCCAGAAGCTGTCCCAAAATCCCACCAAATTCCCATGCAATAGCGGCATTCCAAGTATCAGGAATTTAGGATACCCCATTTCCGCATCCAAATTCCCATAGAATAACGGCCTTCCGGCTATCAGGAATTTTGAATCGTCCATACGGTCTCCCAAATTCCCATGGAATAACGCATACCCAAGCATGGGGAATTGAGTTTCATCTAGTTCCATACCCCAATTCCCATGGAATAACAGTATTCTGGGAGCTGAGGACTTGGAATCTGCCTGTTTCCCTCCCAAATGTTTAGGGAATAATGGCATTCTGGGCATTGGGAAGGTTGAATCCTCATGTTGCCCTTGCAAATTCCCATGAAATAACCAATTTAATGTGTTGGGAATTTCGAATGCTCCAGTTCCTCGCCCAAATTCCAATCAACCTGTAACGAAATCATGACACTATGTGTGTGCGAAATTTAGAATCCTCCACTTCCCCTTCCAAATTCCCAACAAAACCAGGGAATAAGAGCAGTTCACTCATTGCTAATTTCAACTCCTCCTCTTCCTCTCCCAAATTTCCACCAAACTCGAATGGAAGAACGCCATTTTGTGTGTGCGAAATTTAGAATCCTCCACTTCCCCTTCCAAATTCCCATAGAATTGCTGCATTCCGGGTATGGGGATTTTCAAAACATCCATATGCCCACTTAAATTCCCACGACAACCTAGGAAAAACAGCATTCATGGTGTTGGGAATATGGTATCCGCCATTTGCACTATCCAATTCCCAGCAAAACCATGCAATTACAGCACTCTGGGCATTGGGAATTTGGAATCCTCCGGTTCCACTCCCAAATTCCAATAGAATAACAGCCTTGCAGGCATGGGGATATTGGAATCCTCGAGTTCCCTTCCAAAAAGCCCATGGAATAACGACATTCTGGGTATTGAGAATTGAGAATTTGCCCATTTCCCTCCCAGATCCCTAGGGAGTAAGACACGTCCGGGTGTCACGTATTTCGAATCCTTCAAATCCGCACCATAACAGCCATGGAATAACAGAATTCCAGGTGTCAGGAATTGAGCATCCTCCACTTCCCCTTCGAATTTCCCATGGAATCATGGCATTCTGGCTGTTGGCACTTTAGAATCTCCCATACAGCCTCCCAAATACCCAGGAAATTCACAAGGAATAACAGAATTCCAGATATCAGGAATCTATTATCCGCCAGCTCTCCACGCAATTTCCCATGGAATCATGGCATTCCTGGTGCAGGGAATCTTGACTCCTCCAGTTATCCTCCCAAATCGCCATAGAAAAATGGCATTCTGCGTGTTGGGAATTAACAATCCCCCAGAAATCCACCCCAAATCCCACCACATTCCCAAAGAAAAGCAACTTTCCAGATGTCTGCAATTTGAAATATTCCAGTTCCCCACTCAAATTCCGATGGAACAACAGCATCCCAAGTGTCAGGAATTGGGAACGCTCCAGCTCCCTGAAAAAAATTCCCATGGAATCATGGGATTCCAGGTGTGAGGAATTGAGAATGCCCCGTACAGCCTCCCAGATTCCCACCACATTCCCATGGAATAACAACATTCCAGATTTCACGAACTGAGAATCATCCTCTTCCCCTCCCAAATTCCCATGGAAACATTGCATTCGGTTTTTCTGCAATTTGGAACCCCCCAGAAGCTGTCCCAAAATCCCACCAAATTCCCATGCAATAGCAGCATTCCAAGTATCAGGAATTTAGGATACCCCATTTCCGCATCCAAATTCCCATAGAATAACGGCCTTCCGGCTATCAGGAATTTCGAATCGTCCATACGGTCTCCCATATTCCCATGGAATAACGCATACCCAAGCATGGGGAATTGAGTTTCATCTAGTTCCATACCCCAATTCCCATGAAATAACAGCATTCTGGGAGCTGAGGACTTGGAATCTGCCTATTTCCCTCCCAAATGTTTAGGGAATAATGGCATTCTGGGCATTGGGAAGGTTGAATCGTCATGTTGCCCTTGCAAATTCCCATGAAATAACCAATTTAATGTGTTGGGAATTTCGAATGCTCCAGTTCCTCGCCCAAATTCCAATCAACCTGTAACGAAATCATGACACTATGTGTGTGCGAAATTTAGAATCCTCCACTTCCCCTTCCAAATTCCCAACAAAACCAGGGAATAAGAGCAGTTCACTCAATGCTAATTTCAACTCCTCCTCTTCCTCTCCCAAATTTCCACCAAACTCGAATGGAAGAACGGCATTTTGTGTGTGCGAAATTTAGAATCCTCCACTTCCCCTTCCAAATTCCCATAGAATAGCTGCATTCCGGGCATGGGGATTTTCAAAACATCCATATGCCCACTTAAATTCCCACGACAACCTCGGAAAAACAGCATTCATGGTGTTGGGAATATGGTATCCGCCATTTGCACTATCCAATTCCCAGCAAAACCATGCAATTACAGCACTCTGGGCATTGGGAATTTGGAATCCTCCGGTTCCACTCCCAAATTCCAATAGAATAACAGCCTTGCAGGCATGGGGATATTGGAATCCTCGAGTTCCCTTCCAAAAAGCCCATGGAATAACGACATTCTGGGTATTGAGAATTGACAATTTGCCCATTTCCCTCCCAGATCCCTAGGGAGTAAGACACTTCCGGGTGTCACGTATTTCGAATCCTTCAAATCCGCACCATAACAGCCATGGAATAACAGAATTCCAGGTGTCAGGAATTGAGCATCCTCCACTTCCCCTTCGAATTTCCCATGGAATCATGGCATTCTGGCTGTTGGCACTTTACAATCTCCCATACACCCTCCCAAATACCCAAAAATTCACAAGGAATAACAGAATTCCAGATATCAGGAATCTATTATCCGCCAGCTCTCCACGCAATTTCCCATGGAATCATGGCATTCCTGGTGCAGGGAATCTTGACTCCTCCAGTTATCCTCCCAAATCGCCATAGAAAAATGGCATTCTGCGTGTTGGGAATTAACAATCCCCCAGAAACCCACCCCAAATCCCACCACATTCCCAAAGAAAAGCAACTTTCCAGATGTCTGCAATTTGAAATATTCCAGTTCCCCACTCAAATTCCGATGGAACAACAGCATCCCAAGTGTCAGGAATTGGGAATGCTCCAGCTCCCTGAAAAAAATTCCCATGGAATCATGGGATTCCAGGTGTGAGGAATTGAGAATGCCCCGTACAGCCTCCCAGATTCCCACCACATTCCCATGGAATAACAACATTCCAGATTTCAGGAACTGAGAATCATCCTCTTCCCCTCCCAAATTCCCATGGAAACATTGCATTCGGTTTTTCTGCAATTTGGAACCCCCCAGAAGCTGTCCCAAAATCCCACCAAATTCCCATGCAATAGCGGCATTCCAAGTATCAGGAATTTAGGATACCCCATTTCCGCATCCAAATTCCCATAGAATAACGGCATTCCGGCTATCAGGAATTTTGAATCGTCCATACGGTCTCCCATATTCCCATGGAATAACGCATACCCAAGCATGGGGAATTGAGTTTCATCTAGTTCCATACCCCAATTCCCATGGAATAACAGCATTCTGGGAGCGGAGGACTTGGAATCTGCCTGTTTCCCTCCCAAATGTTTAGGGAATAATGGCATTCTGAGCATTGGGAACGTTGAATACTCATGTTGCCCTTGCAAATTCCCATGAAATAACCAATTTAATGAGTTGGGAATTTCGAATGCTCCAGTTCCTCGCCCAAATTCCAATCAACCTGTAACGAAATCATGACACTATGTGTGTGCCAAATTTAGAATCCTCCACTTCCCCTTCCAAATTCCCAACAAAACCATGGAATAAGAGCAGTTCACTCATTTCTAATTTCAACTCCTCTTCCTCTCCCAAATTTCCACCAAACTCGAATGGAAGAACGGCATTTTGTGTGTGCGAAATTTAGAATCCTCCACTTCCCCTTCCAAATTCCCATAGAATAGCTGCATTCCGGGTATGGGGATTTTCAAAACATCCATATGCCCACTTAAATTCCCACGACAACCTCGGAAAAACAGCATTCATGGTGTTGGGAATATGGTATCCGCCATTTGCACTATCCAATTCCCAGCAAAACCATGCAATTACAGCACTCTGGGCATTGGGAATTTGGAATCCTCCGGTTCCACTCCCAAATTCCAATAGAATAACAGCCTTGCAGGCATGGGGATATTGGAATCCTCGAGTTCCCTTCCAAAAAGCCCATGGAATAACGACATTCTGGGTATTGAGAATTGAGAATTTGCCCATTTCCCTCCCAGATCCCTAGGGAATAAGACACTTCCGGGTGTCACGTATTTCGAATCCTTCAAATCCGCACCATAACAGCCATGGAATAACAGAATTCCAGGTGTCAGGAATTGAGCATCCTCCACTTCCCCTTCGAATTTCCCATGGAATCATGGCATTCTGGCTGTTGGCACTTTAGAATCTCCCATACACCCTCCCAAATACCCAGGAAATTCACAAGGAATAACAGAATTCCAGATATCAGGAATCTATTATCCGCCAGCTCTCCACGCAATTTCCCATGGAATCATGGCATTCCTGGTGCAGGGAATCTTGACTCCTGCAGTTATCCTCCCAAATCGCCATAGAAAAATGGCATTCTGCGTGTTGGGAATTAACAATCCCCCAGAAATCCACCCCAAATCCCACCACATTCCCAAAGAAAAGCAACTTTCCAGATGTCTGCAATTTGAAATATTCCAGTTCCCCACTCAAATTCCGATGGAACAACAGCATCCCTAGTGTCAGGAATTGGGAATCCTCCAGCTTCCTGAAAAAAATTCCCATGGAATCATGGGATTCCAGGTGTGAGCAATTGAGAATGCCCCATACAGCCTCCCAGATTCCCACCACATTCCCATGGAATAACAACATTCCAGATTTCAGGAACTGAGAATCATCCTCTTCCCCTCCCAAATTCCCATGGAAACATTGCATTCGGTTTTTCTGCAATTTGGAACCCCCCAGAAGCTGTCCCAAAATCCCACCAAATTCCCATGCAATAGCGGCATTCCAAGTATCAGGAATTTAGGATACCCCATTTCCGCATCCAAATTCCCATAGAATAACGGCCTTCCGGCTATCAGGAATTTTGAATCGTCCATACGGTCTCCCAAATTCCCATGGAATAACGCATACCCAAGCATGGGGAATTGAGTTTCATCTAGTTCCATACCCCAATTCCCATGGAATAACAGTATTCTGGGAGCTGAGGACTTGGAATCTGCCTGTTTCCCTCCCAAATGTTTAGGGAATAATGGCATTCTGGGCATTGGGAAGGTTGAATCCTCATGTTGCCCTTGCAAATTCCCATGAAATAACCAATTTAATGTGTTGGGAATTTCGAATGCTCCAGTTCCTCGCCCAAATTCCAATCAACCTGTAACGAAATCATGACACTATGTGTGTGCGAAATTTAGAATCCTCCACTTCCCCTTCCAAATTCCCAACAAAACCAGGGAATAAGAGCAGTTCACTCATTGCTAATTTCAACTCCTCCTCTTCCTCTCCCAAATTTCCACCAAACTCGAATGGAAGAACGCCATTTTGTGTGTGCGAAATTTAGAATCCTCCACTTCCCCTTCCAAATTCCCATAGAATTGCTGCATTCCGGGTATGGGGATTTTCAAAACATCCATATGCCCACTTAAATTCCCACGACAACCTAGGAAAAACAGCATTCATGGTGTTGGGAATATGGTATCCGCCATTTGCACTATCCAATTCCCAGCAAAACCATGCAATTACAGCACTCTGGGCATTGGGAATTTGGAATCCTCCGGTTCCACTCCCAAATTCCAATAGAATAACAGCCTTGCAGGCATGGGGATATTGGAATCCTCGAGTTCCCTTCCAAAAAGCCCATGGAATAACGACATTCTGGGTATTGAGAATTGAGAATTTGCCCATTTCCCTCCCAGATCCCTAGGGAGTAAGACACGTCCGGGTGTCACGTATTTCGAATCCTTCAAATCCGCACCATAACAGCCATGGAATAACAGAATTCCAGGTGTCAGGAATTGAGCATCCTCCACTTCCCCTTCGAATTTCCCATGGAATCATGGCATTCTGGCTGTTGGCACTTTAGAATCTCCCATACAGCCTCCCAAATACCCAGGAAATTCACAAGGAATAACAGAATTCCAGATATCAGGAATCTATTATCCGCCAGCTCTCCACGCAATTTCCCATGGAATCATGGCATTCCTGGTGCAGGGAATCTTGACTCCTCCAGTTATCCTCCCAAATCGCCATAGAAAAATGGCATTCTGCGTGTTGGGAATTAACAATCCCCCAGAAACCCACCCCAAATCCCACCACATTCCCAAAGAAAAGCAACTTTCCAGATGTCTGCAATTTGAAATATTCCAGTTCCCCACTCAAATTCCGATGGAACAACAGCATCCCAAGTGTCAGGAATTGGGAATGCTCCAGCTCCCTGAAAAAAATTCCCATGGAATCATGGGATTCCAGGTGTGAGGAATTGAGAATGCCCCGTACAGCCTCCCAGATTCCCACCACATTCCCATGGAATAACAACATTCCAGATTTCAGGAACTGAGAATCATCCTCTTCCCCTCCCAAATTCCCATGGAAACATTGCATTCGGTTTTTCTGCAATTTGGAACCCCCCAGAAGCTGTCCCAAAATCCCACCAAATTCCCATGCAATAGCGGCATTCCAAGTATCAGGAATTTAGGATACCCCATTTCCGCATCCAAATTCCCATAGAATAACGGCCTTCCGGCTATCAGGAATTTTGAATCGTCCATACGGTCTCCCAAATTCCCATGGAATAACGCATACCCAAGCATGGGGAATTGAGTTTCATCTAGTTCCATACCCCAATTCCCATGGAATAACAGTATTCTGGGAGCTGAGGACTTGGAATCTGCCTGTTTCCCTCCCAAATGTTTAGGGAATAATGGCATTCTGGGCATTGGGAAGGTTGAATCCTCATGTTGCCCTTGCAAATTCCCATGAAATAACCAATTTAATGTGTTGGGAATTTCGAATGCTCCAGTTCCTCGCCCAAATTCCAATCAACCTGTAACGAAATCATGACACTATGTGTGTGCGAAATTTAGAATCCTCCACTTCCCCTTCCAAATTCCCAACAAAACCAGGGAATAAGAGCAGTTCACTCATTGCTAATTTCAACTCCTCCTCTTCCTCTCCCAAATTTCCACCAAACTCGAATGGAAGAACGCCATTTTGTGTGTGCGAAATTTAGAATCCTCCACTTCCCCTTCCAAATTCCCATAGAATTGCTGCATTCCGGGTATGGGGATTTTCAAAACATCCATATGCCCACTTAAATTCCCACGACAACCTAGGAAAAACAGCATTCATGGTGTTGGGAATATGGTATCCGCCATTTGCACTATCCAATTCCCAGCAAAACCATGCAATTACAGCACTCTGGGCATTGGGAATTTGGAATCCTCCGGTTCCACTCCCAAATTCCAATAGAATAACAGCCTTGCAGGCATGGGGATATTGGAATCCTCGAGTTCCCTTCCAAAAAGCCCATGGAATAACGACATTCTGGGTATTGAGAATTGAGAATTTGCCCATTTCCCTCCCAGATCCCTAGGGAGTAAGACACGTCCGGGTGTCACGTATTTCGAATCCTTCAAATCCGCACCATAACAGCCATGGAATAACAGAATTCCAGGTGTCAGGAATTGAGCATCCTCCACTTCCCCTTCGAATTTCCCATGGAATCATGGCATTCTGGCTGTTGGCACTTTAGAATCTCCCATACAGCCTCCCAAATACCCAGGAAATTCACAAGGAATAACAGAATTCCAGATATCAGGAATCTATTATCCGCCAGCTCTCCACGCAATTTCCCATGGAATCATGGCATTCCTGGTGCAGGGAATCTTGACTCCTCCAGTTATCCTCCCAAATCGCCATAGAAAAATGGCATTCTGCGTGTTGGGAATTAACAATCCCCCAGAAATCCACCCCAAATCCCACCACATTCCCAAAGAAAAGCAACTTTCCAGATGTCTGCAATTTGAAATATTCCAGTTCCCCACTCAAATTCCGATGGAACAACAGCATCCCAAGTGTCAGGAATTGGGAACGCTCCAGCTCCCTGAAAAAAATTCCCATGGAATCATGGGATTCCAGGTGTGAGGAATTGAGAATGCCCCGTACAGCCTCCCAGATTCCCACCACATTCCCATGGAATAACAACATTCCAGATTTCAGGAACTGAGAATCATCCTCTTCCCCTCCCAAATTCCCATGGAAACATTGCATTCGGTTTTTCTGCAATTTGGAACCCCCCAGAAGCTGTCCCAAAATCCCACCAAATTCCCATGCAATAGCAGCATTCCAAGTATCAGGAATTTAGGATACCCCATTTCCGCATCCAAATTCCCATAGAATAACGGCCTTCCGGCTATCAGGAATTTCGAATCGTCCATACGGTCTCCCATATTCCCATGGAATAACGCATACCCAAGCATGGGGAATTGAGTTTCATCTAGTTCCATACCCCAATTCCCATGAAATAACAGCATTCTGGGAGCTGAGGACTTGGAATCTGCCTATTTCCCTCCCAAATGTTTAGGGAATAATGGCATTCTGGGCATTGGGAAGGTTGAATCGTCATGTTGCCCTTGCAAATTCCCATGAAATAACCAATTTAATGTGTTGGGAATTTCGAATGCTCCAGTTCCTCGCCCAAATTCCAATCAACCTGTAACGAAATCATGACACTATGTGTGTGCGAAATTTAGAATCCTCCACTTCCCCTTCCAAATTCCCAACAAAACCAGGGAATAAGAGCAGTTCACTCAATGCTAATTTCAACTCCTCCTCTTCCTCTCCCAAATTTCCACCAAACTCGAATGGAAGAACGGCATTTTGTGTGTGCGAAATTTAGAATCCTCCACTTCCCCTTCCAAATTCCCATAGAATAGCTGCATTCCGGGCATGGGGATTTTCAAAACATCCATATGCCCACTTAAATTCCCACGACAACCTCGGAAAAACAGCATTCATGGTGTTGGGAATATGGTATCCGCCATTTGCACTATCCAATTCCCAGCAAAACCATGCAATTACAGCACTCTGGGCATTGGGAATTTGGAATCCTCCGGTTCCACTCCCAAATTCCAATAGAATAACAGCCTTGCAGGCATGGGGATATTGGAATCCTCGAGTTCCCTTCCAAAAAGCCCATGGAATAACGACATTCTGGGTATTGAGAATTGACAATTTGCCCATTTCCCTCCCAGATCCCTAGGGAGTAAGACACTTCCGGGTGTCACGTATTTCGAATCCTTCAAATCCGCACCATAACAGCCATGGAATAACAGAATTCCAGGTGTCAGGAATTGAGCATCCTCCACTTCCCCTTCGAATTTCCCATGGAATCATGGCATTCTGGCTGTTGGCACTTTACAATCTCCCATACACCCTCCCAAATACCCAAAAATTCACAAGGAATAACAGAATTCCAGATATCAGGAATCTATTATCCGCCAGCTCTCCACGCAATTTCCCATGGAATCATGGCATTCCTGGTGCAGGGAATCTTGACTCCTCCAGTTATCCTCCCAAATCGCCATAGAAAAATGGCATTCTGCGTGTTGGGAATTAACAATCCCCCAGAAACCCACCCCAAATCCCACCACATTCCCAAAGAAAAGCAACTTTCCAGATGTCTGCAATTTGAAATATTCCAGTTCCCCACTCAAATTCCGATGGAACAACAGCATCCCAAGTGTCAGGAATTGGGAATGCTCCAGCTCCCTGAAAAAAATTCCCATGGAATCATGGGATTCCAGGTGTGAGGAATTGAGAATGCCCCGTACAGCCTCCCAGATTCCCACCACATTCCCATGGAATAACAACATTCCAGATTTCAGGAACTGAGAATCATCCTCTTCCCCTCCCAAATTCCCATGGAAACATTGCATTCGGTTTTTCTGCAATTTGGAACCCCCCAGAAGCTGTCCCAAAATCCCACCAAATTCCCATGCAATAGCGGCATTCCAAGTATCAGGAATTTAGGATACCCCATTTCCGCATCCAAATTCCCATAGAATAACGGCATTCCGGCTATCAGGAATTTTGAATCGTCCATACGGTCTCCCATATTCCCATGGAATAACGCATACCCAAGCATGGGGAATTGAGTTTCATCTAGTTCCATACCCCAATTCCCATGGAATAACAGCATTCTGGGAGCGGAGGACTTGGAATCTGCCTGTTTCCCTCCCAAATGTTTAGGGAATAATGGCATTCTGAGCATTGGGAACGTTGAATACTCATGTTGCCCTTGCAAATTCCCATGAAATAACCAATTTAATGAGTTGGGAATTTCGAATGCTCCAGTTCCTCGCCCAAATTCCAATCAACCTGTAACGAAATCATGACACTATGTGTGTGCCAAATTTAGAATCCTCCACTTCCCCTTCCAAATTCCCAACAAAACCATGGAATAAGAGCAGTTCACTCATTTCTAATTTCAACTCCTCTTCCTCTCCCAAATTTCCACCAAACTCGAATGGAAGAACGGCATTTTGTGTGTGCGAAATTTAGAATCCTCCACTTCCCCTTCCAAATTCCCATAGAATAGCTGCATTCCGGGTATGGGGATTTTCAAAACATCCATATGCCCACTTAAATTCCCACGACAACCTCGGAAAAACAGCATTCATGGTGTTGGGAATATGGTATCCGCCATTTGCACTATCCAATTCCCAGCAAAACCATGCAATTACAGCACTCTGGGCATTGGGAATTTGGAATCCTCCGGTTCCACTCCCAAATTCCAATAGAATAACAGCCTTGCAGGCATGGGGATATTGGAATCCTCGAGTTCCCTTCCAAAAAGCCCATGGAATAACGACATTCTGGGTATTGAGAATTGAGAATTTGCCCATTTCCCTCCCAGATCCCTAGGGAATAAGACACTTCCGGGTGTCACGTATTTCGAATCCTTCAAATCCGCACCATAACAGCCATGGAATAACAGAATTCCAGGTGTCAGGAATTGAGCATCCTCCACTTCCCCTTCGAATTTCCCATGGAATCATGGCATTCTGGCTGTTGGCACTTTAGAATCTCCCATACACCCTCCCAAATACCCAGGAAATTCACAAGGAATAACAGAATTCCAGATATCAGGAATCTATTATCCGCCAGCTCTCCACGCAATTTCCCATGGAATCATGGCATTGCTGGTGCAGGGAATCTTGACTCCTCCAGTTATCCTCCCAAATCGCCATAGAAAAATGGCATTCTGCGTGTTGGGAATTAACAATCCCCCAGAAATCCACCCCAAATCCCACCACATTCCCAAAGAAAAGCAACTTTCCAGATGTCTGCAATTTGAAATATTCCAGTTCCCCACTCAAATTCCGATGGAACAACAGCATCCCAAGTGTCAGAAATTGGGAATCCTCCAGCTTCCTGAAAAAAATTCCCATGGAATCATGGGATTCCAGGTGTGAGGAATTGAGAATGCCCCGTACAGCCTCCCAGATTCCCACCACATTCCCATGGAATAACAACATTCCAGATTTCACGAACTGAGAATCATCCTCTTCCCCTCCCAAATTCCCATGGAAACATTGCATTCGGTTTTTCCGCAATTTGGAACCCCCCAGAAGCTGTCCCAAAATCCCACCAAATTCCCATGCAATAGCGGCATTCCAAGTATCAGGAATTTAGGATACCCCATTTCCGCATCCAAATTCCCATAGAATAACGGCCTTCCGGCTATCAGGAATTTCAAATCGTCCATACGGTCTCCCATATTCCCATGGAATAACGCATACCCAAGCATGGGGAATTGAGTTTCATCTAGTTCCATACCCCAATTCCCATGGAATAACAGCATTCTGGGAGCGGAGGACTTGGAATCTGCCTGTTTCCCTCCCAAATGTTTAGGGAATAATGGCATTCTGGGCATTGGGAAGGTTGAATCCTCATGTTGCCCTTGCAAATTCCCATGAAATAACCAATTTAATGTGTTGGGAATTTCGAATGCTCCAGTTCCTCGCCCAAATTCCAATCAACCTGTAACGAAATCATGACACTATGTGTGTGCCAAATTTAGAATCCTCCACTTCCCCTTCCAAATTCCCAACAAAACCAGGGAATAAGAGCAGTTCACTCATTGCTAATTTCAACTCCTCCTCTTCCTCTCCCAAATTTCCACCAAACTCGAATGGAAGAACGGCATTTTGTGTGTGCGAAATTTAGAATCCTCCACTTCCCCTTCCAAATTCCCATAGAATAGCTGCATTCCGGGCATGGGGATTTTCAAAACATCCATATGCCCACTTAAATTCCCACGACAACCTAGGAAAAACAGCATTCATGGTGTTGGGAATATGGTATCCGCCATTTGCACTATCCAATTCCCAGCAAAACCATGCAATTACAGCACTCTGGGCATTGGGAATTTGGAATCCTCCGGTTCCACTCCCAAATTCCAATAGAATAACAGCCTTGCAGGCATGGGGATATTGGAATCCTCGAGTTCCCTTCCAAAAAGCCCATGGAATAACGACATTCTGGGTATTGAGAATTGACAATTTGCCCATTTCCCTCCCAGATCCCTAGGGAGTAAGACACTTCCGGGTGTCACGTATTTCGAATCCTTCAAATCCGCACCATAACAGCCATGGAATAACAGAATTCCAGGTGTCAGGAATTGAGCATCCTCCACTTCCCCTTCGAATTTCCCATGGAATCATGGCATTCTGGCTGTTGGCACTTTAGAATCTCCCATACAGCCTCCCAAATACCCAGGAAATTCACAAGGAATAACAGAATTCCAGATATCAGGAATCTATTATCCGCCAGCTCTCCACGCAATTTCCCATGGAATCATGGCATTGCTGGTGCAGGGAATCTTGACTCCTCCAGTTATCCTCCCAAATCGCCATAGAAAAATGGCATTCTGCGTGTTGGGAATTAACAATCCCCCAGAAATCCACCCCAAATCCCACCACATTCCCAAAGAAAAGCAACTTTCCAGATGTCTGCAATTTGAAATATTCCAGTTCCCCACTCAAATTCCGATGGAACAACAGCATCCCAAGTGTCAGGAATTGGGAATCCTCCAGCTTCCTTAAAAAAATTCCCATGGAATCATGGGATTCCAGGTGTGAGGAATTGAGAATGCCCCGTACAGCCTCCCAGATTCCCACCACATTCCCATGGAATAACAACATTCCAGATTTCACGAACTGAGAATCATCCTCTTCCCCTCCCAAATTCCCATGGAAACATTGCATTCGGTTTTTCTGCAATTTGGAACCCCCCAGAAGCTGTCCCAAAATCCCACCAAATTCCCATGCAATAGCGGCATTCCAAGTATCAGGAATTTAGGATACCCCATTTCCGCATCCAAATTCCCATAGAATAACGGCCTTCCGGCTATCAGGAATTTCAAATCGTCCATACGGTCTCCCAAATTCCCATAGAATAACGCATACCCAAGCATGGGGAATTGAGTTTCATCTAGTTCCATACCCCAATTCCCATGGAATAACAGCATTCTGGGAGCTGAGGACTTGGAATCTGCCTATTTCCCTCCCAAATGTTTAGGGAATAATGGCATTCTGGGCATTGGGAAGGTTGAATCGTCATGTTGCCCTTGCAAATTCCCATGAAATAACCAATTTAATGTGTTGGGAATTTCGAATGCTCCAGTTCCTCGCCCAAATTCCAATCAACCTGTAACGAAATCATGACACTATGTGTGTGCCAAATTTAGAATCCTCCACTTCCCCTTCCAAATTCCCAACAAAACCAGGGAATAAGAGCAGTTCACTCATTTCTAATTTCAACTCCTCCTCTTCCTCTCCCAAATTTCCACCAAACTCGAATGGAAGAACGGCATTATAAGTGTGGGAAATTTAGAATCCTCCACTTCCCCTTCCAAATTCCCATAGAATAGCTGCATTCCGGGCATGGGGATTTTCAAAACATCCATATGCCCACTTAAATTCCCACGACAACCTCGGAAAAACAGCATTCATGGTGTTGGGAATATGGTATCCGCCATTTGCACTATCCAATTCCCAGCAAAACCATGCAATTACAGCACTCTGGGCATTGGGAATTTGGAATCCTCCGGTTCCACTCCCAAATTCCAATAGAATAACAGCCTTGCAGGCATGGGGATATTGGAATCCTCGAGTTCCCTTCCAAAAAGCCCATGGAATAACGACATTCTGGGTATTGAGAATTGAGAAGTTGCCCATTTCCCTCCCAGATCCCTAGGGAGTAAGACACTTCCGGGTGTCACGTATTTCGAATCCTTCAAATCCGCACCATAACAGCCATGGAATAACAGAATTCCAGGTGTCAGGAATTGAGCATCCTCCACTTCCCCTTCGAATTTCCCATGGAATCATGGCATTCTGGCTGTTGGCACTTTAGAATCTCCCATACAGCCTCCCAAATACCCAGGAAATTCACAAGGAATAACAGAATTCCAGATATCAGGAATCTATTATCCGCCAGCTCTCCACGCAATTTCCCATGGAATCATGGCATTGCTGGTGCAGGGAATCTTGACTCCTCCAGTTATCCTCCCAAATCGCCATAGAAAAATGGCATTCTGCGTGTTGGGAATTAACAATCCCCCAGAAATCCACCCCAAATCCCACCACATTCCCAAAGAAAAGCAACTTTCCAGATGTCTGCAATTTGAAATATTCCAGTTCCCCACTCAAATTCCGATGGAACAACAGCATCCCAAGTGTCAGGAATTGGGAATCCTCCAGCTTCCTTAAAAAAATTCCCATGGAATCATGGGATTCCAGGTGTGAGGAATTGAGAATGCCCCGTACAGCCTCCCAGATTCCCACCACATTCCCATGGAATAACAACATTCCAGATTTCACGAACTGAGAATCATCCTCTTCCCCTCCCAAATTCCCATGGAAACATTGCATTCGGTTTTTCTGCAATTTGGAACCCCCCAGAAGCTGTCCCAAAATCCCACCAAATTCCCATGCAATAGCGGCATTCCAAGTATCAGGAATTTAGGATACCCCATTTCCGCATCCAAATTCCCATAGAATAACGGCCTTCCGGCTATCAGGAATTTCAAATCGTCCATACGGTCTCCCAAATTCCCATAGAATAACGCATACCCAAGCATGGGGAATTGAGTTTCATCTAGTTCCATACCCCAATTCCCATGGAATAACAGCATTCTGGGAGCTGAGGACTTGGAATCTGCCTATTTCCCTCCCAAATGTTTAGGGAATAATGGCATTCTGGGCATTGGGAAGGTTGAATCGTCATGTTGCCCTTGCAAATTCCCATGAAATAACCAATTTAATGTGTTGGGAATTTCGAATGCTCCAGTTCCTCGCCCAAATTCCAATCAACCTGTAACGAAATCATGACACTATGTGTGTGCCAAATTTAGAATCCTCCACTTCCCCTTCCAAATTCCCAACAAAACCAGGGAATAAGAGCAGTTCACTCATTTCTAATTTCAACTCCTCCTCTTCCTCTCCCAAATTTCCACCAAACTCGAATGGAAGAACGGCATTATAAGTGTGGGAAATTTAGAATCCTCCACTTCCCCTTCCAAATTCCCATAGAATAGCTGCATTCCGGGCATGGGGATTTTCAAAACATCCATATGCCCACTTAAATTCCCACGACAACCTAGGAAAAACAGCATTCATGGTGTTGGGAATATGGTATCCGCCATTTGCACTATCCAATTCCCAGCAAAACCATGCAATTACAGCACTCTGGGCATTGGGAATTTGGAATCCTCCGGTTCCACTCCCAAATTCCAATAGAATAACAGCCTTGCAGGCATGGGGATATTGGAATCCTCGAGTTCCCTTCCAAAAAGCCCATGGAATAACGACATTCTGGGTATTGAGAATTGAGAATTTGCCCATTTCCCTCCCAGATCCCTAGGGAGTAAGACACTTCCGGGTGTCACGTATTTCGAATCCTTCAAATCCGCACCATAACAGCCATGGAATAACAGAATTCCAGGTGTCAGGAATTGAGCATCCTCCACTTCCCCTTCGAATTTCCCATGGAATCATGGCATTCTGGCTGTTGGCACTTTAGAATCTCCCATACAGCCTCCCAAATACCCAGGAAATTCACAAGGAATAACAGAATTCCAGATATCAGGAATGTATTATCCGCCAGCTCTCCACGCAATTTCCCATGGAATCATGGCATTCCTGGTGCAGGGAATCTTGACTCCTGCAGTTATCCTCCCAAATCGCCATAGAAAAATGGCATTCTGCGTGTTGGGAATTAACAATCCCCCAGAAACCCACCCCAAATCCCACCACATTCCCAAAGAAAAGCAACTTTCCAGATGTCTGCAATTTGAAATATTCCAGTTCCCCACTCAAATTCCGATGGAACAACAGCATCCCTAGTGTCAGGAATTGGGAATCCTCCAGCTTCCTGAAAAAAATTCCCATGGAATCATGGGATTCCAGGTGTGAGCAATTGAGAATGCCCCATACAGCCTCCCAGATTCCCACCACATTCCCATGGAATAACAACATTCCAGATTTCAGGAACTGAGAATCATCCTCTTCCCCTCCCAAATTCCCATGGAAACATTGCATTCGGTTTTTCTGCAATTTGGAACCCCCCAGAAGCTGTCCCAAAATCCCACCAAATTCCCATGCAATAGCGGCATTCCAAGTATCAGGAATTTAGGATACCCCATTTCCGCATCCAAATTCCCATAGAATAACGGCCTTCCGGCTATCAGGAATTTTGAATCGTCCATACGGTCTCCCAAATTCCCATGGAATAACGCATACCCAAGCATGGGGAATTGAGTTTCATCTAGTTCCATACCCCAATTCCCATGGAATAACAGCATTCTGGGAGCTGAGGACTTGGAATCTGCCTGTTTCCCTCCCAAATGTTTAGGGAATAATGGCATTCTGGGCATTGGGAAGGTTGAATCCTCATGTTGCCCTTGCAAATTCCCATGAAATAACCAATTTAATGTGTTGGGAATTTCGAATGCTCCAGTTCCTCGCCCAAATTCCAATCAACCTGTAACGAAATCATGACACTATGTGTGTGCGAAATTTAGAATCCTCCACTTCCCCTTCCAAATTCCCAACAAAACCAGGGAATAAGAGCAGTTCACTCATTGCTAATTTCAACTCCTCCTCTTCCTCTCCCAAATTTCCACCAAACTCGAATGGAAGAACGCCATTTTGTGTGTGCGAAATTTAGAATCCTCCACTTCCCCTTCCAAATTCCCATAGAATTGCTGCATTCCGGGTATGGGGATTTTCAAAACATCCATATGCCCACTTAAATTCCCACGACAACCTCGGAAAAACAGCATTCATGGTGTTGGGAATATGGTATCCGCCATTTGCACTATCCAATTCCCAGCAAAACCATGCAATTACAGCACTCTGGGCATTGGGAATTTGGAATCCTCCGGTTCCACTCCCAAATTCCAATAGAATAACAGCCTTGCAGGCATGGGGATATTGGAATCCTCGAGTTCCCTTCCAAAAAGCCCATGGAATACCGACATTCTGGGTATTGAGAATTGAGAATTTGCCCATTTCCCTCCCAGATCCCTAGGGAGTAAGACACTTCCGGGTGTCACGTATTTCGAATCCTTCAAATCCGCACCATAACAGCCATGGAATAACAGAATTCCAGGTGTCAGGAATTGAGCATCCTCCACTTCCCCTTCGAATTTCCCATGGAATCATGGCATTCTGGCTGTTGGCACTTTAGAATCTCCCATACAGCCTCCCAAATACCCAGGAAATTCACAAGGAATAACAGAATTCCAGATATCAGGAATCTATTATCCGCCAGCTCTCCACGCAATTTCCCATGGAATCATGGCATTCCTGGTGCAGGGAATCTTGACTCCTCCAGTTATCCTCCCAAATCGCCATAGAAAAATGGCATTCTGCGTGTTGGGAATTAACAATCCCCCAGAAACCCACCCCAAATCCCACCACATTCCCAAAGAAAAGCAACTTTCCAGATGTCTGCAATTTGAAATATTCCAGTTCCCCACTCAAATTCCGATGGAACAACAGCATCCCTAGTGTCAGGAATTGGGAATCCTCCAGCTTCCTGAAAAAAATTCCCATGGAATCATGGGATTCCAGGTGTGAGGAATTGAGAATGCCCCATACAGCCTCCCAGATTCCCACCACATTCCCATGGAATAACAACATTCCAGATTTCAGGAACTGAGAATCATCCTCTTCCCCTCCCAAATTCCCATGGAAACATTGCATTCGGTTTTTCTGCAATTTGGAACCCCCCAGAAGCTGTCCCAAAATCCCACCAAATTCCCATGCAATAGCGGCATTCCAAGTATCAGGAATTTAGGATACCCCATTTCCGCATCCAAATTCCCATAGAATAACGGCCTTCCGGCTATCAGGAATTTTGAATCGTCCATACGGTCTCCCAAATTCCCATAGAATAACGCATACCCAAGCATGGGGAATTGAGTTTCATCTAGTTCCATACCCCAATTCCCATGGAATAACAGCATTCTGGGAGCTGAGGACTTGGAATCTGCCTATTTCCCTCCCAAATGTTTAGGGAATAATGGCATTCTGGGCATTGGGAAGGTTGAATCGTCATGTTGCCCTTGCAAATTCCCATGAAATAACCAATTTAATGTGTTGGGAATTTCGAATGCTCCAGTTCCTCGCCCAAATTCCAATCAACCTGTAACGAAATCATGACACTATGTGTGTGCGAAATTTAGAATCCTCCACTTCCCCTTCCAAATTCCCAACAAAACCAGGGAATAAGAGCAGTTCACTCATTGCTAATTTCAACTCCTCCTCTTCCTCTCCCAAATTTCCACCAAACTCGAATGGAAGAACGGCATTATAAGTGTGGGAAATTTAGAATCCTCCACTTCCCCTTCCAAATTCCCATAGAATAGCTGCATTCCGGGCATGGGGATTTTCAAAACATCCATATGCCCACTTAAATTCCCACGACAACCTAGGAAAAACAGCATTCATGGTGTTGGGAATATGGTATCCGCCATTTGCACTATCCAATTCCCAGCAAAACCATGCAATGACAGCACTCTGGGCATTGGGAATTTGGAATCCTCCGGTTCCACTCCCAAATTCCAATAGAATAACAGCCTTGCAGGCATGGGGATATTGGAATCCTCGAGTTCCCTTCCAAAAAGCCCATGGAATAACGACATTCTGGGTATTGAGAATTGAGAATTTGCCCATTTCCCTCCCAGATCCCTAGGGAGTAAGACACTTCCGGGTGTCACGTATTTCGAATCCTTCAAATCCGCACCATAACAGCCATGGAATAACAGAATTCCAGGTGTCAGGAATTGAGCATCCTCCACTTCCCCTTCGAATTTCCCATGGAATCATGGCATTCTGGCTGTTGGCACTTTAGAATCTCCCATACAGCCTCCCAAATACCCAGGAAATTCACAAGGAATAACAGAATTCCAGATATCAGGAATCTATTATCCGCCAGCTCTCCACGCAATTTCCCATGGAATCATGGCATTCCTGGTGCAGGGAATCTTGACTCCTGCAGTTATCCTCCCAAATCGCCATAGAAAAATGGCATTCTGCGTGTTGGGAATTAACAATCCCCCAGAAACCCACCCCAAATCCCACCACATTCCCAAAGAAAAGCAACTTTCCAGATGTCTGCAATTTGAAATATTCCAGTTCCCCACTCAAATTCCGATGGAACAACAGCATCCCTAGTGTCAGGAATTGGGAATCCTCCAGCTTCCTGAAAAAAATTCCCATGGAATCATGGGATTCCAGGTGTGAGGAATTGAGAATGCCCCGTACAGCCTCCCAGATTCCCACCACATTCCCATGGAATAACAACATTCCAGATTTCACGAACTGAGAATCATCCTCTTCTCCTCCCAAATTCCCATGGAAACATTGCATTCGGTTTTTCTGCAATTTGGAACCCCCCAGAAGCTGTCCCAAAATCCCACCAAATTCCCATGCAATAGCGGCATTCCAAGTATCAGGAATTTAGGATACCCAATTTCCGCATCCAAATTCCCATAGAATAACGGCATTCCGGCTATCAGGAATTTCAAATCGTCCATACGGTCTCCCAAATTCCCATAGAATAACGCATATCCAAGCATGGGGAATTGAGTTTCATCTAGTTCCATACCCCAATTCCCATGGAATAACAGCATTCTGGGAGCTGAGGACTTGGAATCTGCCTATTTCCCTCCCAAATGTTTAGGGAATAATGGCATTCTGGGCATTGGGAAGGTTGAATCGTCATGTTGCCCTTGCAAATTCCCATGAAATAACCAATTTAATGTGTTGGGAATTTCGAATGCTCCAGTTCCTCGCCCAAATTCCAATCAACCTGTAACGAAATCATGACACTATGTGTGTGCGAAATTTAGAATCCTCCACTTCCCCTTCCAAATTCCAATCAACCTGTAACGAAATCATGACACTATGTGTGTGCGAAATTTAGAATCCTCCACTTCCCCTTCCATATTCCCAACAAAACCAGGGAATAAGAGCAGTTCACTCATTGCTAATTTCAACTCCTCCTCTTCCTCTCCCAAATTTCCACCAAACTCGAATGGAAGAACGGCTTTATAAGTGTGGGAAATTTAGAATCCTCCACTTCCCCTTCCAAATTCCCATAGAATAGCTGCATTCCGGGCATGGGGATTTTCAAAACATCCATATGCCCACTTAAATTCCCACGACAACCTAGGAATAACAGCATTCATGGTGTTGGGAATATGGTATCCGCCATTTGCACTATCCAATTCCCAGCAAAACCATGCAATGACAGCACTCTGGGCATTGGGAATTTGGAATCCTCCGGTTCCACTCCCAAATTCCAATAGAATAACAGCCTTGCAGGCATGGGGATATTGGAATCCTCGAGTTCCCTTCCAAAAAGCCCATGGAATAACGACATTCTGGGTATTGAGAATTGACAATTTGCCCATTTCCCTCCCAGATCCCTAGGGAGTAAGACACTTCCGGGTGTCACGTATTTCGAATCCTTCAAATCCGCACCATAACAGCCATGGAATAACAGAATTCCAGGTGTCAGGAATTGAGCATCCTCCACTTCCCCTTCGAATTTCCCATGGAATCATGGCATTCTGGCTGTTGGCACTTTAGAATCTCCCATACACCCTCCCAAATACCCAGGAAATTCACAAGGAATAACAGAATTCCAGATATCAGGAATCTATTATCCGCCAGCTCTCCACGCAATTTCCCATGGAATCATGGCATTCCTGGTGCAGGGAATCTTGACTCCTCCAGTTATCCTCCCAAATCGCCATAGAAAAATGGCATTCTGCCTGTTGGGAATTAACAATCCCCCAGAAACCCACCCCAAATCCCACCACATTCCCAAAGAAAAGCAACTTTCCAGATGTCTGCAATTTGAAATATTCCAGTTCCCCACTCAAATTCCGATGGAACAACAGCATCCCAAGTGTCAGGAATTGGGAATGCTCCAGCTCCCTGAAAAAAATTCCCATGGAATCATGGGATTCCAGGTGTGAGGAATTGAGAATGCCCCGTACAGCCTCCCAGATTCCCACCACATTCCCATGGAATAACAACATTCCAGATTTCACGAACTGAGAATCATCCTCTTCCCCTCCCAAATTCCCATGGAAACATTGCATTCGGTTTTTCTGCAATTTGGAACCCCCCAGAAGCTGTCCCAAAATCCCACCAAATTCCCATGCAATAGCGGCATTCCAAGTATCAGGAATTTAGGATACCCCATTTCCGCATCCAAATTCCCATAGAATAACGGCCTTCCGGCTATCAGGAATTTTGAATCGTCCATACGGTCTCCCATATTCCCATGGAATAACGCATACCCAAGCATGGGGAATTGAGTTTCATCTAGTTCCATACCCCAATTCCCATGGAATAACAGCATTCTGGGAGCTGAGGACCTGGAATCTGCCTATTTCCCTCCCAAATGTTTAGGGAATAATGGCATTCTGGGCATTGGGAAGGTTGAATCGTCATGTTGCCCTTGCAAATTCCCATGAAATAACGAATTTAATGTGTTGGGAATTTCGAATGCTCCAGTTCCTCGCCCAAATTCCAATCAACCTGTAACGAAATAATGACACTATGTGTGTGCGAAATTTAGAATCCTCCACTTCCCCTTCCAAATTCCCAACAAAACCAGGGAATAAGAGCAGTTCACTCATTGCTAATTTCAACTCCTCCTCTTCTTCTCCCAAATTTCCACCAAACTCGAATGGAAGAACGGCATTTTGTGTGTGCGAAATTTAGAATCCTCCACTTCCCCTTCCAAATTCCCATAGAATAGCTGCATTCCGGGTATGGGGATTTTCAAAACATCCATATGCCCACTTAAATTCCCACGACAACCTAGGAAAAACAGCATTCATGGTGTTGGGAATATGGTATCCGCCATTTGCACTATCCAATTCCCAGCAAAACCATGCAATTACAGCACTCTGGGCATTGGGAATTTGGAATCCTCCGGTTCCACTCCCAAATTCCAATAGAATAACAGCCTTGCAGGCATGGGGATATTGGAATCCTCGAGTTCCCTTCCAAAAAGCCCATGGAATAACGACATTCTGGGTATTGAGAATTGAGAATTTGCCCATTTCCCTCCCAGATCCCTAGGGAATAAGACACTTCCGGGTGTCACGTATTTCGAATCCTTCAAATCCGCACCATAACAGCCATGGAATAACAGAATTCCAGGTGTCAGGAATTGAGCATCCTCCACTTCCCCTTCGAATTTCCCATGGAATCATGGCATTCTGGCTGTTGGCACTTTAGAATCTCCCATACAGCCTCCCAAATACCCAGGAAATTCACAAGGAATAACAGAATTCCAGATATCAGGAATCTATTATCCGCCAGCTCTCCACGCAATTTCCCATGGAATCATGGCATTGCTGGTGCAGGGAATCTTGACTCCTCCAGTTATCCTCCCAAATCGCCATAGAAAAATGGCATTCTGCGTGTTGGGAATTAACAATCCCCCAGAAATCCACCCCAAATCCCACCACATTCCCAAAGAAAATCAACTTTCCAGATGTCTGCAATTTGAAATATTCCAGTTCCCCACTCAAATTCCGATGGAACAACAGCATCCCAAGTGTCAGGAATTGGGAATCCTCCAGCTTCCTGAAAAAAATTCCCATGGAATCATGGGATTCCAGGTGTGAGGAATTGAGAATGCCCCGTACAGCCTCCCAGATTCCCACCACATTCCCATGGAATAACAACATTCCAGATTTCACGAACTGAGAATCATCCTCTTCCCCTCCCAAATTCCCATGGAAACATTGCATTCGGTTTTTCTGCAATTTGGAACCCCCCAGAAGCTGTCCCAAAATCCCACCAAATTCCCATGCAATAGCGGCATTCCAAGTATCAGGAATTTAGGATACCCCATTTCCGCATCCAAATTCCCATAGAATAACGGCCTTCCGGCTATCAGGAATTTCAAATCGTCCATACGGTCTCCCAAATTCCCATAGAATAACGCATACCCAAGCATGGGGAATTGAGTTTCATCTAGTTCCATACCCCAATTCCCATGGAATAACAGCATTCTGGGAGCTGAGGACTTGGAATCTGCCTATTTCCCTCCCAAATGTTTAGGGAATAATGGCATTCTGGGCATTGGGAAGGTTGAATCCTCATGTTGCCCTTGCAAATTCCCATGAAATAACCAATTTAATGTGTTGGGAATTTCGAATGCTCCAGTTCCTCGCCCAAATTCCAATCAACCTGTAACGAAATCATGACACTATGTGTGTGCGAAATTTAGAATCCTCCACTTCCCCTTCCAAATTCCCAACAAAACCAGGGAATAAGAGCAGTTCACTCATTGCTAATTTCAACTCCTCCTCTTCCTCTCCCAAATTTCCACCAAACTCGAATGGAAGAACGGCATTATAAGTGTGGGAAATTTAGAATCCTCCACTTCCCCTTCCAAATTCCCATAGAATAGCTGCATTCCGGGCATGGGGATTTTCAAAACATCCATATGCCCACTTAAATTCCCACGACAACCTAGGAAAAACAGCATTCATGGTGTTGGGAATATGGTATCCGCCATTTGCACTATCCAATTCCCAGCAAAACCATGCAATTACAGCACTCTGGGCATTGGGAATTTGGAATCCTCCGGTTCCACTCCCAAATTCCAATAGAATAACAGCCTTGCAGGCATGGGGATATTGGAATCCTCGAGTTCCCTTCCAAAAAGCCCATGGAATAACAACATTCTGGGTATTGAGAATTGAGAATTTGCCCATTTCCCTCCCAGATCCCTAGGGAGTAAGACACTTCCGGGTGTCACGTATTTCGAATCCTTCAAATCCGCACCATAACAGCCATGGAATAACAGAATTCCAGGTGTCAGGAATTGAGCATCCTCCACTTCCCCTTCGAATTTCCCATGGAATCATGGCATTCTGGCTGTTGGCACTTTAGAATCTCCCATACAGCCTCCCAAATACCCAGGAAATTCACAAGGAATAACAGAATTCCAGATATCAGGAATCTATTATCCGCCAGCTCTCCACGCAATTTCCCATGGAATCATGGCATTCCTGGTGCAGGGAATCTTGACTCCTCCAGTTATCCTCCCAAATCGCCATAGAAAAATGGCATTCTGCGTGTTGGGAATTAACAATCCCCCAGAAATCCACCCCAAATCCCACCACATTCCCAAAGAAAAGCAACTTTCCAGATGTCTGCAATTTGAAATATTCCAGTTCCCCACTCAAATTCCGATGGAACAACAGCATCCCAAGTGTCAGGAATTGGGAACGCTCCAGCTCCCTGAAAAAAATTCCCATGGAATCATGGGATTCCAGGTGTGAGCAATTGAGAATGCCCCGTACAGCCTCCCAGATTCCCACCACATTCCCATGGAATAACAACATTCCAGATTTCACGAACTGAGAATCATCCTCTTCCCCTCCCAAATTCCCATGGAAACATTGCATTCGGTTTTTCTGCAATTTGGAACCCCCCAGAAGCTGTCCCAAAATCCCACCAAATTCCCATGCAATAGCGGCATTCCAAGTATCAGGAATTTAGGATACCCCATTTCCGCATCCAAATTCCCATAGAATAACGGCCTTCCGGCTATCAGGAATTTCAAATCGTCCATACGGTCTCCCAAATTCCCATGGAATAACGCATACCCAAGCATGGGGAATTGAGTTTCATCTAGTTCCATACCCCAATTCCCATGGAATAACAGCATTCTGGGAGCGGAGGACTTGGAATCTGCCTATTTCCCTCCCAAATGTTTAGGGAATAATGGCATTCTGGGCATTGGGAAGGTTGAATCGTCATGTTGCCCTTGCAAATTCCCATGAAATAACGAATTTAATGTGTTGGGAATTTCGAATGCTCCAGTTCCTCGCCCAAATTCCAATCAACCTGTAACGAAATCATGACACTATGTGTGTGCGAAATTTAGAATCCTCCACTTCCCCTTCCAAATTCCCAACAAAACCAGGGAATAAGAGCAGTTCACTCATTGCTAATTTCAACTCCTCCTCTTCCTCTCCCAAATTTCCACCAAACTCGAATGGAAGAACGGCATTTTGTGTGTGCGAAATTTAGAATCCTCCACCTCCCCTTCCAAATTCCCATAGAATTGCTGCATTCCGGGTATGGGGATTTTCAAAACATCCATATGCCCACTTAAATTCCCACGACAACCTCGGAAAAACAGCATTCATGGTGTTGGGAATATGGTATCCGCCATTTGCACTATCCAATTCCCAGCAAAACCATGCAATTACAGCACTCTGGGCATTGGGAATTTGGAATCCTCCGGTTCCACTCCCAAATTCCAATAGAATAACAGCCTTGCAGGCATGGGGATATTGGAATCCTCGAGTTCCCTTCCAAAAAGCCCATGGAATAACGACATTCTGGGTATTGAGAATTGAGAATTTGCCCATTTCCCTCCCAGATCCCTAGGGAGTAAGACACTTCCGGGTGTCACGTATTTCGAATCCTTCAAATCCGCACCATAACAGCCATGGAATAACAGAATTCCAGGTGTCAGGAATTGAGCATCCTCCACTTCCCCTTCGAATTTCCCATGGAATCATGGCATTCTGGCTGTTGGCACTTTAGAATCTCCCATACAGCCTCCCAAATACCCAGGAAATTCACAAGGAATAACAGAATTCCAGATATCAGGAATCTATTATCCGCCAGCTCTCCACGCAATTTCCCATGGAATCATGGCATTCCTGGTGCAGGGAATCTTGACTCCTCCAGTTATCCTCCCAAATCGCCATAGAAAAATGGCATTCTGCGTGTTGGGAATTAACAATCCCCCAGAAACCCACCCCAAATCCCACCACATTCCCAAAGAAAAGCAACTTTCCAGATGTCTGCAATTTGAAATATTCCAGTTCCCCACTCAAATTCCGATGGAACAACAGCATCCCTAGTGTCAGGAATTGGGAATCCTCCAGCTTCCTGAAAAAAATTCCCATGGAATCATGGGATTCCAGGTGTGAGGAATTGAGAATGCCCCGTACAGCCTCCCAGATTCCCACCACATTCCCATGGAATAACAACATTCCAGATTTCAGGAACTGAGAATCATCCTCTTCCCCTCCCAAATTCCCATGGAAACATTGCATTCGGTTTTTCTGCAATTTGGAACCCCCCAGAAGCTGTCCCAAAATCCCACCAAATTCCCATGCAATAGCGGCATTCCAAGTATCAGGAATTTAGGATACCCCATTTCCGCATCCAAATTCCCATAGAATAACGGCCTTCCGGCTATCAGGAATTTCAAATCGTCCATACGGTCTCCCAAATTCCCATAGAATAACGCATACCCAAGCATGGGGAATTGAGTTTCATCTAGTTCCATACCCCAATTCCCATGGAATAACAGCATTCTGGGAGCTGAGGACTTGGAATCTGCCTATTTCCCTCCCAAATGTTTAGGGAATAATGGCATTCTGGGCATTGGGAAGGTTGAATCCTCATGTTGCCCTTGCAAATTCCCATGAAATAACCAATTTAATGTGTTGGGAATTTCGAATGCTCCAGTTCCTCGCCCAAATTCCAATCAACCTGTAACGAAATCATGACACTATGTGTGTGCGAAATTTAGAATCCTCCACTTCCCCTTCCAAATTCCCAACAAAACCAGGGAATAAGAGCAGTTCACTCATTGCTAATTTCAACTCCTCCTCTTCCTCTCCCAAATTTCCACCAAACTCGAATGGAAGAACGGCATTTTAAGTGTGGGAAATTTAGAATCCTCCACTTCCCCTTCCAAATTCCCATAGAATAGCTGCATTCCGGGCATGGGGATTTTCAAAACATCCATATGCCCACTTAAATTCCCACGACAACCTCGGAAAAACAGCATTCATGGTGTTGGGAATATGGTATCCGCCATTTGCACTATCCAATTCCCAGCAAAACCATGCAATTACAGCACTCTGGGCATTGGGAATTTGGAATCCTCCGGTTCCACTCCCAAATTCCAATAGAATAACAGCCTTGCAGGCATGGGGATATTGGAATCCTCGAGTTCCCTTCCAAAAAGCCCATGGAATAACAACATTCTGGGTATTGAGAATTGACAATTTGCCCATTTCCCTCCCAGATCCCTAGGGAGTAAGACACTTCCGGGTGTCACGTATTTCGAATCCTTCAAATCCGCACCATAACAGCCATGGAATAACAGAATTCCAGGTGTCAGGAATTGAGCATCCTCCACTTCCCCTTCGAATTTCCCATGGAATCATGGCATTCTGGCTGTTGGCACTTTAGAATCTCCCATACAGCCTCCCAAATACCCAGGAAATTCACAAGGAATAACAGAATTCCAGATATCAGGAATCTATTATCCGCCAGCTCTCCACGCAATTTCCCATGGAATCATGGCATTCCTGGTGCAGGGAATCTTGACTCCTCCAGTTATCCTCCCAAATCGCCATAGAAAAATGGCATTCTGCGTGTTGGGAATTAACAATCCCCCAGAAACCCACCCCAAATCCCACCACATTCCCAAAGAAAAGCAACTTTCCAGATGTCTGCAATTTGAAATATTCCAGTTCCCCACTCAAATTCCGATGGAACAACAGCATCCCTAGTGTCAGGAATTGGGAATCCTCCAGCTTCCTGAAAAAAATTCCCATGGAATCATGGGATTCCAGGTGTGAGCAATTGAGAATGCCCCATACAGCCTCCCAGATTCCCACCACATTCCCATGGAATAACAACATTCCAGATTTCAGGAACTGAGAATCATCCTCTTCCCCTCCCAAATTCCCATGGAAACATTGCATTCGGTTTTTCCGCAATTTGGAACCCCCCAGAAGCTGTCCCAAAATCCCACCAAATTCCCATGCAATAGCGGCATTCCAAGTATCAGGAATTTAGGATACCCCATTTCCGCATCCAAATTCCCATAGAATAACGGCCTTCCGGCTATCAGGAATTTTGAATCGTCCATACGGTCTCCCAAATTCCCATGGAATAACGCATACCCAAGCATGGGGAATTGAGTTTCATCTAGTTCCATACCCCAATTCCCATGGAATAACAGCATTCTGGGAGCTGAGGACTTGGAATCTGCCTATTTCCCTCCCAAATGTTTAGGGAATAATGGCATTCTGGGCATTGGGAAGGTTGAATCGTCATGTTGCCCTTGCAAATTCCCATGAAATAACGAATTTAATGTGTTGGGAATTTCGAATGCTCCAGTTCCTCGCCCAAATTCCAATCAACCTGTAACGAAATCATGACACTATGTGTGTGCGAAATTTAGAATCCTCCACTTCCCCTTCCAAATTCCCAACAAAACCAGGGAATAAGAGCAGTTCACTCATTGCTAATTTCAACTCCTCCTCTTCCTCTCCCAAATTTCCACCAAACTCGAATGGAAGAACGGCATTTTGTGTGTGCGAAATTTAGAATCCTCCACTTCCCCTTCCAAATTCCCATAGAATTGCTGCATTCCGGGTATGGGGATTTTCAAAACATCCATATGCCCACTTAAATTCCCACGACAACCTCGGAAAAACAGCATTCATGGTGTTGGGAATATGGTATCCGCCATTTGCACTATCCAATTCCCAGCAAAACCATGCAATTACAGCACTCTGGGCATTGGGAATTTGGAATCCTCCGGTTCCACTCCCAAATTCCAATAGAATAACAGCCTTGCAGGCATGGGGATATTGGAATCCTCGAGTTCCCTTCCAAAAAGCCCATGGAATAACGACATTCTGGGTATTGAGAATTGAGAATTTGCCCATTTCCCTCCCAGATCCCTAGGGAGTAAGACACTTCCGGGTGTCACGTATTTCGAATCCTTCAAATCCGCACCATAACAGCCATGGAATAACAGAATTCCAGGTGTCAGGAATTGAGCATCCTCCACTTCCCCTTCGAATTTCCCATGGATTCATGGCATTCTGGCTGTTGGCACTTTAGAATCTCCCATACAGCCTCCCAAATACCCAGGAAATTCACAAGGAATAACAGAATTCCAGATATCAGGAATCTATTATCCGCCAGCTCTCCACGCAATTTCCCATGGAATCATGGCATTCCTGGTGCAGGGAATCTTGACTCCTCCAGTTATCCTCCCAAATCGCCATAGAAAAATGGCATTCTGCGTGTTGGGAATTAACAATCCCCCAGAAACCCACCCCAAATCCCACCACATTCCCAAAGAAAAGCAACTTTCCAGATGTCTGCATTTTGAAATATTCCAGTTCCCCACTCAAATTCCGATGGAACAACAGCATCCCTAGTGTCAGGAATTGGGAATCCTCCAGCTTCCTGAAAAAAATTCCCATGGAATCATGGGATTCCAGGTGTGAGGAATTGAGAATGCCCCGTACAGCCTCCCAGATTCCCACCACATTCCCATGGAATAACAACATTCCAGATTTCAGGAACTGAGAATCATCCTCTTCCCCTCCCAAATTCCCATGGAAACATTGCATTCGGTTTTTCTGCAATTTGGAACCCCCCAGAAGCTGTCCCAAAATCCCACCAAATTCCCATGCAATAGCGGCATTCCAAGTATCAGGAATTTAGGATACCCCATTTCCGCATCCAAATTCCCATAGAATAACGGCCTTCCGGCTATCAGGAATTTTGAATCGTCCATACGGTCTCCCATATTCCCATGGAATAACGCATACCCAAGCATGGGGAATTGAGTTTCATCTAGTTCCATACCCCAATTCCCATGGAATAACAGCATTCTGGGAGCGGAGGACTTGGAATCTGCCTGTTTCCCTCCCAAATGTTTAGGGAATAATGGCATTCTGGGCATTGGGAAGGTTGAATCCTCATGTTGCCCTTGCAAATTCCCATGAAATAACCAATTTAATGTGTTGGGAATTTCGAATGCTCCAGTTCCTCGCCCAAATTCCAATCAACCTGTAACGAAATCATGACACTATGTGTGTGCCAAATTTAGAATCCTCCACTTCCCCTTCCAAATTCCCAACAAAACCATAAAATAAGAGCAGTTCACTCATTGCTAATTTCAACTCCTCCTCTTCCTCTCCCAAATTTCCACCAAACTCGAATGGAAGAACGGCATTTTGTGTGTGCGAAATTTAGAATCCTCCACTTCCCCTTCCAAATTCCCATAGAATAGCTGCATTCCGGGTATGGGGATTTTCAAAACATCCATATGCCCACTTAAATTCCCACGACAACCTCGGAAAAACAGCATTCATGGTGTTGGGAATATGGTATCCGCCATTTGCACTATCCAATTCCCAGCAAAACCATGCAATTACAGCACTCTGGGCATTGGGAATTTGGAATCCTCCGGTTCCACTCCCAAATTCCAATAGAATAACAGCCTTGCAGGCATGGGGATATTGGAATCCTCGAGTTCCCTTCCAAAAAGCCCATGGAATAACGACATTCTGGGTATTGAGAATTGAGAATTTGCCCATTTCCCTCCCAGATCCCTAGGGAGTAAGACACTTCCGGGTGTCACGTATTTCGAATCCTTCAAATCCGCACCATAACAGCCATGGAATAACAGAATTCCAGGTGTCAGGAATTGAGCATCCTCCACTTCCCCTTCGAATTTCCCATGGAATCATGGCATTCTGGCTGTTGGCACTTTAGAATCTCCCATACAGCCTCCCAAATACCCAGGAAATTCACAAGGAATAACAGAATTCCAGATATCAGGAATCTATTATCCGCCAGCTCTCCACGCAATTTCCCATGGAATCATGGCATTGCTGGTGCAGGGAATCTTGACTCCTCCAGTTATCCTCCCAAATCGCCATAGAAAAATGGCATTCTGCGTGTTGGGAATTAACAATCCCCCAGAAACCCACCCCAAATCCCACCACATTCCCAAAGAAAAGCAACTTTCCAGATGTCTGCAATTTGAAATATTCCAGTTCCCCACTCAAATTCCGATGGAACAACAGCATCCCAAGTGTCAGGAATTGGGAATCCTCCAGCTTCCTGAAAAAAATTCCCATGGAATCATGGGATTCCAGGTGTGAGGAATTGAGAATGCCCCGTACAGCCTCCCAGATTCCCACCACATTCCCATGGAATAACAACATTCCAGATTTCACGAACTGAGAATCATCCTCTTCTCCTCCCAAATTCCCATGGAAACATTGCATTCGGTTTTTCTGCAATTTGGAACCCCCCAGAAGCTGTCCCAAAATCCCACCAAATTCCCATGCAATAGCGGCATTCCAAGTATCAGGAATTTAGGATACCCCATTTCCGCATCCAAATTCCCATAGAATAACGGCCTTCCGGCTATCAGGAATTTTGAATCGTCCATAAGGTCTCCCATATTCCCATGGAATAACGCATACCCAAGCATGGGGAATTGAGTTTCATCTAGTTCCATACCCCAATTCCCATGGAATAACAGCATTCTGGGAGCGGAGGACTTGGAATCTGCCTGTTTCCCTCCCAAATGTTTAGGGAATAATGGCATTCTGGGCATTGGGAAGGTTGAATCCTCATGTTGCCCTTGCAAATTCCCATGAAATAACCAATTTAATGTGTTGGGAATTTCGAATGCTCCAGTTCCTCGCCCAAATTCCAATCAACCTGTAACGAAATCATGACACTATGTGTGTGCGAAATTTAGAATCCTCCACTTCCCCTTCCAAATTCCCAACAAAACCAGGGAATAAGAGCAGTTCCCTCATTGCTAATTTCAACTCCTCCTCTTCCTCTCCCAAATTTCCACCAAACTCGAATGGAAGAACGGCATTTTGTGTGTGCGAAATTTAGAATCCTCCACTTCCCCTTCCAAATTCCCATAGAATAGCTGCATTCCGGGTATGGGGATTTTCAAAACATCCATATGCCCACTTAAATTCCCACGACAACCTCGGAAAAACAGCATTCATGGTGTTGGGAATATGGTATCCGCCATTTGCACTATCCAATTCCCAGCAAAACCATGCAATGACAGCACTCTGGGCATTGGGAATTTGGAATCCTCCGGTTCCACTCCCAAATTCCAATAGAATAACAGCCTTGCAGGCATGGGGATATTGGAATCCTCGAGTTCCCTTCCAAAAAGCCCATGGAATAACGACATTCTGGGTATTGAGAATTGACAATTTGCCCATTTCCCTCCCAGATCCCTAGGGAGTAAGACACTTCCGGGTGTCACGTATTTCGAATCCTTCAAATCCGCACCATAACAGCCATGGAATAACAGAATTCCAGGTGTCAGGAATTGAGCATCCTCCACTTCCCCTTCGAATTTCCCATGGAATCATGGCATTCTGGCTGTTGGCACTTTAGAATCTCCCATACAGCCTCCCAAATACCCAGGAAATTCACAAGGAATAACAGAATTCCAGATATCAGGAATCTATTATCCGCCAGCTCTCCACGCAATTTCCCATGGAATCATGGCATTGCTGGTGCAGGGAATCTTGACTCCTCCAGTTATCCTCCCAAATCGCCATAGAAAAATGGCATTCTGCGTGTTGGGAATTAACAATCCCCCAGAAATCCACCCCAAATCCCACCACATTCCCAAAGAAAAGCAACTTTCCAGATGTCTGCAATTTGAAATATTCCAGTTCCCCACTCAAATTCCGATGGAACAACAGCATCCCAAGTGTCAGGAATTGGGAATCCTCCAGCTTCCTGAAAAAAATTCCCATGGAATCATGGGATTCCAGGTGTGAGGAATTGAGAATGCCCCGTACAGCCTCCCAGATTCCCACCACATTCCCATGGAATAACAACATTCCAGATTTCACGAACTGAGAATCATCCTCTTCTCCTCCCAAATTCCCATGGAAACATTGCATTCGGTTTTTCTGCAATTTGGAACCCCCCAGAAGCTGTCCCAAAATCCCACCAAATTCCCATGCAATAGCGGCATTCCAAGTATCAGGAATTTAGGATACCCCATTTCCGCATCCAAATTCCCATAGAATAACGGCCTTCCGGCTATCAGGAATTTCAAATCGTCCATACGGTCTCCCAAATTCCCATAGAATAACGCATACCCAAGCATGGGGAATTGAGTTTCATCTAGTTCCATACCCCAATTCCCATGGAATAACAGCATTCTGGGAGCTGAGGACTTGGAATCTGCCTATTTCCCTCCCAAATGTTTAGGGAATAATGGCATTCTGGGCATTGGGAAGGTTGAATCGTCATGTTGCCCTTGCAAATTCCCATGAAATAACCAATTTAATGTGTTGGGAATTTCGAATGCTCCAGTTCCTCGCCCAAATTCCAATCAACCTGTAACGAAATCATGACACTATGTGTGTGCGAAATTTAGAATCCTCCACTTCCCCTTCCAAATTCCAATCAACCTGTAACGAAATCATGACACTATGTGTGTGCGAAATTTAGAATCCTCCACTTCCCCTTCCATATTCCCAACAAAACCAGGGAATAAGAGCAGTTCACTCATTGCTAATTTCAACTCCTCCTCTTCCTCTCCCAAATTTCCACCAAACTCGAATGGAAGAACGGCATTATAAGTGTGGGAAATTTAGAATCCTCCACTTCCCCTTCCAAATTCCCATAGAATAGCTGCATTCCGGGCATGGGGATTTTCAAAACATCCATATGCCCACTTAAATTCCCACGACAACCTAGGAAAAACAGCATTCATGGTGTTGGGAATATGGTATCCGCCATTTGCACTATCCAATTCCCAGCAAAACCATGCAATTACAGCACTCTGGGCATTGGGAATTTGGAATCCTCCGGTTCCACTCCCAAATTCCAATAGAATAACAGCCTTGCAGGCATGGGGATATTGGAATCCTCGAGTTCCCTTCCAAAAAGCCCATGGAATAACGACATTCTGGGTATTGAGAATTGACAATTTGCCCATTTCCCTCCCAGATCCCTAGGGAGTAAGACACTTCCGGGTGTCACGTATTTCGAATCCTTCAAATCCGCACCATAACAGCCATGGAATAACAGAATTCCAGGTGTCAGGAATTGAGCATCCTCCACTTCCCCTTCGAATTTCCCATGGAATCATGGCATTCTGGCTGTTGGCACTTTAGAATCTCCCATACACCCTCCCAAATACCCAGGAAATTCACAAGGAATAACAGAATTCCAGATATCAGGAATCTATTATCCGCCAGCTCTCCACGCAATTTCCCATGGAATCATGGCATTCCTGGTGCAGGGAATCTTGACTCCTCCACTTATCCTCCCAAATCGCCATAGAAAAATGGCATTCTGCCTGTTGGGAATTAACAATCCCCCAGAAACCCACCCCAAATCCCACCACATTCCCAAAGAAAAGCAACTTTCCAGATGTCTGCAATTTGAAATATTCCAGTTCCCCACTCAAATTCCGATGGAACAACAGCATCCCAAGTGTCAGGAATTGGGAACGCTCCAGCTCCCTGAAAAAAATTCCCATGGAATCATGGGATTCCAGGTGTGAGGAATTGAGAATGCCCCGTACAGCCTCCCAGATTCCCACCACATTCCCATGGAATAACAACATTCCAGATTTCACGAACTGAGAATCATCCTCTTCTCCTCCCAAATTCCCATGGAAACATTGCATTCGGTTTTTCTGCAATTTGGAACCCCCCAGAAGCTGTCCCAAAATCCCACCAAATTCCCATGCAATAGCGGCATTCCAAGTATCAGGAATTTAGGATACCCCATTTCCGCATCCAAATTCCCATAGAATAACGGCATTCCGGCTATCAGGAATTTCAAATCGTCCATACGGTCTCCCAAATTCCCATAGAATAACGCATACCCAAGCATGGGGAATTGAGTTTCATCTAGTTCCATACCCCAATTCCCATGGAATAACAGCATTCTGGGAGCTGAGGACTTGGAATCTGCCTATTTCCCTCCCAAATGTTTAGGGAATAATGGCATTCTGGGCATTGGGAAGGTTGAATCGTCATGTTGCCCTTGCAAATTCCCATGAAATAACCAATTTAATGTGTTGGGAATTTCGAATGCTCCAGTTCCTCGCCCAAATTCCAATCAACCTGTAACGAAATCATGACACTATGTGTGTGCGAAATTTAGAATCCTCCACTTCCCCTTCCAAATTCCAATCAACCTGTAACGAAATCATGACACTATGTGTGTGCGAAATTTAGAATCCTCCACTTCCCCTTCCATATTCCCAACAAAACCAGGGAATAAGAGCAGTTCACTCATTGCTAATTTCAACTCCTCCTCTTCCTCTCCCAAATTTCCACCAAACTCGAATGGAAGAACGGCATTATAAGTGTGGGAAATTTAGAATCCTCCACTTCCCCTTCCAAATTCCCATAGAATAGCTGCATTCCGGGCATGGGGATTTTCAAAACATCCATATGCCCACTTAAATTCCCACGACAACCTAGGAAAAACAGCATTCATGGTGTTGGGAATATGGTATCCGCCATTTGCACTATCCAATTCCCAGCAAAACCATGCAATTACAGCACTCTGGGCATTGGGAATTTGGAATCCTCCGGTTCCACTCCCAAATTCCAATAGAATAACAGCCTTGCAGGCATGGGGATATTGGAATCCTCGAGTTCCCTTCCAAAAAGCCCATGGAATAACGACATTCTGGGTATTGAGAATTGACAATTTGCCCATTTCCCTCCCAGATCCCTAGGGAGTAAGACACTTCCGGGTGTCACGTATTTCGAATCCTTCAAATCCGCACCATAACAGCCATGGAATAACAGAATTCCAGGTGTCAGGAATTGAGCATCCTCCACTTCCCCTTCGAATTTCCCATGGAATCATGGCATTCTGGCTGTTGGCACTTTAGAATCTCCCATACAGCCTCCCAAATACCCAGGAAATTCACAAGGAATAACAGAATTCCAGATATCAGGAATCTATTATCCGCCAGCTCTCCACGCAATTTCCCATGGAATCATGGCATTCCTGGTGCAGGGAATCTTGACTCCTCCACTTATCCTCCCAAATCGCCATAGAAAAATGGCATTCTGCCTGTTGGGAATTAACAATCCCCCAGAAACCCACCCCAAATCCCACCACATTCCCAAAGAAAAGCAACTTTCCAGATGTCTGCAATTTGAAATATTCCAGTTCCCCACTCAAATTCCGATGGAACAACAGCATCCCAAGTGTCAGGAATTGGGAACGCTCCAGCTCCCTGAAAAAAATTCCCATGGAATCATGGGATTCCAGGTGTGAGGAATTGAGAATGCCCCGTACAGCCTCCCAGATTCCCACCACATTCCCATGGAATAACAACATTCCAGATTTCAGGAACTGAGAATCATCCTCTTCCCCTCCCAAATTCCCATGGAAACATTGCATTCGGTTTTTCTGCAATTTGGAACCCCCCAGAAGCTGTCCCAAAATCCCACCAAATTCCCATGCAATAGCGGCATTCCAAGTATCAGGAATTTAGGATACCCCATTTCCGCATCCAAATTCCCATAGAATAACGGCCTTCCGGCTATCAGGAATTTTGAATCGTCCATACGGTCTCCCATATTCCCATGGAATAACGCATACCCAAGCATGGGGAATTGAGTTTCATCTAGTTCCATACCCCAATTCCCATGGAATAACAGCATTCTGGGAGCTGAGGACCTGGAATCTGCCTATTTCCCTCCCAAATGTTTAGGGAATAATGGCATTCTGGGCATTGGGAAGGTTGAATCGTCATGTTGCCCTTGCAAATTCCCATGAAATAACGAATTTAATGTGTTGGGAATTTCGAATGCTCCAGTTCCTCGCCCAAATTCCAATCAACCTGTAACGAAATCATGACACTATGTGTGTGCCAAATTTAGAATCCTCCACTTCCCCTTCCAAATTCCCAACAAAACCAGGGAATAAGAGCAGTTCCCTCATTGCTAATTTCAACTCCTCCTCTTCCTCTCCCAAATTTCCACCAAACTCGAATGGAAGAACGGCATTTTGTGTGTGCGAAATTTAGAATCCTCCACTTCCCCTTCCAAATTCCCATAGAATAGCTGCATTCCGGGTATGGGGATTTTCAAAACATCCATATGCCCACTTAAATTCCCACGACAACCTCGGAAAAACAGCATTCATGGTGTTGGGAATATGGTATCCGCCATTTGCACTATCCAATTCCCAGCAAAACCATGCAATGACAGCACTCTGGGCATTGGGAATTTGGAATCCTCCGGTTCCACTCCCAAATTCCAATAGAATAACAGCCTTGCAGGCATGGGGATATTGGAATCCTCGAGTTCCCTTCCAAAAAGCCCATGGAATAACGACATTCTGGGTATTGAGAATTGAGAATTTGCCCATTTCCCTCCCAGATCCCTAGGGAATAAGACACTTCCGGGTGTCACGTATTTCGAATCCTTCAAATCCGCACCATAACAGCCATGGAATAACAGAATTCCAGGTGTCAGGAATTGAGCATCCTCCACTTCCCCTTCGAATTTCCCATGGAATCATGGCATTCTGGCTGTTGGCACTTTAGAATCTCCCATACACCCTCCCAAATACCCAGGAAATTCACAAGGAATAACAGAATTCCAGATATCAGGAATCTATTATCCGCCAGCTCTCCACGCAATTTCCCATGGAATCATGGCATTCCTGGTGCAGGGAATCTTGACTCCTCCAGTTATCCTCCCAAATCGCCATAGAAAAATGGCATTCTGCCTGTTGGGAATTAACAATCCCCCAGAAACCCACCCCAAATCCCACCACATTCCCAAAGAAAAGCAACTTTCCAGATGTCTGCAATTTGAAATATTCCAGTTCCCCACTCAAATTCCGATGGAACAACAGCATCCCAAGTGTCAGGAATTGGGAACGCTCCAGCTCCCTGAAAAAAATTCCCATGGAATCATGGGATTCCAGGTGTGAGGAATTGAGAATGCCCCGTACAGCCTCCCAGATTCCCACCACATTCCCATGGAATAACAACATTCCAGATTTCACGAACTGAGAATCATCCTCTTCCCCTCCCAAATTCCCATGGAAACATTGCATTCGGTTTTTCTGCAATTTGGAACCCCCCAGAAGCTGTCCCAAAATCCCACCAAATTCCCATGCAATAGCGGCATTCCAAGTATCAGGAATTTAGGATACCCCATTTCCGCATCCAAATTCCCATAGAATAACGGCCTTCCGGCTATCAGGAATTTTGAATCGTCCATACGGTCTCCCATATTCCCATGGAATAACGCATACCCAAGCATGGGGAATTGAGTTTCATCTAGTTCCATACCCCAATTCCCATGGAATAACAGCATTCTGGGAGCTGAGGACCTGGAATCTGCCTATTTCCCTCCCAAATGTTTAGGGAATAATGGCATTCTGGGCATTGGGAAGGTTGAATCGTCATGTTGCCCTTGCAAATTCCCATGAAATAACGAATTTAATGTGTTGGGAATTTCGAATGCTCCAGTTCCTCGCCCAAATTCCAATCAACCTGTAACGAAATAATGACACTATGTGTGTGCCAAATTTAGAATCCTCCACTTCCCCTTCCAAATTCCCAACAAAACCAGGGAATAAGAGCAGTTCCCTCATTGCTAATTTCAACTCCTCCTCTTCCTCTCCCAAATTTCCACCAAACTCGAATGGAAGAACGGCATTTTGTGTGTGCGAAATTTAGAATCCTCCACTTCCCCTTCCAAATTCCCATAGAATAGCTGCATTCCGGGTATGGGGATTTTCAAAACATCCATATGCCCACTTAAATTCCCACGACAACCTCGGAAAAACAGCATTCATGGTGTTGGGAATATGGTATCCGCCATTTGCACTATCCAATTCCCAGCAAAACCATGCAATGACAGCACTCTGGGCATTGGGAATTTGGAATCCTCCGGTTCCACTCCCAAATTCCAATAGAATAACAGCCTTGCAGGCATGGGGATATTGGAATCCTCGAGTTCCCTTCCAAAAAGCCCATGGAATAACGACATTCTGGGTATTGAGAATTGAGAATTTGCCCATTTCCCTCCCAGATCCCTAGGGAATAAGACACTTCCGGGTGTCACGTATTTCGAATCCTTCAAATCCGCACCATAACAGCCATGGAATAACAGAATTCCAGGTGTCAGGAATTGAGCATCCTCCACTTCCCCTTCGAATTTCCCATGGATTCATGGCATTCTGGCTGTTGGCACTTTAGAATCTCCCATACAGCCTCCCAAATACCCAGGAAATTCACAAGGAATAACAGAATTCCAGATATCAGGAATCTATTATCCGCCAGCTCTCCACGCAATTTCCCATGGAATCATGGCATTCCTGGTGCAGGGAATCTTGACTCCTCCAGTTATCCTCCCAAATCGCCATAGAAAAATGGCATTCTGCGTGTTGGGAATTAACAATCCCCCAGAAACCCACCCCAAATCCCACCACATTCCCAAAGAAAAGCAACTTTCCAGATGTCTGCATTTTGAAATATTCCAGTTCCCCACTCAAATTCCGATGGAACAACAGCATCCCAAGTGTCAGGAATTGGGAATGCTCCAGCTCCCTGAAAAAAATTCCCATGGAATCATGGGATTCCAGGTGTGAGGAATTGAGAATGCCCCGTACAGCCTCCCAGATTCCCACCACATTCCCATGGAATAACAACATTCCAGATTTCAGGAACTGAGAATCATCCTCTTCCCCTCCCAAATTCCCATGGAAACATTGCATTCGGTTTTTCCGCAATTTGGAACCCCCCAGAAGCTGTCCCAAAATCCCACCAAATTCCCATGCAATAGCGGCATTCCAAGTATCAGGAATTTAGGATACCCCATTTCCGCATCCAAATTCCCATAGAATAACGGCATTCCGGCTATCAGGAATTTTGAATCGTCCATACGGTCTCCCATATTCCCATGGAATAACGCATACCCAAGCATGGGGAATTGAGTTTCATCTAGTTCCATACCCCAATTCCCATGGAATAACAGCATTCTGGGAGCGGAGGACTTGGAATCTGCCTGTTTCCCTCCCAAATGTTTAGGGAATAATGGCATTCTGGGCATTGGGAACGTTGAATACTCATGTTGCCCTTGCAAATTCCCATGAAATAACCAATTTAATGAGTTGGGAATTTCGAATGCTCCAGTTCCTCGCCCAAATTCCAATCAACCTGTAACGAAATAATGACACTATGTGTGTGCCAAATTTAGAATCCTCCACTTCCCCTTCCAAATTCCCAACAAAACCATGGAATAAGAGCAGTTCACTCATTTCTAATTTCAACTCCTCTTCCTCTCCCAAATTTCCACCAAACTCGAATGGAAGAACGGCATTTTGTGTGTGCGAAATTTAGAATCCTCCACTTCCCCTTCCAAATTCCCATAGAATAGCTGCATTCCGGGTATGGGGATTTTCAAAACATCCATATGCCCACTTAAATTCCCACGACAACCTAGGAAAAACAGCATTCATGGTGTTGGGAATATGGTATCCGCCATTTGCACTATCCAATTCCCAGCAAAACCATGCAATGACAGCACTCTGGGCATTGGGAATTTGGAATCCTCCGGTTCCACTCCCAAATTCCAATAGAATAACAGCCTTGCAGGCATGGGGATATTGGAATCCTCGAGTTCCCTTCCAAAAAGCCCATGGAATAACGACATTCTGGGTATTGAGAATTGAGAATTTGCCCATTTCCCTCCCAGATCCCTAGGGAGTAAGACACTTCCGGGTGTCACGTATTTCGAATCCTTCAAATCCGCACCATAACAGCCATGGAATAACAGAATTCCAGCTGTCAGGAATTGAGCATCCTCCACTTCCCCTTCGAATTTCCCATGGAATCATGGCATTCTGGCTGTTGGCACTTTAGAATCTCCCATACACCCTCCCAAATAACCACGAAATTCACAAGGAATAACAGAATTCCAGATATCAGGAATCTATTATCCGCCAGCTCTCCACGCAATTTCCCATGGAATCATGGCATTCCTGGTGCAGGGAATCTTGACTCCTCCACTTATCCTCCCAAATCGCCATAGAAAAATGGCATTCTGCGTGTTGGGAATTAACAATCCCCCAGAAACCCACCCCAAATCCCACCACATTCCCAAAGAAAAGCAACTTTCCAGATGTCTGCAATTTGAAATATTCCAGTTCCCCACTCAAATTCCGATGGAACAACAGCATCCCAAGTGTCAGGAATTGGGAATGCTCCAGCTCCCTGAAAAAAATTCCCATGGAATCATGGGATTCCAGGTGTGAGGAATTGAGAATGCCCCGTACAGCCTCCCAGATTCCCACCACATTCCCATGGAATAACAACATTCCAGATTTCAGGAACTGAGAATCATCCTCTTCCCCTCCCAAATTCCCATGGAAACATTGCATTCGGTTTTTCCGCAATTTGGAACCCCCCAGAAGCTGTCCCAAAATCCCACCAAATTCCCATGCAATAGCGGCATTCCAAGTATCAGGAATTTAGGATACCCCATTTCCGCATCCAAATTCCCATAGAATAACGGCATTCCGGCTATCAGGAATTTCGAATTGTCCATACGGTCTCCCATATTCCCATGGAATAACGCATACCCAAGCATGGGGAATTGAGTTTCATCTAGTTCCATACCCCAATTCCCATGGAATAACAGCATTCTGGGAGCTGAGGACTTGGAATCTGCCTGTTTCCCTCCCAAATGTTTAGGGAATAATGGCATTCTGGGCATTGGGAAGGTTGAATCGTCATGTTGCCCTTGCAAATTCCCATGAAATAACCAATTTAATGTGTTGGGAATTTCGAATGCTCCAGTTCCTCGCCCAAATTCCAATCAACCTGTAACGAAATCATGACACTATGTGTGTGCCAAATTTAGAATCCTCCACTTCCCCTTCCAAATTCCCAACAAAACCATGGAATAAGAGCAGTTCACTCATTTCTAATTTCAACTCCTCTTCCTCTCCCAAATTTCCACCAAACTCGAATGGAAGAACGGCATTTTGTGTGTGCGAAATTTAGAATCCTCCACTTCCCCTTCCAAATTCCCATAGAATAGCTGCATTCCGGGTATGGGGATTTTCAAAACATCCATATGCCCACTTAAATTCCCACGACAACCTCGGAAAAACAGCATTCATGGTGTTGGGAATATGGTATCCGCCATTTGCACTATCCAATTCCCAGCAAAACCATGCAATGACAGCACTCTGGGCATTGGGAATTTGGAATCCTCCGGTTCCACTCCCAAATTCCAATAGAATAACAGCCTTGCAGGCATGGGGATATTGGAATCCTCGAGTTCCCTTCCAAAAAGCCCATGGAATAACGACATTCTGGGTATTGAGAATTGACAATTTGCCCATTTCCCTCCCAGATCCCTAGGGAATAAGACACTTCCGGGTGTCACGTATTTCGAATCCTTCAAATCCGCACCATAACAGCCATGGAATAACAGAATTCCAGGTGTCAGGAATTGAGCATCCTCCACTTCCCCTTCGAATTTCCCATGGATTCATGTCATTCTGGCTGTTGGCACTTTAGAATCTCCCATACAGCCTCCCAAATACCCAGGAAATTCACAAGGAAGAACAGAATTCCAGATATCAGGAATCTATTATCCGCCAGCTCTCCACGCAATTTCCCATGGAATCATGGCATTCCTGGTGCAGGGAATCTTGACTCCTCCAGTTATCCTCCCAAATCGCCATAGAAAACTGGCATTCTGTGTGTTGGGAATTAACAATCCCCCAGAAACCCACCCCAAATCCCACCACATTCCCAAAGAAAAGCAACTTTCCAGATGTCTGCATTTTGAAATATTCCAGTTCCCCACTCAAATTCCGATGGAACAACAGCATCCCAAGTGTCAGGAATTGGGAATGCTCCAGCTCCCTGAAAAAAATTCCCATGGAATCATGGGATTCCAGGTATGAGGAATTGAGAATGCCCCGTACAGCCTCCCAGATTCCCACCACATTCCCATGGAATAACAACATTCCAGATTTCAGGAACTGAGAATCATCCTCTTCCCCTCCCAAATTCCCATGGAAACATTGCATTCGGTTTTTCCGCAATTTGGAACCCCCCAGAAGCTGTCCCAAAATCCCACCAAATTCCCATGCAATAGCGGCATTCCAAGTATCAGGAATTTAGGATACCCCATTTCCGCATCCAAATTCCCATAGAATAACGGCCTTCCGGCTATCAGGAATTTTGAATCGTCCATACGGTCTCCCATATTCCCATGGAATAACGCATACCCAAGCATGGGGAATTGAGTTTCATCTAGTTCCATACCCCAATTCCCATGGAATAACAGCATTCTGGGAGCGGAGGACTTGGAATCTGCCTGTTTCCCTCCCAAATGTTTAGGGAATAATGGCATTCTGGGCATTGGGAAGGTTGAATCCTCATGTTGCCCTTGCAAATTCCCATGAAATAACCAATTTAATGTGTTGGGAATTTCGAATGCTCCAGTTCCTCGCCCAAATTCCAATCAACCTGTAACGAAATCATGACACTATGTGTGTGCGAAATTTAGAATCCTCCACTTCCCCTTCCAAATTCCCAACAAAACCATGGAATAAGAGCAGTTCACTCATTGCTAATTTCAACTCCTCCTCTTCCTCTCCCAAATTTCCACCAAACTCGAATGGAAGAACGGCATTATAAGTGTGGGAAATTTAGAATCCTCCACTTCCCCTTCCAAATTCCCATAGAATAGCTGCATTCCGGGCATGGGGATTTTCAAAACATCCATATGCCCACTTAAATTCCCACGACAACCTCGGAAAAACAGCATTCATGGTGTTGGGAATATGGTATCCGCCATTTGCACTATCCAATTCCCAGCAAAACCATGCAATTACAGCACTCTGGGCATTGGGAATTTGGAATCCTCCGGTTCCACTCCCAAATTCCAATAGAATAACAGCCTTGCAGGCATGGGGATATTGGAATCCTCGAGTTCCCTTCCAAAAAGCCCATGGAATAACGACATTCTGGGTATTGAGAATTGAGAATTTGCCCATTTCCCTCCCAGATCCCTAGGGAATAAGACACTTCCGGGTGTCACGTATTTCGAATCCTTCAAATCCGCACCATAACAGCCATGGAATAACAGAATTCCAGGTGTCAGGAATTGAGCATCCTCCACTTCCCCTTCGAATTTCCCATGGATTCATGTCATTCTGGCTGTTGGCACTTTAGAATCTCCCATACAGCCTCCCAAATACCCAGGAAATTCACAAGGAATAACAGAATTCCAGATATCAGGAATCTATTATCCGCCAGCTCTCCACGCAATTTCCCATGGAATCATGGCATTCCTGGTGCAGGGAATCTTGACTCCTCCACTTATCCTCCCAAATCGCCATAGAAAAATGGCATTCTGCGTGTTGGGAATTAACAATCCCCCAGAAACCCACCCCAAATCCCACCACATTCCCAAAGAAAAGCAACTTTCCAGATGTCTGCAATTTGAAATATTCCAGTTCCCCACTCAAATTCCGATGGAACAACAGCATCCCTAGTGTCAGGAATTGGGAATCCTCCAGCTTCCTGAAAAAAATTCCCATGGAATCATGGGATTCCAGGTGTGAGGAATTGAGAATGCCCCATACAGCCTCCCAGATTCCCACCACATTCCCATGGAATAACAACATTCCAGATTTCAGGAACTGAGAATCATCCTCTTCCCCTCCCAAATTCCCATGGAAACATTGCATTCGGTTTATCTGCAATTTGGAACCCCCCAGAAGCTGTCCCAAAATCCCACCAAATTCCCATGCAATAGCGGCATTCCAAGTATCAGGAATTTAGGATACCCCATTTCCGCATCCAAATTCCCATAGAATAACGGCCTTCCGGCTATCAGGAATTTTGAATCGTCCATACGGTCTCCCATATTCCCATGGAATAACGCATACCCAAGCATGGGGAATTGAGTTTCATCTAGTTCCATACCCCAATTCCCATGGAATAACAGCATTCTGGGAGCTGAGGACTTGGAATCTGCCTATTTCCCTCCCAAATGTTTAGGGAATAATGGCATTCCGGGCATTGGGAACGTTGAATCCTCATGTTGCCCTTGCAAATTCCCATGAAATAACCAATTTAATGAGTTGGGAATTTCGAATGCCCCAGTTCCTCGCCCAAATTCCAATCAACCTGTAACGAAATCATGACACTGTGTGTGTGCGAAATTTAGAATCCTCCACTTCCCCTTCCAAATTCCCAACAAAACCATGGAATAAGAGCAGTTCGCTCATTGCTAATTTCAACTCCTCCTCTTCCTCTCCCAAATTTCCACCAAACTCGAATGGAAGAACGGCATTTTGTGTGTGCGAAATTTAGAATCCTCCACTTCCCCTTCCAAATTCCCATAGAATAGCTGCATTCCGGGTATGGGGATTTTCAAAACATCCATATGCCCACTTAAATTCCCACGACAACCTCGGAAAAACAGCATTCATGGTGTTGGGAATATGGTATCCGCCATTTGCACTATCCAATTCCCAGCAAAACCATGCAATGACAGCACTCTGGGCATTGGGAATTTGGAATCCTCCGGTTCCACTCCCAAATTCCAATAGAATAACAGCCTTGCAGGCATGGGGATATTGGAATCCTCGAGTTCCCTTCCAAAAAGCCCATGGAATAACGACATTCTGGGTATTGAGAATTGAGAATTTGCCCATTTCCCTCCCAGATCCCTAGGGAATAAGACACTTCCGGGTGTCACGTATTTCGAATCCTTCAAATCCGCACCATAACAGCCATGGAATAACAGAATTCCAGGTGTCAGGAATTGAGCATCCTCCACTTCCCCTTCGAATTTCCCATGGAATCATGGCATTCTGGCTGTTGGCACTTTAGAATCTCCCATACACCCTCCCAAATACCCAAAAATTCACAAGGAATAACAGAATTCCAGATATCAGGAATCTATTATCCGCCAGCTCTCCACGCAATTTCCCATGGAATCATGGCCTTCCTGGTGCAGGGAATCTTGACTCCTCCACTTATCCTCCCAAATCGCCATAGAAAAATGGCATTCTGCGTGTTGGGAATTAACAATCCCCCAGAAACCCACCCCAAATCCCACCACATTCCCAAAGAAAAGCAACTTTCCAGATGTCTGCATTTTGAAATATTCCAGTTCCCCACTCAAATTCCGATGGAACAACAGCATCCCAAGTGTCAGGAATTGGGAACGCTCCAGCTCCCTGAAAAAAATTCCCATGGAATCATGGGATTCCAGGTATGAGGAATTGAGAATGCCCCGTACAGCCTCCCAGATTCCCACCACATTCCCATGGAATAACAACATTCCAGATTTCAGGAACTGAGAATCATCCTCTTCCCCTCCCAAATTCCCATGGAAACATTGCATTCGGTTTTTCCGCAATTTGGAACCCCCCAGAAGCTGTCCCAAAATCCCACCGAATTCCCATGCAATAGCGGCATTCCAAGTATCAGGAATTTAGGATACCCCATTTCCGCATCCAAATTCCCATAGAATAACGGCCTTCCGGCTATCAGGAATTTTGAATCGTCCATACGGTCTCCCATATTCCCATGGAATAACGCATACCCAAGCATGGGGAATTGAGTTTCATCTAGTTCCATACCCCAATTCCCATGGAATAACAGCATTCTGGGAGCGGAGGACTTGGAATCTGCCTGTTTCCCTCCCAAATGTTTAGGGAATAATGGCATTCTGGGCATTGGGAAGGTTGAATCCTCATGTTGCCCTTGCAAATTCCCATGAAATAACCAATTTAATGAGTTGGGAATTTCGAATGCTCCAGTTCCTCGCCCAAATTCCAATCAACCTGTAACGAAATAATGACACTATGTGTGTGCCAAATTTAGAATCCTCCACTTCCCCTTCCAAATTCCCAACAAAACCAGGGAATAAGAGCAGTTCCCTCATTGCTAATTTCAACTCCTCCTCTTCCTCTCCCAAATTTCCACCAAACTCGAATGGAAGAACGGCATTTTGTGTGTGCGAAATTTAGAATCCTCCACTTCCCCTTCCAAATTCCCATAGAATAGCTGCATTCCGGGTATGGGGATTTTCAAAACATCCATATGCCCACTTAAATTCCCACGACAACCTCGGAAAAACAGCATTCATGGTGTTGGGAATATGGTATCCGCCATTTGCACTATCCAATTCCCAGCAAAACCATGCAATGACAGCACTCTGGGCATTGGGAATTTGGAATCCTCCGGTTCCACTCCCAAATTCCAATAGAATAACAGCCTTGCAGGCATGGGGATATTGGAATCCTCGAGTTCCCTTCCAAAAAGCCCATGGAATAACGACATTCTGGGTATTGAGAATTGAGAATTTGCCCATTTCCCTCCCAGATCCCTAGGGAATAAGACACTTCCGGGTGTCACGTATTTCGAATCCTTCAAATCCGCACCATAACAGCCATGGAATAACAGAATTCCAGCTGTCAGGAATTGAGCATCCTCCACTTCCCCTTCGAATTTCCCATGGAATCATGGCATTCTGGCTGTTGGCACTTTAGAATCTCCCATACAGCCTCCCAAATACCCAGGAAATTCACAAGGAATAACAGAATTCCAGATATCAGGAATCTATTATCCGCCAGCTCTCCACGCAATTTCCCATGGAATCATGGCATTGCTGGTGCAGGGAATCTTGACTCCTCCAGTTATCCTCCCAAATCGCCATAGAAAAATGGCATTCTGCGTGTTGGGAATTAACAATCCCCCAGAAACCCACCCCAAATCCCACCACATTCCCAAAGAAAAGCAACTTTCCAGATGTCTGCAATTTGAAATATTCCAGTTCCCCACTCAAATTCCGATGGAACAACAGCATCCCTAGTGTCAGGAATTGGGAATCCTCCAGCTTCCTGAAAAAAATTCCCATGGAATCATGGGATTCCAGGTGTGAGGAATTGAGAATGCCCCATACAGCCTCCCAGATTCCCACCACATTCCCATGGAATAACAACATTCCAGATTTCAGGAACTGAGAATCATCCTCTTCCCCTCCCAAATTCCCATGGAAACATTGCATTCGGTTTATCTGCAATTTGGAACCCCCCAGAAGCTGTCCCAAAATCCCACCAAATTCCCATGCAATAGCGGCATTCCAAGTATCAGGAATTTAGGATACCCCATTTCCGCATCCAAATTCTCATAGAATAACGGCATTCCGGCTATCAGGAATTTTGAATCGTCCATACGGTCTCCCAAATTCCCATGGAATAACGCATACCCAAGCATGGGGAATTGAGTTTCATCTAGTTCCATACCCCAATTCCCATGGAATAACAGCATTCTGGGAGCTGAGGACTTGGAATCTGCCTATTTCCCTCCCAAATGTTTAGGGAATAATGGCATTCCGGGCATTGGGAACGTTGAATCCTCATGTTGCCCTTGCAAATTCCCATGAAATAACCAATTTAATGTGTTGGGAATTTCGAATGCCCCAGTTCCTCGCCCAAATTCCAATCAACCTGTAACGAAATCATGACACTGTGTGTGTGCGAAATTTAGAATCCTCCACTTCCCCTTCCAAATTCCCAACAGAACCAGGGAATAAGAGCAGTTCACTCATTGCTAATTTCAACTCCTCCTCTTCCTCTCCCAAATTTCCACCAAACTCGAATGGAAGAACGGCATTTTGTGTGTGCCAAATTTAGAATCCTCCACTTCCCCTTCCAAATTCCCATAGAATAGCTGCATTCCGGGTATGGGGATTTTCAAAACATCCATATGCCCACTTAAATTCCCACGACAACCTCGGAAAAACAGCATTCATGGTGTTGGGAATATGGTATCCGCCAATTTGCACTATCCAATTCCCAGCAAAACCATGCAATTACAGCACTCTGGGCATTGGGAATTTGGAATCCTCCGGTTCCACTCCCAAATTCCAATAGAATAACAGCCTTGCAGGCATGGGGATATTGGAATCCTCGAGTTCCCTTCCAAAAAGCCCATGGAATAACGACATTCTGGGTATTGAGAATTGAGAATTTGCCCATTTCCCTCCCAGATCCCTAGGGAATAAGACACTTCCGGGTGTCACGTATTTCGAATCCTTCAAATCCGCACCATAACAGCCATGGAATAACAGAATTCCAGGTGTCAGGAATTGAGCATCCTCCACTTCCCCTTCGAATTTCCCATGGAATCATGGCATTCTGGCTGTTGGCACTTTAGAATCTCCCATACACCCTCCCAAATACCCAAAAATTCACAAGGAATAACAGAATTCCAGATATCAGGAATCTATTATCCGCCAGCTCTCCCCGCAATTTCCCATGGAATCATGGCATTGCTGGTGCAGGGAATCTTGACTCCTCCAGTTATCCTCCCAAATCGCCATAGAAAAATGGCATTCTGCGTGTTGGGAATTAACAATCCCCCAGAAACCCACCCCAAATCCCACCACATTCCCAAAGAAAAGCAACTTTCCAGATGTCTGCAATTTGAAATATTCCAGTTCCCCACTCAAATTCCGATGGAACAACAGCATCCCAAGTGTCAGGAATTGGGAACGCTCCAGCTCCCTGAAAAAAATTCCCATGGAATCATGGGATTCCAGGTGTGAGGAATTGAGAATGCCCCGTACAGCCTCCCAGATTCCCACCACATTCCCATGGAATAACAACATTCCAGATTTCAGGAACTGAGAATCATCCTCTTCCCCTCCCAAATTCCCATGGAAACATTGCATTCGGTTTTTCTGCAATTTGGAACCCCCCAGAAGCTGTCCCAAAATCCCACCAAATTCCCATGCAATAGCGGCATTCCAAGTATCAGGAATTTAGGATACCCCATTTCCGCATCCAAATTCCCATAGAATAACGGCATTCCGGCTATCAGGAATTTTGAATCGTCCATATGGTCTCCCATATTCCCATGGAATAACGCATACCCAAGCATGGGGAATTGAGTTTCATCTAGTTCCATACCCCAATTCCCATGGAATAACAGCATTCTGGGAGCGGAGGACTTGGAATCTGCCTGTTTCCCTCCCAAATGTTTAGGGAATAATGGCATTCTGGGCATTGGGAAGGTTGAATCCTCATGTTGCCCTTGCAAATTCCCATGAAATAACCAATTTAATGAGTTGGGAATTTCGAATGCTCCAGTTCCTCGCCCAAATTCCAATCAACCTGTAACGAAATCATGACACTATGTGTGTGCGAAATTTAGAATCCTCCACTTCCCCTTCCAAATTCCCAACAAAACCAGGGAATAAGAGCAGTTCCCTCATTGCTAATTTCAACTCCTCCTCTTCCTCTCCCAAATTTCCACCAAACTCGAATGGAAGAACGGCATTTTGTGTGTGCGAAATTTAGAATCCTCCACTTCCCCTTCCAAATTCCCATAGAATAGCTGCATTCCGGGTATGGGGATTTTCAAAACATCCATATGCCCACTTAAATTCCCACGACAACCTCGGAAAAACAGCATTCATGGTGTTGGGAATATGGTATCCGCCATTTGCACTATCCAATTCCCAGCAAAACCATGCAATTACAGCACTCTGGGCATTGGGAATTTGGAATCCTCCGGTTCCACTCCCAAATTCCAATAGAATAACAGCCTTGCAGGCATGGGGATATTGGAATCCTCGAGTTCCCTTCCAAAAAGCCCATGGAATAACGACATTCTGGGTATTGAGAATTGAGAATTTGCCCATTTCCCTCCCAGATCCCTAGGGAATAAGACACTTCCGGGTGTCACGTATTTCGAATCCTTCAAATCCGCACCATAACAGCCATGGAATAACAGAATTCCAGGTGTCAGGAATTGAGCATCCTCCACTTCCCCTTCGAATTTCCCATGGATTCATGTCATTCTGGCTGTTGGCACTTTAGAATCTCCCATACAGCCTCCCAAATACCCAGGAAATTCACAAGGAAGAACAGAATTCCAGATATCAGGAATCTATTATCCGCCAGCTCTCCACGCAATTTCCCATGGAATCATGGCATTGCTGGTGCAGGGAATCTTGACTCCTCCAGTTATCCTCCCAAATCGCCATAGAAAAATGGCATTCTGCGTGTTGGGAATTAACAATCCCCCAGAAACCCACCCCAAATCCCACCACATTCCCAAAGAAAAGCAACTTTCCAGATGTCTGCAATTTGAAATATTCCAGTTCCCCACTCAAATTCCGATGGAACAACAGCATCCCAAGTGTCAGGAATTGGGAATCCTCCAGCTCCCTGAAAAAAATTCCCATGGAATCATGGGATTCCAGGTGTGAGGAATTGAGAATGCCCCATACAGCCTCCCAGATTCCCACCACATTCCCATGGAATAACAACATTCCAGATTTCAGGAACTGAGAATCATCCTCTTCCCCTCCCAAATTCCCATGGAAACATTGCATTCGGTTTATCTGCAATTTGGAACCCCCCAGAAGCTGTCCCAAAATCCCACCAAATTCCCATGCAATAGCGGCATTCCAAGTATCAGGAATTTAGGCTACCCCATTTCCGCATCCAAATTCTCATAGAATAACGGCATTCCGGCTATCAGGAATTTTGAATCGTCCATACGGTCTCCCAAATTCCCATGGAATAACGCATACCCAAGCATGGGGAATTGAGTTTCATCTAGTTCCATACCCCAATTCCCATGGAATAACAGCATTCTGGGAGCTGAGGACTTGGAATCTGCCTATTTCCCTCCCAAATGTTTAGGGAATAATGGCATTCTGGGCATTGGGAAGGTTGAATCCTCATGTTGCCCTTGCAAATTCCCATGAAATAACCAATTTAATGTGTTGGGAATTTCGAATGCTCCAGTTCCTCGCCCAAATTCCAATCAACCTGTAACGAAATCATGACACTATGTGTGTGCGAAATTTAGAATCCTCCACTTCCCCTTCCAAATTCCCAACAAAACCAGGGAATAAGAGCAGTTCACTCATTGCTAATTTCAACTCCTCCTCTTCCTCTCCCAAATTTCCACCAAACTCGAATGGAAGAACGGCATTATAAGTGTGGGAAATTTAGAATCCTCCACTTCCCCTTCCAAATTCCCATAGAATAGCTGCATTCCGGGTATGGGGATTTTCAAAACATCCATATGCCCACTTAAATTCCCACGACAACCTCGGAAAAACAGCATTCATGGTGTTGGGAATATGGTATCCGCCATTTGCACTATCCAATTCCCAGCAAAACCATGCAATTACAGCACTCTGGGCATTGGGAATTTGGAATCCTCCGGTTCCACTCCCAAATTCCAATAGAATAACAGCCTTGCAGGCATGGGGATATTGGAATCCTCGAGTTCCCTTCCAAAAAGCCCATGGAATAACGACATTCTGGGTATTGAGAATTGAGAATTTGCCCATTTCCCTCCCAGATCCCTAGGGAATAAGACACTTCCGGGTGTCACGTATTTCGAATCCTTCAAATCCGCACCATAACAGCCATGGAATAACAGAATTCCAGCTGTCAGGAATTGAGCATCCTCCACTTCCCCTTCGAATTTCCCATGGAATCATGGCATTCTGGCTGTTGGCACTTTAGAATCTCCCATACACCCTCCCAAATAACCACGAAATTCACAAGGAATAACAGAATTCCAGATATCAGGAATCTATTATCTGCCAGCTCTCCACGCAATTTCCCTTAGAATCATGGCATTCCTGGTGCAGGGAATCTTGACTCCTCCAGTTATCCTCCCAAATCGCCATAGAAAAATGGCATTCTGTGTGTTGGGAATTAACAATCCCCCAGAAACCCACCCCAAATCCCACCACATTCCCAAAGAAAAGCAACTTTCCAGATGTCTGCATTTTGAAATATTCCAGTTCCCCACTCAAATTCCGATGGAACAACAGCATCCCAAGTGTCAGGAATTGGGAATGCTCCAGCTCCCTGAAAAAAATTCCCATGGAATCATGGGATTCCAGGGGTGAGGAATTGAGAATGCCCCGTACAGCCTCCCAGATTCCCACCACATTCCCATGGAATAACAACATTCCAGATTTCAGGAACTGAGAATCATCCTCTTCCCCTCCCAAATTCCCATGGAAACATTGCATTCGGTTTTTCTGCAATTTGGAACCCCCCAGAAGCTGTCCCAAAATCCCACCAAATTCCCATGCAATAGCGGCATTCCAAGTATCAGGAATTTAGGATACCCCATTTCCGCATCCAAATTCCCATAGAATAACGGCCTTCCGGCTATCAGGAAATTTGAATCGTCCATACGGTCTCCCATATTCCCATGGAATAACGCATACCCAAGCATGGGGAATTGAGTTTCATCTAGTTCCATACCCCAATTCCCATGGAATAACAGCATTCTGGGAGCGGAGGACTTGGAATCTGCCTGTTTCCCTCCCAAATGTTTAGGGAATAATGGCATTCTGGGCATTGGGAAGGTTGAATCCTCATGTTGCCCTTGCAAATTCCCATGAAATAACCAATTTAATGTGTTGGGAATTTCGAATGCTCCAGTTCCTCGCCCAAATTCCAATCAACCTGTAACGAAATCATGACACTATGTGTGTGCGAAATTTAGAATCCTCCACTTCCCCTTCCAAATTCCCAACAAAACCATAAAATAAGAGCAGTTCACTCATTGCTAATTTCAACTCCTCCTCTTCCTCTCCCAAATTTCCACCAAACTCGAATGGAAGAACGGCATTTTGTGTGTGCGAAATTTAGAATCCTCCACTTCCCCTTCCAAATTCCCATAGAATAGCTGCATTCCGGGTATGGGGATTTTCAAAACATCCATATGCCCACTTAAATTCCCACGACAACCTCGGAAAAACAGCATTCATGGTGTTGGGAATATGGTATCCGCCATTTGCACTATCCAATTCCCAGCAAAACCATGCAATTACAGCACTCTGGGCATTGGGAATTTGGAATCCTCCGGTTCCACTCCCAAATTCCAATAGAATAACAGCCTTGCAGGCATGGGGATATTGGAATCCTCGAGTTCCCTTCCAAAAAGCCCATGGAATAACGACATTCTGGGTATTGAGAATTGAGAATTTGCCCATTTCCCTCCCAGATCCCTAGGGAATAAGACACTTCCGGGTGTCACGTATTTCGAATCCTTCAAATCCGCACCATAACAGCCATGGAATAACAGAATTCCAGGTGTCAGGAATTGAGCATCCTCCACTTCCCCTTCGAATTTCCCATGGAATCATGTCATTCTGGCTGTTGGCACTTTAGAATCTCCCATACAGCCTCCCAAATACCCAGGAAATTCACAAGGAATAACAGAATTCCAGATATCAGGAATCTATTATCCGCCAGCTCTCCACGCAATTTCCCATGGAATCATGGCATTCCTGGTGCAGGGAATCTTGACTCCTCCAGTTATCCTCCCAAATCGCCATAGAAAAATGGCATTCTGCGTGTTGGGAATTAACAATCCCCCAGAAACCCACCCCAAATCCCACCACATTCCCAAAGAAAAGCAACTTTCCAGATGTCTGCAATTTGAAATATTCCAGTTCCCCACTCAAATTCCGATGGAACAACAGCATCCCTAGTGTCAGGAATTGGGAATGCTCCAGCTCCCTGAAAAAAATTCCCATGGAATCATGGGATTCCAGGTGTGAGGAATTGAGAATGCCCCGTACAGCCTCCCAGATTCCCACCACATTCCCATGGAATAACAACATTCCAGATTTCAGGAACTGAGAATCATCCTCTTCCCCTCCCAAATTCCCATGGAAACATTGCATTCGGTTTTTCTGCAATTTGGAACCCCCCAGAAGCTGTCCCAAAATCCCACCAAATTCCCATGCAATAGCGGCATTCCAAGTATCAGGAATTTAGGATACCCCATTTCCGCATCCAAATTCCCATAGAATAGCAGCCTTCCGGCTATCAGGAATTTTGAATCGTCCATACGGTCTCCCATATTCCCATGGAATAACGCATACCCAAGCATGGGGAATTGAGTTTCATCTAGTTCCATACCCCAATTCCCATGGAATAACAGCATTCTGGGAGCGGAGGACTTGGAATCTGCCTGTTTCCCTCCCAAATGTTTAGGGAATAATGGCATTCTGGGCATTGGGAACGTTGAATCCTCATGTTCCCCTTGCAAATTCCCATGAAATAACCAATTTAATGAGTTGGGAATTTCGAATGCTCCAGTTCCTCGCCCAAATTCCAATCAACCTGTAACAAAATAATGACACTATGTGTGTGCGAAATTTAGAATCCTCCACTTCCCCTTCCAAATTCCCAACAAAACCATAAAATAAGAGCAGTTCACTCATTGCTAATTTCAACTCCTCCTCTTCCTCTCCCAAATTTCCACCAAACTCGAATGGAAGAACGGCATTTTGTGTGTGCGAAATTTAGAATCCTCCACTTCCCCTTCCAAATTCCCATAGAATAGCTGCATTCCGGGTATGGGGATTTTCAAAACATCCATATGCCCACTTAAATTCCCACGACAACCTCGGAAAAACAGCATTCATGGTGTTGGGAATATGGTATCCGCCATTTGCACTATCCAATTCCCAGCAAAACCATGCAATTACAGCACTCTGGGCATTGGGAATTTGGAATCCTCCGGTTCCACTCCCAAATTCCAATAGAATAACAGCCTTGCAGGCATGGGGATATTGGAATCCTCGAGTTCCCTTCCAAAAAGCCCATGGAATAACGACATTCTGGGTATTGAGAATTGAGAATTTGCCCATTTCCCTCCCAGATCCCTAGGGAATAAGACACTTCCGGGTGTCACGTATTTCGAATCCTTCAAATCTGCACCATAACAGCCATGGAATAACAGAATTCCAGCTGTCAGGAATTGAGCATCCTCCACTTCCCCTTCGAATTTCCCATGGAATCATGGCATTCTGGCTGTTGGCACTTTAGAATCTCCCATACACCCTCCCAAATAACCACGAAATTCACAAGGAATAACAGAATTCCAGATATCAGGAATCTATTATCTGCCAGCTCTCCACGCAATTTCCCTTAGAATCATGGCATTCCTGGTGCAGGGAATCTTGACTCCTCCAGTTATCCTCCCAAATCGCCATAGAAAAATGGCATTCTGCGTGTTGGGAATTAACAATCCCCCAGAAACCCACCCCAAATCCCACCACATTCCCAAAGAAAAGCAACTTTCCAGATGTCTGCATTTTGAAATATTCCAGTTCCCCACTCAAATTCCGATGGAACAACAGCATCCCTAGTGTCAGGAATTGGGAATCCTCCAGCTCCCTGAAAAAAATTCCCATGGAATCATGGGATTCCAGGGGTGAGGAATTGAGAATGCCCCGTACAGCCTCCCAGATTCCCACCACATTCCCATGGAATAACAACATTCCAGATTTCAGGAACTGAGAATCATCCTCTTCCCCTCCCAAATTCCCATGGAAACATTGCATTCGGTTTTTCTGCAATTTGGAACCCCCCAGAAGCTGTCCCAAAATCCCACCAAATTCCCATGCAATAGCGGCATTCCAAGTATCAGGAATTTAGGATACCCCATTTCCGCATCCAAATTCCCATAGAATAACGGCCTTCCGGCTATCAGGAATTTTGAATCGTCCATACGGTCTCCCATATTCCCATGGAATAACGCATACCCAAGCATGGGGAATTGAGTTTCATCTAGTTCCATACCCCAATTCCCATGGAATAACAGCATTCTGGGAGCGGAGGACTTGGAATCTGCCTGTTTCCCTCCCAAATGTTTAGGGAATAATGGCATTCTGGGCATTGGGAACGTTGAATCCTCATGTTGCCCTTGCAAATTCCCATGAAATAACCAAGTTAATGAGTTGGGAATTTCGAATGCTCCAGTTCCTCGCCCAAATTCCAATCAACCTGTAACAAAATAATGACACTATGTGTGTGCGAAATTTAGAATCCTCCACTTCCCCTTCCAAATTCCCAACAAAACCATAAAATAAGAGCAGTTCACTCATTGCTAATTTCAACTCCTCCTCTTCCTCTCCCAAATTTCCACCAAACTCGAATGGAAGAACGGCATTTTGTGTGTGCGAAATTTAGAATCCTCCACTTCCCCTTCCAAATTCCCATAGAATAGCTGCATTCCGGGTATGGGGATTTTCAAAACATCCATATGCCCACTTAAATTCCCACGACAACCTCGGAAAAACAGCATTCATGGTGTTGGGAATATGGTATCCGCCATTTGCACTATCCAATTCCCAGCAAAACCATGCAATTACAGCACTCTGGGCATTGGGAATTTGGAATCCTCCGGTTCCACTCCCAAATTCCAATAGAATAACAGCCTTGCAGGCATGGGGATATTGGAATCCTCGAGTTCCCTTCCAAAAAGCCCATGGAATAACGACATTCTGGGTATTGAGAATTGAGAATTTGCCCATTTCCCTCCCAGATCCCTAGGGAATAAGACACTTCCGGGTGTCACGTATTTCGAATCCTTCAAATCTGCACCATAACAGCCATGGAATAACAGAATTCCAGGTGTCAGGAATTGAGCATCCTCCACTTCCCCTTCGAATTTCCCATGGAATCATGGCATTCTGGGTGTTGGCACTTTAGAATCTCCCATACACCCTCCCAAATAACCACGAAATTCACAAGGAATAACAGAATTCCAGATATCAGGAATCTATTATCTGCCAGCTCTCCACGCAATTTCCCTTAGAATCATGGCATTCCTGGTGCAGGGAATCTTGACTCCTCCACTTATCCTCCCAAATCGCCATAGAAAAATGGCATTCTGCGTGTTGGGAATTAACAATCCCCCAGAAACCCACCCCAAATCCCACCACATTCCCAAAGAAAAGCAACTTTCCAGATGTCTGCAATTTGAAATATTCCAGTTCCCCACTCAAATTCCGATGGAACAACAGCATCCCTAGTGTCAGGAATTGGGAATCCTCCAGCTCCCTGAAAAAAATTCCCATGGAATCATGGGATTCCAGGTGTGAGGAATTGAGAATGCCCCGTACAGCCTCCCAGATTCCCACCACATTCCCATGGAATAACAACATTCCAGATTTCAGGAACTGAGAATCATCCTCTTCCCCTCCCAAATTCCCATGGAAACATTGCATTCGGTTTTTCTGCAATTTGGAACCCCCCAGAAGCTGTCCCAAAATCCCACCAAATTCCCATGCAATAGCGGCATTCCAAGTATCAGGAATTTAGGATACCCCATTTCCGCATCCAAATTCCCATAGAATAACGGCCTTCCGGCTATCAGGAATTTTGAATCGTCCATACGGTCTCCCATATTCCCATGGAATAACGCATACCCAAGCATGGGGAATTGAGTTTCATCTAGTTCCATACCCCAATTCCCATGGAATAACAGCATTCTGGGAGCTGAGGACTTGGAATCTGCCTATTTCCCTCCCATATGTTCAGGGAATAATGACATTCTGGGCATTGCGAAAGTTGAATCCTCATGTTCCCCTTGCAAATTCCCACGAAATAGCCATTTTAGTGCGTTGGGAATTTCGAATGCTCCACTGCCTCTCCCAAATTCCAACCAACCTCTAACGAAATAATGACACTATGTGTGTTGAGAATTTAGAATCCTCCACTTAACCCTACATAGTGCTATAGAATAGCTGCATTCTGGGTTTGGGGATTTTTAAAACATCTATATGCCTGCGTATGTTCCCATGAAATCCTCTGGAAAACAGCATTCATGGTGTTGGGAATATGGTATCCGTCACTTGCACTATCCAATTCCCTGCAAAACCATGGAATTACAGGTCTCTGGGCATTGGGAATTTGAAATCCTCCAGTTCTGCTCCCAAATTCCAATAGAATAACAGCCTTGCAGGCATGGGGATATTGGAAACCTCTAGTTCCCTTTCAAAAATCACATGGAATAACAACAGTCTGGGCATGGAGAATTGAGGATTTTCCCATTCCCTTCCCAAATTTCTAGGGAATAAGACAATTCCGAGTGTCAGGCATTTGGAATCCTTCAAATCATCACCATAACCACCATGGAATAACAGAATTCCAGGTGTCAGGAATTGAGCATCCTCCAGTTCCCCTCGAATTTCCATTGGAATCATGGCATACCGGGTGGTGGGAATCTTGACTCCTCTACTTACCTTCCCAAATCCCCATGGAATAATGGCATTCTGGGTGTTCGGAATTTACAATTCTCCATTAAACGACCCAAAATCCCACCAAAGTCACAAGGAACAGATACTTTCCAGATATCAGGAATTTGTAATATTCCAGTTCCCCAACCTTTTGCCCACACAATTTCGCCTTCCAGTCATCAGAAATTTCAAATTGTCCATGTTCCCTCTCATATTCCCATGGAATAACACATTACCAGGCATGGGGTATTTAAAATCTCGTTCCCCACCAAATTCTCATGGAATAACAGGATTCTTGGCCCTGGGAATTTGGTATTTGCCAATTTCCCTCCATAATTCCCAAGGAATAGCAGCATTCCAGGTATTGGGAATCTAGAATCGTCATGTTCCCCTTCCAAATTCCCTTGCAATAAGCATTTCAGAGTATTGTGAATTTCAAATACTCCAGTTCACCTCCCAAATTCCCAAGGAATAACAGCCTTCCAGGCATGGGGTATTTCGAGCTGTCCATATGCCCTCCCAAATTCCCATGGAGTAAAAGAGTCCCAGGCATGGGGAATTTATAATCGTCTACTTCCTTACCCAAATTCCCCATGGAACAACGATATTCTGGGCATTGGATATTTAGAATTTGGCAGTTCTCCTCCCAAATTCCCATGTAATAATGGCATTCTGGGTTTCAGGAATTTAGAATCCCCTGTACAACCTCCCAAATTCCCACCAAATTCCCATGAAATAGCACCATTCCCGGTGACAGGAAATTCGAATTCTTCACCAATTTCCCCATCGAATTTGCTTTGGTATCATGGCAATACTGGAGTAGGGAACTTTGCAACCTCCAATTCCCCTTACTAATACCCATGGAATAACAGCATTCCAGGCATTGAGAATTTAGAATCGTCCTGCTTCCCTCCAACATTCCCACTAAAACGATTGAATTACAGCATTCCAGGCAATGGGAATTTAGAATCCTCCGGCTCTCCTCCCAAATGACCATGGAATAACCACATTTGGTGTGTTGGGAATTTGGGATCCTCCACTTCCTCTTCCAAATTCCTACAAAAAACATGGAATAATGGCATTCCAGGTGTCAGGAATTTCTATATGCCCTGTCAAATTACCATGGAAGAACAGCTTCCCAACCATGGCGAATCTTGAATCCTCCACTTCCCCCCACCAAATTCCCATGGAATAATGGCTTTCCGGGTTTTTGGAATTCAGAATCCCCAATACATCCTCCAAAATTTGCACCAAATTTCTATGCAGTAGCAGCATTCCAGGTGTGAGGAATTTTGAAGACTCCAGTTCCTCACCAATTTGCTGAGAAATAATGGCATTCTCGGTGTTGGGAATTTTGAACCTTCCAATTCCCCTCACTAATTCCCATGGAATTACAGCATTCCTGGCATTGGGGATTTAGAATCTTCTAGCTATCCTCCTCAATTCCCACGAAAAACATGGAATTACACCATTCCTCTCAATGGGAATTTAGAATCCTCAAGTTCCAGTTCCAAATTCCCATGGAATAGCCACATTTCTGGAGTTGGGAGTTTCAAATACTCCATTTCCTGTCCCAAATTCCCACCAGAGTGCCACGAAATAATGATATTTTGTGTGTTGAGAATTTAGAATCCTCCACTTCCTCCTGCAAATTGCCAACAAAACCATGGAATAACCATGAGTGCAGGCATTCAGAATTTTGAATCCTCCAGCGCCCCTCCCAAACTGTCACAGAATAGCTGCATTCCAGGTTTGGGGATTTTCGAGTTCTCCATACGACCTATTACACTCCCACAAAAATACTTGAAAAACCGTATTTGGGTGTTGGGAATACGGAATCCCCCCTTTTCACTCCCAAATTCCCACCAAAAGTATGGAATTACAGCATTCCGGGCACTGGGAATTTAGAACCCTGCAGTTCCTCTCCCAAATTTCCATGGAATAATGGCATTTCAGGAGTCAAGAATTAGGAATAATCCATATGCCCCATAATTCCAATGGAAAACAGCCTACCGGGAATGGAGAACTTGGAATCCTCTAGTTCCCTTCCAAAAAGCCCATGGAATAACGACATTCTGGGCATTGAGAATTGAGAATTTGCCAATTCCTTTCTCAAATTCCTAGGGAATAAGAGAACTCTGGGAGTCAAGAATTTGGAATCCTCCAGCTCCGCACCAAAATCTCCATGGAATAACAGTATTCCAGGTGTCAGGAATTGAGAATCTTCCAGTTCCCCTTTGAATTTCCCCTGGAATAATGGCATTCCGGATTTGAAGAATTTACAGTCCCTCAAATGCCCCCTCAAATTCTTACCAAATTCCAACGGAAAACAGCATTCAGGTGTCGGGAATTTTGAATACTCCAGTTCCCCACGGAAATTCCCATGGAATAAAGATATTCTAAGCATTGGGAATCTTGAATCCTCCAGTTCACCTCCCAATTTCTCATAGAATAATGGCATTCTGGCTGGTGGGAATTTACAATCTCCCATATGCCCTCAGAAATCTCCACCAAATTCCCATGGAATAAGTGAATTCCGGGTGTCAGGAATTTAGGATACTCCACTTTCCCACACAAATTCCCATGAAGGACATGCATTCTGGGTATCAGGATTTTCGAATCACCCATATGCCCTCTCAAATTCCCATGGAATAACACACTCCCAGGCATGGGGAATTTTAAATTGTTGATATGCCCTCCCATAATTCCAATGCAATAACAGCCTTCCAGGAATGGGGAATTTGGAATCCTCTAGTTCCTTTCCAAAAATCCCATGGAGTAACAATATTCTGGACATTGGGAATTGAGAATTTGCCAGTTCCCTTCCCAAATTCCTAGGGAATAAGAGAATTCTGGGAGTCAAGAATTTGGAATCTTCCAGTTGCGCACCATAATCCCCATGGAACAACAGAATTCCAAGTGTTAGGAATTGAGAATCCTCCATTTCTCCTCCCAATTTGCCATGGAATTATAGCATTCCGGGTTTGAAGAATTTACAAGTCCCCCATATGCCCCCTCAAATTCCTACCAAATTCCTACCAAATTCCTATGGAATAACAGCATTCCTGGTGACACAAAATTCAAATACTCCAGTTCCCCACCAGAATTCCCATGGAATAATGGCATTCTGGGTGTTAGGAATTTAGAATGTGCCAGATGCAGTCGCAAAATCACAGCAAATTCCCATGGAATAACTACATTCCTGTTTTCAGGAATTTAGACTATTCCATTTCCCCACACAAATTCCCATGGAATTACGGCATTTCTGCTGTTGGGAATTTTGAATCCTCCTGTTTCACTTCCAAATTCCCACCAAAACCAAATAAAGCACTAAACATTTACTCCCCAAAAAATCTACAAAGAAGAAATATTTAGAATCTTGTCAATTTTTTTTTCAAATTTCAGTTGTTTGTTTGTTTTTTTAACATACTCAGAGTCTCCTACGATTTTATTTTATCATAAAGAGCACTAGACAAACAAAGCTTTATAACAAAAAGCCAGGCACTGATATATGGTAAAATTCTCATTTTTAATCTTTTTTTTGGAATTCTTATAGTTTTTTTCTCTTCTTTTCACTGCAATTGCATCACAAGTAACAAGAATGAAAAAAGGCCACAATCCATCATCATTTTCACCATTTTATAGAAGTTTCTAAAAATATTGCAGAAGGAGGATGGGCAAAAGCAGCACTACACGAAAAGGAGACAACTTCCAGTCACATCAGAAAGGAAAAGTGGGATTTTCATGGAAAAAAAAATTTTAAACTCCAAAAAATTCCCAAATAAAACCAAAACTTTGGGCCCTTTCAGGCCCTGGTGCCCCGTTATACTGGAATTTCTGCTATTCCTCTCAGGAAAAATCCCAGGAATGATGCAGACGGTTGGTATCGCCTGGAAAAGAGGGTTTTATGGTTTCTTCCTTGGAATCCCGAGTGCTCTGATGCTGGCATATCCTGGCATTCTCACACCCCTCAGATAAACTTGCTCCAATTCCAGCTGTTTTCCTACCAAGTTTCAAATCCTCCAGCTGAATCCACCACCACATATGAGGAATTTCCTGCCAACTTCAAATGTGGGAAATTTGCTCATTCCCAGTTTCCAATTCTTGGCTCATCTAGGTAGAAATGGGCAATATTTTGGGGGTAAAATCTCAGTTCATCTGACTGCCCACTACCTTGTCATGTGCCCCAGCAGAGGAGCCTTGTGCTCCTTGTCCCCAGCCAGCCCAGCCTGGGCACCTTGGGGATGTCCCCACCATCCTGCTGGGGGTGTCTCAGCCTCGAGGGATTTAGCTGCAGGGCTGGAAGAGGCTTGGGGGAAGCACCAGAGCAGCCGGGTGTCAGGAAAAAGGCATCTGCCCGGGGGCTGCTTATGGAGCTGGATCAAGAGGCACCTCAGAGCCCTCAGCAATCCAGCCAGCAACACCTGGGCAGGAGGACACCAATGGTGGTTCCTGGTTGGGACAGGAGTCGTGGTCATCTCCAGGCACCGGTCTCGCAGGGATCCCCGCAGCTCCAGCCCTGGCCCACCCGCTCTGTCACCAGCACAAAGGCTTCAGCACAACCACCAAAGGCCAAGGGGCTTCTGGCCATTTTCCCTGTAACACTGCATGCCTGGGCATCTTGCAGAGCACAAGCACCCTTTCCCCCTCTTCCCCGATGCCATGCAGGCCCTGATCAGCAAAAGAAGGATCCTGGCAGTCTGTGTATTATAACACATCCTATATTTCTAGACCAAAGTAAAACTAAAAGAAGAAAAGAACAGTCTTAAAGAAAAAGAAAATCCAACTGGCCCAGGTGGCCTCGGCAGACAGAGCCTCCCAGATCAGTTCTCTGCAGATGTCCAGCAGCACAGCCAGCCGAGATCTGACAGATGAGGCCGTGTCTTCCATGCCCTGCGGAACTGATCTTGCAGATTCTCGAAAATGAAATATTGAGTTCTCCGTATCTGCCTTGAGGATGTACCAGGTTTGAATTGCCACGCTGCTGACGGCAGTGCTGCTGTCATCTGCCACGACCTCCAGAGCTGGAAGAAGAGAGTCACAGTCAGATCCCGGATCTGTGGGGACATGACGAGACCCGCATGCTAGGGGCATCTGAGACCGCTCTTGCCATGGCCAGGAGGGAGCAGGGACCACCGGGATCAGCCTGAAGCTGCTGGCCACAAATCCCCCACGTGCCCCTGAAATCTCGGTGTGCTCTGCCCACGCCGACCCCCGTCCGCACAGGGAGCAGAGCCCTCCGCAGCCGGGCCAGGGCTTGCAGCTCCTCCTGCCAGCCCCCGCTGACAGCCCGCTGCCCTCACTCACCTCTGTAGATGAGCTGCAGCTTGTCCTGCTGCCCCATCAAGCTCCGTCCGGCGATCCCTGGGAACACAGAGCCTGTCACAGCTCTGCCCAGCGGCAGAGCTCCCTGCCAGCGGCGCTGCCAGCCCTGTGGCCACAGGCCCTCGTGGCCCGGCAGGGCTCAGCCCGGGCCCTGGCCGCATCCTGACGCCCAAGGGCACGGCTGCGACAGGGCGGAAGCAGCCCCGAGGGCAGCCGGGGCTCCACGGCGCCGGGCCCGGATGCCGCTGCCGGGGCAGCAGGCGGGGCTGGGGCCGAGCTGCGGCGGGACGGGGTGGGGAGGGAGCCCGGGCTCACCCATGAACCTGATGGCCGCCTCTCGCAGGGGCTCCTGTGGGCTCTGCACGTACGGCAGGGCCTGGCGCAGGTGCTCGGCCGCTCGGCTCCTGTCGTCTGCCAGCTGGAGAGAGCGGCGGGAGGGAAGGGTCGAGCCGGGCTTTGTGCCCCTTTGCCAGGCACTCCCCGCTTTGGCCGGCCCCGGCCTCCCCTGCCCGCACAGCCCTGAGGCGCGGCCAGCAGCCGCTGGGCCGGGGCTCCGTCGGCACCCGGCTCGGGCCCACAGGAGCCTGGAGAAGAGCCCGTGCGGCTCCTGCGTGCAGCCCTGGGCAGGGCCACAGCTGCCAAGCGCACACAGTGAGCACCGCGCTCAGGGGGCTTCTCCTGGCTGAGCCTGGTGCTTCCAGGCCCTCCTTACCACGCACTCTGCAAACATCCACAGCTTCTTCTTTTTCACCAATTTTTCAAGGTCTCTTCTCCATAGGAACTTGGCCACACAAACGAGTGTTTTCCGAGAGGCCTGGAGAGCAGCAGAGATGCAGAGATGGCTCCACAGCCCAGAGCACAGGACTCGTGTCCCTGTGCCAAGGCTGGGAGGAGGCTGCAGCCCGCCAGGCACCAGAGCAGGAGGCAGCCAAGCCCCCTCCCAGGGAGACACCAGCAGCCCACCAGTCCTCACCTCTGCCACATGTCGATTCTTATCCTGGCAGTGGAAGAAGAGTGGAAGCAGGCTCTTCTGCACCTGTGGCTTCAGGGCCTTTTTTTCTTTTTCCATTAGAAGAGTCACCATTGTCCAGAAGAGCATATGGACACCAGGTGCACCTGGCTATTCTCCTGTATGAAAGGAAGAAAGAGAACATTTCAGCATTGGCTGCACGGGGCTCAGCTGGCTGCTAGCCTGCAAATTCACAGGGCACAAAGTGTTTGAGCCGCTGCCAGTGGCTGTGGCTGGGGGCGCAGAGCCTTACGTGGTCAAAGAGTGGCAGGAGGGACTCAGCCAGCTGCAGGGCGATGGGGCTGGGTATCAGCATGTCCTTCTCCAACACGATAAAGCTGAGTACCATGACTGTCATTGTAACTATTTCTCCATCTCTGTCCTGCAGGAGCTCCACAAGTCTTTCAATGAGGCTGCACATTTTTTTGGTCTGTGCAGAACACAAGTCTGTTAAATGCACAGCAATGGACGGCCACAAAAAAGGGAATTTCCTCAGTGAACATCAAAGCAGACACGTGGGGAAGTGCAGAGGATAGGGATAAGTTGTGTGTCAGGCAGGAATGGGTTGGGGCTTCCTTCCTCCTTGAGTGGCTGCTTCTAAGAGGCCTCTGGGGAGCGTGGGGAACAGGAGCTGGCAGACAGGAGCATGGCACATCTCTGGGGGCATGGCACGGCAGTGTGCACAGCAGGGCCAGCAGGCAGGGAGCAAGTTTTCTTGCTAGTAAGATTTCCTGTGTGTTGTCTGCTGTGTTTCTGTTGGCTGGCTGGTGTTAGGGTTTCTGTTACAAGATCAAAACCTGCAGTTAGTACAAGTGTATGTAACCAAGTGGAACCCTCAAAAAAGGATGTGCCTGTTGTAAGGGTCGGTCCGAAGTTCCCCTCGATTTTGCCTCCCGACCGTCCCAAGGAGACCTCGAGGACCCCCACCCAGGCTGACTCCCAACAATGGTTTCCTGGCCGGGTCAGGTGGATGCTCGTGACTGTGTGCTGGTGTATTGTGTTCACTTGGACTGTGCTGTTGTGACACCAACCAGAGGTTGTGTTGTACCAACTGAGGACTGCTTGTCCGTACCTGTCTCCTGCAGCACCACACAATGGTCCATAAATCTTCCCAGCTCTTGGCCAGAGGCCACTTGCTTTGGAGAAGGACTATAAAAGAGCGACCCTCTGGGAAAGACCCTTTGAGATCTCTCCACTGATGAAGACCCCCTGGAGAAGACCCCTGAGATCTTCCCACGGACGAAGACTCGTTTATCGGATGACCCGTGAGGACGCCCGTCTCGTCTGTTGGTAGCTATTTTCCCATCCCTTCCTTTCCTTCCCCTTTCCCTATACTTTGTTTCCTATACCTCTCCCCTTTACCGTAACTGAGTTGTTGGCATTTGATGAAATGCATTGCTGTTGTTGAATAAACTGATTTTGTCCCCTGCATTTTGCCTGTTTGCACCTTTAAGATCAAAAGAACCATCACGACCCCCGCTCTGCATTAATAGCGGATCGTGACACCTGTACAGACCCATTTCTTTGTGGAATGTTTGAGCTTATCAGTGGTTTCAGGGGGCGTTCTGGAGGAATCCTGCCTGTGGTGTGAACGGGTGAACGATCTCCTTTCACTGGTGGCCGAGCTTTGGGAGGAAGTTGAAAGAACAAGAAGTATCAGGGAAAGTGAAAGGGAAATAGACTGGTGGAGTTCAGCCCTTCCATCTTTGAGAGGGGTCCAACAAGAGTCAGAGGACTCCTATGCCTCCCACTGTTAGGCAATAGAAGGGTACCTGGTAGATGAAGGGGACTGGAAATGGTTCCCTGCTCAGGGAGGTAATAATAAAAATTCCTCCTGGCCCCCATCACCTAGCCAGGTGCCACTCCAGAATAAGTATGAAGGCCTGGATTTAGAGAGTCAGCCAGATGATTCAGATGATTTAGAAGAAAATTATCTGCACAGTGAGCCTCCCCATTACAATTCATCTGTCAAAGGGATCACCACCTCTGACATGAAAAGGAAAAGAAGGGTAGTTGTAGTGGGTGACTCCCTTCTGAGGGGAACTGAGGGCCCCATATGTCGACCGGACCTATGCCACAGGGAGGTCTGCTGCCTCCCTGGGGCCTGGGTATGGGATATCACTGAGAGACTTCGTGGGCTGATTCAGCCCTCTGGTTATTACCCACTGCCAATAGTCCAGGCTGGCAGTGATGAGACTGAAAAGAGGAGTGTCAGGGCAATTAAAAGGGACTTTAGGGCATTGGGTCAAGTGGTTGGTAGGAGTGGGGCACAGGTAGTCTTTTCCTCAGTCCCCGTGGTGGCTGAGATAAACAGTGAAAGGAATAGGAGAATTCCCATCATTAACAAGTGGGTCAAGGGTTGGTGTCATCGGCAAAATTTTGGATTTTTTGATCATGGGGCAACTTTTACAGGACCTCCCTGCTGGAATCAGATGGGATCCATCTCTCAGTTAAAGGCAAAAGGCATTTAGCTCATGAACTTGCAGACCTTGTTGAGAGGGCTTTTAACTAGGTTTGAAGGAGGAAGGGGATGCAGCTGGGCTGTCTGAAAGCAGGCCCAAGGGTGGTAAGCCTGAGTTAGGGGTGAAATCAGTAGCCCAGCTGAGGTGCATGTACACCAATGCACGCTGCATGGGTAATAAACAAGAAGAGCTGGAAGCCATGGTGCAAGAGCAGAGCTATGATGTAGCTGCCATCGCTGAAACATGGTGGGATGAATCACAGAGCTGGAGCACTGCACTGGATGGCTACAAGCTCTTCAGAAGAGACAGGAAAGGCAGAAGTGGAGGGGTGGCCCTTTATATTAGGGAGGCTTTTGACACCATGGGTATTGAAATGAATGATGATCAAGTCGAGTGCCTATGGGTAAGAATTCAGGGCAAGGCTACTAAGGCTGACATCCTACTAGGAGTCTGTTTTCGTCCACCCAACCAGGGAGGAGAGGTGGACAACTTATTCTATAAGCAGCTGGAGAATGTTTCAGCATCATCAGCCCTTGTTCTTGTAGGTGACTTTAAGCTGCCAGACATCTGCTGGAAACTCAATACAGCAGAAAAGAGACAGTCCAGGAAGTTCTTAGAGTGTGTGGAGGAAAATTTCTTGTTATCCTGGTGAGTCAGCCCACCAGGGAAGGGACTATATTAGATCCGTAGTTTGTAAATAGAGATGGGCTGGTGGCAGATGGGGTGGTTGGAGGCCGCTTGGGGCACAGTGATCATGAAGTTACAGAGTTCTCGATATTTGGTGAAATCAGGAGGAACATCAATAAGACTTTTACATGAGACTTCCGGAGGGCAGACTTTGGCATATTTAGGAAACTTATTCAGAGAGTTCCTTGGGAAGCAGCCCTTAAAAATAATGGAGTTCAGGAAAGGTGGGCGTGCTTCCAAACAGAGATCTTGAGGGCACAGGAGCAGACTGTCTCTGTGTGCTGAAAGGTGAGTCAACGAGGGAAACGTCCAGCCTGGATGGGCAAGGAGGTTTTGAAGGAACTTCGAAATAAAAAGAGGATGTATCATCTTTGGAAGGGGGGTCAGGTCTCTCAAGAAGTATTTAAGGGGGCAACTAGAGAGTGTAGGAAAAAAATTAGGGAGGCCAAAGCTGTGTTTGAACTACAAATGGCAACTTCTGTAGAAGAGAATAAAAAATGTTTTTACAAATATATTAATGGTAAAAGGAAGGGTAAGTCCAGCCCTTGTTCTCTATTGGATGAGAGAGGGAATTTAGTAACTGCAGATGCGGAGAAGGCAGAAGTCCTTAACACCTTCTTTGCCTCAGTCTTTAGTGGGAAGATGGCTTGTCCTCTGGACAAGTGTACTCCTGGATTGTAGATGCTATCAAGGAGCAGAATGGTCCCCCTGTTATCCAGGAGGAGGCAGTCAGGGAACCGCTGAGCAGCTTAGATGTTCATAAATGTATGGGACCAGATGGGATCCACGCCAGGCCGATGAGGGAGCTGGCAGATGTGCTGGCAAAGCCCCTCTGCATCATTTACCAGCAGTCCTGGCTCACTGGTGAGGTTCCAAATGACTGGAAGCTGGCCAATGTGACACTCACTCACAAAACGGGTGGGAAGGAGGATGCTGGCCAGTTATTATAGGCCAGTTAGCCTGAGCTCAGTACCAGGTAAGGTAATGACACAGTTTCTACTGAGTGTTCTCATGCAGCACTTACAGGATGGTCAGGGTATCAGGCCCAGCCAGCATAGGTTCAGGAGAGGTAGGTCGTGTTTGAGCAACCTGATCTCCTTTTATGACCAAGTGACCCACCTGGTGGGTGTGGGAAGGGCTGTGGATGTTGTGTATTTGGAGTCCAGCAAGGCCTTTGACACTGTCTCACGCAGCATTCCCTGGAAAAGCTGCAGCCCACGGCTTGGACAGGAGCACTCTGGATGGCTGGCCCAGAGAGTGGTGGTGAATGGTGCTGCATCCAGCTGGGGATCAGTCACCAGTGCTGTCCCTCAGGGCTCTGTGCTGGGGCCAGTCCCGTTCAATATTTTTATTGACGACATGGATGAGGGTATTGAGTCTTTCATTAGTAAAGTTACAGAAAACACAAAGCTGGGAGCATGTGTAGATCTGCTGGAAGGTAGGAGGGCTCTGCAGAGAGACCTGGAATGGTTGGATGGACAGGCAGAGTCCAATAAAATGAAGTTTAATACATCCAAGTGCTGAGTCCTGCATTTCGGCCTCCATAACCCCCTGCAACGTTATAGGCTGGGAATGCTGTGGCTGGACAGTGCCCAGGCCAGAAGGGCCTGGGGGTGCTGGTCAACAGCCGACTGAACATGAGCCAGCAGTGTGCCCTGGTGGCCAAGAAGGCCAATGGCCCCTGGCCTGGATCAGGAAGAGTGTGGCCAGCAGGAGCAGGAGGGTCATTCTTCCCCTGTACTCAGCACTGGTGAGGCCACGTCTTCAGTGCTGTGTCCAGTTCTGGGCCCCTCTGTTTTGGAAGGTCCTTGAGACACTTGAGCATGTCCAGAGGAGAGCAACAAGGCTGGGGAGGGGCTTGGAACACAAAGCCTGTGAGGAATGACTGACGAAGCTGGGGTTGTTTAGCCTGGAGAAAAGGAGACTCAGGGGTGACCTTATCTCTCTCTACAACTCCCTGAAAGGTGGCTGTAGTCAGGTGGGGTTGATCTCTTTCTCCAAGCAGCACTGACAGAATGAGAAGACAGAGTCTTGAGCTGCGCCAAGGGAAATACAGGTTGGATATTAGGAAAAAGTGATCAAGTACTGGATTGTCTGCCCAGGGAGGTGGTGGAGTCTCCGTCCCTGGATGCACATAAGAAAAGACTGGATGTGGCACTCAGTGCCATGGCTTAGTTGAAGTGTTAGGGCGTAGATTGGACTCAATGATTTGAAGGTCTCTTCTAACCCAGTGATTCTTTCATTCTGTGAAAAGACCAGCAATAATTCTGTCTTGCCAGCGTTTCTTAAGAGTGTGTTGGTGTTCTTGAGGAAGGCTACACATTTGGGGAAACACCTTTGGAGGAAAGGGGCTTACTTCTTCAGGGAAGTGCTTCCCAAGGAGATCCCAGTGCCGTAGGTGCCAGTGTCCCCCTTTGGCTCCCTGTGGTCCTTTCAGTCCTTGAGGCCCGCTGCCCTTGGCACAGGGGCAGGGGAAGGGCGAAGGCTGTGAAGAGCAGGTTTGGCATCTGCCTGGAGCTGTGGAGACCAACTCAGGCAACTGCAGCAGGGTGTGTTACCCCCCTTTGAACGGAGGTGTGAGCAGGAGCATCTCTGTGCAGCTGCGAGCCCCAAAGCTCTCTTTGAGAGCTGTGAATTAAAAGGCCTTTACGCACACACTGTTCACATCTCACCTGCCTGCTGTGTTTCAGCTCTTGGCAATATGCAATTGCCTCTCGCTTGGAGGAAGCTGCTGTGGGCTAGGGCCAGCAAAGAGCTGGGCTGTGTGGGCCAGGCTACGTGCAGAGTCTTGGCTGATCCTGGTGTGTCCCCGGCCTCACCAAAGGCTGGGAAGGTTTTCCTCCTAAAGCATCCTGCTGATTGGCTCTTCCTGTGCACCTTGGAGAGGAGAAGGTCGGCATTTCTGGCATCTTGGCATTAGCAGGCCTTAAAATGAGGGCGTGTTGTGGAGCAAGCCCAGCTGAAATAGCCTGAGAGGAGCCAGCCCAGTTCTCCTTGCTCCTCTCTGCTGACACCAGATCTTTTGTCTGCTTTAGGGATGACCCTGGCTCTGTCAGGGGGTGCTGGGTGGACACGAGACAGCCGCTCCTGGCCCGCTGGGTCCCAGCAGTGCCCCTCAGCAGTCCTGCGTGCACACCAGGATGCTGGCCAAGAGAGGTCCTGGAAGCTGAGGCAGATGATTTTAAGCTTTTGCAGGTGCCTACAGGTCAAGGCCAACGGTGTTCCCTCAGGATATAGCTGTCCTGAGGATTCCCCCCACAGCTGTCTGATGTCATCCACTCCTTGTGGTTCCAGGTGCTTTCCTGTGGAATGTTCTGCCTCCTTCAAGAGTCAAGAGGGAGCTGGAAAAAGAGCTTGCCAGGCCACTCTCCATCCTTTCCCAGCACTGCTGCTCAAGTGCAGAAATCCAAGGTGAGTACCAATGTGCAAATGTAACAGCTGTGCACAGGGAGGGGTGGTGGGAAGGATGGTCCAGGGACCATAGACCTGGCAGCCTGAGCTTGCTACCAGGGAATCCCTTGGAGCAGATCCTCCTGAGTGCCATCCCACAAAGGACCCTTTGTGACATGTGGTGACATAGGAGCTGGTGGTGACACGGCCACACCACAGTGCTCAGAGCACGCGACGGGACAGGACGCGCCAGAGCTGTGCTGTGAGGAGTCCCTGCACAGCACACTCCTTCGTGCCTGACCCAGAGCTTTTCTGAGTCATTATTCCTGCAGGTGACCTCGAGGCCAGACCACAGGACTTGGTGACCTGCGGCCTTCCCAAGTCTGGTATTCTCCAGGTGCCCTGCAGAGGGATAGATCGTGGGACTTGGTGCCGAGGTTTCCGAGGCATCTCCCATTCCCGCAGCAGTTGCCCTCAAGACCACACTGAGGGATTTTCTGACCACAGTCGTTGACGAGGAGTGTCCCATCCTTGTGGAAGGAGCCCTCGAGACCAGAGTGCAGGACCTGCTGTCCTGTACTCTTACCAGGAGAGCAGTCTTGTCTTCCAGGCACGACTACGAGACTTGCTAACTCAGAGGTTTTCCAAGGCATCTCTCCTGCCAGTAGCCATCAATCCAGTCACTGACATGGAGCAGAGACCCCCGAGAGTGCCCAAGCTGGCCTGGGTGATAGAAGAGGAAGAAAACCCTGGATCTTCCCCAGCACAGGAGACTGAAGAGGTGGTACCGTTCCAGCCAGAACAGCAGGGTGAGCTGGGCTTCAGGGCTGCTGCCAGCATCCAGCTTGGCCCCATCCCATCCCATCCCATCCCATCCCATCCCATCCCATCCCATCCCATCCCATCCCATCCCATCCCATCCCATCCCATCCCATCCCATCCCATCCCATCCCCTGTGGACACACCCATGGACAGGACAGAAGAGGGGCCGGGCAGACAGCTCACAGTGGCCGTGCTCCATCCCCTGGGGCATCCCGGGGCTGTCCCTGCCTGGGGAATGCAGGCCTGGCTGTGTTCTCCAGCCTCTCCCGCAGCCCCTCAGCTCTGGCTCTGCTCGCTCTTTGCCAGGTGCAGCCGTGGAGCCGACACAAAAGCAGGAACCCACTGGTGGCCTCTTCCGCAGGACAGCACAGGTACCTGCAGCCATCCCCAGCTGGGCTGGGCCTGCTGTGACTGCTCAGCCAAGCGCCATGCTTGGAGCACTCCATGGAAAAGCCCTGGCTTCTTGCCCTTTGTTATCCTGCCAGACGTGCAAATTCACCACATGCATTTGGCAGGAAGAGACCAGTGTCATGGGCCTTGAGATTATTGAAAACGGTGACGTCTACACCACCGACACCAGTGCTGCCATGATGGATTTGCTTGTGGAGAAGGGTGTTTTCATTCCAGAGCAGGTAAGCAGCCTGTGGCCAGGGTTTAATTCCTCCATGAGTCATATGGCCTCTCAAGCCACTGGGGCCTGCTGGTCCCTGTAAGCCTTTGAGGCCATTCCAGTGTGGTGGGAAGGGAAACACTTCTCTGGGGAAGCTGGGGACAGCTTTCCAAGTCTCCCCACGCCTCCTTCAGGTGCCTGGCATGGTGAGGTACATCCACCAGTGGCTCATGACAAATGAGTCTGCTGACCACAGGATGGAGAACACTCTGCTGGATCTCACTGAGGCACAGCCCGCTGATGTGGTGATGACACTCCTGCGTGTGGGCCCATCGTGTGACAGGTATGGGGCCCACCAGCCCAGAGGGCTCAGGGCTCACCAGCCCATCACCCTGTACAACCTGTTCCAGGTGTCTGAGCAACAGAGAGTTCCAGGGCCCTCTGGCTGCTCTCTTTCCCAGCCCTAGCATGTCAGCCCCTGAGCCTGCTGCCATGCTCCCTCCCTGCCCCTCAGGGGCCTGTCCCCACAGGGCTGGGCTGCCTGGGTGCCACCAGCGAGGGGCAGTTGGCAGAGGCAGAGCTGGCAGGCAGTTCAGCTCCCTGCTGCTGGCCAGGCCACGGTTCTGTGTCTGAGACTGCCCTGAGACAGAGCTCTGACCCCACAGAGCTGCTATGGCCATGTGGAAGACGATCATGTCCTCGAGCAGGACTGTGGAGCCAGTGTTAGAGATACTCCTGGATGTGCTGGGGGACTGGCCAGAGCACAGCACATACACCTCGGATGGGGACAGAACGTGTGTCTTTGCCCTGGCTGTGAGTTTCTGGAAGTGGCCTTTGCTCACCCCAAGGCCGCCTCTCCAGCAGCTCTCCACCCTCCTTACCCCACTGCATCTCCCTGCCTCAGGCACTGCGCTGAATCCTGGCCTAGGGGCACCTTCAGGGGCATCAGGCCCGGTGCTCCCCCTGCATCTCCCCTGGCCTCTCCGTGCCACGCTCGGGCCCTGCCGCACCGACACCTGGGCACTGAGCGCTGTCTCGGGGTGCTTTGTCCTTTGCAGGCAACTCTGGTGATGTGGAAGATCCTCCAGGTGCCCTGCTGGCCAGATATACTGGTGATGTATTTCCCCTGTCTGTTTGTCCACCTGCTCTTCCAAGTGTTCTTCAGCACTCTGGATACACCAGAGGAGGTCGATGACTTCTGGAAGGGATGCCAGGAAGAACATGGCCTTGCCACCAGCCCCAACAGGTTCTCCATGCCAGTCCTTCTGTCCCTGCCTTGTCCACTGTCAAGGAGCCAGTGCTCCCAGTGTGACCTGAGCTTTGCTCTGCACACAGGTTTGCAGTGCAGACCCTGAAGTCTCTGCTCTGCTTTCTCCAGTGTGAGGATGTGGTGATGGCAATGGAGCGCAAGCGTGGCTGGGACACGCTGCTCTGTGTTGACACCCACCACTATGCCGTGGGTCTGTTGGCCAGGTGAGATTCCCTGCTCTCCACTGCCCCCAGCATTTGTGTTCTGTGCCCGGGGTGTGCCACACAATCCCTGTGGTCATGGGCCAGAGGGCCTTGTCACTGAGAGATGGCCAATCAGACTGCAAATGGCTGGGAGAGGAGGTGCTCAGGAGCAGCCACCTTCCAATGGCCCTGCTCCCCTTGTATCATGGTGGGGAAAGACCAGAGAGATTTACCCCCCAACTCAGGAACCTGGTTTCTTTTTCGGCCTGCTAGGGAGATGCGTCATGCTTCTATGTGGTTGTGTTCCAGTATTGCACTCCACCTACTCCAGGTGCTCACCATACAGGAAACATGCTGGGATCTGCCTGCCATGGCATTTCTTGTGGAGGTGAGCCTGATGGCCAGCGCTGCCTCACTGAGCTGCCTCCCAGCCCTCTGCCCTCTCATCACCACAGCTGCCTGGGACAGTGCCCGTGCCCCGTGCTGCTCTCTGGGCCCAGCCCTGTGCAGTTCTGGGCTCTTGCTGGCCGGGTCCCCTGTCATTACCCTGTGCCTTTCAGGTCCTCAGGTGCCTGGACCCCCGTGAATGTGGTGGCAGTGTTGTAAAGGTCACATCAAGGTACCTGCAGAGCGAGTGCAGGGAGAAGCGTTGCCTGGCACTCAGGGCCCTTCTTGAGCTCATTGATGATCCCTCCATGGTGAGAAGGGGGCAGTGGCTGAAGCTGCACTGGGGAAAGCAGCCCCTTGGGCTTCGGGTGCTGGGGCAGCTGCTCCCAGCTCTCCTGCCTCCCTGTTCAGCTGCCCAAGTGCTTCAGGACAGGCCTTTGGCCTCTGCGGCCTGAGGCAGCAGGGTGGCGTTTCACAGACTTGTGTTCTGCACAGGCCGAAAAAATGTTCAGCCTGACTGAAGGCCTCATGGACCTACTGTGGGACAAGGATGCAGAGATAGTTGGGATGACACTCATCACCATCAACTTTATATTCATGCACAAATATTTCCTGATACCAAGCTCCATTGCACTGCAGTTGGCTGAGGCGCTCTTGCCTTTCCTTGACGCGGTAAGGCTCTGTGCCCCAGGCCATGGCCCCTGCTTCTCAGAAGCTTGGTGCCCTATGGATTTTAAGGTGGGTGCTGGAATGGGCCTGGATCAGCCAAAGTTGAGGATTTTTTTTCCTTCCTTTCATACAGGATGATAGCCAGGTGCAGCTGCTCTCCATAAGGCTCTTCCAAGATATGCTGGAATATTTCATGGAAGAGAGAGAAAAGCTTTTGGAGAATCCAGTGCAGCAGAGTGTCCTCCCACTCTTCTTCCACTGCCATGATGAGAATCTGCATGTGGCACAGGTGAGGACTGGTGGGCTGCTGGTGTCTCCCTGGGAGGGGGCTCGGCTGCCTCCTGCCCTGGCACCTCCCAGGCTACAGCCTCCTCCCAGCCTTGGCACAGGGACACGGCTCCTGTGCCCTGAGCTGCGGTGCCATCTGCACATCTCTGCTGCTCTCCAGGCCTCTCGGGAAACCCTGCTTTGTGTGGTCAAATTCCTGAAGAACAGGGATCTCAAAAAGCTGGTGAAGGAGGAGAAACTCTGGAAGTTCGCCGAGTGCCTGGTAAGGAGGGCCTGGAAGCGCAGGCTCAGCCAGGAGAAGCCCCCTGAGCGCGGTGCTCACTGTGTGCGCTTGGCAGCTGTGGCCCTGCCCAGGGCTGCACGCAGGAGCTGCACGGGCTCTTCTCCAGGCTCCTGTGGGCCCGAGCCGGGTGCCGACGGAGCCCCGGCCCAGCGGCTGCTGGCCGCGCCTCAGGGCTGTGCGGGCAGGGGAGGCCGGGGCCGGCCAAAGCGGGGAGTGCCTGGCAAAGGGGCACAAAGCCCGGCCCGACCCTTCCCTCCCGCCTCTCTCTCCAGCTGGCAGACGACAGGAGCCGAGCGGCCGAGCACCTGCGCCAGGCCCTGCCGTACGTGCAGAGCCCACAGGAGCCCCTGCGAGAGGCGGCCATCAGGTTCATGGGTGAGCCCGGGCTCCCTCCCCACCCCGTCCCGCCGCAGCTCGGCCCCAGCCCCGCCTGCTGCCCCGGCAGCGGCATCCGGGCCCGGCTCCGTGGAGCCCCGGCTGCCCTCGGGGCTGCTGCCGCCCTGTGTCGCAGCCGTGCCCTTGAGCGTCAGGATGCGGTCAGGGCCCGGGCTGAGCCCTGCCGGGCCACGAGGGCGTGTGGCCACAGGGCTGGCAGCGCCGCTGGCAGGGAGCTGTGCCGCTGCGCAGAGGCATGACAGGCTATATGTACCCAGGGATCGCCGGACGGAGCTTTCGGAGGCAGCAGGAAGAGCTGCAGCTCATCTACAGAGGTGAGTGAGGGCAGCGGGCTGTCAGCCGGGGCTGGGGCTCGCAGGAGGAGCTGCAAGCCCTGGCCCGGCTGCGGAGGGCTCTGCTCCCTGTGCGGACGGGGGTCGGCGTGGGCAGAGCACACCGAGATTTCAGGGGCACGTGGGGGAATTGTGGCCAGCAGCTTCGGGCTGATCCCGGTGGTCCCTGCTCCCTCCTGGTCATGGCTGGAGCTGGCTGGGATAGCCCTGGCACGGGGGTCTCGTGGTGTTCCTGCAGATCAAGGATCTGGCCATGGCTCTGTTCCTTTCTCTTCCAGCCCTGGAGGACATGGCAGATGACACCAGCCTTGCCGTCGGAAGCCTGGCACTTCAAACTTCCTACATTCTTAGGGCAGTAGAGCAGCCTCGGATCTCCATGTTCCAGAGGCTGCAAGCTCAGCTCCGCCGGGCATGGAAGACGCGGCCTCGTCTGTCGAGCCTCGGCCGTCTGCGCTGCTGGAGCTCTGCAGAGAACTGATCTGGGAAGCTCTGTCTGCTGGGGCCACCTGAGCCAGCGAGAATTTTCTTTTTTGTCAAAATCGGTTTTTTTCTTTTTTATTGTTTTACTTTAGAAATATAGGATATGTTGGAATAGACAGACTCCCAGGAGCTTTCTTTTCCTGCCCAGGGTCTGCATGGCTACAGGGAAGAGGGGGAATAGGTGCTTGTGCTCAGCAAGCTGCGCAGCCATGTAGTGTTGAAGGGAGAATGGCCAGAAGCCCCTTGGCCTTTGGTGGTTGTGCTGAAGCCTTTGTGCTGGTGACAGAGCGGGTGGGCAGGGGCTGAAGCTTCAGGGATCCCTGCGAGACCGGTGCCTGGAGATGGCCACGGCCCCTGTCCCTGCCAGGAACCACAATCGGTGTCCTCCTGCCCAGGTGTTGCTGGCTGGATTACTGAGAGCTCCTGTGGTGTCTTTTGATCGGGTTCCTCTGGAGCTCCTGTGGGGCTGCAGTGCTGCTGCTGGGCAGGTTGGCCTGGCTGGGGGAGACCCTGAGGGGACAGGCACTGGGAGGCCATGAAGGGATGAGGGGCTGTGGAGGCCCGATGGGACCAGGCAGTGGGAGGGCACGAGGTGTACATGTGAGGGAGTGGGTGGCAGGAGGCTACAAGGTTACAGGAGTCACCTGAGGGACTGTGGTGGGGAGCCCTAAGGAAATGGGTGTCAGAGGCCATATGTAGCCCCTGGGCAGCTGCCTTGTTCCTGTAACCTGTCTGCTCTGGTGCTTTCCCAAGGTATTTCACTCAGCAGGCTCTTTAAGGGGCTCCCTATAACCGGGAGTGTCACCCTGATGCTGGCCTTTCTGAGCTGCGGGCCCAGTCTGAGTTGTGGCACTGGGCGTGTGCCCACCCTGTCCTGGGCACTGGAGTCCCCTCCGCCTCAGGCCATGAGCTCGACTGCCTGGGTGCTGAGTCTTGTTCCTGTTGTCATGACGGAGGCCAAGATCCTTGGCTTTAGGCACGACTGAGTGAGACGAGCAGAGCCTTCGAGCCCAAGGGAGAGCCCTGCAGAAAGGCCCTGTGGGCAAAGGGCTTTGCTGGCATTGCCAGGGCAGGCACACAGAGAGTGTGGTGAGCACCTTCAGGGTGCCACGGCTGGCTTGGGGCTGGGCGACCTCCCTGTGCGCAGGGCTGTCTCTCTGCTGTGCTGTCGTTGGCCTTTTGCTGTCGAGCTCCTCTGGCTGCCAGGAGACAAGAGCAGCCCTATAAGGAGAGTGCAAGCCCCTGTCTCCAAATCCTGAAGGGGGAAATGGAGCTGTCCCGGCCCGTGGCCAAGGCTGTAAGCAGAGCAGAGCATTTTCCCCACCCCTGACGGCTTTCTGCCTGCTGCTGGCCTTGGGCCAGCATGACCCGCTCTGCTGGGGCTGTGTCACTGCGGGGGTGGCTGCTGCCCCTGGGTTTGCTGATGGGACGTGAGGGTCACTGAGGAAAAGGTGGGTGTCCCAGGTGATGCTGAGGGGGCATTTGGTCGCTGAGAGGATATTAGGGTCCCAGAGGAGGCTGCAGGTGAAAGGAATGAGAGAGATTTGTCTTTACAAATAAACTGTGGGTAAAGCTAGAGAATGAGAGATGAAAGAAGCAATGGATGGAACCATCAATTCCATAGGAAAAGAAAAAGTGCGGGTCTACATTAGAAGGGGTCTGTATTAGTACCTGTATTAGCCAATGGGGTTAGAGAGAGGGAAATGCGGCCAGGAAATGAGGATAAAAAGGAGGCTGCATCCTCTAAAAATGTGAAACTCCCCAGGGGAATGTCCCATGGCCTGTCCCTTTATTCAGAGAAAGTAACAGGACTCCTCTGTCTCTGATTTGGACATAAACCTCTGGTGTTTGTGGATTAATTTTCCTGACACAAGTGCCTCATGCATCACTCAAGGGAGGCGGATTTTCCGTGTGTCACTGACGTGTCATGATGGTCTCTGAATGCCAGGCACCTGCATGCCACTGAGGTGACAGGGGCGTCACTGAGGGGGAAGTGGGTGGCGGGTGCCCTACATGCCACTGAGGTGACATGAGTGTCATAAGTACATCTTATATGATTGGTTTTCACAAATATTAAAATGAATGCTCTATGCAGAATGTTGGAAAGCTTTGCTGAATGAATATAGTTTCTTTTAGTTCTGCTATTAGCAAAACTTAGACATAATAGTGTGATAAATATATTTCTTGGACTGTAACATGTTGATATGAAAAGCTTTTTTTCATGTAACTAACTCAGAGATTGGTAAAAAGATAATCAGGAAATTCTTCACATTCTTGGATTATCCTTTCTGGATGAAGGCGGGCTGAGGAACAGCAGAACTCTAAGGAAAGGATCCTTTGATCTCCAATATCAGAGAGTGCACTGACAAGAAGGATCCACAAGGGGAAAAACAAAAAAAAAAAGAAGTAAAGATGTTGGTTTAGAGGTTGGGGGTGATTTTGATTTCTGCATGAAGGTCCATGAATATGCAACAGGTGGATGCATTTAAGAAAATGTTCTCTGAGTTAAGGTGTGCTCTTGGCAGAATGCCAAGCACTGGGCCCTTGTAACCTTTGGCTTTATTGTCTCTTATTGTCTTTTATTAAACTTGTTAAAATCTACCAGGAAACTGGACCTCGTTTTTCACAATCAGGAGCCAGCCCAGAGTTTCCCAGGCCCCTCTGCAGGTTTGGTCACATCCATTCTGATCTGGCTCCCACAGCTTTACCCGAGCCCCTTGCAGTGCCCAGTTCCCTAAGGCAGAAGGGGATCCCAGGATACCATGGAAATAGTTCTGATCTGTGCTTCCTTCTAGATTGGGAACCTGACTTGGATTATTTGGAATTGCTGGTGAATGGTGCTTTGAAGATCGTCTGAGATGCTGGAGGCAAGTTCTCAATGTGCCTTTCCTGATAGAATATGCAGTGTCACTGAGGCAAGAGCTCCCTCATGTGCCATTTCCCTTAAGATCACCTTGTGACAATTGATAGAAGATTCGTGTTAATCACAAAAGCATTGAGGTTTGCATAAAGCAGAATGCTAAGCTCTGAAGTGAAGCATGGACACTAGATAAAGGAAATTATATGATTAAATAATTCTGTTTAAAAACACCTTGTTATGTTATATTACGTTGTATTATGTTACATTACATTATGTTATATTATGTTATATTATGTTATGTTTTTCAAATAAGTTGTATCGGCTACCAGCTTGTGAAATCGAACTTCCCAAAAAGTCCTTCCTGCCTTTGTCTGATCAATGCTGCCTATCTCAAGGACCAGACTTCCAGAACTTCTCTGGTGGTTATCTACAAGGACCAGATGGCTGTCTGTGACTGATTATCACCCCAAGGCTTTGTGAATTTGTGTAAGGATGTTTATTTGACCACCACTGCTTACCTAGCAAAATTATGACAGCAAAAAAACCCCAAAAATTATTATTACAATGAGGAACCACAGTATAAGAAGGGACTGCAAACCAAGGTTCGGTGGAGCGTGGAGTGGGCGGTGACCCCTCGCATTCCCCAGCGCGCTGCTTGCTCTTTCTATATCAAATAAAGCAATCCAAAATTCTGCTGAGTATCGAGACTTTTGTCTCTCATTTATAACAACCTCAAGGTTGAAGCATAGTGAAATCGTTGCCCTGCTCGCTTTCTGAGCCCTGATGATCCCACAGGATTACTGTCAGTGGGAGGAAGGAGCATTTAGCTGTCAATCCTCTTCCCATGTGCAATGCCAGTGTCTCCTTCCATGTGCTCTGTGCAGCCAGGGAGAAGAGCAGAGAGGGAAGGGAAGGGCCCAGGGCTGTGCCCCGGGGCTGTGCCTTGCTGGGCTCCTTTGTTGGCCCCAGTCTTGGGGGTTGAATTTTCCCCTTTCTGTGGAATTTTTCCCGTTGTTATGCTAAGTATTTGGAGCTACACGCAGAAGGTCGGATAGCTAAGTTAACAGTTTCTCTCGAAGGGGGGACGAGAAGGGGCAGTAGCGGAAAAGGAGAGGTGGGGTAGGGGCTGTTCTCTGCTTCTCTCGCGGGTCTGGCTCGGAGAAGGACGGTCGCTAGAAACTCAGCTCTGCCACGCTGACGCCGGGAGCTGCCTTCCTTGGCTGTGCGATTTCGCAACCTCTCTGCTTGGACGCTGTCCCGCATCTCCTACTGATTGCAGCACATCCTTTTGAAGCATCAGGACTGACACTGCCCTGCGACCTGTGAGCAGCGTCTCCCCTCCGCTCTTCCCATCTGGGATACAGAGGCCGTTCACCGCAGCGCCCCTCCAGCCACGTGGGATCACCGCATCTCCTCCCTGCTCACCAGGGGCTGGCAGGCAGCACCAGAACTGTAACTGGACCTCAGAGGAAAGGTGTCCACAACCGAGAGAACTGTTTGCTGGGTTTTCTGCTCGGTTGTTGTAGATCTCGCAGTTATTGTTGTTGTGTTTTGTTTCCTTGGTTACATATATATATATATCAGTTAAGAACTGTTATTCCTACCCCCATATCTTCGCCTGAGAATCCTTTAATTTCAAAATCGTAGTAGAGTGATGGGGGGTTATACTCTCCTTATCAAAAAAAAAGAGGCCCCTGTCTCTTTTGGCAGATACCTGTCTTTCAAACCAAGACACCCAGGCAGCCTGAGGATTTCCTGTGGTGCTGGGAGTTGTTCTGTCCTGCCTTTCTTTGCCGATGAACCTGTTGGGGAAGGTGATCTGGCTTCCCAACCCTCGTTCAGGAATGAGTCTTTGGGAGATGGTGAGGCTAGGTCAAGGCGTTACCCCTGTGGCAGCTGCCAGCTCAGAGCCCAAACGTCGGCCAGCAGTGCAGAGATGACAGAAGCCTCTGTGGCTGTTGAATTACAGGTGTGTCTGCAGGGAGGATTTCTCCAACTCCTCTGCTGGTTGCTGCACACAAGCCCGGCTCCCATGGCAGGGGTGAGTTGTGTGTCCTTGCTGACCCCACAGGCTGAGCACTGCTTTTGTGGAATCCGTTTCTGGGAAATGGAATTTTGTTGCTCTAAGGTCCTCCAAGGGGAAGGAACAAAGCTTCAGAACACAAGAAACTTCATGATTTATCCAAACTCAGGCAGCAAAAGCTGAAGGAAATGCGGCAGGGAAGACAAGGTGGGTGCATTTCCCTCAGTCTTCTCCTGACACCCAGCAGCCAGGGGCTTTCTCTGCACATCTGGACACACTGTGCCTGGCACAGCAGGAAGTCTCACTGCCCTGCTGCTGCTGTCACACCCTGCTGGGCTGTTTCCCAGCCTGGCCTGGCTGCAGCTTCTCCCCAGCCTCTGCAGGAAGGCATTTGGCATCAGCTGCCAGGGAGCCCAAAGTGCCCCACGGGCTATGCACACCCTGAGATCCCTGCCATTTCCCGGTCTCAGGGTAGGTCAGGAGAGGTGCTGCTTTGGACAAGAGAGAGCCCTGTCATAGCCCCAAGAGCCTGGGCCTTTTCCTCATCCTTATCCATGTCTTTGGCAAGTATTGCCTCCTGACGAGGCCAATTCCCTGATATGTAATGGTTTCATCAGATGCAGCTCTACCTCTTCCTTTCTCAAGGAATGGACAGAGAGGCTCTGTGGAAGGAGGCATTTCCAGAAGGAAAGGAGGCAATGCCAGGCACGAGCACAGGCAGAGGAGGTAATTGCTGTGTCAGGCTCAGCCCTGGGCAGGGCTGTGTGGCAGCAGCTCTTCTCCCAGGGCCTGCCCTTGCGTGGCCTGGCAGCAGCCAAAGCTGGAAGCGCTTTGGCTTCGAGGCCTCTGGAGCTCGTTCCCAGCCCCTGGGATACGGGAGTGGTGCACCAAGGTCCCTCCTGCTGCAGCTGCTCCTGGAGCTGCCCTGAGTGCCCAGAGGCCCAAGGCACAGGAGCAGCCCCGAGTGGGAGCCCTGCTGAGAGCCCAGGGCTCCCGACTGGGCAGGGGCTGCACTGGGTCCTGACAGGGCCTGACTCTGTCCCCTTGGGCTGGGGGAGCTGTCACGGGGCTGGGAGGGTCAGGGTTAGGGTTAGGGTTAGGGTTAGGGTTAGGGTTAGGGTTAGGGTTAGGGTTAGGGTTAGGGTTAGGGTTAGGGTTGCTGCTAGTGGCTGCTGAGGGATGGGTTTGGCCGTGTCCCTGGAAGGACCAACTGCCCAAGCAGCTGCGCTGCCCCTGGGCTTTCCTCCCGGCCTTCTGGGCTTTGTTTTGTGGCACTGCCTGTGCCATGGGATGCCAAGGTGCCTGCAGGACCCAGCGTGGGGGAAACAGAGAACGTCGTGGCCTTATCCAGCGAGCTGCCAGCTGAGCAGTGGAGCACAGCACAGGCTCACTGTCCCCATTGCTCCCACACATGCAGCTAGCACCTCAACACGTCTTCCTGATTCCCAGAAGGACATTGGGAAGGGTTTCTGTCAGGGAACACGCTGTTAGGTAGAGATAATGACAGGCCTCTTTGTTTTGGAGCTTGTCTTCATTTTGTGTGTCAGAATCTGGTATTGCTGGAAGAGAAAACAGTGAGTGTTTTGTTGCTCTCCCCCTCACACAGCTTCATTTGATGGCTGCTTGTAGAAAGGAAACATTCCTAGGGAGGCTGCTGTGGAGTTGTGGATGGTCAGTGGTTGTCCGTATAATTCTGCTGAGGGTTCTGCTGCAGCCTAGTGCTTTAATTGGCCTCTTAATTGCTGGGCCTTGTCCGGGGGAGCCTACTGGGGCTGCAGCCAGTGCTGGCTCCCACTGAGGCTGCGTGGCCAAGAGCAGCCCCAGGAGCAGCGGGCAGAGACAAAGCAAGGTGGGGAGGAGAAAGAGCAGGGTCCAGGTTGCCCTTGGAAGGCAGATGCACTCTGGGGCCCGCTCCTGGCCAGGGACCCTGCCCAGAGCCATGCCTTGCTCGCCGGGGCCCTGAGGGGCAGCTGTGCAGCTGGGCCAAGGTGTGCCAGCAGCTCCAGCCGTGCTGGGGAGCCTCGCCAGCTCTGGGCTCTGCTGTGCAGGAGGTTCCCTGTGTGCCAGTGGCAGCTGGGGCCTCAGACACTCCTCTCTCCACAGGAGCACTTCTCCCCCTTCTCAAGACCGGCCAACGACTTCAGTCTGGACAGACTGGATCTGTCATCTTGCATCTCCATGCACGTGTTCGTTTTCCATACCACAATTGCAATACCAGCTAAATGCTGTGTACAAGCTGCCACCAGCATGCTGAACAGGTCCCTCTGTCCCCAAAGGGACTGGCCCCACTCTCCAACCAGGGCAGGAAGTGGGGCCTTCCAGCCAAGACAGTGCTTGAGTCCAGCATCACCTTTGGGCTTCAGCTCTGGGGTCTGAGCGGTACCAGCAGCACTGGTGGAGCTCCTTGTCTGGCACAGCCAGGGCTGGGCAGGCAGCAGCTGGGCATGGGGCTCCTGATACATACAGACACCTCATGTTATCTTTGTTTTTCATTTTGAAACATTTAGGAATGTTTTTCATTTCCAGCAATTAAAAAGAGTTTTCATAGAACGTAAATCTGAAATGTTTATTTCCCTTTCCCCCAACAGTCCTGTATTTGTCAAAGTAGTTTTACAGTTATGGAAACTGCGATAATTAATAAAAGTTTTGTGTTAATCACAAAAGTATTGGGGTTTGTATAAACCAGAATACTAAGCTCTGAAGTGAAGCATGGACACTAGATAAAGGAAATTATACGATTAAATGATTCTGTTTTAAATCACCATGTTATGTTATGTTATGTTATGTTATGTTATGTTATGTTATGTTATGTTATGTTATGTTTTCCAAGTAAGTTGAATCTACTACCAGCTTACAATAACAGACTTCCTGATAGTCTTTCCTGCCTCTGTTTGATCAATGCTGCCTATCTCAAGGACCAGACTTCCAGAACTTCGCTGGTGGTTATCTACAAGGACCAGATGATTATCTGTGAAACTGACTATCGCCAGAGACTTTGTGAATTTCTATAAGGATGTTTATTCGACCACCACTGTTTACCTGGCAAAATTATGACAGCTAAAAACCAAAAATTATTGATTACGGAGAGATACCACAGCATAAGAAAAGGCTGCAGGCCGGGGTTCGGTGGAGCATGGAGTGGGCAGTGACCCCTCACGTTCTCCAGGGCTGCATTGCTCGACCTATATCAAATAAAGCAATCTAAATTTTGCTGAATATTGAGACTTTTTTCTCATTTATAACAAAACCTAGAATCTTTGGACTCTTCTGCAATAAATAATAAAATTGCATAATTCTTAATGTTTACTCTTGCACAGGCTGGGCAAGGCCGGCACAGCCCAGAGGAATTATCCCGAACAGGCTCAGGGCACTTGGGTACTGAGCACTCCTGCTGGGATCCCTCCATGGGAGACACCGCCCAAAAGCTGGGAGGGGCTGCAAGGGGTAACCATGGTGGGGAAAGGGCAGAGGGGGAGAGCAAGGCTCCAGTGTGTCCTGAGAGGGCCTGACTCTGTCCCCTTGGGCTGGGGGAGCTGTCACGGGGCTGGGAGGGTCAGGGCTGGCAGTGGCTGATCAGGGATGGGTTTGGCTGGGTCCATGGAAGGAGTGACTGCCTAAGCAGTTGTGCTCCCCCCGGGCTCTCCTGCTGGCCTTCCGGGCTTTGTTGGGTGGCACAGCCTGTGCCAAGGGGTGCCAAGGTGCCTGCAGGTGCCAGCTGTGGTGGAAACAGAGAACGTCCTGGCTGTATCCACCAAGCTTCCAGCTCATCAGTGGAGCACAGCAAGGACTCATGCTCCCCACTGATGCTGGAGTCATGCACAGTGAGATAGGAACACATGCTCTAAATCCAATTTGATGGATGTTGACAACTCTCCCATGTTGTCATCACAACACAGCAGATGCCAGAGGAAGTTGATAACTTCTGGAGGGTGTGCTGGTAGGATCACCACCTTCCCAGCAAGCCCAACAGGTTCCGGCCCTCCTGTCCTTCCCATGCCCTCGTGACCAGCGCCAGTGCTCCCAGTGTGACCTGGGCTTTGCTCTGCACACAGGTTTGCAGTGCAGACCATGAAGGCTCTGCTCTTCTGTCTGCAGTATGACCCTGAGGTGATGGCCATGGAGCGCAAGCGTGGCTGGGACACGCTGCTCTCTGCTGACACCCAGCACTATGCCGTGGCTCTGCTGGACAGATGAGACCCCCCCATTTCCCCTCTGCCCCCAACATTTGTGCTCAATGCCCGGGGTGCCCCACACAGTCCCTGTGGTCATGGGCCAGAGGGCCTTGTCACCGATGGATGGCCAAGCAGACAGGAAAAGGCTGGGAGAGGAGGTGTCCAGAAGGAACTGCCTCCCAAAGTGCCCACATGACCTCCAGGGATGATGGGGAAAGACTGGATCTCAGTGAGTCAGTGCTGGGAGTGTTTTGCTTGCCCACCTCAGTGCCTTGGTGCCTTTTCCCCCCCACCAGGGAGATGCGCCATATCTCCCTCTCCTTCTGATCTGGGATTTCCCCACCACCTGCTTAGGTGGCTCAGTAAGGAAGAGCCACACTGGGATCTGCCCTTCCTGGCATTCCTTGTGGAGGTGAGCCTGATGGCCAGCGCTGCCTCTCTGAGCTCCCTCCCAGCTCTCTGTCCTCTCGTCGCCACAGCTGCCTGGGACACTGCCCGTGCCCTGTGCTGCTCTCTGAGCCCAGCCCTGTGTGGTTCTGGGGTCCTGCCGACTGGATCCCCTTTCACTACCCTGTGCCTTTCAGGTGCTGAACTGCTTGGATTTCACTAAATGTGGTGACAGCATCCTTGAGATCATGTCAAGGCACCTGCAGAACAAGTGCAGGGAGAGACGTCGTCTGGCGCTCAGAGGCCTTGTGGTGCTCAGCAAGGATCCCTCGATGGTGAGAAGGGGGCAGGGCTGAAGCTGTACTGGGGAAAGCTGCCCCTTGGGCTGCCTGGGCTTCAGGAGCTGCAGCAGATGCTCCCAGCTCTCCTGCCTCATCTCCCTGAGTTCTTCGGGACAGACCTTTGGCCTCTGGGCCCTGCAGCAGCAGGGTGAGGTTGCAGTGCCAGCGCGGTGTTGGTGCTGCAGCCGCTCATGGCTTCACAGCACAGCACAGCCTTGTGTTCCACACAGGCCAGAAAAATGTGCAGCCTGTCTCCAAGTCTTTTGGAGCTGCTGGGTGATGCAGATGGAGAGGTGATTGGCATGACCGTCCATGTATTCACTAATGTGCTCCAGGACAAAGACATCCTGATATCCAGCACCACACCCCCAAGCTGGCCGAGGCACTCCTGGAGCTCTTTGACCACGTAAGGTTCTGCGTCCCGAGCCACAGGCATTGGGTGCTTCCCAGAAATTTGTGCCCTCTGCGTTTTAAGGCCTTTGCCTTGGTGGGCCTGGAGTAGTAGGTGCTTAAGTTTTTCTCTTTCCTCTAGCACAACAGCCAAGTGCAGCTGCTCTCCATTCACCTCTTCTGTAAAGTGATGGAATTGGTAGTGGATGAGGGGAAAAAGTGCCTGAAGACAATTGTTCACAAGAGCCTGTACCCACTTCTAATCTACTGCCATGATGAGAACCAGCACCTGGCAAAGGTGAGGATTTGAGTGATGCTGGTGGATCACTGGGAGGGGCTCACCTGCCTCCTGCCCTGGCACCTCCAAGGCTGCAGCCTCCTCCCAGCCTCGGCACAGGGACGCAGGTCCTGTGCCCTGAACTGCGGTGCCATCTGCACATCTCTGCTACTCTCCAGGCCTCTCGGGAAACGCTGCATTGTTCAGCAAGATTCCTGAAGAGGAGGGATATTGAACAGATGCTGCAGGTGGATAAGACGTGGAGATTTGGCGAGTGCCTGGTAAGGAGGGCCTGGAAGCACCAGGCTCAGCCTGGAGAAGCCCCCTGAGCGCGGTGCTCACTGTGTGCTCTTGGCAGCTGTGGCCCTGCCCAGGGCTGCACGCAGGAGCCGCACGGGCTCTTCTCCAGGCCTGGCGCCGTGGAGCCCCGGCTGCCCTCGGGGCTGCTGCCGCCCTGTCGCAGCCGTGCCCTTGGGGGTCAGGATGCGGCAAGGGCCCGGGCTGAGCCCTGCCGGGCCACGAGGGCGTGTGGCCACAGGGCTGGCAGCGCTGCTGGCAGGGAGCTGTGCCGCTGGGCAGGGCCATGACAGGCTCTGTCTTCCCAGAGCTTGCTGGGGGACTCATGAGGGGGAAGATGGAAGAGCTCCAGGTGCTCAATGAAGGTGAGTGAGGGCAGTGGGCTGCCAGTGGGGGCTGGTAGGGGAGCTGCAATCCCTGTCCCGGCAGTGGAGAGTTCTGCTCCTTGTGTGGACAAAGGGTGGCATGGGCAGAGCACAGCGAGATTTCAGGAGCACGTGGGGGATTCGTGGCCAGTAGTGTATAGATATATGTATATATAACTATATATAAAAGTTTATATATAAGTATAGAGAAAAGAAGAATAATATAAAGAAGAAGAAGAGGGGAAGGAGTGGAAGAAATTGATTTAGCATTACAAAATAATTATAATAAAAATGTTAAATTTATGATTATATGAATGGTTTTATAAATATTTTGAAGTTAAATTATGCATCCACACATCTTCTAGAATCACAGCATAGTTTGGATTGGGAAGGACATCAAAAATCCTCTCCTGGACAATGAGGCTGAAACCAGCCCAGCCAAGCCTTCTTTAACCTGACTGCAGCATTGGCCTGGCACATGAGCGGCCTAACAGCACCTGAGGTACCGTCAAGGTGACACCATTGATCAATTGCCTCTGGTCTAGGGACAAGGACACAAGACTGAGGCAGGAGAATGTATCCAAAGAAAGCCAAAGCCAGCAGCTCTCCTGAAAATCAGCATGGGCCAGGCTGGGACTGGGCGAGGTCATGGCCCACAGGCTTATCTGCTGAGGCCACCTTTGCACACACTGCCCACAGCCAGCCAGGGAGGAGGAGAGTTCTGGGGCTGTGGGGAACCTCTGCTCACAAGCAGTGAACACCCATCCTCCCTCACACAAACTGGCTCAGCTGAAAAATCCCCAGCCCGGGAAGGCCACATCCATGGCACATTCCCATGAAGGACACCTGAGGAGGTGCCAGAATCCATCCAACGGCCCCAAAGCCCTGCCCAGACTCACTGCTGAGGCCTTGCAGCAGAACACAATACATACACCCTACCAAATACCACAAAATTCACAATGAAGAACAGAATTCCAGATATCAGGAATGAATTATCCGCCAGCCCTCCATGCATTTTCCCATGGAATCATGGCATTCTGGGAGTCGGCACTTTAGAATCTCCCATACACCCGCCCAAATACCCACGAAATTCACAAGGAATAACAGAATTCCAGATATCAGGAATCTATTATCTGCCAGCTCTCCACACAATTTCCAATGGAATCATGACATTCCTGGTGCAGGGAATCTTGACTCCTCCAGTTATCCTCCCAAATCGCCATAGAAAAATGGCATTCTGGGTTTGGGGAATTAACAAACCCCCATACACCCAGCCAAAATCCAACCACATTCCCAAAGAAGAGCAACTGTCCAGATGTCTGCAATTTGGAAAATTCCAGTTGGCAACCCAAATTCTGATAGAACAACAGCAAAATTCCAAGTGTCAGAAATTGAGAATCCTCCAGCTCCCCAAAAAAATTCCCATGGAATCATGGGATTCCAGGTGTGAGCAATTGAGAATGCCCCATACAGCCTCCCAGATTCCCACCACATTCCCATGGAATAACAACATTCCAGATTTCACGAACTGAGAATCATCTTCTTCCCCTCCCAAATTCCCATGGAAACATGGCATTCGGTTTTTCCGCAATTTGGAACGCCCCAGAAGCTGTCCCAAAATCCCACCAAATTCCCATGCAATAGCGACATTCCAAGTATCAGAAATTTAGGATACCCCATTTCCGCATCCAAATTCCCATAGAATAACGGCCTTCCGGCTATCAGGAATTTTGAATCGTCCATAAGGTCTCCCATATTCCCTTGGAATAACGCATACCCAAGCATGAGGAATTGAGTTTCATCTAGTTCCGTACCCAAATTCCCATGGAATAACAGCATTCTGGGAGCTGAGTACTTGGAAGCTGCCTGTTTCCCTCCCAAATGTTTAGGGAATAACAGCATTCCGGGCATTGGGAATGTAGAATCCTCATGTTGCCCTTGCAAATTCCCATGAAATAACCATTTTAGTGTGCTGGGAATTTCGAATGCTCCAGTTCCTCGCCCAAATCCCAATCAACCTGTAACGAAATCATGACACTATTTGTGTGCCAAGTTTAGAATCCTCCACTTCCCCTTCCAAATTCCCAACAAAACGATGGAAAAAGAGCAGTTCACTCATTGCTAATTTCAACTCCTCCTCTTCCTCTCCCAAATTTCCACCAAACTCGAATGGAAGAACGGCATTTTGTGTGTGCCAAATTTAGAATCCTCCACTTCCCCTTCCAAATTCCCATAGAATAGCTGCATTCCGGGCATGGGGATTTTCAAAACATCCATATGCCCACTTAAATTCCCACGACAACCTCGGAAAAACAGCATTCATGGTGTTGGGAATATGGTATCCACCACTTCCACTATCCAATTCCCAGCAAAAGCATGCAATTACAGAACTCTGGGAATTAGGAGTTTGGAATCCTCCAGTTCCACTCCCAAATTCCAGTAGAATAACAGCCTTGCAGGCATGGGGATATTGGAATCCTCGAGTTCCCTTCCAAAAAGCCCATGGAATAACGACATTCTGGGTATTGAGAATTGACAATTTGCCCATTTCCCTCCCAGATCCCTAGGGAATAAGACACTTCCGGGTGTCACGTATTTCGAATCCTTCAAATCCGCACCATAACAGCCATGGAATAACAGAATTCCAGGTGTCAGGAATTGAGCATCCTCCACTTCCCCTTCGAATTTCCCATGGAATCATGGCATTCTGGGTGTTGGCACTTTAGAATCTCCCATACACCCTCCCAAATACCCCAAAATTCACAAGGAATAACAGAATTCCAGGTATAAGGTATGGATTATCTGCCAGCTCCCCACGCAATTTCCCTTGGAATCATGGCATTCATGGTGCAGGGAATCTTGACTCCTCCAGTTATCCTCCCAAATCCCCATAGAAATATGGCATTCTGGGTGTTCCGAATTAAAAATCCACTATAAACACACCCCATATCCCACCAGATTCCCAAAGAAAAGCAACTTTCCAGATGTCTGCAATCTGGAATATACCAGTTCCCCACTCAAATTCCCATGGAATAACATCATACCAAGTGTCAGGAATTGGGAATCATCCAGCTCCCTGAAAAAAATTCCCATGGAATCATGGGATTCCAGGTGTGAGCAATTGAGAATGCCCCGTACAGCCTCCCAGATTCCCACCACATTCCCATGGAATAACAACATTCCAGATTTCACGAACTGAGAATCATCCTCTTCCCCTCCCAAATTCCCATGGAAACATGGCATTCTGCTACTTTCTAATTTGGAAACCCCCCAAAACCTGTCCCAAAATCTCACCAAATTCCCATGCAATAGCGACATTCCAAGTGTCAGGAATTTAGGATACCCCATTTCCGCATCCAAATTCCCATAGAATAGCAGCCTTCCGGCTATCAGGAATTTCAAATCGTCCATAGGGTCTCCCATATTCCCATGGAATAACGCATACCCAAGCATGGGGAATTGAGTTTCATCTAGTTCCATACCCCAATTCCCATGGAATAACAGCATTCTGGGAGCTGAGTATTTGGAATCTGCCTGTTTCCCTCCCAAATGTTTAGGGAATAATGGCCTTCCGGGCTTTGGGAATGTTGAATCTGCATGTTCCCTTGCAAATTCCGATGAAATAACCATTTTAGTGTGTTGGGAATTTCCAATGCTCCACTTCCTCGCCCAAATTCCAATCAACCTCTAACGAAATAATGACATTATATGTGTGCGAAATTTAGAATCCTCCACTACCCCTTCCAAATTCCCAACAAAACCATGGAATAAGAGCAGTTCACTCATTGCTAATTTCAACTCCTCCTCTTCCTCTCCCAAATTTCCACCAAACTCGAATGGAAGATCGGCATTTTGTGTGTGCGAAATTTAGAATCCTTCACTTCCCCTTCCAAATTCCCATAGAATAGCTGCATTCCGGGCATGGGGATTTTCAAAACATCCATATGCCCACTTAAATTCCCACGACAACCTCGGAAAAACAGCATTCATGGTGTTGGGAATATGGTATCCGCCATTTGCACTATCCAATTCCCAGCAAAACCATGCAATTACAGCACTCTGGGCATTGGGAATTTGGAATCCTCCTGTTCCACTCCCAAATTCCAATAGAATAACAGCCTTGCAGGCATGGGGATATTGGAATCCTCGAGTTCCCTTCCAAAAAGCCCATGGAATAACGACATTCTGGGTATTGAGAATTGAGAATTTGCCCATTTCCCTCCCAGATCCCTAGGGAATAAAACAATTCCGGGTGTTACGTATTTCGAATCCTTCAAATCCGCACCATAACTGCCATGGAATAACAGAATTCCAGGTGTCAGGAATTGAGCATCCTCCACTTCCCCTTCGAATTTCCCATGGAATCATGGCATTCTGGGTGTTGGCACTTTAGAATCTCCCATACACCCTCCCAAATACCCCAAAATTCACAAGGAATAACAGAATTCCAGGCATAAATATGGATTATCCGCCAGCTCCCCACGCAATTTCCCAAGGAATCATGGCATTCCTGGTGCAGGGAATCTTGACTCCTCCAGTTATCCTCCCAAATCGCCATAGAAAAATGGCATTCTGCGTGTTGGGAATTAACAATCCCCCAGAAACCCACCCAAAATCCCACCACATTCCCAAAGAAAAGCAACTTTCCAGATGTCTGCAATTTGGAATATTCCAGTTCCCCTCTCAAATTCCGATGGAACAACAGCATCCCAAGTGTCAGGAAGTGGGAATCCTCCAGCTCCCTGAAAAAATTCCCATGGAATCATGGGATTCCAGGTGTGAGGAATTGAGAATGCCCCGTACAGCCTCCCAGATTCCCACCACATTCCCATGGAATAACAACATTCCAGATTTCACGAACTGAGAATCATCCTCTTCCCCTCCCAAATTCCCATGGAAACATGGCATTCTGTTTTTCCGCAATTTAGAACCCCCCAGAAGCTGTCCCAAAATCCCACCAAATTCCCATGCAATAGCGACATTCTAAGTGTCAGGAATTTAGGATACCCCATTTCCGCATCCAAATTCCCATAGAATAATGGCCTTCCGGCTATCAGGAATTTCAAATCGTCCATACGGTCTCCCATATTCCCATGGAATAACGCATACCCAAGCATGGGGAATTGAGTTTCATCTAGTTCCATACCCCAATTCCCATGGAATAACAGCATTCTGGGAGCTGAGTATTTGGAATCTGCCTGTTTCCCTCCCAAATGTTTAGGGAATAACGGTATTCCGGGCATTGGGAACGTAGAATCCTCATGTTGCCCTTGCAAATTCCCATGAAATAACCAATTTAATGTGTTGGGAATTTCGAATGCTCCAGTTCCTCGCCCAAATCCCAATCAACCTGTAACGAAATCATGACACTATGTGTGTTGAGAATTTAGAATCCTCCACTTCCCCTTCCAAATTCCCATAGAATAGCTGCATTCCTGGTATGGGGATTTTCAAAACATCCATATGCCCACTTAAATTCCCACGACAACCTCGGAAAAACAGCATTCATGGTGTTGGGAATATGGTATCCGCCAATTTGCAGTATCCAATTCCCAGCAAAACCATGCAATTACAGCACTCTGGGCATAGGGAATTTGGAATCCTCCGGTTCCACTCCCAAATTCCAGTAGAATAACAGCCTTGCAGGCATGGGGATATTGGAATCCTCGAGTTCCCTTCCAAAAAGCCCATGGAATAATGACATTCTGGGTATTGAGAATTGAGAATTTGCCCATTTCCCTCCCAGATCCCTAGGGAATAAGACAATTCCGGGTGTCAGGCATTTGGAATACTTCAGCTCCGCACCATAACTGCCATGGAATAACAGAATTCCAGGTGTCAGGAATTGAGCATCCTCCACTTCCCCTTCGAATTTCCCATGGAATCATGGCATTCTGGGTGTTGGCACTTTGGAATCTCCCATACACCCTCCCAAATAACCACGAAATTCACAAGGAATAACAGAATTCCAGATATCAGGAATGTATTATCTGCCAGCTCTCCACGCAATTTCCCAAGGAATCATGGCATTCCTGGTGCAGGGAATCTTGACTCCTCCAGTTATCCTCCCAAATCGCCATAGAAAAATGGCATTCTGCGTGTTGGGAATTAACAATCCCCCAGAAACCCACCCCAAATCCCACCACATTCCCAAAGAAAAGCAACTGTCCAGATGTCTGCAATTTGAAATATTCCAGTTCCCCTCTCAAATTCCGATGGAACAACAGCATCCCAAGTGTCAGGAATTGGGAATCCTCCAGCTCCTTGAAAAAAATTCCCATGGAATCATGGGATTCCAGGTGTGAGCAATTGAGAATGCCCCGTACAGCCTCCCAGATTCCCACCACATTCCCATGGAATAACAACATTCCAGATTTCACGAACTGAGAATCATCCTCTTCCCCTCCCAAATTCCCATGGAAACATGGCATTCTGTTTTTCCACAATTTGGAACCCCCCAGAAGCTGTCCCAAAATCCCACCAAATTCCCATGCAATAGCGGCATTCCAAGTGTCAGGACTTTAGGATACCCCATTTCCGCATCCAAATTCCCATAGAATAGCAGCCTTCCGGCTATCAGGAATTTTGAATCGTCCATACGGTCTCCCATATTCCCATGGAATAACGCATACCCTAGCTTGGGGAATTGAGTTTCATCTAGTTCCATACCCCAATTCCCATGGAATAACAGCATTCTGGGAGCTGAGTACTTGGAAGCTGCCTGTTTCCCTCCCAAATGTTTAGGGAATAACGGCATTCCAGGCATTGGGAACGTTGAATCCTCATGTTCCCCTTGCAAATTCCCATGAAATAACCATTTTAGTGTGTTGGGAATTTCCAATGCTCCAGTTCCTCGCCCAAATTCCAATCAACCTGTAACGAAATCATGACACTATGTGTGTTGAGAATTTAAAATCCTCCACTTCCCCTTCCAAATTCCCAACAAAACCATAAAATAAGAGCAGTTCACTCATTGCTAATTTCAACTCCTCCTCTTCCTCTCCCAAATTTCCACCAAACTCGAATGGAAGAACGGCATTTTGTGTGTGCGAAATTTAGAATCCTCCACTTCCCCTTCCAAATTCCCATAGAATAGCTGCATTCCGGGTATGGGGATTTTCAAAACATCCATATGCCCACTTAAATTCCCACGACAACCTCGGAAAAACAGCATTCATGGTGTTGGGAATATGGTATCCGCCAATTTGCAGTATCCAATTCCCAGCAAAACCATGCAATTACAGCACTCTGGGCATTGGGAATTTGGAATCCTCCGGTTCCACTCCCAAATTCCAGTAGAATAACAGCCTTGCAGGCATGGGGATATTGGAATCCTCGAGTTCCCTTCCAAAAAGCCCATGGAATAATGACATTCTGGGTATTGAGAATTGAGAATTTGCCCATTTCCCTCCCAGATCCCTAGGGAATAAGACAATTCCGGGTGTCAGGCATTTGGAATACTTCAGCTCCGCACCATAACTGCCATGGAATAACAGAATTCCAGGTGTCAGGAATTGAGCATCCTCCACTTCCCCTTCGAATTTCCCATGGAATCATGGCATTCTGGGTGTTGGCACTTTGGAATCTCCCATACACCCTCCCAAATAACCACGAAATTCACAAGGAATAACAGAATTCCAGATATCAGGAATGTATTATCTGCCAGCTCTCCACGCAATTTCCCAAGGAATCATGGCATTCCTGGTGCAGGGAATCTTGACTCCTCGAGTTATCCTCCCAAATCGCCATAGAAAAATGGCATTCTGCGTGTTGGGAATTAACAATCCCCCAGAAACCCACCCCAAATCCCACCACATTCCCAAAGAAAAGCAACTTTCCAGATGTCTGCAATTTGGAATATTCAAGTTCCCCACTCAAATTCCCATGGAACAACAGCATCCCAAGTGTCAGGAATTGGGAATCCTCCAGCTCCTTGAAAAAAATTCCCATGGAATCATGGGATTCCAGGTGTGAGCAATTGAGAATGCCCCGTACAGCCTCCCAGATTCCCACCACATTCCCATGGAATAACAACATTCCAGATTTCACGAACTGAGAATCATCCTCTTCCCCTCCCAAATTCCCATGGAAACATTGCATTCGGTTTTTCTGCAATTTGGAACCCTCCATAACCTTTCCCAAAATCCCACCAAATTCCCATGCAATAGCGACATTCCAAGTGTCAGGAATTTAGGATACCCCATTTCCGCATCCAAATTCCCATAGAATAATGGCCTTCCGGCTATCAGGAATTTCGAATCGTCCATACAGTCTCCCATATTCCCATGGAATAACGCATACCCAAGCATGGGGAATTGAGTTTTCCATACCCCAATTCCCATGGAATAACAGCATTCTGGGAGCTGAGTATTTGGAATCTGCCTGTTTCCCTCCCAAATGTTTAGGGAATAATGGCATTCTGGGTATTGGGAACCTAGAATCTGCATGTTCCCCTTGCAAATTCCCATGAAATAACCATTTTAGTGTGTTGGGAATTTCAAATGCTCCACTTCCCCCTACATATTGCCATAGAATAGCTGCATTCCGGGTTTGGGGATCTCCAAAACATCTATATGCCTTCTTAAATTCCCAAGAAAAGGTCAGGAAAACAGCATTCATGGTGTTGGGAATATGGTATCCGTCTCTTGCACTACCCAATTCCCAGGAAAACCATTGGATTACAGCACTCTGGGAATTGGGAATTTGAAATCCTCCAGTTCCACTCCCAAATTCCAATAGAATACCTGTCTTGCAGGCATGGAGATATTGGAATCCTCTAGTTCCCTTCCAAAAAGCCCATGGAATAACAACAGTCTGGGCATGGAGAATTGAGAATTTGCTCATTACCTTCCCCAATTTCTAGGGAATAAGGCAATTCCCGGTGTCAGGCATTTGGAATCCTTCAAATCCGCGCCATAACCAGTATGGAATAACAGAATTCCAGGTGTCAGGAATTGAGCATCCTCCAGTTCCCCTCGAATTTCCATTGGAATCATGGCATACCGGGTGGTGGGAATCTTGACTCCTCCACTTACCCTCCCAAATCCCCATGGAATAATGGCATTCTGGGTGTTCGGAATTTACAATCCCCCATTAAACGTCCTAAAATCTCACCAAAATCACAAGGAAGAGATACTTTTCAGATATCAGGAATTTGGAATATTCCAGTTCCCCAAGCGTTTGCCCCCAGAATTATCGCCTTCCGGTTATCAGAAATTTCAAATTTTCCATGTTCCCTCTCATATTCCCATGGAATAAGACATTACCAGGCATGGGGTATTTAAAATCTTCTAGTTCCTCACCAAATTCTCATGGAATAACAGGATTCTGGGCACTGGGAATTTGGTATTTGCCAATTTCCCTCCAAAATTCCCAAGGAATAGCAGCATTCCAGGTATTGGGAATCTAGAATCGTCATGTTCCCCTTCCAAATTCCCTTGGAATAAGCATTTCAGAGTATTGTGAATTTCAAATACTCCAGTTCACCTCCCAAATTCCCAAGGAATAACAGCCTTCCAGGCATGGGGAATTTCGAACTGCCCATATGCCCTCCCAAATTCCCATGGATTAAAACAGTCCCAGGCATGGGGAATTTATAATCGTCTACTTCCTTACCCAAATTCCCCGTGGAACAATGATATTCTGGGCATTGGATATTTAGAATTTGGCAGTTCTCCTCCCAAATTCCCATGTATTAATGGCATTCTGGGTTTCAGGAACTTAGAATCCCCCGTACAACCTCCCAAATTCCCACCAAATTCCCATGAAATAGCAGCATTCCCGGTGACAGGAAATTCGAATTCTTCACCAATTTCCCCATCGAATTTGCTTTGGTATAATGGCAATACCGGAGTAGGGAACTTTGCAACCTCCAATTCCCCTTACTAATACCAATGGAATAACAGCATTCCAGGCATTGAGAATTTAGAATCGTCCTGCTTCCCTCCAACATTCCCACTAAAACGATTGAATTACAGCATTCCAGGCAATGGGAATTTAGAATCCTCCGGCTCTCCTCCCAAATGACCATGGAATAACCACATTTGGTGTGTTGGGAATTTGGGATCCTCCACTTCCTCTTCCAAATTCCTACAAAAAACATGGAATAATGGCATTCCAGGTGTCAGGAATTTCTATATGCCCTGTCAAATTACCATGGAAGAACAGCTTCCCAACCATGGCGAATCTTGAATCCTCCACTTCCCCCCACCAAATTCCCATGGAATAATGGCTTTCCGGGTTTTTGGAATTCAGAATCCCCAATACATCCTCCAAAATTTGCACCAAATTTCTATGCAGTAGCAGCATTCCAAGTGTGAGGAATTTTGAAGACTCCAGTTCCTCACCAATTTGCTGAGAAATAATGGCATTCTCAGTGTTGGGAATTTGGAACCTTCCAATTCCCCTCACTAATTCCCATGGAATTACAGCATTCCTGGCATTGGGGATTTAGAATCTTCTAGCTATCCTCCTCAATTCCCACGAAAAACATGGAATTACACCATTCCTCTCAATGGGAATTTAGAATCCTCAAGTTCCAGTTCCAAATTCCCATGGAATAGCCACATTTCTGGAGTTGGGAGTTTCAAATACTCCATTTCCTGTCCCAAATTCCCACCAGAGTGCCACGAAATAATGATATTTTGTGTGTTGAGAATTTAGAATCCTCCACTTCCTCCTGCAAATTGCCAACAAAACCATGGAATAAGAGCAGTGCAGGCATTCAGAATTTTGAATCCTCCAGCGCCCCTCCCAAACTGTCACAGAATAGCTGCATTCCAGGTTTGGGGATTTTCGAGTTCTCCATACGACCTATTACACTCCCACAAAAATACTTGAAAAACCGTATTTGGGTGTTGGGAATACGGAATCCCCCCTTTTCACTCCCAAATTCCCACCAAAAGTATGGAATTACAGCATTCCGGGCACTGGGAATTTAGAACCCTGCAGTTCATCTCCCAAATTTCCATGGAATAATGGCATTTCAGGAGTCAGGAATTAGGAATAATCCATATGCCCCATAATTCCAATGGAAAACAGCCTACCGGGAATGGAGAACTTGGAATCCTCTAGTTCCCTTCCAAAAAGCCCATGGAATAACGACATTCTGGGCATTGAGAATTGAGAATTTGCCAATTCCTTTCTCAAATTCCTAGGGAATAAGAGAACTCTGGGAGTCAAGAATTTGGAATCCTCCAGCTCCGCACCAAAATCTCCATGGAATAACAGTATTCCAGGTGTCAGGAATTGAGAATCTTCCAGTTCCCCTTTGAATTTCCCCTGGAATAATGGCATTCCGGATTTGAAGAATTTACAGTCCCTCAAATGCCCCCTCAAATTCTTACCAAATTCCAACGGAAAACAGCATTCCAGGTGTCGGGAATTTTGAATACTCCAGTTCCCCACGGAAATTCCCATGGAATAAAGATATTCTAAGCATTGGGAATCTTGAATCCTCCAGTTCACCTCCCAATTTCTCATAGAATAATGGCATTCTGGCTGGTGGGAATTTACAATCTCCCATATGCCCTCAGAAATCTCCACCAAATTCCCATGGAATAAGTGAATTCCGGGTGTCAGGAATTTAGGATACTTCACTTTCCCACACAAATTCCCATGAAGGACATGCATTCTGGGTATCAGGATTTTCGAATCACCCATATGCCCTCCCAAATTCCCATGGAATAACACACTCCCAGGCATGGGGAATTTTAAATTGTCCATATGCCCTCCCATAATTCCAATGCAATAACAGCCTTCCAGGCATGGGGAATTTGGAATCTTCTAGTTCCCTTCCAAAAACCCCATGGAGTAGCGACATTCTGGACATTGGGAATTGAGAATTTGCCAGTTCCCTTCCCAAATTCCTAGGGAATAAGAGAATTCTGGGAGTCAAGAATTTGGAATCTTCCAGTTGCGCACCATAATCCCCACGGAATAACAGAATTCCAAGTGTTAGGAATTGAGAATCCTCCATTTCTCCGCCCAATTTGCCATGGAATTATACTATTCCGGGTTTGAAGAATTTACAAGTCCCCCATATGCCCGCTCAAATTCCTACCAAATTCCTATGGAATAACAGCATTCGTGGTGACACAAAATTCGAATACTCCAGTTCCCCACCAAAATTCCCATGGAATAATGGCATTCTGGGTGTTAGGAATTTAGAATGTGCCAGATGCAGTCGCAAAATCACAGCAAATTCCCCTGGAATAACTACATTCCTGTTTTCAGGAATTTAGACTATTCCATTTCCCCACACAAATTCCCATGGAATTATGGCATTTCTGCTGTTGGGAATTTTGAATCCTCCTGTTTCACTTCCAAATTCCCACCAAAACCAAATAAAGCACTAAACATTTACTCCCCAAAAAATCTACAAAGAAAAAATATTTAGAATCTTGTCATTTTTTTTTTCAAATTTCAGTTGTTTGTTTGTTTTTTTAACATACTCAGAGTCTCCTACGATTTTATTTTATCATAAAGAGCACTAGACAAACAAAGCTTTATAACAAAAAGCCAGGCACTGATACATGGTAAAATTCTCATTTTTAATCTTTTTTTGGCGTTTCTTATCGTTTTTTTCTCTTCTTTTCACTGCAATTGCATCACAAGTAACAAGAATGAAAAAAGGCCACCAATCCATCATCATTTTCACCATTTTATAGAAGTTTCTAAAAATATGGAAGAAGGAGGATGGGCAAAAGCAGCACTACACGAAAAGGAGACAACTTCCAGTCGCATCAGAAAGGAAAAGTGGGATTTTCATGGAAAAAAAATAAAAATTTTAAACTCCAAAAAATTCCCAAATAAAACCAAAACTTTGGGCCCTTTCAGGCCCTGGTGCCCTGTTATACTGGAATTTCTGCTATTCCTCTCAGGAAAAATCCCAGGAATGATGCAGACGGTTGGTATCTCCTGGAAAAAGAGGGTTTTATGGTTTCTTCCTTGGAATCCCGAGTGCTCTGATGCTGGCATATCCTGGCATTCTCACACCCCTCAGATAAACTTGCTCCAATTCCAGCTGTTTTCCTACCAAGTTTCAAATCCTCCAGCTGAATCCACCACCACATATGAGGAATTTCCTGCCAACTTCAAATGTGGGAAATTTGCTCATTCCCAGTTTCCAATTCTTGGCTCATCCAGGTAGAAATGGGCAATATTTTGGGGGTAAAATCTCAGTTCACCTGACTGCCCACTACCTTGTCATGTGCCCCAGCAGAGGAGCCTTGTGCTCCTTGTCCCCAGCCAGCCCAGCCTGGGCACCTTGGGGATGTCCCCACCATCCTGCTGGGGGTGTCTCAGCCTCGAGGGATTTAGCTGCAGGGCTGGAAGAGGCTTTGGGGAAGCACCAGAGCAGCCGGGTGTCAGGAAAAAGGCATCTCCCCTGGGGCTGCTTATGGAGCTGGATCAAGAGGCACCTCAGAGCCCTCAGCAATCCAGCCAGCAACACCCAGGCAGGAGGACACCGATGGTGGTTCCTGGCTGGGACAGGGGTCGTGGCCATCTCCAGGCACCGGTCTCGCAGGGATCCCTGAAGCTCTGGCCCCTGCCCACCCGCTCTGTCACCAGCACAAAGGCTTCAGCACAACCACCAAAGGCCAAGGGGCTTCTGGCCATTTTCCCTGTAACACTGCATGCCTGGGCATCTTGCAGAGCACAAGCACCCTTTCCCCCTCTTCCCCGATGCCATGCAGACCCTGATCAGCAAAAGAAGGATCCTGGCAGTCTGTGTATTATAACACATCCTATATTTCTAGACCAAAGTAAAACTAAAAGAAGAGAAGAACAGTCTTAAAGAAAAAGAAAATCCAACTGGCCCAGGTGGCCTCGGCAGACAGAGCCTCCCAGATCAGTTCTCTGCAGATGTCCAGCAGCACAGCCAGCCGAGATCTGACAGATGAGGCCGTGTCCTCCATGCCCTGCGGAACTGACCTTGCAGATTCTAGAAAATGAAATATTGAGTTCTCCGTATCTGCCTTGAGGATGTACCATGTTTGAATTGCCACGCTGCTGACGGCAGTGCTGCTCTCACATGCCACGACCTCCAGAGCTGGAAGAAGAGAGTCACGGTCAGATCCCAGATCTGTGGGGACATGACGAGACCCCCGTGCCAGGGCCATCTGAGACCGCTCCAGCCATGGCCAGGAGGGAGCAGGAACCACCGGGATCAGCCCGAAGCTGCTGGCCACAAATCCCCCACGTGCCCCTGAAATCTCGGTGTGCTCTGCCCACGCCGACCCCCGTCCGCACAGGGAGCAGAGCCCTCCGCAGCCGGGCCAGGGCTTGCAGCTCCTCCTGCCAGCCCCCGCTGACAGCCCGCTGCCCTCACTCACCTCTGTAGATGAGCTGCAGCTCTTCCTGCTGCCTCCGAAAGCTCCGTCCGGCGATCCCTGGGTACATATAGCCTGTCATGCATCTGCCCAGCGGCACAGCTCCCTGCCAGCGGCGCTGCCAGCCCTGTGGCCACACGCCCTCGTGGCCCGGCAGGGCTCAGCCCGGGCCCTGGCCGCATCCTGACGCCCAAGGGCGCAGGTGCGACAGGGCGGCAGCAGCCCCGAGGGCAGCCGGGGCTCCACGGCGCCGGGCCCGGATGCCGCTGCCGGGGCAGCAGGCGGGGCTGGGGCCGAGCTGCGGCGGGACGGGGCGGGGAGGGAGCCCGGGCTCACCCATGAACCTGATGGCCGCCTCTCGCAGGGGCTCCTGTGGGCTCTGCACGTACGGCAGGGCCTGGCGCAGGTGCTCGGCCGCTCGGCTCCTGTCGTCTGCCAGCTGGAGAGAGCGGCGGGAGGGAAGGGTCGGGCCGGGCTTTGTGCCCCTTTGGCAGGCGCTCCCCGCTTTGGCCGGCCCCGGCCTCCCCTGCCCGCACAGCCCTGAGGCGCGGCCAGCAGCCGCTGGGCCGGGGCTCCGTGGGCACCCGGCTCGGGCCCACAGGAGCCTGGAGAAGAGCCCGTGCGGCTCCTGCGTGCAGCCCTGGGCAGGGCCACAGCTGCCAAGCGCACACAGTGAGCACCGCGCTCAGGGGGCTTCTCCAGGCTGAGCCTGGCGCTTCCAGGCCCTCCTTACCAGGCACTCTGCAAACATCCACAGCTTCTTCTTTTTCACCAATTTTTCAAGGTCGCTTCTCCTTAGGAACTTGGCCACACAAACCAGTGTTTTCCGAGAGGCCTGGAGAGCAGCAGAGATGTGCAGATGGCACCGCAGTTCAGAGCACAGGACTCGTGTCCCTGTGCCAAGGCTGGAAGGAGGCTGCAGCCCGCCAGGCACCAGAGCAGGAGGCAGCCAAGCCCCCTCCCAGGGGGACACCAGCAGCCCACCAGTCCTCACCTCTGCCACATGTCGATTCTTATCCTGGCAGTGGAAGAAGAGTGGAAGCAGGCTCTTCTGCACCTGTGGCTTCAGGGCCTTTTTTTCTTTTTCCATTAGAAGAGTCACCGTTGTCCGGAAGAGCATATGGACACCAGCTGCACCTGGCTATTCTCCTGTATGAAAGGAAGAAAGAGAACATTTCAGCAGTGGCTGCACGGGGCTCAGCTGGCTGCTAGCCTGCAAATTCACAGGGCACAAAGTGTTTGAGCCGCTGCCAGTGGCTGTGGCTGGGGGCGCAGAGCCTTACGTGGTCAAAGAGTGGCAGGAGGGACTCAGCCAGCTGCAGGGCGATGGGGCTGGGTATCAGCATGTCCTTCTCCAACACGATAAAGCTGAGTACCATGACTGTCATTGTAACTATTTCTCCATCTCTGTCCTGCAGGAGCTCCACAAGTCTTTCAATGAGGCTGCACATTTTTTTGGTCTGTGCGGAACACAAGTCTGTTAAATGCACAGCAATGGACGGCCACAAGTGAACATCAAAGCAGACACGTGGGGAAGTGCAGAGGATAGGGATAACTTGTGTGTCAGGCAGGAATGGGTTGGGGCTTCCTTCCTCCTTGAGTGACTGCTTCTAAGAGGCCTCTGGGGAGCGTGGGGAACAGGAGCTGGCAGACAGGAGCGTGGCACACCTCTGGGGACATGGCATGGCAGTGTGCACAGCAGGGCCAGCAGGCAGGGAGCAAGTTTTCTTGCTAGTAAGATTTCCTGTGTGTTGTCTGCTGTGTTTCTGTTGGCTGGCTGGTGTTAGGGTTTCTGTTACAAGATCAAAACCTGCAGTTAGTACAAGTGTATGTAACCAAGTGGAACCCTCAAAAAAGGATGTGCCTGTTGTAAGGGTCGGTCCGAAGTTCCCCTCGATTTTGCCTCCCGACCGTCACAAGGAGACCTCGAGGACCCCCACCCAGGCTGACTCCCAACAATGGTTTCCTGGCCGGGCCAGGTGGATGCTCGTGACTGTGTGCTGGTGTATTGTGTTCACTTGGACTGTGCTGTTGTGACACCAACCAGAGGTTGTGTTGTACCAACTGAGGACTGCTTGTCCGTACCTGTCTCCTGCAGCACCACACAATGGTCCATAAATCTTCCCAGCTCTTGGCCAGAGGCCACTTGCTTTGGAGAAGGACTATAAAAGAGCGACCCTCTGGGAAAGACCCTTTGAGATCTCTCCACTGATGAAGACTCCCTGGAGAAGACCCCTGAGATCTCCCCACGGACGAAGACTCGTCTATCGGATGACCTGTGAGGACGCCCGTCTCGTCTGTTGGTAGCTATTTTCCCATCCCTTCCTTTCCTTCCCCTTTCCCTATACTTTGTTTCCTATACCTCTCCCCTTTACCGTAACTGAGTTGTTGGCATTTGATGAAATGCATTGCTGTTGTTGAATAAACTGATTTTCTGCTGTTGAATAAACTGATTTTGTCCCCTGCATTTTGCCTGTTTGCACCTTTAAGATCAAAAGAACCATCACGACCCCTGCTCTGCATTAATAGCGGATCGTGACATGAAACTGGTGTCATGGACAGGATTTTCTGGCAGACAGAAGGGATGCAAGGTTGTCTGTAGTCTGTATCAGGGGAAGGAAGTCTTACTCCAGCCGCACCTAGCTGGCCACCTTGGATGGGTGAGCCTGAGAAAGCAAGGGGAGTTTTTCTGATTTCCCGCAGACTGCAGACACCTTGGTGTGGAGCATCCCCAGACTCGCTTGAGGGTTCTGTCGTCAGAATTTCACAAAAGATCTACTGGTGCAAAAGGTGGGACACTGTTGTTGTTGTTGTTGTTGTTGTTTATGATGTTTGACTACTTGGTGTAGTGAAGAGACAACCTGGTGTTTTGTAACTAAGGAGTGCCTCCCAAGTAGTTTGGTCTCTTCACCCGCACAGGGAAGCAAAGGGGGGCACACAGCGAAAACTGTTTCGTTGTGTGTGGTAACTTAAGCAATAGATCTCCCTGTTGTGGTTTTTACTTATCCCTTCACAAAATGACTGAGAATTCCACTGTAACAGATAAAGCTGCATTTTATGCTCTATTAGCTAAGTATAGCGCCAGACCGTCCCAAGGTGGGGAGGAATGGGCGAACAATAATCGGTTTAATCTGGAGAATGTGATTGATAGAATATATTCTTTGCAACATGAGTCAAAGTTCAAACTGGGCAAAAATAAAGCCATACTCTGCTCAGTTTTGGGAGCTTGTCTTACAGCAGCCATAGAAACTCGCTCTAAGCGAGTGAGTGAAGAAAGCACAATTATAGATTCTTTACAAAATCTTGTTCAAATTTTGTAAAAACAATTAGATCAAGAAAGGCATGAGAACCATTTGTTGCTAGATGAAAATAATTTGTTAAAAGCTGCCTTAAGAGAAGAATGGGACAAAAATTCAACGCAGGGTATAACACCAAAAGAAACACAGGAGAAGGAAGCTATTCACATTAATCCAATACACTCTCAAAAAGACCTAATTTTGATGAAAAATTGTGGGCAACACTGCTGCCCCAACTTAAAACCTGTGATTAAAATAGAATATGATTATATCAGTGATGCACCCCCCGAGCAACCTTCTCCACAGGTTCTGGGCAGTGTACCAGAGCAAACTTCTCCACAAGTTCTGAACAATGAACCAAATCAATCTCCTCCACAGGCTCTGGGAGTTGAGCCAAAGCAGTACACCTGCACTGGGCTTTCCCAAGGGTCTGAACATTCCCCCACTTCGGCCCACCACACTTTAGCCCAGGAATTAGAAAAGATACCCAAACGTGACAATACAGCTGTCTATCAATACATTGATGATATTCTGGTGAGAACGGATGAAATAAAAGTAGTGGGGGATACCCAACAAAAAATAATCTCTCATTTGGAAAACCCTGATTTGCAAATTTCCTCAGAGAAAATTCAAAAACCTTCTCAGGAGGTGAAGTTGTTGGGAATTTGGTGGAAAGGAAGTATGACATGTATTCCACCTGATACTCTAACCTCCCTGGATCAAATTAAATTGCCTGAATCCAGGAAAGAGATCCAACAGGCTCTAGAATTATTAGTGTTCTGGAGAAAACACATCACAGTCACTATTGAGACCCCTCCCCCTGACTGGGTGGCCCAGAGATCCTCAGTTGGGAAGTGGTATGCCCAGATCAAACATTACTGTAACATCTTCTCAGTGATAGAAAGAGCTGTAAAAAATCTGGCAATACAAGAAACTGAGAGCTTGGCAAATAGCCATGACCAACCTGCCTTGGTAAGTAAAGTAGCCACTCCTTTCTCCCCTGAATAATCAGCAAATTCTTGGTTCACTGATGCTTTTGCCAAACGAGAGGGAAAGGTGGGGAGATACAGGGCAGTAGCCCTCCCCACTTCTGTGGTGAACAAATTATTACTGAGGGAGAAGGCAGCTCTCAGGCTGGGGAGCTGACAGTTGTTTGGAGTGTTTTCCAACTTGAGGTACAGAATATCTCTCTTGTTTACATCTACACTGACTCCTATGATGTGTTTAAAGGAGGTACAGAGTGGCCTCCTTTTGCTGTGTTTAAAGGAGGTACAGAGTGGCTTCCTTTTCAGCAGCAAAATGATTGGGAAGTTAACAGAATTCCAGTCCACGCTACACACTGGATAGTTCCATCATTTTAATCTCCTGCCTCCTGGAGGCAGACTCTGTTTGTGTTTACTTTTCACAGAAGAACACCGAGGGACATGAAGAAGCACCCCCCCTTAGTGTTGGATGACAAAAACAAGGTTTTTCCTCCTTCCATGGTGACACAAGGTGATGATGTCACAATAACTTGTAAATTAGTGGCTGGATCCCTCACCGAATCTGCATACAGTTATGGCACAGGACTTTATGGCCGTGTTTTATATTGTGAAATTCATAATTAGGACTGTTGGCTAAACTTAACTGCTATACAACTTTCCTACAAAATCATGTGTGGAAAAAATGATACAAAATACTGGGGGGAACTTGATGTTAATGTTGTAACACCTACTACCCAACCACCGCTTGTGCTGAGCCCTACGATTTTTCAATTTGGACCATATGTAATTAGAAAAACTGGCCAACAACAAATATTATTTAATCCGGCATGGTCTCTCAAACAGATCAAATTGCTGATGCAAAATAATGTCTCAGAAGTTCAGCCAGCTTGTTCACCCTTTCTACAGACTTCTTTTGAGGGATGGACAACCTGGCTGCGGAAACAGAATCCTTCTAAAAAAACGAATGGCAAGAGACATAACCGGTGTTGTGGGAACAGGATTGGGAATTTTGAATGGCATCGATTCAGAAGTACTAATGAATAAATTGGCTACCACAGCTGGAGATGTAACCAAATTACAGCAGCCCCTGCAATCATCCTTAACAGCTTTGGGGACCCAACAGTGGTTGTTATCAAACATATTACCAAGCTGGGAAAAGGTAAACGTAAATGACCACAAATTGATAATCGATGCACTTGGTACTACCAAATAACATCTCTTTGGCTCTCAGTTGTATCCAGGCCCAGTTGTGGATGCAGTCGGTTGCTGCTTTAATTATAAGAGAAGGTGAGGAAGGCACTTTTCCCACTGGAATTCGAAAAATAGTCTGGGACAGTGCCACTGATTTTGAAAAAGAATTCCAGTCCTGGTGGAACTTAGTAACTTTTACCTATGATCCCAGCACAAACACAGCCACAGCCTTTGTACTGACAATTTGTAATGCTTCAGTGCATTCAATATTCCCCATCATTACGTTAGGGTTGAACCATGATGGAGCTATTCTCTATCCTTTCGAGCATAGGGAATGGGCCCGTCAAATTGGTGGGAGGTGGCAAACTGTCAATTTGGAAACTTGCATTGTCCGGGAACAACAAGTGTTTATCTGTGAAAGGAATGCAATCAGAGCTCAAGATATTTGCTTGGATACAGAACAGAATGTTTGCAATTTTGAAATTCATCCAAACAAGGTTCCTGAAACAGTACTGGTATATGTAGGCAATGGATGTGCATGTTTAGAAGTGCTTGTGATAGTGTTTTCATAGAAAATTTAGTAGTGAATACCAAAAATCATTCAAACTTTTGTGTCTGTAACTTTACTAGGATTTCAGGATGTGATTTTTTCCTATGTAGCCCCAGTTACTTCTCACCACCTTTTGCAGTCAAATTACACACTGATCCACCATCTATTGCCCACTCCAATTGGAATGAACCTTTCTCTGGTGAAGCAATTGTTGCTCCACCAAGATCTGATCGAAATTTTGGAGAAGATCAAGAAAAACGGACAGAAAACTCTAATAGCTGTTCATCACAATGTGGAAAAAATACATCGTGTTTTGGAAAGGGTAAAGACAGATGCTGAACACAGGTGGTGGGATACTCTATTTGGGTGGTCACCTACTGCTACAGGTGTCCTGAACAAATTGTGTCATCCCACCATTGTTCTTTTGATTTTGGTTTTAATTGGTTTTGTTTTATCAGCAATTCTATACATTATGACTTGGAGAATAATGAAACGGTTAGCACAATTGGCATCTGTGACAGATGTATCCAGATCGGTTACTGTTGACACCCCTAGAGTTATTGACACAAGGTTTTAAATAGGATAAAATATGATTTTTAACTAGAATTTATTATCTTCTAATTGCAATTAGAATTGTTTAATCAAAAACTTGCTTTAAAAAATTGATTTATTTCTAATCAAAATTGAAAAATTTAAAGAATTGAACAAATTGTTTGAAATTGTTCACAATCAAAAAAATTGAATATAATTAATCTGTTTTGTTTTCCCTTTTCTCCTTTTCCTTATCCTGTCCCTTATCTTTTTCCTACTCTCCTGTCTCTGTTTTCCGGGATATGCTACCAACTTGGACGAGTCCTGAAGACACCACAACTGAAGATTTCACTACAACTCTACAAAGGGGGGGCTCTTGACGACGATCGTGAGTCAGGAGGTGGTGTAAGGGTCGGTCCGAAGTTCCCCTCGATTTTGCCTCCCGACCGTCGCAAGGAGACCTCGAGGACCCCCACCCAGGCTGACTCCCAACAATGGTTTCCTGGCCAGGCCAGGTGGATGCTCGTGACTGTGTGCTGGTGTATTGTGTTCACTTGGACTGTGCTGTTGTGACACCAACCAGAGGTTGTGTTGTGTCAACTGAGGACTGCTTGTCCATACCTGTCTCCTGCAGCACCACACAATGGTCCATAAATCTTCCCACCTCTTGGCCAGAAGCCACTCGCTTTGGAGAAGGACTATAAAGAGCAACCCTCTGGAAAAGACCCTTTGAGATCTCTCCACTGATGAAGACCCCCTGGAGAAGACCCCTGAGATCTCCCCACAGATGAAGACTCGTCTATCAGATGACCCGTGAGGACGCCCGTCTCGTCTGTTGGTAGCTATTTTCCCATCCCTTCCTTTCCTTCCCCTTTCCCTATACTTTGTTTCCTATACCTCTCCCCTTTACCGTAACTGAGTTGTTGGCATTTGATGAAATGCATTGCTGTTGTTGAATAAACTGATTTTCTGCTGTTGAATAAACTGATTTTGTCCCCTGCATTTTGCCTGTTTGCACCTTTAAGATCAAAAGAACCATCACGACCCCCGCTCTGCATTAATAGCGGATCGTGACACCTGTACAGACCCATTCCTTTGTGGAATGTTTGAGCTTATCAGTGGTTTCAGGGGGCGTTCTGGAGGAATCCTGCCTGTGGTGTGAACGGGTGAACGATCTCCTTTCACTGGTGGCCGAGCTTTGGGAGGAAGTTGAAAGAACAAGAAGTATCAGGGAAAGTGAAAGGGAAATAGACTGGTGGAGTTCAGCCCTTCCATCTTTGAGAGGGGTCCAACAAGAGTCAGAGGACTCCTATGCCTCCCACTGTTAGGCAATAGAAGGGTACCTGGTAGATGAAGGGGACTGGAAATGGTTCCCTGCTCAGGGAGGTAATAATAAAAATTCCTCCTGGCCCCCATCACCTAGCCAGGTGCCACTCCAGAATAAGTATGAAGGCCTGGATTTAGAGAGTCAGCCAGATGATTCAGATGATTTAGAAGAAAATGATCTGCACAGTGAGCCTCCCCATTACAATTCATCTGTCAAAGGGATCACCACCTCTGACTTGAAAAGGAAAAGAAGGGTAGTTGTAGTGGGTGACTCCCTTCTGAGGGGAACTGAGGGCCCCATATGTCGACCGGACCTATGCCACAGGGAGGTCTGCTGCCTCCCTGGGGCCTGGGTATGGGATATCACTGAGAGACTTCGTGGGCTGATTCAGCCCTCTGGTTATTACCCACTGCCAATAGTCCAGGCTGGCAGTGATGAGACTGAAAAGAGGAGTGTCAGGGCAATTAAAAGGGACTTTAGGGCATTGGGTCAAGTGGTTGGTAGGAGTGGGGCACAGGTAGTCTTTTCCTCAGTCCCCGTGGTGGCTGAGATAAACAGTGAAAGGAATAGGAGAATTCACATCATTAACAAGTGGCTCAATCAAGGGTTGGTGTCATCGGCAAAATTTTGGATTTTTTGATCATGGGGCAACTTTTACAGGACCTCCCTGCTGGAATCAGATGGGATCCATCTCTCAGTTAAAGGCAAAAGGCATTTAGCTCATGAACTTGCAGACCTTGTTGAGAGGGCTTTTAACTAGGTTTGAAGGAGGAAGGGGATGCAGCTGGGCTGTCTGAAAGCAGGCCCAAGGGTGGTAAGCCTGAGTTAGGGGTGAAATCAGTAGCCCAGCTGAGGTGCATGTACCCCAATGCACGCTGCATGGGTAATAAACAAGAAGAGCTGGAAGCCATGGTGCAAGAGCAGAGCTATGATGTAGCTGCCATCGCTGAAACGTGGTGGGATGAATCACAGAGCTGGAGCACTGCACTGGGTGGCTACAAGCTCTTCAGAAGAGACAGGAAAGGGAGAAGTGGAGGGGTGGCCCTTTATATTAGGGAGGCTTTTGACACCATGGGTATTGAAATGAATGATGATCAAGTCGAGTGCCTATGGGTAAGAATTCAGGGCAAGGCTACTAAGGCTGACATCCTACTAGGAGTCTGTTTTCGTCCACCCAACCAGGGAGGAGAGGTGGACAACTTATTCTATAAGCAGCTGGAGAATGTTTCAGCATCATCAGACCTTGTTCTTGTAGGTGACTTTAAGCTGCCAGAAATCTGCTGGAAACTCAATACAGCAGAAAAGAGGAAGTTCTTAGAGTGTGTGGAGGAAAATTTCTTGTTATCCTGGTGAGTCAGCCCACCAGGGAAGGGACTATATTAGATCCGTAGTTTGTAAATAGAGACGGGCTGGTGGCAGATGGGGTGGTTGGAGGCCGCTTGGGGCACAGTGATCATGAAGTTACAGAGTTCTTGATATTTGGTGAAATCAAGAGGGACATCAATAAGACTTTTACATGAGACTTCCGGAGGGCAGACTTTGGCATATTTAGGAAACTTATTCAGAGAGTTCCTTGGGAAGCAGCCCTTAAAAATAATGGAGTTCAGGAAAGGTGGGCGTGCTTCCAAACAGAGATCTTGAGGGCACAGGAGCAGACTGTCTCTGTGTGCTGAAAGGTGAGTCAACGAGGGAAACGTCCAGCCTGGATGGGCAAGGAGGTTTTGAAGGAACTTCGAAATAAAAAGAGGATGTATCATCTTTGGAAGGGGGGTCAGGTCTCTCAAGAAGTATTTAAGGGGGCAACTAGAGAGTGTAGGAAAAAAATTAGGGAGGCCAAAGCTGTGTTTGAACTACAAATGGCAACTTCTGTAGAAGATAATAAAAAATGTTTTTACAAATATATTAATGGTAAAAGGAAGGGTAAGTCCAGCCCTTGTTCTCTATTGGATGAGAGAGGGAATTTAGTAACTGCAGATGCGGAGAAGGCAGAAGTCCTTAACACCTTCTTTGCCTCAGTCTTTAGTGGGAAGATGGCTTGTCCTCTGGACAAGTGTACTCCTGGATTGTAGATGCTATCAAGGAGCAGAATGGTCCCCCTGTTATCCAGGAGGAGGCAGTCAGGGAACCGCTGAGCAGCTTAGATGTTCATAAATGTATGGGACCAGACGGGATCCACGCCAGGCCGATGAGGGAGCTGGCAGATGTGCTGGCAAAGCCCCTCTGCATCATTTACCAGCAGTCCTGGCTCACTGGTGAGGTTCCAAATGACTGGAAGCTGGCCAATGTGACACTCACTCACATAACGGGTGGGAAGGAGGATGCTGGCCAGTTATTATAGGCCAGTTAGCCTGACCTCAGTACCAGGTAAGGTAATGAAACAGTTTCTACTGAGTGTTCTCATGCAGCACTTACAGGATGGTCAGGGTATCAGACCCAGCCAGCATAGGTTTAGGAGAGGTAGGTCGTGTTTGAGCAACCTGATCTCCTTTTATGACCAAGTGACCCACCTGGTGGGTGTGGGAAGGGCTGTGGATGTTGTGTATTTGGAGTCCAGCAAGGCCTTTGACACTGTCTCACACAGCATTCCCTGGAAAAGCTGCAGCCCACGGCTTGGACAGGAGCACTCTGGATGGCTGGCCCAGAGAGTGGTGGTGAATGGTGCTGCATCCAGCTGGGGATCAGTCACCAGTGGTGTCCCTCAGGGCTCTGTGCTGGCGCCAGTCCTGTTCAATATTTTTATTGACAACATGGATGAGGGTATTGAGTCTTTCATTAGTAAAGTTACAGAAAACACAAAGCTGGGAGCATGTGTAGATCTGCTGGAAGGTAGGAGGGCTCTGCAGAAAGACCTGGAATGGTTGGATGGACAGGCAGAGTCCAATAAAATGAAGTTTAATACATCCAAGTGCTGAGTCCTGCATTTTGGCCTCCATAACCCCCTGCAACGTTATAGGCTGGGAATGCTGTGGCTGGACAGTGCCCAGGCCAGAAGGGCCTGGGGGTGCTGGTCAACAGCCGACTGAACATGAGCCAGCAGTGTGCCCTGGTGGCCAAGAAGGCCAATGGCCCCTGGCCTGGATCAGGAAGAGTGTGGCCTGCAGGAGCAGGAGGGTCATTCTTCCCCTGTACTCAGCACTGGTGAGGCCACGCCTTGAGTGCTGTGTCCAGTTCTGGGCCCCTCTGTTTTGGAAGGTCCTTGAGACACTTGAGCATGTCCAGAGGAGAGCAACAAGGCTGGGGAGGGGCTTGGAACACAAAGCCTGTGAGGAATGACTGAGGGAGCTGGGGTTGTTTAGCCTGGAGAAAAGGAGACTCAGGGGTGACCTTATCTCTCTCTACAACTCCCTGAAAGGTGGCTGTAGTCAGGTGGGGTTGATCTCTTTCTCCAAGCAGCACTGACAGAATGAGAAGACAGAGTCTTAAGCTGCGCCAAGGGAAATACAGGTTGGATATTAGGAAAAAGTGATCAAGTACCGGATTGTCTGCCCAGGGAGGTGGTGGAGTCTCCATCCCTGGATGCACATAAGAAAAGACTGGATGTGGCACTCAGTGCCATGGCTTAGTTGAAGTGTTAGGGCGTAGATTGGACTCAATGATTTGAAGGTCTCTTCTAACCCAGTGATTCTTTCATTCTGTGAAAAGACCAGCAATAATTCTGCCTTGCCAGCGTTTCTTAAGAGTGTGTTGGTGTTCTTGAGGAAAGCTACACATTTGGGGAAACACCTTTGGAGGAAAGCGGCTTACTTCTTCAGGGAAGTGCTTCCCAAGGAGATCCCAGTGCCGTAGGTGCCAGTGTCCCCCTTTGGCTCCCTGTGGTCCTTTCAGTCCTTGAGGCCCGCTGCCCTTGGCACAGGGGCAGGGGAAGGGCGAAGGCTGTGAAGAGCAGGTTTGGCATCTGCCTGGAGCTGTGGAGACCAACCCAGGCAACTGCAGCAGGGTGTGTTACCCCCCTTTGAACGGAGGTGTGAGCAGGAGCATCTCTGTGCAGCTGCGAGCCCCAAAGCTCTCTTTGAGAGCTGTGAATTAAAAGGCCTTTACGCACACACTGTTCACATCTCACCTGCCTGCTGTGTTTCAGCTCTTGGCAATATGCAATTGCCTCTCGCTTGGAGGAAGCTGCTGTGGGCTAGGGCCAGAAAAGAGCTGGGCTGTGTGGGCCAGGCTACGTGCAGAGTCTTTGGTGTGTCCCCGGCCTCACCAAAGGCTGGAAGGTTTGCCTCCTAAGGCATCCTGCTGATTGGCTCTTCCTGTGCACCTTGGAGAGGAGAAGGTCGGCATTTCTGGCATCTTGGCATTAGCAGGCCTTAAAATGAGGGCGTGTTGTGGAGCAAGCCCAGCTGAAATAGCCTGAGAGGAGCCAGCCCAGTTCTCCTTGCTCCTCTCTGCTGACACCAGATCTTTTGTCTGCTTTAGGGATGACCCTGGCTCTGTCAGGGGGTGCTGGGTGGACACGAGACAGCCGCTCCTGGCCCGCTGGGTCCCAGCAGTGCCCCGCAGCAGTCCTGCGTGCACACCAGGATGCTGGCCAAGAGAGGTCCTGGAAGCTGAGGCAGCTGATTTTAAGCTTTTGCAGGTGCCTACAGGTCAAGGCCAACGGTGTTCCCTCAGGATATAGCTGTCCTGAGGATTCCCCCCACAGCTGTCTGATGTCATCCACTCCTTGTGGTACCAGGTGCTTTCCTGTGGAATGTTCTGCCTCCTTCAAGAGTCAAGAGGGAGCTGGAAAAAGAGCTTGCCAGGCCACTCTCCATCCTTTCCCAGCACTGCTGCTCAAGTGCAGAAATCCAAGGTGAGTACCAATGTGCAAATGTAACAGCTGTGCACAGGGAGGGGTGGTGGGAAGGATGGTCCAGGGACCATAGACCTGGCAGCCTGAGCTTGCTACCAGGGAATGCCTTGGAGCAGATCCTCCTGAGTGCCATCCCACGGCTCGTGCAGGGAACCAGGGGGTCTGCTGGAGGCTGGGAAAGCTCTGCGGAGGGATGGGGATAGCTGGGGATCTTGGCAGGCTGTTGGGGGCTCGTGTGTGGCTGTTTAGGGGGGTTGGTGTTGATGGGTGTCTTGGGGAAGGAGTTGTCTGGAAGGTGAGAGGTGAAATTGGAGTCAGCTTGAAGGCAGCATCTGTGCTTTGGCACAGCTTAGGTTATGGAGGGCAGAAGGAATAGCTGTGATTTTTTCTGTTAGTGGCCCTGATTCTCCTGCAGGGAGGAAGAGAGGACAGCTGGACTTCATGAGCCACTTAGCTATCTGTACCAGGAGGAGGATTAGCCATTTTGCAATCTACCCATTTGTTTGGGCTAATTTTGTGACACTGAGTGGACTTCGATTCCTTGTGAGCTTTTATTCTTTCATAGAATTAGGATGTTCTCATCTCTTCACTGAAAACCATTTGCAAAGTAAAGAATGGCCCTTTTTTGCCTCTGTGTAGTGTTCTTTTGTAAAGTGACTCTCAATGGATGATGTTAAGGGAAACGAGTTGCCGTTTTGAGATGGGAAGCAAACTTCCAAATCTATCACACTCTCAGGCCATGCCAATGAATTTAGGAAGTTTGCAACTTTTTGGAATTACTTGAGTTGAGCAATTGGGAAGGAAAGATTTCCTGATTTGAGGATTTTTAAATGCCTTGTGCCCGTGTAGCCGGACATCGCCAGATATGATTTGAGGCATTCCTAACATTCCTGTCGGGCTTAGACATTTGGGCCAAGGGATTCCTGGGCCACTTTGCGTGGTCTCAGGGTGTCCCCAGGCCAGGTGGCAGCGTGTGCAAGGGCCCTTTGTGACACGGTGCAGCATGGTCACTGTGGCTTGGAACGCTGTCAAAGGACCCTTTGTGACATGTGGTGACATAGGAGCTGGTGGTGACATGGCCACACCACAGTGCTCAGAGCACGCGACGGGACAGGACGCGCCAGAGCTGTGCTGTGAGGAGTCCCTGCACAGCACACTCCTTCGTGCCTGACCCAGAGCTTTTCTGAGTCATTATTCCTGCAGGTGACCTCGAGGCCAGACCACAGGACTTGGTGACCTGCGGCCTTCCCAAGTCTGGTATTCTCCAGGTGCCCTGCAGAGGGATAGATCGTGGGACTTGGTGCCGAGCTTTCTGAGGCATCTCCCATTCCCGCAGCAGTTGCCCTCAAGACCACACTGAGGGATTTTCTGACCACAGTCGTTGACGAGGAGTGTCCCATCCTTGTGGAAGGAGCCCTCGAGACCAGAGTGCAGGACCTGCTGTCCTGTACTCTTACCAGGAGAGCAGTCTTGTCTTCCAGGCACGACTACAAGACTTGCTAACTCAGAGGTTTTCCAAGGCATCTCTCCTGCCAGTAGCCATCAATCCAGGCACTGACATGGAGCAGAGACCCCCGAGAGTGCCCAAGCTGGCCTGGGTGATAGAAGAGGAAGAAAACCCTGGATCTTCCCCAGCACAGGAGACTGAAGAGGTGGTACCGTTCCAGCCAGAACAGCAGGGTGAGCTGGGCTTCAGGGCTGCTGCCAGCATCCAGCTTGGCCCCATCCTATCCCATCCCATCCCATCCCATCCCATCCCATCCCATCCCCTGTGGACACACCCATGGACAGGACAGAAGAGGGGCCGGGCAGACAGCTCACAGTGGCCGTGCTCCATCCCCTGGGGCATCCCGGGGCTGTCCCTGCCTGGGGAATGAAGGCCTGGCTGTGTTCTCCAGCCTCTCCCGCAGCCCCTCAGCTCTGGCTCTGCTCGCTCTTTGCCAGGTGCAGCCATGGAGCCGACACAAAAGCAGGAACCCACTGGTGGCCTCTTCCGCAGGACAGCACAGGTACCTGCAGCCATCCCCAGCTGGGCTGGGCCTGCTGTCACTGCTCAGCCAAGCGCCATGCTTGGAGCACTCCATGGAAAAGCCCTGGCTTCTTGCCCTTTGTTATCCTGCCAGACGTGCAAATTCACCACATGCATTTGGCAGGAAGAGACCAGTGTCATGGGCCTTGAGATTATTGAAAACGGTGACGTCTACACCACTGACACCAGTGCTGCCATGATGGATTTGCTTGTGGAGAAGGGTGTTTTCATTCCAGAGCAGGTAAGCAGCCTGTGGCCAGGGTTTAATTCCTCCATGAGTCATATGGCCTCTCAAGCCACTGGGGCCTGCTGGTCCCTGTAAGCCTTTGAGGCCATTCCAGTGTGGTGGGAAGGGAAACACTTCTCTGGGGACATTACTCCCTCTAGCAGGTTTCCAAGTCTCCCCACGCCTCCTTCAGGTGCCTGGCATGGTGAGGTACATCTACCAGTGGCTCATGACCAATGAGTCTGCTGACCACACGATGGAGAACACTCTGCTGGATCTCACTGAGGCACAGCCCGCTGATGTGGTGGTGACACTCCTGCGTGTGGCCCCATCGTGTGACAGGTATGGGGCCCACCAGCCCAGAGGGCTCAGGGCTCACCAGCCCATCACCCTGTACAACCTGTTCCAGGTGTCTGAGCAACAGAGAGTTCCAGGGCCCTCTGGCTGCTCCCTTTCCCAGCCCTGGCATGTCAGCCCCTGAGCCTGCTGCCATGCTCCCTCCCTGCCCCTCAGGGGCCTGTCCCCACAGGGCTGGGCTGCCTGGATGCCACCAGCGAGGGGCAGTGGGCAGAGGCAGAGCTGACAGCCAGCTCAGCTCCCTGCTGCTGCCCAGGCCACAGTTCTGTGTCTGAGACGGCCCTGAGACAGAGCTCTGACCCCACAGAGCTGCTATGGCCATGTGGAAGACGATCATGTCCTCGAGCAGGACTGTGGAGCCAGTGCTGGAGATACTCCTGGATGTGCTGGGGGACTGGCCAGAGCACAGCACATGCACCTCTGATGGGGACAGAACGTGTGTCTTTGCCCTGGCTGTGAGTTTCTGGAAGTGGCCTTTGCTCACCCCAAGGCCGCCTCTCCAGCAGCTCTCCACCCTCCTTCCCCCACTGCATCTCCCTGCCTCAGGCACTGCGCTGAATCCTGGCCTAGGGTCACCTTCAGGGGCATCAGGCCCGGTGCTCCCCCTGCATCTCCCCTGGCCTCTCCGTGCCACGCTCGGGCCCTGCCGCACCAACACCTGGGCACTGAGCGCTGTCTCGGGATGCTTTGTCCTTTGCAGGCAACTCTGGTGATGTGGAAGATCCTCCAGGTGCCCTGCTGGCCAGATATACTGGTGATGTATTTCCCCTGTCTGTTTGTCCACCTGCTCTTCCAAGTGTTCTTCAGCACTCTGGATACACCAGAGGAGGTCGATAACTTCTGGAAGGAATGCCAGGAAGAACATGGCCTTGCCACCAGCCCCAACAGGTTTCTCCATGCCAGTCCTTCTGTCCCTGACATATCCCCTGTCAAGGAGCCAGTGCTCCCAGTGTGACCTGAGCTTTGCTCTGCACACAGGTTTGCAGTGCAGACCCTGAAGTCTCTGCTCTGCTTTCTCCAGTGTGAGGATGTGGTGATGGCAATGGAGCGCAAGCGTGGCTGGGACACGCTGCTCTGTGTTGACACCCACCACTATGCCGTGGGTCTGTTGGCCAGGTGAGATTCCCTGCTCTCCACTGCCCCCCAGCATTTGTGTTCTGTGCCCGGGGTGTGCCACACAGTCCCTGTGGTCATGGGCCAGAGGGCCTTGTCACTGAGAGATGGCCAATCAGACTGCAAATGGCTGGGAGAGGAGGTGCTCAGGAGCAGCCACCTTCCAATGGCCCTGCTCCCCTTGTATCATGGTGGGGAAAGACCAGAGAGATTTACCCCCCAACTCAGGAACCTGGTTTCTTTTTCGGCCTGCTAGGGAGATGCGTCATGCTTCTATATGGTTGTGTTCCAGTATTGCACTCCACCTACTCCAGGTGCTCACCATACAGGAAACATGCTGGGATCTGCCTGCCATGGCATTTCTTGTGGAGGTGAGCCTGATGGCCAGCGCTGCCTCACTGAGCTGCCTCCCAGCTCTCTGCCCTCTCAGCCCTCTCACCCTCCCAGCTGCCTGGGACGGTGCCCGTGCCCCGTGCTGCTGTCTGGGCCCAGCCCTGTGCAGTTCTGGGCTCTTGCTGGCCGGGTCCCCTGTCATTGCCCTCTGCCTTTCAGGTCCTCAGGTGCCTGGACCCCCGTGAATGTGGTGGCAGTGTTGTAAAGGTCACATCAAGGTACCTGCAGAGCGAGTGCAGGGAGAAGCGTTGCCTGGCACTCAGGGCCCTTCTTGAGCTCATTGATGATCCCTCCATGGTGAGAAGGGGGCAGTGGCTGAAGCTGCACTGGGGAAAGCAGCCCCTTGGGCTTCGGGTGCTGGAGCAGCTGCTCCCAGCTCTCCTGCCTCCCTGTTCAGCTGCCCGAGTGCTTCAGGACAGGCCTTTGGCCTCTGCGGCCTGAAGCAGCAGGGTGGCGTTTCACAGACTTGTGTTCTGCACAGGCCGAAAAAATGTTCAGCCTGACTGAAGGCCTCATGGACCTACTGTGGGACAAGGATGCAGAGATAGTTGGGATGACACTCATCACCATCAACTTTATATTCATGCACAAATATTTCCTGATACCAAGCTCCATTGCACTGCAATTGGCTGAGGCGCTCTTGCCTTTCCTTGACGCGGTAAGGCTCTGTGCCCCAGGCCATGGCCCCTGGGTGCTTCTCAGAAGCTTGGTGCCCTATGGATTTTAAGGTGGGTGCTGGAATGGGCCTGGATCAGCCAAAGCTGAGGATTTTTTTTCCTTCCTTTCATACAGGATGATAGCCAGGTGCAGCTGCTCTCCATAAGGCTCTTCCAAGATATGCTGGAACATTTCATGGAAGAGAGAGAAAAGCTTTTGGAGAATCCAGTGCAGCAGAGTCTCCTCCCTCTCTTCTTCCACTGCCATGATGAGAATCTGCATGTGGCACAGGTGAGGACTGGTGGGCTGCTGGTGTCTCCCTGGGAGGGGGCTCGGCTGCCTCCTGCCCTGGCACCTCCCAGGCTACAGCCTCCTCCCAGCCTTGGCACAGGGACACGGCTCCTGTGCCCTGAGCTGCGGTGCCATCTGCACATCTCTGCTGCTCTCCAGGCCTCTCGGGAAACCCTGCTTTGTGTGGTCAAATTCCTGAAGAACAGGGATCTCAAAAAGCTGGTGAAGGAGGAGAAACTCTGGAAGTTCGCCGAGTGCCTGGTAAGGAGGGCCTGGAAGCGCCAGGCTCAGCCTGGAGGAGCCCCCTGAGCGCGGTGCTCACTGTGTGCGCTTGGCAGCTGTGGCCCTGCCCAGGGCTGCACGCAGGAGCCGCACGGGCTCTTCTCCAGGCTCCTGTGGGCCCGAGCCGGGTGCCCACGGAGCCCCGGCCCAGCGGCTGCTGGCCGCGCCTCAGGGCTGTGCGGGCAGGGGAGGCCGGGGCCGGCCAAAGCAGGGAGCGCCTGGCAAAGGGGCACAAAGCCCGGCCCGACCCTTCCCTCCCGCCGCTCTCTCCAGCTGGCAGACGACAGGAGCCGAGCGGCCGAGCACCTGCGCCAGGCCCTGCCGTACGCGCAGAGCCCACAGGAGCCCCTGCGAGAGGCGGCCATCAGGTTCATGGGTGAGCCCGGGCTCCCTCCCCGCCCCGTCCCGCCGCAGCTCGGCCCCAGCCCCGCCTGCTGCCCCGGCAGCGGCATCCGGGCCCGGCGCCGTGGAGCCCCGGCTGCCCTCGGGGCTGCTGCCGCCCTGTGTCGCAGCCGTGCCCTTGAGCGTCAGGATGCGGCAAGGGCCCGGGCTGAGCCCTGCCGGGCCACGAGGGCGTGTGGCCACAGGGCTGGCAGCGCCGCTGGCAGGGAGCTGTGCCGCTGGGCAGATGCATGACAGGCTATATGTACCCAGGGATCGCCGGACGGAGCTTTCGGAGGCAGCAGGAAGAGCTGCAGCTCATCTACAGAGGTGAGTGAGGGCAGCGGGCTGTCAGCGGGGGCTGGCAGGAGCAGCTGCAAGCCCTGGCCCGGCTGCGGAGGGCTCTGCTCTCTGTGCGGACGGGGGTCGGCGTGGGCAGAGCACACCGAGATTTCAGGGGCACGTGGGGGATTTGTGGCCAGCAGCTTCGGGCTGATCCCAGTGGTCCCTGCTCCCTCCTGGCCATGGCAAGAGCGGGCTGGGTTGCCCCTGGCACGGGGGTCTCGTCATGTCCCCGCAGATCAAGGATCTGGCCATGGCTCTTTACCTTTCTCTTCCAGCCCTGGATGACATGGCAGATGACATCAGCCTTGCCGTCGGAAGCCTGGCACTTCAAACTTCCTACATTCTTAGGGCAGTAGAGCAGCCTCGGATCTCCATGTTCCAGAGGCTGCAAACTCAGCTCCGCCGGGCATGGAAGACGCGGCCTCGTCTGTCGAGCCTCGGCCGTCTGCGCTGCTGGAGCTCTGCAGAGAACTGATCTGGGAAGCTCTGTCTGCTGGGGCCACCTGAGCCAGCGAGAATTTTCTTTTTTGTCAAAATTGTTTTTTTTCTTTTTTATTGTTTTACTTTAGAAATATAGGATATGTTAGAATAGACAGACTCCCAGGAGCTTTCTTTTCCTGCCCAGGGTCTGCATGGCTGCAGGGAAGAGGGGAAATAGGTGCTTGTGCTCAGCAAGCTGCGCAGCCATGTAGTGTTGAAGGGAGAATGGCCAGAAGCCCCTTGGCCTTTGGTGGTTGTGCTGAAGCCTTTGTGCTGGTGACAGAGCGGGTGGGCAGGGGCTGGAGCTTCAGGGATCCCTGCGAGACCGGTGCCTGGAGATGGCCACCACCCCTGTCCCAGCCAGGAACCGCCATCGGTGTCCTCCTGCTCAGGTGTTGCTGGCTGGATTACTGAGAGTTCCTGTGGTGTCTCTTGATCGGGCTTTTCTGGAGCTCCTGTGGGGCTGCAGTGCTGCTGCTGGGCAGGTTGGCCTGGCTGGGGGAGACCCTAAGGGGACAGGCACTGGGAGGCCATGAAGGGATGAGGGGCTGTGGAGGCCCGATGGGACCAGGCAGTGGGAAGGCACGAGGTGTACATGTGAGGGAGTGGGTGGCAGGAGGCTACAAGGTTACAGGAGGCACCTGAGGGACTGTGGTGGGGAGCCCTAAGGAAATGGGTGTCAGAGGCCATATATAGCCCCTGGGCAGCTGCCTTGTTCCTGTAACCTGTCTGCTCTGGTGCTTTCCCAAGGTATTTCACTCAGCAGGCTCTTTAAGGGGCTCCCTATAACCGGGAGTGTCACCCTGATGCTGGCCTTCCTGAGCTGTGGGCCCAGTCTGAGTTGTGGCACTGGGCGTGTGCCCACCCTGTCCTGGGCACTGGAGTCCCCTCCGCCTCAGGCCATGAGCTCGACTGCCTGGGTGCTGAGTCTTGTTCCTGTTGTCATGACGGAGGCCAAGATCCTTGGCTTTAGGCACGACTGAGTGAGACGAGCAGAGCCTTCGAGCCCAAGGGAGAGCCCTGCAAAAAGGCCCTGTGGGCAAAGGGCTTTGCTGGCATTGCCAGGGCAGGCACACAGAGAGTGTGGTGAGCACCTTCAGGGTGCCACGGCTGGCTTGGGGCCGGGCGACCTCCCTGTGCGCAGGGCTGTCTCTCTGCTGTGCTGTCGTTGGCCTTTTGCTGTCGAGCTCCTCTGGCTGCCAGGAGACAAGGGCAGCCCTATAAGGAGAGTGCAAGCCCCTGTCTCCAAATCCTGAAGGGGGAAATGGAGCTGTCCCGGCCCGTGGCCGAGGCTGTAAGCAGAGCAGAACCTTTTCCCCACCCCTGACGGCTTTCTGCCTGCTGCTGGCCTTGGGCCAGCATGACCCGCTCTGCTGGGGCTGTGTCACTGCGGGGGTGGCTGCTGCCCCTGGGTTTGCTGATGGGACGTGAGGGTCACTGAGGAAAAGGTGGGTGTCCCAGGTGATGCTGAGGGGGCATTTGGTCGCTGAGAGGATATTAGGGTCCCAGAGGAGGCTGCAGGTGAAAGGAATGAGAGAGATTTGTCTTTACAAATAAACTGTGGGTAAAGCTAGAGAATGAGAGATGAAAGAAGCAATGGATGGAACCATCAATTCCATAGGAAAAGAAAAAGTGCGGGTCTACATTAGAAGGGGTCTGTATTAGTACCTGTATTAGCCAATGGGGTTAGAGAGAGGGAAATGCGGCCAGGAAATGAGGATAAAAAGGAGGCTGCATCCTCTAAAAATGTGAAACTCCCCAGGGGAATGTCCCATGTCCTGTCCCTTTATTCAGAGAAAGTAACAGGACTCCTCTGTCTCTGATTTGGACATAAACCTCTGGTGTTTGTGGATTAATTTTCCTGACACAAGTGCCTCATGCATCACTCAAGGGAGGCGGATTTTCCGTGTGTCACTGATGTGTCATGATGGTCTTTGAATGCCAGGCACCTGCATGCCACTGAGGTGACAGGGGAGTCACTGAGGGGGAAGTGGGTGGCGGGTGCCCTACATGCCACTGAGGTGACATGAGTGTCATAAGTACATCTTATAGTATTGGTTTTCACAAATATTAAAATGAATGCTCTATGCAGAATGTTGGAAAGCTTTGCTGAATGAATATAGTTTCTTTTAGTTCTGCTATTAGCAAAACTTAGACATAATAGTGTGATAAATATATTTCTTGGACTGTAACATGTTGATATGAAAAGCTTTTTTTCATGTAACTAACTCAGAGATTGGTAAAAAGATAATCAGGAAATTCTTCACATTCTTGGATTATCCTTTCTGGATGAAGGCGGGCTGAGGAACAGCAGAACTCTAAGGAAAGGATCCTTTGATCTCCAATATCAGAGAGTGCACTGACAAGAAGGATCCACAAGGGGAAAAAAAAAAAAAAAAGAAGTAAAGATGTTGGTTTAGAGGTTGGGGGTGATTTTGATTTCTGCATGAAGGTTCATGAATATGCAACAGGTGGATGCATTTAAGAAAATGTTCTCTGAGTTAAGGTGTGCTCTTGGCAGAATGCCAAGCACTGGGTCCTTGTAACCTTTGGCTTTATTGTCTCTTATTGTCTTTTATTAAACTTGTTAAAATCTACCAGGAAACTGGACCTCGTTTTTCACAATCAGGAGCCAGCCCAGAGCTTCCCAGGCCCCTCTGCAGGTTTGGTCACATCCATTCTGATCTGGCTCCCACAGCTTTACCCGAGCCCCTTGCAGTGCCCAGTTCCCTAAGGCAGAAGGGGATCCCAGGATACCACGGAAATAGTTCTGATCTGTGCTTCCTTCTAGATTGGGAACCTGACTTAGATTATTTGGAATTGCTGGTGAATGGTGCTTTGAAGATCGTCTGAGATGCTGGAGGCAAGTTCTCAATGTGCCTTTCCTGATAGAATATGCAGTGTCACTGAGGCAAGAGCTCCCTCATGTGCCATTTCCCTTAAGATCACCTCAAGGTTGAAGCATAGTGGAATCGTTGCCCTGCTCGCTTTTTGAGCCCTGATGATCCCACAGGATTGCTGTCAGTGGGAGGAAGGAGCATTTAGCTGTCAATCCTCTTCCCATGTGCAATGCCAGTGTCTCCTTCCATGTGCTCTGTGCAGCCAGGGAGAAGAGCAGAGAGGGAAGGGAAGGGCCCAGGGCTGTGCCCCGGGGCTGTGCCTTGCTGGGCTCCTTTGCTGGCCCCAGTCTTGGGGGTTGAATTTTCCCCTTTTCTTTCTGTGGAATTTTTCCCGTTGTTATGCTAAGTATTTGGAGCTACACGCAGAAGGTCGGATAGCTAAGTTAACAGTTTCTCTCGAAGGGGGGACGAGAAGGGGCAATAGCGGAAAAGGAGAGGTGGGGTAGGGGCTGTTCTCTGCCTCTCTCGCGGGTCTGGCTCGGAGGACGGTCGCTAGAAACTCAGCTCTGCCACGCTGACGCCGGGAGCTGCCTTCCTTGGCTGTGCGATTTCGCAACCTCCCTGTTTGGACGCTGTCCCGCATCTCCTACTGACTGCAGCACATCCTTTTGAAGCATCAGGACTGACACTGCCCTGCGACCTGTGAGCAGCGTCTCCCCTCCGCTCTTCCCATCTGGGATACAGAGGCCGTTCACCGCAGCGCCCCTCCAGCCACGTGGGATCACCGCATCTCCTCCCTGCTCACCAGGGGCTGGCAGGCAGCACCAGAACTGTAACTGGACCTCAGAGGAAAGGTGTCCACAACCGAGAGAACTGTTTGCTGGGTTTTCTGCTCGGTTGTTGTAGATCTCGCAGTTATTGTTGTTGTGTTTTGTTTCCCTGGTTACATATATATATATATCAGTTAAGAACTGTTATTCCTACCCCCGTATCTTCGCCTGAGAATCTTTTAATTTCAAAATCGTAGTAGAGTGATGGGGGGTTATACTCTCCTTATCAAAAAAAAAAAGAGGCCCCTGTCTCTTTTGGCAGATACCTGTCTTTCAAACCAAGACACCCAGGCAGCCTGAGGATTTCCTGTGGTGCTGGGAGTTGTTCTGTCCTGCCTTTCTTTGCCAATGAACCTGTTGGGGAAGGTGATCTGGCTTCCCAACCCTCGTTCAGGAATGAGTCTTTGGGAGATGGTGAGGCTAGGTCAAGGCGTTACCCCTGTGACAGCTGCCAGCTCAGAGCCCAAACGTCGGCCAGCAGTGCAGAGATGACAGAAGCCTCTGTGGCTGTTGAGTTACAGGTGTGTCTGCAGGGAGGATTTCTCCAACTCCTCTGCTGGTTGCTGCACACAAGCCCGGCTCCCATGGCAGGGGTGAGTTGTATGTCCCTGCTGACCCCACAGGCTGAGCACTGCTTTTGTGGGATCCGTTTCTGGGAAATGGAATTTTGTTGCTCTAAGGTCCTCCAAGAGGAAGGAACAAAGCTTCAGAACACAAGAAACTTCATGATTTATCCAAACTCAGGCAGCAAAAGCTGAAGGAAATGCGGCAGGGAAGACAAGGTGGGTGCATTTCCCTCAGCCTTCTCCTGACACTCAGCAGCCAGGGGCTTTCTCTGCACATCTGGACACACTGTGCCTGGCACAGCAGGAAGTCTCACTGCCCTGCTGCTGCTGTCACACCCTGCAGGGCTGTTTCCCAGCCTGGCCTGGCTGCAGCTTCTCCCCAGCCTCTGCAGGAAGGCATTTGGCATCAGCTGCCAGGGAGCCCAAAGTGCCCCACGGGCCATGCACACCCTGAGATCCCTGCCATTTCCCGGTCTCAGGGTAGGTCAGGAGAAGTGCTGCTTTGGACAAGAGAGAGCCCTGTCATAGCCCCAAGAGCCTGGGCCTTTTCCTCATCCTTATCCATGTCTTTGGCAAGTATTGCCTCCCGACGAGGCCAATTCCCTGATATGTAATGGTTTCATCAGATGCAGCTCTACCTCTTCCTTTCTCAAGGAATGGACAGAGAGGCTCTATGGAAGGAGGCATTTCCAGAAGGAAAGGAGGCAATGCCAGGCACGGGCACAGGCAGAGGAGGTAATTGCTGTGTCAGGCTCAGCCCTGGGCAGGGCTGTGTGGCAGCAGCTCTTCTCCCAGGGCCTGCCCTTGCATGGCCTGGCAGCAGCCAAAGCTGGAGGCGCTTTGGCTTCGAGGCCTCTGGAGCTCGTTCCCAGCCCCTGGGATACGGGAGTGGTGCACCAAGGTCCCTCCTGCTGCAGCTGCTCCTGGAGCTGCCCTGAGTGCCCAGAGGCCCAAGGCACAGGAGCAGCCCCGAGTGGGAGCCCTGCTGAGAGCCCAGGGCTCCCGACTGGGCAGGGGCTGCACTGGGTCCTGACAGGGCCTGACTCTGTCCCCTTGGGCTGGGGGAGCTGTCACAGGGCTGGGAGGGTCAGGGTTAGGGTTAGGGTTAGGGTTAGGGTTAGGGTTAGGGTTAGGGTTAGGGTTAGGGTTAGGGTTAGGGTTGCTGCTAGTGGCTGCTGAGGGATGGGTTTGGCCGTGTCCCTGGAAGGAGCAACTGCCCAAGCAGCTGCGCTGCCCCTGGGCTTTCCTCCCGGCCTTCTGGGCTTTGTTTTGTGGCACTGCCTGTGCCATGGGATGCCAAGGTGCCTGCAGGACCCAGCTGTGGGGGAAACAGAGAACGTCGTGGCCTTATCCAGCGAGCTGCCAGCTGAGCAGTGGAGCACAGCACAGGCTCACGGTCCCCATTGCTCCCACACATGCAGCCAGCACCTCAACACGTCTTCCTGATTCCCAGAAGGACATTGGAAAGGGTTTCTGTCAGGGAACACGCTGTTAGGTAGAGATAATGACAGGCCTCTTTGTTTTGGAGCTTGTCTTCATTTTGTGTGTCAGAATCTGGTATTGCTGGAAGAGAAAACAGTGAGTGTTTTGTTGCTCTCCCCCTCACACAGCTTCATTTGATGGCTGCTTGTAGAAAGGAAACATTCCTAGTGAGGCTGCTGTGGAGTTGTGGATGGTCAATGGTTGTCCGTATAACTCTGCTGAGGGTTCTGCTGCAGCCTAGTGCTTTAATTGGCCTCTTAATTGCTGGGCCTTGTCCGGGGGAGCCTACTGGGGCTGCAGCCAGTGCTGGCTCCCACTGAGGCTGCGTGGCCAAGAGCAGCCCCAGGAGCAGCGGGCAGAGACAAAGCAAGGTGGGGAGGAGAAAGAGCAGGGTCCAGGTTGCCCTTGGAAGGCAGATGTGCTCTGGGGCCCGCTCCTGGCCAGGGACCCTGCCCAGAGCCATGCCTTGCTCGCCGGGGCCCTGAGGGGCAACTGTGCAGCTGGGCCAAGGTGTGCCAGCAGCTCCAGCCGTGCTGGGGAGCCTCGCCAGCTCTGGGCTCTGCTGTGCAGGAGGGTCCCTGTGTGCCAGTGGCAGCTGGGGCCTCAGACACTCCTCTCTCCACAGGAGCACTTCTCCCCCTTCTCAAGACCGGCCGACGACTTCAGTCTGGACAGACTGGATCTGTCATCTTGCATCTCCATGCACGTGTTCGTTTTCCATACCACAATTGCAATACCAGCTAAATGCTGTGTACAAGCTGCCACCAGCATGCTGAACAGGTCCCTCTGTCCCCAAAGGGACTGGCCCCACTCTCCAACCAGGGCAGGAACTGGGGCCTTCCAGCCAAGACAGTGCTTGAGTCCAGCATCACCTTTGGGCTTCAGCTCTGGGGTCTGAGCGGTACCAGCAGCACTGGTGGAGCTCCTTGTCTGGCACAGCCAGGGCTGGGCAGGTAGCAGCTGGGCATGGGGCTCCTGATACATACAGACACCTCATGTTATCTTTGTTTTTCATTTTGAAACATTTAGGAATGTTTTTCATTTCCAGCAATTAAAAAGAGTTTTCATAGAACATAAATCTGAAATGTTTATTTCCCTTTCCCCCAACAGTCCTGTATTTGTCAAAGTAGTTTTGCAGTTATGGAAACTGCAATAATTAATAAAAGTTTTGTGTTAATCACAAAAGTATTGGGGTTTGTATAAACCAGAATACTAAGCTCTGAAGTGAAGCATGGACACTAGATAAAGGAAATTATACGATTAAATAATTCTGTTTTAAATCACCATGTTATGTTATGTTATGTTATGTTATGTTATGTTATGTTATGTTATGTTATGTTATGTTATGTTATGTTTTCCAAGTAAGTTGAATCTACTACCAGCTTACAATAACAGACTTCCTGATAGTCTTTCCTGCCTCTGTTTGATCAATGCTGCCTATCTCAAGGACCAGACTTCCAGAACTTCGCTGGTGGTTATCTACAAGGACCAGATGATGATCTGTGAAACTGACTATCGCCAGAGACTTTGTGAATTTCTATAAGGATGTTTATTCGACCACCACTGCTTACCTGGCAAAATTATGACAGCTAAAAACCAAAAATTATTGATTACGGAGAGAAACCATAGCATAAGAAAAGGCTGCAGGCCGGGGTTCGGTGGAGCATGGAGTGGGCAGTGACCCCTCACGTTCTCCAGGGCTGCATTGCTCGACCTATATCAAATAAAGCAATCTAAATTTTGCTGAATATTGAGACTTTTTTTCTCATTTATAACAAAACCTAGAATCTTTGGACTCTTCTGCAATAAATAATAAAATTGCATTAATTCTTAATGTTTACTCTTGCACAGGCTGGGCAAGGCCGGCACAGCCCAGAGGAATTATCCCGAACAGGCTCAGGGCACTTGGGTACTGAGCACTCCTGCTGGGATCCCTCCATGGGAGACACCGCCCAAAAGCTGGGAGGGGCTGCAAGGGGTAACCATGGTGGGGAAAGGGCAGAGGGGGAGAGCAAGGCTCCAGTGTGTCCTGAGAGGGCCTGACTCTGTCCCCTTGGGCTGGGGGAGCTGTCACGGGGCTGGGAGGGTCAGGGCTGGCAGTGGCTGATCAGGGATGGGTTTGGCTGGGTCCATGGAAGGAGTGACTGCCTAAGCAGTTGTGCTGCCCCCGGGCTCTCCTGCTGGCCTTCCGGGCTTTGTTGGGTGGCACAGCCTGTGCCAAGGGGTGCCAAGGTGCCTGCAGGTGCCAGCTGTGGTTGAAACAGAGAACGTCCTGGCTGTATCCACCAAGCTTCCAGCTCATCAGTGGAGCACAGCAAGGACTCATGCTCCCCACTGATGCTGGAGTCATGCACAGTGAGATAGGAACACATGCTCTAAATCCAATTTGATGGATGTTGACAACTCTTCCATGTTGTCATCACAACACAGCAGATGCCAGAGGAAGTTGATAACTTCTGGAGGGTGTGCTGGTAGGATCACCACCTTCCCAGCAAGCCCAACAGGTTCCGGCCCTCCTGTCCTTCCCATGCCCTCGTGACCAGCGCCAGTGCTCCCAGTGTGACCTGGGCTTTGCTCTGCACACAGGTTTGCAGTGCAGACCATGAAGGCTCTGCTCTTCTGTCTGCAGTATGACCCTGAGGTGATGGCCATGGAGCGCAAGCGTGGCTGGGACACGCTGCTCTGTGCTGACACCCAGCACTATGCCGTGGCTCTGCTGGACAGGTGAGACCCCCCCATTTCCCCTCTGCCCCCAATATTTGTGCTCAATGCCCGGGGTGCCCCACACAGTCCCTGTGGTCATGGGCCAGAGGGCCTTGTCACCGATGGACGGCCAAGCAGACTGGAAAAGGCTGGGAGAGGAGGTGTCCAGAAGGAACTGCCTCCCAAGGTGCCCATATGACCTCCAGGGATGCTGGGGAAAGACTGGATCTCGGTGAGTCAGTGCTGGGAGTGGTTTGCTTGCCCACCTCAGTGCCTTGGTGCCTTTTCCCCCCCACCAGGGAGATGCACCATATCTCCCTCTCCTTCTGATCTGGGATTTCCCCACCACCTGCTTGGGTGGCTCAGTAAGGAAGAGCCACACTGGGATCTGCCCTTCCTGGCATTCCTTGTGGAGGTGAGCCTGATGGCCAGCGCTGCCTCGCTGAGCTCCCTCCCAGCTCTCTGTCCTCTCGTCGCCACAGCTGCCTGGGACAGTACCCGTGCCCTGTGCTGCTCTCTGAGCCCAGCCCTGTGCGGTTCTGGGGTCCTGCCGACTGGATCCCCTTTCACTACCCTGTGCCTTTCAGGTGCTGAACTGCTTGGATTTCACTAAATGTGGTGACAGCATCCTTGAGATCATGTCAAGGCACCTGCAGAACAAGTGCAGGGAGAGACGTCGTCTGGCGCTCAGAGGCCTTGTGGTGCTCAGCAAGGATCCCTCGATGGTGAGAAGGGGGCAGGGCTGAAGCTGTACTGGGGAAAGCTGCCCCTTGGGCTGCCTGGGCTTCAGGAGCTGCAGCAGATGCTCCCAGCTCTCCTGCCTCACCTCCCTGAGTTCTTCGGGACAGACCTTTGGCCTCTGGGCCCTGCAGCAGCAGGGTGAGGTTGCAGTGCCAGCGCGGTGTTGGTGCTGCAGCCGCTCATGGCTTCACAGCACAGCACAGCCTTGTGTTCCACACAGGCCAGAAAAATGTGCAGCCTGTCTCCAAGTCTTTTGGAGCTGCTGGGTGATGCAGATGGAGGGGTGATTGGCATGACCGTCCGTGTGTTCACTAATGTGCTCCAGGACAAAGACATCCTGATATCCAGCACCACACCCCCAAGCTGGCCGAGGCACTCCTGGAGCTCTTTGACCACGTAAGGTTCTGCGTCCCGAGCCACAGGCATTGGGTGCTTCCCAGAAATTTGTGCCCTCTGCGTTTTAAGGCCTTTGCCTTGGTGGGCCTGGAGTAGTAGGTGCTTAAGTTTTTCTCTTTCCTCTAGCACAACAGCCAAGTGCAGCTGCTCTCCATTCACCTCTTCTGTAAAGTGATGGAATTGGTAGTGGATGAGGGAAAAAAGTGCCTGAAGACAATTGTTCACAAGAGCCTGTACCCACTTCTAATCTACTGCCATGATGAGAACCTGCACCTGGCAAAGATGAGGATTTGTGTGATGCTGGTGGATCACTGGGAGGGGCTCACCTGCCTCCTGCCCTGGCACCTCCAAGGCTGCAGCCTCCTCCCAGCCTCGGCACAGGGACGCGATGGTCCTGTGCCTTGAACTGCGGTGCCATCTGCACATCTCTGCTACTCTCCAGGCCTCTCCGGAAATGCTTCTTTAACCTGACTGCAGCATTGGCCTGGCACATGAGTGGCCTAACAGCACCTGAGGTACCGTCAAGGTGACACCACTGATCAATTGCCTCTGGTCTAGGGACAAGGACACAAGACTGAGGCAGGAGAATGTATCCAAAGAAAGCCAAAGCCAGCAGCTCTCCTGAAAATCAGCTTGGGCCAGGCTGGGGCTGGGCAAGGCCGTGGCCCACAGGCTCATCTGCTGAGGCCACCTTTGCACACACTGCCCACAGCCAGCCAGGGAGGAGGAGAGTTCTGGGGCTGTGGGGAACCTCTGCTCACAAGCAGTGAACACCCATCCTCCCTCACACAAACTGCCTCAGCTGAAAATTCCCCACCCGGGAAGGCCACATCCATGGCACATTCCCATGAAGGACACCTGAGGAGGTGCCAGAATCCATCCAACGGCCCCAAAGCCCTGCCCAGACTCACTGCTGAGGCCTTGCAGCAGAGCACTGCTCCTGATGCAAAGGGATGCAGCAGAGCCAGAGGCTGCTGCCAGAGCCTGTGTCAGACTTGTCCCTGCCAGGGGAGGTACCTGGGCCTTCCCACTTGGCCCAAATGTGTATGGACCCCCAGAACTCCGTGTTTGTGGGGGACCCAGAGCACCAAGAAGAAAGAGATGTAGAGCATCCACAGGAAGCCATTGGGATCCACCAAGTGGTGAGGTTTTCTACTGAATCTCTCTGTCACTCTCTTGCTCTCCCCCTGCCTCTATTCCATTTCTGTTTTTCTCTCTTTGTCATTTTGTCTCTCTCTCATTTACTGTTCAATAAAACTATTGACTTTGGCACATGGTCTCATTTGCACCGTAATGGAGGCAGAGCCATTTCTGATCATTTTAATCAGTGGATCAGAACAAGGGGCTAGAAGCCCTCCAGTCTGGCTGCTGCTCCATGCCATTTCCACGGGGTTGGGCTGGTGAAGGGGTGCTGGGCTGTCCTGGTTTAGGGCAAATATGGGGGAAAACCTTCGGAAGGAGCCCCCAGAAAGCAAACCCCCATGACTCCTCCCCCCACCACCAGGTTCGGGAAGAATTTCCTCAGAGAGGAGTGGAAAAAAAACCTGAAAATCTGTGTATTTAACAAACTAAACACTCCTTGGCACAAAGAAACAACACCAGATGATGGAAAACTCTTTCACAGCTCTGAATGGATGACAAACTCAGAAAGTCTCTCCTGCGCGTGGTCACTCAGTTACCGGTCTCTGGCACTGGGGGATGGCTGCTACACATCACAAAATGCAGACTCCCGGTGTTTCTTGGTGTTTCCCAGGTCCCCGTCTGGAACAGGTTCTGATGGTATTCAGGAAAGGGAGAGAAAAAAAAAAAAACAAAAACAGTCCAGGGAAAAAAAAGGACTGCCTAGCTGAACTAACTAATGAGCAAAAGCAAGGGCAAAAGCAAAAAAAGTAGGAACAAAAGGAAGCAAGCAAGAAAGCAAGCACGCGAACAAGCCTCTCCTAAACAGAGACCATGGAGGAGGTGAGCTGACTGATAACGAGACAAAACAAACCTTCACTTTCAGATTCAGTCCTGAAAGCACAGAACATAATACCAAGCACAAACAGAACACACAATTGGGGATACAAGCACCATAACATCACCCTAGGACACTTTCTAAGTGTGACCTGAGGCATTCCCAACTCAAACAAATAAAGCCAAAGAAGTTGTCAACATTTTGTTAAACAACATAAGGCCCGGTTCAGAGTGCTTCTCGACATCTCCTCCCATCGAGTACCACATTCCCTAGCAAATATTGCACTGGACTTTTGCAACAATCTCCAAATCAACTGGCACCTACACATGCTGTATAGGCCCAGGCCAGCGACCAGGTGGAAAAGATGAATTATCTGATACAACAACAGATGGTTAAAACTGGACAAGAGGCCAACACACCTTGGCCCCAGAGCCCACCTTTGGCTTTACTATGGATTTGAGTAAGATCAAGAACAAAAGACAAGCTGAATGCCTTCGAAATACTGTGTAGAATACCAGAGAAGCACAACTATCAAGGGGAAGCTACTGTACAAGTGGAGGAGGGGCATCTCCAGGACTATGTGGTCCAACTAACACAACAGCTGCAGAAAGCTAATCAACACATTTTGAGCACATGAGCAAGAGGACGCTCCTCTCCCCAAATCCAGCCTAGGGACCATTTATACGTAAAATCCCCTGAGGGAAACTGTCTTATGCCAAAATGGAAAGAACTCTATTTAGTACTTTTAATCACTTATACAGCCTTTAAAGCTGAAAGCATTAATCTCTTGGATACTTTATTCCAGAATCAAAAGGCTTCTGCAAAAGGCAAGGGGAGTCCAAAACTAGACCTGAGAAAGAACAGGAGAAACCAAGCTGTGTTTCACATGATCATCGTCTTCCTGATGCTTCTTATCAGAATTCAAGCCACACTTGATGACTGTCACTACCATCAAGATCTTCTTGGCCTGCAAGATCCTGGTGGATGGAACACTCAAAAATATTCAGGATCTAATGGGCTAAAAGGGATTAAAAAGGTAAAAAGGCTTGACGTCATTTTACGGATTAATGACAAGCAGTTGAAGATTGAGGAAAACCTGACTCCATGCCTGCCTTTCTTGTCCCACCTGAAAGTAAGATCTCTATGGCTTGTATATTTGAAACTCACAAATCCCTTGTAGATAAGATTACTACAGTGACCATGTGCGTCTGTGACCCTTGAACAAGTAGTGTGTGCATTCATTTTCATGTGATTTCTATCAGGATTTTTGCACTAAGCAAATAAAAATGGAAGGCTATAACCTAGTGCAAGATAGTCCTCTTCTTCTGTGACACATAGGTGGGGAGACCATCGTCATGTAGAGATATAGTAACTGAGCCCACCAGGAATCCCACCCAACAAATATTGTTTCCAAGAGCCAACTCTTGTGCAACTAGAATAATAAATCGTACTGGTCGTCTGCTTAATACATGGAACAGATCTCATAGAGGATGTGCGTTTGAGAATTGAATGTCATTCTTGGGGTATTGCAGGTCATCAGGGATATTAACCAATCAACTTGGAGGGGTAGCCAGGAACATCATCATCCTATGAGGGTATATCGTGCCCAATTCCATGACCACGTGATGGTGACCCAGATATGCATGGAATCCTGATAGCACAACTACGTCCTTTGATGGGCTGAGCTACTCAGAATACTCAACTATTTGTACCGGGAACTTTCGTAAAGTAAGTAGCCTTTGTAATACTACCAGGGGCCAGTGTAAGGTTCCTGAAGGTATCAGAAATGGTTGCCTAAAGGCAGGCAATGTATCTGAGGAAACCACAGTTACATGCCTTGGGTACTCGACAAAGAGCCAACCTTGTCCCATCCCCCAGCATGGGAGCCTTGCCCTGTTTGTCCCCAGCCGGCCCAGCCTGGGCACTGTGGCAGTGTCCCTACCCTCCTGCTGAGGCTTCTGCTGCAGGCTGGGGAAAGGCTTTGGGAAAGCACCAGAGCAGACAGGTTACACGAACAAGCCTGGGGGCTGCTTATGGCCTCTGACACCCAATTCCTCAGGGCTTCCCACCACAGTCCCTCAGGTGCCTCCTGTCCCCTTGTAGCCTCCTGCCACCGAATCCCACACAAATCCCCCTCGTGCCTTCCCACAGCCTTGTCCCATCAGGGTCTCCTCAGTCCCTCATCCCTTCATGGCCTCCCAGTGCCCTGTCCACTCAGGGTCTCCCCCAGCCAGGCCAACCTGCCCAGCAGCAGCACGGCAGCCCCACAGGAGCTCCAGAGGAACCCGATCAAGAGGCACCACGGAGCCCTCAGCAATCCAGCCAGCAACACCTGGGCAGGAGGACACCGATGGCGGTTCCTGGCAGGGACAGGGGTCGTGGCCATCTCCAGGCACCGGTCTCACAGGGATCCCTGCAGCTCCAGCCCCTGCCCACCCGCTCTGTCACCAGCACAAAGGCTTCAGCACAACCACCAAAGGCCAAGGGGCTTCTGGCCATTTTCCTTGTAACACCGCATGCCTGGGCAGCTTGCAGAGCACAGGCACCCTTTCCCCCTCTTCCCCGATGCCATGCGGACACTGGGCAGCAAAAGAAAGCTCCAGGGAGTCTGTTTATTATAACACATCCTATATTTATATAATAGAGTAAAACAGAAAGGAGAACAAACTGAAAGAAAAGAAAATTCTCTGCTCGTTCAGGTGGCCCCACCAGACACAGCCTACATGCTCAGCTCTCTGCAGAGCTCCAGCAGCACAGCCAGGCACTGCCGCACAGACAACGCCGTTTCTTGCATGCCCTGCGGAATCGGTCTTGCAGCCTCCGCAATATGGAGTACGGAGCTCTCTCTAATGCACGCAGGACAAACGCTGTTTCACTTGCGAGGTTTCTAATGGCAGGGTTACTGTCATCTGCCGTGTCATCCAGAGCTACAAGAGTGTGGAACAGAGCCACGGTAAGATCCCGGATCTGCGGGGACACCACGAGACCCCCGTGCCAGGGCTATCCCAGCCAGCTCCAGCCATGGCCAGGAGGGAGCAGGGACCACTGGGATCAGCCCGAAGCTGCTGGCCACAATTCCCCCACGTGCCCCTGAAATCTCGGTGTGCTCTGCCCACGCCGACCCCCGCCCGCACAGGGAGCAGAGCCCTCCGCAGCCGGGCCAGGGCTTGCAGCTGCTCCTGCCAGCCCCCGCTGACAGCCCGCTGCCCTCACTCACCTCTGTAGATGAGCTGCAGCTCTTCCTTCTTCCCCCTCAGGTGCGGCCCGGCCATCCCTGGGAACGAGAGAGCCTGTCACGGCTCTGCCCAGCGGCACAGCTCCCTGCCAGCGGCGCTGCCAGCCCTGTGGCCACACGCCCTCGTGGCCCGGCAGGGCTCAGCCCGGGCCCTTGCCGCATCCTGACGCTCAAGGGCACGGCTGCGACACAGGGCGGCAGCAGCCCCGAGGGCAGCCGGGGCTCCACGGCGCCGGGCCCGGATGCCGCTGCCGGGGCAGCAGGCGGGGCTGGGGCCGAGCTGCGGCAGGACGGGGTGGGGAGGGAGCCCGGGCTCACCCATGAACCTGATGGCCGCCTCTCGCAGGGGCTCCTGTGGGCTCTGCACGTACGGCAGGGCCTGGCGCAGGTGCTCGGCCGCTCGGCTCCTGTCGTCTGCCAGCTGGAGAGAGCGGCGGGAGGGAAGGGTCGGGCCGGGCTTTGTGCCCCTTTGCCAGGCGCTCCCCGCTTTGGCCGGCCCCGGCCTCCCCTGCCCGCACAGCCCTGAGGCGCGGCCAGCAGCCGCTGGGCCGGGGCTCCGTGGGCACCCGGCTCGGGCCCACAGGAGCCTGGAGAAGAGCCCGTGCGGCTCCTGCGTGCAGCCCTGGGCAGGGCCACAGCTGCCAAGCGCACACAGTGAGCACCGCGCTCAGGGGCTTCTCCAGGCTGGCGCTTCCAGGCCCTCCTTACCAGGCACTCGCCAAATCTCCACGTCTTATCCACCTGCAGCATCTGTTCAATATCCCTCCTCTTCAGGAATCTTGCTGAACAATGCAGCGTTTCCCGAGAGGCCTGGAGAGTAGCAGAGATGTGCAGATGGCACTGCAGTTCAGGGCACAGGAGCCGTGTCCCTGTGCCAAGGCTGGGAGGAGGCTGCAGCCCGGGAGGTGCCAGATCTGGAGGCAGCCGAGCCCCCTCCCAGGGGGACGCCACCAGCCCACGAGTCCTCACCTCTGCCACTTGCGGATTCTCATCATGGCAGTGGAAAGAGAGTGGGACCAGACTCTGGCGCACATGTGGCTTCAGGGCCCTTCTTTCCCCTTCCACTAGTAAATCCATTATCTCTTGAAAGACAAGCATGGAACATAGTTGCACCTGGCTATCATCCTGTATGAAAGGAAGGAGAAGAAGCCTAAGCATTGGTTCTTTCAGGCCCACCTGGGCACCGGCATAGAAATGCACAGGGCACCAAGTGTCCAGGCTGCACCCAGTGGCTGTGGCTGGGGGCCCAGAGCCTTACATTGTCAAAGAGTGGCAGGAGCGCCTCAGCCAGCTGCAGGGCGATGGGGCTGGGTATGGGGACACCGTTATAGAGAAACAAATATCTGAGTAGAACGACAGCCATCCTGACCACGTCGCTATCATTTTCCTGCAGGAGCTGCACAAGACTTTCAGTCAGGCTCCATATTTTTTTTGCCTGTATGGAACACAAGTGTGTGAAAGGCCAGCCTGCTGCCACAGGGTCTAGAGGCCAAAGGCCTGTCCTAAAGAACTAGGGCAAAGAACTAGAGAGCTGGGAGCAGCTGCCTCAGCACCCGAAGCACAGCCATGCCCAAGCGACTGCATTCCCCAGCCTCACGCTGCTGGCAGGGCTTCAGCAACTGCCCCTTTCTCACCATGGGGGGATTCTTGCTGAGCACTACGAGGCCTCTGAGGGCCAGGCGACGCCTCTCCCTGCACTCGCTCTGCAGGTTTTTTGACATGATCTCAAGGAGGATGGCCCCATATTCAGTCACGTCCAAGCACTCAAGGACCTGAAAGACACAGGGCAGTGACAGGGGACTGGGCCGGCAGGAGCCTGTAACCACATAGGGCTGGGCCCAGACAGCAGCACGGGGCACAGGCACCATCCCAGGCAACTGTGGCTACAAAAGGGCACAGAGCTGGCCATCAGGCTCACCTCCACAAAGAATGCCAGGGCATAGAAATCCCAGAATGGCATCTCCATGCTGATCAGCCTGAGCAGGTACAATGCAATCCCAGAACACAAGGGTATGGATGAATGGTGCATTACCCTGAAAGGAGGAAAAAGGAACCAAGGCCTGAGCCAGGGGGACAAACCTCTCCCAGGACTGACTCACACAGTTCTCGTCTTTGCCCACCATCCTGCAAGGGGGCCTGGGCCATTTGGGAGGTGGCTGCTTTTGGGCACCCTCCTCTCCCAGCCTTTTCCAGTCTGCTTGAGCATTCCACAGTGACAAGGCCCTCTGGTCCATGACCACAGGTACAGGTGTGAAGCAGACCAGGCACAGAGCACAAATGCTGGGGGCAGTGAGGAGAAGGGGATCTCACCTGGCCAGCAGACCCACGGCATAGTGCTGGGTGTCAACACAGAGCAGGGTGTCCCAGCCACGCCTGCGTTCCATTTCCATGACTACAGTCTCGTACTGCATTTGGCAGAGCAGAGACTTCAGGGTCTGCACTGCAAATCTGTGTGCAGAGCAAAGCTCAGGTCATGCTGGGAGCACTGGCTCCATGCCTGAGGACATGGCAGGGACAGATGGACTGGCATGGAGAACCTGTTGGGGCTGGCAGCAAGGCCGTGCTCTTCCTGGCATCCCTTCCAGAAGGTGTCGACCTCCTCTGGCATATTCCGAGTATGGAAGAACACTTGGAAGAGCAGGTGGACAAATAGGCGGGTGAAATACACCGTCACTATATGTGGGCAGCTGGGCTCCTGGAGGATCTTCCACATCACCAGAGTTGCCTGCAAAGGACAAAGCACCCCGAGACAGCGCTCAGTGCCCAGGTGTCGGTGCGGCAGGGCCCGAGCGTGGCACGGAGAGGCCAGGGGAGATGCAGGGGGAGCACCGGGCCTGATGCCCCTGAAGGTGCCCCTAAGCCAGGATTCAGCGCAGTGCCTGAGGCAGGGAGATGCAGTGGGGGAAGGAGGGTGGAGAGCTGCTGGAGAGGCGGCCTGGAGTAAGCAAAGGCCACTTCCAGAAACTCACAGCCAGGGCAAAGACACGCATTCTGTCCCCATCCGAGGTGTATGTGCTGTGCTCTGGCCAGTTCCCCATCACATCGAGGAGTGTCAGCTGTGCCAGCTCCGAGGTCCTGCTTGAGCACAAGATCGTCTTCCACATGGCCATAGCAGCTCTGTGGGGTCAGAGCTCTGTCTCAGGGCCGTCTCAGACACAGAACTGTGGCCTGGGCAGCAGTGGGGAGCTGAGCTGGCTGTCAGCTCTGCCTCTGCCCACTGCCCCTCGCTGGTGGCACCTAGGCAGCCCAGCCCTGTGGGGACAGGCCCCTGAGGGGCAGGGAGGGAGCATGGCAGCAGCCCCAGGGGCTGACATGCCAGGGCTGGGAAAGGGAGCAGCCAGAGGGCCCTGGAACTCTCTGTTGCTCAGACACCTGGAACAGGTTGTACAGGGTGATGGGCTGGTGAGCCCTGAGCCCTCTGGGCTGGTGAGCCCCATACCTGTCACACGATGGGGCCACATCCAGGAGAGTCACCACCACATCAGCAGGCTGTGCCTCAGTGAGATCCAGCAGGGTCTTCTCCATCCTGTGGTCAGCAGACTCATTGGTCATGAGCCACTGGTGGATGTACCTCACCATGCCAGGCACCTGCAGGAGGCACAGAGAGACTTAGAAAGCTGCTAGAGGGAGTAATGTCCCCAGCTCCCCAGAGAAATGCTTCCCTTCCCACCACACTGCAATGGCCTCAAAGGCTTACAGTGACCAACATAGCCCTGTGGCTTGAGAGCCAAGCAATTCATAGGAGGATCAAACCCTGCCCACAGGCTGCTTACTTGCTTTGGAGTGGAAAAACTCTCTTCTACAAGTATATCCATCAGGGCAGCACTGGTGTTGGTGGTGTAGATGTCACAGTTTTCCATGGACCCAATGCCCACGGCGCTTGTCTCTTCCTGCCAAATGCATTTAATGAAATTGCAAGTCCAGCAGGAGAACAAAGGGCACGAATCGAGAGCTGTTCCATGGAGTGCTCCAAGCGTGGCGCTTGGCTGAGCAGTGACAGCAGGCCCAGTCCAGCTGGGGATGGCTGCAGGTACCTGTGCTGTCCTGCGGAAGAGGCCACCAGTGGGTTCCTGCTCTTGTGTCGGTTCCATGGCTGCACCTGGCAAAGAGCAAGCAGAGCCAGAGCTGAGGGGCTGCGGGAGAGGCTGGAAAACACAGCCCAGCCCTTCATTCCCCAGGCAGGGACAGCCCCAAGATACCCCAGGGGATGGAGCTGGGCCACTATAAGCTGTCTGCCCGGCTTCCTCTTCCATCCTGTCCATGGGCATGTCCACAGTGGGTGGGATGGGATGGGATGGGATGGGATGGGATGGGATGGGATGGGATGAGGTCAAGCTGTCTGCAGGCACCAGCCCTGAGGCCCAGATCTGCCACTCACCCTGCTGTTCTGACTGCAGTGTCACCACCTGTTCTGTCTCCTGTGCTGAGGCAGCTCCAGGACTTTCTTCCTCCACATTCCCCCAGGCCAGCTTGGTCATTCTTGGGGTTCTCTGCTCCATGTCAGTGACTGGATTGATGGCTAATGGCAGGAGAGTTGCCTCAGAAAACCATGAGCAAGTCCTGCAGTCGTGCCTGCAAGGCACCTGCAACACAAATCTTCTGGGAAGGCCACAGGACAGCAGGTCCTGCACTCTGGTCTCAAAGGTTCTTACCAGAAGGACGAGAGACTCCTTGTCAGGGATCGTGATCAGCAAATCCCTCAGTCTGGTCTCAAGGTCACCTGCAGGAATCACTCTTCGGAAAAGCTCCGGTCAGGCACGAATGAGTGTGCTGTGCAGGGGCTCCTCACAGCACAGCTCTGGTGCGTCCTGTCCCGCAGTGTGCTCCGAGCACTGTGGTGTGGCCGTGGCACCACCAGCTCCTATGTCACCATACATCATAAAGGGTCCTTGGACACCCTGCTCCGTTCCGTTCCATGGTAACCATGTGTCACAAAGGGCCCTTGCACACGCTGCCACCTGGCCTGGGGCTGGCCCCAGCTCACCCCAAGTGGCCCAGGTTGGAAGAAATCCCTTGGCCCAAGTGTCTAAGGCAGCCTGACAGGATCCTTAGGAACAGCTTAAGCCATCAGCAAACGCTGCCCTGCTCTGCAGGCTCAGGGCAGCAGAAGGAGCCCCGAGGGCTTCTGACACAGCTGTAGTGGGAAGGGCACAGGGCCTTCCACAGAAGCTGGCTCAGCCTTCTTGGGACACGTCCCAGCTGGTGGCCATCTGAAAGAGAGGTGTCTGCTAGAGAAGGCAGGTCCCTCCCTTGGAATGAGGCTGCAAACCCCCTCTTTCCAAATTCTTATAGTTTTCCCATTAAGAGGCTCTCAGGCAAATATATGAGGATAGGAACAACAGTTCTTTACTATTATGTATAACAAGGCAAACAAACAATAACAACTATGGAATTCGTAACAAACAGAACCAGAGACCCTTTGACATCCTTCTCGGCTGAGCCGGGAAAGGATGGAGGAGAGCTTTGTTTGCCTGGCTCCAAGCAGGGCAGGGAGAGGTGGTCTCAGGATTCCCAGGCACACAAGCAGATGCTGATAGATCCCTCTTTTAGTGAGGTAGGGTGATAATAAGGTCCCAGGTCAGTGGCTGCTCTCACGAGCAGAGGCTCACCACACAGAAGAAGCAGAACAACAACAACAACAACAACAAGAGGAACAAGAAAAAGACAAGGAACAAGAAAAAGAAGAGGAACAAGAACAAGAACGTCTGGGCTGGGTTATGGCGAATCCCCTTCCCCATGCAGCAGCAGCTCCGAGCGTCCTCCTCTGAAGCCGCAGAGCAAGAGAGCTCGCAGCTGCACCAGCCCTACTTTTCCTGCCCAAGATCCCAGTATCTCTGTTCCCCCAAGAGAAATTCCCAGATGAGAGATAATGCAACCAGTTGCCCTCCTTCCCCCTGGGCTTTGCCACTTCTTTGTTTTCTTAGTTACTCATCAGTGCCAAGTAGTCAGTGTTTCTTAAGAGCTTATGGCCAAAATTCTATAGGAAAGAAAGAAAGAAAGAAAAAAGAAAAGAAACCTAACTGCCAAAACCATCCTAAACCCACGGGTGTGACACAGAGAAGGAACGTGTGGGTCAGGGCATGAATGCTGCTCTTACCCCTGGGGCCCTGCCAGCACTGAAATAAGCAGCTGTGGCAGAGTCCCAGCTCAAGCAGAGCTGCCACCCCTCTGAGCCTTGGCAGCGCTGGTGCCCGGCTCCTGCCCCAGAGACCTGTGCCCCTGGGGGCTTCTGTGCCAGAGGGAGCCAAAGCCCATGTGCACTGGGGGCTGTGCTCCTTCCTACAGGGGCTATTGGCAGGAGCACCTGGAGCAACTGCTGGCAACACTTGGCATCTGTCAGCAGGCAGAAGCTGTCCGTCCTGAAATTATTTTTTTCGGGGAAGGGATTGGCAGGAGCACCAGAACACCATCAGCTGCTGATGCACCAGGAAGGTTGCAGCTGGTGTTAATTCTCAGGGACTCGTTTCCACTATGTCTGTCAAGAAGACAGTTTTCTCACATTGGCTAAGTGACATTGACCCACTCAGTTGTGTTACTGGAAAAGTTGCCAAGATTTGCTCCAGAGTGGTTCAGCCCTGTGTATGCGACTGACTCGTTGATAGGCAGTAATTGGAGAAGGGGCTTGCCCAAGGAAGATCCTGCCTGTCTACACTGAGCACTAGTGCTGTGTAAGCTACAGGGCTTCAAATCTGACCAATTGCTTGATGGTACCCCTGTTAAGGGAAGGTTCCATTGTTGCACCTCTCCACAAAGCCAGCAATCCCTGAGTCCTGTATAATTAGCTGTGGTTCCTATTAGTGTTACATGGCTGATAACTTTGAAGGCCAGTGACAGTATAAGCAATGAAGAAGACAGTGAAATGCAATATGAATTTAATGGTTTTTGAGTGAATTTCAATTTTAGTCCATGATCCCCAACAGATTTGGTTGTCCAAGGTTTAATTGGTGATTTCTTCACTGGGATGCAGTGAATCCAGGTAGGTCTTTCCTTTACTCAAACGGATGTAAAGGTAGTCAGGAGCACTTGGATGGATCCGTCCCACTTTACTTGCAGAGGATCACCTGTAACATTCTTGACCTACACCCAGTCACCAGGATCAATTGTATGTAATTTATGATCTGGCTGCTTCGCTTGATTCTCAAACACAGTATTAAACATCTGGTGCAATTGGTTGTTTATAGCCATTAAATATTCATAGATATATTGATTACCAACTTGAGCCAAATTTTCATCATGAGTAACATTTAATCCATAAGGTCTGCCACAAAGCATTTGTCCTGGGGTACAATGCAAAAATGTGTATTCTATCACCATCTGTTAAAATGTAGGAGGGGTGGTGATCCTTATCTCTGTGGGAGATATCCTCTGCTGATGTGCCATCTGATAAGATCGGGGGATGATCATCGTTATCTTTTCACAACCCATCCTTCCTCCAGAAGATATATTCCGTTAATGGGCCATTAAGTCCTATTGTGTGACTGATAAGATTACATCATCCCATTGGGAGATGCCCCAGCTGGGGCAGGAGCCAAGCCTTTCCTACCTAGATAAAAAACTGGGGTTTGGGATGGGAAGGCAGACCTTTCCACTGGATCCCAGAGGAAAGTCGGAACATTTCCACATCATCGCTGGATCTTCTGAGGAAAACTGCACCCTCTACAGGAGCACTGCTTCAACGGAACCACATCCGTCATCCAGGAGGACTGCAGCCACCATTTATAGGGACTGCTACCAACACCCTGACTGACAGCGTGTCAGGTTATATTTCTGACTGTGTCGATGGTTGTTTCTTTTATATTATTGCATGTATTTGATTTTTTCTCTTTTCTCCTATTAAATTGTATTACTGACTTGGAGTCTCGAACTGGTTTTACTTTCAAACCAACACAGCATTTCAAATGAACTAACTTTTTCTTTAGACCTAGGTTTTCTTCTGAGTCTGGTAAGGGCAATAGGTAAAGCTTGATAGCAATATAAATTAATTTCTTGACATATTTTAGCTATCTGTTTTTTGATCATATGATTGAGGTTTTCTACTTGACCACTAGCTTGTGATCTGTAGGGTGTGTGAAGCTGCCCTTGGATTCCTAATGCTTTGCTGAGAGCTTGCACAATGTCTGCACAGAAATGTGATCCTCTGTCAGGGGATATTTCTCTGGGTGCACCAAACCAAGGTATGATCTCATTCAACAACACTTTTATCACTTCTCTAGCTTTATTTGTCCTACAAGGGAACGCAGATTCTGGCCACCCAGAGAAAGTATCAGTAAGTACCAGCAAATATCAAAACCCCCCTTTGTTGGGAGTTCAGAAAAGTCTGTCTGCCACAGGGCTCCAGGAAAAGCTCCTCCACTAATAACTCCTTGTTCTAGCCTAAATCCTATAGGGTTTGGATTATTCTTCAAACAAGTCACACATTGTGATGTTACTTCTTTAACAATGTCCTGCATGCCTGGGCCTGCAATTCATTTTTTAGGTGGTGTTGTAGGGATTCTGCTCCTCTTACAAGTCTTACCACGTACAGATTTCACATTATGACCATGAACTTTTCTGGTATTATTAGTTGACCTGTTGTCTAATTGTCCCCAACCATTTTCTAAAAGTTTCCTTTTCTTTTCATTAATCCATTTATAATCAGAAGGTTGGTGTTTTACAGGCTGCTTAGTTGATACTGCAGTGGGTATTAGAGCTGCCACAAGTGGTTCATTTCTTTTGGCAGCGATTCCAGCTGCATCATCTGCAAATTTCCTGCTGCCTTCCGGGAGGGTGTTACCTTTAGAGTGCCCTCAGCAATGTACAATTGCCACTTGCAATGGGAGTTCCACCTCCCTGGGGAGCCGGAGGATTTCAGTGGCATATTTGACGCTCTTCTTTTGTGCAGTCAGGAGTCTTCTTTCCCTCCATATGGCTCTGTGGGTATGAACAATTGCCATAAGCACATCTCCCATCAGTCCAAACATTAACTTTCCTTCCTTTTGCCAGTTGTGATGCTCGAGTGAGGGCTCTCAGCTCAGCCCTTTGTGCTCAGGTTCCTGCTGGCAATGGGCTTGACTTGATGACCTCCGAGACTGTAGTCACAGGCTACCCCACCCTTCACACTCGCTGTCTCACAAACTGCTGCCATCAGTGAACCAGTTCATGGCAGCTGGGAGCAGCTGTTCCTTTAGATTTGGCTGGCTGGAATACACAGCTTCCATGGTCTCTAGGCAATCGTGTACTACAGGTTCAGCCTCTGACTTCCTTTGCAGAAAAGAGGCTGGGTTAACGCTACTGCTCACTTGAATTTCAGTATCATCAGGTTCAGCCAAGACTGCTTGGTATTTTAGGAGCCTTGAGGGAGACAGACATTGGGTCTCTTTTCTGATCTAAAACAGGTGACAGCGTGTGTGAGACTAAGACAGTCATCTTTTGTCCTGTTGTAAACTTCCTTGCTTCTTCAATGTTCATGATGGCTGCTGCTCCTGCCCTAAGGCAGGCGGGCCAGCCCTTGGGCACAGTATGGAGTTGTTTAGAAAAGCAGCCTACTGCCCTTTTGTAAGGCCCCAGGCATTGTGCCAGAACTGCTAAAGCTCTTCCCTGTCTCTCATGTGAGAATACCCAAAATAGCTTACTCACATCAGCGGCCCCAAAGCAGGGGCCCTCATGAGTTCACGCTTTGTTTCTTCAAAGGCCCTGTTCACTTCTGGGCTCCATATCAAGGTAGTTTTAGACATTTTCACCAATTCATAGAAAGGTTTCACAATCAATCCATTGCTCTATATCCCCAGTTGGCACCAACGTGTCATTCCAAGGACAGCACGGAGTTCTCTTACGGTTTGTGGTTGAGATGTCGGGGAAATTGCTTCCTTCTGGGCAGTTCTCAAGGACCGTTGTCACCTCCATGCCCTTTTCACATTTCTCCTCTAGGCCTGTGCAGTCTCTCGTTAACTGTTTCAGCAGGACCTGCTCTCCTGGAGCCTTCCTGAGGCTTCTCTCTTGCAGGTGCCTTCCAGGCATGACTGAAGGACATGCTGACTCGGAGCTTTTCCAAGGCATCTCTCCTGCCAGTAGCCATCAATCCAGGAACTGACATGGAGCAGAGACTCCCGAGAGTGCCCAAGCTGGCCTGGGTGACAGAGGAGGAAGAAAGCCCTGGAGCTGCCCCAGCACAGGAGACTGAAGAGGTGGTGCCGTTCCAGCCAGAACAGCAGGGTGAGTGGCAGATCTGGGCCTCAGGGCTGGTGCCTGCATCCAGCTTGGACCCATCCCATCCCATCCCATCCCATCCCATCCCATCCCATCCCATCCCATCCCATCCCATCCCATCCCATCCCATCCCATCCCATCCCATCCCATCCCAGGTGGTTCAAGGTTGAAATTGATAATCCAGGTTGGAGTTGAAGTCCAGTGTAGGAGTTGGTGGTCAAAGGTTGCATATGAATGTGCATAGTAAGATTTGAAGGTCCAGGGTTGTATTTCATGGGGAACGCTATGAATCCATGGAATAACTGTATTCCAGGTGCTAAGGATGTAGAATCCTCTTGCTGCCCTCCCAGATACCCACTTAAACTATGGAATTACAGCATTCCTGGCATTAGGAATTTAGAATTCTCCAGCTGCCCACATAAATTCCTCTGGAATAATGGTATAATGGGTGTTGGGAATCTTGAATCCTCCAGTTTCTTTTCAATACTCCCATGGAAAAATGGCATTCTAGTTGTCGAGAATTTGGCATCTCCAATAAAACGTCCCCAAATGACATGAAATTCCCAAGGAAAAACAGCATTCCAGGTGTCAGGAATTTAGAATATTCCAGTTGCCCAACCAAATCCCCATGGAAAAACAGCATTCCAGGTGTCAGGAATTGACAATTCTCCAGTTCTCCTCCTAATTTCCCCTGGAATAATGGCATTCCAGGTGTTGGGAATGAAAAATTCCCCCATACAGTTTCCCCAATTCCCACTCAATTCCCATGGAAAAACAGCATTCCAGGTTTCAGAATACTCCAGTTAGATGGCCATACTGGCATGGAATAGAGGCATTTTAGGCACTGAAAATTCAGAATCCTCCTGTTTTCCTCCCAGATTCCCACTAAAACCATGGAATTACAGCATTCCAAGAATTGGGAAATTAGAATTGTCCAGTGCCCCCCCTCAAATTCCCATGGAATAATCACAATTCAGGTGTTCTGGATTATGAATATTGAGGGTCCACGCTCAAATTCCCCCCAAACTGCCACAGAATACTGCCATTTCGGGAATTTGAGAATTTAAAATCTTCCACTTTGCCTTCCAAATTCCCAAAAAAAACCATGGAAAAAGAGCAGTTCAAGCACTGGCAATTTCAACTCCTCCAGTCCCTCTCCCAAATTCCCAACAAACTCTAATGGAATAATGACATTTAGTGTGTTGGGAATTTAGAATGCAGCATCTCACCTCCCATATTCCCATGCAATATCTGCAGTCTGGGGTTGGGGATTTTCGAAACATCCATATGCCCACACGAACACTCACGAAAACTGCAGAAAAACAGCATTCATGGTGTTGGGAATATGGTATCTGCCACTTGCACAATCCAATTCCCACCAAAAACATGGAATTACAGCACTCTGGGCATTGGGTGTTTGGAATCTTCCAGTTCCACTCCCAAATTCCAATGGAATAACAGCCTTCTAGGCTTCGGGAATTTGGAATCCTCTAGTTCCCTTCCAAAAAGCCCATGGGATAATGACATTCTGGGCAATGGGAATTGAGAATTTGCTAAATCCATTCCCAAATCCCTATGGAATAAGACAATTCTGGGTGTCAGATATTAGGAATCCTTCAGCTCGGCACCATAATCCCCATGGAATAACAGAATTCCAGGTGTTAGGTTTGAGCATTCTCCAGTTCCGCTTCAAATTACCCATCAAATCATGGCATTCCTGGTGCAGGGAATCTTGACTCCTCCAGTTATCCTCCCAAATCCCCATGGAATAATGGCATTCTGGGTGTTGGGAATTAACAATCCCCCTAAAGCGTCCCAAAACCCCACCATATTCGCAAAGAAAAGCAACTTTCCAGATGTCTGCAATTTGGAATATTCCAGTTCGCCACCGATATTTCGATGGAACAACAGCATCCCAAGTGTCAGAAAATGAGAATCCTCCGGCTCCCCAAAAAAATTCACATGGAATCATGGCATTCTGCATGTCGGAACTTTAGAATCTCCCATACACCTTCCCAAATACCCACGAAATTCACAAGGTAGAACAGAATTCCAAGTATCAGGTATGGATTATCCGCCAGCTCTCAACATAATTCCCCATGGAATCATGGCATTCCTGGTGCAGGGGATCTTGTCTCCTCCAATTATCCTCCCAAATCCCCATAGAAAAACGGCATTCTGGGTGTTGGGAATTAACAATCCCCCAGAAACCCACCCCAAATCCCACCACATTCCCAAAGAAAAGCAACTGTCCAGATGTCTGCAATTTGGAATATTCCAGTTCCCCACTCAAATTCCGATGGAACAGCAAAATTCCAAGTGTCAGAAACTGAGAATCCTCCAGCTCCCCAAAAACGTCCCCACAGAATAATGGGATTCCAGGTGTGAGGAATTGAGAATGCCCCATACAGCCTCCCAGATTCACACCACATTCCCATGGAATAACAACATTCCAGATTTCAGGAACTGAGAATCATCCTCTTCCCCTCCCAAATTCCCATGGAAACATTGCATTCGGTTTTTCCGCAATTTGGAACCCTCCAGAAGCTGTCCCAAAATCCCACCAAATTCCCATGTAATAGCGGCATTCTGAGTGTCGGGAATTTTGGATAGCCCATTTCCGCATCCATATACCCACAGAATAATGGCATTCCGGCTATCAGGAATTTCAAATAGTCCATACGGTCTCCCATATTCCCATGGAATAACGCATACCCTAGCTTGGGTAATTGAGTTTCATCTAGTTCCATACCCCAATTCCCATGGAATAACAGCATTCTGGGAGCTGAGTATTTGGAATCTGCCTGTTTCCCTCCCAAATGCTTAGGGAATAACGGCATTCTGGGCATTGGGAACGTTGAATCCTCATGTTCCCCTTGCAAATTCCCATGAAATAACCAATTTAATGTCTTGGGAATTTCGAATGCTCCAGTTCCTCGCCCAAATTCCAATCAACCTGTAACGAAATCATGACACTATGTGTGTTGAGAATTTAGAATCCTATACTTCCCCTTCCAAATTCCCAACAAAACCATGGAATAAGAGCAGTTCACTCATTGCTAATTTCAACTCCTCCTCTTCCTCTCCCAAATTTCCACCAAACTCGAATGGAAGAACAGCATTTTGTGTGTGCGAAATTTAGAATCCTCCACTTCCCCTTCCAAATTCCCATAGAACAGCTGCATTCCGGGTATGGGGATTTTCAAAACATCCATATGCTCACTTAAATTCCCACGACAACCTCGGAAAAACAGCATTCATGGTGTTGGGAATATGGTATCCGCCATTTGCACTATCCAATTCCCAGCAAAACCATGCAATTACAGCGCTCTGGGCATTGGGAATTTGGAATCCTCCGGTTCCACTCCCAAATTCCAATAGAATAACAGCCTTGCAGGCATGGGGATATTGGAATCCTCGAGTTCCCTTCCAAAAAGCCCATGGAATAACGACATTCTGGGTATTGAGAATTGACAATTTGCCCATTTCCCTCCCAGATCCCTAGGGAATAAGACAATTCCGGGTGTCAGGCATTTGGAATCCTTCAGCTCCGCACCATAACAGCCATGGAATAACAGAATTCCAGGTGTCAGGAATTGAGCATCCTCCACTTCCCCTTCGAATTTCCCATGGAATCATGGCATTCTGGCTGTTGGCACTTTAGAATCTCCCATACACCCTCCCAAATACCCAAGAAATTCACAAGGAATAACAGAATTCCAGATATCAGGAATGTATTATCCGCCAGCTCTCCACGCAATTTCCCATGGAAAAATGGCATTCCTGGTGCAGGGAATCTTGACTCCTCCAGTTATCCTCCCAAATCGCCATAGAAATATGGCATTCTGCGTGTTGGGAATTAACAATCCCCCAGAAACCCACCCCAAATCCCAGCACATTCCCAAAGAAAAGCAACTTTCCAGATGTCTGCAATTTGAAATATTCCAGTTCCCCACTCAAATTCCGATGGAACAACAGCATCCCAAGTGTCAGGAATTGGGAATCCTCCAGCTCCCTGAAAAAAATTCCCATGGAATCATGGGATTCCAGGTGTGAGGAATTGAGAATGCCCCGTACAGCCTCCCAGATTCCCACCATATTCCCATGGAATAACAACATTCCAGATTTCAGGAACTGAGAATCATCCTCTTCCCCTCCCAAATTCCCATGGAAACATTGCATTCGGTTTTTCTGCAATTTGGAACCCCCCAGAAGCTGTCCCAAAATCCCACCAAATTCCCATGCAATAGCGGCATTCCAAGTGTCAGGAATTTAGGATACCCCATTTCCGCATCCAAATTCCCATAGAATAACGGCCTTCCGGCTATCAGGAATTTCGAATCATCCCTACGGTCTCCCATATTCCCATGGAATAACGCATACCCAAGCATGGGGAATTGAGTTTCATCTAGTTCCATACCCCAATTCCCATGGAATAACAGCATTCTGGGAGCTGAGTATTTGGAATCTGCCTGTTTCCCTCCCAAATGCTTAGGGAATAACGGCATTCTGGGCATTGGGAACGTTGAATCCTCATGTTCCCCTTGCAAATTCCCATGAAATAACCAATTTAATGTGTTGGGAATTTCGAATGCTCCAGTTCCTCGCCCAAATTCCAATCAACCTGTAACAAAATCATGACACTATGTGTGTGCGAAATTTAGAATCCTCCACTTCCCCTTCCAAATTTCCAACAAAACCATGGAATAAGAGCAGTTCACTCATTGCTAATTTCAACTCCTCCTCTTCCTCTCCCAAATTTCCACCAAACTCGAATGGAAGAACGGCATTTTGTGTGTGCGAAATTTAGAATCCTCCACTTCCCCTTCCAAATTCCCATAGAATAGCTGCATTCCAGGTATGGGGATTTTCAAAACATCCATATGCCCACTTAAATTCCCACGACAACCTCGGAAAAACAGCATTCATGGTGTTGGGAATATGGTATCCGCCATTTGCACTATCCAATTCCCAGCAAAACCATGCAATTACAGCACTCTGGGCATTGGGAATTTGGAATCCTCCGGTTCCACTCCCAAATTCCAATAGAATAACAGCTTTGCAGGCATGGGGATATTGGAATCCTCGAGTTCCCTTCCAAAAAGCCCATGGAATAACGACATTCTGGGTATTGAGAATTGACAATTTGCCCATTTCCCTCCCAGATCCCTAGGGAATAAGACAATTCCGGGTGTCAGGCATTTGGAATCCTTCAGCTCCGCACCATAACAGCCATGGAATAACAGAATTCCAGGTGTCAGGAATTGAGCATCCTCCACTTCCCCTTCGAATTTCCCATGGAATCATGGCATTCTGGCTGTTGGCACTTTAGAATCTCCCATACACCCTCCCAAATAACCACGAAATTCACAAGGAATAACAGAATTCCAGATATCAGGAATGTATTATCTGCCAGCTCTCCACGCAATTTCCCATGGAAAAATGGCATTCCTGGTGCAGGGAATCTTGACTCCTCCAGTTATCCTCCCAAATCCCCATAGAAATATGGCATTCTGCATGTTGGGAATTAACAATCCCCCAGAAACCCACCCCAAATCCCAGCACATTCCCAAAGAAAAGCAACTTTCCAGATGTCCGCAATTTGAAATATTTCCGTTCCCCACTCAAATTCCGATGGAACAACAGCATCCCAAGTGTCAGGAATTGGGAATCCTCCAGCTCTCTGAAAAAAATTCCCATGGAATCATGGGATTCCAGGTGTGAGCAATTGAGAATGCCCCATACAGCCTCCCAGATTCCCACCACATTCCCATGGAATAACAACATTCCAGATTTCAGGAACTGAGAATCATCCTCTTCCCCTCCCAAATTCCCATGGAAACATTGCATTCGGTTTTTCCGCAATTTGCAACCCCCCAGAAGCTGTCCCAAAATCCCACCAAATTCCCATGCAATAGCGGCATTCCAAGTATCAGGAATTTAGGATACCCCATTTCCGCATCCAAATTCCCATAGAATAACGGCCTTCCGGCTATCAGGAATTTCGAATCATCCATACGGTCTCCCATATTCCCATGGAATAACGCATACCCAAGCATGGGGAATTGAGTTTCATCTAGTTCCATACCCCAATTCCCATGGAATAACAGCATTCTGGGAGCTGAGTATTTGGAATCTGCCTGTTTCCCTCCCAAATGTTTAGGGAATAATGGCATTCTGGGCATTGGGAACGTTGAATCCTCATGTTCCCCTTGCAAATTCCCATGAAATAACCAATTTAATGTCTTGGGAATTTCGAATGCTCCAGTTCCTCGCCCAAATTCCAATCAACCTGTAACGAAATCATGACACTATGTGTGTGCCAAATTTAGAATCCTCCACTTCCCCTTCCAAATTCCCAACAAAACCATGGAATAAGAGCAGTTCACTCATTGCTAATTTCAACTCCTCCTCTTCCTCTCCCAAATTTCCACCAAACACGAATGGAAGAACAGCATTTTGTGTGTGCGAAATTTAGAATTCTCCACTTCCCCTTCCAAATTCCCATAGAATAGCTGCATTCCCGGTATGGGGATTTTCAAAACATCCATATGCCCACTTAAATTCCCACGACAACCTCGGAAAAACAGCATTCATGGTGTTGGGAATATGGTATCCGCCAATTTGCACTATCCAATTCCCAGCAAAACCATGCAATTACAGCACTCTGGGCATTGGGAATTTGGAATCCTCCGGTTCCACTCCCAAATTCCAATAGAATAACAGCTTTGCAGGCATGGGGATATTGGAATCCTCGAGTTCCCTTCCAAAAAGCCCATGGAATAACGACATTCTGGGTATTGAGAATTGACAATTTGCCCATTTCCCTCCCAGATCCCTAGGGAATAAGACAATTCCGGGTGTCAGGCATTTGGAATCCTTCAGCTCCGCACCATAACTGCCATGGAATAACAGAATTCCAGGTGTCAGGAATTGAGCATCCTCCACTTCCCCTTCGAATTTCCCATGGAATCATGGCATTCTGGCTGTTGGCACTTTAGAATCTCCCATACACCCTCCCAAATACCCAAGAAATTCACAAGGAATAACAGAATTCCAGATATCAGGAATGTATTATCCGCCAGCTCTCCACGCAATTTCCCATGGAAAAATGGCATTCCTGGTGCAGGGAATCTTGATTCCTCCAGTTATCCTCCCAAATCGCCATAGAAATATGGCATTCTGCGTGTTGGGAATTAACAATCCCCCAGAAACCCACCCCAAATCCCAGCACATTCCCAAAGAAAAGCAACTTTCCAGATGTCCGCAATTTGAAATATTCCAGTTCCCCACTCAAATTCCGATGGAACAACAGCATCCCAAGTGTCAGGAATTGGGAATCCTCCAGCTCCCTGAAAAAAATTCCCATGGAATCATGGGATTCCAGGTGTGAGGAATTGAGAATGCCCCGTACAGCCTCCCAGATTCCCACCACATTCCCATGGAATAACAACATTCCAGATTTCAGGAACTGAGAATCATCCTCTTCCCCTCCCAAATTCCCATGGAAACATTGCATTCGGTTTTTCCGCAATTTGCAACCCCCCAGAAGCTGTCCCAAAATCCCACCAAATTCCCATGCAATAGCGGCATTCCAAGTGCCAGGAATTTAGGATACCCCATTTCCGCATCCAAATTCCCATAGAATAACGGCCTTCCGGCTATCAGGAATTTCGAATCATCCATACGGTCTCCCATATTCCCATGGAATAACGCATTCCCAAGCATGGGGAATTGAGTTTCATCTAGTTCCATACCCCAATTCCCATGGAATAACAGCATTCTGGGAGCTGAGTATTTGGAATCTGCCTGTTTCCCTCCCAAATGCTTAGGGAATAACGGCATTCTGGGCATTGGGAACGTTGAATCCTCATGTTCCCCTTGCAAATTCCCATGAAATAACCAATTTAATGTCTTGGGAATTTCGAATGCTCCAGTTCCTCGCCCAAATTCCAATCAACCTGTAACGAAATCATGACACTATGTGTGTGCCAAATTTAGAATCCTATACTTCCCCTTCCAAATTCCCAACAAAACCATGGAATAAGAGCAGTTCACTCATTGCTAATTTCAACTCCTCCTCTTCCTCTCCCAAATTTCCACCAAACTCGAATGGAAGAACGGCATTTTGTGTGTGCGAAATTTAGAATCCTCCACTTCCCCTTCCAAATTCCCATAGAATAGCTGCATTCCGGGTATGGGGATTTTCAAAACATCCATATGCCCACTTAAATTCCCACGACAACCTCGGAAAAACAGCATTCATGGTGTTGGGAATATGGTATCCGCCAATTTGCACTATCCAATTCCCAGCAAAACCATGCAATTACAGCACTCTGGGCATTGGGAATTTGGAATCCTCCAGTTCCACTCCCAAATTCCAATAGAATAACAGCCTTGCAGGCATGGGGATATTGGAATCCTCGAGTTCCCTTCCAAAAAGCCCATGGAATAACGACATTCTGGGTATTGAGAATTGACAATTTGCCCACTTCCCTCCCAGATCCCTAGGGAATAAGACAACACCGGGTGTCAGGCATTTGGAATCCTTCAGCTCCGCACCATAACTGCCATGGAATAACAGAATTCCAGGTGTCAGGAATTGAGCATCCTCCACTTCCCCTTCGAATTTCCCATGGAATCATGGCATTCTGGCTGTTGGCACTTTAGAATCTCCCATACACCCTCCCAAATACCCAAGAAATTCACAAGGAATAACAGAATTCCAGATATCAGGAATGTATTATCCGCCAGCTCTCCACGCAATTTCCCATGGAAAAATGGCATTCCTGGTGCAGGGAATCTTGACTCCTCCAGTTATCCTCCCAAATCGCCATAGAAATATGGCATTCTGCGTGTTGGGAATTAACAATCCCCCAGAAACCCACCCCAAATCCCAGCACATTCCCAAAGAAAAGCAACTTTCCAGATGTCTGCAATTTGAAATATTCCAGTTCCCCACTCAAATTCCGATGGAACAACAGCATCCCAAGTGTCAGGAATTGGGAATCCTCCAGCTCCCTGAAAAAAATTCCCATGGAATCATGGGATTCCAGGTGTGAGGATTTGAGAATGCCCCGTACAGCCTCCCAGATTCCCACCATATTCCCATGGAATAACAACATTCCAGATTTCAGGAACTGAGAATCATCCTCTTCCCCTCCCAAATTCCCATGGAAACATTGCATTCGGTTTTTCTGAAATTTGGAACCCCCCAGAAGCTGTCCCAAAATCCCACCAAATTCCCATGCAATAGCGGCATTCCAAGTATCAGGAATTTAGGATACCCCACTTCCGCATCCAAATTCCCATAGAATAACGGCCTTCCAGCTATCAGGAATTTCAAATCGTCCATACGGTCTCCCATATTCCCATGGAATAACGCATACCCAAGCATGGGGAATTGAGTTTCATCTAGTTCCATACCCCAATTCCCATGGAATAACAGCATTCTGGGAGCTGAGTATTTGGAATCTGCCTGTTTCCCTCCCAAATGCTTAGGGAATAACGGCATTCTGGGCATTGGGAACGTTGAATCCTCATGTTCCCCTTGCAAATTCCCATGAAATAACCAATTTAATGTCTTGGGAATTTCGAATGCTCCAGTTCCTCGCCCAAATTCCAATCAACCTGTAACGAAATCATGACACTATGTGTGTGCCAAATTTAGAATCCTCCACTTCCCCTTCCAAATTCCCAACAAAACCATGGAATAAGAGCAGTTCACTCATTGCTAATTTCAACTCCCCCTCTTCCTCTCCCAAATTTCCACCAAACTCGAATGGAAGAACGGCATTTTGTGTGTGCGAAATTTAGAATCCTCCACTTCCCCTTCCAAATTCCCATAGAATAGCTGCATTCCAGGTATGGGGATTTTCAAAACATCCATATGCCCACTTAAATTCCCACGACAACCTCGGAAAAACAGCATTCATGGTGTTGGGAATATGGTATCCGCCATTTGCACTATCCAATTCCCAGCAAAACCATGCAATTACAGCACTCTGGGCATTGGGAATTTGGAATCCTCCGGTTCCACTCCCAAATTCCAATAGAATAACAGCTTTGCAGGCATGGGGATATTGGAATCCTCGAGTTCCCTTCCAAAAAGCCCATGGAATAACGACATTCTGGGTATTGAGAATTGACAATTTGCCCATTTCCCTCCCAGATCCCTAGGGAATAAGACAATTCCGGGTGTCAGGCATTTGGAATCCTTCAGCTCCGCACCATAACAACCATGGAATAACAGAATTCCAGGTGTCAGGAATTGAGCATCCTCCACTTCCCCTTCGAATTTCCCATGGAATCATGGCATTCTGGCTGTTGGCACTTTAGAATCTCCCATACACCCTCCCAAATAACCACGAAATTCACAAGGAATAACAGAATTCCAGATATCAGGAATCTATTATCTGCCAGCTCTCCACGCAATTTCCCATGGAAAAATGGCATTCCTGGTGCAGGGAATCTTGATTCCTCCAGTTATCCTCCCAAATCCCCATAGAAATATGGCATTCTGCGTGTTGGGAATTAACAATCCCCCAGAAACCCACCCCAAATCCCAGCACATTCCCAAAGAAAAGCAACTTTCCAGATGTCCGCAATTTGAAATATTTCCGTTCCCCACTCAAATTCCGATGGAACAACAGCATCCCAAGTGTCAGGAATTGGGAATCCTCCAGCTCCCTGAAAAAAATTCCCATGGAATCATGGGATTCCAGGTGTGAGCAATTGAGAATGCCCCATACAGCCTCCCAGATTCCCACCACATTCCCATGGAATAACAACATTCCAGATTTCAGGAACTGAGAATCATCCTCTTCCCCTCCCAAATTCCCATGGAAACATTGCATTCGGTTTTTCCGCAATTTGCAACCCCCCAGAAGCTGTCCCAAAATCCCACCAAATTCCCATGCAATAGCGGCATTCCAAGTATCAGGAATTTAGGATACCCCATTTCCGCATCCAAATTCCCATAGAATAACGGCCTTCCAGCTATCAGGAATTTCAAATCGTCCATACGGTCTCCCATATTCCCATGGAATAACGCATACCCAAGCATGGGGAATTGAGTTTCATCTAGTTCCATACCCCAATTCCCATGGAATAACAGCATTCTGGGAGCTGAGTATTTGGAATCTGCCTGTTTCCCTCCCAAATGCTTAGGGAATAACGGCATTCTGGGCATTGGGAACGTTGAATCCTCATGTTCCCCTTGCAAATTCCCATGAAATAACCAATTTAATGTCTTGGGAATTTCGAATGCTCCAGTTCCTCGCCCAAATTCCAATCAACCTGTAACAAAATCATGACACTATGTGTGTTGAGAATTTAGAATCCTCCACTTCCCCTTCCAAATTCCCAACAAAACCATGGAATAAGAGCAGTTCACTCATTGCTAATTTCAACTCCTCCTCTTCCTCTCCCAAATTTCCACCAAACTCGAATGGAAGAACAGCATTTTGTGTGTGCGAAATTTAGAATCCTCCACTTCCCCTTCCAAATTCCCATAGAATAGCTGCATTCCGGGTATGGGGATTTTCAAAACATCCATATGCCCACTTAAATTCCCACGACAACCTCGGAAAAACAGCATTCATGGTGTTGGGAATATGGTATCCGCCAATTTGCACTATCCAATTCCCAGCAAAACCATGCAATTACAGCACTCTGGGCATTGGGAATTTGGAATCCTCCAGTTCCACTCCCAAATTCCAATAGAATAACAGCCTTGCAGGCATGGGGATATTGGAATCCTCGAGTTCCCTTCCAAAAAGCCCATGGAATAACGACATTCTGGGTATTGAGAATTGAGAATTTGCCCACTTCCCTCCCAGATCCCTAGGGAATAAGACAACACCGGGTGTCAGGCATTTGGAATCCTTCAGCTCCGCACCATAACTGCCATGGAATAACAGAATTCCAGGTGTCAGGAATTGAGCATCCTCCACTTCCCCTTCGAATTTCCCATGGAATCATGGCATTCTGGCTGTTGGCACTTTAGAATCTCCCATACACCCTCCCAAATACCCAAGAAATTCACAAGGAATAACAGAATTCCAGATATCAGGAATGTATTATCCGCCAGCTCTCCACGCAATTTCCCATGGAAAAATGGCATTCCTGGTGCAGGGAATCTTGATTCCTCCAGTTATCCTCCCAAATCCCCATAGAAATATGGCATTCTGCGTGTTGGGAATTAACAATCCCCCAGAAACCCACCCCAAATCCCAGCACATTCCCAAAGAAAAGCAACTTTCCAGATGTCTGCAATTTGAAATATTCCAGTTCCCCACTCAAATTCCGATGGAACAACAGCATCCCAAGTGTCAGGAATTGGGAATCCTCCAGCTCCCTGAAAAAAATTCCCATGGAATCATGGGATTCCAGGTGTGAGCAATTGAGAATGCCCCGTACAGCCTCCCAGATTCCCACCATATTCCCATGGAATAACAACATTCCAGATTTCAGGAACTGAGAATCATCCTCTTCCCCTCCCAAATTCCCATGGAAACATTGCATTCGGTTTTTCCGCAATTTGCAACCCCCCAGAAGCTGTCCCAAAATCCCACCAAATTCCCATGCAATAGCGGCATTCCAAGTGCCAGGAATTTAGGATACCCCATTTCCGCATCCAAATTCCCATAGAATAACGGCCTTCCGGCTATCAGGAATTTCGAATCATCCATACGGTCTCCCATATTCCCATGGAATAACGCATTCCCAAGCATGGGGAATTGAGTTTCATCTAGTTCCATACCCCAATTCCCATGGAATAACAGCATTCTGGGAGCTGAGTATTTGGAATCTGCCTGTTTCCCTCCCAAATGCTTAGGGAATAACGGCATTCTGGGCATTGGGAACGTTGAATCCTCATGTTCCCCTTGCAAATTCCCATGAAATAACCAATTTAATGTCTTGGGAATTTCGAATGCTCCAGTTCCTCGCCCAAATTCCAATCAACCTGTAACGAAATCATGACACTATGTGTGTGCCAAATTTAGAATCCTCCACTTCCCCTTCCAAATTCCCAACAAAACCATGGAATAAGAGCAGTTCACTCATTGCTAATTTCAACTCCCCCTCTTCCTCTCCCAAATTTCCACCAAACTCGAATGGAAGAACGGCATTTTGTGTGTGCGAAATTTAGAATCCTCCACTTCCCCTTCCAAATTCCCATAGAATAGCTGCATTCCGGGTATGGGGATTTTCAAAACATCCATATGCCCACTTAAATTCCCACGACAACCTCAGAAAAACAGCATTCATGGTGTTGGGAATATGGTATCCGCCATTTGCACTATCCAATTCCCAGCAAAACCATGCAATTACAGCACTCTGGGCATTGGGAATTTGGAATCCTCCGGTTCCACTCCCAAATTCCAATAGAATAATAGCTTTGCAGGCATGGGGATATTGGAATCCTCGAGTTCCCTTCCAAAAAGCCCATGGAATAACGACATTCTGGGTATTGAGAATTGACAATTTGCCCATTTCCCTCCCAGATCCCTAGGGAATAAGACAACACCGGGTGTCAGGCATTTGGAATCCTTCAGCTCCGCACCATAACAACCATGGAATAACAGAATTCCAGGTTTCAGGAATTGAGCATCCTCCACTTCCCCTTCGAATTTCCCATGGAATCATGGCATTCTGGCTGTTGGCACTTTAGAATCTCCCATACACCCTCCCAAATAACCACGAAATTCACAAGGAATAACAGAATTCCAGATATCAGGAATCTATTATCTGCCAGCTCTCCACGCAATTTCCCATGGAAAAATGGCATTCCTGGTGCAGGGAATCTTGATTCCTCCAGTTATCCTCCCAAATCCCCATAGAAATATGGCATTCTGCGTGTTGGGAATTAACAATCCCCCAGAAACCCACCCCAAATCCCAGCACATTCCCAAAGAAAAGCAACTTTCCAGATGTCCGCAATTTGAAATATTTCCGTTCCCCACTCAAATTCCGATGGAACAACAGCATCCCAAGTGTCAGGAATTGGGAATGCTCCAGCTCTCTGAAAAAAATTCCCATGGAATCATGGGATTCCAGGTGTGAGCAATTGAGAATGCCCCATACAGCCTCCCAGATTCCCACCACATTCCCATGGAATAACAACATTCCAGATTTCAGGAACTGAGAATCATCCTCTTCCCCTCCCAAATTCCCATGGAAACATTGCATTCGGTTTTTCCGCAATTTGCAACCCCCCAGAAGCTGTCCCAAAATCCCACCAAATTCCCATGCAATAGCGGCATTCCAAGTATCAGGAATTTAGGATACCCCATTTCCGCATCCAAATTCCCATAGAATAACGGCCTTCCAGCTATCAGGAATTTCAAATCGTCCATACGGTCTCCCATATTCCCATGGAATAACGCATACCCAAGCATGGGGAATTGAGTTTCATCTAGTTCCATACCCCAATTCCCATGGAATAACAGCATTCTGGGAGCTGAGTATTTGGAATCTGCCTGTTTCCCTCCCAAATGCTTAGGGAATAACGGCATTCTGGGCATTGGGAACGTTGAATCCTCATGTTCCCCTTGCAAATTCCCATGAAATAACCAATTTAATGTCTTGGGAATTTCGAATGCTCCAGTTCCTCGCCCAAATTCCAATCAACCTGTAACGAAATCATGACACTATGTGTGTGCCAAATTTAGAATCCTCCACTTCCCCTTCCAAATTCCCAACAAAACCATGGAATAAGAGCAGTTCACTCATTGCTAATTTCAACTCCTCCTCTTCCTCTCCCAAATTTCCACCAAACTCGAATGGAAGAACGGCATTTTGTGTGTGCGAAATTTAGAATCCTCCACTTCCCCTTCCAAATTCCCATAGAATAGCTGCATTCCGGGTATGGGGATTTTCAAAACATCCATATGCCCACTTAAATTCCCACGACAACCTCGGAAAAACAGCATTCATGGTGTTGGGAATATGGTATCCGCCAATTTGCACTATCCAATTCCCAGCAAAACCATGCAATTACAGCACTCTGGGCATTGGGAATTTGGAATCCTCCGGTTCCACTCCCAAATTCCAATAGAATAACAGCCTTGCAGGCATGGGGATATTGGAATCCTCGAGTTCCCTTCCAAAAAGCCCATGGAATAACGACATTCTGGGTATTGAGAATTGAGAATTTGCCCACTTCCCTCCCAGATCCCTAGGGAATAAGACAACACCGGGTGTCAGGCATTTGGAATCCTTCAGCTCCGCACCATAACTGCCATGGAATAACAGAATTCCAGGTGTCAGGAATTGAGCATCCTCCACTTCCCCTTCGAATTTCCCATGGAATCATGGCATTCTGGCTGTTGGCACTTTAGAATCTCCCATACACCCTCCCAAATACCCAAGAAATTCACAAGGAATAACAGAATTCCAGATATCAGGAATGTATTATCCGCCAGCTCTCCACGCAATTTCCCATGGAAAAATGGCATTCCTGGTGCAGGGAATCTTGACTCCTCCAGTTATCCTCCCAAATCGCCATAGAAATATGGCATTCTGCGTGTTGGGAATTAACAATCCCCCAGAAACCCACCCCAAATCCCAGCACATTCCCAAAGAAAAGCAACTTTCCAGATGTCTGCAATTTGAAATATTCCAGTTCCCCACTCAAATTCCGATGGAACAACAGCATCCCAAGTGTCAGGAATTGGGAATCCTCCAGCTCCCTGAAAAAAATTCCCATGGAATCATGGGATTCCAGGTGTGAGGATTTGAGAATGCCCCGTACAGCCTCCCAGATTCCCACCACATTCCCATGGAATAACAACATTCCAGATTTCAGGAACTGAGAATCATCCTCTTCCCCTCCCAAATTCCCATGGAAACATTGCATTCGGTTTTTCTGAAATTTGGAACCCCCCAGAAGCTGTCCCAAAATCCCACCAAATTCCCATGCAATAGCGGCATTCCAAGTATCAGGAATTTAGGATACCCCACTTCCGCATCCAAATTCCCATAGAATAACGGCCTTCCGGCTATCAGGAATTTCAAATCGTCCATACGGTCTCCCATATTCCCATGGAATAACGCATACCCAAGCATGGGGAATTGAGTTTCATCTAGTTCCATACCCCAATTCCCATGGAATAACAGCATTCTGGGAGCTGAGTATTTGGAATCTGCCTGTTTCCCTCCCAAATGCTTAGGGAATAACGGCATTCTGGGCATTGGGAACGTTGAATCCTCATGTTCCCCTTGCAAATTCCCATGAAATAACCAATTTAATGTCTTGGGAATTTCGAATGCTCCAGTTCCTCGCCCAAATTCCAATCAACCTGTAACGAAATCATGACACTATGTGTGTGCCAAATTTAGAATCCTCCACTTCCCCTTCCAAATTCCCAACAAAACCATGGAATAAGAGCAGTTCACTCATTGCTAATTTCAACTCCCCCTCTTCCTCTCCCAAATTTCCACCAAACTCGAATGGAAGAACGGCATTTTGTGTGTGCGAAATTTAGAATCCTCCACTTCCCCTTCCAAATTCCCATAGAATAGCTGCATTCCAGGTATGGGGATTTTCAAAACATCCATATGCCCACTTAAATTCCCACGACAACCTCGGAAAAACAGCATTCATGGTGTTGGGAATATGGTATCCGCCATTTGCACTATCCAATTCCCAGCAAAACCATGCAATTACAGCACTCTGGGCATTGGGAATTTGGAATCCTCCGGTTCCACTCCCAAATTCCAATAGAATAACAGCTTTGCAGGCATGGGGATATTGGAATCCTCGAGTTCCCTTCCAAAAAGCCCATGGAATAACGACATTCTGGGTATTGAGAATTGACAATTTGCCCATTTCCCTCCCAGATCCCTAGGGAATAAGACAACACCGGGTGTCAGGCATTTGGAATCCTTCAGCTCCGCACCATAACAACCATGGAATAACAGAATTCCAGGTTTCAGGAATTGAGCATCCTCCACTTCCCCTTCGAATTTCCCATGGAATCATGGCATTCTGGCTGTTGGCACTTTAGAATCTCCCATACACCCTCCCAAATAACCACGAAATTCACAAGGAATAACAGAATTCCAGATATCAGGAATCTATTATCTGCCAGCTCTCCACGCAATTTCCCATGGAAAAATGGCATTCCTGGTGCAGGGAATCTTGATTCCTCCAGTTATCCTCCCAAATCCCCATAGAAATATGGCATTCTGCGTGTTGGGAATTAACAATCCCCCAGAAACCCACCCCAAATCCCAGCACATTCCCAAAGAAAAGCAACTTTCCAGATGTCCGCAATTTGAAATATTTCCGTTCCCCACTCAAATTCCGATGGAACAACAGCATCCCAAGTGTCAGGAATTGGGAATCCTCCAGCTCTCTGAAAAAAATTCCCATGGAATCATGGGATTCCAGGTGTGAGCAATTGAGAATGCCCCATACAGCCTCCCAGATTCCCACCACATTCCCATGGAATAACAACATTCCAGATTTCAGGAACTGAGAATCATCCTCTTCCCCTCCCAAATTCCCATGGAAACATTGCATTCGGTTTTTCCGCAATTTGCAACCCCCCAGAAGCTGTCCCAAAATCCCACCAAATTCCCATGCAATAGCGGCATTCCAAGTATCAGGAATTTAGGATACCCCATTTCCGCATCCAAATTCCCATAGAATAACGGCCTTCCAGCTATCAGGAATTTCAAATCGTCCATACGGTCTCCCATATTCCCATGGAATAACGCATACCCAAGCATGGGGAATTGAGTTTCATCTAGTTCCATACCCCAATTCCCATGGAATAACAGCATTCTGGGAGCTGAGTATTTGGAATCTGCCTGTTTCCCTCCCAAATGCTTAGGGAATAACGGCATTCTGGGCATTGGGAACGTTGAATCCTCATGTTCCCCTTGCAAATTCCCATGAAATAACCAATTTAATGTCTTGGGAATTTCGAATGCTCCAGTTCCTCGCCCAAATTCCAATCAACCTGTAACGAAATCATGACACTATGTGTGTGCCAAATTTAGAATCCTCCACTTCCCCTTCCAAATTCCCAACAAAACCATGGAATAAGAGCAGTTCACTCATTGCTAATTTCAACTCCCCCTCTTCCTCTCCCAAATTTCCACCAAACTCGAATGGAAGAACAGCATTTTGTGTGTGCGAAATTTAGAATCCTCCACTTCCCCTTCCAAATTCCCATAGAATAGCTGCATTCCGGGTATGGGGATTTTCAAAACATCCATATGCCCACTTAAATTCCCACGACAACCTCGGAAAAACAGCATTCATGGTGTTGGGAATATGGTATCCGCCATTTGCACTATCCAATTCCCAGCAAAACCATGCAATTACAGCACTCTGGGCATTGGGAATTTGGAATCCTCCGGTTCCACTCCCAAATTCCAATAGAATAATAGCTTTGCAGGCATGGGGATATTGGAATCCTCGAGTTCCCTTCCAAAAAGCCCATGGAATAACGACATTCTGGGTATTGAGAATTGACAATTTGCCCATTTCCCTCCCAGATCCCTAGGGAATAAGACAACACCGGGTGTCAGGCATTTGGAATCCTTCAGCTCCGCACCATAACAACCATGGAATAACAGAATTCCAGGTTTCAGGAATTGAGCATCCTCCACTTCCCCTTCGAATTTCCCATGGAATCATGGCATTCTGGCTGTTGGCACTTTAGAATCTCCCATACACCCTCCCAAATAACCACGAAATTCACAAGGAATAACAGAATTCCAGATATCAGGAATGTATTATCTGCCAGCTCTCCACGCAATTTCCCATGGAAAAATGGCATTCCTGGTGCAGGGAATCTTGATTCCTCCAGTTATCCTCCCAAATCGCCATAGAAATATGGCATTCTGCGTGTTGGGAATTAACAATCCCCCAGAAACCCACCCCAAATCCCAGCACATTCCCAAAGAAAAGCAACTTTCCAGATGTCCGCAATTTGAAATATTTCCGTTCCCCACTCAAATTCCGATGGAACAACAGCATCCCAAGTGTCAGGAATTGGGAATGCTCCAGCTCTCTGAAAAAAATTCCCATGGAATCATGGGATTCCAGGTGTGAGCAATTGAGAATGCCCCATACAGCCTCCCAGATTCCCACCACATTCCCATGGAATAACAACATTCCAGATTTCAGGAACTGAGAATCATCCTCTTCCCCTCCCAAATTCCCATGGAAACATTGCATTCGGTTTTTCCGCAATTTGCAACCCCCCAGAAGCTGTCCCAAAATCCCACCAAATTCCCATGCAATAGCGGCATTCCAAGTATCAGGAATTTAGGATACCCCATTTCCGCATCCAAATTCCCATAGAATAACGGCCTTCCAGCTATCAGGAATTTCAAATCGTCCATACGGTCTCCCATATTCCCATGGAATAACGCATACCCAAGCATGGGGAATTGAGTTTCATCTAGTTCCATACCCCAATTCCCATGGAATAACAGCATTCTGGGAGCTGAGTATTTGGAATCTGCCTGTTTCCCTCCCAAATGCTTAGGGAATAACGGCATTCTGGGCATTGGGAACGTTGAATCCTCATGTTCCCCTTGCAAATTCCCATGAAATAACCAATTTAATGTCTTGGGAATTTCGAATGCTCCAGTTCCTCGCCCAAATTCCAATCAACCTGTAACGAAATCATGACACTATGTGTGTGCCAAATTTAGAATCCTCCACTTCCCCTTCCAAATTCCCAACAAAACCATGGAATAAGAGCAGTTCACTCATTGCTAATTTCAACTCCTCCTCTTCCTCTCCCAAATTTCCACCAAACTCGAATGGAAGAACGGCATTTTGTGTGTGCGAAATTTAGAATCCTCCACTTCCCCTTCCAAATTCCCATAGAATAGCTGCATTCCGGGTATGGGGATTTTCAAAACATCCATATGCCCACTTAAATTCCCACGACAACCTCGGAAAAACAGCATTCATGGTGTTGGGAATATGGTATCCGCCAATTTGCACTATCCAATTCCCAGCAAAACCATGCAATTACAGCACTCTGGGCATTGGGAATTTGGAATCCTCCAGTTCCACTCCCAAATTCCAATAGAATAACAGCCTTGCAGGCATGGGGATATTGGAATCCTCGAGTTCCCTTCCAAAAAGCCCATGGAATAACGACATTCTGGGTATTGAGAATTGAGAATTTGCCCACTTCCCTCCCAGATCCCTAGGGAATAAGACAACACCGGGTGTCAGGCATTTGGAATCCTTCAGCTCCGCACCATAACTGCCATGGAATAACAGAATTCCAGGTGTCAGGAATTGAGCATCCTCCACTTCCCCTTCGAATTTCCCATGGAATCATGGCATTCTGGCTGTTGGCACTTTAGAATCTCCCATACACCCTCCCAAATACCCAAGAAATTCACAAGGAATAACAGAATTCCAGATATCAGGAATGTATTATCCGCCAGCTCTCCACGCAATTTCCCATGGAAAAATGGCATTCCTGGTGCAGGGAATCTTGACTCCTCCAGTTATCCTCCCAAATCGCCATAGAAATATGGCATTCTGCGTGTTGGGAATTAACAATCCCCCAGAAACCCACCCCAAATCCCAGCACATTCCCAAAGAAAAGCAACTTTCCAGATGTCTGCAATTTGAAATATTCCAGTTCCCCACTCAAATTCCGATGGAACAACAGCATCCCAAGTGTCAGGAATTGGGAATCCTCCAGCTCCCTGAAAAAAATTCCCATGGAATCATGGGATTCCAGGTGTGAGCAATTGAGAATGCCCCATACAGCCTCCCAGATTCCCACCACATTCCCATGGAATAACAACATTCCAGATTTCAGGAACTGAGAATCATCCTCTTCCCCTCCCAAATTCCCATGGAAACATTGCATTCGGTTTTTCTGAAATTTGGAACCCCCCAGAAGCTGTCCCAAAATCCCACCAAATTCCCATGCAATAGCGGCATTCCAAGTGTCAGGAATTTAGGATACCCCACTTCCGCATCCAAATTCCCATAGAATAACGGCCTTCCAGCTATCAGGAATTTCAAATCGTCCATACGGTCTCCCATATTCCCATGGAATAACGCATACCCAAGCATGGGGAATTGAGTTTCATCTAGTTCCATACCCCAATTCCCATGGAATAACAGCATTCTGGGAGCTGAGTATTTGGAATCTGCCTGTTTCCCTCCCAAATGCTTAGGGAATAACGGCATTCTGGGCATTGGGAACGTTGAATCCTCATGTTCCCCTTGCAAATTCCCATGAAATAACCAATTTAATGTCTTGGGAATTTCGAATGCTCCAGTTCCTCGCCCAAATTCCAATCAACCTGTAACGAAATCATGACACTATGTGTGTGCCAAATTTAGAATCCTCCACTTCCCCTTCCAAATTCCCAACAAAACCATGGAATAAGAGCAGTTCACTCATTGCTAATTTCAACTCCTCCTCTTCCTCTCCCAAATTTCCACCAAACTCGAATGGAAGAACGGCATTTTGTGTGTGCGAAATTTAGAATCCTCCACTTCCCCTTCCAAATTCCCATAGAATAGCTGCATTCCGGGTATGGGGATTTTCAAAACATCCATATGCCCACTTAAATTCCCACGACAACCTCGGAAAAACAGCATTCATGGTGTTGGGAATATGGTATCCGCCAATTTGCACTATCCAATTCCCAGCAAAACCATGCAATTACAGCACTCTGGGCATTGGGAATTTGGAATCCTCCGGTTCCACTCCCAAATTCCAATAGAATAACAGCCTTGCAGGCATGGGGATATTGGAATCCTCGAGTTCCCTTCCAAAAAGCCCATGGAATAACGACATTCTGGGTATTGAGAATTGAGAATTTGCCCACTTCCCTCCCAGATCCCTAGGGAATAAGACAACACCGGGTGTCAGGCATTTGGAATCCTTCAGCTCCGCACCATAACTGCCATGGAATAACAGAATTCCAGGTGTCAGGAATTGAGCATCCTCCACTTCCCCTTCGAATTTCCCATGGATTCATGTCATTCTGGCTGTTGGCACTTTAGAATCTCCCATACACCCTCCCAAATACCCAAGAAATTCACAAGGAATAACAGAATTCCAGATATCAGGAATGTATTATCTGCCAGCTCTCCACGCAATTTCCCATGGAAAAATGGCATTCCTGGTGCAGGGAATCTTGATTCCTCCAGTTATCCTCCCAAATCCCCATAGAAATATGGCATTCTGCGTGTTGGGAATTAACAATCCCCCAGAAACCCACCCCAAATCCCAGCACATTCCCAAAGAAAAGCAACTTTCCAGATGTCTGCAATTTGAAATATTCCAGTTCCCCACTCAAATTCCGATGGAACAACAGCATCCCAAGTGTCAGGAATTGGGAATCCTCCAGCTCCCTGAAAAAAATTCCCATGGAATCATGGGATTCCAGGTGTGAGGAATTGAGAATGCCCCGTACAGCCTCCCAGATTCCCACCATATTCCCATGGAATAACAACATTCCAGATTTCACGAACTGAGAATCATCCTCTTCCCCTCCCAAATTCCCATGGAAACATTGCATTCGGTTTTTCTGCAATTTGGAACCCCCCAGAAGCTGTCCCAAAATCCCACCAAATTCCCATGCAATAGCGGCATTCCAAGTGTCAGGAATTTAGGATACCCCATTTCCGCATCCAAATTCCCATAGAATAACGGCCTTCCGGCTATCAGGAATTTCGAATCATCCATACGGTCTCCCATATTCCCATGGAATAACGCATTCCCAAGCATGGGGAATTGAGTTTCATCTAGTTCCATACCCCAATTCCCATGGAATAACAGCATTCTGGGAGCTGAGTATTTGGAATCTGCCTGTTTCCCTCCCAAATGCTTAGGGAATAACGGCATTCTGGGCATTGGGAACGTTGAATCCTCATGTTCCCCTTGCAAATTCCCATGAAATAACCAATTTAACGTCTTGGGAATTTCGAATGCTCCAGTTCCTCGCCCAAATTCCAATCAACCTGTAATGAAATCATGACACTATGTGTGTTGAGAATTTCGAATCCTATACTTCCCCTTCCAAATTCCCAACAAAACCATGGAATAAGAGCAGTTCACTCATTGCTAATTTCAACTCCCCCTCTTCCTCTCCCAAATTTCCACCAAACTCGAATGGAAGAACGGCATTTTGTGTGTGCGAAATTTAGAATCCTCCACTTCCCCTTCCAAATTCCCATAGAATAGCTGCATTCCGGGTATGGGGATTTTCAAAACATCCATATGCCCACTTAAATTCCCACGACAACCTCGGAAAAACAGCATTCATGGTGTTGGGAATATGGTATCCGCCATTTGCACTATCCAATTCCCAGCAAAACCATGCAATTACAGCACTCTGGGCATTGGGAATTTGGAATCCTCCGGTTCCACTCCCAAATTCCAATAGAATAACAGCTTTGCAGGCATGGGGATATTGGAATCCTCGAGTTCCCTTCCAAAAAGCCCATGAAATAACAACATTCTGGGTATTGAGAATTGAGAATTTGCCCATTTCCCTCCCAGATCCCTAGGGAATAAGACAATTCCGGGTGTCAGGCATTTGGAATCCTTCAGCTCCGCACCATAACAACCATGGAATAACAGAATTCCAGGTGTCAGGAATTGAGCATCCTCCACTTCCCCTTCGAATTTCCCATGGAATCATGGCATTCTGGCTGTTGGCACTTTAGAATCTCCCATACACCCTCCCAAATACCCAAGAAATTCACAAGGAATAACAGAATTCCAGATATCAGGAATCTATTATCTGCCAGCTCTCCACGCAATTTCCCATGGAAAAATGGCATTCCTGGTGCAGGGAATCTTGATTCCTCCAGTTATCCTCCCAAATCCCCATAGAAATATGGCATTCTGCGTGTTGGGAATTAACAATCCCCCAGAAACCCACCCCAAATCCCAGCACATTCCCAAAGAAAAGCAACTTTCCAGATGCCTGCAATTTGAAATATTCCAGTTCCCCACTCAAATTCCGATGGAACAACAGCATCCCAAGTGTCAGGAATTGGGAATCCTCCAGCTCCCTGAAAAAAATTCCCATGGAATCATGGGATTCCAGGTGTGAGCAATTGAGAATGCCCCGTACAGCCTCCCAGATTCCCACCATATTCCCATGGAATAACAACATTCCAGATTTCACGAACTGAGAATCATCCTCTTCCCCTCCCAAATTCCCATGGAAACATTGCATTCGGTTTTTCTGCAATTTGCAACCCCCCAGAAGCTGTCCCAAAATCCCACCAAATTCCCATGCAATAGCGGCATTCCAAGTGTCAGGAATTTAGGATACCCCATTTCCGCATCCAAATTCCCATAGAATAACGGCCTTCCGGCTATCAGGAATTTCGAATCATCCATACGGTCTCCCATATTCCCATGGAATAACGCATTCCCAAGCATGGGGAATTGAGTTTCATCTAGTTCCATACCCCAATTCCCATGGAATAACAGCATTCTGGGAGCTGAGTATTTGGAATCTGCCTGTTTCCCTCCCAAATGCTTAGGGAATAACGGCATTCTGGGCATTGGGAACGTTGAATCCTCATGTTCCCCTTGCAAATTCCCATGAAATAACCAATTTAATGTCTTGGGAATTTCGAATGCTCCAGTTCCTCGCCCAAATTCCAATCAACCTGTAACGAAATCATGACACTATGTGTGTGCCAAATTTAGAATCCTCCACTTCCCCTTCCAAATTCCCAACAAAACCATGGAATAAGAGCAGTTCACTCATTGCTAATTTCAACTCCCCCTCTTCCTCTCCCAAATTTCCACCAAACTCGAATGGAAGAACGGCATTTTGTGTGTGCGAAATTTAGAATCCTCCACTTCCCCTTCCAAATTCCCATAGAATAGCTGCATTCCGGGTATGGGGATTTTCAAAACATCCATATGCCCACTTAAATTCCCACGACAACCTCGGAAAAACAGCATTCATGGTGTTGGGAATATGGTATCCGCCATTTGCACTATCCAATTCCCAGCAAAACCATGCAATTACAGCACTCTGGGCATTGGGAATTTGGAATCCTCCGGTTCCACTCCCAAATTCCAATAGAATAACAGCTTTGCAGGCATGGGGATATTGGAATCCTCGAGTTCCCTTCCAAAAAGCCCATGGAATAACGACATTCTGGGTATTGAGAATTGACAATTTGCCCATTTCCCTCCCAGATCCCTAGGGAATAAGACAATTCCGGGTGTCAGGCATTTGGAATCCTTCAGCTCCGCACCATAACAACCATGGAATAACAGAATTCCAGGTTTCAGGAATTGAGCATCCTCCACTTCCCCTTCGAATTTCCCATGGAATCATGGCATTCTGGCTGTTGGCACTTTAGAATCTCCCATACACCCTCCCAAATAACCACGAAATTCACAAGGAATAACAGAATTCCAGATATCAGGAATCTATTATCTGCCAGCTCTCCACGCAATTTCCCATGGAAAAATGGCATTCCTGGTGCAGGGAATCTTGATTCCTCCAGTTATCCTCCCAAATCCCCATAGAAATATGGCATTCTGCGTGTTGGGAATTAACAATCCCCCAGAAACCCACCCCAAATCCCACCACATTCCCAAAGAAAGCAACTTTCCAGATGTCCGCAATTTGAAATATTTCCGTTCCCCACTCAAATTCCGATGGAACAACAGCATCCCAAGTGTCAGGAATTGGGAATGCTCCAGCTCTCTGAAAAAAATTCCCATGGAATCATGGGATTCCAGGTTTGAGCAATTGAGAATGCCCCATACAGCCTCCCAGATTCCCACCACATTCCCATGGAATAACAACATTCCAGATTTCAGGAACTGAGAATCATCCTCTTCCCCTCCCAAATTCCCATGGAAACATTGCATTCGGTTTTTCCGCAATTTGCAACCCCCCAGAAGCTGTCCCAAAATCCCACCAAATTCCCATGCAGTAGCGGCATTCCAAGTATCAGGAATTTAGGATACCCCATTTCCGCATCCAAATTCCCATAGAATAACGGCCTTCCAGCTATCAGGAATTTCAAATCGTCCATACGGTCTCCCATATTCCCATGGAATAACGCATACCCAAGCATGGGGAATTGAGTTTCATCTAGTTCCATACCCCAATTCCCATGGAATAACAGCATTCTGGGAGCTGAGTATTTGGAATCTGCCTGTTTCCCTCCCAAATGCTTAGGGAATAACGGCATTCTGGGCATTGGGAACGTTGAATCCTCATGTTCCCCTTGCAAATTCCCATGAAATAACCAATTTAATGTCTTGGGAATTTCGAATGCTCCAGTTCCTCGCCCAAATTCCAATCAACCTGTAACAAAATCATGACACTATGTGTGTTGAGAATTTAGAATCCTCCACTTCCCCTTCCAAATTCCCAACAAAACCATGGAATAAGAGCAGTTCACTCATTGCTAATTTCAACTCCTCCTCTTCCTCTCCCAAATTTCCACCAAACTCGAATGGAAGAACGGCATTTTGTGTGTGCGAAATTTAGAATCCTCCACTTCCCCTTCCAAATTCCCATAGAATAGCTGCATTCCGGGTATGGGGATTTTCAAAACATCCATATGCCCACTTAAATTCCCACGACAACCTCGGAAAAACAGCATTCATGGTGTTGGGAATATGGTATCCGCCAATTTGCACTATCCAATTCCCAGCAAAACCATGCAATTACAGCACTCTGGGCATTGGGAATTTGGAATCCTCCGGTTCCACTCCCAAATTCCAATAGAATAACAGCCTTGCAGGCATGGGGATATTGGAATCCTCGAGTTCCCTTCCAAAAAGCCCATGGAATAACGACATTCTGGGTATTGAGAATTGAGAATTTGCCCACTTCCCTCCCAGATCCCTAGGGAATAAGACAACACCGGGTGTCAGGCATTTGGAATCCTTCAGCTCCGCACCATAACTGCCATGGAATAACAGAATTCCAGGTGTCAGGAATTGAGCATCCTCCACTTCCCCTTCGAATTTCCCATGGAATCATGGCATTCTGGCTGTTGGCACTTTAGAATCTCCCATACACCCTCCCAAATACCCAAGAAATTCACAAGGAATAACAGAATTCCAGATATCAGGAATGTATTATCTGCCAGCTCTCCACGCAATTTCCCATGGAAAAATGGCATTCCTGGTGCAGGGAATCTTGATTCCTCCAGTTATCCTCCCAAATCGCCATAGAAATATGGCATTCTGCGTGTTGGGAATTAACAATCCCCCAGAAACCCACCCCAAATCCCAGCACATTCCCAAAGAAAAGCAACTTTCCAGATGTCTGCAATTTGAAATATTCCAGTTCCCCACTCAAATTCCGATGGAACAACAGCATCCCAAGTGTCAGGAATTGGGAATCCTCCAGCTCCCTGAAAAAAATTCCCATGGAATCATGGGATTCCAGGTGTGAGGAATTGAGAATGCCCCGTACAGCCTCCCAGATTCCCACCATATTCCCATGGAATAACAACATTCCAGATTTCACGAACTGAGAATCATCCTCTTCCCCTCCCAAATTCCCATGGAAACATTGCATTCGGTTTTTCTGCAATTTGGAACCCCCCAGAAGCTGTCCCAAAATCCCACCAAATTCCCATGCAATAGCGGCATTCCAAGTGTCAGGAATTTAGGATACCCCATTTCCGCATCCAAATTCCCATAGAATAACGGCCTTCCGGCTATCAGGAATTTCGAATCATCCATACGGTCTCCCATATTCCCATGGAATAACGCATTCCCAAGCATGGGGAATTGAGTTTCATCTAGTTCCATACCCCAATTCCCAAGGAATAACAGCATTCTGGGAGCTGAGTATTTGGAATCTGCCTGTTTCCCTCCCAAATGCTTAGGGAATAACGGCATTCTGGGCATTGGGAACGTTGAATCCTCATGTTCCCCTTGCAAATTCCCATGAAATAACCAATTTAATGTCTTGGGAATTTCGAATGCTCCAGTTCCTCGCCCAAATTCCAATCAACCTGTAATGAAATCATGACACTATGTGTGTTGAGAATTTAGAATCCTATACTTCCCCTTCCAAATTCCCAACAAAACCATGGAATAAGAGCAGTTCACTCATTGCTAATTTCAACTCCCCCTCTTCCTCTCCCAAATTTCCACCAAACTCGAATGGAAGAACGGCATTTTGTGTGTGCGAAATTTAGAATCCTCCACTTCCCCTTCCAAATTCCCATAGAATAGCTGCATTCCGGGTATGGGGATTTTCAAAACATCCATATGCCCACTTAAATTCCCACGACAACCTCGGAAAAACAGCATTCATGGTGTTGGGAATATGGTATCCGCCATTTGCACTATCCAATTCCCAGCAAAACCATGCAATTACAGCACTCTGGGCATTGGGAATTTGGAATCCTCCGGTTCCACTCCCAAATTCCAATAGAATAACAGCTTTGCAGGCATGGGGATATTGGAATCCTCGAGTTCCCTTCCAAAAAGCCCATGGAATAACGACATTCTGGGTATTGAGAATTGACAATTTGCCCATTTCCCTCCCAGATCCCTAGGGAATAAGACAATTCCGGGTGTCAGGCATTTGGAATCCTTCAGCTCCGCACCATAACAACCATGGAATAACAGAATTCCAGGTTTCAGGAATTGAGCATCCTCCACTTCCCCTTCGAATTTCCCATGGAATCATGGCATTCTGGCTGTTGGCACTTTAGAATCTCCCATACACCCTCCCAAATAACCACGAAATTCACAAGGAATAACAGAATTCCAGATATCAGGAATGTATTATCTGCCAGCTCTCCACGCAATTTCCCATGGAAAAATGGCATTCCTGGTGCAGGGAATCTTGATTCCTCCAGTTATCCTCCCAAATCCCCATAGAAATATGGCATTCTGCGTGTTGGGAATTAACAATCCCCCAGAAACCCACCCCAAATCCCAGCACATTCCCAAAGAAAGCAACTTTCCAGATGTCCGCAATTTGAAATATTTCCGTTCCCCACTCAAATTCCGATGGAACAACAGCATCCCAAGTGTCAGGAATTGGGAATGCTCCAGCTCTCTGAAAAAAATTCCCATGGAATCATGGGATTCCAGGTGTGAGCAATTGAGAATGCCCCATACAGCCTCCCAGATTCCCACCACATTCCCATGGAATAACAACATTCCAGATTTCAGGAACTGAGAATCATCCTCTTCCCCTCCCAAATTCCCATGGAAACATTGCATTCGGTTTTTCCGCAATTTGCAACCCCCCAGAAGCTGTCCCAAAATCCCACCAAATTCCCATGCAATAGCGGCATTCCAAGTATCAGGAATTTAGGATACCCCATTTCCGCATCCAAATTCCCATAGAATAACGGCCTTCCAGCTATCAGGAATTTCAAATCGTCCATACGGTCTCCCATATTCCCATGGAATAACGCATACCCAAGCATGGGGAATTGAGTTTCATCTAGTTCCATACCCCAATTCCCATGGAATAACAGCATTCTGGGAGCTGAGTATTTGGAATCTGCCTGTTTCCCTCCCAAATGCTTAGGGAATAACGGCATTCTGGGCATTGGGAACGTTGAATCCTCATGTTCCCCTTGCAAATTCCCATGAAATAACCAATTTAATGTCTTGGGAATTTCGAATGCTCCAGTTCCTCGCCCAAATTCCAATCAACCTGTAACGAAATCATGACACTATGTGTGTGCCAAATTTAGAATCCTCCACTTCCCCTTCCAAATTCCCAACAAAACCATGGAATAAGAGCAGTTCACTCATTGCTAATTTCAACTCCTCCTCTTCCTCTCCCAAATTTCCACCAAACTCGAATGGAAGAACGGCATTTTGTGTGTGCGAAATTTAGAATCCTCCACTTCCCCTTCCAAATTCCCATAGAATAGCTGCATTCCGGGTATGGGGATTTTCAAAACATCCATATGCCCACTTAAATTCCCACGACAACCTCGGAAAAACAGCATTCATGGTGTTGGGAATATGGTATCCGCCAATTTGCACTATCCAATTCCCAGCAAAACCATGCAATTACAGCACTCTGGGCATTGGGAATTTGGAATCCTCCGGTTCCACTCCCAAATTCCAATAGAATAACAGCCTTGCAGGCATGGGGATATTGGAATCCTCGAGTTCCCTTCCAAAAAGCCCATGGAATAACGACATTCTGGGTATTGAGAATTGAGAATTTGCCCACTTCCCTCCCAGATCCCTAGGGAATAAGACAACACCGGGTGTCAGGCATTTGGAATCCTTCAGCTCCGCACCATAACTGCCATGGAATAACAGAATTCCAGGTGTCAGGAATTGAGCATCCTCCACTTCCCCTTCGAATTTCCCATGGAATCATGGCATTCTGGCTGTTGGCACTTTAGAATCTCCCATACACCCTCCCAAATACCCAAGAAATTCACAAGGAATAACAGAATTCCAGATATCAGGAATGTATTATCTGCCAGCTCTCCACGCAATTTCCCATGGAAAAATGGCATTCCTGGTGCAGGGAATCTTGATTCCTCCAGTTATCCTCCCAAATCGCCATAGAAATATGGCATTCTGCGTGTTGGGAATTAACAATCCCCCAGAAACCCACCCCAAATCCCAGCACATTCCCAAAGAAAAGCAACTTTCCAGATGTCTGCAATTTGAAATATTCCAGTTCCCCACTCAAATTCCGATGGAACAACAGCATCCCAAGTGTCAGGAATTGGGAATCCTCCAGCTCCCTGAAAAAAATTCCCATGGAATCATGGGATTCCAGGTGTGAGGAATTGAGAATGCCCCGTACAGCCTCCCAGATTCCCACCATATTCCCATGGAATAACAACATTCCAGATTTCAGGAACTGAGAATCATCCTCTTCCCCTCCCAAATTCCCATGGAAACATTGCATTCGGTTTTTCTGCAATTTGGAACCCCCCAGAAGCTGTCCCAAAATCCCACCAAATTCCCATGCAATAGCGGCATTCCAAGTGTCAGGAATTTAGGATACCCCATTTCCGCATCCAAATTCCCATAGAATAACGGCCTTCCGGCTATCAGGAATTTCGAATCATCCATACGGTCTCCCATATTCCCATGGAATAACGCATTCCCAAGCATGGGGAATTGAGTTTCATCTAGTTCCATACCCTAATTCCCATGGAATAACAGCATTCTGGGAGCTGAGTATTTGGAATCTGCCTGTTTCCCTCCCAAATGCTTAGGGAATAACGGCATTCTGGGCATTGGGAACGTTGAATCCTCATGTTCCCCTTGCAAATTCCCATGAAATAACCAATTTAATGTCTTGGGAATTTCGAATGCTCCAGTTCCTCGCCCAAATTCCAATCAACCTGTAATGAAATCATGACACTATGTGTGTTGAGAATTTAGAATCCTATACTTCCCCTTCCAAATTCCCAACAAAACCATGGAATAAGAGCAGTTCACTCATTGCTAATTTCAACTCCCCCTCTTCCTCTCCCAAATTTCCACCAAACTCGAATGGAAGAACGGCATTTTGTGTGTGCGAAATTTAGAATCCTCCACTTCCCCTTCCAAATTCCCATAGAATAGCTGCATTCCGGGTATGGGGATTTTCAAAACATCCATATGCCCACTTAAATTCCCACGACAACCTCGGAAAAACAGCATTCATGGTGTTGGGAATATGGTATCCGCCATTTGCACTATCCAATTCCCAGCAAAACCATGCAATTACAGCACTCTGGGCATTGGGAATTTGGAATCCTCCGGTTCCACTCCCAAATTCCAATAGAATAACAGCTTTGCAGGCATGGGGATATTGGAATCCTCGAGTTCCCTTCCAAAAAGCCCATGGAATAACGACATTCTGGGTATTGAGAATTGACAATTTGCCCATTTCCCTCCCAGATCCCTAGGGAATAAGACAATTCCGGGTGTCAGGCATTTGGAATCCTTCAGCTCCGCACCATAACAACCATGGAATAACAGAATTCCAGGTTTCAGGAATTGAGCATCCTCCACTTCCCCTTCGAATTTCCCATGGAATCATGGCATTCTGGCTGTTGGCACTTTAGAATCTCCCATACACCCTCCCAAATAACCACGAAATTCACAAGGAATAACAGAATTCCAGATATCAGGAATGTATTATCTGCCAGCTCTCCACGCAATTTCCCATGGAAAAATGGCATTCCTGGTGCAGGGAATCTTGATTCCTCCAGTTATCCTCCCAAATCCCCATAGAAATATGGCATTCTGCGTGTTGGGAATTAACAATCCCCCAGAAACCCACCCCAAATCCCAGCACATTCCCAAAGAAAGCAACTTTCCAGATGTCCGCAATTTGAAATATTTCCGTTCCCCACTCAAATTCCGATGGAACAACAGCATCCCAAGTGTCAGGAATTGGGAATGCTCCAGCTCTCTGAAAAAAATTCCCATGGAATCATGGGATTCCAGGTGTGAGCAATTGAGAATGCCCCATACAGCCTCCCAGATTCCCACCACATTCCCATGGAATAACAACATTCCAGATTTCAGGAACTGAGAATCATCCTCTTCCCCTCCCAAATTCCCATGGAAACATTGCATTCGGTTTTTCCGCAATTTGCAACCCCCCAGAAGCTGTCCCAAAATCCCACCAAATTCCCATGCAATAGCGGCATTCCAAGTATCAGGAATTTAGGATACCCCATTTCCGCATCCAAATTCCCATAGAATAACGGCCTTCCAGCTATCAGGAATTTCAAATCGTCCATACGGTCTCCCATATTCCCATGGAATAACGCATACCCAAGCATGGGGAATTGAGTTTCATCTAGTTCCATACCCCAATTCCCATGGAATAACAGCATTCTGGGAGCTGAGTATTTGGAATCTGCCTGTTTCCCTCCCAAATGCTTAGGGAATAACGGCATTCTGGGCATTGGGAACGTTGAATCCTCATGTTCCCCTTGCAAATTCCCATGAAATAACCAATTTAATGTCTTGGGAATTTCGAATGCTCCAGTTCCTCGCCCAAATTCCAATCAACCTGTAACGAAATCATGACACTATGTGTGTGCCAAATTTAGAATCCTCCACTTCCCCTTCCAAATTCCCAACAAAACCATGGAATAAGAGCAGTTCACTCATTGCTAATTTCAACTCCTCCTCTTCCTCTCCCAAATTTCCACCAAACTCGAATGGAAGAACGGCATTTTGTGTGTGCGAAATTTAGAATCCTCCACTTCCCCTTCCAAATTCCCATAGAATAGCTGCATTCCGGGTATGGGGATTTTCAAAACATCCATATGCCCACTTAAATTCCCACGACAACCTCGGAAAAACAGCATTCATGGTGTTGGGAATATGGTATCCGCCAATTTGCACTATCCAATTCCCAGCAAAACCATGCAATTACAGCACTCTGGGCATTGGGAATTTGGAATCCTCCGGTTCCACTCCCAAATTCCAATAGAATAACAGCCTTGCAGGCATGGGGATATTGGAATCCTCGAGTTCCCTTCCAAAAAGCCCATGGAATAACGACATTCTGGGTATTGAGAATTGAGAATTTGCCCACTTCCCTCCCAGATCCCTAGGGAATAAGACAACACCGGGTGTCAGGCATTTGGAATCCTTCAGCTCCGCACCATAACTGCCATGGAATAACAGAATTCCAGGTGTCAGGAATTGAGCATCCTCCACTTCCCCTTCGAATTTCCCATGGAATCATGGCATTCTGGCTGTTGGCACTTTAGAATCTCCCATACACCCTCCCAAATACCCAAGAAATTCACAAGGAATAACAGAATTCCAGATATCAGGAATGTATTATCTGCCAGCTCTCCACGCAATTTCCCATGGAAAAATGGCATTCCTGGTGCAGGGAATCTTGATTCCTCCAGTTATCCTCCCAAATCGCCATAGAAATATGGCATTCTGCGTGTTGGGAATTAACAATCCCCCAGAAACCCACCCCAAATCCCAGCACATTCCCAAAGAAAAGCAACTTTCCAGATGTCTGCAATTTGAAATATTCCAGTTCCCCACTCAAATTCCGATGGAACAACAGCATCCCAAGTGTCAGGAATTGGGAATCCTCCAGCTCCCTGAAAAAAATTCCCATGGAATCATGGGATTCCAGGTGTGAGGAATTGAGAATGCCCCGTACAGCCTCCCAGATTCCCACCATATTCCCATGGAATAACAACATTCCAGATTTCAGGAACTGAGAATCATCCTCTTCCCCTCCCAAATTCCCATGGAAACATTGCATTCGGTTTTTCTGCAATTTGGAACCCCCCAGAAGCTGTCCCAAAATCCCACCAAATTCCCATGCAATAGCGGCATTCCAAGTGTCAGGAATTTAGGATACCCCATTTCCGCATCCAAATTCCCATAGAATAACGGCCTTCCGGCTATCAGGAATTTCGAATCATCCATACGGTCTCCCATATTCCCATGGAATAACGCATTCCCAAGCATGGGGAATTGAGTTTCATCTAGTTCCATACCCCAATTCCCATGGAATAACAGCATTCTGGGAGCTGAGTATTTGGAATCTGCCTGTTTCCCTCCCAAATGCTTAGGGAATAACGGCATTCTGGGCATTGGGAACGTTGAATCCTCATGTTCCCCTTGCAAATTCCCATGAAATAACCAATTTAATGTCTTGGGAATTTCGAATGCTCCAGTTCCTCGCCCAAATTCCAATCAACCTGTAATGAAATCATGACACTATGTGTGTTGAGAATTTAGAATCCTATACTTCCCCTTCCAAATTCCCAACAAAACCATGGAATAAGAGCAGTTCACTCATTGCTAATTTCAACTCCCCCTCTTCCTCTCCCAAATTTCCACCAAACTCGAATGGAAGAACGGCATTTTGTGTGTGCGAAATTTAGAATCCTCCACTTCCCCTTCCAAATTCCCATAGAATAGCTGCATTCCGGGTATGGGGATTTTCAAAACATCCATATGCCCACTTAAATTCCCACGACAACCTCGGAAAAACAGCATTCATGGTGTTGGGAATATGGTATCTGCCATTTGCGCTATCCAATTCCCAGCAAAACCATGCAATTACAGCACTCTGGGCATTGGGAATTTGGAATCCTCCGGTTCCACTCCCAAATTCCAATAGAATAACAGCTTTGCAGGCATGGGGATATTGGAATCCTCGAGTTCCCTTCCAAAAAGCCCATGGAATAACGACATTCTGGGTATTGAGAATTGACAATTTGCCCATTTCCCTCCCAGATCCCTAGGGAATAAGACAATTCCGGGTGTCAGGCATTTGGAATCCTTCAGCTCCGCACCATAACAACCATGGAATAACAGAATTCCAGGTTTCAGGAATTGAGCATCCTCCACTTCCCCTTCGAATTTCCCATGGAATCATGGCATTCTGGCTGTTGGCACTTTAGAATCTCCCATACACCCTCCCAAATAACCACGAAATTCACAAGGAATAACAGAATTCCAGATATCAGGAATGTATTATCTGCCAGCTCTCCACGCAATTTCCCATGGAAAAATGGCATTCCTGGTGCAGGGAATCTTGATTCCTCCAGTTATCCTCCCAAATCCCCATAGAAATATGGCATTCTGCGTGTTGGGAATTAACAATCCCCCAGAAACCCACCCCAAATCCCAGCACATTCCCAAAGAAAGCAACTTTCCAGATGTCCGCAATTTGAAATATTTCCGTTCCCCACTCAAATTCCGATGGAACAACAGCATCCCAAGTGTCAGGAATTGGGAATGCTCCAGCTCTCTGAAAAAAATTCCCATGGAATCATGGGATTCCAGGTGTGAGCAATTGAGAATGCCCCATACAGCCTCCCAGATTCCCACCACATTCCCATGGAATAACAACATTCCAGATTTCAGGAACTGAGAATCATCCTCTTCCCCTCCCAAATTCCCATGGAAACATTGCATTCGGTTTTTCCGCAATTTGCAACCCCCCAGAAGCTGTCCCAAAATCCCACCAAATTCCCATGCAATAGCGGCATTCCAAGTATCAGGAATTTAGGATACCCCATTTCCGCATCCAAATTCCCATAGAATAACGGCCTTCCAGCTATCAGGAATTTCAAATCGTCCATACGGTCTCCCATATTCCCATGGAATAACGCATACCCAAGCATGGGGAATTGAGTTTCATCTAGTTCCATACCCCAATTCCCATGGAATAACAGCATTCTGGGAGCTGAGTATTTGGAATCTGCCTGTTTCCCTCCCAAATGCTTAGGGAATAACGGCATTCTGGGCATTGGGAACGTTGAATCCTCATGTTCCCCTTGCAAATTCCCATGAAATAACCAATTTAATGTCTTGGGAATTTCGAATGCTCCAGTTCCTCGCCCAAATTCCAATCAACCTGTAACGAAATCATGACACTATGTGTGTGCCAAATTTAGAATCCTCCACTTCCCCTTCCAAATTCCCAACAAAACCATGGAATAAGAGCAGTTCACTCATTGCTAATTTCAACTCCTCCTCTTCCTCTCCCAAATTTCCACCAAACTCGAATGGAAGAACGGCATTTTGTGTGTGCGAAATTTAGAATCCTCCACTTCCCCTTCCAAATTCCCATAGAATAGCTGCATTCCGGGTATGGGGATTTTCAAAACATCCATATGCCCACTTAAATTCCCACGACAACCTCGGAAAAACAGCATTCATGGTGTTGGGAATATGGTATCCGCCAATTTGCACTATCCAATTCCCAGCAAAACCATGCAATTACAGCACTCTGGGCATTGGGAATTTGGAATCCTCCGGTTCCACTCCCAAATTCCAATAGAATAACAGCCTTGCAGGCATGGGGATATTGGAATCCTCGAGTTCCCTTCCAAAAAGCCCATGGAATAACGACATTCTGGGTATTGAGAATTGAGAATTTGCCCACTTCCCTCCCAGATCCCTAGGGAATAAGACAACACCGGGTGTCAGGCATTTGGAATCCTTCAGCTCCGCACCATAACTGCCATGGAATAACAGAATTCCAGGTGTCAGGAATTGAGCATCCTCCACTTCCCCTTCGAATTTCCCATGGAATCATGGCATTCTGGCTGTTGGCACTTTAGAATCTCCCATACACCCTCCCAAATACCCAAGAAATTCACAAGGAATAACAGAATTCCAGATATCAGGAATGTATTATCTGCCAGCTCTCCACGCAATTTCCCATGGAAAAATGGCATTCCTGGTGCAGGGAATCTTGATTCCTCCAGTTATCCTCCCAAATCGCCATAGAAATATGGCATTCTGCGTGTTGGGAATTAACAATCCCCCAGAAACCCACCCCAAATCCCAGCACATTCCCAAAGAAAAGCAACTTTCCAGATGTCTGCAATTTGAAATATTCCAGTTCCCCACTCAAATTCCGATGGAACAACAGCATCCCAAGTGTCAGGAATTGGGAATCCTCCAGCTCCCTGAAAAAAATTCCCATGGAATCATGGGATTCCAGGTGTGAGGAATTGAGAATGCCCCGTACAGCCTCCCAGATTCCCACCATATTCCCATGGAATAACAACATTCCAGATTTCAGGAACTGAGAATCATCCTCTTCCCCTCCCAAATTCCCATGGAAACATTGCATTCGGTTTTTCTGCAATTTGGAACCCCCCAGAAGCTGTCCCAAAATCCCACCAAATTCCCATGCAATAGCGGCATTCCAAGTGTCAGGAATTTAGGATACCCCATTTCCGCATCCAAATTCCCATAGAATAACGGCCTTCCGGCTATCAGGAATTTCGAATCATCCATACGGTCTCCCATATTCCCATGGAATAACGCATTCCCAAGCATGGGGAATTGAGTTTCATCTAGTTCCATACCCCAATTCCCATGGAATAACAGCATTCTGGGAGCTGAGTATTTGGAATCTGCCTGTTTCCCTCCCAAATGCTTAGGGAATAACGGCATTCTGGGCATTGGGAACGTTGAATCCTCATGTTCCCCTTGCAAATTCCCATGAAATAACCAATTTAATGTCTTGGGAATTTCGAATGCTCCAGTTCCTCGCCCAAATTCCAATCAACCTGTAATGAAATCATGACACTATGTGTGTTGAGAATTTAGAATCCTATACTTCCCCTTCCAAATTCCCAACAAAACCATGGAATAAGAGCAGTTCACTCATTGCTAATTTCAACTCCCCCTCTTCCTCTCCCAAATTTCCACCAAACTCGAATGGAAGAACGGCATTTTGTGTGTGCGAAATTTAGAATCCTCCACTTCCCCTTCCAAATTCCCATAGAATAGCTGCATTCCGGGTATGGGGATTTTCAAAACATCCATATGCCCACTTAAATTCCCACGACAACCTCGGAAAAACAGCATTCATGGTGTTGGGAATATGGTATCTGCCATTTGCACTATCCAATTCCCAGCAAAACCATGCAATTACAGCACTCTGGGCATTGGGAATTTGGAATCCTCCGGTTCCACTCCCAAATTCCAATAGAATAACAGCTTTGCAGGCATGGGGATATTGGAATCCTCGAGTTCCCTTCCAAAAAGCCCATGGAATAACGACATTCTGGGTATTGAGAATTGACAATTTGCCCATTTCCCTCCCAGATCCCTAGGGAATAAGACAACACCGGGTGTCAGGCATTTGGAATCCTTCAGCTCCGCACCATAACAACCATGGAATAACAGAATTCCAGGTTTCAGGAATTGAGCATCCTCCACTTCCCCTTCGAATTTCCCATGGAATCATGGCATTCTGGCTGTTGGCACTTTAGAATCTCCCATACACCCTCCCAAATAACCACGAAATTCACAAGGAATAACAGAATTCCAGATATCAGGAATCTATTATCTGCCAGCTCTCCACGCAATTTCCCATGGAAAAATGGCATTCCTGGTGCAGGGAATCTTGATTCCTCCAGTTATCCTCCCAAATCCCCATAGAAATATGGCATTCTGCGTGTTGGGAATTAACAATCCCCCAGAAACCCACCCCAAATCCCAGCACATTCCCAAAGAAAGCAACTTTCCAGATGTCCGCAATTTGAAATATTTCCGTTCCCCACTCAAATTCCGATGGAACAACAGCATCCCAAGTGTCAGGAATTGGGAATGCTCCAGCTCTCTGAAAAAAATTCCCATGGAATCATGGGATTCCAGGTGTGAGCAATTGAGAATGCCCCATACAGCCTCCCAGATTCCCACCACATTCCCATGGAATAACAACATTCCAGATTTCAGGAACTGAGAATCATCCTCTTCCCCTCCCAAATTCCCATGGAAACATTGCATTCGGTTTTTCCGCAATTTGCAACCCCCCAGAAGCTGTCCCAAAATCCCACCAAATTCCCATGCAATAGCGGCATTCCAAGTATCAGGAATTTAGGATACCCCATTTCCGCATCCAAATTCCCATAGAATAACGGCCTTCCAGCTATCAGGAATTTCAAATCGTCCATACGGTCTCCCATATTCCCATGGAATAACGCATACCCAAGCATGGGGAATTGAGTTTCATCTAGTTCCATACCCCAATTCCCATGGAATAACAGCATTCTGGGAGCTGAGTATTTGGAATCTGCCTGTTTCCCTCCCAAATGCTTAGGGAATAACGGCATTCTGGGCATTGGGAACGTTGAATCCTCATGTTCCCCTTGCAAATTCCCATGAAATAACCAATTTAATGTCTTGGGAATTTCGAATGCTCCAGTTCCTCGCCCAAATTCCAATCAACCTGTAACGAAATCATGACACTATGTGTGTTGAGAATTTAGAATCCTCCACTTCCCCTTCCAAATTCCCAACAAAACCATGGAATAAGAGCAGTTCACTCATTGCTAATTTCAACTCCCCCTCTTCCTCTCCCAAATTTCCACCAAACTCGAATGGAAGAACGGCATTTTGTGTGTGCGAAATTTAGAATCCTCCACTTCCCCTTCCAAATTCCCATAGAATAGCTGCATTCCGGGTATGGGGATTTTCAAAACATCCATATGCCCACGTAAATTCCCACGACAACCTCGGAAAAACAGCATTCATGGTGTTGGGAATATGGTATCCGCCATTTGCACTATCCAATTCCCAGCAAAACCATGCAATTACAGCACTCTGGGCATTGGGAATTTGGAATCCTCCGGTTCCACTCCCAAATTCCAATAGAATAACAGCTTTGCAGGCATGGGGATATTGGAATCCTCGAGTTCCCTTCCAAAAAGCCCATGGAATAACGACATTCTGGGTATTGAGAATTGACAATTTGCCCATTTCCCTCCGATCCCTAGGGAATAAGACAACACCGGGTGTCAGGCATTTGGAATCCTTCAGCTCCGCACCATAACAACCATGGAATAACAGAATTCCAGGTTTCAGGAATTGAGCATCCTCCACTTCCCCTTCGAATTTCCCATGGAATCATGGCATTCTGGCTGTTGGCACTTTAGAATCTCCCATACACCCTCCCAAATAACCACGAAATTCACAAGGAATAACAGAATTCCAGATATCAGGAATCTATTATCTGCCAGCTCTCCACGCAATTTCCCATGGAAAAATGGCATTCCTGGTGCAGGGAATCTTGATTCCTCCAGTTATCCTCCCAAATCCCCATAGAAATATGGCATTCTGCGTGTTGGGAATTAACAATCCCCCAGAAACCCACCCCAAATCCCAGCACATTCCCAAAGAAAGCAACTTTCCAGATGTCCGCAATTTGAAATATTTCCGTTCCCCACTCAAATTCCGATGGAACAACAGCATCCCAAGTGTCAGGAATTGGGAATGCTCCAGCTCTCTGAAAAAAATTCCCATGGAATCATGGGATTCCAGGTGTGAGCAATTGAGAATGCCCCATACAGCCTCCCAGATTCCCACCACATTCCCATGGAATAACAACATTCCAGATTTCACGAACTGAGAATCATCCTCTTCCCCTCCCAAATTCCCATGGAAACATGGCATTCGGTTTTTCCGCAATTTGCAACCCCCCAGAAGCTGTCCCAAAATCCCACCAAATTCCCATGCAATAGCGGCATTCCAAGTATCAGGAATTTAGGATACCCCATTTCCGCATCCAAATTCCCATAGAATAACGGCCTTCCAGCTATCAGGAATTTCAAATCGTCCATACGGTCTCCCATATTCCCATGGAATAACGCATACCCAAGCATGGGGAATTGAGTTTCATCTAGTTCCATACCCCAATTCCCATGGAATAACAGCATTCTGGGAGCTGAGTATTTGGAATCTGCCTGTTTCCCTCCCAAATGCTTAGGGAATAACGGCATTCTGGGCATTGGGAACGTTGAATCCTCATGTTCCCCTTGCAAATTCCCATGAAATAACCAATTTAATGTCTTGGGAATTTCGAATGCTCCAGTTCCTCGCCCAAATTCCAATCAACCTGTAACGAAATCATGACACTATGTGTGTGCCAAATTTAGAATCCTCCACTTCCCCTTCCAAATTCCCAACAAAACCATGGAATAAGAGCAGTTCACTCATTGCTAATTTCAACTCCTCCTCTTCCTCTCCCAAATTTCCACCAAACTCGAATGGAAGAACGGCATTTTGTGTGTGCCAAATTTAGAATCCTCCACTTCCCCTTCCAAATTCCCATAGAATAGCTGCATTCCGGGTATGGGGATTTTCAAAACATCCATATGCCCACTTAAATTCCCACGACAACCTCGGAAAAACAGCATTCATGGTGTTGGGAATATGGTATCCGCCATTTGCACTATCCAATTCCCAGCAAAACCATGCAATTACAGCACTCTGGGCATTGGGAATTTGGAATCCTCCAGTTCCACTCCCAAATTCCAATAGAATAACAGCCTTGCAGGCATGGGGATATTGGAATCCTCGAGTTCCCTTCCAAAAAGCCCATGGAATAACGACATTCTGGGTATTGAGAATTGAGAATTTGCCCACTTCCCTCCCAGATCCCTAGGGAATAAGACAACACCGGGTGTCAGGCATTTGGAATCCTTCAGCTCCGCACCATAACTGCCATGGAATAACAGAATTCCAGGTGTCAGGAATTGAGCATCCTCCACTTCCCCTTCGAATTTCCCATGGAATCATGGCATTCTGGCTGTTGGCACTTTAGAATCTCCCATACACCCTCCCAAATACCCAAGAAATTCACAAGGAATAACAGAATTCCAGATATCAGGAATCTATTATCTGCCAGCTCTCCACGCAATTTCCCATGGAAAAATGGCATTCCTGGTGCAGGGAATCTTGATTCCTCCAGTTATCCTCCCAAATCCCCATAGAAATATGGCATTCTGCGTGTTGGGAATTAACAATCCCCCAGAAACCCACCCCAAATCCCACCACATTCCCAAAGAAAAGCAACTTTCCAGATGTCTGCAATTTGAAATATTCCAGTTCCCCACTCAAATTCCGATGGAACAACAGCATCCCAAGTGTCAGGAATTGGGAATCCTCCAGCTCCCTGAAAAAAATTCCCATGGAATCATGGGATTCCAGGGGTGAGGAATTGAGAATGCCCCGTACAGCCTCCCAGATTCCCACCATATTCCCATGGAATAACAACATTCCAGATTTCAGGAACTGAGAATCATCCTCTTCCCCTCCCAAATTCCCATGGAAACATTGCATTCGGTTTTTCTGCAATTTGGAACCCCCCAGAAGCTGTCCCAAAATCCCACCAAATTCCCATGCAATAGCGGCATTCCAAGTGTCAGGAATTTAGGATACCCCATTTCCGCATCCAAATTCCCATAGAATAACGGCCTTCCGGCTATCAGGAATTTCGAATCATCCATAAGGTCTCCCATATTCCCATGGAATAACGCATTCCCAAGCATGGGGAATTGAGTTTCATCTAGTTCCATACCCCAATTCCCATGGAATAACAGCATTCTGGGAGCTGAGTATTTGGAATCTGCCTGTTTCCCTCCCAAATGCTTAGGGAATAACGGCATTCTGGGCATTGGGAACGTTGAATCCTCATGTTCCCCTTGCAAATTCCCATGAAATAACCAATTTAATGTCTTGGGAATTTCGAATGCTCCAGTTCCTCGCCCAAATTCCAATCAACCTGTAACGAAATCATGACACTATGTGTGTGCCAAATTTAGAATCCTCCACTTCCCCTTCCAAATTCCCAACAAAACCATGGAATAAGAGCAGTTCACTCATTGCTAATTTCAACTCCTCCTCTTCCTCTCCCAAATTTCCACCAAACTCGAATGGAAGAACGGCATTTTGTGTGTGCGAAATTTAGAATCCTCCACTTCCCCTTCCAAATTCCCATAGAATAGCTGCATTCCGGGTATGGGGATTTTCAAAACATCCATATGCCCACTTAAATTCCCACGACAACCTCGGAAAAACAGCATTCATGGTGTTGGGAATATGGTATCCGCCATTTGCACTATCCAATTCCCAGCAAAACCATGCAATTACAGCACTCTGGGCATTGGGAATTTGGAATCCTCCGGTTCCACTCCCAAATTCCAATAGAATAACAGCTTTGCAGGCATGGGGATATTGGAATCCTCGAGTTCCCTTCCAAAAAGCCCATGGAATAACGACATTCTGGGTATTGAGAATTGACAATTTGCCCATTTCCCTCCCAGATCCCTAGGGAATAAGACAACACCGGGTGTCAGGCATTTGGAATCCTTCAGCTCCGCACCATAACAACCATGGAATAACAGAATTCCAGGTTTCAGGAATTGAGCATCCTCCACTTCCCCTTCGAATTTCCCATGGAATCATGGCATTCTGGCTGTTGGCACTTTAGAATCTCCCATACACCCTCCCAAATAACCACGACATTCACAAGGAATAACAGAATTCCAGATATCAGGAATGTATTATCTGCCAGCTCTCCACGCAATTTCCCATGGAAAAATGGCATTCCTGGTGCAGGGAATCTTGATTCCTCCAGTTATCCTCCCAAATCCCCATAGAAATATGGCATTCTGCGTGTTGGGAATTAACAATCCCCCAGAAACCCACCCCAAATCCCAGCACATTCCCAAAGAAAGCAACTTTCCAGATGTCCGCAATTTGAAATATTTCCGTTCCCCACTCAAATTCCGATGGAACAACAGCATCCCAAGTGTCAGGAATTGGGAATGCTCCAGCTCTCTGAAAAAAATTCCCATGGAATCATGGGATTCCAGGTGTGAGCAATTGAGAATGCCCCATACAGCCTCCCAGATTCCCACCACATTCCCATGGAATAACAACATTCCAGATTTCAGGAACTGAGAATCATCCTCTTCCCCTCCCAAATTCCCATGGAAACATTGCATTCGGTTTTTCTGCAATTTGGAACCCCCCAGAAGCTGTCCCAAAATCCCACCAAATTCCCATGCAATAGCGGCATTCCAAGTATCAGGAATTTAGGATACCCCATTTCCGCATCCAAATTCCCATAGAATAACGGCCTTCCGGCTATCAGGAATTTCGAATCATCCATACGGTCTCCCATATTCCCATGGAATAACGCATTCCCAAGCATGGGGAATTGAGTTTCATCTAGTTCCATACCCCAATTCCCATGGAATAACAGCATTCTGGGAGCTGAGTACTTGGAAGCTGCCTGTTTCACTCCCAAATATTTAGGGAATAATGGCATTCCGGGCATTGGGAACGTTGAATCCTCATGTTCCCCTTGCAAATTCCCATGAAATAACCATTTTAGTGTGTTGGGAATTTCGAATGCTCCACTTCCTCTCCCAAATTCCAATCAACCTCTAACGAAATAATGACACTATGTGTGTTGAGAATTTAAAATCCTCAACTTCCCCTTCCAAATTCCCAACAAAACCATGGAATAAGAGCAGTTCACTCATTGCTAATTTCAACTCCTCCTCTTCCTCTCCCAAATTTCCACCAAACTCGAATGGAAGAACGGCATTTTGTGTGTGCGAAATTTAGAATCCTCCACTTCCCCTTCCAAATTCCCATAGAATAGCTGCATTCCGGGTATGGGGATTTTCAAAACATCCATATGCCCACTTAAATTCCCACGACAACCTCGGAAAAACAGCATTCATGGTGTTGGGAATATGGTATCCGCCATTTGCACTATCCAATTCCCAGCAAAACCATGCAATTACAGCACTCTGGGCATTGGGAATTTGGAATCCTCCGGTTCCACTCCCAAATTCCAATAGAATAATAGCTTTGCAGGCATGGGGATATTGGAATCCTCGAGTTCCCTTCCAAAAAGCCCATGGAATAACGACATTCTGGGTATTGAGAATTGACAATTTGCCCATTTCCCTCCCAGATCCCTAGGGAATAAGACAATTCCGGGTGTCACGTATTTCGAATCCTTCAAATCCGCACCATAACAGCCATGGAATAACAGAATTTCAGGTGTCAGGAATTGAGCATCCTCCACTTCCCCTTCGAATTTCCCATGGAATCATGGCATTCTGGCTGTTGGCACTTTAGAATCTCCCATACACCCTCCCAAATAACCCAAAATTCACAAGGAATAACAGAATTCCAGGTATAAGGTATGGATTATCTGCCAGCTCCCCAGGCAATTTCCCTTGGAATCATGGCATTCCTGGTGCAGGGAATCTTGACTCCTCCAGTTATCCTCCCAAATCCCCATAGAAAAATGGCATTCTGGGTGTTCGGAATTAACAATCCACTATAAACACACCCCATATCCCACCAGATTCCCTAAAAAAAGCAACTGTCCAGATGTCTGCAATTTGGAATATTCAAGTTCACCACTCAAATTCCCATGGAATAACATCATCCCAAGTGTCAGGAATTGGGAATCCTCCAGCTTCCTGAAAAAAATTCCCATGGAATCATGGGATTCCAGGTGTGAGGAATTGAGAATGCCCCATACAGCCTCCCAGATTCCCACCACATTCCCATGGAATAACAACATTCCAGATTTCAGGAACTGAGAATCATCCTCTTCCCCTCCCAAATTCCCATGGAAACATTGCATTCGGTTTTTCCGCAATTTGGAACCCCCCAGAAGCTGTCCCAAAATCCCACCAAATTCCCATGCAATAGCGACATTCCAAGTGTCAGGAATTTAGGATACCCCATTTCCGCATCCAAATTCCCGTAGAAGAGCAGCCTTCCGGCTATCAGGAATTTCAAATCGTCCATACGGTCTCCCATATTCCCATGGAATAACGCATACCCAAGCATGGGGAATTGAGTTTCATCTAGTTCCATACCCCAATTCCCATGGAATAACAGCATTCTGGGAGCTGAGTACTTGGAAGCTGCCTGTTTCACTCCCAAATATTTAGGGAATAATGGCATTCCGGGCATTGGGAACGTTGAATCCTCATGTTCCCCTTGCAAATTCCCATGAAATAACCATTTTAGTGTGTTGGGAATTTCGAATGCTCCACTTCCTCTCCCAAATTCCAATCAACCTCTAACGAAATAATGACACTATGTGTGTGCCAAATTTAGAATCCTCCACTTCCCCTTCCAAATTCCCAACAAAACCATGGAATAAGAGCAGTTCACTCATTGCTAATTTCAACTCCTCCTCTTCCTCTCCCAAATTTCCACCAAACTCGAATGGAAGAACGGCATTTTGTGTGTGCGAAATTTAGAATCCTCCACTCCCCCTTCCAAATTCCCATAGAATCGCTGCATTCCGGGCATGGGGATTTCCAAAACATCCATATGCCCACTTAAATTCCCACGACAACCTCGGAAAAACAGCATTCATGGTGTTGGGAATATGGTATCCGCCAATTTGCACTATCCAATTCCCAAAAAACCATGCAATTACAGCACTCTGGGCATTGGGAATTTGGAATCCTCCAGTTCCACTCCCAAATTCCAGTAGAATAACAGCCTTGCAGGCATGGGGATATTGGAATCCTCGAGTTCCCTTCCAAAAAGCCCATGGAATAATGACATTCTGGGTATTGAGAATTGACAATTTGCCCATTTCCCTCCCAGATCCCTAGGGAATAAGACAATTCCGGGTGTCAGGCATTTGGAATACTTCAGCTCCGCACCATAACTGCCATGGAATAACAGAATTCCAGGTGTCAGGAATTGAGCATCCTCCACTTCCCCTTCGAATTTCCCATGGAATCATGGCATTCTGGGTGTTGGCACTTTGGAATCTCCCATACACCCTCCCAAATACCCCAAAATTCACAAGGAATAACAGAATTCCAGGTATAAGGTATGGATTATCCGCCAGCTCTCCACGCAATTTCCCATGGAATCATGGCATTCCTGGTGCAGGGAATCTTGACTCCTCCAGTTATCCTCCCAAATCCCCATAGAAAAATGGCATTCTGGGTGTTCGGAATTCAAAATCCACTATAAACACACCCCATATCCCACCACATTCCCAAAAAAAAGCAACTGTCCAGATGTCTGCAATTTGGAATATACCAGTTCCCCACTCAAATTCCCATGGAATAAGATCATCCCAAGTGTCAGGAATTGGGAATCCTCCAGCTCTCTGAAAAAAATTCCCATGGAATCATGGGATTCCAGGTGTGAGCAATTGAGAATGCCCCGTACAGCCTCCCAGATTCCCACCACATTCCCATGGAATAACAACATTCCAGATTTCAGGAACTGAGAATCATCCTCTTCCCCTCCCAAATTCCCATGGAAACATGGCATTCTGTTACTTTCTAATTTGGAACCCCCCAGAAGCTGTCCCAAAATCCCACCAAATTCCCATGCAATAGCGACATTCCAAGTATCAGGAATTTAGGATACCCCATTTCCGCATCCAAATTCCCATAGAATAACGGCCTTCCGGCTATCAGGAATTTCAAATCGTCCATACTGTCTCCCATATTCCCATGGAATAACGCATACCCTAGCTTGGGGAATTGAGTTTCATCTAGTTCCATACCCCAATTCCCATGGAATAACAGCATTCTGGGAGCTGAGTACTTGGAAGCTGCCTGTTTCCCTCCCAAATGTTTAGGGAATAACGGCATTCCGGGCTTTGGGAATGTAGAATCCTCATGTTCCCCTTGCAAATTCCCATGAAATAACCATTTTAGTGTTTTGGGAATTTCGAATGCTCCACTTCCCCCTACATATTCCCATAGAATAGCTGCATTCCGGGTTTGGGGATCTCCAAAACATCTATATGCCCACTTAAATTCCCACGAAAAGCTCAGGAAAACAGCATTCATGGTGTTGGGAATATGGTATCCGTCTCTTGCACTACCCAATTCCCAGCAAAACCATGGGATTACAGCACTCTGGGAATTGGGAATTTGAAATCCTCCAGTTCCGTTCCCAAATTCCAATAGAATACCTGCCTTGCAGGCATGGGGATATTGGAATCCTCTTGTTCCCTTCCAAAAAGCACATGGAATAACGACAGTCTGGGCATGGAGAATTGAGAATTTGCTCATTACCTTCCCCAATTTCTAGGGAATAAGGCAATTCCTGGTGTCAGGCATTTGGAATCCTTCAAATCCGCGCCATAACCACTATGGAATAACAGAATTCCAGGTGTCAGGAATTGAGCATCCTCGAGTTCCCCTCGAATTTCCATTGGAATTATGGTATATCGGGTGGTGGGAATCTTGACTCATCCACTTACCCTCCCAAATCCCCATGGAATAATGGCATTCTGGGTGTTGGGAATTTACAATCCCCCATTAAACGACCCAAAATCTCACCAAAATCACAAGGAAGAGATACTTTTCAGATATCAGGAATTTGGAATATTCCAGTTCCCCAAGCGTTTGCCCACAGAATTATCGACTTCCGGTTATCAGAAATTTCAAATTGTCCATGTTCCCTCTCATATTCCCATGGAATAACACATTACCAGGCATGGGGTATTTAAAATCTTCTAGTTCCTCACCAAATTCTCATGGAATAACAGGATTCTGGGCGCTGGGAATTTGGTATTTGCCAATTTCCCTCCAAAATTCCCAAGGAATAGCAGCATTCCGGGTATTGGGAATCTAGAATCGTCATGTTCCCCTTCCAAATTCCCTTGGAATAAGCATTTCAGAGTATTTTGAATTTCAAATACTCCAGTTCACCTCCCAAATTCCCAAGGAATAACAGCCTTCCAGGCATGGGGAATTTCGAACTGTCCATATGCCCTCCCAAATTCCCATGGAGTAAAACAGTCCCAGGCATGGGCAATTTATAATCGTCTACTTCCTTACCCAAATTCCCCGTGGAACAATGATATTCTGGGCATTGGATATTTAGAATTTGGCAGTTCTCCTCCCAAATTCCCATGTAATAATGGCATTCTGGGTTTCAGGAATTTAGAATCCCCCGTACAACCTCCCAAATTCCCACCAAATTCCCATGAAATAGCACCATTCCCAGTGACAGGAAATTCGAATTCTTCACCAATTTCCCCATCGAATTTGCTTTGGTATAATGGCAATACTGGAGTAGGGAACTTTGCAACCTCCAATTCCCCTTACTAATACTCATGGAATAACAGCATTCCAGGCATCGAGAATTTAGAATCGTCCTGCTTCCCTCCAACATTCCCACTAAAACGATTGAATTACAGCATTCCAGGCAATGGGAATTTAGAATCCTCCGGCTCTCCTCCCAAATGACCATGGAATAACCACATTTGGTGTGTTGGGAATTTGGGATCCTCCACTTCCTCTTCCAAATTCCTACAAAAAACATGGAATAATGGCATTCCAGGTGTCAGGAATTTCTATATGCCCTGTCAAATTACCATGGAAGAACAGCTTTCCAACCATGGCGAATCTTGAATCCTCCACTTCCCCCCACCAAATTCCCATGGAATAATGGCTTTCCGGGTTTTTGGAATTCAGAATCCCCAATACATCCTCCAAAATTTGCACCAAATTTCTATGCAGTAGCAGCATTCCAGGTGTGAAGAATTTTGAAGACTCCAGTTCCTCACCAATTTGCTGAGAAATAATGGCATTCTCGGTGTTGGGAATTTTGAACCTTCCAATTCCCCTCACTAATTCCCATGGAATTACAGCATTCCTGGCATTGGGGATTTAGAATCTTCTAGCTATCCTCCTCAATTCCCACGAAAAACATGGAATTACACCATTCCTCTCAATGGGAATTTAGAATCCTCAAGTTCCAGTTCCAAATTCCCATGGAATAGCCACATTTCTGGAGTTGGGAGTTTCAAATACTCCATTTCCTGTCCCAAATTCCCAGCAGAGTGCCACGAAATAATGATATTTTGTGTGTTGAGAATTTAGAATCCTCCACTTCCTCCTGCAAATTGCCAACAAAACCATGGAATAAGAGCAGTGCAGGCATTCAGAATTTTGAATCCTCCAGCGCCCCTCCCAAACTGTCACAGAATAGCTGCATTCCAGGTTTGGGGATTTTCGAGTTCTCCATACGACCTATTACACTCCCACAAAAATACTTGAAAAAACGTATTTGGGTGTTGGGAATACGGAATCCCCCCTTTTCACTCCCAAATTCCCACCAAAAGTATGGAATTACAGCATTCCGGGCACTGGGAATTTAGAACCCTGCAGTTCATCTCCCAAATTTCCATGGAATAATGGCATTTCAGGAGTCAGGAATTAGGAATAATCCATATGCCCCATAATTCCAATGGAAAACAGCCTACCGGGAATGGAGAACTTGGAATCCTCTAGTTCCCTTCCAAAAAGCCCATGGAATAACGACATTCTGGGCATTGAGAATTGAGAATTTGCCAATTCCCTTCTCAAATTCCTAGGGAATAAGAGAATTCTGGGAGTCAAGAATTTGGAATCCTCCAGCTCCGCACCAAAATCTCCATGGAATAACAGTATTCCAGGTGTCAGGAATTGAGAATCTTCCAGTTCCCCTTTGAATTTCCCCTGGAATAATGGCATTCCGGATTTGAAGAATTTACAGTCCCTCAAATGCCCCCTCAAATTCTTGCCAAATTCCAACGGAAAACAGCATTCCAGGTGTCGGGAATTTTGAATACTCCAGTTCCCCACGGAAATTCCCATGGAATAAAGATATTCTAAGCATTGGGAATCTTGAATCCTCCAGTTCACCTCCCAATTTCTCATAGAATAATGGCATTCTGGCTGGCGGGAATTTACAATCTCCCATATGCCCTCAGAAATCTCCACCAAATTCCCATGGAATAAGTGAATTCCGGGTGTCAGGAATTTAGGATACTCCACTTTCCCACACAAATTCCCATGAAGGACATGCATTCTGGGTATCAGGATTTTCGAATCACCCATATGCCCTCCCAAATTCCCATGGAATAACACACTCCCAGGCATGGGGAATTTTAAATTGTCCATATGCCCTCCCATAATTCCAATGCAATAACAGCCTTCCAGGAATGGGGAATTTGGAATCCTCTAGTTCCCTTCCAAAAATCTCATGGAGTAGCAACATTCTGGACATTGGGAATTGAGAATTTGCCAGTTCCCTTCCCAAATTCCTAGGGAATGAGAGAATTCTGGGAGTCAAGAATTTGGAATCTTCCAGTTGCGCACCATAATCCCCATGGAACAACAGAATTCCAAGTGTTAGGAATTGAGAATCCTCCATTTCTCCTCCCAATTTGCCATGGAATTATAGCATTCCGGGTTTGAAGAATTTACAGTCCCCCATATGCCCTCTCAAATTCCTACCAAATTCCTATGGAATAACAGCATTCCTGGTGACACAAAATTCAAATACTCCAGTTCCCCACCAAAATTCCCATGGAATAATGGCATTCTGGGTGTTAGGAATTTAGAATGTGCCAGATGCAGTCGCAAAATCACAGCAAATTCCCATGGAATAACTACATTCCTGTTTTCAGGAATTTAGACTATTCCATTTCCCCACACAAATTCCCATGGAATTACAGCATTTCTGCTGTTGGGAATTTTGAATCCTCCTGTTTCACTTCCAAATTCCCACCAAAACCAAATAAAGCACTAAACATTTACTCCCCAAAAAATCTACAAAGAAGAAATATTTAGAATCTTCTCTTTTTTTTTTTTTTTTCAAATTTCGGTTGTTTGGGTTTTTTTAACATACTCAGAGTCTCCTACAATTTTAGTTTATCATAAAGAGCACTAGACAAACAAAGCTTTATAACAAAAAGCCAGGCACTGATACATGGTAAAATTCTCATTTTTAATCTTTTTTTGGCGTTTCTTATCGTTTTTTTCTCTTCTTTTCACTGCAATTGCATCACAAGTACCAAGAATGAAAAAAGGCCACAATCCATCATCATTTTCACCATTTTCTAGAAGTTTCTAAAAATATTGCAGAAGGAGGATGGGCAAAAGCAGCACTACACGAAAAGGAGACAACTTCCAGTCGCATCAGAAAGGAAAAGTGGGATTTTCATGGAAAAAAAATAAAAATTTTAAACTCCAAAAAATTCCCAAATAAAACCAAAACTTTGGGCCCTTTCGGGCCCTGGTGCCCCGTTATACTGGAATTTCTGCTATTCCTCTCAGGAAAAATCCCAGGAATGATGCAGACGGTTGGTATCTCCTGGAAAAGAGGGTTTTATGGTTTCTTCCTTGGAATCCCGAGTGCTCTGATGCTGGCATATCCTGGCATTCTCACACTCCTCAGATAAACTTGCTCCAATTCCAGCTGTTTTCCTACCAAGTTTCAAATCCTCCAGCTGAATCCACCACCACATATGAGGAATTTCCTGCCAACTTCAAATGTGGGAAATTTGCTCATTCCCAGTTTCCAATTCTTGGCTCATCCAGGTAGAAATGGGCAATATTTTGGGGGTAAAATCTCAGTTCATCTGACTGCCTTGTCATGTGCCCCAGCAGAGGAGCCTTGTGCTCCTTGTCCCCAGCCAGCCCAGCCTGGGCACCTTGGGGATGTCCCCACCATCCTGCTGGGGGTGTCTCAGCCTCGAGGGATTTAGCTGCAGGGCTGGAAGAGGCTTTGGGGAAGCACCAGAGCAGCCGGATGTCAGGAAAAACGCATCTCCCCTGGGGCTGCTTATGGAGCTGGATCAAGAGGCACCTCAGAGCCCTCAGCAATCCAGCCAGCAACACCCGGGCAGGAGGACACCGATGGTGGCTCCTGGCTGGGACAGGGCTCGTGGCCATCTCCAGGCACCGGTCTCGCAGGGATCCCTGAAGCTCTGGCCCCTGCCCACCCGCTCTGTCACCAGCACAAAGGCTTCAGCACAACCACCAAAGGCCAAGGGGCTTCTGGCCATTTTCCCTGTAACACTGCATGCCTGGGCATCTTGCAGAGCACAAGCACCCTTTCCCCCTCTTCCCCGATGCCATGCAGACCCTGATCAGCAAAAGAAGGATCCTGGCAGTCAGTGTATTATAACACATCCTATATTTCTAGACCAAAGTAAAACTAAAAGAAGAGAAGAACAGTCTTAAAGAAAAAGAAAATCCAACTGGCCCAGGTGGCCTCGGCAGACAGAGCCTCCCAGATCAGTTCTCTGCAGATGTCCAGCAGCACAGCCATCCGAGATCTGACAGATGAGGCCGTGTCTTCCATGCCCTGCGGAACTGACCTTGCAGATTCTAGAAAATGAAATATTGAGTTCTCCGTATCTGCCTTGAGGATGTACCATGTTTGAATTGCCACGCTGCTAACGGCAGTGCTGCTGTCATCTGCCACGACCTCCAGAGCTGGAAGAAGAGAGTCACGGTCAGATCCCAGATCTGCGGGGACATGACGAGACCCCCATGCCAGGGGCATCTGAGACCGCTCTTGCCATGGCCAGGAGGGAGCAGGGACCACCGGGATCAGCCCGAAGCTGCTGGCCACAAATCCCCCACGTGCCCCTGAAATCTCGGTGTGCTCTGCCCACGCCGACCCCCGTCCGCACAGGGAGCAGAGCCCTCCGCAGCCGGGCCAGGGCTTGCAGCTCCTCCTGCCAGCCCCCGCTGACAGCCCGCTGCCCTCACTCACCTCTGTAGATGAGCTGCAGCTCTTCCTGCTGCCTCCGAAAGCTCCGTCCGGCGATCCCTGGGTACATATAGCCTGTCATGCATCTGCCCAGCGGCACAGCTCCCTGCCAGCGGCGCTGCCAGCCCTGTGGCCACACGCCCTCGTGGCCCGGCAGGGCTCAGCCCGGGCCCTTGCCGCATCCTGACGCCCAAGGGCACGGCTGCGACACAGGGCGGCAGCAGCCCCGAGGGCAGCCGGGGCTCCACGGCGCCGGGCCCGGATGCCGCTGCCGGGGCAGCAGGCGGGGCTGGGGCCGAGCTGCGGCGGGACGGGGCGGGGAGGGAGCCCGGGCTCACCCATGAACCTGATGGCCGCCTCTCGCAGGGGCTCCTGTGGGCTCTGCACGTACGGCAGGGCCTGGCGCAGGTGCTCGGCCGCTCGGCTCCTGTCGTCTGCCAGCTGGAGAGAGCGGCGGGAGGGAAGGGTCGGGCCGGGCTTTGTGCCCCTTTGGCAGGCGCTCCCCGCTTTGGCCGGCCCCGGCCTCCCCTGCCCGCACAGCCCTGAGGCGCGGCCAGCAGCCGCTGGGCCGGGGCTCCGTCGGCACCCGGCTCGGGCCCCCAGGAGCCTGGAGAAGAGCCCGTGCGGCTCCTGCGTGCAGCCCTGGGCAGGGCCACAGCTGCCAAGCGCACACAGTGAGCACCGCGCTCAGGGGGCTTCTCCAGGCTGAGCCTGGCGCTTCCAGGCCCTCCTTACCACGCACTCTGCAAACATCCACAGCTTCTTCTTTTTCACCAGTTTTTCAAGGTCGCTTCTCCTTAGGAACTTGGCCACACAAACCAGTGTTTTCCGAGAGGCCTGGAGAGCAGCAGAGATGGCTTCACAGCCCAGAGCACAGGACTCGTGTCCCTGTGCCAAGGCTGGGAGGAGGCTGCAGCCCGCCAGGCACCAGAGCAGGAGGCAGCCGAGCCCCCTCCCAGGGAGACACCAGCAGCCCACCAGTCCTCACCTCTGCCACACGCCGATTCTTATCCTGGCAGTGGAAGAAGAGTGGAAGCAGGCTCTTCTGCACCTGTGGCTTCAGGGCCTTTTTTTCTTTTTCCATTAGAAGAGTCACCATTGTCTGGAAGAGCAATATGGACACCAGCTGCACCTGGCTATTCTCCTGTATGAAAGGAAGAAAGAGAACATTTCAGCATTGGCTGCACGGGGCTCAGCTGGCTGCTAGCCTGCAAATTCACAGGGCACAAAGTGTTTGAGCCGCTGCCAGTGGCTGTGGCTGGGGGCGCAAAGCCTTACGTGGTCAAAGAGTGGCAGGAGGGTCTCAGCCAGCTGCAGGGCGATGGGGCTGGGTATCAGCATGTCCTTCTCCAACACGATAAAGCTGAGTACCATGACTGTCATTGTAACTATTTCTCCATCTCTGTCCTGCAGGAGCTCCACAAGTCTTCCAATGAGGCTGCACATTTTTTGGTCTGTGCGGAACACAAGTCTGTTAAATGCACAGCAATGGACGGCAACAAAAAAGGGAATTTCCTCAGTGAACATCAAAGCAGACACGTGGGGAAGTGCAGAGGATAGGGATAAGTTGTGTGTCAGGCAGGAATGGGTTGGGGCTTCCTTCCTCCGTGAGTGGCTGCTTCTAAGAGGCCTCTGGGGAGCGTGGGGAACAGGAGCTGGCAGACAGGAGCGTGGCACATCCCTGGGGGCGTGGCACGGCAGTGTGCACAGCAGGGCCAGCAGGCAGGGAGCAGGTTTTCTTGCTAGTAAGATTTCCTGTGTGTTGTCTGCTGTGTTTCTGTTGGCTGGCTGGTGTTAGGGTTTCTGTTACATGATCAAAACCTGCAGTTAGTACAAGTGTATGTAACCAAGTGGAACCCTCAAAAAAGGATGTGCTTGTTGTAAGGGTCGGTCCGAAGTTCCCCTTGATTTTGCCTCCCGACCGTCACAAGGAGACCTCGAGGACCCCCACCCAGGCTGACTCCCAACAATGGTTTCCTGGCCGGGCCAGGTGGATGCTCGTGACTGTGTGCTGGTGTATTGTGTTCACTTGGACTGTGCTGTTGTGACACCAACCAGAGGTTGTGTTGTATCAACTGAGGACTGCTTGTCAGTACCTGTCTCCTGCAGCACCACACAATGGTCCATAAATCTTCCCACCTCTTGGCCAGAGGCCACTCGCTTTGGAGAAGGACTATAAAAGAGCAACCCTCTGGGAAAGACCCTTTGAGATCTCTCCACTGATGAAGACCCCCTGGAGAAGACCCCTGAGATCTCCCCACAGATGAAGACTCGTCTATCAGATGACCCGTGAGGATGCCCGTCTCGTCTGTTGGTAGCTATTTTCCCATCCCTTCCTTTCCTTCCCCTTTCCCTATACTTTGTTTCCTATACCTCTCCCCTTTACCGTAACTGAGTTGTTGGCATTTGATGAAATGCATTGCTGTTGTTGAATAAACTGATTTTCTGCTGTTGAATAAACTGATTTTGTCCCCTGCATTTTGCCTGTTTGCACCTTTAAGATCAAAAGAACCATCACGACCCCGCTCTGCATTGATAGCGGATCGTGACATGAAACTGGTGTCATGGACAGGATTTTCTGGCAGACAGAAGGGATGCAAGGTTGTCTGTAGTCTGTATCAGGGGAAGGAAGTCTTACTCCAGCCACACCTAGCTGGCCACCTTGGATGGGTGAGCCTGTCTAGAAAGCAAGGGGAGTTTTTCTGATTTCCCGCAGACTGCAGACACCTTGGTGTGGAGCATCCCCAGACTCGCTTGAGGGTTCTGTCGTCAGAATTTCACAAAAGATCTACTGGTGCAAAAGGTGGGACACTGTTGTTGTTGTTGTTGTTGTTTATGATGTTTGACTACTTGGTGTAGTGAAGAGACAACCTGGTGTTTTGTAACTAAGGAGTGCCTCCCAAGTAGTTTGGTCTCTTCACCCGCACAGGGAAGCAAAGGGGGGCACACAGCGAAAGCTGTTTCGTTGTGTGTGGTAACTTAAGCAATAGATCTCCCTGTTGTGGTTTTTACTTATCCCTTCACAAAATGACTGAGAATTCCACTGTAACAGATAAAGCTGCATTTTATGCTCTATTAGCTAAGTATAGCGCCAGACCGTCCCAAGGTGGGGAGGAATGGGCGAACAATAATCGGTTTAATCTGAAGAATGTGATTGATAGAATATATTCTTTGCAACATGAGTCAAAGTTCAAACTGGGCAAAAATAAAACCATACTCTGCTCAGTTTTGGGAGCTTGTCTTACAGCAGCCATAGAAACTCGCTCTAAGCGAGTGAGTGAAGAAAGCACAATTATAGATTCTTTACAAAATCTTGTTCAAATTTTGTAAAAACAATTAGATCAAGAAAGGCATGAGAACCATTTGTTGCTAGATGAAAATAATTTGTTAAAAGCTGCCTTAAGAGAAGAATGGGACAAAAATTCAACGCAGGGTATAACACCAAAAGAAACACAGGAGAAGGAAGCTATTCACATTAATCCAATACACTCTCAAAAAGACCTAATTTTGATGAAAAATTGTGGGCAACACTGCTGCCCCAACTTAAAACCTGTGATTAAAATAGAATATGATTATATCAGTGATGCACCCCCCGAGCAACGTTCTTCACAGGTTCTGGGCAGTGTACCAGAGCAAACTTCTCCACAAGTTCTGAACAATGAACCAAATCAATCTCCTCCACAGGCTCTGGGAGTTGAGCCAAAGCAGTACACCTGCACTGGGCTTTCCCAAGGGTCTGAACATTCCCCCACTTCGGCCCACCACACTTTAGCCCAGGAATTAGAAAAGATACCCAAACGTGACAATACAGCTGTCTATCAATACATTGATGATATTCTGGTGGGAAGGGATGAAATAAAAGTAGTGGGGGATACCCAACAAAAAATAATCTCTCATTTGGAAAACCCTGATTTGCAAATTTCCTCAGAGAAAATTCAAAAACCTTCTCAGGAGGTGAAGTTGTTGGGAATTTGGTGGAAAGGAAGTATGACATGTATTCCACCTGATACTCTAACCTCCCTGGATCAAATTAAATTGCCTGAATCCAGGAAAGAGATCCAACAGGCTCTAGAATTATTAGTGTTCTGGAGAAAACACATCACAGTCACTATTGAGACCCCTCCCCCTGACTGGGTGGCCCAGAGATCCTCAGTTGGGAAGTGGTATGCCCAGATCAAACATTACTGTAACATCTTCTCAGTGATAGAAAGAGCTGTAAAAAATCTGGCAATACAAGAAACTGAGAGCTTGGCAAATAGCCATGACCAACCTGCCTTGGTAAGTAAAGTAGCCACTCCTTTCTCCCCTGAATAATCAGCAAATTCTTGGTTCACTGATGCTTTTGCCAAACGAGAGGGAAAGGTGGGGAGATACAGGGCAGTAGCCCTCCCCACTTCTGTGGTGAACAAATTATTACTGAGGGAGAAGGCAGCTCTCAGGCTGGGGAGCTGACAGTTGTTTGGAGTGTTTTCCAACTTGAGGTACAGAATATCTCTCTTGTTTACATCTACACTGACTCCTATGATGTGTTTAAAGGAGGTACAGAGTGGCTTCCTTTTGCTGTGTTTAAAGGAGGTACAGAGTGGCTTCCTTTTCAGCAGCAAAATGATTGGGAAGTTAACAGAATTCCAGTCCACGCTACACACTGGATAGTTCCATCATTTTAATCTCCTGCCTCCTGGAGGCAGACTCTGTTTGTGTTTACTTTTCACAGAAGAACACCGAGGGACATGAAGAAGCACCCCCCCTTAGTGTTGGATGACAAAAACAAGGTTTTTCCTCCTTCCATGGTGACACAAGGTGATGATGTCACAATAACTTGTAAATTAGTGGCTGGATCCCTCACCGAACCTGCATACAGTTATGGCACAGGACTTTATGGCCGTGTTTTATATTGTGAAATTCATAATTAGGACTGTTGGCTAAACTTAACTGCTATACAACTTTCCTACAAAATCATGTGTGGAAAAAATGATACAAAATACTGGGGGGAACTTGATGTTAATGTTGTAACACCTACTACCCAACCACCGCTTGTGCTGAGCCCTACGATTTTTCAATTTGGACCATATGTAATTAGAAAAACTGGCCAACAACAAATATTATTTAATCCGGCATGGTCTCTCAAACAGATCAAATTGCTGATGCAAAATAATGTCTCAGAAGTTCAGCCAGCTTGTTCACCCTTTCTACAGACTTCTTTTGAGGGATGGACAACCTGGCTGCAGAAACGGAATCCTTCTGAAAAAACAAATGGCAAGAGACATAACCGGTGTTGTGGGAACAGGATTGGGAATTTTGAATGGCATCGATTCAGAAGTACTAATGAATAAATTGGCTACCACAGCTGGAGATGTAACCAAATTACAGCAGCCCCTGCAATCATCCTTAACAGCTTTGGGGACCCAACAGTGGTTGTTATCAAACATGTTACCAAGCTGGGAAAAGGTAAACGTAAATGACCACAAATTGATAATCGATGCACTTGGTACTACCAAATAACATCTCTTTGGCTCTCAGTTGTATCCAGGCCCAGTTGTGGATGCAGTCGGTTGCTGCTTTAATTATAAGAGAAGGTGAGGAAGGCACTTTTCCCACTGAAATTCGAAAAATAGTCTGGGACAGTGCCACTGATTTTGAAAAAGAATTCCAGTCCTGGTGGAACTTAGTAACTTTTACCTATGATCCCAGCACAAACACAGCCACAGCCTTTGTACTGACAATTTGTAATGCTTCAGTGCATTCAATATTCCCCATCATTACATTAGGGTTGAACCATGATGGAGCTATTCTCTATCCTTTCGAGCATAGGGAATGGGCCCGTCAAATTGGTGGGAGGTGGCAAACTGTCAATTTGGAAACTTGCATTGTCCGGGAACAACAAGTGTTTATCTGTGAAAGGAATGCAATCAGAGCTCAAGATATTTGCTTGGATACAGAACAGAATGTTTGCAATTTTGAAATTCATCCAAACGAGGTTCCTGAAACAGTACTGGTATATGTAGGCAATGGATGTGCATGTTTAGAACTGCTTGTGATAGTGTTTTCATAGAAAATTTAGTAGTGAATACCAAAAATCATTCAAACTTTTGTGTCTGTAACTTTACTAGGATTTCAGGATGTGATTTTTTCCTATGTAGCCCCAGTTACTTCTCACCACCTTTTGCAGTCAAATTACACACTGATCCACCATCTATTGCCCACTCCAATTGGAATGAACCTTTCTCTGGTGAAGCAATTGTTGCTCCACCAAGATCTGATCGAAATTTTGGAGAAGATCAAGAAAAACGGACAGAAAACTCTAATAGCTGTTCATCACAATGTGGAAAAAATACATCGTGTTTTGGAAAGGGTAAAGACAGATGCTGAACACAGGTGGTGGGATACTCTATTTGGGTGGTCACCTACTGCTACAGGTGTCCTGAACAAATTGTGTCATCCCACCATTGTTCTTTTGATTTTGGTTTTAATTGGTTTTGTTTTATCAGCAATTCTATACATTATGACTTGGAGAATAATGAAACGGTTAGCACAATTGGCATCTGTGACAGATGTATCCAGATCGGTTACTGTCGACACCCCTAGGGTTATTGACACAAGGTGTTAAATAGGATAAAATATGATTTTTAACTAGAATTGATTATCTTCTAATTGCAATTAGAATTGTTTAATCAAAAACTTGCTTTAAAAAATTGATTTATTTCTAATCAAAATTGAAAAATTTAAAGAATTGAACAAATTGTTTGAAATTGTTCACAATCAAAAAAATTGAATATAATTAATCTGTTTTGTTTTCCCTTTTCTCCTTTTCCTTATCCTGTCCCTTATCTTTTTCCTACTCTCCTGTCTCTGTTTTCCGGGATATGCTACCAACTTGGACGAGTCCTGAAGACACCACAACTGAAGATGTCACTAGAACTCTACAAAGGGGGTGCTCTTGACGACGATCGTGAGTCAGGAGGTGGTGTAAGGGTCGGTCCGAAGTTCCCCTCGATTTTGCCTCCCGACCGTCGCAAGGAGACCTCGAGGACCCCCACCCAGGCTGACTCCCAACAATGGTTTCCTGGCCGGGCCAGGTGGATGCTCGTGACTGTGTGCTGGTGTATTGTGTTCACTCGGACTGTGCTGTTGTGACACCAACCAGAGGTTGTGTTGTACCAACTGAGGACTGCTTGTCCGTACCTGTCTCCTGCAGCACCACACAATGGTCCATAAATCTTCCCACCTCTTGGCCAGAGGCCACTTGCTTTGGAGAAGGACTATAAAAGAGCAACCCTCTGGGAAAGACCCTTTGAGATCTCTCCACTGATGAAGACCCCCTGGAGAAGACCCCTGAGATCTCCCCACGGACGAAGACTCGTCTATCAGATGACCCGTGAGGACGCCCGTCTCGTCTGTTGGTAGCTATTTTCCCATCCCTTCCTTTCCTTCCCCTTTCCCTATACTTTGTTTCCTATACCTCTCCTCTTTACTGTAACTGAGTTGTTGGCATTTGATGAAATGCATTGCTGTTGTTGAATAAACTGATTTTCTGCTGTTGAATAAACTGATTTTGTCCCCTGCATTTTGCCTGTTTGCACCTTTAAGATCAAAAGAATCATCACGACCCCGCTCTGCATTAATAGCGGATCGTGACACCTGTACAGACCCATTCCTTTGTGGAATGTTTGAGCTTATCAGTGGTTTCAGGGGGCGTTCTGGAGGAATCCTGCCTGTGGTGTGAACGGGTGAACGATCTCCTTTCACTGGTGGCCGAGCTTTGGGAGGAAGTTGAAAGAACAAGAAGTATCAGGGAAAGTGAAAGGGAAATAGACTGGTGGAGTTCAGCCCTTCCATCTTTGAGAGGGGTCCAACAAGAGTCAGAGGACTCCTATGCCTCCCACTGTTAGGCAATAGAAGGGCACCTGGTAGATGAAGGGGACTGGAAATGGTTCCTTGCTCAGGGAGGTAATAATAAAAATTCCTCCTGGCCCCCATCACCTAGCCAGGTGCCACTCCAGAATAAGTATGAAGGCCTGGATTTAGAGAGTCAGCCAGATGATTCAGCTGATTTAGAAGAAAATTATCTGCACAGTGAGCCTCCCCATTACAATTCATCTGTCAAAGGGATCACCACCTCTGACATGAAAAGGAAAAGAAGGGTAGTTGTAGTGGGTGACTCCCTTCTGAGGGGAACTGAGGGCCCCACATGTCGACCGGACCTATCCCACAGGGAGGTCTGCTGCCTCCCTGGGGCCTGGGTATGGGATATCACTGAGAGACTTCGTGGGCTGATTCAGCCCTCTGGTTGTTACCCACTGCCAATAGTCCAGGCTGGCAGTGATGAGACTGAAAAGAGGAGTGTCAGGGCAATTAAAAGGGACTTTAGGGCATTGGGTCAAGTGGTTGGTAGGAGTGGGGCACAGGTAGTCTTTTCCTCAGTCCCCGTGGTGGCTGAGATAAACAGTGAAAGGAATAGGAGAATTCACATCATTAACAAGTGGCTCAATCAAGGGTTGGTGTCATCGGCAAAATTTTGGATTTTTTGATCATGGGGCAACTTTTACAGGACCTCCCTGCTGGAATCAGATGGGATCCATCTCTCAGTTAAAGGCAAAAGGCATTTAGCTCATGAACTTGCAGACCTTGTTGAGAGGGCTTTTAACTAGGTTTGAAGGAGGAAGGGGATGCAGCTGGGCTGTCTGAAAGCAGGCCCAAGGGTGGTAAGCCTGAGTTAGGGGTGAAATCAGTAGCCCAGCTGAGGTGCATGTACCCCAATGCACGCTGCATGGGTAATAAACAAGAAGAGCTGGAAGCCATGGTGCAAGAGCAGAGCTATGATGTAGCTGCCATCGCTGAAACATGGTGGGATGAATCACAGAGCTGGAGCACTGCACTAGATGGCTACAAGCTCTTCAGAAGAGACAGGAAAGGCAGAAGTGGAGGGGTGGCCCTTTATATTAGGGAGGCTTTTGACGCCATGGGTATTGAAATGAATGATGATCAAGTCGAGTGCCTATGGGTAAGAATTCAGGGCAAGGCTACTAAGGCTGACATCCTACTAGGAGTCTGTTTTCGTCCACCCAACCAGGGAGGAGAGGTGGACAACTTATTCTATAAGCAGCTGGAGAATATTTCAGCATCATCAGACCTTGTTCTTGTAGGTGACTTTAAGCTGCCAGAAATCTGCTGGAAACTCAATACAGCAGAAAAGAGGAAGTTCTTAGAGTGTGTGGAGGAAAATTTCTTGTTATCCTGGTGAGTCAGCCCACCAGGGAAGGGACTATATTAGATCCGTAGTTTGTAAATAGAGACAGGCTGGTGGCAGATGGGGTGGTTGGAGGCCGCTTGGGGCACAGTGATCATGAAGTTACAGAGTTCTCGATATTTGGTGAAATCAGGAGGAACATCAATAAGACTTTTACATGAGACTTCCGGGGGGCAGACTTTGGCAAATTTAGGAAACTTATTCAGAGAGTTCCTTGGGAAGCAGCCCTTAAAAATAATGGAGTTCAGGAAAGGTGGGCGTGCTTCCAAACAGAGATCTTGAGGGCACAGGAGCAGACTGTCTCTGTGTGCTGAAAGGTGAGTCAACGAGGGAAACGTCCAGCCTGGATGGGCAAGGAGGTTTTGAAGGAACTTCGAAATAAAAAGAGGATGTATCATCTTTGGAAGGAGAGTCAGGTCTCTCAAGAAGTATTTAAGGGGGCAACTAGAGAGTGTAGGAAAAAAATTAGGGAGGCCAAAGCTGTGTTTGAACTACAAATGGCAACTTCTGTAAAAGAGAATAAAAAATGTTTTTACAAATATATTAATGGTAAAAGGAAGGGTAAGTCCAGCCTTTGTTCTCTATTGGATGAGAGAGGGAATTTAGTAACTGCAGGTGTGGAGAAGGCAGAAGTCCTTAACACCTTCTTTGCCTCAATCTTTAGTGGGAAGATGGCTTGTCCTCTGGACAAGTGTACTCCTGGATTGTAGATGCTATCAAGGAGCAGAATGGTCCCCCTGTTATCCAGGAGGAGGCAGACAGGGAACCGCTGAGCAGCTTAGATGTTCATAAATGTATGGGACCAGATGGGATCCACGCCAGGCCGATGAGGGAGCTGGCAGATGTGCTGGCAAAGCCCCTCTGCATCATTTACCAGCAGTCCTGGCTCACTGGTGAGGTTCCAAATGACTGGAAACTGGCCAATGTGACACTCACTCACAAAACGGGTGGGAAGGAGGATCCTGGCCAGTTATTATAGGCCAGTTAGCCTGAGCTCAGTACCAGGTAAGGTAATGACACAGTTTCTACTGAGTGTTCTCATGCAGCACTTACAGGATGGTCAGGGTATCAGACCCAGCCAGCATAGGTTTAGGAGAGGTAGGTCGTGTTTGAGCAACCTGATCTCCTTTTATGACCAAGTGACCCACCCGGTGGGTGTGGGAAGGGCTGTGGATGTTGTGTATTTGGAGTCCAGCAAGGCCTTTGACACTGTCTCACACAGCATTCCCTGGAAAAGCTGCAGCCCACGGCTTGGACAGGAGCACTCTGGATGGCTGGCCCAGAGAGTGGTGGTGAATGGTGCTGCATCCAGCTGGGGATCAGTCACCAGTGGTGTCCCTCAGGGCTCTGTGCTGGGGCCAGTCCTGTTCAATATTTTTATTGACGACATGGATGAGGGTATTGAGTCTTTCATTAGTAAAGTTACAGAAAACACAAAGCTGGGAGCATGTGTAGATCTGCTGGAAGGTAGGAGGGCTCTGCAGAAAGACCTGGAATGGTTGGATGGACAGGCAGAGTCCAATAAAATGAAGTTTAATACATCCAAGTGCTGAGTCCTGCATTTTGGCCTCCATAACCCCCTGCAACGTTATAGACTGGGAATGCTGTGGCTGGACAGTGCCCAGGCCAGAAGGGACCTGGGGGTGCTGGTCAACACCCGACTGAACATGAGCCAGCAGTGTGCCCTGGTGGCCAAGAAGGTCAATGGCCCCTGGCCTGGATCAGGAAGAGTGTGGCCAGCAGGAGCAGGAGGGTCATTCTTCCCCTGTACTCAGCACTGGTGAGGCCACGCCTTGAGTGCTGTGTCCAGTTCTGGGCCCCTCTGTTTTGGAAGGTCCTTGAGACACTTGAGCATGTCCAGAGGAGAGCAACAAGGCTGGGGAGGGGCTTGGAACACAAAGCCTGTGAGGAATGACTGAGGGAGCTGGGGTTGTTTAGCCTGGAGAAAAGGAGACTCAGGGGTGACCTTATCTCTCTCTACAACTCCCTGAAAGGTGGCTGTAGTCAGGTGGGGTTGGTCTCTTTCTCCAAGCAGCACTGACAGAATGAGAAGACAGAGTCTTAAGCTGCGCCAAGGGAAATACAGGTTGGATATTAGGAAAAAGTGATCAAGTACCGGATTGTCTGCCCAGGGAGGTGGTGGAGTCTCCGTCCCTGGATGCACATAAGAAAAGACTGGATGTGGCACTCAGTGCCATGGCTTAGTTGAAGTGTTAGGGCATGGATTGGACTCGATGATTTGAAGGTCTCTTCTAACCCAGTGATTCTTTCATTCTGTGAAAAGACCAGCAATAATTCTGCCTTGCCAGCATTTCTTAAGAGTGTGTTGGTGTTCTGGAGGAAAGCTACACATTTGGGGAAACACCTTTGGAGGAAAGGGGCTTACTTCTTCAGGGAAGTGCTTCCCAAGGAGATCCCAGTGCCGTAGGTGCCAGTGTCCCCCTTTGGCTCCCTGTGGTCCTTTCAGTCCTTGAGGCCCGCTGCCCTTGGCACAGGGGCAGGGGAAGGGCGAAGGCTGTGAAGAGCAGGTTTGGCATCTGCCTGGAGCTGTGGAGACCAACTCAGGCAACTGCAGCAGGGTGTGTTACCCCCCTTTGAACGGAGGTGTGAGCAGGAGCATCTCTGTGCAGCTGCGAGCCCCAAAGCTCTCTTTGAGAGCTGTGAATTAAAAGGCCTTTACGCACACACTGTTCACATCTCACCTGCCTGCTGTGTTTCAGCTCTTGGCAATATGCAATTGCCTCTCGCTTGGAGGAAGCTGCTGTGGGCTAGGGCCAGAAAAGAGCTGGGCTGTGTGGGCCAGGCTACGTGCAGAATCTTGGCTGATCCTGGTGTGTCCCCGGCCTCACCAAAGGCTGGGAAGGTTTTCCTCCCAAGGCATCCTGCTGATTGGCTCTTCCTGTGCACCTTGGAGAGGAGAAGGTCGGCATTTCTGGCATCTTGGCATTAGCAGGCCTTAAAATGAGGGCGCGTTGTGGAGCAAGCCCAGCTGAAATAGCCTGAGAGGAGCCAGCCCAGTTCTCCTTGCTCCTCTCTGCTGACACCAGATCTTTTGTCTGCTTTAGGGATGACCCTGGCTCTGTCAGGGGGTGCTGGGTGGACACGAGACAGCCGCTCCTGGCCCGCTGGGTCCCAGCAGTGCCCCGCAGCAGTCCTGCGTGCACACCAGGATGCTGGCCAAGAGAGGTCCTGGAAGCTGAGGCAGCTGATTTTAAGCTTTTGTAGGTGCCTACAGGTCAAGGCCAACGGTGTTCCCTCAGGATATAGCTGTCCTGAGGATTCCCCCCACAGCTGTCTGATGTCATCCACTCCTTGTGGTACCAGGTGCTTTCCTGTGGAATGTTCTGCCTCCTTCAAGAGTCAAGAGGGAGCTGGAAAAAGAGCTTGCCAGGCCACTCTCCATCCTTTCCCAGCACTGCTGCTCAAGTGCAGAAATCCAAGGTGAGTACCAATGTGCAAATGTAACAGCTGTGCACAGGGAGGGGTGGTGGGAAGGATGGTCCAGGGACCATAGACCTGGCAGCCTGAGCTTGCTACCAGGGAATGCCTTGGAGCAGATCCTCCTGAGTGCCATCCCACGGCACGTGCAGGGAACCAGGGGGTCTGCTGGAGGCTGGGAAAGCTCTGCGGAGGGATGGGGATAGCTGGGGATCTTGGCAGGCTGTTGGGAGCTCGTGTGTGGCTATTTAGGGGGGTTGGTGTTGGTGGGTGTCTTGGGGAAGGAGTTGTCTGGGAGGTGAGAGGTGAAATTGGAGTCAGCTTGAAGGCAGCATCTGTGCTTTGGCACAGCTTAGGTTATGGAGGGCAGAAGGAATAGCTGTGATTTTTTCTGTTAGTGGCCCTGATTCTCCTGCAGGGAGGAAGAGAGGACAGCTGGACTTTATGAGCCACTTAGCTATCTGTACCAGGAGGAGGATTAGCCATTTTGCAATCTACTCATTTGTTTGGGCTAATTTTGTGACACTGAGTGGACTTCGATTCCTTGCGAGCTTTTATTCTTTCATAGAATTAGGATGTTCTCATCTCTTCACTGAAAACCATTTGCAAAGTAAAGAATGGCCTTTTTTTGCCTCTGTGTAGTGTTCTTTTGTAAAGTGACTCTCAATGGATGATGTTAAGGGAAACGAGTTGCCGTTTTGAGATGGGAAGCAAACTTCCAAATCTATCACACTCTCAGGCCATGCCAATGAATTTAGGAAGTTTGCAACTTTTTGGAATTACTTGAGTAGAGAAATTGGGAAGGAAAGCTTTCCTATTTGAGGATTTTTAAATGCCCTGTGCCCGTGGAGCCGGATATCGCCGGATATGATTTGAGCCATTCCTAACATTCCTGTCGGGCTGTCTTAGACATTTGGGCCAAGGGATTCCTGGGCCACTTTGCGTGGTCTCAGGGTGTCCCCAGGCCAGGTGGCAGCGTGTGCAAGGGCCCTTTGTGACACGGTGCAGCATGGTCACTGTGGCATGGAACGCTGTCAAAGGACCCTTTGTGACATGTGGTGACATAGGAGCTGGTGGTGACACGGCCACACCACAGTGCTCGGAGCATGCGACGGGACAGGACGCGCCAGAGCTGTGCTGTGAGGAGCCTCTGCACAGCACACTCCTTCGTGCCTGACCCAGAGCTTTTCCGAGTCATTATTCCTGCAGGTGACCTCGAGGCCAGACCACAGGACTTGGTGACCTGCGGCCTTCCCAAGTCTGGTATTCTCCAGGTGCCCTGCAGAGGGATAGATCGTGGGACTTGGTGCCGAGCTTTCTGAGGCATCTCCCATTCCCGCAGCAGTTGCCCTCAAGACCACACTGAGGGATTTTCTGACCACAGTCGTTGACGAGGAGTGTCCCATCCTTGTGGAAGGAGCCCTCGAGACCAGAGTGCAGGACCTGCTGTCCTGTACTCTTACCAGGAGAGCAGTCTTGTCTTCCAGGCACGACTACAAGACTTGCTAACTCAGAGGTTTTCCAAGGCATCTCTCCTGCCAGTAGCCATCAATCCAGGCACTGACATGGAGCAGAGACCCCCGAGAGTGCCCAAGCTGGCCTGGGTGATAGAAGAGGAAGAAAACCCTGGATCTTCCCCAGCACAGGAGACTGAAGAGGTGGTGCCATTCCAGCCAGAACAGGAGGGTGAGCTGGGCTTCAGGGCTGCTGCCAGCATCCAGCTTGGCCCCATCCTATCCCATCCCATCCCATCCCATCCCATCCCATCCCATCCCATCCCATCCCATCCCATCCCATCCCATCCCATCCCATCCCATCCCATCCCATCCCATCCCATCCCCTGTGGACACACCCATGGACAGGACAGAAGAGGGGCCGGGCAGACAGCTCACAGTGGCCGTGCTCCATCCCCTGGGGCATCCCGGGGCTGTCCCTGCCTGGGGAATGAAGGCCTGGCTGTGTTCTCCAGCCTCTCCCGCAGCCCCTCAGCTCTGGCTCTGCTCGCTCTTTGCCAGGTGCAGCCATGGAGCCTACACAAAAGCAGGAACCCACTGGTGGCCTCTTCCGCAGGACAGCACAGGTACCTGCAGCCATCCCCAGCTGGGCTGGGCCTGCTGTCACTGCTCAGCCAAGCGCCATGCTTGGAGCACTCCATGGAAAAGCCCTGGCTTCTTGCCCTTTGTTATCCTGCCAGACGTGCAAATTCACCACATGCATTTGGCAGGAAGAGACCAGTGTCATGGGCCTTGAGATTATTGAAAACGGTGACGTCTACACCACTGACACCAGTGCTGCCATGATGGATTTGCTTGTGGAGAAGGGTGTTTTCATTCCAGAGCAGGTAAGCAGCCTGTGGCCAGGGTTTAATTCCTCCATGAGTCATATGGCCTCTCAAGCCACTGGGGCCTGCTGGTCCCTGTAAGCCTTTGAGGCCATTCCAGTGTGGTGGGAAGGGAAACACTTCTCTGGGGACATTACTCCCTCTAGCAGGTTTCCAAGTCTCCCCACGCCTCCTTCAGGTGCCTGGCATGGTGAGGTACATCTACCAGTGGCTCATGACCAATGAGTCTGCTGACCACACGATGGAGAACACTCTGCTGGATCTCACTGAGGCACAGCCCGCTGATGTGGTGGTGACACTCCTGCGTGTGGCCCCATCGTGTGACAGGTATGGGGCCCACCAGCCCAGAGGGCTCAGGGCTCACCAGCCCATCACCCTGTACAACCTGTTCCAGGTGTCTGAGCAACAGAGAGTTCCAGGGCCCTCTGGCTGCTCCCTTTCCCAGCCCTGGCATGTCAGCCCCTGGGCCTGCTGCCATGCTCCCTCCCTGCCCCTCAGGGGCCTGTCCCCACAGGGCTGGGCTGCCTGGATGCCACCAGCGAGGGGCAGTGGGCAGAGGCAGAGCTGACAGCCAGCTCAGCTCCCTGCTGCTGCCCAGGCCACAGTTCTGTGTCTGAGACGGCCCTGAGACAGAGCTCTGACCCCACAGAGCTGCTATGGCCATGTGGAAGACGATCATGTCCTCGAGCAGGACTGTGGAGCCAGTGCTGGAGATACTCCTGGATGTGCTGGGGGACTGGCCAGAGCACAGCACATACACCTCTGATGGGGACAGAACGTGTGTCTTTGCCCTGGCTGTGAGTTTCTGGAACTCGCCTTTGCTCACCCCAAGGCCGCCTCTCCAGCAGCTCTCCACCCTCCTTACCCCACTGCATCTCCCTGCCTCAGGCACTGCGCTGAATCCTGGCCTAGGGGCACCTTCAGGGGCATCAGGCCCGGTGCTCCCCCTGCATCTCCCCTGGCCTCTCCGTGCCACGCTCGGGCCCTGCCGCACGGACACCTGAGCACTGAGCGCTGTCTCGGGGTGCTTTGTCCTTTGCAGGCAACTCTGGTGATGTGGAAGATCCTCCAAGTGCCCTGCTGGCCAGATATACTGGTGATGTATTTCCCCTGTCTGTTTGTCCACCTGCTCTTCCAAGTGTTCTTCAGCACTCTGGATACACCAGAGGAGGTCGATAACTTCTGGAAGGGATGCCAGGAAGAACATGGCCTTGCCACCAGCCCCAACAGGTTCTCCATGCCAGTCCACCTGTCCCTGACACATCCCCTGTCAAGGAGCCAGTGCTCCCAGTGTGACCTGAGCTTTGCTCTGCACACAGGTTTGCAGTGCAGACCCTGAAGTCTCTGCTCTGCTTTCTCCAGTGTGAGGATGTGGTGATGGCAATGGAGCGCAAGCGTGGCTGGGACACGCTGCTCTGTGTTGACACCCACCACTATGCCGTGGGTCTCTTGGCCAGGTGAGATTCCCTGCTCTCCACTGCCCCCAGCATTTGTGTTCTGTGCCCGGGGTGTGCCACACAGTCCCTGTGGTCATGGGCCAGAGGGCCTTGTCACTGAGAGATGGCCAATCAGACTGCAAATGGCTGGGAGAGGAGGTGCTCAGGAGCAGCCACCTTCCAATGGCCCTGCTCCCCTTGTATCATGGTGGGGAAAGACCAGAGAGATTTACCCCCCAACTCAGGAACCTGGTTTCTTTTTCGGCCTGCTAGGGAGATGCGTCATGCTTCTATGTGGTTGTGTTCCAGTATTGCACTCCACCTACTCCAGGTGCTCACCATACAGGAAACATGCTGGGATCTGCCTGCCATGGCATTTCTTGTGGAGGTGAGCCTGATGGCCAGCGCTGCCTCACTGAGCTGCCTCCCAGCTCTCTGCCCTCTCATCACCGCAGCTGCCTGGGACGGTGCCCGTGCCCCGTGCTGCTGTCTGGGCCCAGCCCTGTGCAGTTCTGGGCTCTTGCTGGCCGGGTCCCCTGTCATTGCCCTCTGCCTTTCAGGTCCTCAGGTGCCTGGACCCCCGTGAATGTGGTGGCAGTGTTGTAAAGGTCACATCAAGGTACCTGCAGAGCGAGTGCAGGGAGAAGCGTTGCCTGGCACTCAGGGCCCTTCTTGAGCTCATTGATGATCCCTCCATGGTGAGAAGGGGGCAGTGGCTGAAGCTGCACTGGGGAAAGCAGCCCCTTGGGCTTCGGGTGCTGGAGCAGCTGCTCCCAGCTCTCCTGCCTCCCTGTTCAGCTGCCCGAGTGCTTCAGGACAGGCCTTTGGCCTCTGCGGCCTGAGGCAGCAGGGTGGCGTTTCACAGACTTGTGTTCTGCATAGGCCGAAAAAATGTTCAGCCTGACTGAAGGCCTCATGGACCTACTGTGGGACAAGGATGCAGAGATAGTTGGGATGACACTCATCACCATCAACTTTATATTCATGCACAAATATTTCCTGATACCAAGCTCCATTGCACTGCAATTGGCTGAGGCGCTCTTGCCTTTCCTTGATGCGGTAAGGCTCTGTGCCCCAGGCCATGGCCCCTGGGTGCTTCTCAGAAGCTTGGTGCCCTATGGATTTTAAGGTGGGTGCTGGAATGGGCCTGGATCAGCCAAAGCTGAGGATTTTTTTTCCTTCCTTTCATACAGGATGATAGCCAGGTGCAGCTGCTCTCCATAAGGCTCTTCAAAGATATGCTGGAACATTTCATGGAAGAGAGAGAAAAGCTTTTGGAGAATCCAGTGCAGCAGAGTCTCCTCCCTCTCTTCTTCCACTGCCATGATGAGAATCTGCATGTGGCACAGGTGAGGACTGGTGGGCTGCTGGTGTCTCCCTGGGAGGGGGCTCGGCTGCCTCCTGCCCTGGCACCTCCCAGGCTACAGCCTCCTCCCAGCCTTGGCAAAGGGACACGGGTCCTGTGCCCTGAGCTGCGGTGCCATCTGCACATCTCTGCTGCTCTCCAGGCCTCTCGGGAAACCCTGCTTTGTGTGGTCAAATTCCTGAAGAACAGGGATCTCAAAAAGCTGGTGAAGGAGGAGAAACTCTGGAAGTTCGCCGAGTGCCTGGTAAGGAGGGCCTGGAAGCGCCAGGCTCAGCCTGGAGAAGCCCCTGAGCGCGGTGCTCACTGTGTGCGCTTGGCAGCTGTGGCCCTGCCCAGGGCTGCACGCAGGAGCCGCACGGGCTCTTCTCCAGGCTCCTGTGGGCCCGAGCCGGGTGCCCACGGAGCCCCGGCCCAGCGGCTGCTGGCCGCGCCTCAGGGCTGTGCGGGCAGGGGAGGCCGGGGCCGGCCAAAGCGGGGAGCGCCTGGCAAAGGGGCACAAAGCCCGGCCCGACCCTTCCCTCCCGCCGCTCTCTCCAGCTGGCAGACGACAGGAGCCGAGCGGCCGAGCACCTGCGCCAGGCCCTGCCGTACGTGCAGAGCCCACAGGAGCCCCTGCGAGAGGCGGCCATCAGGTTCATGGGTGAGCCCGGGCTCCCTCCCCGCCCCGTCCCGCCGCAGCTCGGCCCCAGCCCCGCCTGCTGCCCCGGCAGCGGCATCCGGGCCCGGCGCCGTGGAGCCCCGGCTGCCCTCGGGGCTGCTGCCGCCCTGTCGCAGCCGTGCCCTTGAGCGTCAGGATGCGGTCAGGGCCCGGGCTGAGCCCTGCCGGGCCACGAGGGCGTGTGGCCACAGGGCTGGCAGCGCCGCTGGCAGGGAGCTGTGCCGCTGGGCAGATGCATGACAGGCTATATGTACCCAGGGATCGCCGGACGGAGCTTTCGGAGGCAGCAGGAAGAGCTGCAGCTCATCTACAGAGGTGAGTGAGGGCAGCGGGCTGTCAGTGGGGGCTGGCAGGAGCAGCTGCAAGCCCTGGCCCGGCTGCGGAGGGCTCTGCTCCCTGTGCGGGCGGGGGTCGGCGTGGGCAGAGCACACCGAGATTTCAGGGGCACGTGGGGGATTTGTGGCCAGCAGCTTCGGGCTGATCCCAGTGGTCCCTGCTCCCTCCTGGCCATGGCAAGAGCGGGCTGGGTTGCCCCTGGCACGGGGGTCTCGTCATGTCCCCGCAGATCAAGGATCTGGCCATGGCTCTTTTCCTTTCTCTTCCAGCCCTGGAGGACATGGCAGATGACATCAGCCTTGCCGTCGGAAGCCTGGCACTTCAAACTTCCTACATTCTTAGGGTAGTAGAGCAGCCTCGGATCTCCATGTTCCAGAGGCTGCAAGCTCAGCTCCGCCGGGCATGGAAGACGCGGCCTCGTCTGTCGAGCCTCGGCCGTCTGCGCTGCTGGAGCTCTGCAGAGAACTGATCTGGGAAGCTCTGTCTGCTGGGGCCACCTGAGCCAGCGAGAATTTTCTTTTTTGTCAAAATTGTTTTTTTTCTTTTTTATTGTTTTACTTTAGAAATATAGGATATGTTAGAATAGACAGACTCCCAGGAGCTTTCTTTTCCTGCCCAGGGTCTGCATGGCTACAGGGAAGAGGGGGAATAGGTGCTTGTGCTCAGCAAGCTGCGCAGCCATGTAGTGTTGAAGGGAGAATGGCCAGAAGCCCCTTGGCCTTTGGTGGTTGTGCTGAAGCCTTTGTGCTGGTGACAGAGCGGGTGGGCAGGGGCTGGAGCTTCAGGGATCCCTGCGAGACCGGTGCCTGGAGATGGCCACCACCCCTGTCCCAGCCAGGAACCGCCATCGGTGTCCTCCTGCTCAGGTGTTGCTGGCTGGATTACTGAGAGTTCCTGTGGTGTCTCTTGATCGGGCTTTTCTGGAGCTCCTGTGGGGCTGCAGTGCTGCTGCTGGGCTGGTTGGCCTGGCTGGGGGAGACCCTGAGGGGACAGGCACTTCGAGGCCATGAAGGGATGAGGGGCTGTGGAGGCCCGATGGGACCAGGCAGTGGGAAGGCACGAGGTGTACATGTGAGGGAGTGGGTGGCAGGAGGCTACAAGGTTACAGGAGGCACCTGAGGGACTGTGGTGGGGAGCCCTAAGGAAATGGGTGTCAGAGGCCATATGTAGCCCCTGGGCAGCTGCCTTGTTCCTGTAACGTGTCTGCTCTGGTGCTTTCCCAAGGTATTTCACTCAGCAGGCTCTTTAAGGGGCTCCCTATAACCGGGAGTGTCACCCTGATGCTGGCCTTTCTGAGCTGCGGGCCCAGTCTGAGTTGTGGCACTGGGCGTGTGCCCACCCTGTCCTGGGCACTGGAGTCCCCTCCGCCTCAGGCCATGAGCTCGACTGCCTGGGTGCTGAGTCTTGTTCCTGTTGTCATGACGGAGGCCAAGATCCTTGGCTTTAGGCACGACTGAGTGAGACGAGCAGAGCCTTCGAGCCCAAGGGAGAGCCCTGCAGAAAGGCCCTGTGGGCAAAGGGCTTTGCTGGCATTGCCAGGGCAGGCACACAGAGAGTGTGGTGAGCACCTTCAGGGTGCCACGGCTGGCTTGGGGCTGGGCGACCTCCCTGTGTGCAGGGCTGTCTCTCTGCTGTGCTGTCGTTGGCCTTTTGCTGTCGAGCTCCTCTGGCTGCCAGGAGACAAGAGCAGCCCTATAAGGAGAGTGCAAGCCCCTGTCTCCAAATCCTGAAGGGGGAAATGGAGCTGTCCCGGCCCGTGGCCAAGGCTGGAAGCAGAGCAGAGCCTTTTCCCCACCCCTGACGGCTTTCTGCCTGCTGCTGGCCTTGGGCCAGCATGACCCGCTCTGCTGGGGCTGTGTCACTGCGGGGGTGGCTGCTGCCCCTGGGTTTGCTGATGGGACGTGAGGGTCACTGAGGAAAAGGTGGGTGTCCCAGGTGATGCTGAGGGGGCATTTGGTCGCTGAGAGGATATTAGGGTCCCAGAGGAGGCTGCAGGTGAAAGGAATGAGAGAGATTTGTCTTTACAAATAAACTGTGGGTAAAGCTAGAGAATGAGAGATGAAAGAAGCAATGGATGGAACCATCAATTCCATAGGAAAAGAAAAAGTGCGGGTCTACATTAGAAGGGGTCTGTATTAGTACCTGTATTAGCCAATGGGGTTAGAGAGAGGGAAATGCGGCCAGGAAATGAGGATAAAAAGGAGGCTGCATCCTCTAAAAATGTGAAACTCCCCAGGGGAATGTCCCATGGCCTGTCCCTTTATTCAGAGAAAGTAACAGGACTCCTCTGTCTCTGATTTGGACATAAACCTCTGGTGTTTGTGGATTAATTTTCCTGACACAAGTGCCTCATGCATCACTCAAGGGAGGCGGATTTTCCGTGTGTCACTGACGTGTCATGATGGTCTTTGAATGCCAGGCACCTGCATGCCACTGAGGTAACAGGGGGGTCACTGAGGGGGAAGTGGGTGGCGGGTGCCCTACATGCCACTGAGGTGACATGAGTGTCATAAGTACATCTTATAGTATTGGTTTTCACAAATATTAAAATGAATGCTCTATGCAGAATGTTGGAAAGCTTTGCTGAATGAATATAGTTTCTTTTAGTTCTGCTATTAGCAAAACTTAGACATAATAGTGTGATAAATATATTTCTTGGACTGTAACATGTTGATATGAAAAGCTTTTTTTCATGTAACTAACTCAGAGATTGGTAAAAAGATAATCAGGAAATTCTTCACATTCTTGGATTATCCTTTCTGGATGAAGGCGGGCTGAGGAACAGCAGAACTCTAAGGAAAGGATCCTTTGATCTCCAATATCAGAGAGTGCACTGACAAGAAGGATCCACAAGGGGAAAAAAAAAAAAAAAGAAGTAAAGATGTTGGTTTAGAGGTTGGGGGTGATTTTGATTTCTGCATGAAGGTCCGTGAATATGCAACAGGTGGATGCATTTAAGAAAATGTTCTCTGAGTTAAGGTGTGCTCTTGGCAGAATGCCAAGCACTGGGCCCTTGTAACCTTTGGCTTTATTGTCTCTTATTGTCTTTTATTAAACTTGTTAAAATCTACCAGGAAACTGGACCTCGTTTTTCACAATCAGGAGCCAGCCCAGAGCTTCCCAGGCCCCTCTGCAGGTTTGGTCACATCCATTCTGATCTGGCTCCCACAGCTTTACCCGAGCCCCTTGCAGTGCCCAGTTCCCTAAGGCAGAAGGGGATCCCAGGATACCATGGAAATAGTTCTGATCTGTGCTTCCTTCTAGATTGGGAACCTGACTTGGATTATTTGGAATTGCTGGTGAATGGTGCTTTGAAGATCGTCTGAGATGCTGGAGGCAAGTTCTCAATGTGCCTTTCCTGATAGAATATGCAGTGTCACAGAGGCAAGAGCTCCCTCATGTGCCATTTCCCTTAAGATCACCTCAAGGTTGAAGCATAGTGGAATCGTTGCCCTGCTCGCTTTTTGAGCCCTGATGATCCCACAGGATTGCTGTCAGTGGGAGGAAGGAGCATTTAACTGTCAATCCTCTTCCCATGTGCAATGCCAGTGTCTCCTTCCATGTGCTCTGTGCAGCCAGGGAGAAGAGCAGAGAGAGAAGGGAAGGGCCCAGGGCTGTGCCCCGGGGCTGTGCCTTGCTGGGCTCCTTTGCTGGCCCCAGTCTTGGGGGTTGAATTTTCCCCTTTTCTTTCTGTGGAATTTTTCCCGTTGTTATGCTAAGTATTTGGAGCTACACGCAGAAGGTCGGATAGCTAAGTTAACAGTTTCTCTCGAAGGGGGGACGAGAAGGGGCAGCAGCGGAAAAGGGGAGGTGGGGTAGGGGCTGTTCTCTGCTTCTCTCGCGGGTCTGGCTCGGAGAAGGACGGTCGCTAGAAACTCAGCTCTGCCACGCTGACGCCGGGAGCTGCCTTCCTTGGCTGTGCGATTTCGCAACCTCGCTGCTTGGACGCTGTCCCGCATCTCCTACTGATTGCAGCACATCCTTTTGGAGCATCAGGACTGACACTGCCCTGCGACCTGTGAGCAGCGTCTCCCCTCCGCTCTTCCCATCTGGGATACAGAGGCCGTTCACCGCAGCGCCCCTCCAGCCACGTGGGATCACCGCATCTCCTCCCTGCTCACCAGGGGCTGGCAGGCAGCACCAGAACTGTAACTGGACCTCAGAGGAAAGGTGTCCACAACCGAGAGAACTGTTTGCTGGGTTTTCTGCTCGGTTGTTGTAGATCTCGCAGTTATTGTTGTTGTGTTTTGTTTCCCTGGTTACATATATATATATATCAGTTAAGAACTGTTATTCCTACCCCCATATCTTCGCCTGAGAATCCTTTAATTTCAAAATCGTAGTAGAGTGATGGGGGGTTATACTCTCCTTATCAAATAAAAAGAGGCCCCTGTCTCTTTTGGCAGATACCTGTCTTTCAAACCAAGACACCCAGGCAGCCTGAGGATTTCCTGTGGTGCTGGGAGTTGTTCTGTCCTGCCTTTCTTTGCCGATGAACCTGTTGGGGAAGGTGATCTGGCTTCCCAACCCTCGTTCAGGAATGAGTCTTTGGGAGATGGTGAGGCTAGGTCAAGGCGTTACCCCTGTGACAGCTGCCAGCTCAGAGCCCAAACGTTGGCCAGCAGTGCAGAGATGACAGAAGCCTCTGTGGCTGTTGAGTTACAGGTGTGTCTGCAGGGAGGATTTCTCCAACTCCTCTGCTGGTTGCTGCACACAAGCCCGGCTCCCATGGCAGGGGTGAGTTGTGTGTCCCTGCTGACCCCACAGGCTGAGCACTGCTTTTGTGGGATCCGTTTCTGGGAAATGGAATTTTGTTGCTCTAAGGTCCTCCAAGAGGAAGGAACAAAGCTTCAGAACACAAGAAACTTCATGATTTATCCAAACTCAGGCAGCAAAAGCTGAAGGAAATGCGGCAGGGAAGACAAGGTGGGTGCATTTCCCTCAGCCTTCTCCTGACACTCAGCAGCCAGGGGCTTTCTCTGCACATCTGGACACACTGTGCCTGGCACAGCAGGAAGTCTCACTGCCCTGCTGCTGCTGTCACACCCTGCAGGGCTGTTTCCCAGCCTGGCCTGGCTGCAGCTTCTCCCCAGCCTCTGCAGGAAGGCATTTGGCATCAGCTGCCAGGGAGCCCAAAGTGCCCCACGGGCCATGCACACCCTGACATCCCTGCCATTTCCCGGTCTCAGGGTAGGTCAGGAGAGGTGCTGCTTTGGACAAGAGAGAGCCCTGTCATAGCCCCAAGAGCCTGGGCCTTTTCCTCATCCTTATCCATGTCTTTGGCAAGTATTGCCTCCCGACGAGGCCAATTCCCTGATATGTAATGGTTTCATCAGATGCAGCTCTACCTCTTCCTTTCTCAAGGAATGGACAGAGAGGCTCTATGGAAGGAGGCATTTCCAGAAGGAAAGGAGGCAATGCCAGGCACGGGCACAGGCAGAGGAGGTAATTGCTGTGTCAGGCTCAGCCCTGGGCAGGGCTGTGTGGCAGCAGCTCTTCTCCCAGGGCCTGCCCTTGCATGGCCTGGCAGTAGCCAAAGCTGGAGGCGCTTTGGCTTCGAGGCCTCTGGAGCTCGTTCCCAGCCCCTGGGATATGGGAGTGGTGCACCAAGGTCCCTCCTGCTGCAGCTGCTCCTGGAGCTGCCCTGAGTGCCCAGAGGCCCAAGGCACAGGAACAGCCCCGAGTGGGAGCCCTGCTGAGAGCCCAGGGCTCCCGACTGGGCAGGGGCTGCACTGGGTCCTTACAGGGCCTGACTCTGTCCCCTTGGGCTGGGGGAGCTGTCACGGGGCTGGGAGGGTCAGGGTTAGGGTTAGGGTTAGGGTTAGGGTTAGGGTTAGGGTTAGGGTTAGGGTTAGGGTTAGGGTTAGGGTTGCTGCTAGTGGCTGCTGAGGGATGGGTTTGGCCGTGTCCCTGGAAGGAGCAACTGCCCAAGCAGCTGCGCTGCCCCTGGGCTTTCCTCCCGGCCTTCTGGGCTTTGTTGTGTGGCACTGCCTGTGCCATGGGATGCCAAGGTGCCTGCAGGACCCAGCTGTGGGGGAAACAGAGAACGTCGTGGCCTTATCCAGCGAGCTGCCAGCTGAGCAGTGGAGCACAGCACAGGCTCACGGTCCCCATTGCTCCCACACATGCAGCTGGCACCTCAACACGTCTTCCTGATTCCCAGAAGGACATTGGAAAGGGTTTCTGTCAGGGAACACGCTGTTAGGTAGAGATAATGACATGCCTCTTTGTTTTGGAGCTTGTCTTCATTTTGTGTGTCAGAATCTGGTATTGCTGGAAGAGAAAACAGTGAGTGTTTTGTTGCTCTCCCCCTCACACAGCTTCATTTGATGGCTGCTTGTAGAAAGGAAACATTCCTAGTGAGGCTGCTGTGGAGTTGTGGATGGTCAATGGTTGTCCGTATAACTCTGCTGAGGGTTCTGCTGCAGCCTAGTGCTTTAATTGGCCTCTTAATTGCTGGGCCTTGTCCGGGGGAGCCTACTGGGGCTGCAGCCAGTGCTGGCTCCCACTGAGGCTGCGTGGCCAAGAGCAGCCCCAGGAGCAGCGGGCAGAGACAAAGCAAGGTGGGGAGGAGAAAGAGCAGGGTCCAGGTTGCCCTTGGAAGGCAGATGCGCTCTGGGGCCCGCTCCTGGCCAGGGACACTGCCCAGAGCCATGCCTTGCTCTCCGGGGCCCTAAGGGGCAGCTGTGCAGCTGGGCCAAGGTGTGCCAGCAGCTCCAGCCGTGCTGGGGAGCCTCGCCAGCTCTGGGCTCTGCTGTGCAGGAGGTTCCCTGTGTGCCAGTGGCAGCTGGGGCCTCAGACACTCCTCTCTCCAGAGGAGCACTTCTCCCCCTTCTCAAGACTGGCCGACGACTTCAGTCTGGACAGACTGGATCTGTCATCTTGCATCTCCATGCACGTGTTCGTTTTCCATACCACAATTGCAATACCAGCTAAATGCTGTGTACAAGCTGCCACCAGCATGCTGAACAGGTCCCTCTGTCCCCAAAGGGACTGGCCCCACTCTCCAACCAGGGCAGGAAGTGGGGCCTTCCAGCCAAGACAGTGCTTGAGTCCAGCATCACCTTTGGGCTTCAGCTCTGGGGTCTGAGCGGTACCAGCAGCACTGGTGGAGCTCCTTGTCTGGCACAGCCAGGGCTGGGCAGGCAGCAGCTGGGCATGGGGCTCCTGATACATACAGACACCTCATGTTATCTTTGTTTTTCATTTTGAAACATTTAGGAATGTTTTTCATTTCCAGCAATTAAAAAGAGTTTTCATAGAACATAAATCTGAAATGTTTATTTCCCTTTCTCCCAACAGTCCTGTATTTGTCAAAGTAGTTTTGCAGTTATGGAAACTGCGATAATTAATAAAAGTTTTGTGTTAATCACAAAAGTATTGGGGTTTGTATAAACCAGAATACTAAGCTCTGAAGTGAAGCATGGACACTAGATAAAGGAAATTATACGATTAAATAATTCTGTTTTAAATCACCATGTTATGTTATGTTATGTTATGTTATGTTATGTTATGTTATGTTATGTTATGTTATGTTATGTTTTCCAAGTAAGTTGAATCTACTACCAGCTTACAATAACAGACTTCCTGATAGTCTTTCCTGCCTCTGTTTGATCAATGCTGCCTATCTCAAGGACCAGACTTCCAGAACTTCGCTGGTGGTTATCTACAAGGACCAGATGATGATCTGTGAAACTGACTATCGCCAGAGACTTTGTGAATTTCTATAAGGATGTTTATTCGACCACCACTGCTTACCTGGCAAAATTATGACAGCTAAAAACCAAAAATTATTGATTACGGAGAGAAACCATAGCATAAGAAAAGGCTGCAGGCCGGGGTTCGGTGGAGCATGGAGTGGGCAGTGACCCCTCACGTTCTCCAGGGCTGCATTGCTCGACCTATATCAAATAAAGCAATCTAAATTTTGCTGAATATTGAGACTTTTTTCTCATTTATAACAAAACCTAGAATCTTTGTACTCTTCTGCAATAAATAATAAAATTGCATTAATTCTTAATGTTTACTCTTGCACAGGCTGGGCAAGGCCGGCACAGCCCAGAGGAATTATCCCGAACAGGCTCAGGGCACTTGGGTACTGAGCACTCCTGCTGGGGTCCCTCCATGGGAGACACTGCCCAAAAGCTGGGAGGGGCTGCAAGGGGTAACCATGGTGGGGAAAGGGCAGAGGGGGAGAGCAAGGCTCCAGTGTGTCCTGAGAGGGCCTGACTCTGTCCCCTTGGGCTGGGGGAGCTGTCACGGGGCTGGGAGGGTCAGGGCTGGCAGTGGCTGATCAGGGATGGGTTTGGCTGGGTCCATGGAAGGAGTGACTGCCTAAGCAGTTGTGCTGCCCCCGGGCTCTCCTGCTGGCCTTCCGGGCTTTGTTGGGTGGCACAGCCTGTGCCAAGGGGTGCCAAGGTGCCTGCAGGTGCCAGCTGTGGTGGAAACAGAGAACGTCCTGGCTGTATCCACCAAGCTTCCAGCTCATCAGTGGAGCACAGCAAGGACTCATGCTCCCCACTGATGCTGGAGTCATGCACAGTGAGATAGGAACACATGCTCTAAATCCAATTTGATGGATGTTGACAACTCTTCCATGTTGTCATCACAACACAGCAGATGCCAGAGGAAGTTGATAACTTCTGGAGGGTGTGCTGGTAGGATCACCACCTTCCCAGCAAGCCCAACAGGTTCCGGCCCTCCTGTCCTTCCCATGCCCTCGTGACCAGCGCCAGTGCTCCCAGTGTGACCTGGGCTTTGCTCTGCACACAGGTTTGCAGTGCAGACCATGAAGGCTCTGCTCTTCTGTCTGCAGTATGACCCTGAGGTGATGGCCATGGAGTGCAAGCGTGGCTGGGACACGCTGCTCTCTGCTGACACCCAGCACTATGCTGTGGCTCTGCTGGACAGGTGAGACCCCCCCATTTCCCCTCTGCCCCCAACATTTGTGCTCAATGCCCGGGGTGCCCCACACAGTCCCTGTGGTCATGGGCCAGAGGGCCTTGTCACCGATGGACGGCCAAGCAGACTGGAAAAGGCTGGGAGAGGAGGTGTCCAGAAGGAACTGCCTCCCAAAGTGCCCACATGACCTCCAGGGATGCTGGGGAAAGACTGGATCTCGGTGAGTCAGTGCTGGGAGTGGTTTGCTTGCCCACCTCAGTGCCTTGGTGCCTTTTCCCCCCCACCAGGGAGATGCGCCATATCTCCCTCTCCTTCTGATCTGGGATTTCCCCACCACCTGCTTGGGTGGCTCAGTAAGGAACAGCCACACTGGGATCTGCCCTTCCTGGCATTCCTTGTGGAGGTGAGCCTGATGGCCAGCGCTGCCTCTCTGAGCTCCCTCCCAGCTCTCTGTCCTCTCGTCGCCACAGCTGCCTGGGACACTGCCCGTGCCCTGTGCTGCTCTCTGAGCCCAGCCCTGTGCGGTTCTGGGGTCCTGCCGACTGGATCCCCTTTCACTACCCTGTGCTTTTCAGGTGCTGAACTGCTTGGATTTCACTAAATGTGGTGACAGCATCCTTGAGATCATGTCAAGGCACCTGCAGAACAAGTGCAGGGAGAGACGTCGTCTGGCGCTCAGAGGCCTTGTGGTGCTCAGCAAGGATCCCTCGATGGTGAGAAGGGGGCAGGGCTGAAGCTGTACTGGGGAAAGCTGCCCCTTGGGCTGCCTGGGCTTCAGGAGCTGCAGCAGATGCTCCCAGCTCTCCTGCCTCACCTCCCTGAGTTCTTCGGGACAGACCTTTGGCCTCTGGGCCCTGCAGCAGCAGGGTGAGGTTGCAGTGCCAGCACGGTGTTGGTGCTGCAGCCGCTCATGGCTTCACAGCACAGCACAGCCTTGTGTTCCACACAGGCCAGAAAAATGTGCAGCCTGTCTCCAAGTCTTTTGGAGCTGCTGGGTGATGCAGATGGAGAGGTGATTGGCATGACCGTCCGTGTGTTCACTAATGTGCTCCAGGACAAAGACATCCTGATATCCAGCACCACACCCCCAAGCTGGCCGAGGCACTCCTGGAGCTCTTTGACCACGTAAGGTTCTGCGTCCCGAGCCACAGGCATTGGGTGCTTCCCAGAAATTTGTGCCCTCTGCGTTTTAAGGCCTTTGCCTTGGTGGGCCTGGAGTAGTAGGTGCTTAAGTTTTTCTCTTTCCTCTAGCACAACAGCCAAGTGCAGCTGCTCTCCATTCACCTCTTCTGTAAAGTGATGGAATTGGTAGTGGATGAGGGAAAAAAGTGCCTGAAGACAATTGTTCACAAGAGCCTGTACCCACTTCTAATCTACTGCCATGATGAGAACCTGCACCTGGCAAAGATGAGGATTTGTGTGATGCTGGTGGATCACTGGGAGGGGCTCACCTGCCTCCTGCCCTGGCACCTCCAAGGCTGCAGCCTCCTCCCAGCCTCGGCACAGGGACGCGATGGTCCTGTGCCCTGAACTGCGGTGCCATCTGCACATCTCTGCTACTCTCCAGGCCTCTCTGGAAACGCTTCTTTAACCTGACTGCAGCATTGGCCTGGCACATGAGTGGCCTAACAGCACCTGAGGTACCGTCAAGGTGACACCACTGATCAATTGCCTCTGGTCTAGGGACAAGGACACAAGACTGAGGCAGGAGAATGTATCCAAAGAAAGCCAAAGCCAGCAGCTCTCCTGAAAATCAGCTTGGGCCAGGCTGGGGCTGGGCAAGGCCGTGGCCCACAGGCTCATCTGCTGAGGCCACCTTTGCACACACTGCCCACAGCCAGCCAGGGAGGAGGAGAGTTCTGGGGCTGTGGGGAACCTCTGCTCACAAGCAGTGAACACCCATCCTCCCTCACACAAACTGCCTCAGCTGAAAATTCCCCACCCGGGAAGGCCACATCCATGGCACATTCCCATGAAGGACACCTGAGGAGGTGCCAGAATCCATCCAACGGCCCCAAAGCCCTGCCCAGACTCACTGCTGAGGCCTTGCAGCAGAGCACCGCTCCTGATGCAAAGGGATGCAGCAGAGCCAGAGGCTGCTGCCAGAGCCTGTGTCAGACTTGTCCCTGCCAGGGGAGGTACCTGGGCCTTCCCACTTGGCCCAAATGTGTATGGACCCCCAGAACTCCGTGTTTGTGGGGGACCCAGAGCACCAAGAAGAAAGAGATGTAGAGCATCCACAGGAAGCCATTGGGATCCACCAAGTCGTGAGGTTTTCTACTGAATCTTTCTCTGTCACTCTCTTGCTCTCCCCCTACCTCTATTCCATTTCTGTTTTTCTCTCTTTGTCATTTTGTCTCTCTCTCATTTACTGTTCAATAAAACTATTGACTTTGGCACATGGTCTCATTTGCACCGTAATGGAGGCAGAGCCATTTCTGATCATTTTAATCAGTGGATCAGAACAAGGGGCTAGAAGCCCTCCAGTCTGGCTGCTGCTCCATGCCATTTCCACGGGGTTGGGCTGGTGAAGGGGTGCTGGGCTGTCCTGGTTTAGGGCAAATATGGGGGAAAACCTTCGGAAGGAGCCCCCAGAAAGCAAACCCCCATGACTCCTCCCCCCACCACCAGGTTCGGGAAGAATTTCCTCAGAGAGGAGTGGAAAAAAAACCTGAAAATCTGTGTATTTAACAAACTAAACACTCCTTGGCACAAAGAAACAACACAAGATGATGGAAAACTCTTTCACAGCTCTGAATGGATGACAAACTCAGAAAGTCTCTCCTGCGCGTGGTCACTCAGTTACCGGTCTCTGGCACTGGGGGATGGCTGCTACACATCACAAAATGCAGACTCCCGGTGTTTCTTGGTGTTTCCCAGGTCCCCGTCTGGAACAGGTTCTGATGGTATTCAGGAAAGGGAGAGGAAAAAAAAAACAAAAACAGTCCAGGGGAAAAAAAGTCCAGGGAAAAAAAAGGACTGCCTAGCTGAACTAACTAATGAGCAAAAGCAAGGGCAAAAGCAAAAAAAGTAGGAACAAAAGGAAGCAAGCAAGAAAGCAAGCACGCGAACAAGCCTCTCCTAAACAGAGACCATGGAGGAGGTGAGCTGACTGATAACGAGACAAAACAAACCTTCACTTTCAGATTCTGTCCTGAAAGCACAGAACATAATACCAAGCACAAACAGAACACACAATTGGGGATACAAGCACCATAACATCACCCTAGGACACTTTCTAAGTGTGACCTGAGGCATTCCCAACTCAAACAAATAAAGCCAAAGAAGTTGTCAACATTTTGTTAAACAACATAAGGCCCGGTTCAGAGTGCTTCTCGACATCTCCTCCCATCGAGTACCACATTCCCTAGCAAATATTGCACTGGACTTTTGCAACAATCTCCAAATCAACTGGCACCTACACATGCTGTATAGGCCCAGGCCAGCGACCAGGTGGAAAAGATGAATTATCTGATACAACAACAGATGGTTAAAACTGGACAAGAGGCCAACACACCTTGGCCCCAGAACCCACCTTTGGCTTTACTATGGATTTGAGTAAGATCAAGAACAAAAGACAAGCTGAATGCCTTCGAAATACTGTGTAGAATACCAGAGAAGCACAACTATCAAGGGGAAGCTACTGTACAAGTGGAGGAGGGGTATCTCCAGGACTATGTGGTCCAACTAACACAACAGCTGCAGAAAGCTAATCAACACATTTTGAGCACATGAGCAAGAGGACGCTCCTCTCCCCAAATCCAGCCTAGGGACCATTTATATGTAAAATCCCCTGAGGGAAACTGTCTTATGCTAAAATGGAAAGAACTCTATTTAGTACTTTTAATCACTTATACAGCCTTTAAAGCTGAAAGCATTAATCTCTTGGATACTTTATTCCAGAATCAAAAGGCTTCTGCAAAAGGCAAGGGGAGTCCAAAACTAGACCTGAGAAAGAACAGGAGAAACCAAGCTGTGTTTCACATGATCATCGTCTTCCTGATGCTTCTTATCAGAATTCAAGCCATACTTGATGACTGTCACTACCATCAAGATCTTCTTGGCCTGCAAGATCCTGGTGGATGGAACACTCAAAAATATTCAGGATCTAATGGGCTAAAAGGGATTAAAAAGGTAAAAAGGCTTGACGTCATTTTACGGATTAATGACAAGCAGCTGAAGATTGAGGAAAACCTGACTCCATGCCTGCCTTTCTTGTCCCACCTGAAAGTAAGATCTCTATGGCTTGTATATTTGAAACTCACAAATCCCTTGTAGATAAGATTACTACAGTGACCATGTGCGTCTGTCACCCTTGAACAAGTAGTGTGTGCATTCATTTTCATGTGATTTCTATCAGGATTTTTGCACTAAGCAAATAAAAATGGAAGGCTATAACCTAGTGCAAGATAGTCCTCTTCTTCTGTGACACATAGGTGGGGAGACCATCGTCATGTAGAGATATAGTAACTGAGCCCACCAGGAATCCCACCCAACAAATATTGTTTCCAAGAGCCAACTCTTGTGCAACTAGAATAATAAATCGTACTGGTCGTCTGCTTAATACATGGAACAGATCTCATAGAGGATGTGCGTTTGAGAATTGAATGTCATTCTTGGGGTATTGCAGGTCATCAGGGATATTAACCAATCAACTTGGAGGGGTAGCCAGGAACATCACCATCCTATGAGGGTATATCGTGCCCAATTCCATGACCACGTGATGGTGACCCAGATATGCATGGAATCCTGATAGCACAACTACGTCCTTTGATGGGCTGAGCTACTCAGAATACTCAACTATTTGTACCGGGAACTTTCGTAAAGTAAGTAGCCTTTGTAATACTATCAGGGGCCAGTGTAAGGTTCCTGAAGGTATCAGAAATGGTTGCCTAAAGGCAGGCAATGTATCTGAGGAAACCACAGTTACATGCCTTGGGTACTCGACAAAGAGCCAACCTTGTCCCATCCTCCAGCATGGGAGCCTTGCCCTGTTTGTCCCCAGCCGGCCCAGCCTGGGCACTTTGGCAGTGTCCCTACCCTCCTGCTGAGGCTTCTGCTGCAGGCTGGGGAAAGGCTTTGGGAAAGCACCAGAGCAGACAGGTTACACGAACAAGCCTGGGGGCTGCTTATGGCCTCTGACACCCAATTCCTCAGGGCTTCCCACCACAGTCCCTCAGGTGCCTCCTGTCCCCTTGTAGCCTCCTGCCACCGAATCCCACACAAATCCCCCTCGTGCCTTCCCACAGCCTTGTCCCATCAGGGTCTCCTCAGTCCCTCATCCCTTCATGGCCTCCCAGTGCCCTGTCCACTCAGGGTCTCCCCCAGCCTGGACAACCTGCCCAGCAGCAGCACTGCAGCCCCACAGGAGCTCCAGAGGAACCCGATCAAGAGGCACCACGGAGCCCTCAGCAATCCAGCCAGCAACACCCGGGCAGGAGGACACCGATGGCGGTTTCTGGCAGGGACAGGGGTCGTGGCCATCTCCAGGCACCGGTCTCGCAGGGATCCCTGCAGCTCCAGCCCCTGCCCACCCGCTCTGTCACCAGTACAAAGGCTTCAGCACAACCACCAAAGGCCAAGGGGCTTCTGGCCATTTTCCTTGTAACACCGCATGCCTGGGCAGCTTGCAGAGCACAGGCACCCTTTCCCCCTCTTCCCCGATGCCATGCGGACACTGGGCAGCAAAAGAAAGCTCCAGGGAGTCTGTTTATTATAACACATCCTATATTTATATAATAGAGCAAAACAGAAAGGAGAACAAACTGAAAGAAAAGAAAATTCTCTGCTCGTTCAGGTGGCCCCACCAGACACAGCCTACATGCTCAGCTCTCTGCAGAGCTCCAGCAGCACAGCCAGGCACTGCCGCACAGACAACGCCGTCTCTTGCATGCCCTGCGGAATCGGTCTTGCAGCCTCCGCAATATGGAGTACGGAGCTCTCTCTAATGCACGCAGGACAAACGCTGTTTCACTTGCGAGGTTTCTAATGGCAGGGTTACTGTCATCTGCCGTGTCATCCAGAGCTGAAAGAGTGTGGAACAGAGCCACGGTAAGATCCCGGATCTGTGGGGACACCACGAGACCCCCGTGCCAGGGCTATCCCAGCCAGCTCCAGCTATGGCCAGGAGGGAGCAGGGACCACTGGGATCAGCCCGAAGCTGCTGGCCACAATTCCCCCACGTGCCCCTGAAATCTCGGTGTGCTCTGCCCACGCCGACCCCCGTCCGCACAGGGAGCAGAGCCCTCCGCAGCCGGGCCAGGGCTTGCAGCTGCTCCTACCAGCCCCCGCTGACAGCCCGCTGCCCTCACTCACCCTCACAGATGAGCTGCAGCTCTTCCTTCTTCCCCCTCAGGTGCGGCCCGGCCATCCCTGGGAACGAGAGAGCCTGTCACAGCTCTGCCCAGCGGCAGAGCTCCCTGCCAGCGGCGCTGCCAGCCCTGTGGCCACACGCCCTCGTGGCCCGGCAGGGCTCAGCCCGGGCCCTTGCCGCATCCTGACGCCCAAGGGCACGGCTGCGACAGGGCGGCAGCAGCCCCGAGGGCAGCCGGGGCTCCACGGCGCCGGGCCCGGATGCCGCTGCCGGGGCAGCAGGCGGGGCTGGGGCCGAGCTGCGGCGGGACGGGGCGGGGAGGGAGCCCGGGCTCACCCATGAACCTGATGGCCGCCTCTCGCAGGGGCTCCTGTGGGCTCTGCACGTACGGCAGGGCCTGGCGCAGGTGCTCGGCCGCTCGGCTCCTGTCGTCTGCCAGCTGGAGAGAGCGGCGGGAGGGAAGGGTCGGGCCGGGCTTTGTGCCCCTTTGGCAGGCGCTCCCCGCTTTGGCCGGCCCCGGCCTCCCCTGCCCGCACAGCCCTGAGGCGCGGCCAGCAGCCGCTGGGCCGGGGCTCCGTCGGCACCCGGCTCGGGCCCACAGGAGCCTGGAGAAGAGCCCGTGCGGCTCCTGCGTGCAGCCCTGGGCAGGGCCACAGCTGCCAAGCGCACACAGTGAGCACCGCGCTCAGGGGCTTCTCCAGGCTGAGCCTGGCGCTTCCAGGCCCTCCTTACCAGGCACTCGCCAAATCTCCACGTCTTATCCACCTGCAGCATCTGTTCAATATCCCTCCTCTTCAGGAATCTTGCTGAACAATGCAGCGTTTCCCGAGAGGCCTGGAGAGTAGCAGAGATGTGCAGATGGCACCGCAGTTCAGGGCACAGGACCCGTGTCCCTGTGCCAAGGCTGGGAGGAGGCTGCAGCCCGGGAGGTGCCAGATCAGGAGGCAGCCGAGCCCCCTCCCAGGGGGACGCCAGCAGCCCACGAGTCCTCACCTCTGCCACTTGCGGATTCTCATCATGGCAGTGGAAAGAGAGTGGGACCAGACTCTGGCGCACATGTGGCTTCAGGGCCCTTCTTTCCTCTTCCACTAGTAAATCCATTATCTCTTGAAAGACAAGCATGGAACATAGTTGCACCTGGCTATCATCCTGTATGAAAGGAAGGAGAAGAAGCCTAAGCATTGGTTCTTTCAGGCCCACCTGGGCACCGGCATAGAAATGCACAGGGCACCAAGTGTCCAGGCTGCACCCAGTGGCTGTGGCTGGGGGCCCAGAGCCTTACATTGTCAAAGAGTGGCAGGAGCGCCTCAGCCAGCTGCAGGGCGATGGGGCTGGGTATGGGGACACCGTTATAGAGAAACAAATATCTGAGTAGAACGACAGCCATCCTGACCACGTCGCTATCATTTTCCTGCAGGAGCTGCACAAGACTTTCAGTCAGGCTCCATATTTTTTTTGCCTGTATGGAACACAAGTGTGTGAAAGGCCAGCCTGCTGCCACAGGGTCTAGAGGCCAAAGGCCTGTCCTAAAGAACTAGGGCAAAGAACTAGAGAGCTGGGAGCAGCTGCCTCAGCACCCGAAGCACAGCCATGCCCAAGCGACTGCATTCCCCAGCCTCACGCTGCTGGCAGGGCTTCAGCAACTGCCCCTTTCTCACCATGGGGGGATTCTTGCTGAGCACTACGAGGCCTCTGAGGGCCAGGCGACGCCTCTCCCTGCACTCGCTCTTCAGGTTTTTTGACATGATCTCAAGGAGGATGGCCCCATATTCAGTCACGTCCAAGCACTCAAGGACCTGAAAGGCACAGGGCAGTGACAGGGGACTGGGCCGGCAGGAGCCTGTAACCACATAGGGCTGGGCCCAGACAGCAGCACGGGGCACAGGCACCATCCCAGGCAACTGTGGCTACGAAAAGGCACAGAGCTGGCCATCAGGCTCACCTCCACAAAGAATGCCAGGGCATAGAAATCCCAGAATGGCATCTCCATGCTGATCAGCCTGAGCAGGTACAATGCAATCCCAGAACACAAGGGTATGGATGAATGGTGCATTACCCTGAAAGGAGGAAAAAGGAACCAAGGCCTGAGCCAGGGGGACAAACCTCTCCCAGGACTGACTCACACAGTTCTCGTCTTTGCCCACCATCCTGCAAGGGGGCCTGGGCCATTTGGGAGGTAGCTGCTTTTGGGCACCCTCCTCTCCCAGCCTTTTCCAGTCTGCTTGAGCATTCCACAGTGACAAGGCCCTCTGGTCCATGACCACAGGTACAGGTGTGAAGCAGATCAGGCACAGAGCACAAATGCTGGGGGCAGTGAGGAGAAGGGGATCTCACCTGGCCAGCAGACCCACGGCATAGTGCTGTGTGTCAACACAGAGCAGGGTGTCCCAGCCACGCCTGCGTTCCATTTCCATGACTACAGTCTCATACTGCATTTGGCAGAGCAGAGACTTCAGGGTCTGCACTGCAAATCTGTGTGCAGAGCAAAGCTCAGGTCATGCTGGGAGCACTGGCTCCATCCCTGAGGACATGGCAGGGACAGATGGACTGGCATGGAGAACCTGTTGGGGCTGGCAGCAAGGCCGTGCTCTTCCTGGCATCCCTTCCAGAAGGTGTCGACCTCCTCTGGCATATTCCGAGTATGGAAGAACACTTGGAAGAGCAGGTGGACAAATAGGCGGGTGAAATACACCGTCACTATATGTGGGCAGCTGGGCTCCTGGAGGATCTTCCACATCACCAGAGTTGCCTGCAAAGGACAAAGCACCCCGAGACAGCGCTCAGTGCCCAGGTGTCGGTGCGGCAGGGCCCGAGCGTGGCACGGAGAGGCCAGGGGAGATGCAGGGGGAGCACCGGGCCTGGTGCCCATGAAGCTGCCCCTAGGCCAGGATTCAGCGCAGTGCCTGAGGCAGGGAGATGCAGTGGGGGAAGGAGGGTGGAGAGCTGCTGGAGAGGCGGCTTTGGAGTGAGCAAAGGCCAGTTCCAGAAACTCACAGCCAGGGCAAAGACACGCATTCTGTCCCCATCCGAGGTGTATCTGCTATGCTCTGGCCAGTTCCCCATCACATCGAGGAGTGTCAGCTGTGCCAGCTCCGAGGTCCTGCTTGAGCACAAGATCGTCTTCCACATGGCCATAGCAGCTCTGTGGGGTCAGAGCTCTGTCTCAGGGCAGTCTCAGACACAGAACTGTGGCCTGGGCAGCAGTGGGGAGCTGAGCTGGCTGCCAGCTCTGCCTCTGCCAACTGCCCCTCGCTGGTGGCACCCAGGCAGCCCAGCCCTGTGGGGACAGGCCCCTGAGGGGCAGGGAGGGAGCATGGCAGCAGGCTCAGGGGCTGACATGCCAGGGCTGGGAAAGGGAGCAGCCAGAGGGCCCTGGAACTCTCTGTTGCTCAGACACCTGGAACAGGTTGTACAGGGTGATGGGCTGGTGAGCCCTGAGCCCTCTGGGCTGGTGAGCCCCATACCTGTCACACGATGGGGCCACATCCAGGAGAGTCACCACCACATCAGCAGGCTGTGCCTCAGTGAGATCCAGCAGGGTCTTCTCCATCCTGTGGTCAGCAGACTCATTGGTCATGAGCCACTGGTGGATGTACCTCACCATGCCAGGCACCTGCAGGAGGCACAGAGAGACTTAGAAAGCTGCTAGAGGGAGTAATGTCCCCAGCTCCCCAGAGAAATGCTTCCCTTCCCACCACACTGCAATGGCCTCAAAGGCTTACAGTGACCAACATAGCCCAGTGGCTTGAGAGCCAAGCAATTCATAGGAGGATCAAACCCTGCCCACAGGCTGCTTACTTGCTTTGGAGTGGAAAAACTCTCTTCTACAAGCATATCCATCAGGGCAGCACTGGTGTTGGTGGTGTAGATGTCACAGTTTTCCATGGACCCAATGCCCACGGCGCTTGTCTCTTCCTGCCAAATGCATTTAATGAAATTGCAAGTCCAGCAGGAGAACAAAGGGCACGAATCGAGAGCTGTTCCATGGAGTGCTCCAAGCGTGGCGCTTGGCTGAGCAGTGACAGCAGGCCCAGCCCAGCTGGGGATGGCTGCAGGTACCTGTGCTGTCCTGCGGAAGAGGCCACCAGTGGGTTCCTGCTCTTGTGTCGGCTGCATGGCTGCACCTGGCAAAGAGCGAGCAGAGCCAGAGCTGAGGGGCTGTGGGAGAGGCTGGAAAACACAGCCCAGCCCTTCATTCCCCAGGCAGGGACAGCCCCAAGATACCCCAGGGGATGGAGCACGGCCACTGTGAGCTGTCTGCCCGGTTTCCTCTTCCATCCTGTCCATGGGCATGTCCACAGTGGGTGGGATGGGATGGGATGGGATGGGATGGGATGGGATGGGATGGGATGAGGTCAAGCTGTCTGCAGGCACCAGCCCTGAGGCCCAGATCTGCCACTCACCCTGCTGTTCTGACTGCAGTGTCACCACCTGTTCTGTCTCCTGTGCTGAGGCAGCTCCAGGACTTTCTTCCTCCACATTCCCCCAGGCCAGCTTGGTCATTCTTGGGGTTCTCTGCTCCATGTCAGTGACTGGATTGATGGCTAATGGCAGGAGAGGTACCTCAGAAAACCATGAGCAAGTCCTGCAGTCGTGCCTGCAAGGCACCTGCAACACAAATCTTCTGGGAAGGCCACAGGACAGCAGGTCCTGCACTCTGGTCTCAAAGGTTCTTACCAGAAGGACGAGAGACTCCTCGTCAGGGATCGTGATCAGCAAATCCCTCAGTCTGGTCTCAAGGTCACCTGCAGGAATCACTCTTCGGAAAAGCTCCGGTCAGGCACGAATGAGTGTGCTGTGCAGGGGCTCCTCACAGCACAGCTCTGGTGCGTCCTGTCCTGCAGTGTGCTCCGAGCACTGTGGTGTGGCCGTGGCACCACCAGCTCCTATGTCACCATACATCACAAAGGGTCCTTGGACACCCTGTTCCGTTCCGTTCCGTTCCATGGTAACCATGTGTCACAAAGGGCCCTTGCACACGCTGCCACCTGGCCTGGGGCTGGCCCCAGCTCACCCCAAGTGGCCCAGGTTGGAAGAAATCCCTTGGCCCAAGTGTCTAAGACAGCCTGACAGGATCCTTAGGAACAGCTTAAGCCATCAGCAAACGCTGCCCTGCTCTGCAGGCTCAGGGCAGCAGAAGGAGCCCCGAGGGCTTCTGACACAGCTGTAGTGGGAAGGGCACAGGGCCTTCCACAGAAGCTGGCTCAGCCTTCTTGGGACACGTCCCAGCTGGTGGCCATCTGAAAGACAGGTGTCTGCTAGAGAAGGCAGGTCCTTCCCTTGGAATGAGGCTGTAAACCCCCTCTTTCCAAATTCTTATAGTTTTCCCATTAAGAGGCTCTCAGGCAAATATATGAGGATAGGAACAACAGTTCTTTACTATTATGTATAACAAGGCAAACAAACAATAACAACTATGGAATTCGTAACAAACAGAACCAGAGATCCTTTGACATCCTTCTCGGCTGAGCCGGGAAAGGATGGAGGAGAGCTTTGCTTGCCTGGCTCCAAGCAGGGCAGGGAGAGGTGGTCTCAGGATTCCCAGGCACACAAGCAGATGCTGATAGATCCCTCTTTTAGTGAGGTAGGGTGATAATAAGGTCCCAGGTCAGTGGCTGCTCTCACGAGCAGAGGCTCACCACACAGAAGAAGCAGAAGAACAACAACAAGAGGATCAAGAAAAAGACAAGGAACAAGAAAAAGAAGAGGAACAAGAACAAGAACGTCTGGGCTGGGTTATGGCGAATCCCCTTCCCCATGCAGCAGCAGCTCCGAGCGTCCTCCTCTGAAGCCGCAGAGCAAGAGAGCTCGCAGCTGCACCAGCCCTACTTTTCCTGCCCAAGATCCCACGGTATCTCTGTTCCCCCAAGAGAAATTCCCAGATGAGAGATAATGCAACCAGTTGCCCTCCTTCCCCCTGGGCTTTGCCACTTCTTTGTTTTCTTAGTTACTCATCAGTGCCAAGTAGTCAGTGTTTCTTAAGAGCTTATGGCCAAAATTCTATAGGACAGAAAGAAAGAAAAAAGAAAAGAAACCTAACTGCCAAAACCATCCTAAACCCACGGGTGTGACACAGAGAAGGAACGTGTGGGTCAGGGCATGAATGCTGCTCTGACCCCTGGGGCCCTGCCAGCACTGAAATAAGCAGCTGTGGCAGAGTCCCAGCTCAAGCAGAGCTGCCACCCCTCTGAGCCTTGGCAGCGCTGGTGCCCGGCTCCTGCCCCAGAGACCTGTGCCCCTGGGGGCTTCTGTGCCAGAGGGAGCCAAAGCCCATGTGCACTGGGGGCTGTGCTCCTTCCTACAGGGGCTATTGGCAGGAGCACCTGGAGCAACTGCTGGCAACACTTGGCATCTGTCAGCAGGCAGAAGCTGTCCGTCCTGAAATTATTTTTTTCGGGGAAGGGATTGGCAGGAGCACCAGAACACCATCAGCTGCTGATGCACCAGGAAGGTTGCAGCTGGTGTTAATTCTCAGGGACTCGTTTCCACTATGTCTGTCAAGAAGACAGTTTTCTCACATTGGCTAAGTGACATTGACCCACTCAGTTGTGTTACTGGAAAAGTTGCCAAGATTTGCTCCAGAGTGGTTCAGCCCTGTGTATGCGACTGACTCGTTGATAGGCAGTAATTGGAGAAGGGGCTTGCCCAAGGAAGATCCTGCCTGTCTACACTGAGCACTAGTGCTGTGTAAGCTACAGGGCTTCAAATCTGACCAATTGCTTGATGGTACCCCTGTTAAGGGAAGGTTCCATTGTTGCACCTCTCCACAAAGCCAGCAATCCCTGAGTCCTGTATAATTAGCTGTGGTTCCTATTAGTGTTACATGGCTGATAACTTTGAAGGCCAGTGACAGTATAAGCAATGAAGAAGACAGTGAAATGCAATATGAATTTAATGGTTTTTGAGTGAATTTCAATTTTAGTCCATGATCCCCAACAGATTTGGTTGTCCAAGGTTTAATTGGTGATTTCTTCACTGGGATGCAGTGAATCCAGGTAGGTCTTTCCTTTACTCAAACGGATGTAAAGGTAGTCAGGAGCACTTGGATGGATCCGTCCCACTTTACTTGCAGAGGATCACCTGTAACATTCTTGACCTACACCCAGTCACCAGGATCAATTGTATGTAATTTATGATCTGGCTGCTTCGCTTGATTCTCAAACACAGTATTAAACATCTGGTGCAATTGGTTGTTTATAGCCATTAAATATTCATAGATATATTGATTACCAACTTGAGCCAAATTTTCATCATGAGTAACATTTAATCCATAAGGTCTGCCACAAAGCATTTGTCCTGGGGTACAATGCAAAAATGTGTATTCTATCACCATCTGTTAAAATGTAGGAGGGGTGGTGATCCTTATCTCTGTGGGAGATATCCTCTGCTGATGTGCCATCTGATAAGATCGGGGGATGATCATCGTTATCTTTTCACAACCCATCCTTCCTCCAGAAGATATATTCCGTTAATGGGCCATTAAGTCCTATTGTGTGACTGATAAGATTACATCATCCCATTGGGAGATGCCCCAGCTGGGGCAGGAGCCAAGCCTTTCCTACCTAGATAAAAAACTGGGGTTTGGGATGGGAAGGCAGACCTTTCCACTGGATCCCAGAGGAAAGTCGGAACATTTCCACATCATCGCTGGATCTTCTGAGGAAAACTGCACCCTCTACAGGAGCACTGCTTCAACGGAACCACATCCGTCATCCAGGAGGACTGCAGCCACCATTTATAGGGACTGCTACCAACACCCTGACTGACAGCGTGTCAGGTTATATTTCTGACTGTGTCGATGGTTGTTTCTTTTATATTATTGCATGTATTTTATTTTTTCTCTTTTCTCCTATTAAATTGTATTACTGACTTGGAGTCTCGAACTGGTTTTACTTTCAAACCAACACAGCATTTCAAATGAACTAACTTTTTCTTTAGACCTAGGTTTTCTTCTGAGTCTGGTAAGGGCAATAGGTAAAGCTTGATAGCAATATAAATTAATTTCTTGACATATTTTAGCTATCTGTTTTTTGATCATATGATTGAGGTTTTCTACTTGACCACTAGCTTGTGATCTGTAGGGTGTGTGAAGCTGCCCTTGGATTCCTAATGCTTTGCTGAGAGCTTGCACAATGTCTGCACAGAAATGTGATCCTCTGTCAGGGGATATTTCTCTGGGTGCACCAAACCAAGGTATGATCTCATTCAACAACACTTTTATCACTTCTCTAGCTTTATTTGTCCTACAAGGGAACGCAGATTCTGGCCACCCAGAGAAAGTATCAGTAAGTACCAGCAAATATCAAAACCCCCCTTTGTTGGGAGTTCAGAAAAGTCTGTCTGCCACAGGGCTCCAGGAAAAGCTCCTCCACTAATAACTCCTTGTTCTAGCCTAAATCCTATAGGGTTTGGATTATTCTTCAAACAAGTCACACATTGTGATGTTACTTCTTTAACAATGTCCTGCATGCCTGGGCCTGCAATTCATTTTTTAGGTGGTGTTGTAGGGATTCTGCTCCTCTTACAAGTCTTACCACGTACAGATTTCACATTATGACCATGAACTTTTCTGGTATTATTAGTTGACCTGTTGTCTAATTGTCCCCAACCATTTTCTAAAAGTTTCCTTTTCTTTTCATTAATCCATTTATAATCAGAAGGTTGGTGTTTTACAGGCTGCTTAGTTGATACTGCAGTGGGTATTAGAGCTGCCACAAGTGGTTCATTTCTTTTGGCAGCGATTCCAGCTGCATCATCTGCAAATTTCCTGCTGCCTTCCGGGAGGGTGTTACCTTTAGAGTGCCCTCAGCAATGTACAATTGCCACTTGCAATGGGAGTTCCACCTCCCTGGGGAGCCGGAGGATTTCAGTGGCATATTTGACGCTCTTCTTTTGTGCAGTCAGGAGTCTTCTTTCCCTCCATATGGCTCTGTGGGTATGAACAATTGCCATAAGCACATCTCCCATCAGTCCAAACATTAACTTTCCTTCCTTTTGCCAGTTGTGATGCTCGAGTGAGGGCTCTCAGCTCAGCCCTTTGTGCTCAGGTTCCTGCTGGCAATGGGCTTGACTTGATGACCTCCGAGACTGTAGTCACAGGCTACCCCACCCTTCACACTCGCTGTCTCACAAACTGCTGCCATCAGTGAACCAGTTCATGGCAGCTGGGAGCAGCTGTTCCTTTAGATTTGGCTGGCTGGAATACACAGCTTCCATGGTCTCTAGGCAATCGTGTACTACAGGTTCAGCCTCTGACTTCCTTTGCAGAAAAGAGGCTGGGTTAACGCTACTGCTCACTTGAATTTCAGTATCATCAGGTTCAGCCAAGACTGCTTGGTATTTTAGGAGCCTTGAGGGAGACAGACATTGGGTCTCTTTTCTGATCTAAAACAGGTGACAGCGTGTGTGAGACTAAGACAGTCATCTTTTGTCCTGTTGTAAACTTCCTTGCTTCTTCAATGTTCATGATGGCTGCTGCTCCTGCCCTAAGGCAGGCGGGCCAGCCCTTGGGCACAGTATGGAGTTGTTTAGAAAAGCAGCCTACTGCCCTTTTGTAAGGCCCCAGGCATTGTGCCAGAACTGCTAAAGCTCTTCCCTGTCTCTCATGTGAGAATACCCAAAATAGCTTACTCACATCAGCGGCCCCAAAGCAGGGGCCCTCATGAGTTCACGCTTTGTTTCTTCAAAGGCCCTGTTCACTTCTGGGCTCCATATCAAGGTAGTTTTAGACATTTTCACCAATTCATAGAAAGGTTTCACAATCAATCCATTGCTCTATATCCCCAGTTGGCACCAACGTGTCATTCCAAGGACAGCACGGAGTTCTCTTACGGTTTGTGGTTGAGATGTCGGGGAAATTGCTTCCTTCTGGGCAGTTCTCAAGGACCGTTGTCACCTCCATGCCCTTTTCACATTTCTCCTCTAGGCCTGTGCAGTCTCTCGTTAACTGTTTCAGCAGGACCTGCTCTCCTGGAGCCTTCCTGAGGCTTCTCTCTTGCAGGTGCCTTCCAGGCATGACTGAAGGACATGCTGACTCGGAGCTTTTCCAAGGCATCTCTCCTGCCAGTAGCCATCAATCCAGGAACTGACATGGAGCAGAGACTCCCGAGAGTGCCCAAGCTGGCCTGGGTGACAGAGGAGGAAGAAAGCCCTGGAGCTGCCCCAGCACAGGAGACTGAAGAGGTGGTGCCGTTCCAGCCAGAACAGCAGGGTGAGTGGCAGATCTGGGCCTCAGGGCTGGTGCCTGCATCCAGCTTGGACCCATCCCATCCCATCCCATCCCATCCCATCCCATCCCATCCCATCCCATCCCATCCCATCCCATCCCATCCCATCCCATCCCATCCCATCCCAGGTGGTTCAAGGTTGAAATTGATAATCCAGGTTGGAGTTGAAGTCCAGTGTAGGAGTTGGTGGTCAAAGGTTGCATATGAATGTGCATAGTAAGATTTGAAGGTCCAGGGTTGTATTTCATGGGGAACGCTATGAATCCATGGAATAACTGTATTCCAGGTGCTAAGGATGTAGAATCCTCTTGCTGCCCTCCCAGATACCCACTTAAACTATGGAATTACAGCATTCCTGGCATTAGGAATTTAGAATTCTCCAGCTGCCCACATAAATTCCTCTGGAATAATGGTATAATGGGTGTTGGGAATCTTGAATCCTCCAGTTTCTTTTCAATACTCCCATGGAAAAATGGCATTCTAGTTGTCGAGAATTTGGCATCTCCAATAAAACGTCCCCAAATGACATGAAATTCCCAAGGAAAAACAGCATTCCAGGTGTCAGGAATTTAGAATATTCCAGTTGCCCAACCAAATCCCCATGGAAAAACAGCATTCCAGGTGTCAGGAATTGACAATTCTCCAGTTCTCCTCCTAATTTCCCCTGGAATAATGGCATTCCAGGTGTTGGGAATGAAAAATTCCCCCATACAGTTTCCCCAATTCCCACTCAATTCCCATGGAAAAACAGCATTCCAGGTTTCAGAATACTCCAGTTAGATGGCCATACTGGCATGGAATAGAGGCATTTTAGGCACTGAAAATTCAGAATCCTCCTGTTTTCCTCCCAGATTCCCACTAAAACCATGGAATTACAGCATTCCAAGAATTGGGAAATTAGAATTGTCCAGTGCCCCCCCTCAAATTCCCATGGAATAATCACAATTCAGGTGTTCTGGATTATGAATATTGAGGGTCCACGCTCAAATTCCCCCCAAACTGCCACAGAATACTGCCATTTCGGGAATTTGAGAATTTAAAATCTTCCACTTTGCCTTCCAAATTCCCAAAAAAAACCATGGAAAAAGAGCAGTTCAAGCACTGGCAATTTCAACTCCTCCAGTCCCTCTCCCAAATTCCCAACAAACTCTAATGGAATAATGACATTTAGTGTGTTGGGAATTTAGAATGCAGCATCTCACCTCCCATATTCCCATGCAATATCTGCAGTCTGGGGTTGGGGATTTTCGAAACATCCATATGCCCACACGAACACTCACGAAAACTGCAGAAAAACAGCATTCATGGTGTTGGGAATATGGTATCTGCCACTTGCACAATCCAATTCCCACCAAAAACATGGAATTACAGCACTCTGGGCATTGGGTGTTTGGAATCTTCCAGTTCCACTCCCAAATTCCAATGGAATAACAGCCTTCTAGGCTTCGGGAATTTGGAATCCTCTAGTTCCCTTCCAAAAAGCCCATGGGATAATGACATTCTGGGCAATGGGAATTGAGAATTTGCTAAATCCATTCCCAAATCCCTATGGAATAAGACAATTCTGGGTGTCAGATATTAGGAATCCTTCAGCTCGGCACCATAATCCCCATGGAATAACAGAATTCCAGGTGTTAGGTTTGAGCATTCTCCAGTTCCGCTTCAAATTACCCATCAAATCATGGCATTCCTGGTGCAGGGAATCTTGACTCCTCCAGTTATCCTCCCAAATCCCCATGGAATAATGGCATTCTGGGTGTTGGGAATTAACAATCCCCCTAAAGCGTCCCAAAACCCCACCATATTCGCAAAGAAAAGCAACTTTCCAGATGTCTGCAATTTGGAATATTCCAGTTCGCCACCGATATTTCGATGGAACAACAGCATCCCAAGTGTCAGAAAATGAGAATCCTCCGGCTCCCCAAAAAAATTCACATGGAATCATGGCATTCTGCATGTCGGAACTTTAGAATCTCCCATACACCTTCCCAAATACCCACGAAATTCACAAGGTAGAACAGAATTCCAAGTATCAGGTATGGATTATCCGCCAGCTCTCAACATAATTCCCCATGGAATCATGGCATTCCTGGTGCAGGGGATCTTGTCTCCTCCAATTATCCTCCCAAATCCCCATAGAAAAACGGCATTCTGGGTGTTGGGAATTAACAATCCCCCAGAAACCCACCCCAAATCCCACCACATTCCCAAAGAAAAGCAACTGTCCAGATGTCTGCAATTTGGAATATTCCAGTTCCCCACTCAAATTCCGATGGAACAGCAAAATTCCAAGTGTCAGAAACTGAGAATCCTCCAGCTCCCCAAAAACGTCCCCACAGAATAATGGGATTCCAGGTGTGAGGAATTGAGAATGCCCCATACAGCCTCCCAGATTCACACCACATTCCCATGGAATAACAACATTCCAGATTTCAGGAACTGAGAATCATCCTCTTCCCCTCCCAAATTCCCATGGAAACATTGCATTCGGTTTTTCCGCAATTTGGAACCCTCCAGAAGCTGTCCCAAAATCCCACCAAATTCCCATGTAATAGCGGCATTCTGAGTGTCGGGAATTTTGGATAGCCCATTTCCGCATCCATATACCCACAGAATAATGGCATTCCGGCTATCAGGAATTTCAAATAGTCCATACGGTCTCCCATATTCCCATGGAATAACGCATACCCTAGCTTGGGTAATTGAGTTTCATCTAGTTCCATACCCCAATTCCCATGGAATAACAGCATTCTGGGAGCTGAGTATTTGGAATCTGCCTGTTTCCCTCCCAAATGCTTAGGGAATAACGGCATTCTGGGCATTGGGAACGTTGAATCCTCATGTTCCCCTTGCAAATTCCCATGAAATAACCAATTTAATGTCTTGGGAATTTCGAATGCTCCAGTTCCTCGCCCAAATTCCAATCAACCTGTAACGAAATCATGACACTATGTGTGTTGAGAATTTAGAATCCTATACTTCCCCTTCCAAATTCCCAACAAAACCATGGAATAAGAGCAGTTCACTCATTGCTAATTTCAACTCCTCCTCTTCCTCTCCCAAATTTCCACCAAACTCGAATGGAAGAACAGCATTTTGTGTGTGCGAAATTTAGAATCCTCCACTTCCCCTTCCAAATTCCCATAGAACAGCTGCATTCCGGGTATGGGGATTTTCAAAACATCCATATGCTCACTTAAATTCCCACGACAACCTCGGAAAAACAGCATTCATGGTGTTGGGAATATGGTATCCGCCATTTGCACTATCCAATTCCCAGCAAAACCATGCAATTACAGCGCTCTGGGCATTGGGAATTTGGAATCCTCCGGTTCCACTCCCAAATTCCAATAGAATAACAGCCTTGCAGGCATGGGGATATTGGAATCCTCGAGTTCCCTTCCAAAAAGCCCATGGAATAACGACATTCTGGGTATTGAGAATTGACAATTTGCCCATTTCCCTCCCAGATCCCTAGGGAATAAGACAATTCCGGGTGTCAGGCATTTGGAATCCTTCAGCTCCGCACCATAACAGCCATGGAATAACAGAATTCCAGGTGTCAGGAATTGAGCATCCTCCACTTCCCCTTCGAATTTCCCATGGAATCATGGCATTCTGGCTGTTGGCACTTTAGAATCTCCCATACACCCTCCCAAATACCCAAGAAATTCACAAGGAATAACAGAATTCCAGATATCAGGAATGTATTATCCGCCAGCTCTCCACGCAATTTCCCATGGAAAAATGGCATTCCTGGTGCAGGGAATCTTGACTCCTCCAGTTATCCTCCCAAATCGCCATAGAAATATGGCATTCTGCGTGTTGGGAATTAACAATCCCCCAGAAACCCACCCCAAATCCCAGCACATTCCCAAAGAAAAGCAACTTTCCAGATGTCTGCAATTTGAAATATTCCAGTTCCCCACTCAAATTCCGATGGAACAACAGCATCCCAAGTGTCAGGAATTGGGAATCCTCCAGCTCCCTGAAAAAAATTCCCATGGAATCATGGGATTCCAGGTGTGAGGAATTGAGAATGCCCCGTACAGCCTCCCAGATTCCCACCATATTCCCATGGAATAACAACATTCCAGATTTCAGGAACTGAGAATCATCCTCTTCCCCTCCCAAATTCCCATGGAAACATTGCATTCGGTTTTTCTGCAATTTGGAACCCCCCAGAAGCTGTCCCAAAATCCCACCAAATTCCCATGCAATAGCGGCATTCCAAGTGTCAGGAATTTAGGATACCCCATTTCCGCATCCAAATTCCCATAGAATAACGGCCTTCCGGCTATCAGGAATTTCGAATCATCCCTACGGTCTCCCATATTCCCATGGAATAACGCATACCCAAGCATGGGGAATTGAGTTTCATCTAGTTCCATACCCCAATTCCCATGGAATAACAGCATTCTGGGAGCTGAGTATTTGGAATCTGCCTGTTTCCCTCCCAAATGCTTAGGGAATAACGGCATTCTGGGCATTGGGAACGTTGAATCCTCATGTTCCCCTTGCAAATTCCCATGAAATAACCAATTTAATGTGTTGGGAATTTCGAATGCTCCAGTTCCTCGCCCAAATTCCAATCAACCTGTAACAAAATCATGACACTATGTGTGTGCGAAATTTAGAATCCTCCACTTCCCCTTCCAAATTTCCAACAAAACCATGGAATAAGAGCAGTTCACTCATTGCTAATTTCAACTCCTCCTCTTCCTCTCCCAAATTTCCACCAAACTCGAATGGAAGAACGGCATTTTGTGTGTGCGAAATTTAGAATCCTCCACTTCCCCTTCCAAATTCCCATAGAATAGCTGCATTCCAGGTATGGGGATTTTCAAAACATCCATATGCCCACTTAAATTCCCACGACAACCTCGGAAAAACAGCATTCATGGTGTTGGGAATATGGTATCCGCCATTTGCACTATCCAATTCCCAGCAAAACCATGCAATTACAGCACTCTGGGCATTGGGAATTTGGAATCCTCCAGTTCCACTCCCAAATTCCAATAGAATAACAGCTTTGCAGGCATGGGGATATTGGAATCCTCGAGTTCCCTTCCAAAAAGCCCATGGAATAACGACATTCTGGGTATTGAGAATTGACAATTTGCCCATTTCCCTCCCAGATCCCTAGGGAATAAGACAATTCCGGGTGTCAGGCATTTGGAATCCTTCAGCTCCGCACCATAACAGCCATGGAATAACAGAATTCCAGGTGTCAGGAATTGAGCATCCTCCACTTCCCCTTCGAATTTCCCATGGAATCATGGCATTCTGGCTGTTGGCACTTTAGAATCTCCCATACACCCTCCCAAATAACCACGAAATTCACAAGGAATAACAGAATTCCAGATATCAGGAATGTATTATCTGCCAGCTCTCCACGCAATTTCCCATGGAAAAATGGCATTCCTGGTGCAGGGAATCTTGACTCCTCCAGTTATCCTCCCAAATCCCCATAGAAATATGGCATTCTGCATGTTGGGAATTAACAATCCCCCAGAAACCCACCCCAAATCCCAGCACATTCCCAAAGAAAAGCAACTTTCCAGATGTCCGCAATTTGAAATATTTCCGTTCCCCACTCAAATTCCGATGGAACAACAGCATCCCAAGTGTCAGGAATTGGGAATCCTCCAGCTCTCTGAAAAAAATTCCCATGGAATCATGGGATTCCAGGTGTGAGCAATTGAGAATGCCCCATACAGCCTCCCAGATTCCCACCACATTCCCATGGAATAACAACATTCCAGATTTCAGGAACTGAGAATCATCCTCTTCCCCTCCCAAATTCCCATGGAAACATTGCATTCGGTTTTTCCGCAATTTGCAACCCCCCAGAAGCTGTCCCAAAATCCCACCAAATTCCCATGCAATAGCGGCATTCCAAGTATCAGGAATTTAGGATACCCCATTTCCGCATCCAAATTCCCATAGAATAACGGCCTTCCGGCTATCAGGAATTTCGAATCATCCATACGGTCTCCCATATTCCCATGGAATAACGCATACCCAAGCATGGGGAATTGAGTTTCATCTAGTTCCATACCCCAATTCCCATGGAATAACAGCATTCTGGGAGCTGAGTATTTGGAATCTGCCTGTTTCCCTCCCAAATGTTTAGGGAATAATGGCATTCTGGGCATTGGGAACGTTGAATCCTCATGTTCCCCTTGCAAATTCCCATGAAATAACCAATTTAATGTCTTGGGAATTTCGAATGCTCCAGTTCCTCGCCCAAATTCCAATCAACCTGTAACGAAATCATGACACTATGTGTGTGCCAAATTTAGAATCCTCCACTTCCCCTTCCAAATTCCCAACAAAACCATGGAATAAGAGCAGTTCACTCATTGCTAATTTCAACTCCTCCTCTTCCTCTCCCAAATTTCCACCAAACACGAATGGAAGAACAGCATTTTGTGTGTGCGAAATTTAGAATTCTCCACTTCCCCTTCCAAATTCCCATAGAATAGCTGCATTCCCGGTATGGGGATTTTCAAAACATCCATATGCCCACTTAAATTCCCACGACAACCTCGGAAAAACAGCATTCATGGTGTTGGGAATATGGTATCCGCCAATTTGCACTATCCAATTCCCAGCAAAACCATGCAATTACAGCACTCTGGGCATTGGGAATTTGGAATCCTCCGGTTCCACTCCCAAATTCCAATAGAATAACAGCCTTGCAGGCATGGGGATATTGGAATCCTCGAGTTCCCTTCCAAAAAGCCCATGGAATAACGACATTCTGGGTATTGAGAATTGACAATTTGCCCATTTCCCTCCCAGATCCCTAGGGAATAAGACAATTCCGGGTGTCAGGCATTTGGAATCCTTCAGCTCCGCACCATAACTGCCATGGAATAACAGAATTCCAGGTGTCAGGAATTGAGCATCCTCCACTTCCCCTTCGAATTTCCCATGGAATCATGGCATTCTGGCTGTTGGCACTTTAGAATCTCCCATACACCCTCCCAAATACCCAAGAAATTCACAAGGAATAACAGAATTCCAGATATCAGGAATGTATTATCCGCCAGCTCTCCACGCAATTTCCCATGGAAAAATGGCATTCCTGGTGCAGGGAATCTTGATTCCTCCAGTTATCCTCCCAAATCGCCATAGAAATATGGCATTCTGCGTGTTGGGAATTAACAATCCCCCAGAAACCCACCCCAAATCCCAGCACATTCCCAAAGAAAAGCAACTTTCCAGATGTCCGCAATTTGAAATATTCCAGTTCCCCACTCAAATTCCGATGGAACAACAGCATCCCAAGTGTCAGGAATTGGGAATCCTCCAGCTCCCTGAAAAAAATTCCCATGGAATCATGGGATTCCAGGTGTGAGGAATTGAGAATGCCCCGTACAGCCTCCCAGATTCCCACCACATTCCCATGGAATAACAACATTCCAGATTTCAGGAACTGAGAATCATCCTCTTCCCCTCCCAAATTCCCATGGAAACATTGCATTCGGTTTTTCCGCAATTTGCAACCCCCCAGAAGCTGTCCCAAAATCCCACCAAATTCCCATGCAATAGCGGCATTCCAAGTGCCAGGAATTTAGGATACCCCATTTCCGCATCCAAATTCCCATAGAATAACGGCCTTCCGGCTATCAGGAATTTCGAATCATCCATACGGTCTCCCATATTCCCATGGAATAACGCATTCCCAAGCATGGGGAATTGAGTTTCATCTAGTTCCATACCCCAATTCCCATGGAATAACAGCATTCTGGGAGCTGAGTATTTGGAATCTGCCTGTTTCCCTCCCAAATGCTTAGGGAATAACGGCATTCTGGGCATTGGGAACGTTGAATCCTCATGTTCCCCTTGCAAATTCCCATGAAATAACCAATTTAATGTCTTGGGAATTTCGAATGCTCCAGTTCCTCGCCCAAATTCCAATCAACCTGTAACGAAATCATGACACTATGTGTGTGCCAAATTTAGAATCCTATACTTCCCCTTCCAAATTCCCAACAAAACCATGGAATAAGAGCAGTTCACTCATTGCTAATTTCAACTCCTCCTCTTCCTCTCCCAAATTTCCACCAAACTCGAATGGAAGAACGGCATTTTGTGTGTGCCAAATTTAGAATCCTCCACTTCCCCTTCCAAATTCCCATAGAATAGCTGCATTCCGGGTATGGGGATTTTCAAAACATCCATATGCCCACTTAAATTCCCACGACAACCTCGGAAAAACAGCATTCATGGTGTTGGGAATATGGTATCCGCCAATTTGCACTATCCAATTCCCAGCAAAACCATGCAATTACAGCACTCTGGGCATTGGGAATTTGGAATCCTCCAGTTCCACTCCCAAATTCCAATAGAATAACAGCCTTGCAGGCATGGGGATATTGGAATCCTCGAGTTCCCTTCCAAAAAGCCCATGGAATAACGACATTCTGGGTATTGAGAATTGACAATTTGCCCACTTCCCTCCCAGATCCCTAGGGAATAAGACAACACCGGGTGTCAGGCATTTGGAATCCTTCAGCTCCGCACCATAACTGCCATGGAATAACAGAATTCCAGGTGTCAGGAATTGAGCATCCTCCACTTCCCCTTCGAATTTCCCATGGAATCATGGCATTCTGGCTGTTGGCACTTTAGAATCTCCCATACACCCTCCCAAATACCCAAGAAATTCACAAGGAATAACAGAATTCCAGATATCAGGAATGTATTATCCGCCAGCTCTCCACGCAATTTCCCATGGAAAAATGGCATTCCTGGTGCAGGGAATCTTGACTCCTCCAGTTATCCTCCCAAATCGCCATAGAAATATGGCATTCTGCGTGTTGGGAATTAACAATCCCCCAGAAACCCACCCCAAATCCCAGCACATTCCCAAAGAAAAGCAACTTTCCAGATGTCTGCAATTTGAAATATTCCAGTTCCCCACTCAAATTCCGATGGAACAACAGCATCCCAAGTGTCAGGAATTGGGAATCCTCCAGCTCCCTGAAAAAAATTCCCATGGAATCATGGGATTCCAGGTGTGAGGATTTGAGAATGCCCCGTACAGCCTCCCAGATTCCCACCATATTCCCATGGAATAACAACATTCCAGATTTCAGGAACTGAGAATCATCCTCTTCCCCTCCCAAATTCCCATGGAAACATTGCATTCGGTTTTTCTGAAATTTGGAACCCCCCAGAAGCTGTCCCAAAATCCCACCAAATTCCCATGCAATAGCGGCATTCCAAGTATCAGGAATTTAGGATACCCCACTTCCGCATCCAAATTCCCATAGAATAACGGCCTTCCAGCTATCAGGAATTTCAAATCGTCCATACGGTCTCCCATATTCCCATGGAATAACGCATACCCAAGCATGGGGAATTGAGTTTCATCTAGTTCCATACCCCAATTCCCATGGAATAACAGCATTCTGGGAGCTGAGTATTTGGAATCTGCCTGTTTCCCTCCCAAATGCTTAGGGAATAACGGCATTCTGGGCATTGGGAACGTTGAATCCTCATGTTCCCCTTGCAAATTCCCATGAAATAACCAATTTAATGTCTTGGGAATTTCGAATGCTCCAGTTCCTCGCCCAAATTCCAATCAACCTGTAACGAAATCATGACACTATGTGTGTGCCAAATTTAGAATCCTCCACTTCCCCTTCCAAATTCCCAACAAAACCATGGAATAAGAGCAGTTCACTCATTGCTAATTTCAACTCCCCCTCTTCCTCTCCCAAATTTCCACCAAACTCGAATGGAAGAACGGCATTTTGTGTGTGCGAAATTTAGAATCCTCCACTTCCCCTTCCAAATTCCCATAGAATAGCTGCATTCCAGGTATGGGGATTTTCAAAACATCCATATGCCCACTTAAATTCCCACGACAACCTCGGAAAAACAGCATTCATGGTGTTGGGAATATGGTATCCGCCATTTGCACTATCCAATTCCCAGCAAAACCATGCAATTACAGCACTCTGGGCATTGGGAATTTGGAATCCTCCGGTTCCACTCCCAAATTCCAATAGAATAACAGCTTTGCAGGCATGGGGATATTGGAATCCTCGAGTTCCCTTCCAAAAAGCCCATGGAATAACGACATTCTGGGTATTGAGAATTGACAATTTGCCCATTTCCCTCCCAGATCCCTAGGGAATAAGACAATTCCGGGTGTCAGGCATTTGGAATCCTTCAGCTCCGCACCATAACTGCCATGGAATAACAGAATTCCAGGTGTCAGGAATTGAGCATCCTCCACTTCCCCTTCGAATTTCCCATGGAATCATGGCATTCTGGCTGTTGGCACTTTAGAATCTCCCATACACCCTCCCAAATACCCAAGAAATTCACAAGGAATAACAGAATTCCAGATATCAGGAATGTATTATCCGCCAGCTCTCCACGCAATTTCCCATGGAAAAATGGCATTCCTGGTGCAGGGAATCTTGACTCCTCCAGTTATCCTCCCAAATCGCCATAGAAATATGGCATTCTGCGTGTTGGGAATTAACAATCCCCCAGAAACCCACCCCAAATCCCAGCACATTCCCAAAGAAAAGCAACTTTCCAGATGTCTGCAATTTGAAATATTCCAGTTCCCCACTCAAATTCCGATGGAACAACAGCATCCCAAGTGTCAGGAATTGGGAATCCTCCAGCTCCCTGAAAAAAATTCCCATGGAATCATGGGATTCCAGGTGTGAGGATTTGAGAATGCCCCGTACAGCCTCCCAGATTCCCACCATATTCCCATGGAATAACAACATTCCAGATTTCAGGAACTGAGAATCATCCTCTTCCCCTCCCAAATTCCCATGGAAACATTGCATTCGGTTTTTCTGAAATTTGGAACCCCCCAGAAGCTGTCCCAAAATCCCACCAAATTCCCATGCAATAGCGGCATTCCAAGTATCAGGAATTTAGGATACCCCACTTCCGCATCCAAATTCCCATAGAATAACGGCCTTCCGGCTATCAGGAATTTCAAATCGTCCATACGGTCTCCCATATTCCCATGGAATAACGCATACCCAAGCATGGGGAATTGAGTTTCATCTAGTTCCATACCCCAATTCCCATGGAATAACAGCATTCTGGGAGCTGAGTATTTGGAATCTGCCTGTTTCCCTCCCAAATGCTTAGGGAATAACGGCATTCTGGGCATTGGGAACGTTGAATCCTCATGTTCCCCTTGCAAATTCCCATGAAATAACCAATTTAATGTCTTGGGAATTTCGAATGCTCCAGTTCCTCGCCCAAATTCCAATCAACCTGTAACGAAATCATGACACTATGTGTGTGCCAAATTTAGAATCCTCCACTTCCCCTTCCAAATTCCCAACAAAACCATGGAATAAGAGCAGTTCACTCATTGCTAATTTCAACTCCCCCTCTTCCTCTCCCAAATTTCCACCAAACTCGAATGGAAGAACGGCATTTTGTGTGTGCGAAATTTAGAATCCTCCACTTCCCCTTCCAAATTCCCATAGAATAGCTGCATTCCGGGTATGGGGATTTTCAAAACATCCATATGCCCACTTAAATTCCCACGACAACCTCGGAAAAACAGCATTCATGGTGTTGGGAATATGGTATCCGCCATTTGCACTATCCAATTCCCAGCAAAACCATGCAATTACAGCACTCTGGGCATTGGGAATTTGGAATCCTCCGGTTCCACTCCCAAATTCCAATAGAATAACAGCTTTGCAGGCATGGGGATATTGGAATCCTCGAGTTCCCTTCCAAAAAGCCCATGGAATAACGACATTCTGGGTATTGAGAATTGACAATTTGCCCATTTCCCTCCCAGATCCCTAGGGAATAAGACAACACCGGGTGTCAGGCATTTGGAATCCTTCAGCTCCGCACCATAACAACCATGGAATAACAGAATTCCAGGTTTCAGGAATTGAGCATCCTCCACTTCCCCTTCGAATTTCCCATGGAATCATGGCATTCTGGCTGTTGGCACTTTAGAATCTCCCATACACCCTCCCAAATAACCACGAAATTCACAAGGAATAACAGAATTCCAGATATCAGGAATCTATTATCTGCCAGCTCTCCACGCAATTTCCCATGGAAAAATGGCATTCCTGGTGCAGGGAATCTTGATTCCTCCAGTTATCCTCCCAAATCCCCATAGAAATATGGCATTCTGCGTGTTGGGAATTAACAATCCCCCAGAAACCCACCCCAAATCCCAGCACATTCCCAAAGAAAAGCAACTTTCCAGATGTCCGCAATTTGAAATATTTCCGTTCCCCACTCAAATTCCGATGGAACAACAGCATCCCAAGTGTCAGGAATTGGGAATGCTCCAGCTCTCTGAAAAAAATTCCCATGGAATCATGGGATTCCAGGTGTGAGCAATTGAGAATGCCCCATACAGCCTCCCAGATTCCCACCACATTCCCATGGAATAACAACATTCCAGATTTCAGGAACTGAGAATCATCCTCTTCCCCTCCCAAATTCCCATGGAAACATTGCATTCGGTTTTTCCGCAATTTGCAACCCCCCAGAAGCTGTCCCAAAATCCCACCAAATTCCCATGCAATAGCGGCATTCCAAGTATCAGGAATTTAGGATACCCCATTTCCGCATCCAAATTCCCATAGAATAACGGCCTTCCAGCTATCAGGAATTTCAAATCGTCCATACGGTCTCCCATATTCCCATGGAATAACGCATACCCAAGCATGGGGAATTGAGTTTCATCTAGTTCCATACCCCAATTCCCATGGAATAACAGCATTCTGGGAGCTGAGTATTTGGAATCTGCCTGTTTCCCTCCCAAATGCTTAGGGAATAACGGCATTCTGGGCATTGGGAACGTTGAATCCTCATGTTCCCCTTGCAAATTCCCATGAAATAACCAATTTAATGTCTTGGGAATTTCGAATGCTCCAGTTCCTCGCCCAAATTCCAATCAACCTGTAACGAAATCATGACACTATGTGTGTGCCAAATTTAGAATCCTCCACTTCCCCTTCCAAATTCCCAACAAAACCATGGAATAAGAGCAGTTCACTCATTGCTAATTTCAACTCCCCCTCTTCCTCTCCCAAATTTCCACCAAACTCGAATGGAAGAACAGCATTTTGTGTGTGCGAAATTTAGAATCCTCCACTTCCCCTTCCAAATTCCCATAGAATAGCTGCATTCCGGGTATGGGGATTTTCAAAACATCCATATGCCCACTTAAATTCCCACGACAACCTCGGAAAAACAGCATTCATGGTGTTGGGAATATGGTATCCGCCATTTGCACTATCCAATTCCCAGCAAAACCATGCAATTACAGCACTCTGGGCATTGGGAATTTGGAATCCTCCGGTTCCACTCCCAAATTCCAATAGAATAATAGCTTTGCAGGCATGGGGATATTGGAATCCTCGAGTTCCCTTCCAAAAAGCCCATGGAATAACGACATTCTGGGTATTGAGAATTGACAATTTGCCCATTTCCCTCCCAGATCCCTAGGGAATAAGACAACACCGGGTGTCAGGCATTTGGAATCCTTCAGCTCCGCACCATAACAACCATGGAATAACAGAATTCCAGGTTTCAGGAATTGAGCATCCTCCACTTCCCCTTCGAATTTCCCATGGAATCATGGCATTCTGGCTGTTGGCACTTTAGAATCTCCCATACACCCTCCCAAATAACCACGAAATTCACAAGGAATAACAGAATTCCAGATATCAGGAATGTATTATCTGCCAGCTCTCCACGCAATTTCCCATGGAAAAATGGCATTCCTGGTGCAGGGAATCTTGATTCCTCCAGTTATCCTCCCAAATCGCCATAGAAATATGGCATTCTGCGTGTTGGGAATTAACAATCCCCCAGAAACCCACCCCAAATCCCAGCACATTCCCAAAGAAAAGCAACTTTCCAGATGTCCGCAATTTGAAATATTTCCGTTCCCCACTCAAATTCCGATGGAACAACAGCATCCCAAGTGTCAGGAATTGGGAATGCTCCAGCTCTCTGAAAAAAATTCCCATGGAATCATGGGATTCCAGGTGTGAGCAATTGAGAATGCCCCATACAGCCTCCCAGATTCCCACCACATTCCCATGGAATAACAACATTCCAGATTTCAGGAACTGAGAATCATCCTCTTCCCCTCCCAAATTCCCATGGAAACATTGCATTCGGTTTTTCCGCAATTTGCAACCCCCCAGAAGCTGTCCCAAAATCCCACCAAATTCCCATGCAATAGCGGCATTCCAAGTATCAGGAATTTAGGATACCCCATTTCCGCATCCAAATTCCCATAGAATAACGGCCTTCCAGCTATCAGGAATTTCAAATCGTCCATACGGTCTCCCATATTCCCATGGAATAACGCATACCCAAGCATGGGGAATTGAGTTTCATCTAGTTCCATACCCCAATTCCCATGGAATAACAGCATTCTGGGAGCTGAGTATTTGGAATCTGCCTGTTTCCCTCCCAAATGCTTAGGGAATAACGGCATTCTGGGCATTGGGAACGTTGAATCCTCATGTTCCCCTTGCAAATTCCCATGAAATAACCAATTTAATGTCTTGGGAATTTCGAATGCTCCAGTTCCTCGCCCAAATTCCAATCAACCTGTAACGAAATCATGACACTATGTGTGTGCCAAATTTAGAATCCTCCACTTCCCCTTCCAAATTCCCAACAAAACCATGGAATAAGAGCAGTTCACTCATTGCTAATTTCAACTCCTCCTCTTCCTCTCCCAAATTTCCACCAAACTCGAATGGAAGAACGGCATTTTGTGTGTGCCAAATTTAGAATCCTCCACTTCCCCTTCCAAATTCCCATAGAATAGCTGCATTCCGGGTATGGGGATTTTCAAAACATCCATATGCCCACTTAAATTCCCACGACAACCTCGGAAAAACAGCATTCATGGTGTTGGGAATATGGTATCCGCCAATTTGCACTATCCAATTCCCAGCAAAACCATGCAATTACAGCACTCTGGGCATTGGGAATTTGGAATCCTCCAGTTCCACTCCCAAATTCCAATAGAATAACAGCCTTGCAGGCATGGGGATATTGGAATCCTCGAGTTCCCTTCCAAAAAGCCCATGGAATAACGACATTCTGGGTATTGAGAATTGAGAATTTGCCCACTTCCCTCCCAGATCCCTAGGGAATAAGACAACACCGGGTGTCAGGCATTTGGAATCCTTCAGCTCCGCACCATAACTGCCATGGAATAACAGAATTCCAGGTGTCAGGAATTGAGCATCCTCCACTTCCCCTTCGAATTTCCCATGGAATCATGGCATTCTGGCTGTTGGCACTTTAGAATCTCCCATACACCCTCCCAAATACCCAAGAAATTCACAAGGAATAACAGAATTCCAGATATCAGGAATGTATTATCCGCCAGCTCTCCACGCAATTTCCCATGGAAAAATGGCATTCCTGGTGCAGGGAATCTTGACTCCTCCAGTTATCCTCCCAAATCGCCATAGAAATATGGCATTCTGCGTGTTGGGAATTAACAATCCCCCAGAAACCCACCCCAAATCCCAGCACATTCCCAAAGAAAAGCAACTTTCCAGATGTCTGCAATTTGAAATATTCCAGTTCCCCACTCAAATTCCGATGGAACAACAGCATCCCAAGTGTCAGGAATTGGGAATCCTCCAGCTCCCTGAAAAAAATTCCCATGGAATCATGGGATTCCAGGTGTGAGCAATTGAGAATGCCCCATACAGCCTCCCAGATTCCCACCACATTCCCATGGAATAACAACATTCCAGATTTCACGAACTGAGAATCATCCTCTTCCCCTCCCAAATTCCCATGGAAACATTGCATTCGGTTTTTCTGAAATTTGGAACCCCCCAGAAGCTGTCCCAAAATCCCACCAAATTCCCATGCAATAGCGGCATTCCAAGTGTCAGGAATTTAGGATACCCCACTTCCGCATCCAAATTCCCATAGAATAACGGCCTTCCAGCTATCAGGAATTTCAAATCGTCCATACGGTCTCCCATATTCCCATGGAATAACGCATACCCAAGCATGGGGAATTGAGTTTCATCTAGTTCCATACCCCAATTCCCATGGAATAACAGCATTCTGGGAGCTGAGTATTTGGAATCTGCCTGTTTCCCTCCCAAATGCTTAGGGAATAACGGCATTCTGGGCATTGGGAACGTTGAATCCTCATGTTCCCCTTGCAAATTCCCATGAAATAACCAATTTAATGTCTTGGGAATTTCGAATGCTCCAGTTCCTCGCCCAAATTCCAATCAACCTGTAACGAAATCATGACACTATGTGTGTGCCAAATTTAGAATCCTCCACTTCCCCTTCCAAATTCCCAACAAAACCATGGAATAAGAGCAGTTCACTCATTGCTAATTTCAACTCCTCCTCTTCCTCTCCCAAATTTCCACCAAACTCGAATGGAAGAACGGCATTTTGTGTGTGCGAAATTTAGAATCCTCCACTTCCCCTTCCAAATTCCCATAGAATAGCTGCATTCCGGGTATGGGGATTTTCAAAACATCCATATGCCCACTTAAATTCCCACGACAACCTCGGAAAAACAGCATTCATGGTGTTGGGAATATGGTATCCGCCAATTTGCACTATCCAATTCCCAGCAAAACCATGCAATTACAGCACTCTGGGCATTGGGAATTTGGAATCCTCCGGTTCCACTCCCAAATTCCAATAGAATAACAGCCTTGCAGGCATGGGGATATTGGAATCCTCGAGTTCCCTTCCAAAAAGCCCATGGAATAACGACATTCTGGGTATTGAGAATTGAGAATTTGCCCACTTCCCTCCCAGATCCCTAGGGAATAAGACAACACCGGGTGTCAGGCATTTGGAATCCTTCAGCTCCGCACCATAACTGCCATGGAATAACAGAATTCCAGGTGTCAGGAATTGAGCATCCTCCACTTCCCCTTCGAATTTCCCATGGATTCATGTCATTCTGGCTGTTGGCACTTTAGAATCTCCCATACACCCTCCCAAATACCCAAGAAATTCACAAGGAATAACAGAATTCCAGATATCAGGAATGTATTATCTGCCAGCTCTCCACGCAATTTCCCATGGAAAAATGGCATTCCTGGTGCAGGGAATCTTGATTCCTCCAGTTATCCTCCCAAATCCCCATAGAAATATGGCATTCTGCGTGTTGGGAATTAACAATCCCCCAGAAACCCACCCCAAATCCCAGCACATTCCCAAAGAAAAGCAACTTTCCAGATGTCTGCAATTTGAAATATTCCAGTTCCCCACTCAAATTCCGATGGAACAACAGCATCCCAAGTGTCAGGAATTGGGAATCCTCCAGCTCCCTGAAAAAAATTCCCATGGAATCATGGGATTCCAGGTGTGAGGAATTGAGAATGCCCCGTACAGCCTCCCAGATTCCCACCATATTCCCATGGAATAACAACATTCCAGATTTCAGGAACTGAGAATCATCCTCTTCCCCTCCCAAATTCCCATGGAAACATTGCATTCGGTTTTTCTGCAATTTGGAACCCCCCAGAAGCTGTCCCAAAATCCCACCAAATTCCCATGCAATAGCGGCATTCCAAGTGTCAGGAATTTAGGATACCCCATTTCCGCATCCAAATTCCCATAGAATAACGGCCTTCCGGCTATCAGGAATTTCGAATCATCCATACGGTCTCCCATATTCCCATGGAATAACGCATTCCCAAGCATGGGGAATTGAGTTTCATCTAGTTCCATACCCCAATTCCCATGGAATAACAGCATTCTGGGAGCTGAGTATTTGGAATCTGCCTGTTTCCCTCCCAAATGCTTAGGGAATAACGGCATTCTGGGCATTGGGAACGTTGAATCCTCATGTTCCCCTTGCAAATTCCCATGAAATAACCAATTTAACGTCTTGGGAATTTCGAATGCTCCAGTTCCTCGCCCAAATTCCAATCAACCTGTAATGAAATCATGACACTATGTGTGTTGAGAATTTCGAATCCTATACTTCCCCTTCCAAATTCCCAACAAAACCATGGAATAAGAGCAGTTCACTCATTGCTAATTTCAACTCCCCCTCTTCCTCTCCCAAATTTCCACCAAACTCGAATGGAAGAACGGCATTTTGTGTGTGCGAAATTTAGAATCCTCCACTTCCCCTTCCAAATTCCCATAGAATAGCTGCATTCCGGGTATGGGGATTTTCAAAACATCCATATGCCCACTTAAATTCCCACGACAACCTCGGAAAAACAGCATTCATGGTGTTGGGAATATGGTATCCGCCATTTGCACTATCCAATTCCCAGCAAAACCATGCAATTACAGCACTCTGGGCATTGGGAATTTGGAATCCTCCGGTTCCACTCCCAAATTCCAATAGAATAACAGCTTTGCAGGCATGGGGATATTGGAATCCTCGAGTTCCCTTCCAAAAAGCCCATGAAATAACAACATTCTGGGTATTGAGAATTGAGAATTTGCCCATTTCCCTCCCAGATCCCTAGGGAATAAGACAATTCCGGGTGTCAGGCATTTGGAATCCTTCAGCTCCGCACCATAACAACCATGGAATAACAGAATTCCAGGTGTCAGGAATTGAGCATCCTCCACTTCCCCTTCGAATTTCCCATGGAATCATGGCATTCTGGCTGTTGGCACTTTAGAATCTCCCATACACCCTCCCAAATACCCAAGAAATTCACAAGGAATAACAGAATTCCAGATATCAGGAATCTATTATCTGCCAGCTCTCCACGCAATTTCCCATGGAAAAATGGCATTCCTGGTGCAGGGAATCTTGATTCCTCCAGTTATCCTCCCAAATCCCCATAGAAATATGGCATTCTGCGTGTTGGGAATTAACAATCCCCCAGAAACCCACCCCAAATCCCAGCACATTCCCAAAGAAAAGCAACTTTCCAGATGTCTGCAATTTGAAATATTCCAGTTCCCCACTCAAATTCCGATGGAACAACAGCATCCCAAGTGTCAGGAATTGGGAATCCTCCAGCTCCCTGAAAAAAATTCCCATGGAATCATGGGATTCCAGGTGTGAGCAATTGAGAATGCCCCGTACAGCCTCCCAGATTCCCACCATATTCCCATGGAATAACAACATTCCAGATTTCACGAACTGAGAATCATCCTCTTCCCCTCCCAAATTCCCATGGAAACATTGCATTCGGTTTTTCTGCAATTTGCAACCCCCCAGAAGCTGTCCCAAAATCCCACCAAATTCCCATGCAATAGCGGCATTCCAAGTGTCAGGAATTTAGGATACCCCATTTCCGCATCCAAATTCCCATAGAATAACGGCCTTCCGGCTATCAGGAATTTCGAATCATCCATACGGTCTCCCATATTCCCATGGAATAACGCATTCCCAAGCATGGGGAATTGAGTTTCATCTAGTTCCATACCCCAATTCCCATGGAATAACAGCATTCTGGGAGCTGAGTATTTGGAATCTGCCTGTTTCCCTCCCAAATGCTTAGGGAATAACGGCATTCTGGGCATTGGGAACGTTGAATCCTCATGTTCCCCTTGCAAATTCCCATGAAATAACCAATTTAATGTCTTGGGAATTTCGAATGCTCCAGTTCCTCGCCCAAATTCCAATCAACCTGTAACGAAATCATGACACTATGTGTGTGCCAAATTTAGAATCCTCCACTTCCCCTTCCAAATTCCCAACAAAACCATGGAATAAGAGCAGTTCACTCATTGCTAATTTCAACTCCCCCTCTTCCTCTCCCAAATTTCCACCAAACTCGAATGGAAGAACGGCATTTTGTGTGTGCGAAATTTAGAATCCTCCACTTCCCCTTCCAAATTCCCATAGAATAGCTGCATTCCGGGTATGGGGATTTTCAAAACATCCATATGCCCACTTAAATTCCCACGACAACCTCGGAAAAACAGCATTCATGGTGTTGGGAATATGGTATCCGCCATTTGCACTATCCAATTCCCAGCAAAACCATGCAATTACAGCACTCTGGGCATTGGGAATTTGGAATCCTCCGGTTCCACTCCCAAATTCCAATAGAATAACAGCTTTGCAGGCATGGGGATATTGGAATCCTCGAGTTCCCTTCCAAAAAGCCCATGGAATAACGACATTCTGGGTATTGAGAATTGACAATTTGCCCATTTCCCTCCCAGATCCCTAGGGAATAAGACAATTCCGGGTGTCAGGCATTTGGAATCCTTCAGCTCCGCACCATAACAACCATGGAATAACAGAATTCCAGGTTTCAGGAATTGAGCATCCTCCACTTCCCCTTCGAATTTCCCATGGAATCATGGCATTCTGGCTGTTGGCACTTTAGAATCTCCCATACACCCTCCCAAATAACCACGAAATTCACAAGGAATAACAGAATTCCAGATATCAGGAATCTATTATCTGCCAGCTCTCCACGCAATTTCCCATGGAAAAATGGCATTCCTGGTGCAGGGAATCTTGATTCCTCCAGTTATCCTCCCAAATCCCCATAGAAATATGGCATTCTGCGTGTTGGGAATTAACAATCCCCCAGAAACCCACCCCAAATCCCACCACATTCCCAAAGAAAGCAACTTTCCAGATGTCCGCAATTTGAAATATTTCCGTTCCCCACTCAAATTCCGATGGAACAACAGCATCCCAAGTGTCAGGAATTGGGAATGCTCCAGCTCTCTGAAAAAAATTCCCATGGAATCATGGGATTCCAGGTTTGAGCAATTGAGAATGCCCCATACAGCCTCCCAGATTCCCACCACATTCCCATGGAATAACAACATTCCAGATTTCAGGAACTGAGAATCATCCTCTTCCCCTCCCAAATTCCCATGGAAACATTGCATTCGGTTTTTCCGCAATTTGCAACCCCCCAGAAGCTGTCCCAAAATCCCACCAAATTCCCATGCAGTAGCGGCATTCCAAGTATCAGGAATTTAGGATACCCCATTTCCGCATCCAAATTCCCATAGAATAACGGCCTTCCAGCTATCAGGAATTTCAAATCGTCCATACGGTCTCCCATATTCCCATGGAATAACGCATACCCAAGCATGGGGAATTGAGTTTCATCTAGTTCCATACCCCAATTCCCATGGAATAACAGCATTCTGGGAGCTGAGTATTTGGAATCTGCCTGTTTCCCTCCCAAATGCTTAGGGAATAACGGCATTCTGGGCATTGGGAACGTTGAATCCTCATGTTCCCCTTGCAAATTCCCATGAAATAACCAATTTAATGTCTTGGGAATTTCGAATGCTCCAGTTCCTCGCCCAAATTCCAATCAACCTGTAACGAAATCATGACACTATGTGTGTGCCAAATTTAGAATCCTCCACTTCCCCTTCCAAATTCCCAACAAAACCATGGAATAAGAGCAGTTCACTCATTGCTAATTTCAACTCCCCCTCTTCCTCTCCCAAATTTCCACCAAACTCGAATGGAAGAACGGCATTTTGTGTGTGCGAAATTTAGAATCCTCCACTTCCCCTTCCAAATTCCCATAGAATAGCTGCATTCCGGGTATGGGGATTTTCAAAACATCCATATGCCCACTTAAATTCCCACGACAACCTCGGAAAAACAGCATTCATGGTGTTGGGAATATGGTATCCGCCATTTGCACTATCCAATTCCCAGCAAAACCATGCAATTACAGCACTCTGGGCATTGGGAATTTGGAATCCTCCGGTTCCACTCCCAAATTCCAATAGAATAACAGCCTTGCAGGCATGGGGATATTGGAATCCTCGAGTTCCCTTCCAAAAAGCCCATGGAATAACGACATTCTGGGTATTGAGAATTGAGAATTTGCCCACTTCCCTCCCAGATCCCTAGGGAATAAGACAACACCGGGTGTCAGGCATTTGGAATCCTTCAGCTCCGCACCATAACTGCCATGGAATAACAGAATTCCAGGTGTCAGGAATTGAGCATCCTCCACTTCCCCTTCGAATTTCCCATGGAATCATGGCATTCTGGCTGTTGGCACTTTAGAATCTCCCATACACCCTCCCAAATACCCAAGAAATTCACAAGGAATAACAGAATTCCAGATATCAGGAATGTATTATCTGCCAGCTCTCCACGCAATTTCCCATGGAAAAATGGCATTCCTGGTGCAGGGAATCTTGATTCCTCCAGTTATCCTCCCAAATCCCCATAGAAATATGGCATTCTGCGTGTTGGGAATTAACAATCCCCCAGAAACCCACCCCAAATCCCAGCACATTCCCAAAGAAAAGCAACTTTCCAGATGTCTGCAATTTGAAATATTCCAGTTCCCCACTCAAATTCCGATGGAACAACAGCATCCCAAGTGTCAGGAATTGGGAATCCTCCAGCTCCCTGAAAAAAATTCCCATGGAATCATGGGATTCCAGGTGTGAGGAATTGAGAATGCCCCGTACAGCCTCCCAGATTCCCACCATATTCCCATGGAATAACAACATTCCAGATTTCAGGAACTGAGAATCATCCTCTTCCCCTCCCAAATTCCCATGGAAACATTGCATTCGGTTTTTCTGCAATTTGGAACCCCCCAGAAGCTGTCCCAAAATCCCACCAAATTCCCATGCAATAGCGGCATTCCAAGTGTCAGGAATTTAGGATACCCCATTTCCGCATCCAAATTCCCATAGAATAACGGCCTTCCGGCTATCAGGAATTTCGAATCATCCATACGGTCTCCCATATTCCCATGGAATAACGCATTCCCAAGCATGGGGAATTGAGTTTCATCTAGTTCCATACCCTAATTCCCATGGAATAACAGCATTCTGGGAGCTGAGTATTTGGAATCTGCCTGTTTCCCTCCCAAATGCTTAGGGAATAACGGCATTCTGGGCATTGGGAACGTTGAATCCTCATGTTCCCCTTGCAAATTCCCATGAAATAACCAATTTAATGTCTTGGGAATTTCGAATGCTCCAGTTCCTCGCCCAAATTCCAATCAACCTGTAACGAAATCATGACACTATGTGTGTGCCAAATTTAGAATCCTCCACTTCCCCTTCCAAATTCCCAACAAAACCATGGAATAAGAGCAGTTCACTCATTGCTAATTTCAACTCCCCCTCTTCCTCTCCCAAATTTCCACCAAACTCGAATGGAAGAACGGCATTTTGTGTGTGCGAAATTTAGAATCCTCCACTTCCCCTTCCAAATTCCCATAGAATAGCTGCATTCCGGGTATGGGGATTTTCAAAACATCCATATGCCCACTTAAATTCCCACGACAACCTCGGAAAAACAGCATTCATGGTGTTGGGAATATGGTATCCGCCATTTGCACTATCCAATTCCCAGCAAAACCATGCAATTACAGCACTCTGGGCATTGGGAATTTGGAATCCTCCGGTTCCACTCCCAAATTCCAATAGAATAACAGCTTTGCAGGCATGGGGATATTGGAATCCTCGAGTTCCCTTCCAAAAAGCCCATGGAATAACGACATTCTGGGTATTGAGAATTGACAATTTGCCCATTTCCCTCCCAGATCCCTAGGGAATAAGACAATTCCGGGTGTCAGGCATTTGGAATCCTTCAGCTCCGCACCATAACAACCATGGAATAACAGAATTCCAGGTTTCAGGAATTGAGCATCCTCCACTTCCCCTTCGAATTTCCCATGGAATCATGGCATTCTGGCTGTTGGCACTTTAGAATCTCCCATACACCCTCCCAAATAACCACGAAATTCACAAGGAATAACAGAATTCCAGATATCAGGAATCTATTATCTGCCAGCTCTCCACGCAATTTCCCATGGAAAAATGGCATTCCTGGTGCAGGGAATCTTGATTCCTCCAGTTATCCTCCCAAATCCCCATAGAAATATGGCATTCTGCGTGTTGGGAATTAACAATCCCCCAGAAACCCACCCCAAATCCCACCACATTCCCAAAGAAAGCAACTTTCCAGATGTCCGCAATTTGAAATATTTCCGTTCCCCACTCAAATTCCGATGGAACAACAGCATCCCAAGTGTCAGGAATTGGGAATGCTCCAGCTCTCTGAAAAAAATTCCCATGGAATCATGGGATTCCAGGTTTGAGCAATTGAGAATGCCCCATACAGCCTCCCAGATTCCCACCACATTCCCATGGAATAACAACATTCCAGATTTCAGGAACTGAGAATCATCCTCTTCCCCTCCCAAATTCCCATGGAAACATTGCATTCGGTTTTTCCGCAATTTGCAACCCCCCAGAAGCTGTCCCAAAATCCCACCAAATTCCCATGCAGTAGCGGCATTCCAAGTATCAGGAATTTAGGATACCCCATTTCCGCATCCAAATTCCCATAGAATAACGGCCTTCCAGCTATCAGGAATTTCAAATCGTCCATACGGTCTCCCATATTCCCATGGAATAACGCATACCCAAGCATGGGGAATTGAGTTTCATCTAGTTCCATACCCCAATTCCCATGGAATAACAGCATTCTGGGAGCTGAGTATTTGGAATCTGCCTGTTTCCCTCCCAAATGCTTAGGGAATAACGGCATTCTGGGCATTGGGAACGTTGAATCCTCATGTTCCCCTTGCAAATTCCCATGAAATAACCAATTTAATGTCTTGGGAATTTCGAATGCTCCAGTTCCTCGCCCAAATTCCAATCAACCTGTAACGAAATCATGACACTATGTGTGTGCCAAATTTAGAATCCTCCACTTCCCCTTCCAAATTCCCAACAAAACCATGGAATAAGAGCAGTTCACTCATTGCTAATTTCAACTCCCCCTCTTCCTCTCCCAAATTTCCACCAAACTCGAATGGAAGAACGGCATTTTGTGTGTGCGAAATTTAGAATCCTCCACTTCCCCTTCCAAATTCCCATAGAATAGCTGCATTCCGGGTATGGGGATTTTCAAAACATCCATATGCCCACTTAAATTCCCACGACAACCTCGGAAAAACAGCATTCATGGTGTTGGGAATATGGTATCCGCCATTTGCACTATCCAATTCCCAGCAAAACCATGCAATTACAGCACTCTGGGCATTGGGAATTTGGAATCCTCCGGTTCCACTCCCAAATTCCAATAGAATAACAGCCTTGCAGGCATGGGGATATTGGAATCCTCGAGTTCCCTTCCAAAAAGCCCATGGAATAACGACATTCTGGGTATTGAGAATTGAGAATTTGCCCACTTCCCTCCCAGATCCCTAGGGAATAAGACAACACCGGGTGTCAGGCATTTGGAATCCTTCAGCTCCGCACCATAACTGCCATGGAATAACAGAATTCCAGGTGTCAGGAATTGAGCATCCTCCACTTCCCCTTCGAATTTCCCATGGAATCATGGCATTCTGGCTGTTGGCACTTTAGAATCTCCCATACACCCTCCCAAATACCCAAGAAATTCACAAGGAATAACAGAATTCCAGATATCAGGAATGTATTATCTGCCAGCTCTCCACGCAATTTCCCATGGAAAAATGGCATTCCTGGTGCAGGGAATCTTGATTCCTCCAGTTATCCTCCCAAATCCCCATAGAAATATGGCATTCTGCGTGTTGGGAATTAACAATCCCCCAGAAACCCACCCCAAATCCCAGCACATTCCCAAAGAAAAGCAACTTTCCAGATGTCTGCAATTTGAAATATTCCAGTTCCCCACTCAAATTCCGATGGAACAACAGCATCCCAAGTGTCAGGAATTGGGAATCCTCCAGCTCCCTGAAAAAAATTCCCATGGAATCATGGGATTCCAGGTGTGAGGAATTGAGAATGCCCCGTACAGCCTCCCAGATTCCCACCATATTCCCATGGAATAACAACATTCCAGATTTCAGGAACTGAGAATCATCCTCTTCCCCTCCCAAATTCCCATGGAAACATTGCATTCGGTTTTTCTGCAATTTGGAACCCCCCAGAAGCTGTCCCAAAATCCCACCAAATTCCCATGCAATAGCGGCATTCCAAGTGTCAGGAATTTAGGATACCCCATTTCCGCATCCAAATTCCCATAGAATAACGGCCTTCCGGCTATCAGGAATTTCGAATCATCCATACGGTCTCCCATATTCCCATGGAATAACGCATTCCCAAGCATGGGGAATTGAGTTTCATCTAGTTCCATACCCTAATTCCCATGGAATAACAGCATTCTGGGAGCTGAGTATTTGGAATCTGCCTGTTTCCCTCCCAAATGCTTAGGGAATAACGGCATTCTGGGCATTGGGAACGTTGAATCCTCATGTTCCCCTTGCAAATTCCCATGAAATAACCAATTTAATGTCTTGGGAATTTCGAATGCTCCAGTTCCTCGCCCAAATTCCAATCAACCTGTAATGAAATCATGACACTATGTGTGTTGAGAATTTAGAATCCTATACTTCCCCTTCCAAATTCCCAACAAAACCATGGAATAAGAGCAGTTCACTCATTGCTAATTTCAACTCCCCCTCTTCCTCTCCCAAATTTCCACCAAACTCGAATGGAAGAACGGCATTTTGTGTGTGCGAAATTTAGAATCCTCCACTTCCCCTTCCAAATTCCCATAGAATAGCTGCATTCCGGGTATGGGGATTTTCAAAACATCCATATGCCCACTTAAATTCCCACGACAACCTCGGAAAAACAGCATTCATGGTGTTGGGAATATGGTATCCGCCATTTGCACTATCCAATTCCCAGCAAAACCATGCAATTACAGCACTCTGGGCATTGGGAATTTGGAATCCTCCGGTTCCACTCCCAAATTCCAATAGAATAACAGCTTTGCAGGCATGGGGATATTGGAATCCTCGAGTTCCCTTCCAAAAAGCCCATGGAATAACGACATTCTGGGTATTGAGAATTGACAATTTGCCCATTTCCCTCCCAGATCCCTAGGGAATAAGACAATTCCGGGTGTCAGGCATTTGGAATCCTTCAGCTCCGCACCATAACAACCATGGAATAACAGAATTCCAGGTTTCAGGAATTGAGCATCCTCCACTTCCCCTTCGAATTTCCCATGGAATCATGGCATTCTGGCTGTTGGCACTTTAGAATCTCCCATACACCCTCCCAAATAACCACGAAATTCACAAGGAATAACAGAATTCCAGATATCAGGAATGTATTATCTGCCAGCTCTCCACGCAATTTCCCATGGAAAAATGGCATTCCTGGTGCAGGGAATCTTGATTCCTCCAGTTATCCTCCCAAATCCCCATAGAAATATGGCATTCTGCGTGTTGGGAATTAACAATCCCCCAGAAACCCACCCCAAATCCCAGCACATTCCCAAAGAAAGCAACTTTCCAGATGTCCGCAATTTGAAATATTTCCGTTCCCCACTCAAATTCCGATGGAACAACAGCATCCCAAGTGTCAGGAATTGGGAATGCTCCAGCTCTCTGAAAAAAATTCCCATGGAATCATGGGATTCCAGGTGTGAGCAATTGAGAATGCCCCATACAGCCTCCCAGATTCCCACCACATTCCCATGGAATAACAACATTCCAGATTTCAGGAACTGAGAATCATCCTCTTCCCCTCCCAAATTCCCATGGAAACATTGCATTCGGTTTTTCCGCAATTTGCAACCCCCCAGAAGCTGTCCCAAAATCCCACCAAATTCCCATGCAATAGCGGCATTCCAAGTATCAGGAATTTAGGATACCCCATTTCCGCATCCAAATTCCCATAGAATAACGGCCTTCCAGCTATCAGGAATTTCAAATCGTCCATACGGTCTCCCATATTCCCATGGAATAACGCATACCCAAGCATGGGGAATTGAGTTTCATCTAGTTCCATACCCCAATTCCCATGGAATAACAGCATTCTGGGAGCTGAGTATTTGGAATCTGCCTGTTTCCCTCCCAAATGCTTAGGGAATAACGGCATTCTGGGCATTGGGAACGTTGAATCCTCATGTTCCCCTTGCAAATTCCCATGAAATAACCAATTTAATGTCTTGGGAATTTCGAATGCTCCAGTTCCTCGCCCAAATTCCAATCAACCTGTAACGAAATCATGACACTATGTGTGTGCCAAATTTAGAATCCTCCACTTCCCCTTCCAAATTCCCAACAAAACCATGGAATAAGAGCAGTTCACTCATTGCTAATTTCAACTCCTCCTCTTCCTCTCCCAAATTTCCACCAAACTCGAATGGAAGAACGGCATTTTGTGTGTGCGAAATTTAGAATCCTCCACTTCCCCTTCCAAATTCCCATAGAATAGCTGCATTCCGGGTATGGGGATTTTCAAAACATCCATATGCCCACTTAAATTCCCACGACAACCTCGGAAAAACAGCATTCATGGTGTTGGGAATATGGTATCCGCCAATTTGCACTATCCAATTCCCAGCAAAACCATGCAATTACAGCACTCTGGGCATTGGGAATTTGGAATCCTCCGGTTCCACTCCCAAATTCCAATAGAATAACAGCCTTGCAGGCATGGGGATATTGGAATCCTCGAGTTCCCTTCCAAAAAGCCCATGGAATAACGACATTCTGGGTATTGAGAATTGAGAATTTGCCCACTTCCCTCCCAGATCCCTAGGGAATAAGACAACACCGGGTGTCAGGCATTTGGAATCCTTCAGCTCCGCACCATAACTGCCATGGAATAACAGAATTCCAGGTGTCAGGAATTGAGCATCCTCCACTTCCCCTTCGAATTTCCCATGGAATCATGGCATTCTGGCTGTTGGCACTTTAGAATCTCCCATACACCCTCCCAAATACCCAAGAAATTCACAAGGAATAACAGAATTCCAGATATCAGGAATGTATTATCTGCCAGCTCTCCACGCAATTTCCCATGGAAAAATGGCATTCCTGGTGCAGGGAATCTTGATTCCTCCAGTTATCCTCCCAAATCGCCATAGAAATATGGCATTCTGCGTGTTGGGAATTAACAATCCCCCAGAAACCCACCCCAAATCCCAGCACATTCCCAAAGAAAAGCAACTTTCCAGATGTCTGCAATTTGAAATATTCCAGTTCCCCACTCAAATTCCGATGGAACAACAGCATCCCAAGTGTCAGGAATTGGGAATCCTCCAGCTCCCTGAAAAAAATTCCCATGGAATCATGGGATTCCAGGTGTGAGGAATTGAGAATGCCCCGTACAGCCTCCCAGATTCCCACCATATTCCCATGGAATAACAACATTCCAGATTTCAGGAACTGAGAATCATCCTCTTCCCCTCCCAAATTCCCATGGAAACATTGCATTCGGTTTTTCTGCAATTTGGAACCCCCCAGAAGCTGTCCCAAAATCCCACCAAATTCCCATGCAATAGCGGCATTCCAAGTGTCAGGAATTTAGGATACCCCATTTCCGCATCCAAATTCCCATAGAATAACGGCCTTCCGGCTATCAGGAATTTCGAATCATCCATACGGTCTCCCATATTCCCATGGAATAACGCATTCCCAAGCATGGGGAATTGAGTTTCATCTAGTTCCATACCCCAATTCCCATGGAATAACAGCATTCTGGGAGCTGAGTATTTGGAATCTGCCTGTTTCCCTCCCAAATGCTTAGGGAATAACGGCATTCTGGGCATTGGGAACGTTGAATCCTCATGTTCCCCTTGCAAATTCCCATGAAATAACCAATTTAATGTCTTGGGAATTTCGAATGCTCCAGTTCCTCGCCCAAATTCCAATCAACCTGTAATGAAATCATGACACTATGTGTGTTGAGAATTTAGAATCCTATACTTCCCCTTCCAAATTCCCAACAAAACCATGGAATAAGAGCAGTTCACTCATTGCTAATTTCAACTCCCCCTCTTCCTCTCCCAAATTTCCACCAAACTCGAATGGAAGAACGGCATTTTGTGTGTGCGAAATTTAGAATCCTCCACTTCCCCTTCCAAATTCCCATAGAATAGCTGCATTCCGGGTATGGGGATTTTCAAAACATCCATATGCCCACTTAAATTCCCACGACAACCTCGGAAAAACAGCATTCATGGTGTTGGGAATATGGTATCTGCCATTTGCACTATCCAATTCCCAGCAAAACCATGCAATTACAGCACTCTGGGCATTGGGAATTTGGAATCCTCCGGTTCCACTCCCAAATTCCAATAGAATAACAGCTTTGCAGGCATGGGGATATTGGAATCCTCGAGTTCCCTTCCAAAAAGCCCATGGAATAACGACATTCTGGGTATTGAGAATTGACAATTTGCCCATTTCCCTCCCAGATCCCTAGGGAATAAGACAATTCCGGGTGTCAGGCATTTGGAATCCTTCAGCTCCGCACCATAACAACCATGGAATAACAGAATTCCAGGTTTCAGGAATTGAGCATCCTCCACTTCCCCTTCGAATTTCCCATGGAATCATGGCATTCTGGCTGTTGGCACTTTAGAATCTCCCATACACCCTCCCAAATAACCACGAAATTCACAAGGAATAACAGAATTCCAGATATCAGGAATGTATTATCTGCCAGCTCTCCACGCAATTTCCCATGGAAAAATGGCATTCCTGGTGCAGGGAATCTTGATTCCTCCAGTTATCCTCCCAAATCCCCATAGAAATATGGCATTCTGCGTGTTGGGAATTAACAATCCCCCAGAAACCCACCCCAAATCCCAGCACATTCCCAAAGAAAGCAACTTTCCAGATGTCCGCAATTTGAAATATTTCCGTTCCCCACTCAAATTCCGATGGAACAACAGCATCCCAAGTGTCAGGAATTGGGAATGCTCCAGCTCTCTGAAAAAAATTCCCATGGAATCATGGGATTCCAGGTGTGAGCAATTGAGAATGCCCCATACAGCCTCCCAGATTCCCACCACATTCCCATGGAATAACAACATTCCAGATTTCAGGAACTGAGAATCATCCTCTTCCCCTCCCAAATTCCCATGGAAACATTGCATTCGGTTTTTCCGCAATTTGCAACCCCCCAGAAGCTGTCCCAAAATCCCACCAAATTCCCATGCAATAGCGGCATTCCAAGTATCAGGAATTTAGGATACCCCATTTCCGCATCCAAATTCCCATAGAATAACGGCCTTCCAGCTATCAGGAATTTCAAATCGTCCATACGGTCTCCCATATTCCCATGGAATAACGCATACCCAAGCATGGGGAATTGAGTTTCATCTAGTTCCATACCCCAATTCCCATGGAATAACAGCATTCTGGGAGCTGAGTATTTGGAATCTGCCTGTTTCCCTCCCAAATGCTTAGGGAATAACGGCATTCTGGGCATTGGGAACGTTGAATCCTCATGTTCCCCTTGCAAATTCCCATGAAATAACCAATTTAATGTCTTGGGAATTTCGAATGCTCCAGTTCCTCGCCCAAATTCCAATCAACCTGTAACGAAATCATGACACTATGTGTGTGCCAAATTTAGAATCCTCCACTTCCCCTTCCAAATTCCCAACAAAACCATGGAATAAGAGCAGTTCACTCATTGCTAATTTCAACTCCTCCTCTTCCTCTCCCAAATTTCCACCAAACTCGAATGGAAGAACGGCATTTTGTGTGTGCGAAATTTAGAATCCTCCACTTCCCCTTCCAAATTCCCATAGAATAGCTGCATTCCGGGTATGGGGATTTTCAAAACATCCATATGCCCACTTAAATTCCCACGACAACCTCGGAAAAACAGCATTCATGGTGTTGGGAATATGGTATCCGCCAATTTGCACTATCCAATTCCCAGCAAAACCATGCAATTACAGCACTCTGGGCATTGGGAATTTGGAATCCTCCGGTTCCACTCCCAAATTCCAATAGAATAACAGCCTTGCAGGCATGGGGATATTGGAATCCTCGAGTTCCCTTCCAAAAAGCCCATGGAATAACGACATTCTGGGTATTGAGAATTGAGAATTTGCCCACTTCCCTCCCAGATCCCTAGGGAATAAGACAACACCGGGTGTCAGGCATTTGGAATCCTTCAGCTCCGCACCATAACTGCCATGGAATAACAGAATTCCAGGTGTCAGGAATTGAGCATCCTCCACTTCCCCTTCGAATTTCCCATGGAATCATGGCATTCTGGCTGTTGGCACTTTAGAATCTCCCATACACCCTCCCAAATACCCAAGAAATTCACAAGGAATAACAGAATTCCAGATATCAGGAATGTATTATCTGCCAGCTCTCCACGCAATTTCCCATGGAAAAATGGCATTCCTGGTGCAGGGAATCTTGATTCCTCCAGTTATCCTCCCAAATCGCCATAGAAATATGGCATTCTGCGTGTTGGGAATTAACAATCCCCCAGAAACCCACCCCAAATCCCAGCACATTCCCAAAGAAAAGCAACTTTCCAGATGTCTGCAATTTGAAATATTCCAGTTCCCCACTCAAATTCCGATGGAACAACAGCATCCCAAGTGTCAGGAATTGGGAATCCTCCAGCTCCCTGAAAAAAATTCCCATGGAATCATGGGATTCCAGGTGTGAGGAATTGAGAATGCCCCGTACAGCCTCCCAGATTCCCACCATATTCCCATGGAATAACAACATTCCAGATTTCAGGAACTGAGAATCATCCTCTTCCCCTCCCAAATTCCCATGGAAACATTGCATTCGGTTTTTCTGCAATTTGGAACCCCCCAGAAGCTGTCCCAAAATCCCACCAAATTCCCATGCAATAGCGGCATTCCAAGTGTCAGGAATTTAGGATACCCCATTTCCGCATCCAAATTCCCATAGAATAACGGCCTTCCGGCTATCAGGAATTTCGAATCATCCATACGGTCTCCCATATTCCCATGGAATAACGCATTCCCAAGCATGGGGAATTGAGTTTCATCTAGTTCCATACCCCAATTCCCATGGAATAACAGCATTCTGGGAGCTGAGTATTTGGAATCTGCCTGTTTCCCTCCCAAATGCTTAGGGAATAACGGCATTCTGGGCATTGGGAACGTTGAATCCTCATGTTCCCCTTGCAAATTCCCATGAAATAACCAATTTAATGTCTTGGGAATTTCGAATGCTCCAGTTCCTCGCCCAAATTCCAATCAACCTGTAATGAAATCATGACACTATGTGTGTTGAGAATTTAGAATCCTATACTTCCCCTTCCAAATTCCCAACAAAACCATGGAATAAGAGCAGTTCACTCATTGCTAATTTCAACTCCCCCTCTTCCTCTCCCAAATTTCCACCAAACTCGAATGGAAGAACGGCATTTTGTGTGTGCGAAATTTAGAATCCTCCACTTCCCCTTCCAAATTCCCATAGAATAGCTGCATTCCGGGTATGGGGATTTTCAAAACATCCATATGCCCACTTAAATTCCCACGACAACCTCGGAAAAACAGCATTCATGGTGTTGGGAATATGGTATCTGCCATTTGCACTATCCAATTCCCAGCAAAACCATGCAATTACAGCACTCTGGGCATTGGGAATTTGGAATCCTCCGGTTCCACTCCCAAATTCCAATAGAATAACAGCTTTGCAGGCATGGGGATATTGGAATCCTCGAGTTCCCTTCCAAAAAGCCCATGGAATAACGACATTCTGGGTATTGAGAATTGACAATTTGCCCATTTCCCTCCCAGATCCCTAGGGAATAAGACAATTCCGGGTGTCAGGCATTTGGAATCCTTCAGCTCCGCACCATAACAACCATGGAATAACAGAATTCCAGGTTTCAGGAATTGAGCATCCTCCACTTCCCCTTCGAATTTCCCATGGAATCATGGCATTCTGGCTGTTGGCACTTTAGAATCTCCCATACACCCTCCCAAATAACCACGAAATTCACAAGGAATAACAGAATTCCAGATATCAGGAATGTATTATCTGCCAGCTCTCCACGCAATTTCCCATGGAAAAATGGCATTCCTGGTGCAGGGAATCTTGATTCCTCCAGTTATCCTCCCAAATCCCCATAGAAATATGGCATTCTGCGTGTTGGGAATTAACAATCCCCCAGAAACCCACCCCAAATCCCAGCACATTCCCAAAGAAAGCAACTTTCCAGATGTCCGCAATTTGAAATATTTCCGTTCCCCACTCAAATTCCGATGGAACAACAGCATCCCAAGTGTCAGGAATTGGGAATGCTCCAGCTCTCTGAAAAAAATTCCCATGGAATCATGGGATTCCAGGTGTGAGCAATTGAGAATGCCCCATACAGCCTCCCAGATTCCCACCACATTCCCATGGAATAACAACATTCCAGATTTCAGGAACTGAGAATCATCCTCTTCCCCTCCCAAATTCCCATGGAAACATTGCATTCGGTTTTTCCGCAATTTGCAACCCCCCAGAAGCTGTCCCAAAATCCCACCAAATTCCCATGCAATAGCGGCATTCCAAGTATCAGGAATTTAGGATACCCCATTTCCGCATCCAAATTCCCATAGAATAACGGCCTTCCAGCTATCAGGAATTTCAAATCGTCCATACGGTCTCCCATATTCCCATGGAATAACGCATACCCAAGCATGGGGAATTGAGTTTCATCTAGTTCCATACCCCAATTCCCATGGAATAACAGCATTCTGGGAGCTGAGTATTTGGAATCTGCCTGTTTCCCTCCCAAATGCTTAGGGAATAACGGCATTCTGGGCATTGGGAACGTTGAATCCTCATGTTCCCCTTGCAAATTCCCATGAAATAACCAATTTAATGTCTTGGGAATTTCGAATGCTCCAGTTCCTCGCCCAAATTCCAATCAACCTGTAACGAAATCATGACACTATGTGTGTTGAGAATTTAGAATCCTCCACTTCCCCTTCCAAATTCCCAACAAAACCATGGAATAAGAGCAGTTCACTCATTGCTAATTTCAACTCCTCCTCTTCCTCTCCCAAATTTCCACCAAACTCGAATGGAAGAACGGCATTTTGTGTGTGCGAAATTTAGAATCCTCCACTTCCCCTTCCAAATTCCCATAGAATAGCTGCATTCCGGGTATGGGGATTTTCAAAACATCCATATGCCCACTTAAATTCCCACGACAACCTCGGAAAAACAGCATTCATGGTGTTGGGAATATGGTATCCGCCAATTTGCACTATCCAATTCCCAGCAAAACCATGCAATTACAGCACTCTGGGCATTGGGAATTTGGAATCCTCCGGTTCCACTCCCAAATTCCAATAGAATAACAGCCTTGCAGGCATGGGGATATTGGAATCCTCGAGTTCCCTTCCAAAAAGCCCATGGAATAACGACATTCTGGGTATTGAGAATTGAGAATTTGCCCACTTCCCTCCCAGATCCCTAGGGAATAAGACAACACCGGGTGTCAGGCATTTGGAATCCTTCAGCTCCGCACCATAACAACCATGGAATAACAGAATTCCAGGTGTCAGGAATTGAGCATCCTCCACTTCCCCTTCGAATTTCCCATGGAATCATGGCATTCTGGCTGTTGGCACTTTAGAATCTCCCATACACCCTCCCAAATACCCAAGAAATTCACAAGGAATAACAGAATTCCAGATATCAGGAATGTATTATCTGCCAGCTCTCCACGCAATTTCCCATGGAAAAATGGCATTCCTGGTGCAGGGAATCTTGATTCCTCCAGTTATCCTCCCAAATCGCCATAGAAATATGGCATTCTGCGTGTTGGGAATTAACAATCCCCCAGAAACCCACCCCAAATCCCAGCACATTCCCAAAGAAAAGCAACTTTCCAGATGTCTGCAATTTGAAATATTCCAGTTCCCCACTCAAATTCCGATGGAACAACAGCATCCCAAGTGTCAGGAATTGGGAATCCTCCAGCTCCCTGAAAAAAATTCCCATGGAATCATGGGATTCCAGGTGTGAGGAATTGAGAATGCCCCGTACAGCCTCCCAGATTCCCACCATATTCCCATGGAATAACAACATTCCAGATTTCAGGAACTGAGAATCATCCTCTTCCCCTCCCAAATTCCCATGGAAACATTGCATTCGGTTTTTCTGCAATTTGGAACCCCCCAGAAGCTGTCCCAAAATCCCACCAAATTCCCATGCAATAGCGGCATTCCAAGTGTCAGGAATTTAGGATACCCCATTTCCGCATCCAAATTCCCATAGAATAACGGCCTTCCGGCTATCAGGAATTTCGAATCATCCATACGGTCTCCCATATTCCCATGGAATAACGCATTCCCAAGCATGGGGAATTGAGTTTCATCTAGTTCCATACCCCAATTCCCATGGAATAACAGCATTCTGGGAGCTGAGTATTTGGAATCTGCCTGTTTCCCTCCCAAATGCTTAGGGAATAACGGCATTCTGGGCATTGGGAACGTTGAATCCTCATGTTCCCCTTGCAAATTCCCATGAAATAACCAATTTAATGTCTTGGGAATTTCGAATGCTCCAGTTCCTCGCCCAAATTCCAATCAACCTGTAATGAAATCATGACACTATGTGTGTTGAGAATTTAGAATCCTATACTTCCCCTTCCAAATTCCCAACAAAACCATGGAATAAGAGCAGTTCACTCATTGCTAATTTCAACTCCCCCTCTTCCTCTCCCAAATTTCCACCAAACTCGAATGGAAGAACGGCATTTTGTGTGTGCGAAATTTAGAATCCTCCACTTCCCCTTCCAAATTCCCATAGAATAGCTGCATTCCGGGTATGGGGATTTTCAAAACATCCATATGCCCACTTAAATTCCCACGACAACCTCGGAAAAACAGCATTCATGGTGTTGGGAATATGGTATCTGCCATTTGCACTATCCAATTCCCAGCAAAACCATGCAATTACAGCACTCTGGGCATTGGGAATTTGGAATCCTCCGGTTCCACTCCCAAATTCCAATAGAATAACAGCTTTGCAGGCATGGGGATATTGGAATCCTCGAGTTCCCTTCCAAAAAGCCCATGGAATAACGACATTCTGGGTATTGAGAATTGACAATTTGCCCATTTCCCTCCCAGATCCCTAGGGAATAAGACAACACCGGGTGTCAGGCATTTGGAATCCTTCAGCTCCGCACCATAACAACCATGGAATAACAGAATTCCAGGTTTCAGGAATTGAGCATCCTCCACTTCCCCTTCGAATTTCCCATGGAATCATGGCATTCTGGCTGTTGGCACTTTAGAATCTCCCATACACCCTCCCAAATAACCACGAAATTCACAAGGAATAACAGAATTCCAGATATCAGGAATGTATTATCTGCCAGCTCTCCACGCAATTTCCCATGGAAAAATGGCATTCCTGGTGCAGGGAATCTTGATTCCTCCAGTTATCCTCCCAAATCCCCATAGAAATATGGCATTCTGCGTGTTGGGAATTAACAATCCCCCAGAAACCCACCCCAAATCCCAGCACATTCCCAAAGAAAGCAACTTTCCAGATGTCCGCAATTTGAAATATTTCCGTTCCCCACTCAAATTCCGATGGAACAACAGCATCCCAAGTGTCAGGAATTGGGAATGCTCCAGCTCTCTGAAAAAAATTCCCATGGAATCATGGGATTCCAGGTGTGAGCAATTGAGAATGCCCCATACAGCCTCCCAGATTCCCACCACATTCCCATGGAATAACAACATTCCAGATTTCAGGAACTGAGAATCATCCTCTTCCCCTCCCAAATTCCCATGGAAACATTGCATTCGGTTTTTCCGCAATTTGCAACCCCCCAGAAGCTGTCCCAAAATCCCACCAAATTCCCATGCAATAGCGGCATTCCAAGTATCAGGAATTTAGGATACCCCATTTCCGCATCCAAATTCCCATAGAATAACGGCCTTCCAGCTATCAGGAATTTCAAATCGTCCATACGGTCTCCCATATTCCCATGGAATAACGCATACCCAAGCATGGGGAATTGAGTTTCATCTAGTTCCATACCCCAATTCCCATGGAATAACAGCATTCTGGGAGCTGAGTATTTGGAATCTGCCTGTTTCCCTCCCAAATGCTTAGGGAATAACGGCATTCTGGGCATTGGGAACGTTGAATCCTCATGTTCCCCTTGCAAATTCCCATGAAATAACCAATTTAATGTCTTGGGAATTTCGAATGCTCCAGTTCCTCGCCCAAATTCCAATCAACCTGTAACGAAATCATGACACTATGTGTGTTGAGAATTTAGAATCCTCCACTTCCCCTTCCAAATTCCCAACAAAACCATGGAATAAGAGCAGTTCACTCATTGCTAATTTCAACTCCCCCTCTTCCTCTCCCAAATTTCCACCAAACTCGAATGGAAGAACGGCATTTTGTGTGTGCGAAATTTAGAATCCTCCACTTCCCCTTCCAAATTCCCATAGAATAGCTGCATTCCGGGTATGGGGATTTTCAAAACATCCATATGCCCACTTAAATTCCCACGACAACCTCGGAAAAACAGCATTCATGGTGTTGGGAATATGGTATCCGCCATTTGCACTATCCAATTCCCAGCAAAACCATGCAATTACAGCACTCTGGGCATTGGGAATTTGGAATCCTCCGGTTCCACTCCCAAATTCCAATAGAATAACAGCTTTGCAGGCATGGGGATATTGGAATCCTCGAGTTCCCTTCCAAAAAGCCCATGGAATAACGACATTCTGGGTATTGAGAATTGACAATTTGCCCATTTCCCTCCCAGATCCCTAGGGAATAAGACAACACCGGGTGTCAGGCATTTGGAATCCTTCAGCTCCGCACCATAACAACCATGGAATAACAGAATTCCAGGTTTCAGGAATTGAGCATCCTCCACTTCCCCTTCGAATTTCCCATGGAATCATGGCATTCTGGCTGTTGGCACTTTAGAATCTCCCATACACCCTCCCAAATAACCACGAAATTCACAAGGAATAACAGAATTCCAGATATCAGGAATCTATTATCTGCCAGCTCTCCACGCAATTTCCCATGGAAAAATGGCATTCCTGGTGCAGGGAATCTTGATTCCTCCAGTTATCCTCCCAAATCCCCATAGAAATATGGCATTCTGCGTGTTGGGAATTAACAATCCCCCAGAAACCCACCCCAAATCCCAGCACATTCCCAAAGAAAGCAACTTTCCAGATGTCCGCAATTTGAAATATTTCCGTTCCCCACTCAAATTCCGATGGAACAACAGCATCCCAAGTGTCAGGAATTGGGAATGCTCCAGCTCTCTGAAAAAAATTCCCATGGAATCATGGGATTCCAGGTGTGAGCAATTGAGAATGCCCCATACAGCCTCCCAGATTCCCACCACATTCCCATGGAATAACAACATTCCAGATTTCACGAACTGAGAATCATCCTCTTCCCCTCCCAAATTCCCATGGAAACATGGCATTCGGTTTTTCCGCAATTTGCAACCCCCCAGAAGCTGTCCCAAAATCCCACCAAATTCCCATGCAATAGCGGCATTCCAAGTATCAGGAATTTAGGATACCCCATTTCCGCATCCAAATTCCCATAGAATAACGGCCTTCCAGCTATCAGGAATTTCAAATCGTCCATACGGTCTCCCATATTCCCATGGAATAACGCATACCCAAGCATGGGGAATTGAGTTTCATCTAGTTCCATACCCCAATTCCCATGGAATAACAGCATTCTGGGAGCTGAGTATTTGGAATCTGCCTGTTTCCCTCCCAAATGCTTAGGGAATAACGGCATTCTGGGCATTGGGAACGTTGAATCCTCATGTTCCCCTTGCAAATTCCCATGAAATAACCAATTTAATGTCTTGGGAATTTCGAATGCTCCAGTTCCTCGCCCAAATTCCAATCAACCTGTAACGAAATCATGACACTATGTGTGTGCCAAATTTAGAATCCTCCACTTCCCCTTCCAAATTCCCAACAAAACCATGGAATAAGAGCAGTTCACTCATTGCTAATTTCAACTCCTCCTCTTCCTCTCCCAAATTTCCACCAAACTCGAATGGAAGAACGGCATTTTGTGTGTGCCAAATTTAGAATCCTCCACTTCCCCTTCCAAATTCCCATAGAATAGCTGCATTCCGGGTATGGGGATTTTCAAAACATCCATATGCCCACTTAAATTCCCACGACAACCTCGGAAAAACAGCATTCATGGTGTTGGGAATATGGTATCCGCCATTTGCACTATCCAATTCCCAGCAAAACCATGCAATTACAGCACTCTGGGCATTGGGAATTTGGAATCCTCCAGTTCCACTCCCAAATTCCAATAGAATAACAGCCTTGCAGGCATGGGGATATTGGAATCCTCGAGTTCCCTTCCAAAAAGCCCATGGAATAACGACATTCTGGGTATTGAGAATTGAGAATTTGCCCACTTCCCTCCCAGATCCCTAGGGAATAAGACAACACCGGGTGTCAGGCATTTGGAATCCTTCAGCTCCGCACCATAACTGCCATGGAATAACAGAATTCCAGGTGTCAGGAATTGAGCATCCTCCACTTCCCCTTCGAATTTCCCATGGAATCATGGCATTCTGGCTGTTGGCACTTTAGAATCTCCCATACACCCTCCCAAATACCCAAGAAATTCACAAGGAATAACAGAATTCCAGATATCAGGAATGTATTATCTGCCAGCTCTCCACGCAATTTCCCATGGAAAAATGGCATTCCTGGTGCAGGGAATCTTGATTCCTCCAGTTATCCTCCCAAATCGCCATAGAAATATGGCATTCTGCGTGTTGGGAATTAACAATCCCCCAGAAACCCACCCCAAATCCCAGCACATTCCCAAAGAAAAGCAACTTTCCAGATGTCTGCAATTTGAAATATTCCAGTTCCCCACTCAAATTCCGATGGAACAACAGCATCCCAAGTGTCAGGAATTGGGAATCCTCCAGCTCCCTGAAAAAAATTCCCATGGAATCATGGGATTCCAGGTGTGAGGAATTGAGAATGCCCCGTACAGCCTCCCAGATTCCCACCATATTCCCATGGAATAACAACATTCCAGATTTCACGAACTGAGAATCATCCTCTTCCCCTCCCAAATTCCCATGGAAACATTGCATTCGGTTTTTCTGCAATTTGGAACCCCCCAGAAGCTGTCCCAAAATCCCACCAAATTCCCATGCAATAGCGGCATTCCAAGTGTCAGGAATTTAGGATACCCCATTTCCGCATCCAAATTCCCATAGAATAACGGCCTTCCGGCTATCAGGAATTTCGAATCATCCATAAGGTCTCCCATATTCCCATGGAATAACGCATTCCCAAGCATGGGGAATTGAGTTTCATCTAGTTCCATACCCCAATTCCCATGGAATAACAGCATTCTGGGAGCTGAGTATTTGGAATCTGCCTGTTTCCCTCCCAAATGCTTAGGGAATAACGGCATTCTGGGCATTGGGAACGTTGAATCCTCATGTTCCCCTTGCAAATTCCCATGAAATAACCAATTTAATGTCTTGGGAATTTCGAATGCTCCAGTTCCTCGCCCAAATTCCAATCAACCTGTAACGAAATCATGACACTATGTGTGTGCCAAATTTAGAATCCTCCACTTCCCCTTCCAAATTCCCAACAAAACCATGGAATAAGAGCAGTTCACTCATTGCTAATTTCAACTCCTCCTCTTCCTCTCCCAAATTTCCACCAAACTCGAATGGAAGAACGGCATTTTGTGTGTGCGAAATTTAGAATCCTCCACTTCCCCTTCCAAATTCCCATAGAATAGCTGCATTCCGGGTATGGGGATTTTCAAAACATCCATATGCCCACTTAAATTCCCACGACAACCTCGGAAAAACAGCATTCATGGTGTTGGGAATATGGTATCCGCCATTTGCACTATCCAATTCCCAGCAAAACCATGCAATTACAGCACTCTGGGCATTGGGAATTTGGAATCCTCCGGTTCCACTCCCAAATTCCAATAGAATAACAGCTTTGCAGGCATGGGGATATTGGAATCCTCGAGTTCCCTTCCAAAAAGCCCATGGAATAACGACATTCTGGGTATTGAGAATTGACAATTTGCCCATTTCCCTCCCAGATCCCTAGGGAATAAGACAACACCGGGTGTCAGGCATTTGGAATCCTTCAGCTCCGCACCATAACAACCATGGAATAACAGAATTCCAGGTTTCAGGAATTGAGCATCCTCCACTTCCCCTTCGAATTTCCCATGGAATCATGGCATTCTGGCTGTTGGCACTTTAGAATCTCCCATACACCCTCCCAAATAACCACGAAATTCACAAGGAATAACAGAATTCCAGATATCAGGAATGTATTATCTGCCAGCTCTCCACGCAATTTCCCATGGAAAAATGGCATTCCTGGTGCAGGGAATCTTGATTCCTCCAGTTATCCTCCCAAATCCCCATAGAAATATGGCATTCTGCGTGTTGGGAATTAACAATCCCCCAGAAACCCACCCCAAATCCCAGCACATTCCCAAAGAAAGCAACTTTCCAGATGTCCGCAATTTGAAATATTTCCGTTCCCCACTCAAATTCCGATGGAACAACAGCATCCCAAGTGTCAGGAATTGGGAATGCTCCAGCTCTCTGAAAAAAATTCCCATGGAATCATGGGATTCCAGGTGTGAGCAATTGAGAATGCCCCATACAGCCTCCCAGATTCCCACCACATTCCCATGGAATAACAACATTCCAGATTTCAGGAACTGAGAATCATCCTCTTCCCCTCCCAAATTCCCATGGAAACATTGCATTCGGTTTTTCTGCAATTTGGAACCCCCCAGAAGCTGTCCCAAAATCCCACCAAATTCCCATGCAATAGCGGCATTCCAAGTATCAGGAATTTAGGATACCCCATTTCCGCATCCAAATTCCCATAGAATAACGGCCTTCCGGCTATCAGGAATTTCGAATCATCCATACGGTCTCCCATATTCCCATGGAATAACGCATTCCCAAGCATGGGGAATTGAGTTTCATCTAGTTCCATACCCCAATTCCCATGGAATAACAGCATTCTGGGAGCTGAGTACTTGGAAGCTGCCTGTTTCACTCCCAAATATTTAGGGAATAATGGCATTCCGGGCATTGGGAACGTTGAATCCTCATGTTCCCCTTGCAAATTCCCATGAAATAACCATTTTAGTGTGTTGGGAATTTCGAATGCTCCACTTCCTCTCCCAAATTCCAATCAACCTCTAACGAAATAATGACACTATGTGTGTTGAGAATTTAAAATCCTCAACTTCCCCTTCCAAATTCCCAACAAAACCATGGAATAAGAGCAGTTCACTCATTGCTAATTTCAACTCCTCCTCTTCCTCTCCCAAATTTCCACCAAACTCGAATGGAAGAACGGCATTTTGTGTGTGCGAAATTTAGAATCCTCCACTTCCCCTTCCAAATTCCCATAGAATAGCTGCATTCCGGGTATGGGGATTTTCAAAACATCCATATGCCCACTTAAATTCCCACGACAACCTCGGAAAAACAGCATTCATGGTGTTGGGAATATGGTATCCGCCATTTGCACTATCCAATTCCCAGCAAAACCATGCAATTACAGCACTCTGGGCATTGGGAATTTGGAATCCTCCGGTTCCACTCCCAAATTCCAATAGAATAATAGCTTTGCAGGCATGGGGATATTGGAATCCTCGAGTTCCCTTCCAAAAAGCCCATGGAATAACGACATTCTGGGTATTGAGAATTGACAATTTGCCCATTTCCCTCCCAGATCCCTAGGGAATAAGACAATTCCGGGTGTCACGTATTTCGAATCCTTCAAATCCGCACCATAACAGCCATGGAATAACAGAATTTCAGGTGTCAGGAATTGAGCATCCTCCACTTCCCCTTCGAATTTCCCATGGAATCATGGCATTCTGGCTGTTGGCACTTTAGAATCTCCCATACACCCTCCCAAATAACCCAAAATTCACAAGGAATAACAGAATTCCAGGTATAAGGTATGGATTATCTGCCAGCTCCCCAGGCAATTTCCCTTGGAATCATGGCATTCCTGGTGCAGGGAATCTTGACTCCTCCAGTTATCCTCCCAAATCCCCATAGAAAAATGGCATTCTGGGTGTTCGGAATTAACAATCCACTATAAACACACCCCATATCCCACCAGATTCCCTAAAAAAAGCAACTGTCCAGATGTCTGCAATTTGGAATATTCAAGTTCACCACTCAAATTCCCATGGAATAACATCATCCCAAGTGTCAGGAATTGGGAATCCTCCAGCTTCCTGAAAAAAATTCCCATGGAATCATGGGATTCCAGGTGTGAGGAATTGAGAATGCCCCATACAGCCTCCCAGATTCCCACCACATTCCCATGGAATAACAACATTCCAGATTTCAGGAACTGAGAATCATCCTCTTCCCCTCCCAAATTCCCATGGAAACATTGCATTCGGTTTTTCCGCAATTTGCAACCCCCCAGAAGCTGTCCCAAAATCCCACCAAATTCCCATGCAATAGCGACATTCCAAGTGTCAGGAATTTAGGATACCCCATTTCCGCATCCAAATTCCCGTAGAAGAGCAGCCTTCCGGCTATCAGGAATTTCAAATCGTCCATACGGTCTCCCATATTCCCATGGAATAACGCATACCCAAGCATGGGGAATTGAGTTTCATCTAGTTCCATACCCCAATTCCCATGGAATAACAGCATTCTGGGAGCTGAGTACTTGGAAGCTGCCTGTTTCACTCCCAAATATTTAGGGAATAATGGCATTCCGGGCATTGGGAACGTTGAATCCTCATGTTCCCCTTGCAAATTCCCATGAAATAACCATTTTAGTGTGTTGGGAATTTCGAATGCTCCACTTCCTCTCCCAAATTCCAATCAACCTCTAACGAAATAATGACACTATGTGTGTGCCAAATTTAGAATCCTCCACTTCCCCTTCCAAATTCCCAACAAAACCATGGAATAAGAGCAGTTCACTCATTGCTAATTTCAACTCCTCCTCTTCCTCTCCCAAATTTCCACCAAACTCGAATGGAAGAACGGCATTTTGTGTGTGCGAAATTTAGAATCCTCCACTCCCCCTTCCAAATTCCCATAGAATCGCTGCATTCCGGGCATGGGGATTTCCAAAACATCCATATGCCCACTTAAATTCCCACGACAACCTCGGAAAAACAGCATTCATGGTGTTGGGAATATGGTATCCGCCAATTTGCACTATCCAATTCCCAAAAAACCATGCAATTACAGCACTCTGGGCATTGGGAATTTGGAATCCTCCAGTTCCACTCCCAAATTCCAGTAGAATAACAGCCTTGCAGGCATGGGGATATTGGAATCCTCGAGTTCCCTTCCAAAAAGCCCATGGAATAATGACATTCTGGGTATTGAGAATTGACAATTTGCCCATTTCCCTCCCAGATCCCTAGGGAATAAGACAATTCCGGGTGTCAGGCATTTGGAATACTTCAGCTCCGCACCATAACTGCCATGGAATAACAGAATTCCAGGTGTCAGGAATTGAGCATCCTCCACTTCCCCTTCGAATTTCCCATGGAATCATGGCATTCTGGGTGTTGGCACTTTGGAATCTCCCATACACCCTCCCAAATACCCCAAAATTCACAAGGAATAACAGAATTCCAGGTATAAGGTATGGATTATCCGCCAGCTCTCCACGCAATTTCCCATGGAATCATGGCATTCCTGGTGCAGGGAATCTTGACTCCTCCAGTTATCCTCCCAAATCCCCATAGAAAAATGGCATTCTGGGTGTTCGGAATTCAAAATCCACTATAAACACACCCCATATCCCACCACATTCCCAAAAAAAAGCAACTGTCCAGATGTCTGCAATTTGGAATATACCAGTTCCCCACTCAAATTCCCATGGAATAAGATCATCCCAAGTGTCAGGAATTGGGAATCCTCCAGCTCTCTGAAAAAAATTCCCATGGAATCATGGGATTCCAGGTGTGAGCAATTGAGAATGCCCCGTACAGCCTCCCAGATTCCCACCACATTCCCATGGAATAACAACATTCCAGATTTCAGGAACTGAGAATCATCCTCTTCCCCTCCCAAATTCCCATGGAAACATGGCATTCTGTTACTTTCTAATTTGGAACCCCCCAGAAGCTGTCCCAAAATCCCACCAAATTCCCATGCAATAGCGACATTCCAAGTATCAGGAATTTAGGATACCCCATTTCCGCATCCAAATTCCCATAGAATAACGGCCTTCCGGCTATCAGGAATTTCAAATCGTCCATACTGTCTCCCATATTCCCATGGAATAACGCATACCCTAGCTTGGGGAATTGAGTTTCATCTAGTTCCATACCCCAATTCCCATGGAATAACAGCATTCTGGGAGCTGAGTACTTGGAAGCTGCCTGTTTCCCTCCCAAATGTTTAGGGAATAACGGCATTCCGGGCTTTGGGAATGTAGAATCCTCATGTTCCCCTTGCAAATTCCCATGAAATAACCATTTTAGTGTTTTGGGAATTTCGAATGCTCCACTTCCCCCTACATATTCCCATAGAATAGCTGCATTCCGGGTTTGGGGATCTCCAAAACATCTATATGCCCACTTAAATTCCCACGAAAAGCTCAGGAAAACAGCATTCATGGTGTTGGGAATATGGTATCCGTCTCTTGCACTACCCAATTCCCAGCAAAACCATGGGATTACAGCACTCTGGGAATTGGGAATTTGAAATCCTCCAGTTCCGTTCCCAAATTCCAATAGAATACCTGCCTTGCAGGCATGGGGATATTGGAATCCTCTTGTTCCCTTCCAAAAAGCACATGGAATAACGACAGTCTGGGCATGGAGAATTGAGAATTTGCTCATTACCTTCCCCAATTTCTAGGGAATAAGGCAATTCCTGGTGTCAGGCATTTGGAATCCTTCAAATCCGCGCCATAACCACTATGTAATAACAGAATTCCAGGTGTCAGGAATTGAGCATCCTCGAGTTCCCCTCGAATTTCCATTGGAATTATGGTATATCGGGTGGTGGGAATCTTGACTCATCCACTTACCCTCCCAAATCCCCATGGAATAATGGCATTCTGGGTGTTGGGAATTTACAATCCCCCATTAAACGACCCAAAATCTCACCAAAATCACAAGGAAGAGATACTTTTCAGATATCAGGAATTTGGAATATTCCAGTTCCCCAAGCGTTTGCCCACAGAATTATCGACTTCCGGTTATCAGAAATTTCAAATTGTCCATGTTCCCTCTCATATTCCCATGGAATAACACATTACCAGGCATGGGGTATTTAAAATCTTCTAGTTCCTCACCAAATTCTCATGGAATAACAGGATTCTGGGCGCTGGGAATTTGGTATTTGCCAATTTCCCTCCAAAATTCCCAAGGAATAGCAGCATTCCGGGTATTGGGAATCTAGAATCGTCATGTTCCCCTTCCAAATTCCCTTGGAATAAGCATTTCAGAGTATTTTGAATTTCAAATACTCCAGTTCACCTCCCAAATTCCCAAGGAATAACAGCCTTCCAGGCATGGGGAATTTCGAACTGTCCATATGCCCTCCCAAATTCCCATGGAGTAAAACAGTCCCAGGCATGGGCAATTTATAATCGTCTACTTCCTTACCCAAATTCCCCGTGGAACAATGATATTCTGGGCATTGGATATTTAGAATTTGGCAGTTCTCCTCCCAAATTCCCATGTAATAATGGCATTCTGGGTTTCAGGAATTTAGAATCCCCCGTACAACCTCCCAAATTCCCACCAAATTCCCATGAAATAGCACCATTCCCAGTGACAGGAAATTCGAATTCTTCACCAATTTCCCCATCGAATTTGCTTTGGTATAATGGCAATACTGGAGTAGGGAACTTTGCAACCTCCAATTCCCCTTACTAATACTCATGGAATAACAGCATTCCAGGCATCGAGAATTTAGAATCGTCCTGCTTCCCTCCAACATTCCCACTAAAACGATTGAATTACAGCATTCCAGGCAATGGGAATTTAGAATCCTCCGGCTCTCCTCCCAAATGACCATGGAATAACCACATTTGGTGTGTTGGGAATTTGGGATCCTCCACTTCCTCTTCCAAATTCCTACAAAAAACATGGAATAATGGCATTCCAGGTGTCAGGAATTTCTATATGCCCTGTCAAATTACCATGGAAGAACAGCTTTCCAACCATGGCGAATCTTGAATCCTCCACTTCCCCCCACCAAATTCCCATGGAATAATGGCTTTCCGGGTTTTTGGAATTCAGAATCCCCAATACATCCTCCAAAATTTGCACCAAATTTCTATGCAGTAGCAGCATTCCAGGTGTGAAGAATTTTGAAGACTCCAGTTCCTCACCAATTTGCTGAGAAATAATGGCATTCTCGGTGTTGGGAATTTTGAACCTTCCAATTCCCCTCACTAATTCCCATGGAATTACAGCATTCCTGGCATTGGGGATTTAGAATCTTCTAGCTATCCTCCTCAATTCCCACGAAAAACATGGAATTACACCATTCCTCTCAATGGGAATTTAGAATCCTCAAGTTCCAGTTCCAAATTCCCATGGAATAGCCACATTTCTGGAGTTGGGAGTTTCAAATACTCCATTTCCTGTCCCAAATTCCCAGCAGAGTGCCACGAAATAATGATATTTTGTGTGTTGAGAATTTAGAATCCTCCACTTCCTCCTGCAAATTGCCAACAAAACCATGGAATAAGAGCAGTGCAGGCATTCAGAATTTTGAATCCTCCAGCGCCCCTCCCAAACTGTCACAGAATAGCTGCATTCCAGGTTTGGGGATTTTCGAGTTCTCCATACGACCTATTACACTCCCACAAAAATACTTGAAAAAACGTATTTGGGTGTTGGGAATACGGAATCCCCCCTTTTCACTCCCAAATTCCCACCAAAAGTATGGAATTACAGCATTCCGGGCACTGGGAATTTAGAACCCTGCAGTTCATCTCCCAAATTTCCATGGAATAATGGCATTTCAGGAGTCAGGAATTAGGAATAATCCATATGCCCCATAATTCCAATGGAAAACAGCCTACCGGGAATGGAGAACTTGGAATCCTCTAGTTCCCTTCCAAAAAGCCCATGGAATAACGACATTCTGGGCATTGAGAATTGAGAATTTGCCAATTCCCTTCTCAAATTCCTAGGGAATAAGAGAATTCTGGGAGTCAAGAATTTGGAATCCTCCAGCTCCGCACCAAAATCTCCATGGAATAACAGTATTCCAGGTGTCAGGAATTGAGAATCTTCCAGTTCCCCTTTGAATTTCCCCTGGAATAATGGCATTCCGGATTTGAAGAATTTACAGTCCCTCAAATGCCCCCTCAAATTCTTGCCAAATTCCAACGGAAAACAGCATTCCAGGTGTCGGGAATTTTGAATACTCCAGTTCCCCACGGAAATTCCCATGGAATAAAGATATTCTAAGCATTGGGAATCTTGAATCCTCCAGTTCACCTCCCAATTTCTCATAGAATAATGGCATTCTGGCTGGCGGGAATTTACAATCTCCCATATGCCCTCAGAAATCTCCACCAAATTCCCATGGAATAAGTGAATTCCGGGTGTCAGGAATTTAGGATACTCCACTTTCCCACACAAATTCCCATGAAGGACATGCATTCTGGGTATCAGGATTTTCGAATCACCCATATGCCCTCCCAAATTCCCATGGAATAACACACTCCCAGGCATGGGGAATTTTAAATTGTCCATATGCCCTCCCATAATTCCAATGCAATAACAGCCTTCCAGGAATGGGGAATTTGGAATCCTCTAGTTCCCTTCCAAAAATCTCATGGAGTAGCAACATTCTGGACATTGGGAATTGAGAATTTGCCAGTTCCCTTCCCAAATTCCTAGGGAATGAGAGAATTCTGGGAGTCAAGAATTTGGAATCTTCCAGTTGCGCACCATAATCCCCATGGAACAACAGAATTCCAAGTGTTAGGAATTGAGAATCCTCCATTTCTCCTCCCAATTTGCCATGGAATTATAGCATTCCGGGTTTGAAGAATTTACAGTCCCCCATATGCCCTCTCAAATTCCTACCAAATTCCTATGGAATAACAGCATTCCTGGTGACACAAAATTCAAATACTCCAGTTCCCCACCAAAATTCCCATGGAATAATGGCATTCTGGGTGTTAGGAATTTAGAATGTGCCAGATGCAGTCGCAAAATCACAGCAAATTCCCATGGAATAACTACATTCCTGTTTTCAGGAATTTAGACTATTCCATTTCCCCACACAAATTCCCATGGAATTACAGCATTTCTGCTGTTGGGAATTTTGAATCCTCCTGTTTCACTTCCAAATTCCCACCAAAACCAAATAAAGCACTAAACATTTACTCCCCAAAAAATCTACAAAGAAGAAATATTTAGAATCTTCTCTTTTTTTTTTTTTTTTCAAATTTCGGTTGTTTGGGTTTTTTTAACATACTCAGAGTCTCCTACAATTTTAGTTTATCATAAAGAGCACTAGACAAACAAAGCTTTATAACAAAAAGCCAGGCACTGATACATGGTAAAATTCTCATTTTTAATCTTTTTTTGGCGTTTCTTATCGTTTTTTTCTCTTCTTTTCACTGCAATTGCATCACAAGTACCAAGAATGAAAAAAGGCCACAATCCATCATCATTTTCACCATTTTCTAGAAGTTTCTAAAAATATTGCAGAAGGAGGATGGGCAAAAGCAGCACTACACGAAAAGGAGACAACTTCCAGTCGCATCAGAAAGGAAAAGTGGGATTTTCATGGAAAAAAAATAAAAATTTTAAACTCCAAAAAATTCCCAAATAAAACCAAAACTTTGGGCCCTTTCGGGCCCTGGTGCCCCGTTATACTGGAATTTCTGCTATTCCTCTCAGGAAAAATCCCAGGAATGATGCAGACGGTTGGTATCTCCTGGAAAAGAGGGTTTTATGGTTTCTTCCTTGGAATCCCGAGTGCTCTGATGCTGGCATATCCTGGCATTCTCACACTCCTCAGATAAACTTGCTCCAATTCCAGCTGTTTTCCTACCAAGTTTCAAATCCTCCAGCTGAATCCACCACCACATATGAGGAATTTCCTGCCAACTTCAAATGTGGGAAATTTGCTCATTCCCAGTTTCCAATTCTTGGCTCATCCAGGTAGAAATGGGCAATATTTTGGGGGTAAAATCTCAGTTCATCTGACTGCCTTGTCATGTGCCCCAGCAGAGGAGCCTTGTGCTCCTTGTCCCCAGCCAGCCCAGCCTGGGCACCTTGGGGATGTCCCCACCATCCTGCTGGGGGTGTCTCAGCCTCGAGGGATTTAGCTGCAGGGCTGGAAGAGGCTTTGGGGAAGCACCAGAGCAGCCGGATGTCAGGAAAAACGCATCTCCCCTGGGGCTGCTTATGGAGCTGGATCAAGAGGCACCTCAGAGCCCTCAGCAATCCAGCCAGCAACACCCGGGCAGGAGGACACCGATGGTGGCTCCTGGCTGGGACAGGGGTCGTGGCCATCTCCAGGCACCGGTCTCGCAGGGATCCCTGAAGCTCTGGCCCCTGCCCACCCGCTCTGTCACCAGCACAAAGGCTTCAGCACAACCACCAAAGGCCAAGGGGCTTCTGGCCATTTTCCCTGTAACACTGCATGCCTGGGCATCTTGCAGAGCACAAGCACCCTTTCCCCCTCTTCCCCGATGCCATGCAGACCCTGATCAGCAAAAGAAGGATCCTGGCAGTCAGTGTATTATAACACATCCTATATTTCTAGACCAAAGTAAAACTAAAAGAAGAGAAGAACAGTCTTAAAGAAAAAGAAAATCCAACTGGCCCAGGTGGCCTCGGCAGACAGAGCCTCCCAGATCAGTTCTCTGCAGATGTCCAGCAGCACAGCCATCCGAGATCTGACAGATGAGGCCGTGTCTTCCATGCCCTGCGGAACTGACCTTGCAGATTCTAGAAAATGAAATATTGAGTTCTCCGTATCTGCCTTGAGGATGTACCATGTTTGAATTGCCACGCTGCTAACGGCAGTGCTGCTGTCATCTGCCACGACCTCCAGAGCTGGAAGAAGAGAGTCACGGTCAGATCCCAGATCTGCGGGGACATGACGAGACCCCCATGCCAGGGGCATCTGAGACCGCTCTTGCCATGGCCAGGAGGGAGCAGGGACCACCGGGATCAGCCCGAAGCTGCTGGCCACAAATCCCCCACGTGCCCCTGAAATCTCGGTGTGCTCTGCCCACGCCGACCCCCGTCCGCACAGGGAGCAGAGCCCTCCGCAGCCGGGCCAGGGCTTGCAGCTCCTCCTGCCAGCCCCCGCTGACAGCCCGCTGCCCTCACTCACCTCTGTAGATGAGCTGCAGCTCTTCCTGCTGCCTCCGAAAGCTCCGTCCGGCGATCCCTGGGTACATATAGCCTGTCATGCATCTGCCCAGCGGCACAGCTCCCTGCCAGCGGCGCTGCCAGCCCTGTGGCCACACGCCCTCGTGGCCCGGCAGGGCTCAGCCCGGGCCCTTGCCGCATCCTGACGCCCAAGGGCACGGCTGCGACACAGGGCGGCAGCAGCCCCGAGGGCAGCCGGGGCTCCACGGCGCCGGGCCCGGATGCCGCTGCCGGGGCAGCAGGCGGGGCTCGGGCCGAGCTGCGGCGGGACGGGGCGGGGAGGGAGCCCGGGCTCACCCATGAACCTGATGGCCGCCTCTCGCAGGGGCTCCTGTGGGCTCTGCACGTACGGCAGGGCCTGGCGCAGGTGCTCGGCCGCTCGGCTCCTGTCGTCTGCCAGCTGGAGAGAGCGGCGGGAGGGAAGGGTCGGGCCGGGCTTTGTGCCCCTTTGGCAGGCGCTCCCCGCTTTGGCCGGCCCCGGCCTCCCCTGCCCGCACAGCCCTGAGGCGCGGCCAGCAGCCGCTGGGCCGGGGCTCCGTCGGCACCCGGCTCGGGCCCCCAGGAGCCTGGAGAAGAGCCCGTGCGGCTCCTGCGTGCAGCCCTGGGCAGGGCCACAGCTGCCAAGCGCACACAGTGAGCACCGCGCTCAGGGGGCTTCTCCAGGCTGAGCCTGGCGCTTCCAGGCCCTCCTTACCACGCACTCTGCAAACATCCACAGCTTCTTCTTTTTCACCAGTTTTTCAAGGTCGCTTCTCCTTAGGAACTTGGCCACACAAACCAGTGTTTTCCGAGAGGCCTGGAGAGCAGCAGAGATGGCTTCACAGCCCAGAGCACAGGACTCGTGTCCCTGTGCCAAGGCTGGGAGGAGGCTGCAGCCCGCCAGGCACCAGAGCAGGAGGCAGCCGAGCCCCCTCCCAGGGAGACACCAGCAGCCCACCAGTCCTCACCTCTGCCACACGCCGATTCTTATCCTGGCAGTGGAAGAAGAGTGGAAGCAGGCTCTTCTGCACCTGTGGCTTCAGGGCCTTTTTTTCTTTTTCCATTAGAAGAGTCACCATTGTCTGGAAGAGCAATATGGACACCAGCTGCACCTGGCTATTCTCCTGTATGAAAGGAAGAAAGAGAACATTTCAGCATTGGCTGCACGGGGCTCAGCTGGCTGCTAGCCTGCAAATTCACAGGGCACAAAGTGTTTGAGCCGCTGCCAGTGGCTGTGGCTGGGGGCGCAAAGCCTTACGTGGTCAAAGAGTGGCAGGAGGGTCTCAGCCAGCTGCAGGGCGATGGGGCTGGGTATCAGCATGTCCTTCTCCAACACGATAAAGCTGAGTACCATGACTGTCATTGTAACTATTTCTCCATCTCTGTCCTGCAGGAGCTCCACAAGTCTTCCAATGAGGCTGCACATTTTTTGGTCTGTGCGGAACACAAGTCTGTTAAATGCACAGCAATGGACGGCAACAAAAAAGGGAATTTCCTCAGTGAACATCAAAGCAGACACGTGGGGAAGTGCAGAGGATAGGGATAAGTTGTGTGTCAGGCAGGAATGGGTTGGGGCTTCCTTCCTCCGTGAGTGGCTGCTTCTAAGAGGCCTCTGGGGAGCGTGGGGAACAGGAGCTGGCAGACAGGAGCGTGGCACATCCCTGGGGGCGTGGCACGGCAGTGTGCACAGCAGGGCCAGCAGGCAGGGAGCAGGTTTTCTTGCTAGTAAGATTTCCTGTGTGTTGTCTGCTGTGTTTCTGTTGGCTGGCTGGTGTTAGGGTTTCTGTTACATGATCAAAACCTGCAGTTAGTACAAGTGTATGTAACCAAGTGGAACCCTCAAAAAAGGATGTGCTTGTTGTAAGGGTCGGTCCGAAGTTCCCCTTGATTTTGCCTCCCGACCGTCACAAGGAGACCTCGAGGACCCCCACCCAGGCTGACTCCCAACAATGGTTTCCTGGCCGGGCCAGGTGGATGCTCGTGACTGTGTGCTGGTGTATTGTGTTCACTTGGACTGTGCTGTTGTGACACCAACCAGAGGTTGTGTTGTATCAACTGAGGACTGCTTGTCAGTACCTGTCTCCTGCAGCACCACACAATGGTCCATAAATCTTCCCACCTCTTGGCCAGAGGCCACTCGCTTTGGAGAAGGACTATAAAAGAGCAACCCTCTGGGAAAGACCCTTTGAGATCTCTCCACTGATGAAGACCCCCTGGAGAAGACCCCTGAGATCTCCCCACAGATGAAGACTCGTCTATCAGATGACCCGTGAGGATGCCCGTCTCGTCTGTTGGTAGCTATTTTCCCATCCCTTCCTTTCCTTCCCCTTTCCCTATACTTTGTTTCCTATACCTCTCCCCTTTACCGTAACTGAGTTGTTGGCATTTGATGAAATGCATTGCTGTTGTTGAATAAACTGATTTTCTGCTGTTGAATAAACTGATTTTGTCCCCTGCATTTTGCCTGTTTGCACCTTTAAGATCAAAAGAACCATCACGACCCCGCTCTGCATTGATAGCGGATCGTGACATGAAACTGGTGTCATGGACAGGATTTTCTGGCAGACAGAAGGGATGCAAGGTTGTCTGTAGTCTGTATCAGGGGAAGGAAGTCTTACTCCAGCCACACCTAGCTGGCCACCTTGGATGGGTGAGCCTGTCTAGAAAGCAAGGGGAGTTTTTCTGATTTCCCGCAGACTGCAGACACCTTGGTGTGGAGCATCCCCAGACTCGCTTGAGGGTTCTGTCGTCAGAATTTCACAAAAGATCTACTGGTGCAAAAGGTGGGACACTGTTGTTGTTGTTGTTGTTGTTTATGATGTTTGACTACTTGGTGTAGTGAAGAGACAACCTGGTGTTTTGTAACTAAGGAGTGCCTCCCAAGTAGTTTGGTCTCTTCACCCGCACAGGGAAGCAAAGGGGGGCACACAGCGAAAGCTGTTTCGTTGTGTGTGGTAACTTAAGCAATAGATCTCCCTGTTGTGGTTTTTACTTATCCCTTCACAAAATGACTGAGAATTCCACTGTAACAGATAAAGCTGCATTTTATGCTCTATTAGCTAAGTATAGCGCCAGACCGTCCCAAGGTGGGGAGGAATGGGCGAACAATAATCGGTTTAATCTGAAGAATGTGATTGATAGAATATATTCTTTGCAACATGAGTCAAAGTTCAAACTGGGCAAAAATAAAACCATACTCTGCTCAGTTTTGGGAGCTTGTCTTACAGCAGCCATAGAAACTCGCTCTAAGCGAGTGAGTGAAGAAAGCACAATTATAGATTCTTTACAAAATCTTGTTCAAATTTTGTAAAAACAATTAGATCAAGAAAGGCATGAGAACCATTTGTTGCTAGATGAAAATAATTTGTTAAAAGCTGCCTTAAGAGAAGAATGGGACAAAAATTCAACGCAGGGTATAACACCAAAAGAAACACAGGAGAAGGAAGCTATTCACATTAATCCAATACACTCTCAAAAAGACCTAATTTTGATGAAAAATTGTGGGCAACACTGCTGCCCCAACTTAAAACCTGTGATTAAAATAGAATATGATTATATCAGTGATGCACCCCCCGAGCAACGTTCTTCACAGGTTCTGGGCAGTGTACCAGAGCAAACTTCTCCACAAGTTCTGAACAATGAACCAAATCAATCTCCTCCACAGGCTCTGGGAGTTGAGCCAAAGCAGTACACCTGCACTGGGCTTTCCCAAGGGTCTGAACATTCCCCCACTTCGGCCCACCACACTTTAGCCCAGGAATTAGAAAAGATACCCAAACGTGACAATACAGCTGTCTATCAATACATTGATGATATTCTGGTGGGAAGGGATGAAATAAAAGTAGTGGGGGATACCCAACAAAAAATAATCTCTCATTTGGAAAACCCTGATTTGCAAATTTCCTCAGAGAAAATTCAAAAACCTTCTCAGGAGGTGAAGTTGTTGGGAATTTGGTGGAAAGGAAGTATGACATGTATTCCACCTGATACTCTAACCTCCCTGGATCAAATTAAATTGCCTGAATCCAGGAAAGAGATCCAACAGGCTCTAGAATTATTAGTGTTCTGGAGAAAACACATCACAGTCACTATTGAGACCCCTCCCCCTGACTGGGTGGCCCAGAGATCCTCAGTTGGGAAGTGGTATGCCCAGATCAAACATTACTGTAACATCTTCTCAGTGATAGAAAGAGCTGTAAAAAATCTGGCAATACAAGAAACTGAGAGCTTGGCAAATAGCCATGACCAACCTGCCTTGGTAAGTAAAGTAGCCACTCCTTTCTCCCCTGAATAATCAGCAAATTCTTGGTTCACTGATGCTTTTGCCAAACGAGAGGGAAAGGTGGGGAGATACAGGGCAGTAGCCCTCCCCACTTCTGTGGTGAACAAATTATTACTGAGGGAGAAGGCAGCTCTCAGGCTGGGGAGCTGACAGTTGTTTGGAGTGTTTTCCAACTTGAGGTACAGAATATCTCTCTTGTTTACATCTACACTGACTCCTATGATGTGTTTAAAGGAGGTACAGAGTGGCCTCCTTTTGCTGTGTTTAAAGGAGGTACAGAGTGGCTTCCTTTTCAGCAGCAAAATGATTGGGAAGTTAACAGAATTCCAGTCCACGCTACACACTGGATAGTTCCATCATTTTAATCTCCTGCCTCCTGGAGGCAGACTCTGTTTGTGTTTACTTTTCACAGAAGAACACCGAGGGACATGAAGAAGCACCCCCCCTTAGTGTTGGATGACAAAAACAAGGTTTTTCCTCCTTCCATGGTGACACAAGGTGATGATGTCACAATAACTTGTAAATTAGTGGCTGGATCCCTCACCGAACCTGCATACAGTTATGGCACAGGACTTTATGGCCGTGTTTTATATTGTGAAATTCATAATTAGGACTGTTGGCTAAACTTAACTGCTATACAACTTTCCTACAAAATCATGTGTGGAAAAAATGATACAAAATACTGGGGGGAACTTGATGTTAATGTTGTAACACCTACTACCCAACCACCGCTTGTGCTGAGCCCTACGATTTTTCAATTTGGACCATATGTAATTAGAAAAACTGGCCAACAACAAATATTATTTAATCCGGCATGGTCTCTCAAACAGATCAAATTGCTGATGCAAAATAATGTCTCAGAAGTTCAGCCAGCTTGTTCACCCTTTCTACAGACTTCTTTTGAGGGATGGACAACCTGGCTGCAGAAACGGAATCCTTCTGAAAAAACAAATGGCAAGAGACATAACCGGTGTTGTGGGAACAGGATTGGGAATTTTGAATGGCATCGATTCAGAAGTACTAATGAATAAATTGGCTACCACAGCTGGAGATGTAACCAAATTACAGCAGCCCCTGCAATCATCCTTAACAGCTTTGGGGACCCAACAGTGGTTGTTATCAAACATGTTACCAAGCTGGGAAAAGGTAAACGTAAATGACCACAAATTGATAATCGATGCACTTGGTACTACCAAATAACATCTCTTTGGCTCTCAGTTGTATCCAGGCCCAGTTGTGGATGCAGTCGGTTGCTGCTTTAATTATAAGAGAAGGTGAGGAAGGCACTTTTCCCACTGAAATTCGAAAAATAGTCTGGGACAGTGCCACTGATTTTGAAAAAGAATTCCAGTCCTGGTGGAACTTAGTAACTTTTACCTATGATCCCAGCACAAACACAGCCACAGCCTTTGTACTGACAATTTGTAATGCTTCAGTGCATTCAATATTCCCCATCATTACATTAGGGTTGAACCATGATGGAGCTATTCTCTATCCTTTCGAGCATAGGGAATGGGCCCGTCAAATTGGTGGGAGGTGGCAAACTGTCAATTTGGAAACTTGCATTGTCCGGGAACAACAAGTGTTTATCTGTGAAAGGAATGCAATCAGAGCTCAAGATATTTGCTTGGATACAGAACAGAATGTTTGCAATTTTGAAATTCATCCAAACGAGGTTCCTGAAACAGTACTGGTATATGTAGGCAATGGATGTGCATGTTTAGAACTGCTTGTGATAGTGTTTTCATAGAAAATTTAGTAGTGAATACCAAAAATCATTCAAACTTTTGTGTCTGTAACTTTACTAGGATTTCAGGATGTGATTTTTTCCTATGTAGCCCCAGTTACTTCTCACCACCTTTTGCAGTCAAATTACACACTGATCCACCATCTATTGCCCACTCCAATTGGAATGAACCTTTCTCTGGTGAAGCAATTGTTGCTCCACCAAGATCTGATCGAAATTTTGGAGAAGATCAAGAAAAACGGACAGAAAACTCTAATAGCTGTTCATCACAATGTGGAAAAAATACATCGTGTTTTGGAAAGGGTAAAGACAGATGCTGAACACAGGTGGTGGGATACTCTATTTGGGTGGTCACCTACTGCTACAGGTGTCCTGAACAAATTGTGTCATCCCACCATTGTTCTTTTGATTTTGGTTTTAATTGGTTTTGTTTTATCAGCAATTCTATACATTATGACTTGGAGAATAATGAAACGGTTAGCACAATTGGCATCTGTGACAGATGTATCCAGATCGGTTACTGTCGACACCCCTAGGGTTATTGACACAAGGTGTTAAATAGGATAAAATATGATTTTTAACTAGAATTGATTATCTTCTAATTGCAATTAGAATTGTTTAATCAAAAACTTGCTTTAAAAAATTGATTTATTTCTAATCAAAATTGAAAAATTTAAAGAATTGAACAAATTGTTTGAAATTGTTCACAATCAAAAAAATTGAATATAATTAATCTGTTTTGTTTTCCCTTTTCTCCTTTTCCTTATCCTGTCCCTTATCTTTTTCCTACTCTCCTGTCTCTGTTTTCCGGGATATGCTACCAACTTGGACGAGTCCTGAAGACACCACAACTGAAGATGTCACTAGAACTCTACAAAGGGGGTGCTCTTGACGACGATCGTGAGTCAGGAGGTGGTGTAAGGGTCGGTCCGAAGTTCCCCTCGATTTTGCCTCCCGACCGTCGCAAGGAGACCTCGAGGACCCCCACCCAGGCTGACTCCCAACAATGGTTTCCTGGCCGGGCCAGGTGGATGCTCGTGACTGTGTGCTGGTGTATTGTGTTCACTCGGACTGTGCTGTTGTGACACCAACCAGAGGTTGTGTTGTACCAACTGAGGACTGCTTGTCCGTACCTGTCTCCTGCAGCACCACACAATGGTCCATAAATCTTCCCACCTCTTGGCCAGAGGCCACTTGCTTTGGAGAAGGACTATAAAAGAGCAACCCTCTGGGAAAGACCCTTTGAGATCTCTCCACTGATGAAGACCCCCTGGAGAAGACCCCTGAGATCTCCCCACGGACGAAGACTCGTCTATCAGATGACCCGTGAGGACGCCCGTCTCGTCTGTTGGTAGCTATTTTCCCATCCCTTCCTTTCCTTCCCCTTTCCCTATACTTTGTTTCCTATACCTCTCCTCTTTACTGTAACTGAGTTGTTGGCATTTGATGAAATGCATTGCTGTTGTTGAATAAACTGATTTTCTGCTGTTGAATAAAGTGATTTTGTCCCCTGCATTTTGCCTGTTTGCACCTTTAAGATCAAAAGAATCATCACGACCCCGCTCTGCATTAATAGCGGATCGTGACACCTGTACAGACCCATTCCTTTGTGGAATGTTTGAGCTTATCAGTGGTTTCAGGGGGCGTTCTGGAGGAATCCTGCCTGTGGTGTGAACGGGTGAACGATCTCCTTTCACTGGTGGCCGAGCTTTGGGAGGAAGTTGAAAGAACAAGAAGTATCAGGGAAAGTGAAAGGGAAATAGACTGGTGGAGTTCAGCCCTTCCATCTTTGAGAGGGGTCCAACAAGAGTCAGAGGACTCCTATGCCTCCCACTGTTAGGCAATAGAAGGGCACCTGGTAGATGAAGGGGACTGGAAATGGTTCCTTGCTCAGGGAGGTAATAATAAAAATTCCTCCTGGCCCCCATCACCTAGCCAGGTGCCACTCCAGAATAAGTATGAAGGCCTGGATTTAGAGAGTCAGCCAGATGATTCAGCTGATTTAGAAGAAAATTATCTGCACAGTGAGCCTCCCCATTACAATTCATCTGTCAAAGGGATCACCACCTCTGACATGAAAAGGAAAAGAAGGGTAGTTGTAGTGGGTGACTCCCTTCTGAGGGGAACTGAGGGCCCCACATGTCGACCGGACCTATCCCACAGGGAGGTCTGCTGCCTCCCTGGGGCCTGGGTATGGGATATCACTGAGAGACTTCGTGGGCTGATTCAGCCCTCTGGTTGTTACCCACTGCCAATAGTCCAGGCTGGCAGTGATGAGACTGAAAAGAGGAGTGTCAGGGCAATTAAAAGGGACTTTAGGGCATTGGGTCAAGTGGTTGGTAGGAGTGGGGCACAGGTAGTCTTTTCCTCAGTCCCCGTGGTGGCTGAGATAAACAGTGAAAGGAATAGGAGAATTCACATCATTAACAAGTGGCTCAATCAAGGGTTGGTGTCATCGGCAAAATTTTGGATTTTTTGATCATGGGGCAACTTTTACAGGACCTCCCTGCTGGAATCAGATGGGATCCATCTCTCAGTTAAAGGCAAAAGGCATTTAGCTCATGAACTTGCAGACCTTGTTGAGAGGGCTTTTAACTAGGTTTGAAGGAGGAAGGGGATGCAGCTGGGCTGTCTGAAAGCAGGCCCAAGGGTGGTAAGCCTGAGTTAGGGGTGAAATCAGTAGCCCAGCTGAGGTGCATGTACCCCAATGCACGCTGCATGGGTAATAAACAAGAAGAGCTGGAAGCCATGGTGCAAGAGCAGAGCTATGATGTAGCTGCCATCGCTGAAACATGGTGGGATGAATCACAGAGCTGGAGCACTGCACTAGATGGCTACAAGCTCTTCAGAAGAGACAGGAAAGGCAGAAGTGGAGGGGTGGCCCTTTATATTAGGGAGGCTTTTGACGCCATGGGTATTGAAATGAATGATGATCAAGTCGAGTGCCTATGGGTAAGAATTCAGGGCAAGGCTACTAAGGCTGACATCCTACTAGGAGTCTGTTTTCGTCCACCCAACCAGGGAGGAGAGGTGGACAACTTATTCTATAAGCAGCTGGAGAATATTTCAGCATCATCAGACCTTGTTCTTGTAGGTGACTTTAAGCTGCCAGAAATCTGCTGGAAACTCAATACAGCAGAAAAGAGGAAGTTCTTAGAGTGTGTGGAGGAAAATTTCTTGTTATCCTGGTGAGTCAGCCCACCAGGGAAGGGACTATATTAGATCCGTAGTTTGTAAATAGAGACAGGCTGGTGGCAGATGGGGTGGTTGGAGGCCGCTTGGGGCACAGTGATCATGAAGTTACAGAGTTCTCGATATTTGGTGAAATCAGGAGGAACATCAATAAGACTTTTACATGAGACTTCCGGGGGGCAGACTTTGGCAAATTTAGGAAACTTATTCAGAGAGTTCCTTGGGAAGCAGCCCTTAAAAATAATGGAGTTCAGGAAAGGTGGGCGTGCTTCCAAACAGAGATCTTGAGGGCACAGGAGCAGACTGTCTCTGTGTGCTGAAAGGTGAGTCAACGAGGGAAACGTCCAGCCTGGATGGGCAAGGAGGTTTTGAAGGAACTTCGAAATAAAAAGAGGATGTATCATCTTTGGAAGGAGAGTCAGGTCTCTCAAGAAGTATTTAAGGGGGCAACTAGAGAGTGTAGGAAAAAAATTAGGGAGGCCAAAGCTGTGTTTGAACTACAAATGGCAACTTCTGTAAAAGAGAATAAAAAATGTTTTTACAAATATATTAATGGTAAAAGGAAGGGTAAGTCCAGCCTTTGTTCTCTATTGGATGAGAGAGGGAATTTAGTAACTGCAGGTGTGGAGAAGGCAGAAGTCCTTAACACCTTCTTTGCCTCAATCTTTAGTGGGAAGATGGCTTGTCCTCTGGACAAGTGTACTCCTGGATTGTAGATGCTATCAAGGAGCAGAATGGTCCCCCTGTTATCCAGGAGGAGGCAGACAGGGAACCGCTGAGCAGCTTAGATGTTCATAAATGTATGGGACCAGATGGGATCCACGCCAGGCCGATGAGGGAGCTGGCAGATGTGCTGGCAAAGCCCCTCTGCATCATTTACCAGCAGTCCTGGCTCACTGGTGAGGTTCCAAATGACTGGAAACTGGCCAATGTGACACTCACTCACAAAACGGGTGGGAAGGAGGATCCTGGCCAGTTATTATAGGCCAGTTAGCCTGAGCTCAGTACCAGGTAAGGTAATGACACAGTTTCTACTGAGTGTTCTCATGCAGCACTTACAGGATGGTCAGGGTATCAGACCCAGCCAGCATAGGTTTAGGAGAGGTAGGTCGTGTTTGAGCAACCTGATCTCCTTTTATGACCAAGTGACCCACCCGGTGGGTGTGGGAAGGGCTGTGGATGTTGTGTATTTGGAGTCCAGCAAGGCCTTTGACACTGTCTCACACAGCATTCCCTGGAAAAGCTGCAGCCCACGGCTTGGACAGGAGCACTCTGGATGGCTGGCCCAGAGAGTGGTGGTGAATGGTGCTGCATCCAGCTGGGGATCAGTCACCAGTGGTGTCCCTCAGGGCTCTGTGCTGGGGCCAGTCCTGTTCAATATTTTTATTGACGACATGGATGAGGGTATTGAGTCTTTCATTAGTAAAGTTACAGAAAACACAAAGCTGGGAGCATGTGTAGATCTGCTGGAAGGTAGGAGGGCTCTGCAGAAAGACCTGGAATGGTTGGATGGACAGGCAGAGTCCAATAAAATGAAGTTTAATACATCCAAGTGCTGAGTCCTGCATTTTGGCCTCCATAACCCCCTGCAACGTTATAGACTGGGAATGCTGTGGCTGGACAGTGCCCAGGCCAGAAGGGACCTGGGGGTGCTGGTCAACACCCGACTGAACATGAGCCAGCAGTGTGCCCTGGTGGCCAAGAAGGTCAATGGCCCCTGGCCTGGATCAGGAAGAGTGTGGCCAGCAGGAGCAGGAGGGTCATTCTTCCCCTGTACTCAGCACTGGTGAGGCCACGCCTTGAGTGCTGTGTCCAGTTCTGGGCCCCTCTGTTTTGGAAGGTCCTTGAGACACTTGAGCATGTCCAGAGGAGAGCAACAAGGCTGGGGAGGGGCTTGGAACACAAAGCCTGTGAGGAATGACTGAGGGAGCTGGGGTTGTTTAGCCTGGAGAAAAGGAGACTCAGGGGTGACCTTATCTCTCTCTACAACTCCCTGAAAGGTGGCTGTAGTCAGGTGGGGTTGGTCTCTTTCTCCAAGCAGCACTGACAGAATGAGAAGACAGAGTCTTAAGCTGCGCCAAGGGAAATACAGGTTGGATATTAGGAAAAAGTGATCAAGTACCGGATTGTCTGCCCAGGGAGGTGGTGGAGTCTCCGTCCCTGGATGCACATAAGAAAAGACTGGATGTGGCACTCAGTGCCATGGCTTAGTTGAAGTGTTAGGGCATGGATTGGACTCGATGATTTGAAGGTCTCTTCTAACCCAGTGATTCTTTCATTCTGTGAAAAGACCAGCAATAATTCTGCCTTGCCAGCATTTCTTAAGAGTGTGTTGGTGTTCTGGAGGAAAGCTACACATTTGGGGAAACACCTTTGGAGGAAAGGGGCTTACTTCTTCAGGGAAGTGCTTCCCAAGGAGATCCCAGTGCCGTAGGTGCCAGTGTCCCCCTTTGGCTCCCTGTGGTCCTTTCAGTCCTTGAGGCCCGCTGCCCTTGGCACAGGGGCAGGGGAAGGGCGAAGGCTGTGAAGAGCAGGTTTGGCATCTGCCTGGAGCTGTGGAGACCAACTCAGGCAACTGCAGCAGGGTGTGTTACCCCCCTTTGAACGGAGGTGTGAGCAGGAGCATCTCTGTGCAGCTGCGAGCCCCAAAGCTCTCTTTGAGAGCTGTGAATTAAAAGGCCTTTACGCACACACTGTTCACATCTCACCTGCCTGCTGTGTTTCAGCTCTTGGCAATATGCAATTGCCTCTCGCTTGGAGGAAGCTGCTGTGGGCTAGGGCCAGAAAAGAGCTGGGCTGTGTGGGCCAGGCTACGTGCAGAATCTTGGCTGATCCTGGTGTGTCCCCGGCCTCACCAAAGGCTGGGAAGGTTTTCCTCCCAAGGCATCCTGCTGATTGGCTCTTCCTGTGCACCTTGGAGAGGAGAAGGTCGGCATTTCTGGCATCTTGGCATTAGCAGGCCTTAAAATGAGGGCGCGTTGTGGAGCAAGCCCAGCTGAAATAGCCTGAGAGGAGCCAGCCCAGTTCTCCTTGCTCCTCTCTGCTGACACCAGATCTTTTGTCTGCTTTAGGGATGACCCTGGCTCTGTCAGGGGGTGCTGGGTGGACACGAGACAGCCGCTCCTGGCCCGCTGGGTCCCAGCAGTGCCCCGCAGCAGTCCTGCGTGCACACCAGGATGCTGGCCAAGAGAGGTCCTGGAAGCTGAGGCAGCTGATTTTAAGCTTTTGTAGGTGCCTACAGGTCAAGGCCAACGGTGTTCCCTCAGGATATAGCTGTCCTGAGGATTCCCCCCACAGCTGTCTGATGTCATCCACTCCTTGTGGTACCAGGTGCTTTCCTGTGGAATGTTCTGCCTCCTTCAAGAGTCAAGAGGGAGCTGGAAAAAGAGCTTGCCAGGCCACTCTCCATCCTTTCCCAGCACTGCTGCTCAAGTGCAGAAATCCAAGGTGAGTACCAATGTGCAAATGTAACAGCTGTGCACAGGGAGGGGTGGTGGGAAGGATGGTCCAGGGACCATAGACCTGGCAGCCTGAGCTTGCTACCAGGGAATGCCTTGGAGCAGATCCTCCTGAGTGCCATCCCACGGCACGTGCAGGGAACCAGGGGGTCTGCTGGAGGCTGGGAAAGCTCTGCGGAGGGATGGGGATAGCTGGGGATCTTGGCAGGCTGTTGGGAGCTCGTGTGTGGCTATTTAGGGGGGTTGGTGTTGGTGGGTGTCTTGGGGAAGGAGTTGTCTGGGAGGTGAGAGGTGAAATTGGAGTCAGCTTGAAGGCAGCATCTGTGCTTTGGCACAGCTTAGGTTATGGAGGGCAGAAGGAATAGCTGTGATTTTTTCTGTTAGTGGCCCTGATTCTCCTGCAGGGAGGAAGAGAGGACAGCTGGACTTTATGAGCCACTTAGCTATCTGTACCAGGAGGAGGATTAGCCATTTTGCAATCTACTCATTTGTTTGGGCTAATTTTGTGACACTGAGTGGACTTCGATTCCTTGCGAGCTTTTATTCTTTCATAGAATTAGGATGTTCTCATCTCTTCACTGAAAACCATTTGCAAAGTAAAGAATGGCCTTTTTTTGCCTCTGTGTAGTGTTCTTTTGTAAAGTGACTCTCAATGGATGATGTTAAGGGAAACGAGTTGCCGTTTTGAGATGGGAAGCAAACTTCCAAATCTATCACACTCTCAGGCCATGCCAATGAATTTAGGAAGTTTGCAACTTTTTGGAATTACTTGAGTAGAGAAATTGGGAAGGAAAGCTTTCCTATTTGAGGATTTTTAAATGCCCTGTGCCCGTGGAGCCGGATATCGCCGGATATGATTTGAGCCATTCCTAACATTCCTGTCGGGCTGTCTTAGACATTTGGGCCAAGGGATTCCTGGGCCACTTTGCGTGGTCTCAGGGTGTCCCCAGGCCAGGTGGCAGCGTGTGCAAGGGCCCTTTGTGACACGGTGCAGCATGGTCACTGTGGCATGGAACGCTGTCAAAGGACCCTTTGTGACATGTGGTGACATAGGAGCTGGTGGTGACACGGCCACACCACAGTGCTCGGAGCATGCGACGGGACAGGACGCGCCAGAGCTGTGCTGTGAGGAGCCTCTGCACAGCACACTCCTTCGTGCCTGACCCAGAGCTTTTCCGAGTCATTATTCCTGCAGGTGACCTCGAGGCCAGACCACAGGACTTGGTGACCTGCGGCCTTCCCAAGTCTGGTATTCTCCAGGTGCCCTGCAGAGGGATAGATCGTGGGACTTGGTGCCGAGCTTTCTGAGGCATCTCCCATTCCCGCAGCAGTTGCCCTCAAGACCACACTGAGGGATTTTCTGACCACAGTCGTTGACGAGGAGTGTCCCATCCTTGTGGAAGGAGCCCTCGAGACCAGAGTGCAGGACCTGCTGTCCTGTACTCTTACCAGGAGAGCAGTCTTGTCTTCCAGGCACGACTACAAGACTTGCTAACTCAGAGGTTTTCCAAGGCATCTCTCCTGCCAGTAGCCATCAATCCAGGCACTGACATGGAGCAGAGACCCCCGAGAGTGCCCAAGCTGGCCTGGGTGATAGAAGAGGAAGAAAACCCTGGATCTTCCCCAGCACAGGAGACTGAAGAGGTGGTGCCATTCCAGCCAGAACAGGAGGGTGAGCTGGGCTTCAGGGCTGCTGCCAGCATCCAGCTTGGCCCCATCCTATCCCATCCCATCCCATCCCATCCCATCCCATCCCATCCCATCCCATCCCATCCCATCCCATCCCATCCCATCCCCTGTGGACACACCCATGGACAGGACAGAAGAGGGGCCGGGCAGACAGCTCACAGTGGCCGTGCTCCATCCCCTGGGGCATCCCGGGGCTGTCCCTGCCTGGGGAATGAAGGCCTGGCTGTGTTCTCCAGCCTCTCCCGCAGCCCCTCAGCTCTGGCTCTGCTCGCTCTTTGCCAGGTGCAGCCATGGAGCCTACACAAAAGCAGGAACCCACTGGTGGCCTCTTCCGCAGGACAGCACAGGTACCTGCAGCCATCCCCAGCTGGGCTGGGCCTGCTGTCACTGCTCAGCCAAGCGCCATGCTTGGAGCACTCCATGGAAAAGCCCTGGCTTCTTGCCCTTTGTTATCCTGCCAGACGTGCAAATTCACCACATGCATTTGGCAGGAAGAGACCAGTGTCATGGGCCTTGAGATTATTGAAAACGGTGACGTCTACACCACTGACACCAGTGCTGCCATGATGGATTTGCTTGTGGAGAAGGGTGTTTTCATTCCAGAGCAGGTAAGCAGCCTGTGGCCAGGGTTTAATTCCTCCATGAGTCATATGGCCTCTCAAGCCACTGGGGCCTGCTGGTCCCTGTAAGCCTTTGAGGCCATTCCAGTGTGGTGGGAAGGGAAACACTTCTCTGGGGACATTACTCCCTCTAGCAGGTTTCCAAGTCTCCCCACGCCTCCTTCAGGTGCCTGGCATGGTGAGGTACATCTACCAGTGGCTCATGACCAATGAGTCTGCTGACCACACGATGGAGAACACTCTGCTGGATCTCACTGAGGCACAGCCCGCTGATGTGGTGGTGACACTCCTGCGTGTGGCCCCATCGTGTGACAGGTATGGGGCCCACCAGCCCAGAGGGCTCAGGGCTCACCAGCCCATCACCCTGTACAACCTGTTCCAGGTGTCTGAGCAACAGAGAGTTCCAGGGCCCTCTGGCTGCTCCCTTTCCCAGCCCTGGCATGTCAGCCCCTGGGCCTGCTGCCATGCTCCCTCCCTGCCCCTCAGGGGCCTGTCCCCACAGGGCTGGGCTGCCTGGATGCCACCAGCGAGGGGCAGTGGGCAGAGGCAGAGCTGACAGCCAGCTCAGCTCCCTGCTGCTGCCCAGGCCACAGTTCTGTGTCTGAGACGGCCCTGAGACAGAGCTCTGACCCCACAGAGCTGCTATGGCCATGTGGAAGACGATCATGTCCTCGAGCAGGACTGTGGAGCCAGTGCTGGAGATACTCCTGGATGTGCTGGGGGACTGGCCAGAGCACAGCACATACACCTCTGATGGGGACAGAACGTGTGTCTTTGCCCTGGCTGTGAGTTTCTGGAACTCGCCTTTGCTCACCCCAAGGCCGCCTCTCCAGCAGCTCTCCACCCTCCTTACCCCACTGCATCTCCCTGCCTCAGGCACTGCGCTGAATCCTGGCCTAGGGGCACCTTCAGGGGCATCAGGCCCGGTGCTCCCCCTGCATCTCCCCTGGCCTCTCCGTGCCACGCTCGGGCCCTGCCGCACGGACACCTGAGCACTGAGCGCTGTCTCGGGGTGCTTTGTCCTTTGCAGGCAACTCTGGTGATGTGGAAGATCCTCCAAGTGCCCTGCTGGCCAGATATACTGGTGATGTATTTCCCCTGTCTGTTTGTCCACCTGCTCTTCCAAGTGTTCTTCAGCACTCTGGATACACCAGAGGAGGTCGATAACTTCTGGAAGGGATGCCAGGAAGAACATGGCCTTGCCACCAGCCCCAACAGGTTCTCCATGCCAGTCCACCTGTCCCTGACACATCCCCTGTCAAGGAGCCAGTGCTCCCAGTGTGACCTGAGCTTTGCTCTGCACACAGGTTTGCAGTGCAGACCCTGAAGTCTCTGCTCTGCTTTCTCCAGTGTGAGGATGTGGTGATGGCAATGGAGCGCAAGCGTGGCTGGGACACGCTGCTCTGTGTTGACACCCACCACTATGCCGTGGGTCTCTTGGCCAGGTGAGATTCCCTGCTCTCCACTGCCCCCAGCATTTGTGTTCTGTGCCCGGGGTGTGCCACACAGTCCCTGTGGTCATGGGCCAGAGGGCCTTGTCACTGAGAGATGGCCAATCAGACTGCAAATGGCTGGGAGAGGAGGTGCTCAGGAGCAGCCACCTTCCAATGGCCCTGCTCCCCTTGTATCATGGTGGGGAAAGACCAGAGAGATTTACCCCCCAACTCAGGAACCTGGTTTCTTTTTCGGCCTGCTAGGGAGATGCGTCATGCTTCTATGTGGTTGTGTTCCAGTATTGCACTCCACCTACTCCAGGTGCTCACCATACAGGAAACATGCTGGGATCTGCCTGCCATGGCATTTCTTGTGGAGGTGAGCCTGATGGCCAGCGCTGCCTCACTGAGCTGCCTCCCAGCTCTCTGCCCTCTCATCACCGCAGCTGCCTGGGACGGTGCCCGTGCCCCGTGCTGCTGTCTGGGCCCAGCCCTGTGCAGTTCTGGGCTCTTGCTGGCCGGGTCCCCTGTCATTGCCCTCTGCCTTTCAGGTCCTCAGGTGCCTGGACCCCCGTGAATGTGGTGGCAGTGTTGTAAAGGTCACATCAAGGTACCTGCAGAGCGAGTGCAGGGAGAAGCGTTGCCTGGCACTCAGGGCCCTTCTTGAGCTCATTGATGATCCCTCCATGGTGAGAAGGGGGCAGTGGCTGAAGCTGCACTGGGGAAAGCAGCCCCTTGGGCTTCGGGTGCTGGAGCAGCTGCTCCCAGCTCTCCTGCCTCCCTGTTCAGCTGCCCGAGTGCTTCAGGACAGGCCTTTGGCCTCTGCGGCCTGAGGCAGCAGGGTGGCGTTTCACAGACTTGTGTTCTGCATAGGCCGAAAAAATGTTCAGCCTGACTGAAGGCCTCATGGACCTACTGTGGGACAAGGATGCAGAGATAGTTGGGATGACACTCATCACCATCAACTTTATATTCATGCACAAATATTTCCTGATACCAAGCTCCATTGCACTGCAATTGGCTGAGGCGCTCTTGCCTTTCCTTGATGCGGTAAGGCTCTGTGCCCCAGGCCATGGCCCCTGGGTGCTTCTCAGAAGCTTGGTGCCCTATGGATTTTAAGGTGGGTGCTGGAATGGGCCTGGATCAGCCAAAGCTGAGGATTTTTTTTCCTTCCTTTCATACAGGATGATAGCCAGGTGCAGCTGCTCTCCATAAGGCTCTTCAAAGATATGCTGGAACATTTCATGGAAGAGAGAGAAAAGCTTTTGGAGAATCCAGTGCAGCAGAGTCTCCTCCCTCTCTTCTTCCACTGCCATGATGAGAATCTGCATGTGGCACAGGTGAGGACTGGTGGGCTGCTGGTGTCTCCCTGGGAGGGGGCTCGGCTGCCTCCTGCCCTGGCACCTCCCAGGCTACAGCCTCCTCCCAGCCTTGGCAAAGGGACACGGGTCCTGTGCCCTGAGCTGCGGTGCCATCTGCACATCTCTGCTGCTCTCCAGGCCTCTCGGGAAACCCTGCTTTGTGTGGTCAAATTCCTGAAGAACAGGGATCTCAAAAAGCTGGTGAAGGAGGAGAAACTCTGGAAGTTCGCCGAGTGCCTGGTAAGGAGGGCCTGGAAGCGCCAGGCTCAGCCTGGAGAAGCCCCTGAGCGCGGTGCTCACTGTGTGCGCTTGGCAGCTGTGGCCCTGCCCAGGGCTGCACGCAGGAGCCGCACGGGCTCTTCTCCAGGCTCCTGTGGGCCCGAGCCGGGTGCCCACGGAGCCCCGGCCCAGCGGCTGCTGGCCGCGCCTCAGGGCTGTGCGGGCAGGGGAGGCCGGGGCCGGCCAAAGCGGGGAGCGCCTGGCAAAGGGGCACAAAGCCCGGCCCGACCCTTCCCTCCCGCCGCTCTCTCCAGCTGGCAGACGACAGGAGCCGAGCGGCCGAGCACCTGCGCCAGGCCCTGCCGTACGTGCAGAGCCCACAGGAGCCCCTGCGAGAGGCGGCCATCAGGTTCATGGGTGAGCCCGGGCTCCCTCCCCGCCCCGTCCCGCCGCAGCTCGGCCCCAGCCCCGCCTGCTGCCCCGGCAGCGGCATCCGGGCCCGGCGCCGTGGAGCCCCGGCTGCCCTCGGGGCTGCTGCCGCCCTGTCGCAGCCGTGCCCTTGAGCGTCAGGATGCGGTCAGGGCCCGGGCTGAGCCCTGCCGGGCCACGAGGGCGTGTGGCCACAGGGCTGGCAGCGCCGCTGGCAGGGAGCTGTGCCGCTGGGCAGATGCATGACAGGCTATATGTACCCAGGGATCGCCGGACGGAGCTTTCGGAGGCAGCAGGAAGAGCTGCAGCTCATCTACAGAGGTGAGTGAGGGCAGCGGGCTGTCAGTGGGGGCTGGCAGGAGCAGCTGCAAGCCCTGGCCCGGCTGCGGAGGGCTCTGCTCCCTGTGCGGGCGGGGGTCGGCGTGGGCAGAGCACACCGAGATTTCAGGGGCACGTGGGGGATTTGTGGCCAGCAGCTTCGGGCTGATCCCAGTGGTCCCTGCTCCCTCCTGGCCATGGCAAGAGCGGGCTGGGTTGCCCCTGGCACGGGGGTCTCGTCATGTCCCCGCAGATCAAGGATCTGGCCATGGCTCTTTTCCTTTCTCTTCCAGCCCTGGAGGACATGGCAGATGACATCAGCCTTGCCGTCGGAAGCCTGGCACTTCAAACTTCCTACATTCTTAGGGTAGTAGAGCAGCCTCGGATCTCCATGTTCCAGAGGCTGCAAGCTCAGCTCCGCCGGGCATGGAAGACGCGGCCTCGTCTGTCGAGCCTCGGCCGTCTGCGCTGCTGGAGCTCTGCAGAGAACTGATCTGGGAAGCTCTGTCTGCTGGGGCCACCTGAGCCAGCGAGAATTTTCTTTTTTGTCAAAATTGTTTTTTTTCTTTTTTATTGTTTTACTTTAGAAATATAGGATATGTTAGAATAGACAGACTCCCAGGAGCTTTCTTTTCCTGCCCAGGGTCTGCATGGCTACAGGGAAGAGGGGGAATAGGTGCTTGTGCTCAGCAAGCTGCGCAGCCATGTAGTGTTGAAGGGAGAATGGCCAGAAGCCCCTTGGCCTTTGGTGGTTGTGCTGAAGCCTTTGTGCTGGTGACAGAGCGGGTGGGCAGGGGCTGGAGCTTCAGGGATCCCTGCGAGACCGGTGCCTGGAGATGGCCACCACCCCTGTCCCAGCCAGGAACCGCCATCGGTGTCCTCCTGCTCAGGTGTTGCTGGCTGGATTACTGAGAGTTCCTGTGGTGTCTCTTGATCGGGCTTTTCTGGAGCTCCTGTGGGGCTGCAGTGCTGCTGCTGGGCTGGTTGGCCTGGCTGGGGGAGACCCTGAGGGGACAGGCACTTCGAGGCCATGAAGGGATGAGGGGCTGTGGAGGCCCGATGGGACCAGGCAGTGGGAAGGCACGAGGTGTACATGTGAGGGAGTGGGTGGCAGGAGGCTACAAGGTTACAGGAGGCACCTGAGGGACTGTGGTGGGGAGCCCTAAGGAAATGGGTGTCAGAGGCCATATGTAGCCCCTGGGCAGCTGCCTTGTTCCTGTAACGTGTCTGCTCTGGTGCTTTCCCAAGGTATTTCACTCAGCAGGCTCTTTAAGGGGCTCCCTATAACCGGGAGTGTCACCCTGATGCTGGCCTTTCTGAGCTGCGGGCCCAGTCTGAGTTGTGGCACTGGGCGTGTGCCCACCCTGTCCTGGGCACTGGAGTCCCCTCCGCCTCAGGCCATGAGCTCGACTGCCTGGGTGCTGAGTCTTGTTCCTGTTGTCATGACGGAGGCCAAGATCCTTGGCTTTAGGCACGACTGAGTGAGACGAGCAGAGCCTTCGAGCCCAAGGGAGAGCCCTGCAGAAAGGCCCTGTGGGCAAAGGGCTTTGCTGGCATTGCCAGGGCAGGCACACAGAGAGTGTGGTGAGCACCTTCAGGGTGCCACGGCTGGCTTGGGGCTGGGCGACCTCCCTGTGTGCAGGGCTGTCTCTCTGCTGTGCTGTCGTTGGCCTTTTGCTGTCGAGCTCCTCTGGCTGCCAGGAGACAAGAGCAGCCCTATAAGGAGAGTGCAAGCCCCTGTCTCCAAATCCTGAAGGGGGAAATGGAGCTGTCCCGGCCCGTGGCCAAGGCTGGAAGCAGAGCAGAGCCTTTTCCCCACCCCTGACGGCTTTCTGCCTGCTGCTGGCCTTGGGCCAGCATGACCCGCTCTGCTGGGGCTGTGTCACTGCGGGGGTGGCTGCTGCCCCTGGGTTTGCTGATGGGACGTGAGGGTCACTGAGGAAAAGGTGGGTGTCCCAGGTGATGCTGAGGGGGCATTTGGTCGCTGAGAGGATATTAGGGTCCCAGAGGAGGCTGCAGGTGAAAGGAATGAGAGAGATTTGTCTTTACAAATAAACTGTGGGTAAAGCTAGAGAATGAGAGATGAAAGAAGCAATGGATGGAACCATCAATTCCATAGGAAAAGAAAAAGTGCGGGTCTACATTAGAAGGGGTCTGTATTAGTACCTGTATTAGCCAATGGGGTTAGAGAGAGGGAAATGCGGCCAGGAAATGAGGATAAAAAGGAGGCTGCATCCTCTAAAAATGTGAAACTCCCCAGGGGAATGTCCCATGGCCTGTCCCTTTATTCAGAGAAAGTAACAGGACTCCTCTGTCTCTGATTTGGACATAAACCTCTGGTGTTTGTGGATTAATTTTCCTGACACAAGTGCCTCATGCATCACTCAAGGGAGGCGGATTTTCCGTGTGTCACTGACGTGTCATGATGGTCTTTGAATGCCAGGCACCTGCATGCCACTGAGGTAACAGGGGGGTCACTGAGGGGGAAGTGGGTGGCGGGTGCCCTACATGCCACTGAGGTGACATGAGTGTCATAAGTACATCTTATAGTATTGGTTTTCACAAATATTAAAATGAATGCTCTATGCAGAATGTTGGAAAGCTTTGCTGAATGAATATAGTTTCTTTTAGTTCTGCTATTAGCAAAACTTAGACATAATAGTGTGATAAATATATTTCTTGGACTGTAACATGTTGATATGAAAAGCTTTTTTTCATGTAACTAACTCAGAGATTGGTAAAAAGATAATCAGGAAATTCTTCACATTCTTGGATTATCCTTTCTGGATGAAGGCGGGCTGAGGAACAGCAGAACTCTAAGGAAAGGATCCTTTGATCTCCAATATCAGAGAGTGCACTGACAAGAAGGATCCACAAGGGGAAAAAAAAAAAAAAAGAAGTAAAGATGTTGGTTTAGAGGTTGGGGGTGATTTTGATTTCTGCATGAAGGTCCGTGAATATGCAACAGGTGGATGCATTTAAGAAAATGTTCTCTGAGTTAAGGTGTGCTCTTGGCAGAATGCCAAGCACTGGGCCCTTGTAACCTTTGGCTTTATTGTCTCTTATTGTCTTTTATTAAACTTGTTAAAATCTACCAGGAAACTGGACCTCGTTTTTCACAATCAGGAGCCAGCCCAGAGCTTCCCAGGCCCCTCTGCAGGTTTGGTCACATCCATTCTGATCTGGCTCCCACAGCTTTACCCGAGCCCCTTGCAGTGCCCAGTTCCCTAAGGCAGAAGGGGATCCCAGGATACCATGGAAATAGTTCTGATCTGTGCTTCCTTCTAGATTGGGAACCTGACTTGGATTATTTGGAATTGCTGGTGAATGGTGCTTTGAAGATCGTCTGAGATGCTGGAGGCAAGTTCTCAATGTGCCTTTCCTGATAGAATATGCAGTGTCACAGAGGCAAGAGCTCCCTCATGTGCCATTTCCCTTAAGATCACCTCAAGGTTGAAGCATAGTGGAATCGTTGCCCTGCTCGCTTTTTGAGCCCTGATGATCCCACAGGATTGCTGTCAGTGGGAGGAAGGAGCATTTAACTGTCAATCCTCTTCCCATGTGCAATGCCAGTGTCTCCTTCCATGTGCTCTGTGCAGCCAGGGAGAAGAGCAGAGAGAGAAGGGAAGGGCCCAGGGCTGTGCCCCGGGGCTGTGCCTTGCTGGGCTCCTTTGCTGGCCCCAGTCTTGGGGGTTGAATTTTCCCCTTTTCTTTCTGTGGAATTTTTCCCGTTGTTATGCTAAGTATTTGGAGCTACACGCAGAAGGTCGGATAGCTAAGTTAACAGTTTCTCTCGAAGGGGGGACGAGAAGGGGCAGCAGCGGAAAAGGGGAGGTGGGGTAGGGGCTGTTCTCTGCTTCTCTCGCGGGTCTGGCTCGGAGAAGGACGGTCGCTAGAAACTCAGCTCTGCCACGCTGACGCCGGGAGCTGCCTTCCTTGGCTGTGCGATTTCGCAACCTCGCTGCTTGGACGCTGTCCCGCATCTCCTACTGATTGCAGCACATCCTTTTGGAGCATCAGGACTGACACTGCCCTGCGACCTGTGAGCAGCGTCTCCCCTCCGCTCTTCCCATCTGGGATACAGAGGCCGTTCACCGCAGCGCCCCTCCAGCCACGTGGGATCACCGCATCTCCTCCCTGCTCACCAGGGGCTGGCAGGCAGCACCAGAACTGTAACTGGACCTCAGAGGAAAGGTGTCCACAACCGAGAGAACTGTTTGCTGGGTTTTCTGCTCGGTTGTTGTAGATCTCGCAGTTATTGTTGTTGTGTTTTGTTTCCCTGGTTACATATATATATATATCAGTTAAGAACTGTTATTCCTACCCCCATATCTTCGCCTGAGAATCCTTTAATTTCAAAATCGTAGTAGAGTGATGGGGGGTTATACTCTCCTTATCAAATAAAAAGAGGCCCCTGTCTCTTTTGGCAGATACCTGTCTTTCAAACCAAGACACCCAGGCAGCCTGAGGATTTCCTGTGGTGCTGGGAGTTGTTCTGTCCTGCCTTTCTTTGCCGATGAACCTGTTGGGGAAGGTGATCTGGCTTCCCAACCCTCGTTCAGGAATGAGTCTTTGGGAGATGGTGAGGCTAGGTCAAGGCGTTACCCCTGTGACAGCTGCCAGCTCAGAGCCCAAACGTTGGCCAGCAGTGCAGAGATGACAGAAGCCTCTGTGGCTGTTGAGTTACAGGTGTGTCTGCAGGGAGGATTTCTCCAACTCCTCTGCTGGTTGCTGCACACAAGCCCGGCTCCCATGGCAGGGGTGAGTTGTGTGTCCCTGCTGACCCCACAGGCTGAGCACTGCTTTTGTGGGATCCGTTTCTGGGAAATGGAATTTTGTTGCTCTAAGGTCCTCCAAGAGGAAGGAACAAAGCTTCAGAACACAAGAAACTTCATGATTTATCCAAACTCAGGCAGCAAAAGCTGAAGGAAATGCGGCAGGGAAGACAAGGTGGGTGCATTTCCCTCAGCCTTCTCCTGACACTCAGCAGCCAGGGGCTTTCTCTGCACATCTGGACACACTGTGCCTGGCACAGCAGGAAGTCTCACTGCCCTGCTGCTGCTGTCACACCCTGCAGGGCTGTTTCCCAGCCTGGCCTGGCTGCAGCTTCTCCCCAGCCTCTGCAGGAAGGCATTTGGCATCAGCTGCCAGGGAGCCCAAAGTGCCCCACGGGCCATGCACACCCTGACATCCCTGCCATTTCCCGGTCTCAGGGTAGGTCAGGAGAGGTGCTGCTTTGGACAAGAGAGAGCCCTGTCATAGCCCCAAGAGCCTGGGCCTTTTCCTCATCCTTATCCATGTCTTTGGCAAGTATTGCCTCCCGACGAGGCCAATTCCCTGATATGTAATGGTTTCATCAGATGCAGCTCTACCTCTTCCTTTCTCAAGGAATGGACAGAGAGGCTCTATGGAAGGAGGCATTTCCAGAAGGAAAGGAGGCAATGCCAGGCACGGGCACAGGCAGAGGAGGTAATTGCTGTGTCAGGCTCAGCCCTGGGCAGGGCTGTGTGGCAGCAGCTCTTCTCCCAGGGCCTGCCCTTGCATGGCCTGGCAGTAGCCAAAGCTGGAGGCGCTTTGGCTTCGAGGCCTCTGGAGCTCGTTCCCAGCCCCTGGGATATGGGAGTGGTGCACCAAGGTCCCTCCTGCTGCAGCTGCTCCTGGAGCTGCCCTGAGTGCCCAGAGGCCCAAGGCACAGGAACAGCCCCGAGTGGGAGCCCTGCTGAGAGCCCAGGGCTCCCGACTGGGCAGGGGCTGCACTGGGTCCTTACAGGGCCTGACTCTGTCCCCTTGGGCTGGGGGAGCTGTCACGGGGCTGGGAGGGTCAGGGTTAGGGTTAGGGTTAGGGTTAGGGTTAGGGTTAGGGTTAGGGTTAGGGTTAGGGTTAGGGTTAGGGTTAGGGTTGCTGCTAGTGGCTGCTGAGGGATGGGTTTGGCCGTGTCCCTGGAAGGAGCAACTGCCCAAGCAGCTGCGCTGCCCCTGGGCTTTCCTCCCGGCCTTCTGGGCTTTGTTGTGTGGCACTGCCTGTGCCATGGGATGCCAAGGTGCCTGCAGGACCCAGCTGTGGGGGAAACAGAGAACGTCGTGGCCTTATCCAGCGAGCTGCCAGCTGAGCAGTGGAGCACAGCACAGGCTCACGGTCCCCATTGCTCCCACACATGCAGCTGGCACCTCAACACGTCTTCCTGATTCCCAGAAGGACATTGGAAAGGGTTTCTGTCAGGGAACACGCTGTTAGGTAGAGATAATGACATGCCTCTTTGTTTTGGAGCTTGTCTTCATTTTGTGTGTCAGAATCTGGTATTGCTGGAAGAGAAAACAGTGAGTGTTTTGTTGCTCTCCCCCTCACACAGCTTCATTTGATGGCTGCTTGTAGAAAGGAAACATTCCTAGTGAGGCTGCTGTGGAGTTGTGGATGGTCAATGGTTGTCCGTATAACTCTGCTGAGGGTTCTGCTGCAGCCTAGTGCTTTAATTGGCCTCTTAATTGCTGGGCCTTGTCCGGGGGAGCCTACTGGGGCTGCAGCCAGTGCTGGCTCCCACTGAGGCTGCGTGGCCAAGAGCAGCCCCAGGAGCAGCGGGCAGAGACAAAGCAAGGTGGGGAGGAGAAAGAGCAGGGTCCAGGTTGCCCTTGGAAGGCAGATGCGCTCTGGGGCCCGCTCCTGGCCAGGGACACTGCCCAGAGCCATGCCTTGCTCTCCGGGGCCCTAAGGGGCAGCTGTGCAGCTGGGCCAAGGTGTGCCAGCAGCTCCAGCCGTGCTGGGGAGCCTCGCCAGCTCTGGGCTCTGCTGTGCAGGAGGTTCCCTGTGTGCCAGTGGCAGCTGGGGCCTCAGACACTCCTCTCTCCAGAGGAGCACTTCTCCCCCTTCTCAAGACTGGCCGACGACTTCAGTCTGGACAGACTGGATCTGTCATCTTGCATCTCCATGCACGTGTTCGTTTTCCATACCACAATTGCAATACCAGCTAAATGCTGTGTACAAGCTGCCACCAGCATGCTGAACAGGTCCCTCTGTCCCCAAAGGGACTGGCCCCACTCTCCAACCAGGGCAGGAAGTGGGGCCTTCCAGCCAAGACAGTGCTTGAGTCCAGCATCACCTTTGGGCTTCAGCTCTGGGGTCTGAGCGGTACCAGCAGCACTGGTGGAGCTCCTTGTCTGGCACAGCCAGGGCTGGGCAGGCAGCAGCTGGGCATGGGGCTCCTGATACATACAGACACCTCATGTTATCTTTGTTTTTCATTTTGAAACATTTAGGAATGTTTTTCATTTCCAGCAATTAAAAAGAGTTTTCATAGAACATAAATCTGAAATGTTTATTTCCCTTTCTCCCAACAGTCCTGTATTTGTCAAAGTAGTTTTGCAGTTATGGAAACTGCGATAATTAATAAAAGTTTTGTGTTAATCACAAAAGTATTGGGGTTTGTATAAACCAGAATACTAAGCTCTGAAGTGAAGCATGGACACTAGATAAAGGAAATTATACGATTAAATAATTCTGTTTTAAATCACCATGTTATGTTATGTTATGTTATGTTATGTTATGTTATGTTATGTTATGTTATGTTATGTTATGTTTTCCAAGTAAGTTGAATCTACTACCAGCTTACAATAACAGACTTCCTGATAGTCTTTCCTGCCTCTGTTTGATCAATGCTGCCTATCTCAAGGACCAGACTTCCAGAACTTCGCTGGTGGTTATCTACAAGGACCAGATGATGATCTGTGAAACTGACTATCGCCAGAGACTTTGTGAATTTCTATAAGGATGTTTATTCGACCACCACTGCTTACCTGGCAAAATTATGACAGCTAAAAACCAAAAATTATTGATTACGGAGAGAAACCATAGCATAAGAAAAGGCTGCAGGCCGGGGTTCGGTGGAGCATGGAGTGGGCAGTGACCCCTCACGTTCTCCAGGGCTGCATTGCTCGACCTATATCAAATAAAGCAATCTAAATTTTGCTGAATATTGAGACTTTTTTCTCATTTATAACAAAACCTAGAATCTTTGTACTCTTCTGCAATAAATAATAAAATTGCATTAATTCTTAATGTTTACTCTTGCACAGGCTGGGCAAGGCCGGCACAGCCCAGAGGAATTATCCCGAACAGGCTCAGGGCACTTGGGTACTGAGCACTCCTGCTGGGGTCCCTCCATGGGAGACACTGCCCAAAAGCTGGGAGGGGCTGCAAGGGGTAACCATGGTGGGGAAAGGGCAGAGGGGGAGAGCAAGGCTCCAGTGTGTCCTGAGAGGGCCTGACTCTGTCCCCTTGGGCTGGGGGAGCTGTCACGGGGCTGGGAGGGTCAGGGCTGGCAGTGGCTGATCAGGGATGGGTTTGGCTGGGTCCATGGAAGGAGTGACTGCCTAAGCAGTTGTGCTGCCCCCGGGCTCTCCTGCTGGCCTTCCGGGCTTTGTTGGGTGGCACAGCCTGTGCCAAGGGGTGCCAAGGTGCCTGCAGGTGCCAGCTGTGGTGGAAACAGAGAACGTCCTGGCTGTATCCACCAAGCTTCCAGCTCATCAGTGGAGCACAGCAAGGACTCATGCTCCCCACTGATGCTGGAGTCATGCACAGTGAGATAGGAACACATGCTCTAAATCCAATTTGATGGATGTTGACAACTCTTCCATGTTGTCATCACAACACAGCAGATGCCAGAGGAAGTTGATAACTTCTGGAGGGTGTGCTGGTAGGATCACCACCTTCCCAGCAAGCCCAACAGGTTCCGGCCCTCCTGTCCTTCCCATGCCCTCGTGACCAGCGCCAGTGCTCCCAGTGTGACCTGGGCTTTGCTCTGCACACAGGTTTGCAGTGCAGACCATGAAGGCTCTGCTCTTCTGTCTGCAGTATGACCCTGAGGTGATGGCCATGGAGTGCAAGCGTGGCTGGGACACGCTGCTCTCTGCTGACACCCAGCACTATGCTGTGGCTCTGCTGGACAGGTGAGACCCCCCCATTTCCCCTCTGCCCCCAACATTTGTGCTCAATGCCCGGGGTGCCCCACACAGTCCCTGTGGTCATGGGCCAGAGGGCCTTGTCACCGATGGACGGCCAAGCAGACTGGAAAAGGCTGGGAGAGGAGGTGTCCAGAAGGAACTGCCTCCCAAAGTGCCCACATGACCTCCAGGGATGCTGGGGAAAGACTGGATCTCGGTGAGTCAGTGCTGGGAGTGGTTTGCTTGCCCACCTCAGTGCCTTGGTGCCTTTTCCCCCCCACCAGGGAGATGCGCCATATCTCCCTCTCCTTCTGATCTGGGATTTCCCCACCACCTGCTTGGGTGGCTCAGTAAGGAACAGCCACACTGGGATCTGCCCTTCCTGGCATTCCTTGTGGAGGTGAGCCTGATGGCCAGCGCTGCCTCTCTGAGCTCCCTCCCAGCTCTCTGTCCTCTCGTCGCCACAGCTGCCTGGGACACTGCCCGTGCCCTGTGCTGCTCTCTGAGCCCAGCCCTGTGCGGTTCTGGGGTCCTGCCGACTGGATCCCCTTTCACTACCCTGTGCTTTTCAGGTGCTGAACTGCTTGGATTTCACTAAATGTGGTGACAGCATCCTTGAGATCATGTCAAGGCACCTGCAGAACAAGTGCAGGGAGAGACGTCGTCTGGCGCTCAGAGGCCTTGTGGTGCTCAGCAAGGATCCCTCGATGGTGAGAAGGGGGCAGGGCTGAAGCTGTACTGGGGAAAGCTGCCCCTTGGGCTGCCTGGGCTTCAGGAGCTGCAGCAGATGCTCCCAGCTCTCCTGCCTCACCTCCCTGAGTTCTTCGGGACAGACCTTTGGCCTCTGGGCCCTGCAGCAGCAGGGTGAGGTTGCAGTGCCAGCACGGTGTTGGTGCTGCAGCCGCTCATGGCTTCACAGCACAGCACAGCCTTGTGTTCCACACAGGCCAGAAAAATGTGCAGCCTGTCTCCAAGTCTTTTGGAGCTGCTGGGTGATGCAGATGGAGAGGTGATTGGCATGACCGTCCGTGTGTTCACTAATGTGCTCCAGGACAAAGACATCCTGATATCCAGCACCACACCCCCAAGCTGGCCGAGGCACTCCTGGAGCTCTTTGACCACGTAAGGTTCTGCGTCCCGAGCCACAGGCATTGGGTGCTTCCCAGAAATTTGTGCCCTCTGCGTTTTAAGGCCTTTGCCTTGGTGGGCCTGGAGTAGTAGGTGCTTAAGTTTTTCTCTTTCCTCTAGCACAACAGCCAAGTGCAGCTGCTCTCCATTCACCTCTTCTGTAAAGTGATGGAATTGGTAGTGGATGAGGGAAAAAAGTGCCTGAAGACAATTGTTCACAAGAGCCTGTACCCACTTCTAATCTACTGCCATGATGAGAACCTGCACCTGGCAAAGATGAGGATTTGTGTGATGCTGGTGGATCACTGGGAGGGGCTCACCTGCCTCCTGCCCTGGCACCTCCAAGGCTGCAGCCTCCTCCCAGCCTCGGCACAGGGACGCGATGGTCCTGTGCCCTGAACTGCGGTGCCATCTGCACATCTCTGCTACTCTCCAGGCCTCTCTGGAAACGCTTCTTTAACCTGACTGCAGCATTGGCCTGGCACATGAGTGGCCTAACAGCACCTGAGGTACCGTCAAGGTGACACCACTGATCAATTGCCTCTGGTCTAGGGACAAGGACACAAGACTGAGGCAGGAGAATGTATCCAAAGAAAGCCAAAGCCAGCAGCTCTCCTGAAAATCAGCTTGGGCCAGGCTGGGGCTGGGCAAGGCCGTGGCCCACAGGCTCATCTGCTGAGGCCACCTTTGCACACACTGCCCACAGCCAGCCAGGGAGGAGGAGAGTTCTGGGGCTGTGGGGAACCTCTGCTCACAAGCAGTGAACACCCATCCTCCCTCACACAAACTGCCTCAGCTGAAAATTCCCCACCCGGGAAGGCCACATCCATGGCACATTCCCATGAAGGACACCTGAGGAGGTGCCAGAATCCATCCAACGGCCCCAAAGCCCTGCCCAGACTCACTGCTGAGGCCTTGCAGCAGAGCACCGCTCCTGATGCAAAGGGATGCAGCAGAGCCAGAGGCTGCTGCCAGAGCCTGTGTCAGACTTGTCCCTGCCAGGGGAGGTACCTGGGCCTTCCCACTTGGCCCAAATGTGTATGGACCCCCAGAACTCCGTGTTTGTGGGGGACCCAGAGCACCAAGAAGAAAGAGATGTAGAGCATCCACAGGAAGCCATTGGGATCCACCAAGTCGTGAGGTTTTCTACTGAATCTTTCTCTGTCACTCTCTTGCTCTCCCCCTACCTCTATTCCATTTCTGTTTTTCTCTCTTTGTCATTTTGTCTCTCTCTCATTTACTGTTCAATAAAACTATTGACTTTGGCACATGGTCTCATTTGCACCGTAATGGAGGCAGAGCCATTTCTGATCATTTTAATCAGTGGATCAGAACAAGGGGCTAGAAGCCCTCCAGTCTGGCTGCTGCTCCATGCCATTTCCACGGGGTTGGGCTGGTGAAGGGGTGCTGGGCTGTCCTGGTTTAGGGCAAATATGGGGGAAAACCTTCGGAAGGAGCCCCCAGAAAGCAAACCCCCATGACTCCTCCCCCCACCACCAGGTTCGGGAAGAATTTCCTCAGAGAGGAGTGGAAAAAAAACCTGAAAATCTGTGTATTTAACAAACTAAACACTCCTTGGCACAAAGAAACAACACAAGATGATGGAAAACTCTTTCACAGCTCTGAATGGATGACAAACTCAGAAAGTCTCTCCTGCGCGTGGTCACTCAGTTACCGGTCTCTGGCACTGGGGGATGGCTGCTACACATCACAAAATGCAGACTCCCGGTGTTTCTTGGTGTTTCCCAGGTCCCCGTCTGGAACAGGTTCTGATGGTATTCAGGAAAGGGAGAGGAAAAAAAAAACAAAAACAGTCCAGGGGAAAAAAAGTCCAGGGAAAAAAAAGGACTGCCTAGCTGAACTAACTAATGAGCAAAAGCAAGGGCAAAAGCAAAAAAAGTAGGAACAAAAGGAAGCAAGCAAGAAAGCAAGCACGCGAACAAGCCTCTCCTAAACAGAGACCATGGAGGAGGTGAGCTGACTGATAACGAGACAAAACAAACCTTCACTTTCAGATTCTGTCCTGAAAGCACAGAACATAATACCAAGCACAAACAGAACACACAATTGGGGATACAAGCACCATAACATCACCCTAGGACACTTTCTAAGTGTGACCTGAGGCATTCCCAACTCAAACAAATAAAGCCAAAGAAGTTGTCAACATTTTGTTAAACAACATAAGGCCCGGTTCAGAGTGCTTCTCGACATCTCCTCCCATCGAGTACCACATTCCCTAGCAAATATTGCACTGGACTTTTGCAACAATCTCCAAATCAACTGGCACCTACACATGCTGTATAGGCCCAGGCCAGCGACCAGGTGGAAAAGATGAATTATCTGATACAACAACAGATGGTTAAAACTGGACAAGAGGCCAACACACCTTGGCCCCAGAACCCACCTTTGGCTTTACTATGGATTTGAGTAAGATCAAGAACAAAAGACAAGCTGAATGCCTTCGAAATACTGTGTAGAATACCAGAGAAGCACAACTATCAAGGGGAAGCTACTGTACAAGTGGAGGAGGGGTATCTCCAGGACTATGTGGTCCAACTAACACAACAGCTGCAGAAAGCTAATCAACACATTTTGAGCACATGAGCAAGAGGACGCTCCTCTCCCCAAATCCAGCCTAGGGACCATTTATATGTAAAATCCCCTGAGGGAAACTGTCTTATGCTAAAATGGAAAGAACTCTATTTAGTACTTTTAATCACTTATACAGCCTTTAAAGCTGAAAGCATTAATCTCTTGGATACTTTATTCCAGAATCAAAAGGCTTCTGCAAAAGGCAAGGGGAGTCCAAAACTAGACCTGAGAAAGAACAGGAGAAACCAAGCTGTGTTTCACATGATCATCATCTTCCTGATGCTTCTTATCAGAATTCAAGCCATACTTGATGACTGTCACTACCATCAAGATCTTCTTGGCCTGCAAGATCCTGGTGGATGGAACACTCAAAAATATTCAGGATCTAATGGGCTAAAAGGGATTAAAAAGGTAAAAAGGCTTGACGTCATTTTACGGATTAATGACAAGCAGCTGAAGATTGAGGAAAACCTGACTCCATGCCTGCCTTTCTTGTCCCACCTGAAAGTAAGATCTCTATGGCTTGTATATTTGAAACTCACAAATCCCTTGTAGATAAGATTACTACAGTGACCATGTGCGTCTGTCACCCTTGAACAAGTAGTGTGTGCATTCATTTTCATGTGATTTCTATCAGGATTTTTGCACTAAGCAAATAAAAATGGAAGGCTATAACCTAGTGCAAGATAGTCCTCTTCTTCTGTGACACATAGGTGGGGAGACCATCGTCATGTAGAGATATAGTAACTGAGCCCACCAGGAATCCCACCCAACAAATATTGTTTCCAAGAGCCAACTCTTGTGCAACTAGAATAATAAATCGTACTGGTCGTCTGCTTAATACATGGAACAGATCTCATAGAGGATGTGCGTTTGAGAATTGAATGTCATTCTTGGGGTATTGCAGGTCATCAGGGATATTAACCAATCAACTTGGAGGGGTAGCCAGGAACATCACCATCCTATGAGGGTATATCGTGCCCAATTCCATGACCACGTGATGGTGACCCAGATATGCATGGAATCCTGATAGCACAACTACGTCCTTTGATGGGCTGAGCTACTCAGAATACTCAACTATTTGTACCGGGAACTTTCGTAAAGTAAGTAGCCTTTGTAATACTATCAGGGGCCAGTGTAAGGTTCCTGAAGGTATCAGAAATGGTTGCCTAAAGGCAGGCAATGTATCTGAGGAAACCACAGTTACATGCCTTGGGTACTCGACAAAGAGCCAACCTTGTCCCATCCTCCAGCATGGGAGCCTTGCCCTGTTTGTCCCCAGCCGGCCCAGCCTGGGCACTTTGGCAGTGTCCCTACCCTCCTGCTGAGGCTTCTGCTGCAGGCTGGGGAAAGGCTTTGGGAAAGCACCAGAGCAGACAGGTTACACGAACAAGCCTGGGGGCTGCTTATGGCCTCTGACACCCAATTCCTCAGGGCTTCCCACCACAGTCCCTCAGGTGCCTCCTGTCCCCTTGTAGCCTCCTGCCACCGAATCCCACACAAATCCCCCTCGTGCCTTCCCACAGCCTTGTCCCATCAGGGTCTCCTCAGTCCCTCATCCCTTCATGGCCTCCCAGTGCCCTGTCCACTCAGGGTCTCCCCCAGCCTGGACAACCTGCCCAGCAGCAGCACTGCAGCCCCACAGGAGCTCCAGAGGAACCCGATCAAGAGGCACCACGGAGCCCTCAGCAATCCAGCCAGCAACACCCGGGCAGGAGGACACCGATGGCGGTTTCTGGCAGGGACAGGGGTCGTGGCCATCTCCAGGCACCGGTCTCGCAGGGATCCCTGCAGCTCCAGCCCCTGCCCACCCGCTCTGTCACCAGTACAAAGGCTTCAGCACAACCACCAAAGGCCAAGGGGCTTCTGGCCATTTTCCTTGTAACACCGCATGCCTGGGCAGCTTGCAGAGCACAGGCACCCTTTCCCCCTCTTCCCCGATGCCATGCGGACACTGGGCAGCAAAAGAAAGCTCCAGGGAGTCTGTTTATTATAACACATCCTATATTTATATAATAGAGCAAAACAGAAAGGAGAACAAACTGAAAGAAAAGAAAATTCTCTGCTCGTTCAGGTGGCCCCACCAGACACAGCCTACATGCTCAGCTCTCTGCAGAGCTCCAGCAGCACAGCCAGGCACTGCCGCACAGACAACGCCGTCTCTTGCATGCCCTGCGGAATCGGTCTTGCAGCCTCCGCAATATGGAGTACGGAGCTCTCTCTAATGCACGCAGGACAAACGCTGTTTCACTTGCGAGGTTTCTAATGGCAGGGTTACTGTCATCTGCCGTGTCATCCAGAGCTGAAAGAGTGTGGAACAGAGCCACGGTAAGATCCCGGATCTGTGGGGACACCACGAGACCCCCGTGCCAGGGCTATCCCAGCCAGCTCCAGCTATGGCCAGGAGGGAGCAGGGACCACTGGGATCAGCCCGAAGCTGCTGGCCACAATTCCCCCACGTGCCCCTGAAATCTCGGTGTGCTCTGCCCACGCCGACCCCCGTCCGCACAGGGAGCAGAGCCCTCCGCAGCCGGGCCAGGGCTTGCAGCTGCTCCTACCAGCCCCCGCTGACAGCCCGCTGCCCTCACTCACCCTCACAGATGAGCTGCAGCTCTTCCTTCTTCCCCCTCAGGTGCGGCCCGGCCATCCCTGGGAACGAGAGAGCCTGTCACAGCTCTGCCCAGCGGCAGAGCTCCCTGCCAGCGGCGCTGCCAGCCCTGTGGCCACACGCCCTCGTGGCCCGGCAGGGCTCAGCCCGGGCCCTTGCCGCATCCTGACGCCCAAGGGCACGGCTGCGACAGGGCGGCAGCAGCCCCGAGGGCAGCCGGGGCTCCACGGCGCCGGGCCCGGATGCCGCTGCCGGGGCAGCAGGCGGGGCTGGGGCCGAGCTGCGGCGGGACGGGGCGGGGAGGGAGCCCGGGCTCACCCATGAACCTGATGGCCGCCTCTCGCAGGGGCTCCTGTGGGCTCTGCACGTACGGCAGGGCCTGGCGCAGGTGCTCGGCCGCTCGGCTCCTGTCGTCTGCCAGCTGGAGAGAGCGGCGGGAGGGAAGGGTCGGGCCGGGCTTTGTGCCCCTTTGGCAGGCGCTCCCCGCTTTGGCCGGCCCCGGCCTCCCCTGCCCGCACAGCCCTGAGGCGCGGCCAGCAGCCGCTGGGCCGGGGCTCCGTCGGCACCCGGCTCGGGCCCACAGGAGCCTGGAGAAGAGCCCGTGCGGCTCCTGCGTGCAGCCCTGGGCAGGGCCACAGCTGCCAAGCGCACACAGTGAGCACCGCGCTCAGGGGCTTCTCCAGGCTGAGCCTGGCGCTTCCAGGCCCTCCTTACCAGGCACTCGCCAAATCTCCACGTCTTATCCACCTGCAGCATCTGTTCAATATCCCTCCTCTTCAGGAATCTTGCTGAACAATGCAGCGTTTCCCGAGAGGCCTGGAGAGTAGCAGAGATGTGCAGATGGCACCGCAGTTCAGGGCACAGGACCCGTGTCCCTGTGCCAAGGCTGGGAGGAGGCTGCAGCCCGGGAGGTGCCAGATCAGGAGGCAGCCGAGCCCCCTCCCAGGGGGACGCCAGCAGCCCACGAGTCCTCACCTCTGCCACTTGCGGATTCTCATCATGGCAGTGGAAAGAGAGTGGGACCAGACTCTGGCGCACATGTGGCTTCAGGGCCCTTCTTTCCTCTTCCACTAGTAAATCCATTATCTCTTGAAAGACAAGCATGGAACATAGTTGCACCTGGCTATCATCCTGTATGAAAGGAAGGAGAAGAAGCCTAAGCATTGGTTCTTTCAGGCCCACCTGGGCACCGGCATAGAAATGCACAGGGCACCAAGTGTCCAGGCTGCACCCAGTGGCTGTGGCTGGGGGCCCAGAGCCTTACATTGTCAAAGAGTGGCAGGAGCGCCTCAGCCAGCTGCAGGGCGATGGGGCTGGGTATGGGGACACCGTTATAGAGAAACAAATATCTGAGTAGAACGACAGCCATCCTGACCACGTCGCTATCATTTTCCTGCAGGAGCTGCACAAGACTTTCAGTCAGGCTCCATATTTTTTTTGCCTGTATGGAACACAAGTGTGTGAAAGGCCAGCCTGCTGCCACAGGGTCTAGAGGCCAAAGGCCTGTCCTAAAGAACTAGGGCAAAGAACTAGAGAGCTGGGAGCAGCTGCCTCAGCACCCGAAGCACAGCCATGCCCAAGCGACTGCATTCCCCAGCCTCACGCTGCTGGCAGGGCTTCAGCAACTGCCCCTTTCTCACCATGGGGGGATTCTTGCTGAGCACTACGAGGCCTCTGAGGGCCAGGCGACGCCTCTCCCTGCACTCGCTCTTCAGGTTTTTTGACATGATCTCAAGGAGGATGGCCCCATATTCAGTCACGTCCAAGCACTCAAGGACCTGAAAGGCACAGGGCAGTGACAGGGGACTGGGCCGGCAGGAGCCTGTAACCACATAGGGCTGGGCCCAGACAGCAGCACGGGGCACAGGCACCATCCCAGGCAACTGTGGCTACGAAAAGGCACAGAGCTGGCCATCAGGCTCACCTCCACAAAGAATGCCAGGGCATAGAAATCCCAGAATGGCATCTCCATGCTGATCAGCCTGAGCAGGTACAATGCAATCCCAGAACACAAGGGTATGGATGAATGGTGCATTACCCTGAAAGGAGGAAAAAGGAACCAAGGCCTGAGCCAGGGGGACAAACCTCTCCCAGGACTGACTCACACAGTTCTCGTCTTTGCCCACCATCCTGCAAGGGGGCCTGGGCCATTTGGGAGGTAGCTGCTTTTGGGCACCCTCCTCTCCCAGCCTTTTCCAGTCTGCTTGAGCATTCCACAGTGACAAGGCCCTCTGGTCCATGACCACAGGTACAGGTGTGAAGCAGATCAGGCACAGAGCACAAATGCTGGGGGCAGTGAGGAGAAGGGGATCTCACCTGGCCAGCAGACCCACGGCATAGTGCTGTGTGTCAACACAGAGCAGGGTGTCCCAGCCACGCCTGCGTTCCATTTCCATGACTACAGTCTCATACTGCATTTGGCAGAGCAGAGACTTCAGGGTCTGCACTGCAAATCTGTGTGCAGAGCAAAGCTCAGGTCATGCTGGGAGCACTGGCTCCATCCCTGAGGACATGGCAGGGACAGATGGACTGGCATGGAGAACCTGTTGGGGCTGGCAGCAAGGCCGTGCTCTTCCTGGCATCCCTTCCAGAAGGTGTCGACCTCCTCTGGCATATTCCGAGTATGGAAGAACACTTGGAAGAGCAGGTGGACAAATAGGCGGGTGAAATACACCGTCACTATATGTGGGCAGCTGGGCTCCTGGAGGATCTTCCACATCACCAGAGTTGCCTGCAAAGGACAAAGCACCCCGAGACAGCGCTCAGTGCCCAGGTGTCGGTGCGGCAGGGCCCGAGCGTGGCACGGAGAGGCCAGGGGAGATGCAGGGGGAGCACCGGGCCTGGTGCCCATGAAGCTGCCCCTAGGCCAGGATTCAGCGCAGTGCCTGAGGCAGGGAGATGCAGTGGGGGAAGGAGGGTGGAGAGCTGCTGGAGAGGCGGCTTTGGAGTGAGCAAAGGCCAGTTCCAGAAACTCACAGCCAGGGCAAAGACACGCATTCTGTCCCCATCCGAGGTGTATCTGCTATGCTCTGGCCAGTTCCCCATCACATCGAGGAGTGTCAGCTGTGCCAGCTCCGAGGTCCTGCTTGAGCACAAGATCGTCTTCCACATGGCCATAGCAGCTCTGTGGGGTCAGAGCTCTGTCTCAGGGCAGTCTCAGACACAGAACTGTGGCCTGGGCAGCAGTGGGGAGCTGAGCTGGCTGCCAGCTCTGCCTCTGCCAACTGCCCCTCGCTGGTGGCACCCAGGCAGCCCAGCCCTGTGGGGACAGGCCCCTGAGGGGCAGGGAGGGAGCATGGCAGCAGGCTCAGGGGCTGACATGCCAGGGCTGGGAAAGGGAGCAGCCAGAGGGCCCTGGAACTCTCTGTTGCTCAGACACCTGGAACAGGTTGTACAGGGTGATGGGCTGGTGAGCCCTGAGCCCTCTGGGCTGGTGAGCCCCATACCTGTCACACGATGGGGCCACATCCAGGAGAGTCACCACCACATCAGCAGGCTGTGCCTCAGTGAGATCCAGCAGGGTCTTCTCCATCCTGTGGTCAGCAGACTCATTGGTCATGAGCCACTGGTGGATGTACCTCACCATGCCAGGCACCTGCAGGAGGCACAGAGAGACTTAGAAAGCTGCTAGAGGGAGTAATGTCCCCAGCTCCCCAGAGAAATGCTTCCCTTCCCACCACACTGCAATGGCCTCAAAGGCTTACAGTGACCAACATAGCCCAGTGGCTTGAGAGCCAAGCAATTCATAGGAGGATCAAACCCTGCCCACAGGCTGCTTACTTGCTTTGGAGTGGAAAAACTCTCTTCTACAAGCATATCCATCAGGGCAGCACTGGTGTTGGTGGTGTAGATGTCACAGTTTTCCATGGACCCAATGCCCACGGCGCTTGTCTCTTCCTGCCAAATGCATTTAATGAAATTGCAAGTCCAGCAGGAGAACAAAGGGCACGAATCGAGAGCTGTTCCATGGAGTGCTCCAAGCGTGGCGCTTGGCTGAGCAGTGACAGCAGGCCCAGCCCAGCTGGGGATGGCTGCAGGTACCTGTGCTGTCCTGCGGAAGAGGCCACCAGTGGGTTCCTGCTCTTGTGTCGGCTGCATGGCTGCACCTGGCAAAGAGCGAGCAGAGCCAGAGCTGAGGGGCTGTGGGAGAGGCTGGAAAACACAGCCCAGCCCTTCATTCCCCAGGCAGGGACAGCCCCAAGATACCCCAGGGGATGGAGCACGGCCACTGTGAGCTGTCTGCCCGGTTTCCTCTTCCATCCTGTCCATGGGCATGTCCACAGTGGGTGGGATGGGATGGGATGGGATGGGATGGGATGGGATGGGATGGGATGAGGTCAAGCTGTCTGCAGGCACCAGCCCTGAGGCCCAGATCTGCCACTCACCCTGCTGTTCTGACTGCAGTGTCACCACCTGTTCTGTCTCCTGTGCTGAGGCAGCTCCAGGACTTTCTTCCTCCACATTCCCCCAGGCCAGCTTGGTCATTCTTGGGGTTCTCTGCTCCATGTCAGTGACTGGATTGATGGCTAATGGCAGGAGAGGTACCTCAGAAAACCATGAGCAAGTCCTGCAGTCGTGCCTGCAAGGCACCTGCAACACAAATCTTCTGGGAAGGCCACAGGACAGCAGGTCCTGCACTCTGGTCTCAAAGGTTCTTACCAGAAGGACGAGAGACTCCTCGTCAGGGATCGTGATCAGCAAATCCCTCAGTCTGGTCTCAAGGTCACCTGCAGGAATCACTCTTCGGAAAAGCTCCGGTCAGGCACGAATGAGTGTGCTGTGCAGGGGCTCCTCACAGCACAGCTCTGGTGCGTCCTGTCCTGCAGTGTGCTCCGAGCACTGTGGTGTGGCCGTGGCACCACCAGCTCCTATGTCACCATACATCACAAAGGGTCCTTGGACACCCTGTTCCGTTCCGTTCCGTTCCATGGTAACCATGTGTCACAAAGGGCCCTTGCACACGCTGCCACCTGGCCTGGGGCTGGCCCCAGCTCACCCCAAGTGGCCCAGGTTGGAAGAAATCCCTTGGCCCAAGTGTCTAAGACAGCCTGACAGGATCCTTAGGAACAGCTTAAGCCATCAGCAAACGCTGCCCTGCTCTGCAGGCTCAGGGCAGCAGAAGGAGCCCCGAGGGCTTCTGACACAGCTGTAGTGGGAAGGGCACAGGGCCTTCCACAGAAGCTGGCTCAGCCTTCTTGGGACACGTCCCAGCTGGTGGCCATCTGAAAGACAGGTGTCTGCTAGAGAAGGCAGGTCCTTCCCTTGGAATGAGGCTGTAAACCCCCTCTTTCCAAATTCTTATAGTTTTCCCATTAAGAGGCTCTCAGGCAAATATATGAGGATAGGAACAACAGTTCTTTACTATTATGTATAACAAGGCAAACAAACAATAACAACTATGGAATTCGTAACAAACAGAACCAGAGATCCTTTGACATCCTTCTCGGCTGAGCCGGGAAAGGATGGAGGAGAGCTTTGCTTGCCTGGCTCCAAGCAGGGCAGGGAGAGGTGGTCTCAGGATTCCCAGGCACACAAGCAGATGCTGATAGATCCCTCTTTTAGTGAGGTAGGGTGATAATAAGGTCCCAGGTCAGTGGCTGCTCTCACGAGCAGAGGCTCACCACACAGAAGAAGCAGAAGAACAACAACAAGAGGATCAAGAAAAAGACAAGGAACAAGAAAAAGAAGAGGAACAAGAACAAGAACGTCTGGGCTGGGTTATGGCGAATCCCCTTCCCCATGCAGCAGCAGCTCCGAGCGTCCTCCTCTGAAGCCGCAGAGCAAGAGAGCTCGCAGCTGCACCAGCCCTACTTTTCCTGCCCAAGATCCCACTGTATCTCTGTTCCCCCAAGAGAAATTCCCAGATGAGAGATAATGCAACCAGTTGCCCTCCTTCCCCCTGGGCTTTGCCACTTCTTTGTTTTCTTAGTTACTCATCAGTGCCAAGTAGTCAGTGTTTCTTAAGAGCTTATGGCCAAAATTCTATAGGACAGAAAGAAAGAAAAAAGAAAAGAAACCTAACTGCCAAAACCATCCTAAACCCACGGGTGTGACACAGAGAAGGAACGTGTGGGTCAGGGCATGAATGCTGCTCTGACCCCTGGGGCCCTGCCAGCACTGAAATAAGCAGCTGTGGCAGAGTCCCAGCTCAAGCAGAGCTGCCACCCCTCTGAGCCTTGGCAGCGCTGGTGCCCGGCTCCTGCCCCAGAGACCTGTGCCCCTGGGGGCTTCTGTGCCAGAGGGAGCCAAAGCCCATGTGCACTGGGGGCTGTGCTCCTTCCTACAGGGGCTATTGGCAGGAGCACCTGGAGCAACTGCTGGCAACACTTGGCATCTGTCAGCAGGCAGAAGCTGTCCGTCCTGAAATTATTTTTTTCGGGGAAGGGATTGGCAGGAGCACCAGAACACCATCAGCTGCTGATGCACCAGGAAGGTTGCAGCTGGTGTTAATTCTCAGGGACTCGTTTCCACTATGTCTGTCAAGAAGACAGTTTTCTCACATTGGCTAAGTGACATTGACCCACTCAGTTGTGTTACTGGAAAAGTTGCCAAGATTTGCTCCAGAGTGGTTCAGCCCTGTGTATGCGACTGACTCGTTGATAGGCAGTAATTGGAGAAGGGGCTTGCCCAAGGAAGATCCTGCCTGTCTACACTGAGCACTAGTGCTGTGTAAGCTACAGGGCTTCAAATCTGACCAATTGCTTGATGGTACCCCTGTTAAGGGAAGGTTCCATTGTTGCACCTCTCCACAAAGCCAGCAATCCCTGAGTCCTGTATAATTAGCTGTGGTTCCTATTAGTGTTACATGGCTGATAACTTTGAAGGCCAGTGACAGTATAAGCAATGAAGAAGACAGTGAAATGCAATATGAATTTAATGGTTTTTGAGTGAATTTCAATTTTAGTCCATGATCCCCAACAGATTTGGTTGTCCAAGGTTTAATTGGTGATTTCTTCACTGGGATGCAGTGAATCCAGGTAGGTCTTTCCTTTACTCAAACCGATGTAAAGGTAGTCAGGAGCACTTGGATGGATCCGTCCCACTTTACTTGCAGAGGATCACCTGTAACATTCTTGACCTACACCCAGTCACCAGGATCAATTGTATGTAATTTATGATCTGGCTGCTTCGCTTGATTCTCAAACACAGTATTAAACATCTGGTGCAATTGGTTGTTTATAGCCATTAAATATTCATAGACATATTGATTACCAACTTGAGCCAAATTTTCATCATGAGTAACATTTAATCCATAAGGTCTGCCACAAAGCATTTGTCCTGGGGTACAATGCAAAAATGTGTATTCTATCACCATCTGTTAAAATGTAGGAGGGGTGGTGATCCTTATCTCTGTGGGAGATATCCTCTGCTGCTGTGCCATCTGATAAGATCGGGGGATGATCATCGTTATCTTTTCACAACCCATCCTTCCTCCAGAAGATATATTCCGTTAATGGGCCATTAAGTCCTATTGTGTGACTGATAAGATTACATCATCCCATTGGGAGATGCCCCAGCTGGGGCAGGAGCCAAGCCTTTCCTACCTAGATAAAAAAACTGGGGTTTGGGATGGGAAGGCAGACCTTTCCACTGGATCCCAGAGGAAAGTCGGAACATTTCCACATCATCGCTGGATCTTCTGAGGAAAACTGCACCCTCTACAGGAGCACTGCTTCAACGGAACCACATCCGTCATCCAGGAGGACTGCAGCCACCATTTATAGGGACTGCTACCAACACCCTGACTGACAGCGTGTCAGGTTGTATTTCTGACTGTGTCGGTGGTTGTTTCTTTTATATTATTGCATGTATTTGATTTTTTCTCTTTTCTCCTATTAAATTGTATTACTGACTTGGAGTCTCGAACTGGTTTTACTTTCAAACCAACACAGCATTTCAAATGAACTAACTTTTTCTTTAGACCTAGGTTTTCTTCTGAGTCTGGTAAGGGCAATAGGTAAAGCTTGATAGCAATATAAATTAATTTCTTGACATATTTTAGCTATCTGTTTTTTGATCATATGATTGAGGTTTTCTACTTGACCACTAGCTTGTGATCTGTAGGGTGTGTGAAGCTGCCCTTGGATTCCTAATGCTTTGCTGAGAGCTTGCACAATTTCTGCACAGAAATGTGATCCTCTGTCAGGGGATATTTCTCTGGGTGCACCAAACCAAGGTATGATCTCATTCAACAACACTTTTATCACTTCTCTAGCTTTATTTGTCCTACAAGGGAACGCAGATTCTGGCCACCCAGAGAAAGTATCAGTAAGTACCAGCAAATATCAAAACCCCCCTTTGTTGGGAGTTCAGAAAAGTCTGTCTGCCACAGGGCTCCAGGAAAAGCTCCTCCACTAATAACTCCTTGTTCTAGCCTAAATCCTATAGGGTTTGGATTATTCTTCAAACAAGTCACACATTGTGATGTTACTTCTTTAACAATGTCCTGCATGCCTGGGCCTGCAATTCATTTTTTAGGTGGTGTTGTAGGGATTCTGCTCCTCTTACAAGTCTTACCACGTACAGATTTCACATTATGACCATGAACTTTTCTGGTATTATTAGTTGACCTGTTGTCTAATTGTCCCCAACCATTTTCTAAAAGTTTCCTTTTCTTTTCATTAATCCATTTATAATCAGAAGGTTGGTGTTTTACAGGCTGCTTAGTTGATACTGCAGTGGGTATTAGAGCTGCCACAAGTGGTTCATTTCTTTTGGCAGCGATTCCAGCTGCATCATCTGCAAATTTCCTGCTGCCTTCCGGGAGGGTGTTACCTTTAGAGTGCCCTCAGCAATGTACAATTGCCACTTGCAATGGGAGTTCCACCTCCCTGGGGAGCCGGAGGATTTCAGTGGCATATTTGACGCTCTTCTTTTGTGCAGTCAGGAGTCTTCTTTCCCTCCATATGGCTCTGTGGGTATGAACAATTGCCATAAGCACATCTCCCATCAGTCCAAACATTAACTTTCCTTCCTTTTGCCAGTTGTGATGCTCGAGTGAGGGCTCTCAGCTCAGCCCTTTGTGCTCAGGTTCCTGCTGGCAATGGGCTTGACTTGATGACCTCCGAGACTGTAGTCACAGGCTACCCCACCCTTCACACTCCTTGTCTCACAAACTGCTGCCATCAGTGAACCAGTTCATGGCAGCTGGGAGCAGCTGTTCCTTTAGATTTGGCTGGCTGGAATACACAGCTTCCATGGTCTCTAGGCAATCGTGTACTACAGGTTCAGCTTCTGACTTCCTTTGCAGAAAAGAGGCTGGGTTAACACTACTGCTCACTTGAATTTCAGTATCATCAGGTTCAGCCAAGACTGCTTGGTATTTTAGGAGCCTTGAGGGAGACAGACATTGGGTCTCTTTTCTGATCTAAAACAGGTGACAGCGTGTGTGAGACTAAGACAGTCATCTTTTGTCCTGTTGTAAACTTCCTTGCTTCTTCAATGTTCATGATGGCTGCTCCTCCTGCCCTAAGGCAGGTGGGCCAGCCCTTGGGCACAGTATGGAGTTGTTTAGAAAAGCAGCCTACTGCCCTTTTGTAAGGCCCCAGGCATTGTGCCAGAACTGCTAAAGCTCTTCCCTGTCTCTCATGTGAGAATACCCAAAATAGCTTACTCACATCAGCGGCCCCAAAGCAAGGGCCCTCATGAGTTCACGCTTTGTTTCTTCAAAGGCCCTGTTCACTTCTGGGCTCCATATCAAGGTAGTTTTAGACATTTTCACCAATTCATAGAAAGGTTTCACAATCAATCCATTGCTCTATATCCCCAGTTGGCACCAACGTGTCATTCCAAGGACAGCACGGAGTTCTCTTACGGTTTGTGGTTGAGATGTCGGGGAAATTGCTTCCTTCTGGGCAGGTCTCAAGGACCGTTGTCACCTCCATGCCCTTTTCACATTTCTCCTCTAGGCCTGTGCAGTCTCTCGTTAACTGTTTCAGCAGGACCTGCTCTCCTGGAGCCTTCCTGAGGCTTCTCTCTTGCAGGTTCCTTCCAGGCATGACTGAAGGACATGCTGACTCAGAGCTTTTCCAAGGCATCTCTCCTGCCAGTAGCCATCAATCCAGGAACTGACATGGAGCAGAGACTCCCGAGAGTGCCCAAGCTGGCCTGGGTGACAGAGGAGGAAGAAAGCCCTGGAGCTGCCCCAGCACAGGAGACTGAAGAGGTGGTGCCGTTCCAGCCAGAACAGCAGGGTGAGTGGCAGAGCTGGGCCTCAGGGCTGGTGCCTGCATCCAGCTTGGACCCATCCCATCCCATCCCATCCCATCCCATCCCATCCCATCCCATCCCATCCCATCCCATCCCATCCCATCCCAGGTGGTTCAAGGTTGAAATTGATAATCCAGGTTGGAGTTGAAGTCCAGTGTAGGAGTTGGTGGTCAAAGGTTGCATATGAATGTGCATAATAAGATTTGAAGGTCCAGGGTTGTATTTCATGGGGAACGCTATGAATCCATGGAATAACTGTATTCCAGGTGCTAAGGATGTAGAATCCTCTTGCTGCCCTCCCAGATACCCACTTAAACTATGGAATTACAGCATTCCTGGCATTAGGAATTTAGAATTCTCCAGCTGCCCACATAAATTCCTCTGGAATAATGGTATAATGGGTGTTGGGAATCTTGAATCCTCCAGTTTCTTTTCAATACTCCCATGGAAAAATGGCATTCTAGTTGTGGAGAATTTGGCATCTCCAATAAATCGTCCCCAAATGACATGAAATTCCCAAGGAAAAACAGCATTCCAGGTGTCAGGAATTTAGAATATCCCAGTTGCCCAACCAAATCCCCATGGAAAAACAGCATTCCAGGTGTCAGGAATTGACAATTCTCCAGTTCTCCTCCTAATTTCCCCTGGAATAATGGCATTCCAGGTGTTGGGAATGAAAAATTCCCCCATACAGTTTCCCCAATTCCCACTCAATTCCCATGGAAAAACAGCATTCCAGGTTTCAGAATACTCCAGTTAGATGGCCATACTCGCATGGAATAGAGGCATTTTAGGCACTGAAAATTCAGAATCCTCCTGTTTTCCTCCCAGATTCCCACTAAAACCATGGAATTACAGCATTCCAAGAATTGGGAAATTAGAATTGTCCAGTGCCCCCCCTCAAATTCCCATGGAATAATCACAATTCAGGTGTTCTGGATTATGAATATTGAGGGTCCACGCTCAAATTCCCCCCAAACTGCCACAGAATACTGCCATTTCGGGAATTTGAGAATTTAAAATCTTCCACTTTGCCTTCCAAATTCCCAAAAAAAACCATGGAAAAAGAGCAGTTCAAGCACTGGCAATTCCAACTCCTCCAGTCCCTCTCCCAAATTCCCAACAAACTCTAATGGAATAATGACATTTACTGTGGTGGGAATTTAGAATGCAGCATCTCACCTCACATATTCCCATGCAATATGTGCAGTCTGCGGTTGGGGATTTTCGAAACATCCATATGCCCACACGAACACTCACGAAAACTGCAGAAAAACAGCATTCATGGTGTTGGGAATATGGTATCTGCCACTTGCACAATCCAATTCCCAGGAAAACCATGGAATCACAGCACTCTGGGCTTTGAGTGTTTGGAATTCTCCAGTTCGTCTCCCAAATTCCAATGGAATAACAGCCTTCTAGGCTTCGGGAATTTGGAATCCTCTAGTTCCCTTCCAAAAAGCCCATGGGATAATGACATTCTGGGCAATGGGAATTGAGAATTTGCTAAATCCATTCCCAAATCCCTATGGAATAAGACAATTCTGGGTGTCAGATATTAGGAATCCTTCAGCTCGGCACCATAATCCCCATGGAATAACAGAATTCCAGGTGTTAGGTTTGAGCATTCTCCAGTTCCGCTTCAAATTACCCATCAAATCATGGCATTCCTGGTGCAGGCAATCTTGAGTCCTCCAGTTATCCTCCCAAATCCCCATGGAATAATGGCATTCTGGGTGTTGGGAATTAACAATCCCCCTAAAGCGTCCCAAAACCCCACCATATTCGCAAAGAAAAGCAACTTTCCAGATATCTGCAATTTGGAATATTCCAGTTCGCCACCGATATTTCGATGGAACAACAGCATTCCAAGTGTCAGAAAATGAGAATCCTCCAGCTCCCCGAAAAAATTCACATGGAATCATGGCATTCTGCATGTCGGCAGTTTAAAATCTCCCATACACCTTCCCAAATACCCACGAAATTCACAAGGTAGAACAGAATTCCAGGTATCAGGTATGGATTATCCGCCAGCTCTCAACATAATTCCCCATGGAATCATGGCATTCCTGGTGCAGGGAATCTTGACTCCTCCAATTATCCTCCCAAATCCCCATAGAAAAACGGCATTCTGGGTGTTGGGAATTAACAATCCCCCATAAACCCACCCCAAATCCCACCACATTCCCAAAGAAAAGCAACTGTCCAGATGTCTGCAATTTGGAATATTCCAGTTCCCCACTCAAATTCCGATAGAACAGCAAAATTCCAAGTGTCAGAAACTGAGAATCCTCCAGCTCCCTGAAAAAAATTCCCATGGAATCATGGGATTCCAGGTGTGAGGAATTGAGAATGCCCCGTACAGCCTCCCAGATTCCCACCACATTCCCATGGAATAACAACATTCCAGATTTCAGGAACTGAGAATCATCCTCTTCCCCTCCCAAATTCCCATGGAAACATGGCATTCTGTTACTTTGTAATTTGGAACCCCCCAGAAGCTGTCCCAAAATCCCACCAAATTCCCATGCAATAGCAGAGTTCCAAGGGTCAGGAATTTAGGATACCCCATTTCCACATCCAAATTCCCATAGAATAACGGCCTTCCGGCTATCAGGAATTTCAAATCGTCCATACGGTCTCCCATATTCCCATGGAATAACGCATAACCAAGCATGGGGAATTGAGTTTCATCTAGTTCCATACCCCAATTCCCATGGAATAACAGCATTCTGGGAGCTGGGTACTTGGAAGCTGCCTGTTATCCTCCCAAATGTTTAGGGAATAACGGCATTCCGGGCATGAGGAACGTAGAATCCGCATGTTCCCCTTGCAAATTCCCATGAAATAACCATTTTAGTGTGTTGGGAATTTCAAATGCTCCAGTTCCTCGCCCAAATTCCAATCAACCTCTAACGAAATAATGACACTATGTGTGTTGAGAATTTAGAATCCTCCACTTCCCCTTCCAAATTCCCAACAAAACCATGGAATAAGAGCAGTTCACTCATTGCTAATTTCAACTCCTCCTCTTCCTCTCCCAAATTTCCACCAAACTTGAATGGAAGAACGGCATTTTGTGTGTGCGAAATTTAGAATCCTCCACTTCCCCTTCCAAATTCCCATAGAATCGCTGCATTCCGGGTATGGGGATTTCCAAAACATCCACATGCCCACTTAAATTCCCACGACAACCTCAGAACAACAGCATTCATGATGCTGGGAATATGGTATCCGCCATTTGCACTATCCAATTCCCAGCATATCCATGGAATTACAGCACTCTGGGCATTGGGAATTTGGAATCTTCTGTTTCCACTCCCAAATTCCAATGGAGTAACAGCCTTGCAGGCATGGGGATATTGGAATCCTCGAGTTCCCTTCCAAAAAGCCCATGGAATAATGACATTTTGGGTATTGAGAATTGAGAATTTGCTCATTCCATTCCCAGATCCCTAGGGAATAAGACACTTCTGGGTGTCACGTATTTCGAATCCTTCAGCTCCGCACCATAACAGCCATGGAATAACAGAATTCGAGGTGTCAGGAATTGAGCATCCTCCAGTTCCCCTTCGAATTTCCCATGGAATCATGCCATTCTGCGTGTCGGCACTTTAGAATCACCCATACACCCTCCCAAATACCCCAAACTTCACAAGGAATAACAGAATTCCAGATATCAGGTATGGATTATCCACCAGCTCTCAACGCAATTTCCCATGGAATCATGGCATTCTGGATGTTGGCACTTTAGAATCTCCCATACACCTTCCCAAATAACCCAAAATTCACAAGGAATAACAGAATTCCAGGTATCAGGTATGGATTATCTGCCAGCTCTCCACATAATTCCCCATGGAATCATGGCATTCCTGGTGCAGGGAATCTTGACTCCTCCACTTATCCTCCCAAATTCCCACAGAATAATGGCATTCTGGGTGTTGGGAATTAACAATTCACTATAATCACACCCCAAATCCCACCACATTCCCAAAGAAAAGCAACTGTCCAGATGTCTGCAATTTGGAATATTCCAGTTCCCCACTCAAATTCCGATGGAACAACAACATTCCAAGTGTCAGAAATTGAGAATCCTCCAGCTCCCTGAAAAAATTCCCATGGAATCATGGGATTCCAGGTGTGAGGAATTGAGAATGCCCTGTACAGCCTCCCAGATTCCCACCACATTCCCCTGGAATAACAACATTCCAGATTTCAGGAACTGAGAATCATCCTCTTCCCCTCCCAAATTCCCATGGAAACATGGCATTCTCTTACCTTGTAATTTGGAACCCCCCAGAAGCTGTCCCAAAATCCCACCAAATTCCCATGCAATAGCGACATTCCAAGTGTCAGGAATTTAGGATACCCCATTTCCGCATCCAAATTCCCATAGAATAACGGCCTTCCGGCTATCAGGAATTTCGAATTGTCCATACGGCCTCCCAAATTCCCATGGAATAACGCATACCCAAGCATGGGGAATTGAGTTTCATCTAGTTCCATACCCCAATTCCCATGGAATAACAGCATTCTGGGAGCTGAGGACTTGGAAGCTGCCTGTTTCCCTCCAAAATGTTTAGGGAATAACGGCCTTCCGAGCATTGGGAACGTAGAATCCTCATGTTCCCCTTGCAAATTCCCATGAAATAACCATTTTAGTGTGTTGGGAATTTCGAATGCTCCATTCCTCTCCCAAATTCCAATCAACCTCTAACGAAATAATGACACTATGTGTGTTGAGAATTTAGAATCCTCCACTTCCCCTTCCAAATTCCCAACAAAACCATGGAATAAGAGCAGTTCACACATTGCTAATTTCAACTCCTCCTCTTCCTCTCCCAAATTTCCACCAAACTTGAATGGAAGAACGGCATTTTGTGTGTGCGAAATTTAGAATCCTCCACTTCCCCATCCAAATTCCCATAGAATCGCTGCATTCCGGGTATGGGGATTTCCAAAACATCCATATGCCCACTTAAATTCCCACGACAACCTCGGAAAAACAGCATTCATGATGTTGGGAATATGGTATCCGCCAGTTGCACTATCCAATTCCCAGCAAAACCATGCAATTACAGCACTCTGGGCATTGGGAATTTGGAATCTTCTGGTTCCACTCCCAAATTCCAATGGAGTAACAGCCTTGCAGGCATGGGGATATTGGAATCCTCGAGTTCCCTTCCAAAAAGCCCATGGAATAATGATATTCTGGGTATTGAGAATTGAGAATTTGCTCATTCCCTTCCCAGATCCCTAGGGAATAAGACACTTCTGGGTGTCACGTATTTCGAATCCTTCAGCTCCGCACCATAACAGCCATGGAATAACAGAATTCCAGGTGTCAGGAATTGTGCATCCTCCAGTTCCCCTTCGAATTTCCCATGGAATCATGCCATTCTGCGTGTCGGCACTTTAGAATCACCCATACACCCTCCCAAATACCCCAAACTTCACAAGGAATAACAGAATTCCAGATATCAGGTATGGATTATCTGCCAGCTCTCCACATAATTCCCCATGGAATCATGGCATTCCTGGTGCAGGGAATCTTGACTCCTCCACTTATCCTCCCAAATTCCCACAGAATAATGGCATTCTGGGTGTTGGGAATTAACAATCCCCCAGAAACCCACCCCAAATCCCACCACATTCCCAAAGAAAAGCAACTGTCCAGATGTCTGCAATTTGGAATATTCCAGTTCCCCACTCAAATTCCGATGGAACAACAACATTCCAAGTGTCAGAAATTGAGAATCCTCCAGCTCCCTGAAAAAATTCCCATGGAATCATGGGATTCCAGGTGTGAGGAATTGAGAATGCCCCGTACAGCCTCCCAGATTCCCACCACATTCCCATGGAATAACAACGTCCCAGATTTCAGGAACTGAGAATCATCCTCTTCCCCTCCCAAATTCCCATGGAATCATGGCATTCTGTTACTTTGTAATTTGGAACCCCCCAGAAGCTGTCCCAAAATCCCACCAAGTTCCCATGCAATAGCGACACTCCTATTGTCAGGACTTTAGGATAGCCCATATCCGCATCCAAATTCCAATAGAATAACGGCCTTCCGGCTATCAGGAATTTCGAATCGTCCATACGGTCTCTCATATTCCCATGGAATAACGCATACCCAAGCATGGGGAATTGAGTTTCATCTAGTTCCGTACCCCAATTCCCATGGAATAACAACATTCTGGGAGCTGAGTACTTGGAAGCTGCCTGTTTCCCCCCCAAATGTTTAGGGAATAACGGCATTCCGGGCATTGGGAACGTAGAATCCTCATGTTCCCCTTGCAAATTCCCATGAAATAACCATTTTAGTGTGTTGGGAATTTCGAATGCTCCACTTCCCCCTACATATTGCCATAGAATAGCTGCATTCCGGGTTTGGGGATCTCCAAAACATCTATATGCCTCCTTAAATTCCCACGAAAACCTCAGGAAAGGAGCATTCATGGTATTGGGAATATGGTATCCGTCTCTTGCATTACCCAATTCCCAGCAAATACATGGGATTACAGCACTCTGGGAATTGGGAATTTGGAATCCTCCAGTTCCGTTCCTAAATTCCAATAGAATACCTGCCTTGCAGGCATGGGGCTATTGGAATCCTCTAGTTCCCTTCCAAAAAGCCCATGGAATAACGACAGTCTGGGCATGGAGAATTGAGAATTTGCTCATTACCTTCCCCAATTTCTAGGGAACAAGGCAATTCCGGGTGTCAGGCATTTGGAATCCTTCAAATCCGCGCCATAACCACTGTGGAATAACAGAATTCCGGGTGTCAGGAATTGAGCATCCTCCAGTTCCCTTCGAATTTCCATTGGAATCATGGTATACCGGGTGGTGGGAATCTTGACTCCTCCACTTACCCTCCCAAATCCCCATGGAATAATGGCATTCTGGGTGTTGGGAATTTACAATCCCCCATTAAACATCCCAAAATCTCACCAAAATCACAAGGAAGAGATACTTTTCAGATATCAGGAATTTGGAATATTCCAGTTCCCCAAGCGTTTGCCCACAGAATTATCGACCGGTTATCAGAAATTTCAAATTGTCCATGTTCCCTCTCATATTCCCATGGAATAACACATTAACAGGCATGGGGTATTCAAAATCTTCTAGTTCCTCATCAAATTCTCATGGAATAACAGGATTCTGGGTGCTGGGAATTTGGTATTTGCCAATTTCCCTCCAAAATTCCCAAGGAATAGCAGCGTTCCGGGTATTGGGAATCTAGAATCGTCATGTTCCCCTTCCAAATTCCCTTGGAATAAGCATTTCAGAGTATTTTGAATTTCAAATACTCCAGTTCACCTCCCAAATTCCCAAGGAATAACAGCCTTCCAGGCATGGGGAATTTCGAACTGTCCATATGCCCTCCCAAATTCCCATGGAGTAAAACAGTCCCAGGCATGGGCAATTTATAATCGTCTACTTCCTTACCCAAATTCCCCGTGGAACAATGATATTCTGGGCATTGGATATTTAGAATTTGGCAGTTCTCCTCCCAAATTCCCATGTAATAATGGCATTCTGGGTTTCAGGAATTTAGAATCCCCCGTACAACCTCCCAAATTCCCATGAAATAGCAGCATTCGCGGTGACAGTAAATTCGATTTCTTCACCAATTTCCCCATCGAATTTGCTTTGGTATAATGGCAATACTGGAGTAGGGAACTTTGCAACCTCCAATTCCCCTTACTAATACTCATGGAATAACAGCATTCCAGGCATTGAGAATTTAGAATCGTCCTGCTTCCCTCCAACATTCCCACTAAAACGACTGAATTACAGCATTCCAGGCAATGGGAATTTAGAATCCTCCGGCTCTCCTCCCAAATGACCATGGAATAACCACATTTGGTGTGTTGGGAATTTGGGATCCTCCACTTCCTCTTCCAAATTCCTACAAAAAACATGGAATAATGGCATTCCAGGTGTCAGGAATTTCTATATGCCCTGTCAGATTACCATGGAAGAACAGCTTTCCAACCATGGCGAATCTTGAATCCTCCACTTCCCCCCACCAAATTCCCATGGAATAATGGCTTTCCAGGTTTTTGGAATTCAGAATCCCCAATACATCCTCCAAAATTTGCACCAAATTTCTATGCAGTAGCAGCATTCCAGGTGTGAGGAATTTTGAAGACTCCAGTTCCTCACCAATTTGCTGAGAAATAATGGCATTCTCGGTGTTGGGAATTTTGAACCTTCCAATTCCCCTCACTAATTCCCATGGAATTACAGCATTCCTGGCATTGGGGATTTAGAATCTTCTAGCTATCCTCCTCAATTCCCACGAAAAACATGGAATTACACCATTCCTCTCAATGGGAATTTAGAATCCTCAAGTTCCAGTTCCAAATTCCCATGGAATAGCCACATTTCTGGAGTTGGGAGTTTCAAATACTCCATTTCCTGTCCCGAATTCCCACCAGAGTGCCACGAAATAATGATATTTTGTGTGTTGAGAATTTAGAATCCTCCACTTCCTCCTGCAAATTGCCAACAAAACCATGGAATAAGAGCAGTGCAGGCATTCAGAATTTTGAATCCTCCAGCGCCCCTCCCAAACTGTCACAGAATAGCTGCATTCCAGGTTTGGGGATTTTCGCGTTCTCCATATGACCTATTACACTCCCACAAAAATACTTGAAAAACTGTATTTGGGTGTTGGGAATACGGAATCCCCCCTTTTCACTCCCAAATTCCCACCAAAAGTATGGAATTACAGCATTCTGGGCACTGGGAATTTAGAACCCTGCAGTTCATCTCCCAAATTTCCATGGAATAATGGCATTTCAGGAGTCAGGAATTAGGAATAATCCATATGCCCCATAATTCCAATGGAAAACAGCCTACCGGGAATGGAGAACTTGGAATCCTCTAGTTCCCTTCCAAAAAGCCCATGGAATAACGACATTCTGGGCATTGAGAATTGAGAATTTGCCAATTCCCTTCTCAAATTCCTAGGGAATAAGAGAATTCTGGGAGTCAAGAATTGGGAATCCTCCAGCTCCGCACCAAAATCTCCATGGAATAACAGTATTCCAGGTGTCAGGAATTGAGAATCTTCCAGTTCCCCTTTGAATTTCCCCTGGAATAATGGCATTCCGGATTTGAAGAATTTACAGTCCCTCAAATGCCCCCTCAAATTCTTACCAAATTCCAACGGAAAACAGCATTCCAGGTGTCGGGAATTTTGAATACTCCAGTTCCCCACGGAAATTCCCATGGAATAAAGATATTCTAAGCACTGGGAATCTTGAATCCTCCAGTTCACCTCCCAATTTCTCATAGAATAATGGCATTCTGGCTGGTGGGAATTTACAATCTCCCATATGCCCTCAGAAATCTCCACCAAATTCCCATGGAATAAGTGAATTCCGGGTGTCAGGAATTTAGGATACTCCACTTTCCCACACAAATTCCCATGAAGGACATGCATTCTGGGTATCAGGATTTTCGAATCACCCATATGCCCTCTCAAATTCCCATGGAATAACACACTCCCAGGCATGGGGAATTTTAAATTGTCCATATGCCCTCCCATAATTCCAATGCAATAACAGCCTTCCAGGAATGGGGAATTTGGAATCCTCTAGTTCCTTTCCAAAAATCCCATGGAGTAGCAACATTCTGGACATTGGGAATTGAGAATTTGCCAGTTCCCTTCCCAAATTCCTAGGGAATAAGAGAATTCTGGGAGTCAAGAATTTGGAATCTTCCAGTTGCGCACCATAATCCCCATGGAACAACAGAATTCCAAGTGTTAGGAATTGAGAATCCTCCATTTCTCCTCCCAATTTGCCATGGAATTATAGCATTCCGGGTTTGAAGAATTTACAAGTCCCCCATATGCCCCCTCAAATTCCTACCAAATTCCTATGGAATAACAGCATTCCTGGTGACACAAAATTCAAATACTCCAGTTCCCCACCAAAATTCCCATGGAATAATGGCATTCTGGGTGTTAGGAATTTAGAATGTGCCAGATGCAGTCGCAAAATCACAGCAAATTCCCCTGGAATAACTACATTCCTGTTTTCAGGAATTTAGACTATTCCATTTCCCCACACAAATTCCCATGGAATTACGGCATTTCTGCTGTTGGGAATTTTGAATCCTCCTGTTTCACTTCCAAATTCCCACCAAAACCAAATAAAGCACTAAACATTTACTCCCCAAAAAATCTACAAAGAAAAAATATTTAGAATCTTGTCAATTTTTTTTTCAAATTTCAGTTGTTTGTTTGTTTTTTTAACATACTCAGAGTCTCCTACGATTTTATTTTATCATAAAGAGCACTAGACAAACAAAGCTTTATAACAAAAAGCCAGGCACTGATACATGGTAAAATTCTCATTTTTAATCTTTTTTTGGCGTTTCTTATCGTTTTTTTCTCTTCTTTTCACTGCAATTGCATCACAAGTAACAAGAATGAAAAAAGGCCACAATCCATCATCATTTTCACCATTTTCTAGAAGTTTCTAAAAATATTGCAGAAGGAGGATGGGCAAAAGCAGCACTACACGAAAAGGAGACAACTTCCAGTCGCATCAGAAAGGAAAAGTGGGATTTTGATGGAAAAAAAAATAAAAATTTTAAACTCCAAAAAATTCCCAAATAAAACCAAAACTTTGGGCCCTTTCGGGCCCTGGTGCCCTGTTATACTGGAATTTCTGCTATTTCTCTCAGGAAAAATCCCAGGAATGATGCAGACGGTTGGTATCTCCTGGAAAAGAGGGTTTTATGGTTTCTTCCTTGGAATCCCGAGTGCTCTGATGCTGGCATATCCTGGCATTCTCACACCCCTCAGATAAACTTGCTCCAATTCCAGCTGTTTTCCTACCAAGTTTCAAATCCTCCAGCTGAATCCACCACCACATATGAGGAATTTCCTGCCAACTTCAAATGTGGGAAATTTGCTCATTCCCAGTTTCCAATTCTTGGCTCATCCAGGTAGAAATGGGCAATATTTTGGGGGTAAAATCTCAGTTCACCTGACTGCCCACTACCTTGTCATGTGCCCCAGCAGAGGAGCCTTGTGCTCCTTGTCCCCAGCCAGCCCAGCCTGGGCACCTTGGGGATGTCCCCACCATCCTGCTGGGGGTGTCTCAGCCTCGAGGGATTTAGCTGCAGGGCTGGAAGAGGCTTTGGGGAAGCACCAGAGCAGCCGGGTGTCAGGAAAAAGGCATCTCCCCTGGGGCTGCTTATGGAGCTGGATCAAGAGGCACCTCAGAGCCCTCAGCAATCCAGCCAGCAACCCCCGGGCAGGAGGACACCGATGGCGGTTCCTGGCAGGGACAGGGGTCGTGGCCATCTCCAGGCACCGGTCTCACAGGGATCCCTGAAGCTCCGGCCCCTGCCCACCCGCTCTGTCACCAGCACAAAGGCTTCAGCACAACCACCAAAGGCCAAGGGGCTTCTGGCCATTTTCCCTGTAACACTGCATGCCTGGGCATCTTGCAGAGCACAAGCACCCTTTCCCCCTCTTCCCCGATGCCATGCAGACCCTGATCAGCAAAAGAAGGATCCTGGCAGTCTGTGTATTATAACACATCCTATATTTCTAGACCAAAGTAAAACTAAAAGAAGAAAAGAACAGTCAACTGGCCCATGTGGCCTCGGCAGACAGAGCCTCCCAGATCAGTTCTCTGCAGATGTCCAGCAGCACAGCCAGCCGAGATCTGACAGATGAGGCCGTGTCCTCCATGCCCTGCGGAACTGATCTTGCAGATTCTCGAAAATGAAATATTGAGTTCTCCGTATCTGCCTTGAGGATGTACCATGTTTGAATTGCCACGCTGCTAACGGCAGTGCTGCTGTCATCTGCCACGACCTCCAGAGCTGGAAGAAGAGAGTCACGGTCAGATCCCAGATCTGTGGGGACATGATGAGACCCCCATGCTAGGGACATCTGAGACCGCTCTTGCCATGGCCAGGAGGGAGCAGGGACCACCGGGATCAGCCCGAAGCTGCTGGCCACAAATCCCCCACGTGCCCCTGAAATCTCGGTGTGCTCTGCCCACGCCGACCCCCGTCCGCACAGGGAGCAAAGCCAGGGCTTTCAGCTCCTCCTGCCAGCCCCCGCTGACAGCCCGCTGCCCTCACTCACCTCTGTAGATGAGCTGCAGCTCTTCCTGCTGGCTCCGAAAGCTCCGTCCGGCGATCCCTGGGTACATATAGCCTGTCATGCCTCTGCCCAGCGGCACAGCTCCCTGCCAGCGGCGCTGCCAGCCCTGTGGCCACACGCCATCGTGGCCCGGCAGGGCTCAGCCCGGGCCCTTGCCGCATCCTGACGCCCAAGGGCACGGCTGCGACACAGGGCGGCAGCAGCCCCGAGGGCAGCCGGGGCTCCACGGCGCCGGGCCCGGATGCCGCTGCCGGGGCAGCAGGCGGGGCTCGGGCCGAGCTGCGGCGGGACGGGGCGGGGAGGGAGCCCGGGCTCACCCATGAACCTGATGGCCGCCTCTCGCAGGGGCTCCTGTGGGCTCTGCACGTACGGCAGGGCCTGGCGCAGGTGCTCGGCCGCTCGGCTCCTGTCGTCTGCCAGCTGGAGAGAGCGGCGGGAGGGAAGGGTCGGGCCGGGCTTTGTGCCCCTTTGCCAGGCGCTCCCCGCTTTGGCCGGCCCCGGCCTCCCCTGCCCGCACAGCCCTGAGGCGCGGCCAGCAGCCGCTGGGCCGGGGCTCCGTGGGCACCCGGCTCGGGCCCACAGGAGCCTGGAGAAGAGCCCGTGCGGCTCCTGCGTGCAGCCCTGGGCAGGGCCACAGCTGCCAAGCGCACACAGTGAGCACCGCGCTCAGGGGCTTCTCCAGGCTGAGCCTGGTGCTGCCAGGCCCTTCTTGCCAGGCACTCGGCGAACTTCCAGAGTTTCTCCTCCTTCACCAGCTTTTTGAGATCCCTGTTCTTCAGGAATTTGACCACACAAAGCAGTGTTTCCCGAGAGGCCTGGAGAGCAGCAGAGATGTGCTGATGGCACCGCAGCTCAGGGCACAGGAGCCGTGTCCCTGTGCCAAGGCTGGGAGGAGGCTGCACCCCGGGAGGTGCCAGAGCAGGAGGCAGCCGAGCCCCCTCCCAGGGAGACACCAGCAGCCCACCAGTCCTCACCTGTGCTACATGCAGATTCTCATCATGGCAGTGGAAGAAGAGTGGGAGGAGACTCTGCTGCACTGGATTCTCCAAAAGCTTTTCTCTCTTTTCCATGAAATATCCCAGCATATCTTGGAAGAGCCTTATGGAGAGCAACTGTACCTGGCTATCATCCTGTATGAAAGGAAGGAAAAAAAACCCCTCAATTTTGGCTGATCCAGGCCCATTTCAGCACCTGCCTTAAAATCCATAGGGCACCAAGTTTCTGAGAAGCACCCAGGGGCCATGGCCTGGGGCACAGAGCCTTACAGTGTAAAAGAAAGGCAAGAATGTGCCTCAGCCAACTGCAGTGCGATGGGGCTTGGTATCAGGAAATATTTGTGCATGAATATAAAGTTGATGGTGATGAGTGTCATCCCAACTATCCATGCATCCTTGTCCCACAGTAGGTCCATGAGGCCTTCAGTCAGGCTGAACATTTTTTTCGGCCTGTGCAGAACACAAGTCTGTGAAACGCCACCCTGCTGCCTCAGGCCGCAGAGGCCAAAGGCCTGTCCTGAAGCACTTGGGCAGCTGAACAGGGAGGCAGGAGAGCTGGGAGCAGCTGCCCCAGCACCCGAAGCCCAAGGGGCTGCTTTCCCCAGCGCAGCTTCAGCCACTGCCCCCTTCTCACCATGGAGGGATCATCAATGAGCTCGAGAAGGGCCCTGAGTGCCAGGCAACGCTTCTCCCTGCACTCGCTCTGCAGGTACCTTGATGAGACCTTTACAACACTGCCACCACATTCACGGGGGTCCAGGCACCTGAGGACCTGAAAGGCACAGGGCAATGACAGGGGACCCTGCTGGCAGGAGCCCAGAACTGCACAGGGCTGGGCCCAGACAGCAGCATGGGGCACAGGCATGCCCACCTTTTCTGAACTCCTTTATTTTTCAAGGCTGCTTCCCAAGGAACTCTCTGAACAAGTCTCCTAAATAGGCCAAAGTCTGCCCTCCGGAAGTCTCATGTAAAAGTCTTATTGATGTTCCTCCTGATTTCACCAATATCCAAACTCTGTAACTTCATGATCACTGTGCCCCAAGCGGCCTCCAACCACCCCATCTCCCACCAGCCCATCTCTATTTACAAACAACAGATCTAACATAGTCCCTTCCCTGGTGGGCTGACTCACCAGGATAACAAGAAATTTTCCTCCACACACTCTAAGAACTTCCTGGACTGCCTCTTTTCTGCTGTATTAAGTTCCCAGCAGATGTCTGGCAGCTTAAAGTCACCTACAAGAACAAGGGCTGATGATGCTGAAACATTCTCCAGCTGCTTATAGAATAAGTTGTCCACCTCTCCTCCCTGGCTGGGTGGACGAAAACAGACTCCTAGTAGGATGTCAGCCTTAGTAGCCTTGCCCTGAATTCTTACCCATAGGCACTCGACTTTATCATCATTCATTTCAATACCCATGGCGTCAAAAGCCTCCCTAATATAAAGGGCCACCCCTCCACTTCTCCCTTTCCTGTCTCTTCTGAAGAGCTTGTAGCCATCCAGTGCAGTGCTCCAGCTCTGTGAGTCATCCCACCATGTTTCAGCGATGGCAGCTACATCATAGCTCTGCTTTTGCACCATGGCTTCCAGCTCTTCTTGTTTATTACCCATGCAGCGTGCATTGGGGTACATGCACCTCAGCTGGGCTACTGATTTCACCCCTAACTCAGGCTTACCACCCTTGGGCCTGCTTTCAGACAGCCCAGCTGCATCCCCTTCCTCCTTCAAACCTAGTTAAAAGCCCTCTCAACAAGGTCTGCAAGTTCATGAGCTAAAAGCCTTCTGCCCTTAAGTGAGAGATGGATCCCATCTGATTCCAGCAGGGCAGGTACTGTAAAAGTTGCCCCATGATCAAAAAATCCAAAATTTTGCCGATGACACCAACCCTTGATTGAGCCACTTGTTAATGATGTGAATTCTCCTGTTCCTTTCACTGTTTATCTCAGCCACCACGGGGACTGAGGAAAAGACTACCTGTGCCCCACTCCTATCAACCATTTGACCCAATGCCCTAAAGTCCCTTTTAATTGCCCTGACACTCCTCTTTTCAGTCTCATCACTGCCAGCCTGGACTATTGGCAGTGGGTAATAACCAGAGGGCTGAATTAGCCCACGAAGTCTCTCCGTGATATCCCATACCCAGGCCCCAGGGAGGCAGCAGACCTCCCTGTGGGATGGGTCTGGTCGACATATGGGGCCCTCAGTTCCCCTCAGAAGGGAGTCACCCACTACAACTACCCTTCTTTTCCTTTTCATGTCAGAGGTGGTGATCCCTTTGACAGATGAATCGTAATGGGGAGGCTCACTGTGCAGATGATTTTCTTCTAAATCATCTGAATCATCTGGCTGACTCTCTAAATCCAGGTCTTCATGCTTATTCTGGAGTGGCACCTGGCTAGGTGATGGGGGCCAGGAGGAATTTTTATTATTACCTCCCTGAGCAGGGAACCATTTCCAGTCCCCTTCATCTACCAGGTGCCCTTCTATTGCCTAACAGTGGGAGGCATAGGAGTCCTCTGACTCTTGTTGGACCCCTCTCAAAGATGGAAGGGCTGAACTCCACCAGTCTATTTCCCTTTCACTTTCCCTGATACTTCTTGTTCTTTCAACTTCCTCCCAAAGCTCGGCCACCAGTGAAAGGAGATCGTTCACCCGTTCACACCACAGGCAGGCTTCCTTCACAACACCCCCCTGAAACCACTGATAAACTCAAACATTCCACACAGGAATGGGTCCGTACAGACACATCCTTTTTTGAGGGTTCCACTTGGTTACATACACTTGTATTAACCGCAGTTTTTGATTGTGTGAAAACCATTACTAACAGAAACCCTAACCCCAACTAGCCAACAGAAACATTGCAGACAACACACAGGAAATCTTACTAGCAAGAAAACCCGCTCCCTGCCTGCTGGCCCTGCTGTGCACACTGCCGTGCCACGCCCCCAGAGATGTGCCACACTCCTGTCTGCCAGCTCCTGTTCCCCACGCTCCCCAGAGGCCTCTTAGAAGCAGCCACTCAAGGAGGAAGGAAGCCCCAACCCATTCCTGCCTGACTCACAAGTTATCCCTATCCTCTGCACTTCCCCACGTGTCTGCTTTGATGTTCACTGTGGAAATTCCCTTTTTTGTGGCCGTCCATTGCTGTGCTCAGCAGGGACACAGTTGTGATTGGAGATGAGCTGCCACAGCCAGACACGCAGCAACTGGAGCATAGAATGTCAGGTTGGGCAGATTCTTTATTTCCAGAATTCAAAACTGTCTGAAAAGTACAAGGAAGCATGACAGTATCTGTGTACAATCTAGTGGTCCTGGGAAACTCAGCTCCTGATGGTGGTTTTGTGCTACTGCCAATCCCTTCCATGACAAAAACTCATTCCTGGAGAGAGCAATATCATCAGACAGATACCAAGTGTTGCCAGCAGTTGCTCCAGGTGCTCCTGCCAACAGCCCCTGTAGGAAGGAGCACAGCCCCCAGTGTACGTGGGCTTTGGGTCCCTCTGGCAGAGAAGCCCCCTGGGACACAGGTCTCGGGGGCAGGAGCCGGGCACCAGCGCTGTGTGAGTTTAGGATGGCCACCCATGAGTTTAGGATGGCCACCAGCTGGGACGTGTCCCAAGGAGGCCAAGCCAGTTTCTCTGGAAGGCCCTATGCCCTTCCCGCTGTGGCCGCATCAGCAGCACTGGGGGCTCCTTCTGCTGCCCTGAGCCTGCAGAGCAGGGCAGCGTTTGCTGATGGTTTGAGCCCCTCCTAAATAGCCTGTTGGGCTGTCTTAGACATTTGGGGTGAGGGATTCCTGTCAACCTGGGCCACTTTAGGTGGGCTGGGGGTGTCCCCAGGGCAGGTGGCAGTGTGTGCAAGGGCCCTTTGTGACACAGTGCAGCATGGTCACCATGGAATGGAACGGTGTCAAAGGACCCTTTGTGACATGTGGTGACATAGGAGCTGGTGGTGACAGAACCACACCACAGTGCTCGGAGCACACGACGGGACAGGACGCGACAGAGCGGTGCTGTGAGGAGCCCCTGCACAGCGCACTCGTTCGTGCCTGACCCGGAGCTTTTCCGAGGCTTTACTGCTGCAGGTGACCTCGTGGCAAGACTGCGGGACTTGGTGGCCCGTGGTCTTCCCGAGGACTTTCTTTTCCTGGTGCACTTGTGGCCAGACTGTGGGACTTTCTGACCTGAATCATTTGCGAGGAGTCTCCTGCCCTTGTGGCAGGAGCCCTCAAGACCAGAGCGCAGGACTTGCTGTCCTGCAGCTTTCCTGAGGCTCCTCTGTCGTGGGTGCCTTTAAGGCACAACTGCACGACTTGTTGCCTCACAACTTTCCCGAGGCATCTCTCTTGAAGGTGCCCTCAAGGCCAGACTCCGGCATGGCGGGCAGATTTCTCAGCCTGTTCAAAGTTTTCAGAGGGAAAAAAAAGAAAAGCCCTGGAGTTTCCCCAGCACAACAGCCTGAAGAGCTGGAGCCGTTTCAGCCAATGCAGGATGGTGAGTGGTAGAGCTGGGCCACAGGGCTGATGGCTGCTGCCAGCTTGCCCCCATCCCATCCCATCCCATCCCATCCCATCCCATCCCATCCCATCCCATCCCATCCCATCCCATCCCACCTACTGTGGACATGCCCATGGACAGGATGGAAGAGGGGCCGGGCAAACAGTTCACAGTGGCCATGCTCCATCCCCTGGGGCATCCCGGGGCTGTCCCTGCCTGGGGAATGCAGGGCTGGGCTGTGTTCTCCGGCCTCTCCTGCAGCCCCTCAGCTCTGGCTGTGCTCACTCCTTGCCAGGTGCAGCCATGGACCCAACACAAGAGCAGAAACCCACCCGTGGCCGCTTCCGCAGAACACTGAAGGTACCTGCAGCCATCCCCAGCTGGGCTGGGCCGGCTGCCACTGCTCAGCCCAGCACAGCACTTGGAGAATGCCATGGAACTTGCCTCTCTTCCCTGTCCTTTGTTCTCCTGCAGATGTTCTGCAAGTCTGTGCCAGTTGGGTGTAGAAAGACCAGCAGCACAGCAACAGAGAGCACAGCCGAGCCTGACTCCAGGCTGACCGAGCTCCAGGCAGAGCCCGATGTCAGCCCAGATTCGGCTGAGCGCTCAGACGACTCTGACACGGCAAGGAATGATGACAGGACAAAGGCTGACATGGCAGTGACTGAGGACGTGGCCATGACAAATGCCGACACCAGAGAGACTCAGGGCATCACAAATACTGACACCACTCCCACTCCCACTCCCACTCCCACTCTGAGCCAGGACCTCATAGTGGACTACTTCACGGACCCTTGCGTTTCTTCTCAGCAGCACGTAAGCAGCCTGAGGCCAGGGCTCGAGGCCTCACAGGATTGAGTGCCCACTCACGCCATGGTCACTGGGCTCCCTCCGTCTTTGAGGGAACCACAGTGTGGCAGAGAGGGAAGCACTTCTTGGGGGATGCTGGGGAGTTCCTCCCTTGGACAGCACTCCAAGCCTCCCCCACCCCCTCCAGGTGCCAGCCATGGTGAAAAGCATTCACCAGAGTCTCATGTCCAGTGCCACTGTGGGTGTCAGTCTGCGCACTGACATTCTGAGGCTGGCTGGAGAGCACCCTGCTGACGTGGTGCTGACCCTCCTGCACTGTGCCCCAACGTGTGACAGGTACTGGACCCACGTGCCTTGAGAGCTCAGGCCTCACCAGCCTTTAGGGCCCACCGCCCTGTACAGCCTGTCCAATGGGCTCTGCCAGACAGGCAGACAGGTCCAGCACCCTCAGGCCCCTCTGTCTCCTGAGACTGCACCATGCTCCCTGCCTGGCCCTCAGGGCACCGGGGCTCTGTCACCTGGGCCCCACAGCTGCACAGGGCACTTTACTGTGACTGAGACACCCCTGACACAGAGCTCCAATCTCACAGAGCTGCTGCAAGGATGTGGACAGCCATAGGCTCATCGGGACCAACAGTGGAGAAGGTGCTGCCAACTCTGCTGTGTGTGATGGAGGATTGGCCTCTGCACAGCATGTGCACCTCTGATGGAGACAAAAAAGATGTTTTTGCCCTGGCTGTGAGTTTCTGGAACTGGCCTTTGCCCGCCCCCAGGTCGCCTCTCCAGCAGCTCTCCATCCTCTCTGTGCCTCAGGCGCTGGGCTGAGACCTGGGCTAGGGACAGGCTCAGGAGGCACCAGGCCTGCTGCTCCCCGTGCCTCTGCCCTCGGGCCCTGCCCCATGGACAGCTCAGCACTGAGTGCTGTCTCGGGCTGCTTCTTTTGCAGGCAACTCTGGTGATCTGGCTAATTGTGCCTCAGTGCCCCAAGGCAATGATGATTTATTCCTCCCGCCTGTTTGTGGCTCTGCTCTCCCATATTGTCATCAGCACACAGCAGACACCAGAGGAAGTTGATAACTTCTGGAGAGCGTGCCGGGAGGATCACCGCCTTCCCATCCAGCCCAACAGGTCCTGGTCCTCCTGTCCTTCCCATGCCCTTGTGGCCCGTGCCAGTGCTCCCAGTGTGACCTGGGCTTTTCTCTCCACACAGGTTTGCAGTGCAGACCATGAAGGCTCTGCTCTTCTGTCTGCAGTATGACCCTGAGGTGATGGCCATGGAGCGCAAGCGTGGATGGGACACGCTGCTCTGTGCTGACACCCAGCACTATGCCGTGGGTCTGCTGGCCAGGTGAGACCCCCATTTCCCCTCTTCCCCTGACATTTGTGCTCTGTGCCTGGTGTGCCCCACACAGTCCCTGTGGTCGTGGGCCTGAGGGCCTTGTCACCGAGGGATGGCCAAGCAGACTGGAAAAGGGTGGGAGAGGAGGTGTCCAGAGGGGCAGCTTCCCAAAGTGCCCACATCACATCCAGGGATACTGGGGAAAGACTGGATCTCTGTGAGACAGTCCTGAGAGAGGTTTGCCTGCCCACCTCAGTGTCTTGGTGCTTTCTCCTCCCACCAGGGAGATGCGCCGTGCCTCCCTCTTGTTGTGTTCTGGGATTGCCCGCCGCCTGCTTGGGCGGCTCAGCAGGGAAGAGCCACACTGGGATCTGCCCTTCCTGGCATTCCTTGTGGAGGTGAGCCTGATGGCCAGTGCTGCCTCGCTGAGGCTGCCTCCCAGCTCTCTGTCCTCTCGTCGCCACAGCTGCCTGGGACAGTACCCGTGCCCTGTGCTGCTCTCTGAGCTCAGCCCTGTGCGGTTCCGGGCTCCTGCCAGCAGGATCCCCTTTCACTACCCCGTGCCTTTCAGGTGCTGGACTGCTTGGATTTCAATAAATGTGGTGACAGCATCCTTGAGATCATGTCAAGGCACCTGCAGAACAAGTGCAGGGAGAGACGTCGCTTGGCTCTCAGAGGCCTCGTGGTTCTCAGCAAGGATCCCTCGATGGTGAGAAGGGGGCAGGGCTGAAGCTGTGCTGGGGAAAGCTGCCCCTTGGGCTGCCTGGGCTTCAGGAGCTGCCGCAGATGCTCCCAGCTCTCCTGCCTCATCTCCCGGAGTTCTTCGGGACAGGCCTTTTGTCTCTGGGCCCTGCGGCAGCAGGGTGAGGTTGCAGTGCCAGCGTGGTGTTGGTGCTGCCACCATTCATGGCTTCACAGCACAGCCTTGTGTTCCACATAGGCCAGAAAAATGTGCAGCCTGTCTCCAAGCCTTTTGGAGCTGCTGGGTGATGCAGATGGAGAGGTGGTTGCCATGACCCTCCGTGTGTTCACGAACGTCCTCCAGGACAAAACCATCCTGATATCCAGCACCACTGCCCCAAAGCTGGCCGAGGCACTCCTCGTGCTCTTTGACAACGTAAGGCTCTGTGTCCCCAGGCACTGGCACTGGATGTCCAGAAACATTTTGCCTCATTGATTCTGGGACCTTTGACCTGGTGAGCCTGGAGTAATTGCTCTTACGATCCTCTCTTCTTCTTATCTTCCAGGACAACAGCCATGTGCAGGTGCTTGCCCTTGACCTCTTCTTCAGGATGATGGAGTTGGTAGTAGACAAGGGAAAAAAGGTGCTGATGAAGATTTTGAGCCAGAGCCTACTCCCACTGTTCTTCCACTGCCATGAGGAGCATGAGCACGTGGCGAAGGTGAGGTTTTGTGTGATGCTGGTGGATCTCTGGAAGGGGCTCGGCTGCCTCCTGCCCTGGCACCTCCCGAGCTGCAGCCTCCTCCCAGCCTTGGCACAGGGACGCGGCTCCTGTGCCCTGAGCTGTGGTGCCATCTGCACATCTCTGCTGCTCTCCAGGCCTCTCGGGAAACACTGCTTCGTGTGCTCGACTTCCTGAAGAGAAGGAATCTCGAGAAGCTGCTGAAGAAGGAGCAGTTGGTGCAGTTTGCCGAGTGCCTGGTAAGGAGGGCCTGGAAGCGCCAGGCTCAGCCTGGAGAAGCCCCCTGAGCGCGGTGCTCACTGTGTGCGCTTGGCAGCTGTGGCCCTGCCCAGGGCTGCACGCAGGAGCCTCACGGGCTCTTCTCCAGGCTCCTGTGGGCCCGAGCCGGGTGCCGACGGAGCCCCGGCCCAGCGGCTGCTGGCCGCGCCTCAGGGCTGTGCGGGCAGGGGAGGCCGGGGCCGGCCAAAGCGGGGAGTGCCTGGCAAAGGGGCACAAAGCCCGGCCCGACCCTTCCCTCCCGCCGCTCTCTCCAGCTGGCAGACGACAGGAGCCGAGCGGCCGAGCACCTGCGCCAGGCCCTGCCGTACGTGCAGAGCCCACAGGAGTCCCTGCAAGTAGCTGCCATCAGGTTCATCGGTGAGTCCGGGCTCCCTCCCCGCCCCGTCCCGCCGCAGCTCGGCCCCAGCCCCGCCTGCTGCCCCGGCAGCGGCATCCGGGCCCGGCGCCGTGGAGCCCCGGCTGCCCTCGGGGCTGCTGCCGCCCTGTCGCAGCCGTGCCCTTGGGCGTCAGGATGCGGCACGGGCCCGGGCTGAGCCCTGCCGGGCCACGATGGCGTGTGGCCACAGGGCTGGCAGCGCCGCTGGCAGGGAGCTCTGCCGCTGGGCAGAGCCGTGACAGGCTCTGTGTTCCCAGGCATCGCTGGGCGGCACCTGAGGGGTCAGCCAGGAGACCTTGACATTCTCAGTGAGGGTGAGTGAGGGCAGCGGGCTGTCAACGGGGACTGGCAGGGGGAGCTGCAATCCCTGCCCCGGATGCGGCGGGCTTCTCTGCATGTGTGGACGGGGGGTGGCGTGGGCAAAGCTCAGAGAGATTTCAGGGACGCGGGCGGGGGGATTTGTGGCCAGCACCTTGCAGCTGACCCCGTTGGCCCCCCTTCTCTTTTGGCCATGGCAAGAGCTGGCTGGGATGGCCCTGTCAGGAAGTTCTCCTTGGATTCCCACAGATCCCGGCTCTGACTGTGGCTCTGTTCCTCTCTCTTCCAGCCCTTCAAGCCTTGAGGAGATACGGCCGCCCTTTCCAGACATCGTAGTGCAAGAGATATTCAATGAAAGACCAGCAGAACCATACTCATCTGCTGGCTCAGTAGAACCGGCGTCCCTTTAAGACCTCCAGATGCCGTGGAAGATGAGGCTCCCTTGAGACCAGAAGACACCAGCTGGAGCTCCAGGCACAGCTGATGATTAGCACAGCTGAGCCTGTGGGAAGCTCGCATGGCTTCAGCCTTCTCCCTGCCTGTAGAGAGCTCTCACCCTCCAGCCTTCAGATACTGCCCATCCTCTCTTCTTCCCTCCATTTCCACTATTCCTCCCTTTTGCCTGCTCCCTCCCTCCATCCCTCAGACCCTGCCCATCCCCTATTTCCTCCTCCAGCTCATCCCTGTGCTTCGCCTTCCATCAATAAACAGTTTGGCTTCTTCACTTTGCCTGCATCTCTGTGGAGATCAAGTGGCACAAATCCAGAGCCCTGGGACACACAGGCCCCTCCTGCCGTTCTCTTCCATGCCGTGTTTTGTGCAGAGACACACAGGAACGAGGGCAGAACATGCTGGAAAAGTCTCTGTGCTGAAGGTCCAGTTCCACAACACTCTGGAGTTAAAGGACTTGCTGAGCACCGTGAAGCCCCTGGGTTTTAGATGAGCCTCTCCACCTGCGTATGCTCTGAACGCAGCTGGGAGGGATTCCATGGCAAGCATGCACAGAGGGCAAAGGAGCTTGGAATGCTGGAAGGTTTCAAGAACAGCTTCCTGAAAGCACAGCAGTGCTCCATCACTGCACAGGGTCAGGAAGAGGGCAGAAGCAGAAACCGTCAGGGCTTATCAGGGAGCTTTGGGTGTGCCAAAGAGCAAATGAAGCAGCAGCACAGTGCCTGAGACTCGGACGCGTGACCATGCCAGTGTCCAGAGTGCTGTGAGGCAGTGCCGGGATCCTGGGTGCGGTTCTGGTCCCCACAAGTGAGGAATCGCAGCCCCTCCCTCAGAGCCAGTCAGAAAGGCAAGTGAGTGAGACCAGGAGGAGGGCACCCTTCCAGTCTCTCTTGGGCATGGCTGCAAAACAGCTCCTGCTTCTTCTCTGGGGAAGCACCAGAGCGGGCAGGTGTCAGAACAAGGTGGCTGCCTGGGGGCTGCCTATGGCCTCTGACACCCAGTTCCTCAGGGCTTCCCACCGCCCCAGCCTTTCGGGTGCCTCTTCTGCCCTTGTAGCCTCCTGGCACGACTCAAACATCCCCCTCGTGCATTCCCACTGCCTTGTCCCATCAGGGCCTCCACAGCCCCTCATGTCTTTGTGGATCCGTCCCCTCAGGGTCTCCCCCAGCCCGGCCAATCTGCCCGGCAGCAGTGCTGCAGCCTCACAGGAGCTCCAGAGGAGCCTGATCAAGAGGTACCACGGAGCCCTCAGCAATCCAGCCAGCAACACCCGGGCAGGAGGACACTGATGGTGGTTCCTGGCTGGGACAGGGGTTGTGACCATCTCCAGGCACCGGTCTCGCAGGGATCCCCAAAGCTCCAGCCCCTGTCCACCCGCTGTGTCACCAGCAAAAAGGCTTCAGCACAACCACCAAAGGCCAAGGGGCTTCTGGCCATTTTCCCTTCAACACTACATGCCTGGGCAGCTTGCTGAGCACTAGCACCCTTCTCCCCCTCTTCCTCGATGCCCTGCAGACCCTGGACAGCAAAAGAAAGCTCCTGGGAATCTGTTTATCCTAACACATCGTATATTTCTATACTAAAGAAAAACAAAAAGCAGAAATGAACAGTCTTGAAGAAAAAGAAAATCCCCGCTGGCTCAGGTGGCCCCAGCAGACAGAGACTGTCAGATCAGCTCTCCACAGAGCTCCAGCAGTGCAGCCGGCCAAGGCCTGACAGACGAGACCGTGTATTCCATGCCCGGCGGAGCTGATCTCGCAGCCTCTGGAACATGGAGATCCGAGTCCACTCCACTGCCCTGAGGATACACCAGGTTTGAATTCCCAGATTTCCAGCCCACTATGGAAACACTGGCAGTCACCTCCAGGCTCCGAGTTGCACACAGCACCACGGTAAGTGCCGCGCAGAAGAGGTATACAGAGTGCAGCGAGGAGCTGGACGTGGCTTTCATGCAATAAGTAGAAGGTGAACCTAGGCACTGCCTCTTCAATCTGGCCCCGTCTGCTCTGGTAGCAACTTTTCCAAGTCGGCAGAGGGAGCTGCAAATATGTAGAATGGAGGGTAGCGAGACGCCGTGTGTTATGCGCCCTTTCAGGGCTGCTGCCAGGGTGCTACTTTAAGAACGCCTTCTTCTTCCTCGCGTCCTTCTCGCTTCGCTCTAGCTGCATGGAGTACAGCACAGCGAAGGTGTGAGGAAGGGCACTGCCCCAGCTTTTGCCCTGGCCTGCCTGTGCTGCGCCTTTAGCTGCACACCAGAACAACGGCATTTCTTACCCGCAAGGCAAAAAAAGGCGTTAGTGTAGCCTCAGGAATGGCAAGTGCCTAGGCATTAAGTTGAGCGACCACGTATGAGGGAGTCTTTAGAGGTTTCCTCCCCCATGGCGCAGGTGTATTCTCATTCTCGTGCTGAACTGAAAAGTCCGGGCATGGCAAGACTGGCCTGCCTTGTGCAGAGACGAACACAAATGTGGGGCTATGATCCTCTGTGTTCGGAGCTCTGCTTCCGGGTGTGTGGGCCGCCATGAGCCCGCAGCAGCCGCCGAGGACAGTGTGGATTGTGGATGAGTCTGGGCTGGCCCCTCGCCCCCGCGTTGGTCTGACAGCGGCAGGAGTGCCGTCGGAGCGGCATCGCCTGAGGGCCCCATGGGGGGCGGGAAGAGAGCCGGGAGTGACCCCGAGCGACACCGGAAGCGATATCCGTAGGGCCCGGAAGGCCAGCGTTGCCATCGAGTTCGGCCGGTAGGAGGCGTCTAAGGTGCTTTCAAAGGTGGAGCTTCTTTGCTCTAGGACAGCCTGGGAGAGCTGAGGGTGTCCAATCTGGAGAACAGAAGGCTCCAGGGAGATCTTCGAGCCCCTTGCAGTGCCTGCTGGGGCTCCAGGATAGCTGGGAAGGGACTTTGGAAAAGGGTCTGGACTCGCAGGACAAGGGGGAATAGCTTCAAACTGCCAGAGGGCTGGGATAGATGGGATATTGGAAAGGAATTCTTCCTTGTGTGGGTGCTGAGGCCTGGCACATGTTGCTCAAAGCGGCTGTGTAGGAGCCCCATGGCAGGAAGTGTCCAGGGCCAGGCTGGAGCGGACATGGAGCAACCTGGACTAGTGGAAAAGTGTCCCTGCCCGTGTCAGGATGTGGGAAGAAGATAATCTGTCCCTAAGGTCGCTTCCAGTCCAAACCATTCTGGGATTCTAGGATTCATGAAAGGCCCTTTTCCAAGTGAAGTGTTGTATCTCTTGGCTCCCAGCTTGTAGTTGCCAGTTCTTCTGGAAGCAGGCGTGGCAAAGCAGCTGTGATGAGCCATGGGTTCTCAATAGGACGAGTGTGATATATTTGCAGAGAGGAAGGCTGCAGACAGATCTTCAAGGTAAAACAAGCAAAGGATTGAATAAAAGCCAAAGGTTGGTTGTGTTAGTCAGTTTGCTAGCTGTTGAAATGGCCCCAGGTCATTTTCAACATTTCTAATTTGGATTTGTTTGAGTAAAAAATGAATGTGTTACCTCCAGCGTAGGCTCTCCAATGCATCTCCATGTGCTCCCATCTCTTTGTTGTATATCGGGTTCTATTAACTGAAGACAGAATCATAACACAGTAGTAAAACATTTAGAGGTGTAGTTAGCCAGCTTCAGGAGTTTTCAACTCTGCTGTTGACTTTTCTGGTAACTGTAAGCAAGGCAACACAATCCAGTTACTCCACTTTTCCTCTCTGAGGAAAAGATGATCTTTTTTTTTTTTTTCCTCATTTTGAAAATAGCTTTGAATGAAGAGAGTTATGCACGTGGCATGTAGGATTCATTATTTTACCTTTCTCTTCTGCTGTCTTTCGCGTACTAGCGTACTAGTCTTTTTAAAATTTTTTTGTTGCTGTTCTCCATTCAGTAGGTTTGAAAGACTTCTAATTGTTGAGATGATGGTTCTTTGAAGGCTCACTTAGCCCACCTTTTGGGTGAAGGAAAGAAGAAGACAAGGTCCTCTAAGAAGAGTAAAAAGCATACTTTCAAGAGACATTCAGAGATGTCTGCTGATGCCATGCAATTACCGTGTAATCAGCAGAAATGTGTTGGAAAAACACCCATCAGTGACTTCACAAGAAAGCCACACTCAAGACAGGTAAAGAACAGAAGCATAAAACCCCAAAGGTATGAAATGGACAGATTTTCATTGGGAATGAGCAACTCCTGAATTCTTGGTTCTAGAACTAGGGGCTTGTAATAAATAGACTGTCTCCTTGCCAAACGTAAATTTGGTGTCATGAACTGCTCACTGCCCGTTGAAGTGCAGGGCTAGTAGACTAATATTTGCCATGGCAGGCATATTGTATGGCTTTCCTGTTAAAAAGAAATTGGTTTTGCTCATGGCAATCTAGATATGTACCCAGTCTGACACCTATTTTTTAGGCTATATTTCCAAGTAAATGGCTTCCATGATGATGCAGTAAGTTTATGTCATGAACAGGAATGAAGTGATTGCATGCGTCCTTTTTTACCCTAAGCCAGCTGCTGAGTAATGAGACAGAGACTCTCACTGACGCCAAGGAGTGCCCGTGCTTTTGGGAAAAGCACTGGGCAGATAAAGCCTATTTCCACATTTCTTGCTAGCATCTCCTTCAAAGTTCATGGGTTTGTTCATCTTTTAGAGCTGTTCTAGATGTCTTTGTAGTTTACATGTACTAAATGTAGCAGGTATTGCTTTCATGCCGTCCTACTAGATTTGAAGTTGGGATCTACTCAGGCTTCAATGTCTCAGAAGAAGCAACGTCGATTCTTTGAATTCTACTCTTGAACGTGAGAATGCTACTTATGTAGTTAATGAATTAATTAAATCGAATTCACTTGAATGGAAAAATTGTCTTGTTCATGTAGATTTTAACTTGGGAAATTGATATTTGAGTTCTACTTTTCATTGTTGTTGCTTTTCTGTATTCTTTGATTGCACAGATAGCAGATATACTGACCAAGTATTGTGTGAAACTGGAGGAAATGTCCTTCCTCTTGGCAGCTGATGTTCACAAGCTCATTAACGCTAAGGCCATGGTAAATGTTTTACCTGGGGCAAGATAGCAGTCGGAATATTCCTAGAATGTCTTTCTTTCCCCAGATGAAATTCATTTTTTCTGCTTATCAATCACTGAAATATGGAAGAAATTTCGACTTGGCAGGGTATTGGTTATAATTTGTGTTCTTTTCTCCCCTCATTTTCTGTAGAAGAGACAATTTTGGGTTTGTTTTTGCATGTTGTATGCTGCTTCTACTTCTGGTTTTGTTTTTTAATACACAGAATATAAACAGAGCACTGCTGGATAATGAGAGGGCAAGTGCCAAGCTACTCTTGAATCGAATGCAATCAGAGCTTGAGAAAGAAAAATGGCATCAACTGAAATGGCAAGGGAGAGTCAAGGACTGGAAGCTCATGCAAAAGAAATGTGTAGCTCAGAGTTTCAGGTCAGAAATTTGGCAGTCTTCTTTTGGACAATGAGCAACACCAAGAGGCTAGTGTTCACTTTTGGTTTCTATCAAAGTAATACTTGATCATTTTTTCTTTCTATGTGATACCACGTATGATATCACATATATCATGTGATTCCATTCTACATATCTACTTTCCATCCTGCAGAGAATTTATGGCAAGTGGAGAAATACAGAATCCCCCAACTGTGAATATGGAAATGGAAAAGTTGATAAAGGAGCAGATGGTACTCAGTGAAGAGAGACTGAAGGTTTTGCAATATATCGGGTATGGCAAAAGAGGGTATAGCATAAAGGAAAACAATTGTTGCTGGAGTTAATGAAGGACTTGGCTACAAAATGCGCTTTGCTTCCTGTCAATGTGTGATTGTTAAATGCAGCAGTAAGGCAGGGTCTACATCTATTTCTGTACAGCTCTTTTGAATGGAAAAAAATGCATTCCTGATTTTCAGTGCCCCAGCTACACTTAATAGGTGGCGATCAGGCTCTAAAAATGGAGGAATGCAGAAGTAAATCTTGAAACATAGTAGAAATGGGCAAAGAGGGGTGGAGAGCTAGAACTTGGTGTTTTTGTCAAGGCATTTTTTTCTCCATGGCGTGGGATTTTATTTGCGGAATAAATGAAGAGAGGAGTCTGGATAGAAATCTAACGTTGCTACGTTTGAATATCCATCCTGAACACAAGACACATTGGTGTGGGTGCAATGCATTACGATCTTTACAGGGAGGTTTTTTACGGTGGATGGAGGAACAAGGTAGATGACAGTTAGTTCCTTATCGGGCAGTAAACAATTGGCCTCGAACAACAACAATCTCAGGTTTATTTTCATTGCCAAGATGGCTGTAAATAAAAGAACGCCCAGTAGTATGGATATTCGGATTCATAATTTTATATTTGAAGTACTGACTGGTTTGTATTTTAGGATACCCGACTCTTGTTTCCTACTTTGATAGCACCTTGTTGCCTCCAACACGTGCCAAATCTGATGGAAACGAATGGTGCAGAACTCTGAAGAATTGAAACAAAAGTCTAGGTAGGTCGGGAAATCCTAAGAACAGTCTGGAATTCAAGCAATATTTTCTTTTCTCCTGGGCAACGATGAGGCAGACGGTTGCTTTGAGAGTGCATGTTTGCTCTATTCTTTGTTCTGTGTGTTCCCACATACCTTCTCAGTTGTTTGGAGGTGGCAGTAAGAGCCAAAGAAGCTGCCTGTGGCATGGCTTTCCTTTGGCCAGTACAAACACCTGTGCATGGGGAGATCTAGCAGGAACTGGCTCGGTTAGAATGAATCTGGGGGAAATCAAAAGTTAATTTTGACATGGATCCCTTCTCAGTCATACAAAAATACTCCTTTTTAACTCTTGGAGAAGAAGAGGGGAAGTATTGGAGATACTTCCTTTCTCTGTGTCCTTGCAGCATGCCTTCCCTCTCTGTGTCTGCCTTCTCTTGCTCCAGAGCACATCCTGTTGGGATGTTTGTAGCCTGTATGGTAGCAAAGAAGTTGGTAGTGATTTTAAGTACCTTGCTACTTTGAAGCATAATGATAAACAGCTGTGTATGAAAATGTCTTGATTTCTTTGGCTGGTAATGTCTGGTGTCTGTAGGCACTGCTGGCATCTGTTCCGTGTGCTGAGATTCAGCACATGGCCTCTGTCATGTTTCCATGTCACACTGCACTGTGAAAGATGGGAATTTTGACTGTGGTCTGTTCCGTATCATTCAGACAGCCCTAATGTGGAGTGCGTGGAGAAAATGAGCATCCAGTATGAGCTGGTCGAGGGCAAATGTCAGGAGAAAGGGCAGATGTGCAAGTTGAGTGCCATAGCTTTTGGCTGTGATAGCCGTGGTCCAATGTGTCATTAGAGTAAAGTGCGTCTGAGGATGCACCAGACACTGAGATAACAAGTGGAATTCCTTTTTAACCTCCGCCTTACTCTGTTCAAAAAGTAAGCCATCCGTTTGGTTTCACAGTAGTAGTTGGTATTTGTGCTTGAAATGTGGAAAAGCCGTAACAAATGCCAGTAATGAAGGGAGTGCTGTCCTACATGAATGTGGAAGATGTAAGGAGCCTCAGCCCTTGTGCTAAATCTGTCTTATCTTGGGAAAGAAATTCCACCTCTGCCTCAATTTCTCCCTTTGTGTCCAACCAGATGGTATTGTTTAGTAATCTAATATGGCATGTAGGAGGCTGAATCTATCTCTGTCCATCACAAGAAAAGAAACACTACGTTTAGCCAGGCTCTCTGAAAGCCACACAGTATTTCTTCTGTGCATGTCAATAATTTGTTCTTCTTTTCCTTCAGATGACCCTGTTGGATATGAACATTTGCAGAAGATGCTGAAGTTGTGCACTCCAACATACTTCAGATGACTGAGAAACGAAAATGTAGGTTTGAAGAAGAAGTGGAGCACGTGGATGTACGTTTCTTTTATTTGATGACATATATCTTCATCACTCCTTGGGATTAGTCTGTTCTTCCTGTGCTCCCACCTGCAATGCCTTCTGCGTGGTAGGCTATTGATGTCACCTTAGAAAGAGGTCCATAGTGTGACAAAACACTCCAGAGAAACAGTTTGGTGTGGAAGAGTTTCATGTGGAAGTGTTCCTAATTATTGTGTTTATTATTTGTAATAGAAATAGATTGTATTTTTATGATCATTTCTATCTGAAATACATATGATAGCGATGAATGACATATGTCCCAGTCTGCTTAAGATCAGACTTCAGGAATAGCTGGAAATGATCTCCCAAATGTCTTCCAATCTTTTCTATACATAAAAAAAGTCGGGCAGTTGTTTCTAAAGGGATAAATTATAGAAGGTGATTTGGTGCTTTATGGTGCCAGAATAAACAGAAGTTTTGAGAATCCGCATTCTTACCAGTTTACTTGGAGACTGATTTTTTTTTACTCTCCAGATAGAAGACGCCATGTTGGATACCAGTCGTAAAATTCCAGGCAGCCTTTTATCATGTTACATATCCTCTTACTCATTCATTTCACCTTCCAGCAGTTTAGAAAGAACTTGTTCACTTGAATGTTTTTCTTTGGAGTGATTTGAAGGAGACGGCTAAATGGCCGTAATCCAGGTAGAAACATAAAAACAAGGGTGTGCTATAAAGACAGGACTTCTTAATGCAAAGAGCCCTCTGAAATTCAAAATACCTGCTATAAAATGAAAAATGTAGTCTTTGACTTTTAGATGGGAATTTCTACTCTTCAGTTTCATTCTGTCAGGTGCATTTTTGCTAACTGCTTGATTCACGCTGAATGGACAGTCCTGTCTTATTGTTGGTATGGCAACAGCGATAGAGATCACTGCTGCTTTCTGTAGAAAGTGGCTGCAAGTTGCTATGACGAGATCTTGTGCAGGTCTAGAGTCTGATTGGATGTGAGGTTCTCATTGTTTCAGAACACCAACTTGGGGTGGCAGTGTCAGAGGTGTTCATTATCTAGGAAGATTTTCATAGGCGATGAGTTTTGCTGAGGTAGCTTTCTCTTCTGGGTGTAGAAGATATGTGCATAATTAACTTCCTTGAATCCTAAATAGTTGGGGAGATTTTAGTATCTACGAAACCATTTTACTAGCCTTTTTATGTGGCCTTAGATGATGAAAGTGATCTGGATACAATTTTAGAAAAAAGGCAAACGGTGAGCTGTGAGGAAGAGCTGAAGGAGTATTTGGAGAACACCCTTTCTTCTTGAGATCAAATTAGAACAAGGTATGAATTTTGTATGTTTTGTAAACTTAAAAGGTAGAGCATCTTTGAACATTGGTTGTACTACCTAGGCCTTGTTTTAATGCTGTTGTGTGAAGGTATGGAAAAAGAGTGCTTTTCACTTCATGTAAGAATATAGAATAATGTCCCTACTGAACAAGGTTAAGGCAAATAATGCCCACGGTTTAGGAATGGGACAAAGGAAGACTGCTATCATTCAAAAACCATAGCACATCAGTATTACTGTGCATACCATCACATCCATGCCTTATTCAGAAGGTAAAAGTAGTAGTGCAGATTCTTGGATCACTGGAATCAGAAGTTGGTCTGCACCATCATCTCTTCACTCATAGATTTGATCTCATTCAAAGTTCTAGGAACTCAGACGTTTAAGACAGCCAAGCACTGGCAACTTTAAAAACCATCTAAAAATGGGTACAATACCGCTCTCCTTCCTGAAGATCTTAGCAGCAGCTCTGAAGCCATAGAGGAAGCAGCACTGCTGCCCGAAACCCCAAGTAAAACACAAACTAACAGAGTGTCAGTTTATGCGGTGCTTTATTCAGGGCCCGGGGACCTGGGGACTCGCGTCCCAAGTCAGGATCCCACCGGTTCCCTTTTTAGAGGGTTTTTTATACCCTTTTTACAAATGGTTTATGTGCAGAAGTACACATTCTTCTATAGATACATTCACCTTGTAGATAGCATTTTGCGTCATAAATCTTACACGGTTGCTTATCTTAGGACTATAGTGTTCTCCCCCTCAATCTCTCTCTTACGCCACTGCCCACCACCAGTACTTTATTTATGATTATACTTTAACCTTATCACTAACGGTTCTGCATGCTCTCAGCACAGCACATTCCTAAGTTAGTTTCCCAGGGCCTACTCTTGGAACTGCAGTCTCTAAGTCTTAGCATTACTACTACTATTATGGTTTATACACTTTATATTCCAATATTCAGGATTTCTAGTCCATACGGTAACAGCACTGTTCACACACCCAGGAGGTCTTTCCTACCTGCTCGATCAGAGGCACATTAGAAGAGCAGTATGGACCTGAGGGGCAGATGCACATACCTTCACACACCTCGCAGTGGGACTGTGGTTAGAGCTGGAGGTTTGATACTCTTCCTAATAATTTGAGCCGTTAAAACAAGGCCAGAGGTAACAGACCAAGTGAAAATACAATGCCAGGTTGCGGAAAGAGAATGTTACCTATCTGAACACCTACATAAATTCCCCATCATTCTCTTTGTTTAGGAGACCAAGCCAATCTCAGTGTAAATGAAAACATATGTGAATATTGATTTTTCTTGAATCAAGACTCAGCTTTATGTCCAAGTCAAAGGCAAATAAACCAGAAAGGCTCCACTGAGCACAGTGCAGAACTAACATGGAAGACAGTCATTTGACCTCTTATGTAAGCAGTGTTGGAATGGTTCCCCATCCAAAAGGAAGGATGTCAAATGCTTCTTTGGAAATATTTTAACTTCTGTGCATTTCTTTCTTTGTAATGAACTAATCTCTAACAAGCTAGGACGTGATTGTGTTCAGTAGAAACAGATCAATGGCAACATTTAGCCTAAAGGTTTTATGAGATTGATCAGGAAGTTCGATTTAGATTTAAAGGCACTGTAGTCATATTTAATTTTATTTCTCTCCGTACTTGAGTCTCTTAAACAGGGACCTTCAATTGGACAGGACACTGAAGCAAATTGTAATGGATGACGTAATGGCTTACCCAGAAGCATTTTGTGGGAACTGATTTCTTCTAGGTATCCATCAGCCAGCATTTTAGTGTGAAGGGAATCTTCAAACAGGTAAAACAAAAATTCCCATTGGTTTCAAACCTGACTGCTAGATTAATTTTTCACTTTGGAGAAAATTTTCATGACCTTTAAAACTCAGACTATATCAAGTATTGTGTCAGCCATTGAAGAAAGTGCTTTTGATAGAGATAGGAGAGGGAAACCAAAACATTTCTCAGAGCCACACTTTGAGCTCTGTCCTTGTTACAAACGGCACTTGAGCAAATTCATTTGCCTTTGGAACAGAAAACGACAAGGTAACAGGCTTATCATTACGGATTTGAGTGTTCCAGGTTCTTTAGATAGTAAGTGATCTATTCAAGATGATCTCTTACTGAAATAGATCCATTTTGAGAAAGGATATGGATTTCTTAGAAGAAAGCAAATCCCTATGTTAAAACGGTGTGGTGGGTGTTTTTTGTTGTTGTTTTGCTTTTAGAACTTGCAAGGCACAATCGACTTCATAGTTCGAGATGCAGATAAGACCACGACATTCCAAACAGGTGTTTCTTTTTGGTTGTTTTTCAGTCTGTCTATCTTTGGATTGTAACCAGTAGAACTGTGCTTGAACTGGAAAGAAGTAGCGGAGGTTTCAGAAGTGGAACATACGGTGGAACAGTAAGCTGAGAGCATTGTGCAAGGAGAGGAAAGAGGGGAAAATGGTAAGAGTTTCCTGAGTCGGAAGGGACCCCTAGGGATCGTCGAAGTCCAACTCCTGGCCCTGCACAGACACTCCAACAGTCCCACCCTCTGCATCCCTGAGAGCATTGGCCAAACGCTCCTGGATCTCTGGCAGCCTTGGGGCTGTGCCCATTGCCTGGAGAACCTATTCAGTGCCCGACCAGCCTCTGAGGAAAAAAACCTTTCCCTGATAGCCAGCCTAATCGTCCCCTGACACAGCTCCTGGCATTCCCTTGGCTCCTGTCCCTGGTCGCAGAGAGCAGAGAGCAAAGCTGTCCCTGTGCTGCCCTTGGGAGGAGCTGAGAGGTCCCAAGTGAGGTGTGAGCTCAGTGTCCTCTCTGCAGCTGAACCAAATGCCCTCAGCCACTCTTTGTATGGCTTCCCCTCCAGCCTCTTCGCTATCTCTGTGTCCCTCCTTTGGACATTTCTCCAATAGCCTGAGGTCTTTCTGACGTTGTGGCATCCAAAATTGCCCCCAGGGCTTGAAGAGAGTGCAGTCCCAGCCCAGAGCAGAGCGGGACAATCGCCTCTCTCGAGCGAGCGGTGCCAGAAGATAGGGACAGTTGTCAAAAAATCAGCTGGAGAAAGAAATCTAACAGAGAAACAGGTGATCTTGGCACAGGAAATGGAAGAAGCAGAGGAAGAAGAAGATGAGGAGAGGATTCCTTGTAAAAGTGAAGAAAATGAGCATGCAGAACAGGGACTAAGCATTATGCAGGTAAGTGAGCAAGAGAATAAGTTTGAAAGTGAAGGCAGTTTTGTCCAAAAGAAGGAGGAATAGGAAGTCTTTTTGCTGAGAATGAATAGAAAGGTTGTTTCCATTTAGTTTGTATACGAAGCGCACAGGGCTCTAGATCCTTTTGTGGGAAAATGGAGTGTGTAAAGTTGCCAATCATTTTGGAGCGAATTTGGAGGTTTTGGGGGTCCCAGGTGAATTGGGGGGGGGGGGGCGGGGATTTGGGGATATCCAGGTGAGTTTTGAGGGGTCCCAGGTTGATTTTGGGGGAGAATTTGTGGAATTTTGGGAGATCCCGGGTAGTGAGGTTTGGGGTGAATTTGTGGAATGTGGGGAGTCCCAGTTGAATTTTAGGGGGAATTTGTGGAATTCTAGGGATCTCAGGGGAATTTTGGGGTGAATTTGGTGAATTTTAGGGTATACATGTGAATTTTAGGGTTCTCAGGTGAGTTTTGGGGATGCCAGGCGTGTTTTGGGGATGCCAGGCGTATTTTGGGGTGAATTCTGTCGATTTTGGGGTATCCAGGTGAGCATTTGGGAGTCGTGGGAGAATTTTGGGATGACTTTGGGGGGATGCAGGTGGATTTTCCGGGGAATTTTAGTGATTTTTGGGAGTCCCAGATGGGTCTTGGAGTGAATTTGGTGGATTTGGGGGTATCTGGGCGGGTTTTGAGGGGGATTGGAGACATTTTGGGGTGAATTTGGGAGGTGTTGGGGGAACTGGGTCTTGGGGGTGATTTGAGGGATTTTGGGGGTTGCAGGTGGGATTTTGGGGTGAAGCCCTGGGATTTGGGGGTCCCCCGTGAATTTTGGGGTGAATTTGTGGAATTTTGGGAGTTGCCAGGTGAGTGCTGAGCATCCCAGGGGGGACTTCGGGGTGAATTTTGGGGATTTGGGGTTTCCCAGGTGAATTTCTGAGGTGAAAAGGTTCAAAAAGGTTTTTTTTGAAAACAAGTTAAAGCCAGAAGGTTATTGAACATCAATAGATGTGATGCAAGTAGGTAATATGCAGACAATACACAGTGAGACAAATCATGGGAAAAATACAGTGGTAACACATGAGTGTGTGAGGATGGGATCAGTATAGCTAAGGCTCAGTTGAAGCTGAATTTGGAAAAGCATGCCAAAACTAAGAATAATAAAGGCACCTATGGGTATTTCAGCAGGAAAAGGAAGATGGAAAGAAACCTATCACACCTCCCCTATTCCCCCCCCCCCCCCACCCCCATAAGCCAGACAGGACTAGTGACAACAGACAAGGAGAAGGCTGAGGTACTCAACAAGTGTTGGTCTCAATTTTTACTGCCAGTCACTATTTCCACATCTCTCAGGTTATTGGACTGGTGGACTTGATTCTAACCCATAGTAGCAGGTCAGCTTTCAGACCACTTGAGGAACCTGAGCATGCAAGACCATGGGACCCACCCAGAGGCATGTCAGGGCCCTGAGAGAACTGGCAGCTGTAGTTGCTAAGGTGCTTTCTCCATCATATTTGAGAAATCAAGGCAACCAGCTGAAGTCTCCAGACACTGTGTTGTATTGACTCCAGTCCTCTTGGTCTTTTTTGTAAATCTTAGAGCTCTGAGTCAATTACTGCAGAGGATTCCCAATGCAGTTTCAAAAATGGAATCTTTGTTACTGGTCCTCATGTTGATCTTGGATATTTCCATTTTCTGCACTCCTTTATTTTCGAAACATTTGTAATGACTGAAAAGAAAGCTGAGACGAGGCATTATGCTCTTTCCAGTGATAGAAATGGACCAGTATTCTTTTCAGACAAATATATTTTTGCTGTGTCTAAGCACATGTGCATACCTGTGTTTGATTTATGTGTCCAGGTTTTGGCAATGGGGCAGCCACAGGGCCGTCCTGTGACAATGGCCCAGGTGCTGCCCTGTCCCACTTTCTTCCAACTGGCTCCACTTCAGGATGTCCTCCCTGCTGAGAGAAGAGGCTGGGACAACACCTTTAGAAATGTGACTTTCTGGGTTCTTTTTGTTTTGTTTTGTTATTTTTAAAGTTACTAAAATCCTTCACCCTGATTTTTTGATGTGTTGGGTTTGGGGTTTTTTTTCAGTTTTGGGTGGGGTTTTTTGTGGGCTTTTTTTGTCTCTTTGGGGATTATTGGTTGGGGTTTTTTGTGTGTTTGTTTGGTCTGCTTTTTTTGTTTGGTTGGTTTTTTATTACGGTTTTGTAGAGTTTTTTAAGCAAATTGATTGGAAAACTGAATAGTCCTCCACTATAGTCTCCTGGATTCACCTGAGACTCTTCCTAGGCATCTCCCTGATCCTTTTTGCAATGAGTCTCACATCATTCTCCTGAAGAAACTGTCTGCTCATGGTTTGCATGGGTGGGCTGTTTGCTGGGTGACAAACTGGGTGACGGCCAGGCCCACAGAGTGGTGGGAAATAGAGTTCATCCAGCTGGTCCCCAAGGCTCAGTCTTGGGCCCAGTCCTGTTTAATATCTTGCTCAGTGATCTGGACAAGGGGACAGAGTACACGCCCAGGAAGTTCACAGATGATGCAAAGTTGGCTGGTAGTGTTTTTTTCTTCTGGAGGACAGCAGGCTCTGCTTCTTCCTCCTGTTCTGAGGTCGCTGCTCCCTCTTCATCCCTCATTAAGTGTGCTGATTTTGTCACTTGGATGAGAAAACAAACAATTTTAGCAACAATACTAGTGGCAGGGTACAAGAAAGGAAGAGTTCACACGAATCCCCCCCCCCAACAACAGACAATACCTGATGGCTCCTCTGCCCAGCTTACTGACTACACCGGAACCCATTGTCCCCCAAAGATACTCCCTTCTCCCTGCCCCCAGCCATGATGTGAGATGGAATAGAATAACTAAGATTAAGATTCTCCCTACGGAACTCCATCATACTTCGATTCTGGGAAAAAAAATTTCTTGAAGTTCTATCATTTCAGATAATTTGAATTTGCATACTAAAAAGTCTAGCCAGAAACTCATGACAATATTAATAGCCCATTCTAGAATGTCCGAGATGATAGACACTTCTTTCAAGAGAATGTGATACCTCACGTGACTTCTCCAGAATTTAAATGAACAGCAGGAGTAGTCTACAAGATTCTTGCTGCCATCTGGATTTCCTGGTATTTGGCTGGTCTATGTAAGCCAACCAGCTATTCAGCAGAGGGAATATTAGTGTGATACTTGATGGTATGTGAGATGGAACACAGTAATTTATGGCTTTTTGCATAGTGATGAAGCTGTAAAGAAAGCTCCATAATGCTCAGACAAGGAGGCTGCTGGACTTCAAGTAGCAAAGGCCCAAAACGAACCAGTGAAAAGGTGTCATTGAAAAAAAAAAAAAGCCAGGTGGGGAGCAAAGTGATACTTAAGGGCAGTTTACTGAAAGAGGGAATCTAGTGAAAAAAAAAGTCCAAGAGTGAAGGAATAACAAGGAAAATGAAACTAAGGAAGGAACTCAATCTCAGCTAATCATTTCAGAAGCTAACAAGTTGTCATTGCAATGATGCATAAAGTGAGAAATAATAAATATGTCTGCACCAAAATCTGAAATATGAACTTTATTGCATTCTGTCTTTCACAGAATCATACAACAGTCTGTGATTAAAGATCATCTAGTCCAACTTCCTTGCCAGGTAGATCTTACAGTAGATCAAATTGCTCAAGACTAGCCAAACTGATAAGGAGCACTCTCAATGATGGGGCATCCACAACTTCTCTGGAACACCCCTTTGAGTGTCTCACCAGCTTCATTGTAGAAAAGTTTTTCCTTTTAGCCAATCTAAACCTAGTCTCAGTTTGAAAGCATGGCCCCTTGTCCTGTCTCTGCAAACCTTCCTCAAAAGTCTTTCTCCATTTGTCTTATGCCCTCTTTACATATTCAAAGGGCACAATACTGTCTCTCCAGAAACCTCTCTTCTCCAGGCTAAAAGATCCTACTTTTCACAAGAACTAAGTCATAAACTGAGATGGAAGACATCTCAGGAGATCAGATCATCCAACAGCTCAGCGTAAGAATAGCTCTGAAGTCAGATCAACTAGCTTAGGGCTGTGTCTGTTTGAATTTTGAAAATTAGCAGGACTTGAAATGCTTCAAGGAAGAGAACTCTGGGTGGCTCCAGAAACAGCCTGAGAAACTCGAGCAAACTCGAAACCTCAGAAACTACCACTGCTTTCTCTCCCTCAGCCCAAGCAGTCCCAAAGAAGAAGTGTTCCCAGCAGGCTGGGATAGCACACATATACACTACATATACGTGACAGGCATCGCCAGCAGCCACATCCTGCTCCTTTCTGTGGCTGGCAAGAGTGAGACTGGATGTTTACATGTGGGCAACCTGGGTCCCTCCAGCAGCTCACACACTCAGCCTGCCCAGTGACCCCACTGAATTCCAGTATTCGCAGTGTGCCAAGGCCACAGCACTACTCCGCTTGCTGGCACAGACCATCACACGCCTCCTAAATCAGTCAGGACTCCCCTGGTCCCACAGCCAGCACCCCACTTGCCCTCCGCCAGGCCACTGCCATTGTTCACCAACTTCTCCACTTTGATCTTTGCTGGTGCTCTCAACACTGGCACACCCAGATGTTCTGCAGCTGTTGTCTCCTGGTGGAAAGGACTTGTAAAGCCATGTTTCCTAACAGGACTTCCACAACCTTTCAAAGCAACCTTTACTGGAGTATGAACAATCTCATTCAAATGTCAACCTTTCTTTTCCCATATGTGAAATCAGAATTTCCTTCTTCCGGGCATGCCCAAAACAAGGCACAAACTACATTGTGCCTTCTGTTTCACATGCTGACTCGTTTGTAAACAATGCTAGGAGAATACCTGTTTTGATCCAAGCTAATCTCTGGCCCTTATAGTGCTTTCGGTAGTTAGTTTTGCTTTGCTATTTACTTGATGTCCCACTGAATTGTTGAATCATAAACAGACTACCTGTCTGTATAGCAGCATAGCAGTGATGAATAAATGCAAGAGAAGGAGCAAGGTGATTGTTTGCTAGACTCTTCCTAGAAACTGAGAAATCTGTTACTTAATGCTGACCACAGCAGATGGAGGAAGCATCCTACATGATGTCAAAGCAATGAAGCTGTAATCACTTTTATGATTACAGTCAAGGCACTGCTTTTGCCACCATAAGTGGAGTGCAGGGAATCTTAAAAGACGACACTCTAACTGTTGTCCATGCTCACTGAGAAAATAATGCTTTTACAGCAGAGCAGGTCTCACCGCAGCTAAATCATGGCTTCAACTGTACACCGCCTTCAAAAAAGCCCACAAAAACACAAATGAAAGGGAATCTCGGATTGTGACATCAGCTCACTTTGGATTCTTTCCAAATTCTCAATTCCATTTTCTTCCGAGCCAATTATCCCACCTAACCTGAGATATAATTTATGGATTTCCAACACATCTAGTTACCTTAGAATTAGATTGCCACTAGGCAAAAAGACAGAAACAAGCAGTTAATTTCAGACTGAAACCAAGGGTGTTTAGAACAGCAATACTTGGACGTAACTATTCTTAATAAAACCAAAACTTTTAGGACTTACCCATGTATTTTTGGAGGTGGAAAAAGTTTTACATCCAAAAGTCCCTAGGGAGCTCTCACTCAGTGCCTGGAGAGCCGCTGTCACTCGTCTTTCAAGGACCTATTCGTCACAGCAGAGGCAGCAGAGCACAAGATGGCCGACGAGAAGGGGCAGTGTAGAACTCTCTGTCGGTCTCTGTCTCTACTCAGTGTAGAACGTCTCTGTCCTGGCACATTTTCGTGTGCCATACTTCCCTCCAGGTCTTCGGTCCTTGCGAAGCTCTATGTACTGCGAGCGCTGCTACTTGCAGCTGAGAAGGACCATGGAGCTAGCGGCGAATTCGGAGAGCGCTGAGCACGTAGTCAAGAAGCGAGACGTGTCCCTGCAATGCGGTCCTAATAGCAGCTTCCTCGCGGCGGGGGCGAGCTCCGGCCACAAGACATTCTCGTCCTGGCAACGGATCTCTGTGAAGGGCGTAGGCGAAAAGCTTTCGTTTTCCATTCGAACTGCGAGAGAGGCAGACTGTTGCACGGAGCTCTGAGAACAAAGGTGCACGCCCTAGGCGGGCTTGGGCAGAAGCAGCGTTCTCGAGCTCTTGGCTGCCGGCGCACTTGTGGTTGTGTGGCGCCCTTGCAGCGTCTTCTGGCCGCCGGCAAGTGAAAGCGGCGTCAGGCGTGGGCGAGGGCGGTGAACGAAGCAGCACTAGTCCCGTGCCTGTGTGCACCACGTTACAGGCTACTAGGAGAGGAAGGTGGTTGACTCTCGCTTGCCTTCCCAAGTGCCCTTAGCAGTCGGAAGGAGCAAGCTGAAGCACTGCTGCTTGTGCTGCTCCTTGGTTCCCTTGCAGCCCGCTGTGGAAGCATTGGCGGTCGCTTCTAGGCGCCGAGTTGCACACAGCACCACGGTAAGTGCCGCGGAGAAGGGAAATACAGAGTGCAGCGAGGAGCCGGATGTGGCTTGCATGCAGTAAGTAGAAGGTGAACCTAGGCACTGCCTCTTCAATCTGGCCGCCTCTGCTCTGGTAGCAACTTCTGGAATTCGGCAAAGGGATCTGCGAGTATGTAGAATGGAGGGCAGTGAGACGCCGTGTGTTATGCACCCTTTCAAGGGCTGCTGACAGGGGGCTACTTTAAGAACGCCTTCTTCTTCCTCCTGTCCCTCTCGCTTTGCTCTAGCTTCATGGAGTACAGCACAGCGAAGGTGTGAGGAAGGGCACTGCCCCAGCTTTTGCCGTGGCGTGCAACGGCTGTGTGCTGCTTTTCCAAGCAGCAAGAGCACTGAGAAGTGAAAGAAATTATGAAAGAGCTCTTTGGCTGCTCCTGTCCTATTCGCTGTACTGCGCTTGAAAGCGGCTTCGTTCCTCGCCTTCTGCCGTGTATGTGTGTTGAGAATTTAGAATCCTCCACTTCCCCTTCCATAACCCCATAGAATAGCTGCATTCCGGGTTTGGGGATTTTCGAAACATTCATATGCCCAATTAAATTCCCACGACAACCTCGGAAAAACAGCATTCATGGTGTTGGGAATATGGTATCCGCCATTTGCACTATCCAATTCCCAGCAAAACCATGCAATTACAGCACTCTGGGCATTGGGAATTTGGAATCCTCCAGTTCCACTCCCAAATTCCAATAGAATAACAGCCTTGCAGGCATGGGGATATTGGAATCCTCTAGTTCCCTTCCAAAAAGCCCATGGAATAACGACATTCTGGGTATTGAGAATTGAGAATTTGCCCATTTCCCTCCCAGATCCCTAGGGAATAAGACACTTCCGGGTGTCACGTATTTCGAATCCTTCAAATCCGCACCATAACAGCCATGGAATAACAGAATTCCAGGTGTTAGGAATTGAGCATCCTCCACTTCCCCTTCGAATTTCCCATGGAATCATGGCATTCTGGCTGTTGGCACTTTAGAATCTCCCATACACCCTCCCAAATAACCACGAAATTCACAAGGAATAACAGAATTCCAGATATCAGGAATGGATTATCTGCCAGCTCTCCACACAGTTTCCCATGGAATCATGGCATTCCTGGTGCAGGGAATCTTGACTCCTCCAGTTACCCTCCCAAATCCCCATGGAATAATGGCATTCTGGGTGTCGGGAATTTAACATGCCCATGAACCCACCCCAAATCCAGCCACATTCCCAAAGAAGAGCAACTTTCCAGATGTCTGCAATTTGGAATATTCCAGTTTGCCACCCAAATTCCGATGGAACAACAGCATTCCAAGTGTCAGAAATCCAGAATCCTCCAGCTCCCGGAAAAAGTTCTTGTGGAATCATGGGATTCCAGGTGTGAGGAATTGAGAATGCCCCGTACAGCCTCCCAGATTCCCACCACATTCCCATGGAATAACAACATTCCAGATTTCAGGAACTGAGAATCATCCTCTTCCCCACCCAAATTCCCATGGAAAAATGGCATTCGGTTATCCAGCATTTGGAACCCGCCATAAGCTTTTGCAAAATCCCACCAAATTCCCATGCAATAGCGGCATTCCGAGTGTCAGGAATTTAGGATAGCCCATTTCCGCATCCAAATTCCCACAGAATAATGGCATTCCGGCTATCAGGAATTTCAAATCATCCATACGGTCTCCCATATTCCCATGGAATAACACATTCCCAAGCATGGGGAATTGAGTTTCATCGAGTTCTCCAACCAACTTCCCATGGAATAACAGCATTCTGGGAGCTGAGGACTTGGAATCTGCCTATTTCACTCCCAAATGCTTAGGGAATAATGGCATTCTGGGCATTGGGAACGTTGAATCCTCATGTTCCCCTTGCAAATTCCCATGAAATTACCAATTTAATGTGTTGGGAATTTCGAATGCTCCAGTTCCTCGCCCAAATTCCAATCAATCTGTAACGCAATAATGACACGATGTGTGTTGAGAATTTAGAATCCTCCACTTCCCCTTCCAAATTCCCAACAAAACCATGGAATAAGAGCAGTTCACTCATTGCTAATTTCAACTCCTCCTCTTCCTCTCCCAAATTTCCACCAAACTCGAATGGAAGAACGGCATTTTGTGTGTGCGAAATTTAGAATCCTCCACTTCCCCTTCCAAATTCCCATAGAATAGCTGCATTCCGGGTATGGGGATTTTCAAAACATCCATATGCCCACTTAAATTCCCACGATAACCTCGGAAAAACAGCATTCATGGTGTTGGGAATATGGTATCCGCCATTTGCACTATCCAATTCCCAGCAAAACCATGCAATGACAGCACTCTGGGCATTGGGAATTTGGAATCCTCCAGTTCCACTCCCAAATTCCAATAGAATAACAGACTTGCAGGCATGGGGATATTGGAATCCTCGAGTTCCCTTCCAAAAAGCCCATGGAGTAACGACATTCTGGGTATTGAGAATTGACAATTTGCCCATTTCCCTCCCAGATCCCTAGGGAATAAGACACGTCTGGGTGTCACGTATTTCGAATCCTTCAAATCCGCACCATAACAGCCATGGAATAACAGAATTCTAGCTGTTAGGAATTGAGCATCCTCCAGTTCCCCTTCGAATTTCCCATGGAATCATGGCATTCTGGCTGTTGGCACTTTAGAATCTCCCATACACCCTCCCAAATAACCACGAAATTCACAAGGAATAACAGAATTCCAGATATCAGGAATCTATTATCTGCCAGCTCTCCACGCAATTTCCCATGGAATCATGGCATTCCTGGTGCAGGGAATCTTGACTCCTGCAGTTATCCTCCCAAATCGCCATAGAAAAATGGCATTCTGCGTGTTGGGAATTAACAATCCCCCAGAAACCCACCCCAAATCCCACCACATTCCCAAAGAAAAGCAACTTTCCAGATGTCTGCAATTTGAAATATTCCAGTTCCCCACTCAAATTCCGATGGAACAACAGCATCCCAAGTGTCAGGAATTGGGAATCCTCCAGCTCCCTGAAAAAAATTCCCATGGAATCATGGGATTCCAGGTGTGAGGAATTGAGAATGCCCCGTACAGCCTCCCAGATTCCCACCACATTCCCATGGAATAACAACATTCCAGATTTCAGGAACTGAGAATCATCCTCTTCCCCTCCCAAATTCCCATGGAAACATTGCATTCTGTTACTTTGTAATTTGGAACCCCCCAGAAGCTGTCCCAAAATCCCACCAAATTCCCATGCAATAGCGGCATTCCAAGTATCAGGACTTTAGGATACCCCATTTCCGCATCCAAATTCCCATAGAATAACGGCCTTCCGGCTATCAGGAATTTCAAATCATCCATACGGTCTCCCATATTCCCATGGAATAACGCATACCCAAGCATGGGGAATTGAGTTTCATCTAGTTCCATACCCCAATTCCCATGGAATAACAGCATTCTGGGAGCTGAGGACTTGGAATCTGCCTATTTCACTCCCAAATGCTTAGGGAATAATGGCATTCTGGGCATTGGGAACGTTGAATCCTCATGTTCCCCTTGCAAATTCCCATGAAATTACCAATTTAATGTGTTGGGAATTTCGAATGCTCCAGTTCCTCGCCCAAATTCCGATCAATCTGTAACGCAATAATGACACGATGTGTGTTGAGAATTTAGAATCCTCCACTTCCCCTTCCAAATTCCCAACAAAACCATGGAATAAGAGCAGTTCACTCATTGCTAATTTCAACTCCTCCTCTTCCTCTCCCAAATTTCCACCAAACTCGAATGGAAGAACGGCATTTTGTGTGTGCGAAATTTAGAATCCTCCACTTCCCCTTCCAAATTCCCATAGAATAGCTGCATTCCGGGTATGGGGATTTTCAAAACATCCATATGCCCACTTAAATTCCCACGACAACCTCGGAAAAACAGCATTCATGGTGTTGGGAATATGGTATCCGCCATTTGCACTATCCAATTCCCAGCAAAACCATGCAATTACAGCGCTCTGGGCATTGGGAATTTGGAATCCTCCGGTTCCACTCCCAAATTCCAATAGAATAACAGACTTGCAGGCATGGGGATATTGGAATCCTCTAGTTCCCTTCCAAAAAGCCCATGGAATAATGACATTCTGGGTATTGAGAATTGACAATTTGCCCATTTCCCTCCCAGATCCCTAGGGAATAAGACAATTCCGGGTGTCAGGCATTTGGAATACTTCAGCTCCGCAGCATAACTGCCATGGAATAACAGAATTCCAGGTGTCAGGAATTGAGCATCCTCCACTTCCCCTTCGAATTTCCCATGGAATCATGGCATTCTGGCTGTTGGCACTTTAGAATCTCCCATACACCCTCCCAAATAACCACGAAATTCACAAGGAATAACAGAATTCCAGATATCAGGAATGTATTATCGGCCAGCTCTCCACGCAATTTCCCTTGGAATCATGGCATTCCTGGTGCAGGGAATCTTGACTCCTCCAGTTATCCTCCCAAATCGCCATAGAAAAATGGCATTCTGTGTGTTGGGAATTAACAATCCCCCAGAAACCCACCCCAAATCCCACCACATTCCCAAAGAAAAGCAACTTTCCAGATGTCTGCAATTTGAAATATTCCAGTTCCCCACTCAAATTCCGATGGAACAACAGCATCCCAAGTGTCAGGAATTGGGAATCCTCCAGCTCCCTGAAAAAAATTCCCATGGAATCATGGGATTCCAGGTGTGAGGAATTGAGAATGCCCCGTACAGCCTCCCAGATTCCCACCACATTCCCATGGAATAACAACATTCCAGATTTCAGGAACTGAGAATCATCCTCTTCCCCTCCCAAATTCCCATGGGAACATTGCATTCGGTTTTTCTGCAATTTGGAACCCCCCAGAAGCTGTCCCAAAATCCCACCAAATTCCCATGCAATAGCGGCATTCCAAGTATCAGGAATTTAGGATACCCCATTTCCGCATCCAAATTCCCATAGAATAACGGCCTTCCGGCTATCAGGAATTTTGAATCGTCCATACGGTCTCCCATATTCCCATGGAATAACGCATACCCAAGCATGGGGAATTGAGTTTCATCTAGTTCCATACCCCAATTCCCATGGAATAACAGCATTCTGGGAGCTGAGGACTTGGAATCTGCCTATTTCCCTCCCAAATGTTTACGGAATAATGGCATTCTGGGCATTGGGAACGTTGAATCCTCATGTTCCCCTTGCAAATTCCCATGAAATAACCAATTTAATGTGTTGGGAATTTCGAATGCTCCAGTTCCTCGCCCAAATTCCAATCAACCTGTAACGAAATCATGACACTATGTGTGTTGAGAATTTAGAATCCTCCACTTCCCCTTCCAAATTCCCAACAAAACCATGGAATAAGAGCAGTTCACTCATTGCTAATTTCAACTCCTCCTCTTCCTCTCCCAAATTTCCACCAAACTCGAATGGAAGAACGGCATTTTGTGTGTGCGAAATTTAGAATCCTCCACTTCCCCTTCCAAATTCCCATAGAATAGCTGCATTCCGGGTATGGGGATTTCCAAAACATCCATATGCCCACTTAAATTCCCACGACAACCTCGGAAAAACAGCATTCATGGTGTTGGGAATATGGTATCCGCCATTTGCACTATCCAATTCCCAGCAAAACCATGCAATTACAGCACTCTGGGCATTGGGAATTTGGAATCCTCCGGTTCCACTCCCAAATTCCAATAGAATAACAGCCTTGCAGGCATGGGGATATTGGAATCCTCGAGTTCCCTTCCAAAAAGCCCATGGAATAATGACATTCTGGGTATTGAGAATTGAGAATTTGCCCATTTCCCTCCCAGATCCCTAGGGAATAAGACAATTCCGGGTGTCAGGCATTTGGAATATTTTAGCTCCGCACCATAACTGGCATGGAATAACAGAATTCCAGGTGTCAGGAATTGAGCATCCTCCACTTCCCCTTCGAATTTCCCATGGAATCATGACATTCTGGCTGTTGGCACTTTAGAATCTCCCATACACCCTCCCAAATACCCAAAAATTCACAAGGAATAACAGAATTCCAGATATCAGGAATGTATTATCCGCCAGCTCTCCACGCAATTTCCCTTGGAATCATGGCATTCCTGGTGCAGGGAATCTTGACTCCTCCAGTTATCCTCCCAAATCGCCATAGAAAAATGGCATTCTGCGTGTTGGGAATTAACAATCCCCCAGAAACCCACCCCAAATCCCACCACATTCCCAAAGAAAAGCAACTTTCCAGATGTCTGCAATTTGAAATATTCCAGTTCCCCACTCAAATTCCGATGGAACAACAGCATCCCAAGTGTCAGGAATTGGGAATCCTCCAGCTCCCTGAAAAAAATTCCCATGGAATCATGGGATTCCAGGTGTGAGCAATTGAGAATGCCCCGTACAGCCTCCCAGATTCCCACCACATTCCCATGGAATAACAACATTCCAGATTTCAGGAACTGAGAATCATCCTCTTCCCCTCCCAAATTCCCATGGAAACATTGCATTCAGTTTTTCCACAATTTGGAACCCCCCAGAAGCTGTCCCAAAATCCCACCAAATTCCCATGCAATAGCGGCATTCCAAGTGTCAGGAATTTAGGATACCCCATTTCCGCATCCAAATTCCCATAGAATAACGGCCTTCCGGCTATCAGGAATTTTGAATCATCCATACGGTCTCCCATATTCCCATGGAATAAAGCATACCCAAGCATGGGGAATTGAGTTTCATCTAGTTCCATACCCCAATTTCCATGGAATAACAGCATTCTGGGAGCTGAGTATTTGGAATCTGCCTGTTTCCCTCCCAAAAGCTTAGGGAATAATGGCATTCTGGGCATTGGGAACGTTGAATCCTCATGTTCCCCTTGCAAATTCCCATGAAATAACCAATTTAATGTGTTGGGAATTTCGAATGCTCCAGTTCCTCGCCCAAATTCCAATCAACCTGTAACGAAATCATGACACTATGTGTGTGCGAAATTTAGAATCCTCCACTTCCCCTTCCAAATTCCCAACAAAACCATGGAATAAGAGCAGTTCACTCATTGCTAATTTCAACTCCTCCTCTTCCTCTCCCAAATTTCCACCAAACTCGAATGGAAGAACGGCATTTTGTGTGTGCAAAATTTAGAATCCTCCACTTCCCCTTCCAAATTCCCATAGAATAGCTGCATTCCGGGTATGGGGATTTCCAAAACATACATATGCTCACTTAAATTCCCACGACAACCTCGGAAAAACAGCATTCATGGTGTTGGGAATATGGTATCCGCCATTTGCACTATCCAATTCCCAGCAAAACCATGCAATTACAGCGCTCTGGGCATTGGGAATTTGGAATCCTCCGGTTCCACTCCCAAATTCCAATAGAATAACAGCCTTGCAGGCATGGGGATATTGGAATCCTCGAGTTCCCTTCCAAAAAGCCCATGGAATAACGACATTCTGGGTATTGAGAATTGAGAATTTGCCCATTTCCCTCCCAGATCCCTAGGGAGTAAGACACTTCCGGGTGTCACGTATTTCGAATCCTTCAAATCCGCACCATAACAGCCATGGAATAACAGAATTCCAGGTGTTAGGAATTGAGCATCCTCCACTTCCCCTTCGAATTTCCCATGGAATCATGGCATTCTGGCTGTTGGCACTTTAGAATCTCCCATACACCCTCCCAAATAACCACGAAATTCACAAGGAATAACAGAATTCCAGATATCAGGAATGTATTATCCGCCAGCTCTCCACGCAATTTCCCTTGGAATCATGGCATTCCTGGTGCAGGGAATCTTGACTCCTCCAGTTATCCTCCCAAATCGCCATAGAAAAATGGCATTCTGTGTGTTGGGAATTAACAATCCCCCAGAAACCCACCCCAAATCCCACCACATTCCCAAAGAAAAGCAACTTTCCAGATGTCTGCAATTTGGAATATTCCAGTTTGCCACCCAAATTCCGATGGAACAACAGCATTCCAAGTGTCAGAAATCCAGAATCCTCCAGCTCCCAGAAAAAGTTCTTGTGGAATCATGGGATTCCAGGTGTGAGGAATTGAGAATGCCCCGTACAGCCTCCCAGATTCCCACCACATTCCCATGGAATAACAACATTCCAGATTTCAGGAACTGAGAATCATCCTCTTCCCCACCCAAATTCCCATGGAAAAATGGCATTCGGTTATCCAGCATTTGGAACCCGCCATAAGCTTTTGCAAAATCCCACCAAATTCCCATGCAATAGCGGCATTCCGAGTGTCAGGAATTTAGGATAGCCCATGTCCGCATCCAAATTCCCACAGAATAATGGCATTCCGGCTATCAGGAATTTCAAATCATCCATACGGCCTCCCATATTCCCATGGAATAACACATTCCCAAGCATGGGGAATTGAGTTTCATCGAGTTCTCCAACCAACTTCCCATGGAATAACAGCATTCTGGGAGCGGAGGACTTGGAATCTGCCTGTTTCCCTCCCAAATGTTTAAGGAATAACGGCATTCCGGGCATTGGGAATGTAGAATCCTCATGTTCCCCTTGCAAATTCCCATTAAATAACCAATTTAATGTGTTGGGAATTTCAAATGCTCCACTTCCTCTCCCAAATTAAAATCAACCTGTAACGAAATAATGACACTATGTGTGTTGAGAATTTAGAATCCTCCACTTCCCCTTCCAAATTCCCAACAAAACCATGGAATAAGAGCAGTTCACTCATTGCTAATTTCAACTCCTCCTCTTCCTCTCCCAAATTTCCACCAAACTCGAATGGAAGAACGGCATTTTGTGTGTGCAAAATTTAGAATCCTCCACTTCCCCTTCCAAATTCCCATAGAATAGCTGCATTCCGGGTATGGGGATTTCCAAAACATACATATGCTCACTTAAATTCCCACGACAACCTCGGAAAAACAGCATTCATGGTGTTGGGAATATGGTATCCGCCATTTGCACTATCCAATTCCCAGCAAAACCATGCAATTACAGCGCTCTGGGCATTGGGAATTTGGAATCCTCCGGTTCCACTCCCAAATTCCAATAGAATAACAGACTTGCAGGCATGGGGATATTGGAATCCTCTAGTTCCCTTCCAAAAAGCCCATGGAATAATGACATTCTGGGTATTGAGAATTGACAATTTGCCCATTTCCCTCCCAGATCCCTAGGGAATAAGACAATTCCGGGTGTCAGGCATTTGGAATACTTCAGCTCCGCAGCATAACTGCCATGGAATAACAGAATTCCAGGTGTTAGGAATTGAGCATCCTCCACTTCCCCTTCGAATTTCCCATGGAATCATGGCATTCTGGCTGTTGGCACTTTAGAATCTCCCATACACCCTCCCAAATAACCACGAAATTCACAAGGAATAACAGAATTCCAGATATCAGGAATGTATTATCCGCCAGCTCTCCACGCAATTTCCCTTGGAATCATGGCATTCCTGGTGCAGGGAATCTTGACTCCTCCAGTTATCCTCCCAAATCGCCATAGAAAAATGGCATTCTGTGTGTTGGGAATTAACAATCCCCCAGAAACCCACCCCAAATCCCACCACATTCCCAAAGAAAAGCAACTTTCCAGATGTCTGCAATTTGAAATATTCCAGTTCCCCACTCAAATTCCGATGGAACAACAGCATTCCAAGTGTCAGAAATCCAGAATCCTCCAGCTCCCGGAAAAAGTTCTTGTGGAATCATGGGATTCCAGGTGTGAGCAATTGAGAATGCCCCGTACAGCCTCCCAGATTCCCACCACATTCCCATGGAATAACAACATTCCAGATTTCAGGAACTGAGAATCATCCTCTTCCCCTCCCAAATTCCCATGGAAACATTGCATTCGGTTTTTCTGCAATTTGGAACCCCCCAGAAGCTGTCCCAAAATCCCACCAAATTCCCATGCAATAGCGGCATTCCAAGTATCAGGAATTTAGGAAACCCCATTTCCGCATCCAAATTCCCATAGAATAACGGCCTTCCGGCTATCAGGAATTTTGAATCGTCCATACGGTCTCCCATATTCCCATGGAATAACGCATACCCAAGCATGGGGAATTGAGTTTCATCTAGTTCCATACCCCAATTCCCATGGAATAACAGCATTCTGGGAGCTGAGGACTTGGAATCTGCCTATTTCCCTCCCAAATGTTTACGGAATAATGGCATTCTGGGCATTGGGAACGTTGAATCCTCATGTTCCCCTTGCAAATTCCCATGAAATAACCAATTTAATGTGTTGGGAATTTCAAATGCTCCAGTTCCTCGCCCAAATTCCAATCAACCTGTAACGAAATCATGACACTATGTGTGTTGAGAATTTAGAATCCTCCACTTCCCCTTCCAAATTCCCAACAAAACCATGGAATAAGAGCAGTTCACTCATTGCTAATTTCAACTCCTCCTCTTCCTCTCCCAATTTTCCACCAAACTCGAATGGAAGAACGGCATTTTGTGTGTGCGAAATTTAGAATCCTCCACTTCCCCTTCCAAATTCCCATAGAATAGCTGCATTCCGGGTATGGGGATTTTCAAAACATCCATATGCCCACTTAAATTCCCACGACAACCTCGGAAAAACAGCATTCATGGTGTTGGGAATATGGTATCCGCCATTTGCACTATCCAATTCCCAGCAAAACCATGCAATTACAGCACTCTGGGCATTGGGAATTTGGAATCCTCCGGTTCCACTCCCAAATTCCAATAGAATAACAGCCTTGCAGGCATGGGGATATTGGAATCCTCGAGTTCCCTTCCAAAAAGCCCATGGAATAATGACATTCTGGGTATTGAGAATTGAGAATTTGCCCATTTCCCTCCCAGATCCCTAGGGAATAAGACAATTCCGGGTGTCAGGCATTTGGAATATTTTAGCTCCGCACCATAACTGGCATGGAATAACAGAATTCAAGGTGTCAGGAATTGAGCATCCTCCACTTCCCCTTCGAATTTCCCATGGAATCATGACATTCTGGCTGTTGGCACTTTAGAATCTCCCATGCACCCTCCCAAATACCCAAAAATTCACAAGGAATAACAGAATTCCAGATATCAGGAATGTATTATGCGCCAGCTCTCCACGCAATTTCCCTTGGAATCATGGCATTCCTGGTGCAGGGAATCTTGACTCCTCCAGTTATCCTCCCAAATCGCCATAGAAAAATGGCATTCTGCGTGTTGGGAATTAACAATCCCCCAGAAACCCACCCCAAATCCCACCACATTCCCAAAGAAAAGCAACTTTCCAGATGTCTGCAATTTGAAATATTCCAGTTCCCCACTCAAATTCCGATGGAACAACAGCATCCCAAGTGTCAGGAATTGGGAATCCTCCAGCTCCCTGAAAAAAATTCCCATGGAATCATGGGATTCCAGGTGTGAGGAATTGAGAATGCCCCGTACAGCCTCCCAGATTCCCACCACATTCCCATGGAATAACAACATTCCAGATTTCAGGAACTGAGAATCATCCTCTTCCCCTCCCAAATTCCCATGGAAACATTGCATTCGGTTTTTCCGCAATTTGGAACCCCCCAGAAGCTGTCCCAAAATCCCACCAAATTCCCATGCAATAGCGGCATTCCAAGTGTCAGGAATTTAGGATACCCCATTTCCGCATCCAAATTCCCATAGAATAACGGCCTTCCGGCTATCAGGAATTTCGAATCGTCCATACGGTCTCCCATATTCCCATGGAATAAAGCATACCCAAGCATGGGGAATTGAGTTTCATCTAGTTCCATACCCCAATTCCCATGGAATAACAGCATTCTGGGAGCTGAGTATTTGGAATCTGCCTGTTTCCCTCCCAAATGCTTAGGGAATAATGGCATTCTGGGCATTGGGAACATTGAATCCTCATGTTCCCCTTGCAAATTCCCATGAAATAACCAATTTAATGTGTTGGGAATTTCGAATGCTCCAGTTCCTCGCCCAAATTCCAATCAACCTGTAACGAAATCATGACAGTATGTGTGTTGAGAATTTAGAATCCTCCACTACCCCTTCCAAATTCCCAACAAAACCATGGAATAAGAGCAGTTCACTCATTGCTAATTTCAACTCCTCCTCTTCCTCTCCCAAATTTCCACCAAACTCGAATGGAAGAACGGCATTTTGTGTGTGCAAAATTTAGAATCCTCCACTTCCCCTTCCAAATTCCCATAGAATAGCTGCATTCCGGGTATGGGGATTTCCAAAACATACATATGCTCACTTAAATTCCCACGACAACCTCGGAAAAACAGCATTCATGGTGTTGGGAATATGGTATCCGCCATTTGCACTATCCAATTCCCAGCAAAACCATGCAATTACAGCGCTCTGGGCATTGGGAATTTGGAATCCTCCGGTTCCACTCCCAAATTCCAATAGAATAACAGACTTGCAGGCATGGGGATATTGGAATCCTCTAGTTCCCTTCCAAAAAGCCCATGGAATAATGACATTCTGGGTATTGAGAATTGACAATTTGCCCATTTCCCTCCCAGATCCCTAGGGAATAAGACAATTCCGGGTGTCAGGCATTTGGAATACTTCAGCTCCGCAGCATAACTGCCATGGAATAACAGAATTCCAGGTGTTAGGAATTGAGCATCCTCCACTTCCCCTTCGAATTTCCCATGGAATCATGGCATTCTGGCTGTTGGCACTTTAGAATCTCCCATACACCCTCCCAAATAACCACGAAATTCACAAGGAATAACAGAATTCCAGATATCAGGAATGTATTATCCGCCAGCTCTCCACGCAATTTCCCTTGGAATCATGGCATTCCTGGTGCAGGGAATCTTGACTCCTCCAGTTATCCTCCCAAATCGCCATAGAAAAATGGCATTCTGTGTGTTGGGAATTAACAATCCCCCAGAAACCCACCCCAAATCCCACCACATTCCCAAAGAAAAGCAACTTTCCAGATGTCTGCAATTTGAAATATTCCAGTTCCCCACTCAAATTCCGATGGAACAACAGCATTCCAAGTGTCAGAAATCCAGAATCCTCCAGCTCCCGGAAAAAGTTCTTGTGGAATCATGGGATTCCAGGTGTGAGCAATTGAGAATGCCCCGTACAGCCTCCCAGATTCCCACCACATTCCCATGGAATAACAACATTCCAGATTTCAGGAACTGAGAATCATCCTCTTCCCCTCCCAAATTCCCATGGAAACATTGCATTCGGTTTTTCTGCAATTTGGAACCCCCCAGAAGCTGTCCCAAAATCCCACCAAATTCCCATGCAATAGCGGCATTCCAAGTATCAGGAATTTAGGAAACCCCATTTCCGCATCCAAATTCCCATAGAATAACGGCCTTCCGGCTATCAGGAATTTTGAATCGTCCATACGGTCTCCCATATTCCCATGGAATAACGCATACCCAAGCATGGGGAATTGAGTTTCATCTAGTTCCATACCCCAATTCCCATGGAATAACAGCATTCTGGGAGCTGAGGACTTGGAATCTGCCTATTTCCCTCCCAAATGTTTACGGAATAATGGCATTCTGGGCATTGGGAACGTTGAATCCTCATGTTCCCCTTGCAAATTCCCATGAAATAACCAATTTAATGTGTTGGGAATTTCAAATGCTCCAGTTCCTCGCCCAAATTCCAATCAACCTGTAACGAAATCATGACACTATGTGTGTTGAGAATTTAGAATCCTCCACTTCCCCTTCCAAATTCCCAACAAAACCATGGAATAAGAGCAGTTCACTCATTGCTAATTTCAACTCCTCCTCTTCCTCTCCCAATTTTCCACCAAACTCGAATGGAAGAACGGCATTTTGTGTGTGCGAAATTTAGAATCCTCCACTTCCCCTTCCAAATTCCCATAGAATAGCTGCATTCCGGGTATGGGGATTTTCAAAACATCCATATGCCCACTTAAATTCCCACGACAACCTCGGAAAAACAGCATTCATGGTGTTGGGAATATGGTATCCGCCATTTGCACTATCCAATTCCCAGCAAAACCATGCAATTACAGCACTCTGGGCATTGGGAATTTGGAATCCTCCGGTTCCACTCCCAAATTCCAATAGAATAACAGCCTTGCAGGCATGGGGATATTGGAATCCTCGAGTTCCCTTCCAAAAAGCCCATGGAATAATGACATTCTGGGTATTGAGAATTGAGAATTTGCCCATTTCCCTCCCAGATCCCTAGGGAATAAGACAATTCCGGGTGTCAGGCATTTGGAATATTTTAGCTCCGCACCATAACTGGCATGGAATAACAGAATTCAAGGTGTCAGGAATTGAGCATCCTCCACTTCCCCTTCGAATTTCCCATGGAATCATGACATTCTGGCTGTTGGCACTTTAGAATCTCCCATGCACCCTCCCAAATACCCAAAAATTCACAAGGAATAACAGAATTCCAGATATCAGGAATGTATTATGCGCCAGCTCTCCACGCAATTTCCCTTGGAATCATGGCATTCCTGGTGCAGGGAATCTTGACTCCTCCAGTTATCCTCCCAAATCGCCATAGAAAAATGGCATTCTGCGTGTTGGGAATTAACAATCCCCCAGAAACCCACCCCAAATCCCACCACATTCCCAAAGAAAAGCAACTTTCCAGATGTCTGCAATTTGAAATATTCCAGTTCCCCACTCAAATTCCGATGGAACAACAGCATCCCAAGTGTCAGGAATTGGGAATCCTCCAGCTCCCTGAAAAAAATTCCCATGGAATCATGGGATTCCAGGTGTGAGGAATTGAGAATGCCCCGTACAGCCTCCCAGATTCCCACCACATTCCCATGGAATAACAACATTCCAGATTTCAGGAACTGAGAATCATCCTCTTCCCCTCCCAAATTCCCATGGAAACATTGCATTCGGTTTTTCCGCAATTTGGAACCCCCCAGAAGCTGTCCCAAAATCCCACCAAATTCCCATGCAATAGCGGCATTCCAAGTGTCAGGAATTTAGGATACCCCATTTCCGCATCCAAATTCCCATAGAATAACGGCCTTCCGGCTATCAGGAATTTCGAATCGTCCATACGGTCTCCCATATTCCCATGGAATAAAGCATACCCAAGCATGGGGAATTGAGTTTCATCTAGTTCCATACCCCAATTCCCATGGAATAACAGCATTCTGGGAGCTGAGTATTTGGAATCTGCCTGTTTCCCTCCCAAATGCTTAGGGAATAATGGCATTCTGGGCATTGGGAACATTGAATCCTCATGTTCCCCTTGCAAATTCCCATGAAATAACCAATTTAATGTGTTGGGAATTTCGAATGCTCCAGTTCCTCGCCCAAATTCCAATCAACCTGTAACGAAATCATGACAGTATGTGTGTTGAGAATTTAGAATCCTCCACTACCCCTTCCAAATTCCCAACAAAACCATGGAATAAGAGCAGTTCACTCATTGCTAATTTCAACTCCTCCTCTTCCTCTCCCAAATTTCCACCAAACTCGAATGGAAGAACGGCATTTTGTGTGTGCAAAATTTAGAATCCTCCACTTCCCCTTCCAAATTCCCATAGAATAGCTGCATTCCCGGTATGGGGATTTTCAAAACATCCATATGCTCACTTAAATTCCCACGACAACCTTGGAAAAACAGCATTCATGGTGTTGGGAATATGGTATCCGCCATTTGCACTATCCAATTCCCAGCAAAACCATGCAATTACAGCACTCTGGGCATTGGGAATTTGGAATCCTCCGGTTCCACTCCCAAATTCCAATAGAATAACAGCCTTGCAGGCATGGGGATATTGGAATCCTCGAGTTCCCTTCCAAAAAGCCCATGGAATAACGACATTCTGGGTATTGAGAATTGAGAATTTGCCCATTTCCCTCCCAGATCCCTAGGGAATAAGACAATTCCGGGTGTCAGGCATTTGGAATACTTCAGCTCTGCACCATAACTGGCATGGAATAACAGAATTCCAGGTGTCAGGAATTGAGCATCCTCCACTTCCCCTTCGAATTTCCCATGGAATCATGGCATTCTGGCTGTTGGCACTTTAGAATCTCCCATACACCCTCCCAAATACCCAAAAATTCACAAGGAATAACAGAATTCCAGATATCAGGAATGTATTATGCGCCAGCTCTCCACGCAATTTCCCTTGGAATCATGGCATTCCTGGTGCAGGGAATCTTGACTCCTCCAGTTATCCTCCCAAATCGCCATAGAAAAATGGCATTCTGCGTGTTGGGAATTAACAATCCCCCAGAAACCCACCCCAAATCCCACCACATTCCCAAAGAAAAGCAACTTTCCAGATGTCTGCAATTTGAAATATTCCAGTTCCCCACTCAAATTCCGATGGAACAACAGCATCCCAAGTGTCAGGAATTGGGAATCCTCCAGCTCCCTGAAAAAAATTCCCATGGAATCATGGGATTCCAGGTGTGAGCAATTGAGAATGCCCCGTACAGCCTCCCAGATTCCCACCACATTCCCATGGAATAACAACATTCCAGATTTCAGGAACTGAGAATCATCCTTTTCCCCTCCCAAATTCCCATGGAAACATTGCATTCGGTTTTTCCACAATTTGGAACCCCCCAGAAGCTGTCCCAAAATCCCACCAAATTCCCATGCAATAGCGGCATTCCAAGTGTCAGGAATTTAGGATACCCCATTTCCGCATCCAAATTCCCATAGAATAACGGCCTTCCGGCTATCAGGAATTTCAAATCGTCCGTACGGTCTCCCATATTCCCATGGAATAACGCATACCCAAGCATGGGGAATTGAGTTTCATCTAGTTCCATACCCCAATTCCCATGGAATAACAGCATTCTGGGAGCTGTGTACTTGGAATCTGCCTATTTCCCTCCCAAATGTTTACGGAATAATGGCATTCTGGGCATTGGGAACGTTGAATCCTCATGTTCCCCTTGCAAATTCCCATGAAATAACCAATTTAATGTGTTGGGAATTTCGAATGCTCCAGTTCCTCGCCCAAATTCCAATCAACCTGTAACGAAATCATGACAGTATGTGTGTTGAGAATTTAGAATCCTCAACTTCCCCTTCCAAATTCCCAACAAAACCATGGAATAAGAGCAGTTCACTCATTGCTAATTTCAACTCCTCCTCTTCCTCTCCCAAATTTCCACCAAACTCGAATGGAAGAACGGCATTTTGTGTGTGCAAAATTTAGAATCCTCCACTTCCCCTTCCAAATTCCCATAGAATAGCTGCATTCCGGGTATGGGGATTTCCAAAACATACATATGCTCACTTAAATTCCCACGACAACCTCGGAAAAACAGCATTCATGGTGTTGGGAATATGGTATCCGCCATTTGCACTATCCAATTCCCAGCAAAACCATGCAATTACAGCGCTCTGGGCATTGGGAATTTGGAATCCTCCGGTTCCACTCCCAAATTCCAATAGAATAACAGACTTGCAGGCATGGGGATATTGGAATCCTCTAGTTCCCTTCCAAAAAGCCCATGGAATAATGACATTCTGGGTATTGAGAATTGACAATTTGCCCATTTCCCTCCCAGATCCCTAGGGAATAAGACAATTCCGGGTGTCAGGCATTTGGAATACTTCAGCTCCGCAGCATAACTGCCATGGAATAACAGAATTCCAGGTGTTAGGAATTGAGCATCCTCCACTTCCCCTTCGAATTTCCCATGGAATCATGGCATTCTGGCTGTTGGCACTTTAGAATCTCCCATACACCCTCCCAAATAACCACGAAATTCACAAGGAATAACAGAATTCCAGATATCAGGAATGTATTATCCGCCAGCTCTCCACGCAATTTCCCTTGGAATCATGGCATTCCTGGTGCAGGGAATCTTGACTCCTCCAGTTATCCTCCCAAATCGCCATAGAAAAATGGCATTCTGTGTGTTGGGAATTAACAATCCCCCAGAAACCCACCCCAAATCCCACCACATTCCCAAAGAAAAGCAACTTTCCAGATGTCTGCAATTTGAAATATTCCAGTTCCCCACTCAAATTCCGATGGAACAACAGCATTCCAAGTGTCAGAAATCCAGAATCCTCCAGCTCCCGGAAAAAGTTCTTGTGGAATCATGGGATTCCAGGTGTGAGCAATTGAGAATGCCCCGTACAGCCTCCCAGATTCCCACCACATTCCCATGGAATAACAACATTCCAGATTTCAGGAACTGAGAATCATCCTCTTCCCCTCCCAAATTCCCATGGAAACATTGCATTCGGTTTTTCTGCAATTTGGAACCCCCCAGAAGCTGTCCCAAAATCCCACCAAATTCCCATGCAATAGCGGCATTCCAAGTATCAGGAATTTAGGAAACCCCATTTCCGCATCCAAATTCCCATAGAATAACGGCCTTCCGGCTATCAGGAATTTTGAATCGTCCATACGGTCTCCCATATTCCCATGGAATAACGCATACCCAAGCATGGGGAATTGAGTTTCATCTAGTTCCATACCCCAATTCCCATGGAATAACAGCATTCTGGGAGCTGAGGACTTGGAATCTGCCTATTTCCCTCCCAAATGTTTACGGAATAATGGCATTCTGGGCATTGGGAACGTTGAATCCTCATGTTCCCCTTGCAAATTCCCATGAAATAACCAATTTAATGTGTTGGGAATTTCAAATGCTCCAGTTCCTCGCCCAAATTCCAATCAACCTGTAACGAAATCATGACACTATGTGTGTTGAGAATTTAGAATCCTCCACTTCCCCTTCCAAATTCCCAACAAAACCATGGAATAAGAGCAGTTCACTCATTGCTAATTTCAACTCCTCCTCTTCCTCTCCCAATTTTCCACCAAACTCGAATGGAAGAACGGCATTTTGTGTGTGCGAAATTTAGAATCCTCCACTTCCCCTTCCAAATTCCCATAGAATAGCTGCATTCCGGGTATGGGGATTTTCAAAACATCCATATGCCCACTTAAATTCCCACGACAACCTCGGAAAAACAGCATTCATGGTGTTGGGAATATGGTATCCGCCATTTGCACTATCCAATTCCCAGCAAAACCATGCAATTACAGCACTCTGGGCATTGGGAATTTGGAATCCTCCGGTTCCACTCCCAAATTCCAATAGAATAACAGCCTTGCAGGCATGGGGATATTGGAATCCTCGAGTTCCCTTCCAAAAAGCCCATGGAATAATGACATTCTGGGTATTGAGAATTGAGAATTTGCCCATTTCCCTCCCAGATCCCTAGGGAATAAGACAATTCCGGGTGTCAGGCATTTGGAATATTTTAGCTCCGCACCATAACTGGCATGGAATAACAGAATTCAAGGTGTCAGGAATTGAGCATCCTCCACTTCCCCTTCGAATTTCCCATGGAATCATGACATTCTGGCTGTTGGCACTTTAGAATCTCCCATGCACCCTCCCAAATACCCAAAAATTCACAAGGAATAACAGAATTCCAGATATCAGGAATGTATTATGCGCCAGCTCTCCACGCAATTTCCCTTGGAATCATGGCATTCCTGGTGCAGGGAATCTTGACTCCTCCAGTTATCCTCCCAAATCGCCATAGAAAAATGGCATTCTGCGTGTTGGGAATTAACAATCCCCCAGAAACCCACCCCAAATCCCACCACATTCCCAAAGAAAAGCAACTTTCCAGATGTCTGCAATTTGAAATATTCCAGTTCCCCACTCAAATTCCGATGGAACAACAGCATCCCAAGTGTCAGGAATTGGGAATCCTCCAGCTCCCTGAAAAAAATTCCCATGGAATCATGGGATTCCAGGTGTGAGGAATTGAGAATGCCCCGTACAGCCTCCCAGATTCCCACCACATTCCCATGGAATAACAACATTCCAGATTTCAGGAACTGAGAATCATCCTCTTCCCCTCCCAAATTCCCATGGAAACATTGCATTCGGTTTTTCCGCAATTTGGAACCCCCCAGAAGCTGTCCCAAAATCCCACCAAATTCCCATGCAATAGCGGCATTCCAAGTGTCAGGAATTTAGGATACCCCATTTCCGCATCCAAATTCCCATAGAATAACGGCCTTCCGGCTATCAGGAATTTCGAATCGTCCATACGGTCTCCCATATTCCCATGGAATAAAGCATACCCAAGCATGGGGAATTGAGTTTCATCTAGTTCCATACCCCAATTCCCATGGAATAACAGCATTCTGGGAGCTGAGTATTTGGAATCTGCCTGTTTCCCTCCCAAATGCTTAGGGAATAATGGCATTCTGGGCATTGGGAACATTGAATCCTCATGTTCCCCTTGCAAATTCCCATGAAATAACCAATTTAATGTGTTGGGAATTTCGAATGCTCCAGTTCCTCGCCCAAATTCCAATCAACCTGTAACGAAATCATGACAGTATGTGTGTTGAGAATTTAGAATCCTCCACTACCCCTTCCAAATTCCCAACAAAACCATGGAATAAGAGCAGTTCACTCATTGCTAATTTCAACTCCTCCTCTTCCTCTCCCAAATTTCCACCAAACTCGAATGGAAGAACGGCATTTTGTGTGTGCAAAATTTAGAATCCTCCACTTCCCCTTCCAAATTCCCATAGAATAGCTGCATTCCCGGTATGGGGATTTTCAAAACATCCATATGCTCACTTAAATTCCCACGACAACCTTGGAAAAACAGCATTCATGGTGTTGGGAATATGGTATCCGCCATTTGCACTATCCAATTCCCAGCAAAACCATGCAATTACAGCACTCTGGGCATTGGGAATTTGGAATCCTCCGGTTCCACTCCCAAATTCCAATAGAATAACAGCCTTGCAGGCATGGGGATATTGGAATCCTCGAGTTCCCTTCCAAAAAGCCCATGGAATAACGACATTCTGGGTATTGAGAATTGAGAATTTGCCCATTTCCCTCCCAGATCCCTAGGGAATAAGACAATTCCGGGTGTCAGGCATTTGGAATACTTCAGCTCTGCACCATAACTGGCATGGAATAACAGAATTCCAGGTGTCAGGAATTGAGCATCCTCCACTTCCCCTTCGAATTTCCCATGGAATCATGGCATTCTGGGTGTTGGCACTTTAGAATCTCCCATACACCCTCCCAAATACCCAAAAATTCACAAGGAATAACAGAATTCCAGATATCAGGAATGTATTATGCGCCAGCTCTCCACGCAATTTCCCTTGGAATCATGGCATTCCTGGTGCAGGGAATCTTGACTCCTCCAGTTATCCTCCCAAATCGCCATAGAAAAATGGCATTCTGCGTGTTGGGAATTAACAATCCCCCAGAAACCCACCCCAAATCCCACCACATTCCCAAAGAAAAGCAACTTTCCAGATGTCTGCAATTTGAAATATTCCAGTTCCCCACTCAAATTCCGATGGAACAACAGCATCCCAAGTGTCAGGAATTGGGAATCCTCCAGCTCCCTGAAAAAAATTCCCATGGAATCATGGGATTCCAGGTGTGAGCAATTGAGAATGCCCCGTACAGCCTCCCAGATTCCCACCACATTCCCATGGAATAACAACATTCCAGATTTCAGGAACTGAGAATCATCCTTTTCCCCTCCCAAATTCCCATGGAAACATTGCATTCGGTTTTTCCACAATTTGGAACCCCCCAGAAGCTGTCCCAAAATCCCACCAAATTCCCATGCAATAGCGGCATTCCAAGTGTCAGGAATTTAGGATACCCCATTTCCGCATCCAAATTCCCATAGAATAACGGCCTTCCGGCTATCAGGAATTTCAAATCGTCCGTACGGTCTCCCATATTCCCATGGAATAACGCATACCCAAGCATGGGGAATTGAGTTTCATCTAGTTCCATACCCCAATTCCCATGGAATAACAGCATTCTGGGAGCTGTGTACTTGGAATCTGCCTATTTCCCTCCCAAATGTTTACGGAATAATGGCATTCTGGGCATTGGGAACGTTGAATCCTCATGTTCCCCTTGCAAATTCCCATGAAATAACCAATTTAATGTGTTGGGAATTTCGAATGCTCCAGTTCCTCGCCCAAATTCCAATCAACCTGTAACGAAATCATGACACTATGTGTGTTGAGAATTTAGAATCCTCAACTTCCCCTTCCAAATTCCCAACAAAACCATGGAATAAGAGCAGTTCACTCATTGCTAATTTCAACTCCTCCTCTTCCTCTCCCAAATTTCCACCAAACTCGAATGGAAGAACGGCATTTTGTGTGTGCAAAATTTAGAATCCTCCACTTCCCCTTCCAAATTCCCATAGAATAGCTGCATTCCCGGTATGGGGATTTTCAAAACATCCATATGCTCACTTAAATTCCCACGACAACCTCGGAAAAACAGCATTCATGGTGTTGGGAATATGGTATCCGCCATTTGCACTATCCAATTCCCAGCAAAACCATGCAATTACAGCACTCTGGGCATTGGGAATTTGGAATCCTCCGGTTCCACTCCCAAATTCCAATAGAATAACAGCCTTGCAGGCATGGGGATATTGGAATCCTCGAGTTCCCTTCCAAAAAGCCCATGGAATAATGACATTCTGGGTATTGAGAATTGAGAATTTGCCCATTTCCCTCCCAGATCCCTAGGGAATAAGACAATTCCGGGTGTCAGGCATTTGGAATACTTCAGCTCTGCACCATAACTGGCATGGAATAACAGAATTCCAGGTGTCAGGAATTGAGCATCCTCCACTTCCCCTTCGAATTTCCCATGGAATCATGGCATTCTGGCTGTTGGCACTTTAGAATCTCCCATACACCCTCCCAAATAACCACGAAATTCACAAGGAATAACAGAATTCCAGATATCAGGAATCTATTATCTGCCAGCTCTCCACGCAATTTCCCATGGAATCATGGCATTCCTGGTGCAGGGAATCTTGACTCCTGCAGTTATCCTCCCAAATCGCCATAGAAAAATGGCATTCTGCGTGTTGGGAATTAACAATCCCCCAGAAACCCACCCCAAATCCCACCACATTCCCAAAGAAAAGCAACTTTCCAGATGTCTGCAATTTGAAATATTCCAGTTCCCCACTCAAATTCCGATGGAACAACAGCATCCCAAGTGTCAGGAATTGGGAATCCTCCAGCTCCCTGAAAAAAATTCCCATGGAATCATGGGATTCCAGGTGTGAGGAATTGAGAATGCCCCGTACAGCCTCCCAGATTCCCACCACATTCCCATGGAATAACAACATTCCAGATTTCACGAACTGAGAATCATCCTCTTCCCCTCCCAAATTCCCATGGAAACATTGCATTCTGTTACTTTGTAATTTGGAACCCCCCAGAAGCTGTCCCAAAATCCCACCAAATTCCCATGCAATAGCGGCATTCCAAGTATCAGGACTTTAGGATACCCCATTTCCGCATCCAAATTCCCATAGAATAACGGCCTTCCGGCTATCAGGAATTTCAAATCATCCATACGGTCTCCCATATTCCCATGGAATAACGCATACCCAAGCATGGGGAATTGAGTTTCATCTAGTTCCATACCCCAATTCCCATGGAATAACAGCATTCTGGGAGCTGAGGACTTGGAATCTGCCTATTTCACTCCCAAATGCTTAGGGAATAATGGCATTCTGGGCATTGGGAACGTTGAATCCTCATGTTCCCCTTGCAAATTCCCATGAAATTACCAATTTAATGTGTTGGGAATTTCGAATGCTCCAGTTCCTCGCCCAAATTCCGATCAATCTGTAACGCAATAATGACACGATGTGTGTTGAGAATTTAGAATCCTCCACTTCCCCTTCCAAATTCCCAACAAAACCATGGAATAAGAGCAGTTCACTCATTGCTAATTTCAACTCCTCCTCTTCCTCTCCCAAATTTCCACCAAACTCGAATGGAAGAACGGCATTTTGTGTGTGCGAAATTTAGAATCCTCCACTTCCCCTTCCAAATTCCCATAGAATAGCTGCATTCCGGGTATGGGGATTTTCAAAACATCCATATGCCCACTTAAATTCCCACGACAACCTCGGAAAAACAGCATTCATGGTGTTGGGAATATGGTATCCGCCATTTGCACTATCCAATTCCCAGCAAAACCATGCAATTACAGCGCTCTGGGCATTGGGAATTTGGAATCCTCCGGTTCCACTCCCAAATTCCAATAGAATAACAGACTTGCAGGCATGGGGATATTGGAATCCTCTAGTTCCCTTCCAAAAAGCCCATGGAATAATGACATTCTGGGTATTGAGAATTGACAATTTGCCCATTTCCCTCCCAGATCCCTAGGGAATAAGACAATTCCGGGTGTCAGGCATTTGGAATACTTCAGCTCCGCAGCATAACTGCCATGGAATAACAGAATTCCAGGTGTCAGGAATTGAGCATCCTCCACTTCCCCTTCGAATTTCCCATGGAATCATGGCATTCTGGCTGTTGGCACTTTAGAATCTCCCATACACCCTCCCAAATAACCACGAAATTCACAAGGAATAACAGAATTCCAGATATCAGGAATGTATTATCGGCCAGCTCTCCACGCAATTTCCCTTGGAATCATGGCATTCCTGGTGCAGGGAATCTTGACTCCTCCAGTTATCCTCCCAAATCGCCATAGAAAAATGGCATTCTGTGTGTTGGGAATTAACAATCCCCCAGAAACCCACCCCAAATCCCACCACATTCCCAAAGAAAAGCAACTTTCCAGATGTCTGCAATTTGAAATATTCCAGTTCCCCACTCAAATTCCGATGGAACAACAGCATCCCAAGTGTCAGGAATTGGGAATCCTCCAGCTCCCTGAAAAAAATTCCCATGGAATCATGGGATTCCAGGTGTGAGGAATTGAGAATGCCCCGTACAGCCTCCCAGATTCCCACCACATTCCCATGGAATAACAACATTCCAGATTTCAGGAACTGAGAATCATCCTCTTCCCCTCCCAAATTCCCATGGGAACATTGCATTCGGTTTTTCTGCAATTTGGAACCCCCCAGAAGCTGTCCCAAAATCCCACCAAATTCCCATGCAATAGCGGCATTCCAAGTATCAGGAATTTAGGATACCCCATTTCCGCATCCAAATTCCCATAGAATAACGGCCTTCCGGCTATCAGGAATTTTGAATCGTCCATACGGTCTCCCATATTCCCATGGAATAACGCATACCCAAGCATGGGGAATTGAGTTTCATCTAGTTCCATACCCCAATTCCCATGGAATAACAGCATTCTGGGAGCTGAGGACTTGGAATCTGCCTATTTCCCTCCCAAATGTTTACGGAATAATGGCATTCTGGGCATTGGGAACGTTGAATCCTCATGTTCCCCTTGCAAATTCCCATGAAATAACCAATTTAATGTGTTGGGAATTTCGAATGCTCCAGTTCCTCGCCCAAATTCCAATCAACCTGTAACGAAATCATGACACTATGTGTGTTGAGAATTTAGAATCCTCAACTTCCCCTTCCAAATTCCCAACAAAACCATGGAATAAGAGCAGTTCACTCATTGCTAATTTCAACTCCTCCTCTTCCTCTCCCAAATTTCCACCAAACTCGAATGGAAGAACGGCATTTTGTGTGTGCAAAATTTAGAATCCTCCACTTCCCCTTCCAAATTCCCATAGAATAGCTGCATTCCCGGTATGGGGATTTTCAAAACATCCATATGCTCACTTAAATTCCCACGACAACCTCGGAAAAACAGCATTCATGGTGTTGGGAATATGGTATCCGCCATTTGCACTATCCAATTCCCAGCAAAACCATGCAATTACAGCACTCTGGGCATTGGGAATTTGGAATCCTCCGGTTCCACTCCCAAATTCCAATAGAATAACAGCCTTGCAGGCATGGGGATATTGGAATCCTCGAGTTCCCTTCCAAAAAGCCCATGGAATAATGACATTCTGGGTATTGAGAATTGAGAATTTGCCCATTTCCCTCCCAGATCCCTAGGGAATAAGACAATTCCGGGTGTCAGGCATTTGGAATACTTCAGCTCTGCACCATAACTGGCATGGAATAACAGAATTCCAGGTGTCAGGAATTGAGCATCCTCCACTTCCCCTTCGAATTTCCCATGGAATCATGGCATTCTGGCTGTTGGCACTTTAGAATCTCCCATACACCCTCCCAAATAACCACGAAATTCACAAGGAATAACAGAATTCCAGATATCAGGAATCTATTATCTGCCAGCTCTCCACGCAATTTCCCATGGAATCATGGCATTCCTGGTGCAGGGAATCTTGACTCCTGCAGTTATCCTCCCAAATCGCCATAGAAAAATGGCATTCTGCGTGTTGGGAATTAACAATCCCCCAGAAACCCACCCCAAATCCCACCACATTCCCAAAGAAAAGCAACTTTCCAGATGTCTGCAATTTGAAATATTCCAGTTCCCCACTCAAATTCCGATGGAACAACAGCATCCCAAGTGTCAGGAATTGGGAATCCTCCAGCTCCCTGAAAAAAATTCCCATGGAATCATGGGATTCCAGGTGTGAGGAATTGAGAATGCCCCGTACAGCCTCCCAGATTCCCACCACATTCCCATGGAATAACAACATTCCAGATTTCACGAACTGAGAATCATCCTCTTCCCCTCCCAAATTCCCATGGAAACATTGCATTCTGTTACTTTGTAATTTGGAACCCCCCAGAAGCTGTCCCAAAATCCCACCAAATTCCCATGCAATAGCGGCATTCCAAGTATCAGGACTTTAGGATACCCCATTTCCGCATCCAAATTCCCATAGAATAACGGCCTTCCGGCTATCAGGAATTTCAAATCATCCATACGGTCTCCCATATTCCCATGGAATAACGCATACCCAAGCATGGGGAATTGAGTTTCATCTAGTTCCATACCCCAATTCCCATGGAATAACAGCATTCTGGGAGCTGAGGACTTGGAATCTGCCTATTTCACTCCCAAATGCTTAGGGAATAATGGCATTCTGGGCATTGGGAACGTTGAATCCTCATGTTCCCCTTGCAAATTCCCATGAAATTACCAATTTAATGTGTTGGGAATTTCGAATGCTCCAGTTCCTCGCCCAAATTCCGATCAATCTGTAACGCAATAATGACACGATGTGTGTTGAGAATTTAGAATCCTCCACTTCCCCTTCCAAATTCCCAACAAAACCATGGAATAAGAGCAGTTCACTCATTGCTAATTTCAACTCCTCCTCTTCCTCTCCCAAATTTCCACCAAACTCGAATGGAAGAACGGCATTTTGTGTGTGCGAAATTTAGAATCCTCCACTTCCCCTTCCAAATTCCCATAGAATAGCTGCATTCCGGGTATGGGGATTTTCAAAACATCCATATGCCCACTTAAATTCCCACGACAACCTCGGAAAAACAGCATTCATGGTGTTGGGAATATGGTATCCGCCATTTGCACTATCCAATTCCCAGCAAAACCATGCAATTACAGCGCTCTGGGCATTGGGAATTTGGAATCCTCCGGTTCCACTCCCAAATTCCAATAGAATAACAGACTTGCAGGCATGGGGATATTGGAATCCTCTAGTTCCCTTCCAAAAAGCCCATGGAATAATGACATTCTGGGTATTGAGAATTGACAATTTGCCCATTTCCCTCCCAGATCCCTAGGGAATAAGACAATTCCGGGTGTCAGGCATTTGGAATACTTCAGCTCCGCAGCATAACTGCCATGGAATAACAGAATTCCAGGTGTCAGGAATTGAGCATCCTCCACTTCCCCTTCGAATTTCCCATGGAATCATGGCATTCTGGCTGTTGGCACTTTAGAATCTCCCATACACCCTCCCAAATAACCACGAAATTCACAAGGAATAACAGAATTCCAGATATCAGGAATGTATTATCGGCCAGCTCTCCACGCAATTTCCCTTGGAATCATGGCATTCCTGGTGCAGGGAATCTTGACTCCTCCAGTTATCCTCCCAAATCGCCATAGAAAAATGGCATTCTGTGTGTTGGGAATTAACAATCCCCCAGAAACCCACCCCAAATCCCACCACATTCCCAAAGAAAAGCAACTTTCCAGATGTCTGCAATTTGAAATATTCCAGTTCCCCACTCAAATTCCGATGGAACAACAGCATCCCAAGTGTCAGGAATTGGGAATCCTCCAGCTCCCTGAAAAAAATTCCCATGGAATCATGGGATTCCAGGTGTGAGGAATTGAGAATGCCCCGTACAGCCTCCCAGATTCCCACCACATTCCCATGGAATAACAACATTCCAGATTTCAGGAACTGAGAATCATCCTCTTCCCCTCCCAAATTCCCATGGGAACATTGCATTCGGTTTTTCTGCAATTTGGAACCCCCCAGAAGCTGTCCCAAAATCCCACCAAATTCCCATGCAATAGCGGCATTCCAAGTATCAGGAATTTAGGATACCCCATTTCCGCATCCAAATTCCCATAGAATAACGGCCTTCCGGCTATCAGGAATTTTGAATCGTCCATACGGTCTCCCATATTCCCATGGAATAACGCATACCCAAGCATGGGGAATTGAGTTTCATCTAGTTCCATACCCCAATTCCCATGGAATAACAGCATTCTGGGAGCTGAGGACTTGGAATCTGCCTATTTCCCTCCCAAATGTTTACGGAATAATGGCATTCTGGGCATTGGGAACGTTGAATCCTCATGTTCCCCTTGCAAATTCCCATGAAATAACCAATTTAATGTGTTGGGAATTTCGAATGCTCCAGTTCCTCGCCCAAATTCCAATCAACCTGTAACGAAATCATGACACTATGTGTGTTGAGAATTTAGAATCCTCCACTTCCCCTTCCAAATTCCCAACAAAACCATGGAATAAGAGCAGTTCACTCATTGCTAATTTCAACTCCTCCTCTTCCTCTCCCAAATTTCCACCAAACTCGAATGGAAGAACGGCATTTTGTGTGTGCGAAATTTAGAATCCTCCACTTCCCCTTCCAAATTCCCATAGAATAGCTGCATTCCGGGTATGGGGATTTCCAAAACATCCATATGCCCACTTAAATTCCCACGACAACCTCGGAAAAACAGCATTCATGGTGTTGGGAATATGGTATCCGCCATTTGCACTATCCAATTCCCAGCAAAACCATGCAATTACAGCACTCTGGGCATTGGGAATTTGGAATCCTCCGGTTCCACTCCCAAATTCCAATAGAATAACAGCCTTGCAGGCATGGGGATATTGGAATCCTCGAGTTCCCTTCCAAAAAGCCCATGGAATAATGACATTCTGGGTATTGAGAATTGAGAATTTGCCCATTTCCCTCCCAGATCCCTAGGGAATAAGACAATTCCGGGTGTCAGGCATTTGGAATATTTTAGCTCCGCACCATAACTGGCATGGAATAACAGAATTCAAGGTGTCAGGAATTGAGCATCCTCCACTTCCCCTTCGAATTTCCCATGGAATCATGACATTCTGGCTGTTGGCACTTTAGAATCTCCCATACACCCTCCCAAATACCCAAAAATTCACAAGGAATAACAGAATTCCAGATATCAGGAATGTATTATCCGCCAGCTCTCCACGCAATTTCCCTTGGAATCATGGCATTCCTGGTGCAGGGAATCTTGACTCCTCCAGTTATCCTCCCAAATCGCCATAGAAAAATGGCATTCTGCGTGTTGGGAATTAACAATCCCCCAGAAACCCACCCCAAATCCCACCACATTCCCAAAGAAAAGCAACTTTCCAGATGTCTGCAATTTGAAATATTCCAGTTCCCCACTCAAATTCCGATGGAACAACAGCATCCCAAGTGTCAGGAATTGGGAATCCTCCAGCTCCCTGAAAAAAATTCCCATGGAATCATGGGATTCCAGGTGTGAGCAATTGAGAATGCCCCGTACAGCCTCCCAGATTCCCACCACATTCCCATGGAATAACAACATTCCAGATTTCAGGAACTGAGAATCATCCTCTTCCCCTCCCAAATTCCCATGGAAACATTGCATTCGGTTTTTCCACAATTTGGAACCCCCCAGAAGCTGTCCCAAAATCCCACCAAATTCCCATGCAATAGCGGCATTCCAAGTGTCAGGAATTTAGGATACCCCATTTCCGCATCCAAATTCCCATAGAATAACGGCCTTCCGGCTATCAGGAATTTTGAATCATCCATACGGTCTCCCATATTCCCATGGAATAAAGCATACCCAAGCATGGGGAATTGAGTTTCATCTAGTTCCATACCCCAATTTCCATGGAATAACAGCATTCTGGGAGCTGAGTATTTGGAATCTGCCTGTTTCCCTCCCAAAAGCTTAGGGAATAATGGCATTCTGGGCATTGGGAACGTTGAATCCTCATGTTCCCCTTGCAAATTCCCATGAAATAACCAATTTAATGTGTTGGGAATTTCGAATGCTCCAGTTCCTCGCCCAAATTCCAATCAACCTGTAACGAAATCATGACACTATGTGTGTGCGAAATTTAGAATCCTCCACTTCCCCTTCCAAATTCCCAACAAAACCATGGAATAAGAGCAGTTCACTCATTGCTAATTTCAACTCCTCCTCTTCCTCTCCCAAATTTCCACCAAACTCGAATGGAAGAACGGCATTTTGTGTGTGCAAAATTTAGAATCCTCCACTTCCCCTTCCAAATTCCCATAGAATAGCTGCATTCCGGGTATGGGGATTTCCAAAACATACATATGCTCACTTAAATTCCCACGACAACCTCGGAAAAACAGCATTCATGGTGTTGGGAATATGGTATCCGCCATTTGCACTATCCAATTCCCAGCAAAACCATGCAATTACAGCGCTCTGGGCATTGGGAATTTGGAATCCTCCGGTTCCACTCCCAAATTCCAATAGAATAACAGCCTTGCAGGCATGGGGATATTGGAATCCTCGAGTTCCCTTCCAAAAAGCCCATGGAATAACGACATTCTGGGTATTGAGAATTGAGAATTTGCCCATTTCCCTCCCAGATCCCTAGGGAGTAAGACACTTCCGGGTGTCACGTATTTCGAATCCTTCAAATCCGCACCATAACAGCCATGGAATAACAGAATTCCAGGTGTTAGGAATTGAGCATCCTCCACTTCCCCTTCGAATTTCCCATGGAATCATGGCATTCTGGCTGTTGGCACTTTAGAATCTCCCATACACCCTCCCAAATAACCACGAAATTCACAAGGAATAACAGAATTCCAGATATCAGGAATGTATTATCCGCCAGCTCTCCACACAGTTTCCCATGGAATCATGGCATTCCTGGTGCAGGGAATCTTGACTCCTCCAGTTACCCTCCCAAATCCCCATGGAATAATGGCATTCTGGGTGTCGGGAATTTAACATGCCCATGAACCCACCCCAAATCCAGCCACATTCCCAAAGAAGAGCAACTTTCCAGATGTCTGCAATTTGGAATATTCCAGTTTGCCACCCAAATTCCGATGGAACAACAGCATTCCAAGTGTCAGAAATCCAGAATCCTCCAGCTCCCAGAAAAAGTTCTTGTGGAATCATGGGATTCCAGGTGTGAGGAATTGAGAATGCCCCGTACAGCCTCCCAGATTCCCACCACATTCCCATGGAATAACAACATTCCAGATTTCAGGAACTGAGAATCATCCTCTTCCCCACCCAAATTCCCATGGAAAAATGGCATTCGGTTATCCAGCATTTGGAACCCGCCATAAGCTTTTGCAAAATCCCACCAAATTCCCATGCAATAGCGGCATTCCGAGTGTCAGGAATTTAGGATAGCCCATGTCCGCATCCAAATTCCCACAGAATAATGGCATTCCGGCTATCAGGAATTTCAAATCATCCATACGGCCTCCCATATTCCCATGGAATAACACATTCCCAAGCATGGGGAATTGAGTTTCATCGAGTTCTCCAACCAACTTCCCATGGAATAACAGCATTCTGGGAGCGGAGGACTTGGAATCTGCCTGTTTCCCTCCCAAATGTTTAAGGAATAACGGCATTCCGGGCATTGGGAATGTAGAATCCTCATGTTCCCCTTGCAAATTCCCATTAAATAACCAATTTAATGTGTTGGGAATTTCAAATGCTCCACTTCCTCTCCCAAATTAAAATCAACCTGTAACGAAATAATGACACTATGTGTGTTGAGAATTTAGAATCCTCCACTTCCCCTTCCAAATTCCCAACAAAACCATGGAATAAGAGCAGTTCACTCATTGCTAATTTCAACTCCTCCTCTTCCTCTCCCAAATTTCCACCAAACTCGAATGGAAGAACGGCATTTTGTGTGTGCAAAATTTAGAATCCTCCACTTCCCCTTCCAAATTCCCATAGAATAGCTGCATTCCGGGTATGGGGATTTCCAAAACATACATATGCTCACTTAAATTCCCACGACAACCTCGGAAAAACAGCATTCATGGTGTTGGGAATATGGTATCCGCCATTTGCACTATCCAATTCCCAGCAAAACCATGCAATTACAGCGCTCTGGGCATTGGGAATTTGGAATCCTCCGGTTCCACTCCCAAATTCCAATAGAATAACAGACTTGCAGGCATGGGGATATTGGAATCCTCTAGTTCCCTTCCAAAAAGCCCATGGAATAATGACATTCTGGGTATTGAGAATTGACAATTTGCCCATTTCCCTCCCAGATCCCTAGGGAATAAGACAATTCCGGGTGTCAGGCATTTGGAATACTTCAGCTCCGCAGCATAACTGCCATGGAATAACAGAATTCCAGGTGTTAGGAATTGAGCATCCTCCACTTCCCCTTCGAATTTCCCATGGAATCATGGCATTCTGGCTGTTGGCACTTTAGAATCTCCCATACACCCTCCCAAATAACCACGAAATTCACAAGGAATAACAGAATTCCAGATATCAGGAATGTATTATCCGCCAGCTCTCCACGCAATTTCCCTTGGAATCATGGCATTCCTGGTGCAGGGAATCTTGACTCCTCCAGTTATCCTCCCAAATCGCCATAGAAAAATGGCATTCTGTGTGTTGGGAATTAACAATCCCCCAGAAACCCACCCCAAATCCCACCACATTCCCAAAGAAAAGCAACTTTCCAGATGTCTGCAATTTGAAATATTCCAGTTCCCCACTCAAATTCCGATGGAACAACAGCATTCCAAGTGTCAGAAATCCAGAATCCTCCAGCTCCCGGAAAAAGTTCTTGTGGAATCATGGGATTCCAGGTGTGAGCAATTGAGAATGCCCCGTACAGCCTCCCAGATTCCCACCACATTCCCATGGAATAACAACATTCCAGATTTCAGGAACTGAGAATCATCCTCTTCCCCTCCCAAATTCCCATGGAAACATTGCATTCGGTTTTTCTGCAATTTGGAACCCCCCAGAAGCTGTCCCAAAATCCCACCAAATTCCCATGCAATAGCGGCATTCCAAGTATCAGGAATTTAGGAAACCCCATTTCCGCATCCAAATTCCCATAGAATAACGGCCTTCCGGCTATCAGGAATTTTGAATCGTCCATACGGTCTCCCATATTCCCATGGAATAACGCATACCCAAGCATGGGGAATTGAGTTTCATCTAGTTCCATACCCCAATTCCCATGGAATAACAGCATTCTGGGAGCTGAGGACTTGGAATCTGCCTATTTCCCTCCCAAATGTTTACGGAATAATGGCATTCTGGGCATTGGGAACGTTGAATCCTCATGTTCCCCTTGCAAATTCCCATGAAATAACCAATTTAATGTGTTGGGAATTTCAAATGCTCCAGTTCCTCGCCCAAATTCCAATCAACCTGTAACGAAATCATGACACTATGTGTGTTGAGAATTTAGAATCCTCCACTTCCCCTTCCAAATTCCCAACAAAACCATGGAATAAGAGCAGTTCACTCATTGCTAATTTCAACTCCTCCTCTTCCTCTCCCAATTTTCCACCAAACTCGAATGGAAGAACGGCATTTTGTGTGTGCGAAATTTAGAATCCTCCACTTCCCCTTCCAAATTCCCATAGAATAGCTGCATTCCGGGTATGGGGATTTTCAAAACATCCATATGCCCACTTAAATTCCCACGACAACCTCGGAAAAACAGCATTCATGGTGTTGGGAATATGGTATCCGCCATTTGCACTATCCAATTCCCAGCAAAACCATGCAATTACAGCACTCTGGGCATTGGGAATTTGGAATCCTCCGGTTCCACTCCCAAATTCCAATAGAATAACAGCCTTGCAGGCATGGGGATATTGGAATCCTCGAGTTCCCTTCCAAAAAGCCCATGGAATAATGACATTCTGGGTATTGAGAATTGAGAATTTGCCCATTTCCCTCCCAGATCCCTAGGGAATAAGACAATTCCGGGTGTCAGGCATTTGGAATATTTTAGCTCCGCACCATAACTGGCATGGAATAACAGAATTCAAGGTGTCAGGAATTGAGCATCCTCCACTTCCCCTTCGAATTTCCCATGGAATCATGACATTCTGGCTGTTGGCACTTTAGAATCTCCCATGCACCCTCCCAAATACCCAAAAATTCACAAGGAATAACAGAATTCCAGATATCAGGAATGTATTATGCGCCAGCTCTCCACACAATTTCCCTTGGAATCATGGCATTCCTGGTGCAGGGAATCTTGACTCCTCCAGTTATCCTCCCAAATCGCCATAGAAAAATGGCATTCTGCGTGTTGGGAATTAACAATCCCCCAGAAACCCACCCCAAATCCCACCACATTCCCAAAGAAAAGCAACTTTCCAGATGTCTGCAATTTGAAATATTCCAGTTCCCCACTCAAATTCCGATGGAACAACAGCATCCCAAGTGTCAGGAATTGGGAATCCTCCAGCTCCCTGAAAAAAATTCCCATGGAATCATGGGATTCCAGGTGTGAGGAATTGAGAATGCCCCGTACAGCCTCCCAGATTCCCACCACATTCCCATGGAATAACAACATTCCAGATTTCAGGAACTGAGAATCATCCTCTTCCCCTCCCAAATTCCCATGGAAACATTGCATTCGGTTTTTCCGCAATTTGGAACCCCCCAGAAGCTGTCCCAAAATCCCACCAAATTCCCATGCAATAGCGGCATTCCAAGTGTCAGGAATTTAGGATACCCCATTTCCGCATCCAAATTCCCATAGAATAACGGCCTTCCGGCTATCAGGAATTTCGAATCGTCCATACGGTCTCCCATATTCCCATGGAATAAAGCATACCCAAGCATGGGGAATTGAGTTTCATCTAGTTCCATACCCCAATTCCCATGGAATAACAGCATTCTGGGAGCTGAGTATTTGGAATCTGCCTGTTTCCCTCCCAAATGCTTAGGGAATAATGGCATTCTGGGCATTGGGAACATTGAATCCTCATGTTCCCCTTGCAAATTCCCATGAAATAACCAATTTAATGTGTTGGGAATTTCGAATGCTCCAGTTCCTCGCCCAAATTCCAATCAACCTGTAACGAAATCATGACAGTATGTGTGTTGAGAATTTAGAATCCTCCACTACCCCTTCCAAATTCCCAACAAAACCATGGAATAAGAGCAGTTCACTCATTGCTAATTTCAACTCCTCCTCTTCCTCTCCCAAATTTCCACCAAACTCGAATGGAAGAACGGCATTTTGTGTGTGCAAAATTTAGAATCCTCCACTTCCCCTTCCAAATTCCCATAGAATAGCTGCATTCCGGGTATGGGGATTTCCAAAACATACATATGCTCACTTAAATTCCCACGACAACCTCGGAAAAACAGCATTCATGGTGTTGGGAATATGGTATCCGCCATTTGCACTATCCAATTCCCAGCAAAACCATGCAATTACAGCGCTCTGGGCATTGGGAATTTGGAATCCTCCGGTTCCACTCCCAAATTCCAATAGAATAACAGACTTGCAGGCATGGGGATATTGGAATCCTCTAGTTCCCTTCCAAAAAGCCCATGGAATAATGACATTCTGGGTATTGAGAATTGACAATTTGCCCATTTCCCTCCCAGATCCCTAGGGAATAAGACAATTCCGGGTGTCAGGCATTTGGAATACTTCAGCTCCGCAGCATAACTGCCATGGAATAACAGAATTCCAGGTGTTAGGAATTGAGCATCCTCCACTTCCCCTTCGAATTTCCCATGGAATCATGGCATTCTGGCTGTTGGCACTTTAGAATCTCCCATACACCCTCCCAAATAACCACGAAATTCACAAGGAATAACAGAATTCCAGATATCAGGAATGTATTATCCGCCAGCTCTCCACGCAATTTCCCTTGGAATCATGGCATTCCTGGTGCAGGGAATCTTGACTCCTCCAGTTATCCTCCCAAATCGCCATAGAAAAATGGCATTCTGTGTGTTGGGAATTAACAATCCCCCAGAAACCCACCCCAAATCCCACCACATTCCCAAAGAAAAGCAACTTTCCAGATGTCTGCAATTTGAAATATTCCAGTTCCCCACTCAAATTCCGATGGAACAACAGCATTCCAAGTGTCAGAAATCCAGAATCCTCCAGCTCCCGGAAAAAGTTCTTGTGGAATCATGGGATTCCAGGTGTGAGCAATTGAGAATGCCCCGTACAGCCTCCCAGATTCCCACCACATTCCCATGGAATAACAACATTCCAGATTTCAGGAACTGAGAATCATCCTCTTCCCCTCCCAAATTCCCATGGAAACATTGCATTCGGTTTTTCTGCAATTTGGAACCCCCCAGAAGCTGTCCCAAAATCCCACCAAATTCCCATGCAATAGCGGCATTCCAAGTATCAGGAATTTAGGAAACCCCATTTCCGCATCCAAATTCCCATAGAATAACGGCCTTCCGGCTATCAGGAATTTTGAATCGTCCATACGGTCTCCCATATTCCCATGGAATAACGCATACCCAAGCATGGGGAATTGAGTTTCATCTAGTTCCATACCCCAATTCCCATGGAATAACAGCATTCTGGGAGCTGAGGACTTGGAATCTGCCTATTTCCCTCCCAAATGTTTACGGAATAATGGCATTCTGGGCATTGGGAACGTTGAATCCTCATGTTCCCCTTGCAAATTCCCATGAAATAACCAATTTAATGTGTTGGGAATTTCAAATGCTCCAGTTCCTCGCCCAAATTCCAATCAACCTGTAACGAAATCATGACACTATGTGTGTTGAGAATTTAGAATCCTCCACTTCCCCTTCCAAATTCCCAACAAAACCATGGAATAAGAGCAGTTCACTCATTGCTAATTTCAACTCCTCCTCTTCCTCTCCCAATTTTCCACCAAACTCGAATGGAAGAACGGCATTTTGTGTGTGCGAAATTTAGAATCCTCCACTTCCCCTTCCAAATTCCCATAGAATAGCTGCATTCCGGGTATGGGGATTTTCAAAACATCCATATGCCCACTTAAATTCCCACGACAACCTCGGAAAAACAGCATTCATGGTGTTGGGAATATGGTATCCGCCATTTGCACTATCCAATTCCCAGCAAAACCATGCAATTACAGCACTCTGGGCATTGGGAATTTGGAATCCTCCGGTTCCACTCCCAAATTCCAATAGAATAACAGCCTTGCAGGCATGGGGATATTGGAATCCTCGAGTTCCCTTCCAAAAAGCCCATGGAATAATGACATTCTGGGTATTGAGAATTGAGAATTTGCCCATTTCCCTCCCAGATCCCTAGGGAATAAGACAATTCCGGGTGTCAGGCATTTGGAATATTTTAGCTCCGCACCATAACTGGCATGGAATAACAGAATTCAAGGTGTCAGGAATTGAGCATCCTCCACTTCCCCTTCGAATTTCCCATGGAATCATGACATTCTGGCTGTTGGCACTTTAGAATCTCCCATGCACCCTCCCAAATACCCAAAAATTCACAAGGAATAACAGAATTCCAGATATCAGGAATGTATTATGCGCCAGCTCTCCACGCAATTTCCCTTGGAATCATGGCATTCCTGGTGCAGGGAATCTTGACTCCTCCAGTTATCCTCCCAAATCGCCATAGAAAAATGGCATTCTGCGTGTTGGGAATTAACAATCCCCCAGAAACCCACCCCAAATCCCACCACATTCCCAAAGAAAAGCAACTTTCCAGATGTCTGCAATTTGAAATATTCCAGTTCCCCACTCAAATTCCGATGGAACAACAGCATCCCAAGTGTCAGGAATTGGGAATCCTCCAGCTCCCTGAAAAAAATTCCCATGGAATCATGGGATTCCAGGTGTGAGGAATTGAGAATGCCCCGTACAGCCTCCCAGATTCCCACCACATTCCCATGGAATAACAACATTCCAGATTTCAGGAACTGAGAATCATCCTCTTCCCCTCCCAAATTCCCATGGAAACATTGCATTCGGTTTTTCCGCAATTTGGAACCCCCCAGAAGCTGTCCCAAAATCCCACCAAATTCCCATGCAATAGCGGCATTCCAAGTGTCAGGAATTTAGGATACCCCATTTCCGCATCCAAATTCCCATAGAATAACGGCCTTCCGGCTATCAGGAATTTCGAATCGTCCATACGGTCTCCCATATTCCCATGGAATAAAGCATACCCAAGCATGGGGAATTGAGTTTCATCTAGTTCCATACCCCAATTCCCATGGAATAACAGCATTCTGGGAGCTGAGTATTTGGAATCTGCCTGTTTCCCTCCCAAATGCTTAGGGAATAATGGCATTCTGGGCATTGGGAACATTGAATCCTCATGTTCCCCTTGCAAATTCCCATGAAATAACCAATTTAATGTGTTGGGAATTTCGAATGCTCCAGTTCCTCGCCCAAATTCCAATCAACCTGTAACGAAATCATGACAGTATGTGTGTTGAGAATTTAGAATCCTCCACTACCCCTTCCAAATTCCCAACAAAACCATGGAATAAGAGCAGTTCACTCATTGCTAATTTCAACTCCTCCTCTTCCTCTCCCAAATTTCCACCAAACTCGAATGGAAGAACGGCATTTTGTGTGTGCAAAATTTAGAATCCTCCACTTCCCCTTCCAAATTCCCATAGAATAGCTGCATTCCCGGTATGGGGATTTTCAAAACATCCATATGCTCACTTAAATTCCCACGACAACCTTGGAAAAACAGCATTCATGGTGTTGGGAATATGGTATCCGCCATTTGCACTATCCAATTCCCAGCAAAACCATGCAATTACAGCACTCTGGGCATTGGGAATTTGGAATCCTCCGGTTCCACTCCCAAATTCCAATAGAATAACAGCCTTGCAGGCATGGGGATATTGGAATCCTCGAGTTCCCTTCCAAAAAGCCCATGGAATAACGACATTCTGGGTATTGAGAATTGAGAATTTGCCCATTTCCCTCCCAGATCCCTAGGGAATAAGACAATTCCGGGTGTCAGGCATTTGGAATACTTCAGCTCTGCACCATAACTGGCATGGAATAACAGAATTCCAGGTGTCAGGAATTGAGCATCCTCCACTTCCCCTTCGAATTTCCCATGGAATCATGGCATTCTGGGTGTTGGCACTTTAGAATCTCCCATACACCCTCCCAAATACCCAAAAATTCACAAGGAATAACAGAATTCCAGATATCAGGAATGTATTATGCGCCAGCTCTCCACGCAATTTCCCTTGGAATCATGGCATTCCTGGTGCAGGGAATCTTGACTCCTCCAGTTATCCTCCCAAATCGCCATAGAAAAATGGCATTCTGCGTGTTGGGAATTAACAATCCCCCAGAAACCCACCCCAAATCCCACCACATTCCCAAAGAAAAGCAACTTTCCAGATGTCTGCAATTTGAAATATTCCAGTTCCCCACTCAAATTCCGATGGAACAACAGCATCCCAAGTGTCAGGAATTGGGAATCCTCCAGCTCCCTGAAAAAAATTCCCATGGAATCATGGGATTCCAGGTGTGAGCAATTGAGAATGCCCCGTACAGCCTCCCAGATTCCCACCACATTCCCATGGAATAACAACATTCCAGATTTCAGGAACTGAGAATCATCCTCTTCCCCTCCCAAATTCCCATGGAAACATTGCATTCGGTTTTTCCACAATTTGGAACCCCCCAGAAGCTGTCCCAAAATCCCACCAAATTCCCATGCAATAGCGGCATTCCAAGTGTCAGGAATTTAGGATACCCCATTTCCGCATCCAAATTCCCATAGAATAACGGCCTTCCGGCTATCAGGAATTTCAAATCGTCCGTACGGTCTCCCATATTCCCATGGAATAACGCATACCCAAGCATGGGGAATTGAGTTTCATCTAGTTCCATACCCCAATTCCCATGGAATAACAGCATTCTGGGAGCTGTGTACTTGGAATCTGCCTATTTCCCTCCCAAATGTTTACGGAATAATGGCATTCTGGGCATTGGGAACGTTGAATCCTCATGTTCCCCTTGCAAATTCCCATGAAATAACCAATTTAATGTGTTGGGAATTTCGAATGCTCCAGTTCCTCGCCCAAATTCCAATCAACCTGTAACGAAATCATGACACTATGTGTGTTGAGAATTTAGAATCCTCAACTTCCCCTTCCAAATTCCCAACAAAACCATGGAATAAGAGCAGTTCACTCATTGCTAATTTCAACTCCTCCTCTTCCTCTCCCAAATTTCCACCAAACTCGAATGGAAGAACGGCATTTTGTGTGTGCAAAATTTAGAATCCTCCACTTCCCCTTCCAAATTCCCATAGAATAGCTGCATTCCCGGTATGGGGATTTTCAAAACATCCATATGCTCACTTAAATTCCCACGACAACCTCGGAAAAACAGCATTCATGGTGTTGGGAATATGGTATCCGCCATTTGCACTATCCAATTCCCAGCAAAACCATGCAATTACAGCACTCTGGGCATTGGGAATTTGGAATCCTCCGGTTCCACTCCCAAATTCCAATAGAATAACAGCCTTGCAGGCATGGGGATATTGGAATCCTCGAGTTCCCTTCCAAAAAGCCCATGGAATAACGACATTCTGGGTATTGAGAATTGAGAATTTGCCCATTTCCCTCCCAGATCCCTAGGGAATAAGACAATTCCGGGTGTCAGGCATTTGGAATACTTCAGCTCTGCACCATAACTGGCATGGAATAACAGAATTCCAGGTGTCAGGAATTGAGCATCCTCCACTTCCCCTTCGAATTTCCCATGGAATCATGGCATTCTGGCTGTTGGCACTTTAGAATCTCCCATACACCCTCCCAAATAACCACGAAATTCACAAGGAATAACAGAATTCCAGATATCAGGAATGTATTATCCGCCAGCTCTCCACGCAATTTCCCTTGGAATCATGGCATTCCTGGTGCAGGGAATCTTGACTCCTCCAGTTATCCTCCCAAATCGCCATAGAAAAATGGCATTCTGCGTGTTGGGAATTAACAATCCCCCAGAAACCCACCCCAAATCCCACCACATTCCCAAAGAAAAGCAACTTTCCAGATGTCTGCAATTTGAAATATTCCAGTTCCCCACTCAAATTCCGATGGAACAACAGCATCCCAAGTGTCAGGAATTGGGAATCCTCCAGCTCCCTGAAAAAAATTCCCATGGAATCATGGGATTCCAGGTGTGAGCAATTGAGAATGCCCCGTACAGCCTCCCAGATTCCCACCACATTCCCATGGAATAACAACATTCCAGATTTCAGGAACTGAGAATCATCCTCTTCCCCTCCCAAATTCCCATGGAAACATTGCATTCGGTTTTTCCACAATTTGGAACCCCCCAGAAGCTGTCCCAAAATCCCACCAAATTCCCATGCAATAGCGGCATTCCAAGTGTCAGGAATTTAGGATACCCCATTTCTGCATCCAAATTCCCATAGAATAACGGCCTTCCGGCTATCAGGAATTTTGAATCGTCCATACGGTCTCCCATATTCCCATGGAATAAAGCATACCCAAGCATGGGGAATTGAGTTTCATCTAGTTCCATACCCCAATTCCCATGGAATAACAGCATTCTGGGAGCTGAGTATTTGGAATCTGCCTGTTTCCCTCCCAAAAGCTTAGGGAATAATGGCATTCTGGGCATTGGGAACGTTGAATCCTCATGTTCCCCTTGCAAATTCCCATGAAATAACCAATTTAATGTGTCGGGAATTTCGAATGCTCCAGTTCCTCGCCCAAATTCCAATCAACCTGTAACGAAATCATGACACTATGTGTGTTGAGAATTTAGAATCCTCCACTTCCCCTTCCAAATTCCCAACAAAACCATGGAATAAGAGCAGTTCACTCATTGCTAATTTCAACTCCTCCTCTTCCTCTCCCAAATTTCCACCAAACTCGAATGGAAGAACGGCATTTTGTGTGTGCAAAATTTAGAATCCTCCACTTCCCCTTCCAAATTCCCATAGAATAGCTGCATTCCCGGTATGGGGATTTTCAAAACATCCATATGCTCACTTAAATTCCCACGACAACCTCGGAAAAACAGCATTCATGGTGTTGGGAATATGGTATCCGCCATTTGCACTATCCAATTCCCAGCAAAACCATGCAATTACAGCACTCTGGGCATTGGGAATTTGGAATCCTCCGGTTCCACTCCCAAATTCCAATAGAATAACAGCCTTGCAGGCATGGGGATATTGGAATCCTCGAGTTCCCTTCCAAAAAGCCCATGGAATAACGACATTCTGGGTATTGAGAATTGAGAAGTTGCCCATTTCCCTCCCAGATCCCTAGGGAATAAGACAATTCCGGGTGTCAGGCATTTGGAATATTTTAGCTCCGCACCATAACTGGCATGGAATAACAGAATTCAAGGTGTCAGGAATTGAGCATCCTCCACTTCCCCTTCGAATTTCCCATGGAATCATGACATTCTGGCTGTTGGCACTTTAGAATCTCCCATGCACCCTCCCAAATACCCAGGAAATTCACAAGGAATAACAGAATTCCAGATATCAGGAATGTATTATCCGCCAGCTCTCCACGCAATTTCCCTTGGAATCATGGCATTCCTGGTTCAGGGAATCTTGACTCCTCCAGTTATCCTCCCAAATCGCCATAGAAAAATGGCATTCTGCGTGTTGGGAATTAACAATCCCCCAGAAACCCACCCCAAATCCCACCACATTCCCAAAGAAAAGCAACTTTCCAGATGTCTGCAATTTGAAATATTCCAGTTCCCCACTCAAATTCCGATGGAACAACAGCATCCCAAGTGTCAGGAATTGGGAATCCTCCAGCTCCCTGAAAAAAATTCCCATGGAATCATGGGATTCCAGGTGTGAGCAATTGAGAATGCCCCGTACAGCCTCCCAGATTCCCACCACATTCCCATGGAATAACAACATTCCAGATTTCAGGAACTGAGAATCATCCTCTTCCCCTCCCAAATTCCCATGGAAACATTGCATTCGGTTTTTCCACAATTTGGAACCCCCCAGAAGCTGTCCCAAAATCCCACCAAATTCCCATGCAATAGCGGCATTCCAAGTGTCAGGAATTTAGGATACCCCATTTCCGCATCCAAATTCCCATAGAATAACGGCCTTCCGGCTATCAGGAATTTCGAATCATCCATACGGTCTCCCATATTCCCATGGAATAAAGCATACCCAAGCATGGGGAATTGAGTTTCATCTAGTTCCATACCCCAATTCCCATGGAATAACAGCATTCTGGGAGCTGAGTATTTGGAATCTGCCTGTTTCCCTCCCAAAAGCTTAGGGAATAATGGCATTCTGGGCATTGGGAACGTTGAATCCTCATGTTCCCCTTGCAAATTCCCATGAAATAACCAATTTAATGTGTTGGGAATTTCGAATGCTCCAGTTCCTCGCCCAAATTCCAATCAACCTGTAACGAAATCATGACACTATGTGTGTTGAGAATTTAGAATCCTCCACTTCCCCTTCCAAATTCCCAACAAAACCATGGAATAAGAGCAGTTCACTCATTGCTAATTTCAACTCCTCCTCTTCCTCTCCCAAATTTCCACCAAACTCGAATGGAAGAACGGCATTTTGTGTGTGCGAAATTTAGAATCCTCCACTTCCCCTTCCAAATTCCCATAGAATAGCTGCATTCCGGGTATGGGGATTTCCAAAACATCCATATGCCCACTTAAATTCCCACGACAACCTCGGAAAAACAGCATTCATGGTGTTGGGAATATGGTATCCGCCATTTGCACTATCCAATTCCCAGCAAAACCATGCAATTACAGCACTCTGGGCATTGGGAATTTGGAATCCTCCGGTTCCACTCCCAAATTCCAATAGAATAACAGCCTTGCAGGCATGGGGATATTGGAATCCTCGAGTTCCCTTCCAAAAAGCCCATGGAATAACGACATTCTGGGTATTGAGAATTGAGAATTTGCCCATTTCCCTCCCAGATCCCTAGGGAGTAAGACACTTCCGGGTGTCACGTATTTCGAATCCTTCAAATCCGCACCATAACAGCCATGGAATAACAGAATTCCAGGTGTTAGGAATTGAGCATCCTCCACTTCCCCTTCGAATTTCCCATGGAATCATGGCATTCTGGCTGTTGGCACTTTAGAATCTCCCATACACCCTCCCAAATAACCACGAAATTCACAAGGAATAACAGAATTCCAGATATCAGGAATGTATTATCCGCCAGCTCTCCACACAGTTTCCCATGGAATCATGGCATTCCTGGTGCAGGGAATCTTGACTCCTCCAGTTACCCTCCCAAATCCCCATGGAATAATGGCATTCTGGGTGTCGGGAATTTAACATGCCCATGAACCCACCCCAAATCCAGCCACATTCCCAAAGAAGAGCAACTTTCCAGATGTCTGCAATTTGGAATATTCCAGTTTGCCACCCAAATTCCGATGGAACAACAGCATTCCAAGTGTCAGAAATCCAGAATCCTCCAGCTCCCAGAAAAAGTTCTTGTGGAATCATGGGATTCCAGGTGTGAGGAATTGAGAATGCCCCGTACAGCCTCCCAGATTCCCACCACATTCCCATGGAATAACAACATTCCAGATTTCAGGAACTGAGAATCATCCTCTTCCCCACCCAAATTCCCATGGAAAAATGGCATTCGGTTATCCAGCATTTGGAACCCGCCATAAGCTTTTGCAAAATCCCACCAAATTCCCATGCAATAGCGGCATTCCGAGTGTCAGGAATTTAGGATAGCCCATGTCCGCATCCAAATTCCCACAGAATAATGGCATTCCGGCTATCAGGAATTTCAAATCATCCATACGGCCTCCCATATTCCCATGGAATAACACATTCCCAAGCATGGGGAATTGAGTTTCATCGAGTTCTCCAACCAACTTCCCATGGAATAACAGCATTCTGGGAGCGGAGGACTTGGAATCTGCCTGTTTCCCTCCCAAATGTTTAAGGAATAACGGCATTCCGGGCATTGGGAATGTAGAATCCTCATGTTCCCCTTGCAAATTCCCATTAAATAACCAATTTAATGTGTTGGGAATTTCAAATGCTCCACTTCCTCTCCCAAATTAAAATCAACCTGTAACGAAATAATGACACTATGTGTGTTGAGAATTTAGAATCCTCCACTTCCCCTTCCAAATTCCCAACAAAACCATGGAATAAGAGCAGTTCACTCATTGCTAATTTCAACTCCTCCTCTTCCTCTCCCAAATTTCCACCAAACTCGAATGGAAGAACGGCATTTTGTGTGTGCAAAATTTAGAATCCTCCACTTCCCCTTCCAAATTCCCATAGAATAGCTGCATTCCGGGTATGGGGATTTCCAAAACATACATATGCTCACTTAAATTCCCACGACAACCTCGGAAAAACAGCATTCATGGTGTTGGGAATATGGTATCCGCCATTTGCACTATCCAATTCCCAGCAAAACCATGCAATTACAGCGCTCTGGGCATTGGGAATTTGGAATCCTCCGGTTCCACTCCCAAATTCCAATAGAATAACAGACTTGCAGGCATGGGGATATTGGAATCCTCTAGTTCCCTTCCAAAAAGCCCATGGAATAATGACATTCTGGGTATTGAGAATTGACAATTTGCCCATTTCCCTCCCAGATCCCTAGGGAATAAGACAATTCCGGGTGTCAGGCATTTGGAATACTTCAGCTCCGCAGCATAACTGCCATGGAATAACAGAATTCCAGGTGTTAGGAATTGAGCATCCTCCACTTCCCCTTCGAATTTCCCATGGAATCATGGCATTCTGGCTGTTGGCACTTTAGAATCTCCCATACACCCTCCCAAATAACCACGAAATTCACAAGGAATAACAGAATTCCAGATATCAGGAATGTATTATCCGCCAGCTCTCCACGCAATTTCCCTTGGAATCATGGCATTCCTGGTGCAGGGAATCTTGACTCCTCCAGTTATCCTCCCAAATCGCCATAGAAAAATGGCATTCTGTGTGTTGGGAATTAACAATCCCCCAGAAACCCACCCCAAATCCCACCACATTCCCAAAGAAAAGCAACTTTCCAGATGTCTGCAATTTGAAATATTCCAGTTCCCCACTCAAATTCCGATGGAACAACAGCATTCCAAGTGTCAGAAATCCAGAATCCTCCAGCTCCCGGAAAAAGTTCTTGTGGAATCATGGGATTCCAGGTGTGAGCAATTGAGAATGCCCCGTACAGCCTCCCAGATTCCCACCACATTCCCATGGAATAACAACATTCCAGATTTCAGGAACTGAGAATCATCCTCTTCCCCTCCCAAATTCCCATGGAAACATTGCATTCGGTTTTTCTGCAATTTGGAACCCCCCAGAAGCTGTCCCAAAATCCCACCAAATTCCCATGCAATAGCGGCATTCCAAGTATCAGGAATTTAGGAAACCCCATTTCCGCATCCAAATTCCCATAGAATAACGGCCTTCCGGCTATCAGGAATTTTGAATCGTCCATACGGTCTCCCATATTCCCATGGAATAACGCATACCCAAGCATGGGGAATTGAGTTTCATCTAGTTCCATACCCCAATTCCCATGGAATAACAGCATTCTGGGAGCTGAGGACTTGGAATCTGCCTATTTCCCTCCCAAATGTTTACGGAATAATGGCATTCTGGGCATTGGGAACGTTGAATCCTCATGTTCCCCTTGCAAATTCCCATGAAATAACCAATTTAATGTGTTGGGAATTTCAAATGCTCCAGTTCCTCGCCCAAATTCCAATCAACCTGTAACGAAATCATGACACTATGTGTGTTGAGAATTTAGAATCCTCCACTTCCCCTTCCAAATTCCCAACAAAACCATGGAATAAGAGCAGTTCACTCATTGCTAATTTCAACTCCTCCTCTTCCTCTCCCAATTTTCCACCAAACTCGAATGGAAGAACGGCATTTTGTGTGTGCGAAATTTAGAATCCTCCACTTCCCCTTCCAAATTCCCATAGAATAGCTGCATTCCGGGTATGGGGATTTTCAAAACATCCATATGCCCACTTAAATTCCCACGACAACCTCGGAAAAACAGCATTCATGGTGTTGGGAATATGGTATCCGCCATTTGCACTATCCAATTCCCAGCAAAACCATGCAATTACAGCACTCTGGGCATTGGGAATTTGGAATCCTCCGGTTCCACTCCCAAATTCCAATAGAATAACAGCCTTGCAGGCATGGGGATATTGGAATCCTCGAGTTCCCTTCCAAAAAGCCCATGGAATAATGACATTCTGGGTATTGAGAATTGAGAATTTGCCCATTTCCCTCCCAGATCCCTAGGGAATAAGACAATTCCGGGTGTCAGGCATTTGGAATATTTTAGCTCCGCACCATAACTGGCATGGAATAACAGAATTCAAGGTGTCAGGAATTGAGCATCCTCCACTTCCCCTTCGAATTTCCCATGGAATCATGACATTCTGGCTGTTGGCACTTTAGAATCTCCCATGCACCCTCCCAAATACCCAAAAATTCACAAGGAATAACAGAATTCCAGATATCAGGAATGTATTATCCGCCAGCTCTCCACGCAATTTCCCTTGGAATCATGGCATTCCTGGTGCAGGGAATCTTGACTCCTCCAGTTATCCTCCCAAATCGCCATAGAAAAATGGCATTCTGCGTGTTGGGAATTAACAATCCCCCAGAAACCCACCCCAAATCCCACCACATTCCCAAAGAAAAGCAACTTTCCAGATGTCTGCAATTTGAAATATTCCAGTTCCCCACTCAAATTCCGATGGAACAACAGCATCCCAAGTGTCAGGAATTGGGAATCCTCCAGCTCCCTGAAAAAAATTCCCATGGAATCATGGGATTCCAGGTGTGAGGAATTGAGAATGCCCCGTACAGCCTCCCAGATTCCCACCACATTCCCATGGAATAACAACATTCCAGATTTCAGGAACTGAGAATCATCCTCTTCCCCTCCCAAATTCCCATGGAAACATTGCATTCGGTTTTTCCGCAATTTGGAACCCCCCAGAAGCTGTCCCAAAATCCCACCAAATTCCCATGCAATAGCGGCATTCCAAGTGTCAGGAATTTAGGATACCCCATTTCCGCATCCAAATTCCCATAGAATAACGGCCTTCCGGCTATCAGGAATTTCGAATCGTCCATACGGTCTCCCATATTCCCATGGAATAAAGCATACCCAAGCATGGGGAATTGAGTTTCATCTAGTTCCATACCCCAATTCCCATGGAATAACAGCATTCTGGGAGCTGAGTATTTGGAATCTGCCTGTTTCCCTCCCAAATGCTTAGGGAATAATGGCATTCTGGGCATTGGGAACATTGAATCCTCATGTTCCCCTTGCAAATTCCCATGAAATAACCAATTTAATGTGTTGGGAATTTCGAATGCTCCAGTTCCTCGCCCAAATTCCAATCAACCTGTAACGAAATCATGACACTATGTGTGTTGAGAATTTAGAATCCTCAACTTCCCCTTCCAAATTCCCAACAAAACCATGGAATAAGAGCAGTTCACTCATTGCTAATTTCAACTCCTCCTCTTCCTCTCCCAAATTTCCACCAAACTCGAATGGAAGAACGGCATTTTGTGTGTGCAAAATTTAGAATCCTCCACTTCCCCTTCCAAATTCCCATAGAATAGCTGCATTCCCGGTATGGGGATTTTCAAAACATCCATATGCTCACTTAAATTCCCACGACAACCTCGGAAAAACAGCATTCATGGTGTTGGGAATATGGTATCCGCCATTTGCACTATCCAATTCCCAGCAAAACCATGCAATTACAGCACTCTGGGCATTGGGAATTTGGAATCCTCCGGTTCCACTCCCAAATTCCAATAGAATAACAGCCTTGCAGGCATGGGGATATTGGAATCCTCGAGTTCCCTTCCAAAAAGCCCATGGAATAATGACATTCTGGGTATTGAGAATTGAGAAGTTGCCCATTTCCCTCCCAGATCCCTAGGGAATAAGACAATTCCGGGTGTCAGGCATTTGGAATACTTCAGCTCTGCACCATAACTGGCATGGAATAACAGAATTCCAGGTGTCAGGAATTGAGCATCCTCCACTTCCCCTTCGAATTTCCCATGGAATCATGGCATTCTGGCTGTTGGCACTTTAGAATCTCCCATACACCCTCCCAAATACCCAAAAATTCACAAGGAATAACAGAATTCCAGATATCAGGAATGTATTATCCGCCAGCTCTCCACGCAATTTCCCTTGGAATCATGGCATTCCTGGTGCAGGGAATCTTGACTCCTCCAGTTATCCTCCCAAATCGCCATAGAAAAATGGCATTCTGCGTGTTGGGAATTAACAATCCCCCAGAAACCCACCCCAAATCCCACCACATTCCCAAAGAAAAGCAACTTTCCAGATGTCTGCAATTTGAAATATTCCAGTTCCCCACTCAAATTCCGATGGAACAACAGCATCCCAAGTGTCAGGAATTGGGAATCCTCCAGCTCCCTGAAAAAAATTCCCATGGAATCATGGGATTCCAGGTGTGAGCAATTGAGAATGCCCCGTACAGCCTCCCAGATTCCCACCACATTCCCATGGAATAACAACATTCCAGATTTCAGGAACTGAGAATCATCCTCTTCCCCTCCCAAATTCCCATGGAAACATTGCATTCGGTTTTTCCGCAATTTGGAACCCCCCAGAAGCTGTCCCAAAATCCCACCAAATTCCCATGCAATAGCGGCATTCCAAGTGTCAGGAATTTAGGATACCCCATTTCTGCATCCAAATTCCCATAGAATAACGGCCTTCCGGCTATCAGGAATTTTGAATCGTCCATACGGTCTCCCATATTCCCATGGAATAAAGCATACCCAAGCATGGGGAATTGAGTTTCATCTAGTTCCATACCCCAATTCCCATGGAATAACAGCATTCTGGGAGCTGAGTATTTGGAATCTGCCTGTTTCCCTCCCAAAAGCTTAGGGAATAATGGCATTCTGGGCATTGGGAAGGTTGAATCCTCATGTTCCCCTTGCAAATTCCCATGAAATAACCAATTTAATGTGTCGGGAATTTCGAATGCTCCAGTTCCTCGCCCAAATTCCAATCAACCAGTAACGAAATCATGACACTATGTGTGTTGAGAATTTAGAATCCTCCACTTCCCCTTCCAAATTCCCAACAAAACCATGGAATAAGAGCAGTTCACTCATTGCTAATTTCAACTCCTCCTCTTCCTCTCCCAAATTTCCACCAAACTCGAATGGAAGAACGGCATTTTGTGTGTGCAAAATTTAGAATCCTCCACTTCCCCTTCCAAATTCCCATAGAATAGCTGCATTCCCGGTATGGGGATTTTCAAAACATCCATATGCTCACTTAAATTCCCACGACAACCTCGGAAAAACAGCATTCATGGTGTTGGGAATATGGTATCCGCCATTTGCACTATCCAATTCCCAGCAAAACCATGCAATTACAGCACTCTGGGCATTGGGAATTTGGAATCCTCCGGTTCCACTCCCAAATTCCAATAGAATAACAGCCTTGCAGGCATGGGGATATTGGAATCCTCGAGTTCCCTTCCAAAAAGCCCATGGAATAACGACATTCTGGGTATTGAGAATTGAGAAGTTGCCCATTTCCCTCCCAGATCCCTAGGGAATAAGACAATTCCGGGTGTCAGGCATTTGGAATATTTTAGCTCCGCACCATAACTGGCATGGAATAACAGAATTCAAGGTGTCAGGAATTGAGCATCCTCCACTTCCCCTTCGAATTTCCCATGGAATCATGACATTCTGGCTGTTGGCACTTTAGAATCTCCCATGCACCCTCCCAAATACCCAGGAAATTCACAAGGAATAACAGAATTCCAGATATCAGGAATGTATTATCCGCCAGCTCTCCACGCAATTTCCCTTGGAATCATGGCATTCCTGGTTCAGGGAATCTTGACTCCTCCAGTTATCCTCCCAAATCGCCATAGAAAAATGGCATTCTGCGTGTTGGGAATTAACAATCCCCCAGAAACCCACCCCAAATCCCACCACATTCCCAAAGAAAAGCAACTTTCCAGATGTCTGCAATTTGAAATATTCCAGTTCCCCACTCAAATTCCGATGGAACAACAGCATCCCAAGTGTCAGGAATTGGGAATCCTCCAGCTCCCTGAAAAAAATTCCCATGGAATCATGGGATTCCAGGTGTGAGCAATTGAGAATGCCCCGTACAGCCTCCCAGATTCCCACCACATTCCCATGGAATAACAACATTCCAGATTTCAGGAACTGAGAATCATCCTCTTCCACTCCCAAATTCCCATGGAAACATTGCATTCGGTTTTTCCACAATTTGGAACCCCCCAGAAGCTGTCCCAAAATCCCACCAAATTCCCATGCAATAGCGGCATTCCAAGTGTCAGGAATTTAGGATACCCCATTTCCGCATCCAAATTCCCATAGAATAACGGCCTTCCGGCTATCAGGAATTTCGAATCATCCATACGGTCTCCCATATTCCCATGGAATAAAGCATACCCAAGCATGGGGAATTGAGTTTCATCTAGTTCCATACCCCAATTCCCATGGAATAACAGCATTCTGGGAGCGGAGGACTTGGAATCTGCCTGTTTCCCTCCCAAATGTTTAAGGAATAACGGCATTCCGGGCATTGGGAATGTAGAATCCTCATGTTCCCCTTGCAAATTCCCATGAAATAACCAATTTAATGTGTTGGGAATTTCGAATGCTCCAGTTCCTCGCCCAAATTCCAATCAACCTGTAACGAAATCATGACACTATGTGTGTTGAGAATTTAGAATCCTCCACTTCCCCTTCCAAATTCCCAACAAAACCATGGAATAAGAGCAGTTCACTCATTGCTAATTTCAACTCCTCCTCTTCCTCTCCCAAATTTCCACCAAACTCGAATGGAAGAACGGCATTTTGTGTGTGCAAAATTTAGAATCCTCCACTTCCCCTTCCAAATTCCCATAGAATAGCTGCATTCCCGGTATGGGGATTTTCAAAACATCCATATGCTCACTTAAATTCCCACGACAACCTTGGAAAAACAGCATTCATGGTGTTGGGAATATGGTATCCGCCATTTGCACTATCCAATTCCCAGCAAAACCATGCAATTACAGCACTCTGGGCATTGGGAATTTGGAATCCTCCGGTTCCACTCCCAAATTCCAATAGAATAACAGCCTTGCAGGCATGGGGATATTGGAATCCTCTAGTTCCCTTCCAAAAAGCCCATGGAGTAATGACATTCTGGGTATTGAGAATTGAGAATTTGCCCATTTCCCTCTCAGATCCCTAGGGAATAAGACAATTCCGGGTGTCAGGCATTTGGAATACTTCAGCTCCGCAGCATAACTGCCATGGAATAACAGAATTCCAGGTGTTAGGAATTGAGCATCCTCCACTTCCCCTTCGAATTTCCCATGGAATCATGGCATTCTGGCTGTTGGCACTTTAGAATCTCCCATACACCCTCCCAAATACCCAGGAAATTCACAAGGAATAACAGAATTCCAGATATCAGGAATGGATTATCTGCCAGCTCTCCACACAGTTTCCCATGGAATCATGGCATTCCTGGTGCAGGGAATCTTGACTCCTCCAGTTACCCTCCCAAATCCCCATGGAATAATGGCATTCTGGGTGTCGGGAATTTAACATGCCCATGAACCCACCCCAAATCCAGCCACATTCCCAAAGAAGAGCAACTTTCCAGATGTCTGCAATTTGGAATATTCCAGTTTGCCACCCAAATTCTGATGGAACAACAGCATTCCAAGTGTCAGAAATCCAGAATCCTCCAGCTCCCGGAAAAAGTTCTTGTGGAATCATGGGATTCCAGGTGTGAGGAATTGAGAATGCCCCGTACAGCCTCCCAGATTCCCACCACATTCCCATGGAATAACAACATTCCAGATTTCAGGAACTGAGAATCATCCTCTTCCCCACCCAATTTCCCATGGAAAAATGGCATTCGGTTATCCAGCATTTGGAACCCGCCATAAGCTTTTGCAAAATCCCACCAAATTCCCATGCAATAGCGGCATTCCGAGTGTCAGGAATTTAGGATAGCCCATGTCCGCATCCAAATTCCCACAGAATAATGGCATTCCGGCTATCAGGAATTTCAAATCATCCATACGGCCTCCCATATTCCCATGGAATAACACATTCCCAAGCATGGGGAATTGAGTTTCATCGAGTTCTCCAACCAACTTCCCATGGAATAACAGCATTCTGGGAGCGGAGGACTTGGAATCTGCCTGTTTCCCTCCCAAATGTTTAAGGAATAACGGCATTCCGGGCATTGGGAATGTAGAATCCTCATGTTCCCCTTGCAAATTCCCATGAAATAACCAATTTAATGTGTTGGGAATTTCAAATGCTCCACTTCCTCTCCCAAATTAAAATCAACCTGTAACGAAATCATGACACTATGTGTGTTGAGAATTTAGAATCCTCCACTTCCCCTTCCAAATTCCCAACAAAACCATGGAATAAGAGCAGTTCACTCATTGCTAATTTCAACTCCTCCTCTTCCTCTCCCAAATTTCCACCAAACTCGAATGGAAGAACGGCATTTTGTGTGTGCAAAATTTAGAATCCTCCACTTCCCCTTCCAAATTCCCATAGAATAGCTGCATTCCGGGTATGGGGATTTCCAAAACATCCATATGCTCACTTAAATTCCCACAACAACCTCGGAAAAACAGCATTCATGGTGTTGGGAATATGGTATCCGCCATTTGCACTATCCAATTCCCAGCAAAACCATGCAATTACAGCGCTCTGGGCATTGGGAATTTGGAATCCTCCGGTTCCACTCCCAAATTCCAATAGAATAACAGCCTTGCAGGCATGGGGATATTGGAATCCTCGAGTTCCCTTCCAAAAAGCCCATGGAATAATGACATTCTGGGTATTGAGAATTGAGAATTTGCCCATTTCCCTCCCAGATCCCTAGGGAATAAGACAATTCCGGGTGTCAGGCATTTGGAATACTTCAGCTCCGCAGCATAACTGCCATGGAATAACAGAATTCAAGGTGTTAGGAATTGAGCATCCTCCACTTCCCCTTCGAATTTCCCATGGAATCATGGCATTCTGGCTGTTGGCACTTTAGAATCTCCCATACACCCTCCCAAATAACCACGAAATTCACAAGGAATAACAGAATTCCAGATATCAGGAATGTATTATCCGCCAGCTCTCCACGCAATTTCCCTTGGAATCATGGCATTCCTGGTGCAGGGAATCTTGACTCCTCCAGTTATCCTCCCAAATCGCCATAGAAAAATGGCATTCTGTGTGTTGGGAATTAACAATCCCCCAGAAACCCACCCCAAATCCCACCACATTCCCAAAGAAAAGCAACTTTCCAGATGTCTGCAATTTGAAATATTCCAGTTCCCCACTCAAATTCCGATGGAACAACAGCATCCCAAGTGTCAGGAATTGGGAATCCTCCAGCTCCCTGAAAAAAATTCCCATGGAATCATGGGATTCCAGGTGTGAGCAATTGAGAATGCCCCGTACAGCCTCCCAGATTCCCACCACATTCCCATGGAATAACAACATTCCAGATTTCAGGAACTGAGAATCATCCTCTTCCACTCCCAAATTCCCATGGAAACATTGCATTCGGTTTTTCCACAATTTGGAACCCCCCAGAAGCTGTCCCAAAATCCCACCAAATTCCCATGCAATAGCGGCATTCCAAGTGTCAGGAATTTAGGATACCCCATTTCCGCATCCAAATTCCCATAGAATAACGGCCTTCCGGCTATCAGGAATTTCGAATCATCCATACGGTCTCCCATATTCCCATGGAATAAAGCATACCCAAGCATGGGGAATTGAGTTTCATCTAGTTCCATACCCCAATTCCCATGGAATAACAGCATTCTGGGAGCGGAGGACTTGGAATCTGCCTGTTTCCCTCCCAAATGTTTAAGGAATAACGGCATTCCGGGCATTGGGAATGTAGAATCCTCATGTTCCCCTTGCAAATTCCCATGAAATAACCAATTTAATGTGTTGGGAATTTCGAATGCTCCAGTTCCTCGCCCAAATTCCAATCAACCTGTAACGAAATCATGACACTATGTGTGTTGAGAATTTAGAATCCTCCACTTCCCCTTCCAAATTCCCAACAAAACCATGGAATAAGAGCAGTTCACTCATTGCTAATTTCAACTCCTCCTCTTCCTCTCCCAAATTTCCACCAAACTCGAATGGAAGAACGGCATTTTGTGTGTGCAAAATTTAGAATCCTCCACTTCCCCTTCCAAATTCCCATAGAATAGCTGCATTCCCGGTATGGGGATTTTCAAAACATCCATATGCTCACTTAAATTCCCACGACAACCTTGGAAAAACAGCATTCATGGTGTTGGGAATATGGTATCCGCCATTTGCACTATCCAATTCCCAGCAAAACCATGCAATTACAGCACTCTGGGCATTGGGAATTTGGAATCCTCCGGTTCCACTCCCAAATTCCAATAGAATAACAGCCTTGCAGGCATGGGGATATTGGAATCCTCTAGTTCCCTTCCAAAAAGCCCATGGAGTAATGACATTCTGGGTATTGAGAATTGAGAATTTGCCCATTTCCCTCTCAGATCCCTAGGGAATAAGACAATTCCGGGTGTCAGGCATTTGGAATACTTCAGCTCCGCAGCATAACTGCCATGGAATAACAGAATTCCAGGTGTTAGGAATTGAGCATCCTCCACTTCCCCTTCGAATTTCCCATGGAATCATGGCATTCTGGCTGTTGGCACTTTAGAATCTCCCATACACCCTCCCAAATACCCAGGAAATTCACAAGGAATAACAGAATTCCAGATATCAGGAATGGATTATCTGCCAGCTCTCCACACAGTTTCCCATGGAATCATGGCATTCCTGGTGCAGGGAATCTTGACTCCTCCAGTTACCCTCCCAAATCCCCATGGAATAATGGCATTCTGGGTGTCGGGAATTTAACATGCCCATGAACCCACCCCAAATCCAGCCACATTCCCAAAGAAGAGCAACTTTCCAGATGTCTGCAATTTGGAATATTCCAGTTTGCCACCCAAATTCTGATGGAACAACAGCATTCCAAGTGTCAGAAATCCAGAATCCTCCAGCTCCCGGAAAAAGTTCTTGTGGAATCATGGGATTCCAGGTGTGAGGAATTGAGAATGCCCCGTACAGCCTCCCAGATTCCCACCACATTCCCATGGAATAACAACATTCCAGATTTCAGGAACTGAGAATCATCCTCTTCCCCACCCAATTTCCCATGGAAAAATGGCATTCGGTTATCCAGCATTTGGAACCCGCCATAAGCTTTTGCAAAATCCCACCAAATTCCCATGCAATAGCGGCATTCCGAGTGTCAGGAATTTAGGATAGCCCATGTCCGCATCCAAATTCCCACAGAATAATGGCATTCCGGCTATCAGGAATTTCAAATCATCCATACGGCCTCCCATATTCCCATGGAATAACACATTCCCAAGCATGGGGAATTGAGTTTCATCGAGTTCTCCAACCAACTTCCCATGGAATAACAGCATTCTGGGAGCGGAGGACTTGGAATCTGCCTGTTTCCCTCCCAAATGTTTAAGGAATAACGGCATTCCGGGCATTGGGAATGTAGAATCCTCATGTTCCCCTTGCAAATTCCCATGAAATAACCAATTTAATGTGTTGGGAATTTCAAATGCTCCACTTCCTCTCCCAAATTAAAATCAACCTGTAACGAAATCATGACACTATGTGTGTTGAGAATTTAGAATCCTCCACTTCCCCTTCCAAATTCCCAACAAAACCATGGAATAAGAGCAGTTCACTCATTGCTAATTTCAACTCCTCCTCTTCCTCTCCCAAATTTCCACCAAACTCGAATGGAAGAACGGCATTTTGTGTGTGCAAAATTTAGAATCCTCCACTTCCCCTTCCAAATTCCCATAGAATAGCTGCATTCCGGGTATGGGGATTTCCAAAACATCCATATGCTCACTTAAATTCCCACAACAACCTCGGAAAAACAGCATTCATGGTGTTGGGAATATGGTATCCGCCATTTGCACTATCCAATTCCCAGCAAAACCATGCAATTACAGCGCTCTGGGCATTGGGAATTTGGAATCCTCCGGTTCCACTCCCAAATTCCAATAGAATAACAGCCTTGCAGGCATGGGGATATTGGAATCCTCGAGTTCCCTTCCAAAAAGCCCATGGAATAATGACATTCTGGGTATTGAGAATTGAGAATTTGCCCATTTCCCTCCCAGATCCCTAGGGAATAAGACAATTCCGGGTGTCAGGCATTTGGAATACTTCAGCTCCGCAGCATAACTGCCATGGAATAACAGAATTCAAGGTGTTAGGAATTGAGCATCCTCCACTTCCCCTTCGAATTTCCCATGGAATCATGGCATTCTGGCTGTTGGCACTTTAGAATCTCCCATACACCCTCCCAAATAACCACGAAATTCACAAGGAATAACAGAATTCCAGATATCAGGAATGTATTATCCGCCAGCTCTCCACGCAATTTCCCTTGGAATCATGGCATTCCTGGTGCAGGGAATCTTGACTCCTCCAGTTATCCTCCCAAATCGCCATAGAAAAATGGCATTCTGTGTGTTGGGAATTAACAATCCCCCAGAAACCCACCCCAAATCCCACCACATTCCCAAAGAAAAGCAACTTTCCAGATGTCTGCAATTTGAAATATTCCAGTTCCCCACTCAAATTCCGATGGAACAACAGCATTCCAAGTGTCAGAAATCCAGAATCCTCCAGCTCCCAGAAAAAGTTCTTGTGGAATCATGGGATTCCAGGTGTGAGCAATTGAGAATGCCCCGTACAGCCTCCCAGATTCCCACCACATTCCCATGGAATAACAACATTCCAGATTTCAGGAACTGAGAATCATCCTCTTCCCCTCCCAAATTCCCATGGGAACATTGCATTCGGTTTTTCTGCAATTTGGAACCCCCCAGAAGCTGTCCCAAAATCCCACCAAATTCCCATGCAATAGCGGCATTCCAAGTATCAGGAATTTAGGATACCCCATTTCCGCATCCAAATTCCCATAGAATAACGGCCTTCCGGCTATCAGGAATTTCAAATCGTCCATACGGTCTCCCATATTCCCATGGAATAACGCATACCCAAGCATGGGGAATTGAGTTTCATCTAGTTCCATACCCCAATTCCCATGGAATAACAGCATTCTGGGAGCTGTGTACTTGGAATCTGCCTATTTCCCTCCCAAATGTTTACGGAATAATGGCATTCTGGGCATTGGGAACGTTGAATCCTCATGTTCCCCTTGCAAATTCCCATGAAATAACCAATTTAATGTGTTGGGAATTTCGAATGCTCCAGTTCCTCGCCCAAATTCCAATCAACCTGTAACGAAATAATGACACTATGTGTGTGCCAAATTTAGAATCCTCCACTTCCCCTTCCAAATTCCCAACAAAACCATGGAATAAGAGCAGTTCACTCATTGCTAATTTCAACTCCTCCTCTTCCTCTCCCAAATTTCCACCAAACTCGAATGGAAGAACGGCATTTTGTGTGTGCGAAATTTAGAATCCTCCACTTCCCCTTCCAAATTCCCATAGAATAGCTGCATTCCGGGTATGGGGATTTCCAAAACATCCATATGCCCACTTAAATTCCCACGACAACCTCGGAAAAACAGCATTCATGGTGTTGGGAATATGGTATCCGCCATTTGCACTATCCAATTCCCAGCAAAACCATGCAATTACAGCACTCTGGGCATTGGGAATTTGGAATCCTCCGGTTCCACTCCCAAATTCCAATAGAATAACAGCCTTGCAGGCATGGGGATATTGGAATCCTCGAGTTCCCTTCCAAAAAGCCCATGGAATAACGACATTCTGGGTATTGAGAATTGAGAATTTGCCCATTTCCCTCCCAGATCCCTAGGGAGTAAGACACTTCCGGGTGTCACGTATTTCGAATCCTTCAAATCCGCACCATAACAGCCATGGAATAACAGAATTCCAGGTGTTAGGAATTGAGCATCCTCCACTTCCCCTTCGAATTTCCCATGGAATCATGGCATTCTGGCTGTTGGCACTTTAGAATCTCCCATACACCCTCCCAAATAACCACGAAATTCACAAGGAATAACAGAATTCCAGATATCAGGAATGTATTATCCGCCAGCTCTCCACACAGTTTCCCATGGAATCATGGCATTCCTGGTGCAGGGAATCTTGACTCCTCCAGTTACCCTCCCAAATCCCCATGGAATAATGGCATTCTGGGTGTCGGGAATTTAACATGCCCATGAACCCACCCCAAATCCAGCCACATTCCCAAAGAAGAGCAACTTTCCAGATGTCTGCAATTTGGAATATTCCAGTTTGCCACCCAAATTCCGATGGAACAACAGCATTCCAAGTGTCAGAAATCCAGAATCCTCCAGCTCCCAGAAAAAGTTCTTGTGGAATCATGGGATTCCAGGTGTGAGGAATTGAGAATGCCCCGTACAGCCTCCCAGATTCCCACCACATTCCCATGGAATAACAACATTCCAGATTTCAGGAACTGAGAATCATCCTCTTCCCCACCCAAATTCCCATGGAAAAATGGCATTCGGTTATCCAGCATTTGGAACCCGCCATAAGCTTTTGCAAAATCCCACCAAATTCCCATGCAATAGCGGCATTCCGAGTGTCAGGAATTTAGGATAGCCCATGTCCGCATCCAAATTCCCACAGAATAATGGCATTCCGGCTATCAGGAATTTCAAATCATCCATACGGCCTCCCATATTCCCATGGAATAACACATTCCCAAGCATGGGGAATTGAGTTTCATCGAGTTCTCCAACCAACTTCCCATGGAATAACAGCATTCTGGGAGCGGAGGACTTGGAATCTGCCTGTTTCCCTCCCAAATGTTTAAGGAATAACGGCATTCCGGGCATTGGGAATGTAGAATCCTCATGTTCCCCTTGCAAATTCCCATGAAATAACCAATTTAATGTGTTGGGAATTTCAAATGCTCCACTTCCTCTCCCAAATTAAAATCAACCTGTAACGAAATCATGACACTATGTGTGTTGAGAATTTAGAATCCTCCACTTCCCCTTCCAAATTCCCAACAAAACCATGGAATAAGAGCAGTTCACTCATTGCTAATTTCAACTCCTCCTCTTCCTCTCCCAAATTTCCACCAAACTCGAATGGAAGAACGGCATTTTGTGTGTGCAAAATTTAGAATCCTCCACTTCCCCTTCCAAATTCCCATAGAATAGCTGCATTCCGGGTATGGGGATTTCCAAAACATCCATATGCTCACTTAAATTCCCACAACAACCTCGGAAAAACAGCATTCATGGTGTTGGGAATATGGTATCCGCCATTTGCACTATCCAATTCCCAGCAAAACCATGCAATTACAGCGCTCTGGGCATTGGGAATTTGGAATCCTCCGGTTCCACTCCCAAATTCCAATAGAATAACAGCCTTGCAGGCATGGGGATATTGGAATCCTCGAGTTCCCTTCCAAAAAGCCCATGGAATAATGACATTCTGGGTATTGAGAATTGAGAATTTGCCCATTTCCCTCCCAGATCCCTAGGGAATAAGACAATTCCGGGTGTCAGGCATTTGGAATACTTCAGCTCCGCAGCATAACTGCCATGGAATAACAGAATTCAAGGTGTTAGGAATTGAGCATCCTCCACTTCCCCTTCGAATTTCCCATGGAATCATGGCATTCTGGCTGTTGGCACTTTAGAATCTCCCATACACCCTCCCAAATAACCACGAAATTCACAAGGAATAACAGAATTCCAGATATCAGGAATGTATTATCCGCCAGCTCTCCACGCAATTTCCCTTGGAATCATGGCATTCCTGGTGCAGGGAATCTTGACTCCTCCAGTTATCCTCCCAAATCGCCATAGAAAAATGGCATTCTGTGTGTTGGGAATTAACAATCCCCCAGAAACCCACCCCAAATCCCACCACATTCCCAAAGAAAAGCAACTTTCCAGATGTCTGCAATTTGAAATATTCCAGTTCCCCACTCAAATTCCGATGGAACAACAGCATTCCAAGTGTCAGAAATCCAGAATCCTCCAGCTCCCAGAAAAAGTTCTTGTGGAATCATGGGATTCCAGGTGTGAGCAATTGAGAATGCCCCGTACAGCCTCCCAGATTCCCACCACATTCCCATGGAATAACAACATTCCAGATTTCAGGAACTGAGAATCATCCTCTTCCCCTCCCAAATTCCCATGGGAACATTGCATTCGGTTTTTCTGCAATTTGGAACCCCCCAGAAGCTGTCCCAAAATCCCACCAAATTCCCATGCAATAGCGGCATTCCAAGTATCAGGAATTTAGGATACCCCATTTCCGCATCCAAATTCCCATAGAATAACGGCCTTCCGGCTATCAGGAATTTCAAATCGTCCATACGGTCTCCCATATTCCCATGGAATAACGCATACCCAAGCATGGGGAATTGAGTTTCATCTAGTTCCATACCCCAATTCCCATGGAATAACAGCATTCTGGGAGCTGTGTACTTGGAATCTGCCTATTTCCCTCCCAAATGTTTACGGAATAATGGCATTCTGGGCATTGGGAACGTTGAATCCTCATGTTCCCCTTGCAAATTCCCATGAAATAACCAATTTAATGTGTTGGGAATTTCGAATGCTCCAGTTCCTCGCCCAAATTCCAATCAACCTGTAACGAAATAATGACACTATGTGTGTGCCAAATTTAGAATCCTCCACTTCCCCTTCCAAATTCCCAACAAAACCATGGAATAAGAGCAGTTCACTCATTGCTAATTTCAACTCCTCCTCTTCCTCTCCCAAATTTCCACCAAACTCGAATGGAAGAACGGCATTTTGTGTGTGCGAAATTTAGAATCCTCCACTTCCCCTTCCAAATTCCCATAGAATAGCTGCATTCCGGGTATGGGGATTTCCAAAACATCCATATGCCCACTTAAATTCCCACGACAACCTCGGAAAAACAGCATTCATGGTGTTGGGAATATGGTATCCGCCATTTGCACTATCCAATTCCCAGCAAAACCATGCAATTACAGCACTCTGGGCATTGGGAATTTGGAATCCTCCGGTTCCACTCCCAAATTCCAATAGAATAACAGCCTTGCAGGCATGGGGATATTGGAATCCTCGAGTTCCCTTCCAAAAAGCCCATGGAATAACGACATTCTGGGTATTGAGAATTGAGAATTTGCCCATTTCCCTCCCAGATCCCTAGGGAGTAAGACACTTCCGGGTGTCACGTATTTCGAATCCTTCAAATCCGCACCATAACAGCCATGGAATAACAGAATTCCAGGTGTTAGGAATTGAGCATCCTCCACTTCCCCTTCGAATTTCCCATGGAATCATGGCATTCTGGCTGTTGGCACTTTAGAATCTCCCATACACCCTCCCAAATAACCACGAAATTCACAAGGAATAACAGAATTCCAGATATCAGGAATGTATTATCCGCCAGCTCTCCACACAGTTTCCCATGGAATCATGGCATTCCTGGTGCAGGGAATCTTGACTCCTCCAGTTACCCTCCCAAATCCCCATGGAATAATGGCATTCTGGGTGTCGGGAATTTAACATGCCCATGAACCCACCCCAAATCCAGCCACATTCCCAAAGAAGAGCAACTTTCCAGATGTCTGCAATTTGGAATATTCCAGTTTGCCACCCAAATTCCGATGGAACAACAGCATTCCAAGTGTCAGAAATCCAGAATCCTCCAGCTCCCAGAAAAAGTTCTTGTGGAATCATGGGATTCCAGGTGTGAGGAATTGAGAATGCCCCGTACAGCCTCCCAGATTCCCACCACATTCCCATGGAATAACAACATTCCAGATTTCAGGAACTGAGAATCATCCTCTTCCCCACCCAAATTCCCATGGAAAAATGGCATTCGGTTATCCAGCATTTGGAACCCGCCATAAGCTTTTGCAAAATCCCACCAAATTCCCATGCAATAGCGGCATTCCGAGTGTCAGGAATTTAGGATAGCCCATGTCCGCATCCAAATTCCCACAGAATAATGGCATTCCGGCTATCAGGAATTTCAAATCATCCATACGGCCTCCCATATTCCCATGGAATAACACATTCCCAAGCATGGGGAATTGAGTTTCATCGAGTTCTCCAACCAACTTCCCATGGAATAACAGCATTCTGGGAGCGGAGGACTTGGAATCTGCCTGTTTCCCTCCCAAATGTTTAAGGAATAACGGCATTCCGGGCATTGGGAATGTAGAATCCTCATGTTCCCCTTGCAAATTCCCATGAAATAACCAATTTAATGTGTTGGGAATTTCAAATGCTCCACTTCCTCTCCCAAATTAAAATCAACCTGTAACGAAATCATGACACTATGTGTGTTGAGAATTTAGAATCCTCCACTTCCCCTTCCAAATTCCCAACAAAACCATGGAATAAGAGCAGTTCACTCATTGCTAATTTCAACTCCTCCTCTTCCTCTCCCAAATTTCCACCAAACTCGAATGGAAGAACGGCATTTTGTGTGTGCAAAATTTAGAATCCTCCACTTCCCCTTCCAAATTCCCATAGAATAGCTGCATTCCGGGTATGGGGATTTCCAAAACATCCATATGCTCACTTAAATTCCCACAACAACCTCGGAAAAACAGCATTCATGGTGTTGGGAATATGGTATCCGCCATTTGCACTATCCAATTCCCAGCAAAACCATGCAATTACAGCGCTCTGGGCATTGGGAATTTGGAATCCTCCGGTTCCACTCCCAAATTCCAATAGAATAACAGCCTTGCAGGCATGGGGATATTGGAATCCTCGAGTTCCCTTCCAAAAAGCCCATGGAATAATGACATTCTGGGTATTGAGAATTGAGAATTTGCCCATTTCCCTCCCAGATCCCTAGGGAATAAGACAATTCCGGGTGTCAGGCATTTGGAATACTTCAGCTCCGCAGCATAACTGCCATGGAATAACAGAATTCAAGGTGTTAGGAATTGAGCATCCTCCACTTCCCCTTCGAATTTCCCATGGAATCATGGCATTCTGGCTGTTGGCACTTTAGAATCTCCCATACACCCTCCCAAATAACCACGAAATTCACAAGGAATAACAGAATTCCAGATATCAGGAATGTATTATCCGCCAGCTCTCCACGCAATTTCCCTTGGAATCATGGCATTCCTGGTGCAGGGAATCTTGACTCCTCCAGTTATCCTCCCAAATCGCCATAGAAAAATGGCATTCTGTGTGTTGGGAATTAACAATCCCCCAGAAACCCACCCCAAATCCCACCACATTCCCAAAGAAAAGCAACTTTCCAGATGTCTGCAATTTGAAATATTCCAGTTCCCCACTCAAATTCCGATGGAACAACAGCATTCCAAGTGTCAGAAATCCAGAATCCTCCAGCTCCCAGAAAAAGTTCTTGTGGAATCATGGGATTCCAGGTGTGAGCAATTGAGAATGCCCCGTACAGCCTCCCAGATTCCCACCACATTCCCATGGAATAACAACATTCCAGATTTCAGGAACTGAGAATCATCCTCTTCCCCTCCCAAATTCCCATGGGAACATTGCATTCGGTTTTTCTGCAATTTGGAACCCCCCAGAAGCTGTCCCAAAATCCCACCAAATTCCCATGCAATAGCGGCATTCCAAGTATCAGGAATTTAGGATACCCCATTTCCGCATCCAAATTCCCATAGAATAACGGCCTTCCGGCTATCAGGAATTTTGAATCGTCCATACGGTCTCCCATATTCCCATGGAATAACGCATACCCAAGCATGGGGAATTGAGTTTCATCTAGTTCCATACCCCAATTCCCATGGAATAACAGCATTCTGGGAGCTGAGGACTTGGAATCTGCCTATTTCCCTCCCAAATGTTTACGGAATAATGGCATTCTGGGCATTGGGAACGTTGAATCCTCATGTTCCCCTTGCAAATTCCCATGAAATAACCAATTTAATGTGTTGGGAATTTCGAATGCTCCAGTTCCTCGCCCAAATTCCAATCAACCTGTAACGAAATAATGACACTATGTGTGTGCCAAATTTAGAATCCTCCACTTCCCCTTCCAAATTCCCAACAAAACCATGGAATAAGAGCAGTTCACTCATTGCTAATTTCAACTCCTCCTCTTCCTCTCCCAAATTTCCACCAAACTCGAATGGAAGAACGGCATTTTGTGTGTGCGAAATTTAGAATCCTCCACTTCCCCTTCCAAATTCCCATAGAATAGCTGCATTCCGGGTATGGGGATTTCCAAAACATCCATATGCCCACTTAAATTCCCACGACAACCTCGGAAAAACAGCATTCATGGTGTTGGGAATATGGTATCCGCCATTTGCACTATCCAATTCCCAGCAAAACCATGCAATTACAGCACTCTGGGCATTGGGAATTTGGAATCCTCCGGTTCCACTCCCAAATTCCAATAGAATAACAGCCTTGCAGGCATGGGGATATTGGAATCCTCGAGTTCCCTTCCAAAAAGCCCATGGAATAACGACATTCTGGGTATTGAGAATTGAGAATTTGCCCATTTCCCTCCCAGATCCCTAGGGAGTAAGACACTTCCGGGTGTCACGTATTTCGAATCCTTCAAATCCGCACCATAACAGCCATGGAATAACAGAATTCCAGGTGTTAGGAATTGAGCATCCTCCACTTCCCCTTCGAATTTCCCATGGAATCATGGCATTCTGGCTGTTGGCACTTTAGAATCTCCCATACACCCTCCCAAATAACCACGAAATTCACAAGGAATAACAGAATTCCAGATATCAGGAATGTATTATCCGCCAGCTCTCCACACAGTTTCCCATGGAATCATGGCATTCCTGGTGCAGGGAATCTTGACTCCTCCAGTTACCCTCCCAAATCCCCATGGAATAATGGCATTCTGGGTGTCGGGAATTTAACATGCCCATGAACCCACCCCAAATCCAGCCACATTCCCAAAGAAGAGCAACTTTCCAGATGTCTGCAATTTGGAATATTCCAGTTTGCCACCCAAATTCCGATGGAACAACAGCATTCCAAGTGTCAGAAATCCAGAATCCTCCAGCTCCCAGAAAAAGTTCTTGTGGAATCATGGGATTCCAGGTGTGAGGAATTGAGAATGCCCCGTACAGCCTCCCAGATTCCCACCACATTCCCATGGAATAACAACATTCCAGATTTCAGGAACTGAGAATCATCCTCTTCCCCACCCAAATTCCCATGGAAAAATGGCATTCGGTTATCCAGCATTTGGAACCCGCCATAAGCTTTTGCAAAATCCCACCAAATTCCCATGCAATAGCGGCATTCCGAGTGTCAGGAATTTAGGATAGCCCATGTCCGCATCCAAATTCCCACAGAATAATGGCATTCCGGCTATCAGGAATTTCAAATCATCCATACGGCCTCCCATATTCCCATGGAATAACACATTCCCAAGCATGGGGAATTGAGTTTCATCGAGTTCTCCAACCAACTTCCCATGGAATAACAGCATTCTGGGAGCGGAGGACTTGGAATCTGCCTGTTTCCCTCCCAAATGTTTAAGGAATAACGGCATTCCGGGCATTGGGAATGTAGAATCCTCATGTTCCCCTTGCAAATTCCCATGAAATAACCAATTTAATGTGTTGGGAATTTCAAATGCTCCAGTTCCTCGCCCAAATTCCAATCAACCTGTAACGAAATCATGACACTATGTGTGTGCGAAATTTAGAATCCTCCACTTCCCCTTCCAAATTCCCAACAAAACCATGGAATAAGAGCAGTTCACTCATTGCTAATTTCAACTCCTCCTCTTCCTCTCCCAAATTTCCACCAAACTCGAATGGAAGAACGGCATTTTGTGTGTGCAAAATTTAGAATCCTCCACTTCCCCTTCCAAATTCCCATAGAATAGCTGCATTCCGGGTATGGGGATTTCCAAAACATACATATGCTCACTTAAATTCCCACGACAACCTCGGAAAAACAGCATTCATGGTGTTGGGAATATGGTATCCGCCATTTGCACTATCCAATTCCCAGCAAAACCATGCAATTACAGCGCTCTGGGCATTGGGAATTTGGAATCCTCCGGTTCCACTCCCAAATTCCAATAGAATAACAGCCTTGCAGGCATGGGGATATTGGAATCCTCTAGTTCCCTTCCAAAAAGCCCATGGAATAATGACATTCTGGGTATTGAGAATTGACAATTTGCCCATTTCCCTCCCAGATCCCTAGGGAATAAGACAATTCCGGGTGTCAGGCATTTGGAATACTTCAGCTCCGCAGCATAACTGCCATGGAATAACAGAATTCCAGGTGTTAGGAATTGAGCATCCTCCACTTCCCCTTCGAATTTCCCATGGAATCATGGCATTCTGGCTGTTGGCACTTTAGAATCTCCCATACACCCTCCCAAATAACCACGAAATTCACAAGGAATAACAGAATTCCAGATATCAGGAATGTATTATCCGCCAGCTCTCCACGCAATTTCCCTTGGAATCATGGCATTCCTGGTGCAGGGAATCTTGACTCCTCCAGTTATCCTCCCAAATCGCCATAGAAAAATGGCATTCTGTGTGTTGGGAATTAACAATCCCCCAGAAACCCACCCCAAATCCCACCACATTCCCAAAGAAAAGCAACTTTCCAGATGTCTGCAATTTGAAATATTCCAGTTCCCCACTCAAATTCCGATGGAACAACAGCATTCCAAGTGTCAGAAATCCAGAATCCTCCAGCTCCCGGAAAAAGTTCTTGTGGAATCATGGGATTCCAGGTGTGAGCAATTGAGAATGCCCCGTACAGCCTCCCAGATTCCCACCACATTCCCATGGAATAACAACATTCCAGATTTCAGGAACTGAGAATCATCCTCTTCCCCTCCCAAATTCCCATGGAAACATTGCATTCGGTTTTTCCACAATTTGGAACCCCCCAGAAGCTGTCCCAAAATCCCACCAAATTCCCATGCAATAGCGGCATTCCAAGTGTCAGGAATTTAGGATACCCCATTTCCGCATCCAAATTCCCATAGAATAATGGCCTTCCGGCTATCAGGAATTTTGAATCATCCATACGGTCTCCCATATTCCCATGGAATAACGCATACCCAAGCATGGGGAATTGAGTTTCATCTAGTTCCATACCGCAATTCCCATGGAATAACAGCATTCTGGGAGCTGAGTATTTGGAATCTGCCTGTTTCCCTCCCAAATGCTTAGGGAATAATGGCATTCTGGGCATTGGGAACGTTGAATCCTCATGTTCCCCTTGCAAATTCCCATGAAATAACCAATTTAATGTGTTGGGAATTTCGAATGCTCCAGTTCCTCGCCCAAATTCCAATCAACCTGTAACGAAATCATGACACTATGTGTGTGCGAAATTTAGAATCCTCCACTTCCCCTTCCAAATTCCCAACAAAACCATGGAATAAGAGCAGTTCACTCATTGCTAATTTCAACTCCTCCTCTTCCTCTCCCAAATTTCCACCAAACTCGAATGGAAGAACGGCATTTTGTGTGTGCAAAATTTAGAATCCTCCACTTCCCCTTCCAAATTCCCATAGAATAGCTGCATTCCCGGTATGGGGATTTTCAAAACATCCATATGCTCACTTAAATTCCCACGACAACCTCGGAAAAACAGCATTCATGGTGTTGGGAATATGGTATCCGCCATTTGCACTATCCAATTCCCAGCAAAACCATGCAATGACAGCACTCTGGGCATTGGGAATTTGGAATCCTCCGGTTCCACTCCCAAATTCCAATAGAATAACAGCCTTGCAGGCATGGGGATATTGGAATCCTCGAGTTCCCTTCCAAAAAGCCCATGGAATAACGACATTCTGGGTATTGAGAATTGAGAAGTTGCCCATTTCCCTCCCAGATCCCTAGGGAATAAGACAATTCCGGGTGTCAGGCATTTGGAATACTTCAGCTCTGCACCATAACTGGCATGGAATAACAGAATTCCAGGTGTCAGGAATTGAGCATCCTCCACTTCCCCTTCGAATTTCCCATGGAATCATGGCATTCTGGCTGTTGGCACTTTAGAATCTCCCATACACCCTCCCAAATACCCAAAAATTCACAAGGAATAACAGAATTCCAGATATCAGGAATGTATTATCCGCCAGCTCTCCACGCAATTTCCCTTGGAATCATGGCATTCCTGGTGCAGGGAATCTTGACTCCTCCAGTTATCCTCCCAAATCGCCATAGAAAAATGGCATTCTGCGTGTTGGGAATTAACAATCCCCCAGAAACCCACCCCAAATCCCACCACATTCCCAAAGAAAAGCAACTTTCCAGATGTCTGCAATTTGAAATATTCCAGTTCCCCACTCAAATTCCCATGGAACAACAGCATCCCAAGTGTCAGGAATTGGGAATCCTCCAGCTCCCTGAAAAAAATTCCCATGGAATCATGGGATTCCAGGTGTGAGCAATTGAGAATGCCCCGTACAGCCTCCCAGATTCCCACCACATTCCCATGGAATAACAACATTCCAGATTTCAGGAACTGAGAATCATCCTCTTCCCCTCCCAAATTCCCATGGAAACATTGCATTCGGTTTTTCCACAATTTGGAACCCCCCAGAAGCTGTCCCAAAATCCCACCAAATTCCCATGCAATAGCGGCATTCCAAGTGTCAGGAATTTAGGATACCCCATTTCCGCATCCAAATTCCCATAGAATAACGGCCTTCCGGCTATCAGGAATTTCAAATCGTCCGTACGGTCTCCCATATTCCCATGGAATAAAGCATACCCAAGCATGGGGAATTGAGTTTCATCTAGTTCCATACCCCAATTCCCATGGAATAACAGCATTCTGGGAGCTGAGTACTTGGAAGCTGCCTGTTTCCCTCCCAAAAGCTTAGGGAATAATGGCATTCTGGGCATTGGGAACGTTGAATCCTCATGTTCCCCTTGCAAATTCCCATGAAATAACCAATTTAATGTGTCGGGAATTTCGAATGCTCCAGTTCCTCGCCCAAATTCCAATCAACCTGTAACGAAATCATGACACTATGTGTGTTGAGAATTTAGAATCCTCCACTACCCCTTCCAAATTCCCAACAAAACCATGGAATAAGAGCAGTTCACTCATTGCTAATTTCAACTCCTCCTCTTCCTCTCCCAAATTTCCACCAAACTCGAATGGAAGAACGGCATTTTGTGTGTGCAAAATTTAGAATCCTCCACTTCCCCTTCCAAATTCCCATAGAATAGCTGCATTCCCGGTATGGGGATTTTCAAAACATCCATATGCTCACTTAAATTCCCACAACAACCTCGGAAAAACAGCATTCATGGTGTTGGGAATATGGTATCCGCCATTTGCACTATCCAATTCCCAGCAAAACCATGCAATTACAGCACTCTGGGCATTGGGAATTTGGAATCCTCCAGTTCCACTCCCAAATTCCAATAGAATAACAGCCTTGCAGGCATGGGGATATTGGAATCCTCGAGTTCCCTTCCAAAAAGCCCATGGAATAACGACATTCTGGGTATTGAGAATTGAGAATTTGCCCATTTCCCTCCCAGATCCCTAGGGAATAAGACAATTCCGGGTGTCAGGCATTTGGAATATTTTAGCTCCGCACCATAACTGGCATGGAATAACAGAATTCAAGGTGTCAGGAATTGAGCATCCTCCACTTCCCCTTCGAATTTCCCATGGAATCATGACATTCTGGCTGTTGGCACTTTAGAATCTCCCATGCACCCTCCCAAATACCCAAAAATTCACAAGGAATAACAGAATTCCAGATATCAGGAATGTATTATCCGCCAGCTCTCCACGCAATTTCCCTTGGAATCATGGCATTCCTGGTTCAGGGAATCTTGACTCCTCCAGTTATCCTCCCAAATCGCCATAGAAAAATGGCATTCTGCGTGTTGGGAATTAACAATCCCCCAGAAACCCACCCCAAATCCCACCACATTCCCAAAGAAAAGCAACTTTCCAGATGTCTGCAATTTGAAATATTCCAGTTCCCCACTCAAATTCCGATGGAACAACAGCATCCCAAGTGTCAGGAATTGGGAATCCTCCAGCTCCCTGAAAAAAATTCCCATGGAATCATGGGATTCCAGGTGTGAGCAATTGAGAATGCCCCGTACAGCCTCCCAGATTCCCACCACATTCCCATGGAATAACAACATTCCAGATTTCACGAACTGAGAATCATCCTCTTCCCCTCCCAAATTCCCATGGAAACATTGCATTCGGTTTTTCCACAATTTGGAACCCCCCAGAAGCTGTCCCAAAATCCCACCAAATTCCCATGCAATAGCGGCATTCCAAGTGTCAGGAATTTAGGATACCCCATTTCCGCATCCAAATTCCCATAGAATAACGGCCTTCCGGCTATCAGGAATTTTGAATCGTCCATACGGTCTCCCATATTCCCATGGAATAAAGCATACCCAAGCATGGGGAATTGAGTTTCATCTAGTTCCATACCCCAATTCCCATGGAATAACAGCATTCTGGGAGCTGAGTATTTGGAATCTGCCTGTTTCCCTCCCAAAAGCTTAGGGAATAATGGCATTCTGGGCATTGGGAACGTTGAATCCTCATGTTCCCCTTGCAAATTCCCATGAAATAACCAATTTAATGTGTTGGGAATTTCGAATGCTCCAGTTCCTCGCCCAAATTCCAATCGACCTGTAACGAAATCATGACAGTATGTGTGTTGAGAATTTAGAATCCTCCACTACCCCTTCCAAATTCCCAACAAAACCATGGAATAAGAGCAGTTCACTCATTGCTAATTTCAACTCCTCCTCTTCCTCTCCCAAATTTCCACCAAACTCGAATGGAAGAACGGCATTTTGTGTGTGCGAAATTTAGAATCCTCCACTTCCCCTTCCAAATTCCCATAGAATAGCTGCATTCCGGGTATGGGGATTTCCAAAACATCCATATGCCCACTTAAATTCCCACGACAACCTCGGAAAAACAGCATTCATGGTGTTGGGAATATGGTATCCGCCATTTGCACTATCCAATTCCCAGCAAAACCATGCAATTACAGCACTCTGGGCATTGGGAATTTGGAATCCTCCGGTTCCACTCCCAAATTCCAATAGAATAACAGCCTTGCAGGCATGGGGATATTGGAATCCTCGAGTTCCCTTCCAAAAAGCCCATGGAATAACGACATTCTGGGTATTGAGAATTGAGAATTTGCCCATTTCCCTCCCAGATCCCTAGGGAGTAAGACACTTCCGGGTGTCACGTATTTCGAATCCTTCAAATCCGCACCATAACAGCCATGGAATAACAGAATTCCAGGTGTTAGGAATTGAGCATCCTCCACTTCCCCTTCGAATTTCCCATGGAATCATGGCATTCTGGCTGTTGGCACTTTAGAATCTCCCATACACCCTCCCAAATAACCACGAAATTCACAAGGAATAACAGAATTCCAGATATCAGGAATGTATTATCCACCAGCTCTCCACACAGTTTCCCATGGAATCATGGCATTCCTGGTGCAGGGAATCTTGACTCCTCCAGTTACCCTCCCAAATCCCCATGGAATAATGGCATTCTGGGTGTCGGGAATTTAACATGCCCATGAACCCACCCCAAATCCAGCCACATTCCCAAAGAAGAGCAACTTTCCAGATGTCTGCAATTTGGAATATTCCAGTTTGCCACCCAAATTCCGATGGAACAACAGCATTCCAAGTGTCAGAAATCCAGAATCCTCCAGCTCCCAGAAAAAGTTCTTGTGGAATCATGGGATTCCAGGTGTGAGGAATTGAGAATGCCCCGTACAGCCTCCCAGATTCCCACCACATTCCCATGGAATAACAACATTCCAGATTTCAGGAACTGAGAATCATCCTCTTCCCCACCCAAATTCCCATGGAAAAATGGCATTCGGTTATCCAGCATTTGGAACCCGCCATAAGCTTTTGCAAAATCCCACCAAATTCCCATGCAATAGCGGCATTCCGATTGTCAGGAATTTAGGATAGCCCATGTCCGCATCCAAATTCCCACAGAATAATGGCATTCCGGCTATCAGGAATTTCAAATCATCCATACGGCCTCCCATATTCCCATGGAATAACACATTCCCAAGCATGGGGAATTGAGTTTCATCGAGTTCTCCAACCAACTTCCCATGGAATAACAGCATTCTGGGAGCGGAGGACTTGGAATCTGCCTGTTTCCCTCCCAAATGTTTAAGGAATAACGGCATTCCGGGCATTGGGAATGTAGAATCCTCATGTTCCCCTTGCAAATTCCCATGAAATAACCAATTTAATGTGTTGGGAATTTCAAATGCTCCAGTTCCTCGCCCAAATTCCAATCAACCTGTAACGAAATCATGACACTATGTGTGTGCGAAATTTAGAATCCTCCACTTCCCCTTCCAAATTCCCAACAAAACCATGGAATAAGAGCAGTTCACTCATTGCTAATTTCAACTCCTCCTCTTCCTCTCCCAAATTTCCACCAAACTCGAATGGAAGAACGGCATTTTGTGTGTGCAAAATTTAGAATCCTCCACTTCCCCTTCCAAATTCCCATAGAATAGCTGCATTCCGGGTATGGGGATTTCCAAAACATACATATGCTCACTTAAATTCCCACGACAACCTCGGAAAAACAGCATTCATGGTGTTGGGAATATGGTATCCGCCATTTGCACTATCCAATTCCCAGCAAAACCATGCAATTACAGCGCTCTGGGCATTGGGAATTTGGAATCCTCCGGTTCCACTCCCAAATTCCAATAGAATAACAGCCTTGCAGGCATGGGGATATTGGAATCCTCTAGTTCCCTTCCAAAAAGCCCATGGAATAATGACATTCTGGGTATTGAGAATTGACAATTTGCCCATTTCCCTCCCAGATCCCTAGGGAATAAGACAATTCCGGGTGTCAGGCATTTGGAATACTTCAGCTCCGCAGCATAACTGCCATGGAATAACAGAATTCCAGGTGTTAGGAATTGAGCATCCTCCACTTCCCCTTCGAATTTCCCATGGAATCATGGCATTCTGGCTGTTGGCACTTTAGAATCTCCCATACACCCTCCCAAATAACCACGAAATTCACAAGGAATAACAGAATTCCAGATATCAGGAATGTATTATCCGCCAGCTCTCCACGCAATTTCCCTTGGAATCATGGCATTCCTGGTGCAGGGAATCTTGACTCCTCCAGTTATCCTCCCAAATCGCCATAGAAAAATGGCATTCTGTGTGTTGGGAATTAACAATCCCCCAGAAACCCACCCCAAATCCCACCACATTCCCAAAGAAAAGCAACTTTCCAGATGTCTGCAATTTGAAATATTCCAGTTCCCCACTCAAATTCCGATGGAACAACAGCATTCCAAGTGTCAGAAATCCAGAATCCTCCAGCTCCCGGAAAAAGTTCTTGTGGAATCATGGGATTCCAGGTGTGAGCAATTGAGAATGCCCCGTACAGCCTCCCAGATTCCCACCACATTCCCATGGAATAACAACATTCCAGATTTCACGAACTGAGAATCATCCTCTTCCCCTCCCAAATTCCCATGGAAACATTGCATTCGGTTTTTCCACAATTTGGAACCCCCCAGAAGCTGTCCCAAAATCCCACCAAATTCCCATGCAATAGCGGCATTCCAAGTGTCAGGAATTTAGGATACCCCATTTCCGCATCCAAATTCCCATAGAATAATGGCCTTCCGGCTATCAGGAATTTTGAATCATCCATACGGTCTCCCATATTCCCATGGAATAACGCATACCCAAGCATGGGGAATTGAGTTTCATCTAGTTCCATACCGCAATTCCCATGGAATAACAGCATTCTGGGAGCTGAGTATTTGGAATCTGCCTGTTTCCCTCCCAAATGCTTAGGGAATAATGGCATTCTGGGCATTGGGAACGTTGAATCCTCATGTTCCCCTTGCAAATTCCCATGAAATAACCAATTTAATGTGTTGGGAATTTCGAATGCTCCAGTTCCTCGCCCAAATTCCAATCAACCTGTAACGAAATCATGACACTATGTGTGTGCGAAATTTAGAATCCTCCACTTCCCCTTCCAAATTCCCAACAAAACCATGGAATAAGAGCAGTTCACTCATTGCTAATTTCAACTCCTCCTCTTCCTCTCCCAAATTTCCACCAAACTCGAATGGAAGAACGGCATTTTGTGTGTGCAAAATTTAGAATCCTCCACTTCCCCTTCCAAATTCCCATAGAATAGCTGCATTCCCGGTATGGGGATTTTCAAAACATCCATATGCTCACTTAAATTCCCACGACAACCTCGGAAAAACAGCATTCATGGTGTTGGGAATATGGTATCCGCCATTTGCACTATCCAATTCCCAGCAAAACCATGCAATGACAGCACTCTGGGCATTGGGAATTTGGAATCCTCCGGTTCCACTCCCAAATTCCAATAGAATAACAGCCTTGCAGGCATGGGGATATTGGAATCCTCGAGTTCCCTTCCAAAAAGCCCATGGAATAACGACATTCTGGGTATTGAGAATTGAGAAGTTGCCCATTTCCCTCCCAGATCCCTAGGGAATAAGACAATTCCGGGTGTCAGGCATTTGGAATACTTCAGCTCTGCACCATAACTGGCATGGAATAACAGAATTCCAGGTGTCAGGAATTGAGCATCCTCCACTTCCCCTTCGAATTTCCCATGGAATCATGGCATTCTGGCTGTTGGCACTTTAGAATCTCCCATACACCCTCCCAAATACCCAAAAATTCACAAGGAATAACAGAATTCCAGATATCAGGAATGTATTATCCGCCAGCTCTCCACGCAATTTCCCTTGGAATCATGGCATTCCTGGTGCAGGGAATCTTGACTCCTCCAGTTATCCTCCCAAATCGCCATAGAAAAATGGCATTCTGCGTGTTGGGAATTAACAATCCCCCAGAAACCCACCCCAAATCCCACCACATTCCCAAAGAAAAGCAACTTTCCAGATGTCTGCAATTTGAAATATTCCAGTTCCCCACTCAAATTCCCATGGAACAACAGCATCCCAAGTGTCAGGAATTGGGAATCCTCCAGCTCCCTGAAAAAAATTCCCATGGAATCATGGGATTCCAGGTGTGAGCAATTGAGAATGCCCCGTACAGCCTCCCAGATTCCCACCACATTCCCATGGAATAACAACATTCCAGATTTCAGGAACTGAGAATCATCCTCTTCCCCTCCCAAATTCCCATGGAAACATTGCATTCGGTTTTTCCACAATTTGGAACCCCCCAGAAGCTGTCCCAAAATCCCACCAAATTCCCATGCAATAGCGGCATTCCAAGTGTCAGGAATTTAGGATACCCCATTTCCGCATCCAAATTCCCATAGAATAACGGCCTTCCGGCTATCAGGAATTTCAAATCGTCCGTACGGTCTCCCATATTCCCATGGAATAAAGCATACCCAAGCATGGGGAATTGAGTTTCATCTAGTTCCATACCCCAATTCCCATGGAATAACAGCATTCTGGGAGCTGAGTACTTGGAAGCTGCCTGTTTCCCTCCCAAAAGCTTAGGGAATAATGGCATTCTGGGCATTGGGAACGTTGAATCCTCATGTTCCCCTTGCAAATTCCCATGAAATAACCAATTTAATGTGTCGGGAATTTCGAATGCTCCAGTTCCTCGCCCAAATTCCAATCAACCTGTAACGAAATCATGACACTATGTGTGTTGAGAATTTAGAATCCTCCACTACCCCTTCCAAATTCCCAACAAAACCATGGAATAAGAGCAGTTCACTCATTGCTAATTTCAACTCCTCCTCTTCCTCTCCCAAATTTCCACCAAACTCGAATGGAAGAACGGCATTTTGTGTGTGCAAAATTTAGAATCCTCCACTTCCCCTTCCAAATTCCCATAGAATAGCTGCATTCCCGGTATGGGGATTTTCAAAACATCCATATGCTCACTTAAATTCCCACAACAACCTCGGAAAAACAGCATTCATGGTGTTGGGAATATGGTATCCGCCATTTGCACTATCCAATTCCCAGCAAAACCATGCAATTACAGCACTCTGGGCATTGGGAATTTGGAATCCTCCAGTTCCACTCCCAAATTCCAATAGAATAACAGCCTTGCAGGCATGGGGATATTGGAATCCTCGAGTTCCCTTCCAAAAAGCCCATGGAATAACGACATTCTGGGTATTGAGAATTGAGAATTTGCCCATTTCCCTCCCAGATCCCTAGGGAATAAGACAATTCCGGGTGTCAGGCATTTGGAATATTTTAGCTCCGCACCATAACTGGCATGGAATAACAGAATTCAAGGTGTCAGGAATTGAGCATCCTCCACTTCCCCTTCGAATTTCCCATGGAATCATGACATTCTGGCTGTTGGCACTTTAGAATCTCCCATGCACCCTCCCAAATACCCAAAAATTCACAAGGAATAACAGAATTCCAGATATCAGGAATGTATTATCCGCCAGCTCTCCACGCAATTTCCCTTGGAATCATGGCATTCCTGGTTCAGGGAATCTTGACTCCTCCAGTTATCCTCCCAAATCGCCATAGAAAAATGGCATTCTGCGTGTTGGGAATTAACAATCCCCCAGAAACCCACCCCAAATCCCACCACATTCCCAAAGAAAAGCAACTTTCCAGATGTCTGCAATTTGAAATATTCCAGTTCCCCACTCAAATTCCGATGGAACAACAGCATCCCAAGTGTCAGGAATTGGGAATCCTCCAGCTCCCTGAAAAAAATTCCCATGGAATCATGGGATTCCAGGTGTGAGCAATTGAGAATGCCCCGTACAGCCTCCCAGATTCCCACCACATTCCCATGGAATAACAACATTCCAGATTTCAGGAACTGAGAATCATCCTCTTCCCCTCCCAAATTCCCATGGAAACATTGCATTCGGTTTTTCCACAATTTGGAACCCCCCAGAAGCTGTCCCAAAATCCCACCAAATTCCCATGCAATAGCGGCATTCCAAGTGTCAGGAATTTAGGATACCCCATTTCCGCATCCAAATTCCCATAGAATAACGGCCTTCCGGCTATCAGGAATTTTGAATCATCCATACGGTCTCCCATATTCCCATGGAATAAAGCATACCCAAGCATGGGGAATTGAGTTTCATCTAGTTCCATACCCCAATTCCCATGGAATAACAGCATTCTGGGAGCTGAGTATTTGGAATCTGCCTGTTTCCCTCCCAAAAGCTTAGGGAATAATGGCATTCTGGGCATTGGGAACGTTGAATCCTCATGTTCCCCTTGCAAATTCCCATGAAATAACCAATTTAATGTGTTGGGAATTTCGAATGCTCCAGTTCCTCGCCCAAATTCCAATCAACCTGTAACGAAATCATGACAGTATGTGTGTTGAGAATTTAGAATCCTCCACTACCCCTTCCAAATTCCCAACAAAACCATGGAATAAGAGCAGTTCACTCATTGCTAATTTCAACTCCTCCTCTTCCTCTCCCAAATTTCCACCAAACTCGAATGGAAGAACGGCATTTTGTGTGTGCAAAATTTAGAATCCTCCACTTCCCCTTCCAAATTCCCATAGAATAGCTGCATTCCCGGTATGGGGATTTTCAAAACATCCATATGCTCACTTAAATTCCCACGACAACCTTGGAAAAACAGCATTCATGGTGTTGGGAATATGGTATCCGCCATTTGCACTATCCAATTCCCAGCAAAACCATGCAATTACAGCACTCTGGGCATTGGGAATTTGGAATCCTCCGGTTCCACTCCCAAATTCCAATAGAATAACAGCCTTGCAGGCATGGGGATATTGGAATCCTCGAGTTCCCTTCCAAAAAGCCCATGGAATAACGACATTCTGGGTATTGAGAATTGAGAAGTTGCCCATTTCCCTCCCAGATCCCTAGGGAATAAGACAATTCCGGGTGTCAGGCATTTGGAATACTTCAGCTCTGCACCATAACTGGCATGGAATAACAGAATTCCAGGTGTCAGGAATTGAGCATCCTCCACTTCCCCTTCGAATTTCCCATGGAATCATGGCATTCTGGGTGTTGGCACTTTAGAATCTCCCATACACCCTCCCAAATACCCAAAAATTCACAAGGAATAACAGAATTCCAGATATCAGGAATGTATTATCCGCCAGCTCTCCACGCAATTTCCCTTGGAATCATGGCATTCCTGGTGCAGGGAATCTTGACTCCTCCAGTTATCCTCCCAAATCGCCATAGAAAAATGGCATTCTGCGTGTTGGGAATTAACAATCCCCCAGAAACCCACCCCAAATTCCACCACATTCCCAAAGAAAAGCAACTTTCCAGATGTCTGCAATTTGAAATATTCCAGTTCCCCACTCAAATTCCGATGGAACAACAGCATCCCAAGTGTCAGGAATTGGGAATCCTCCAGCTCCCTGAAAAAAATTCCCATGGAATCATGGGATTCCAGGTGTGAGCAATTGAGAATGCCCCGTACAGCCTCCCAGATTCCCACCACATTCCCATGGAATAACAACATTCCAGATTTCACGAACTGAGAATCATCCTCTTCCCCTCCCAAATTCCCATGGAAACATTGCATTCGGTTTTTCCACAATTTGGAACCCCCCAGAAGCTGTCCCAAAATCCCACCAAATTCCCATGCAATAGCGGCATTCCAAGTGTCAGGAATTTAGGATACCCCATTTCCGCATCCAAATTCCCATAGAATAACGGCCTTCCGGCTATCAGGAATTTCAAATCGTCCGTACGGTCTCCCATATTCCCATGGAATAAAGCATACCCAAGCATGGGGAATTGAGTTTCATCTAGTTCCATACCCCAATTCCCATGGAATAACAGCATTCTGGGAGCTGAGTACTTGGAAGCTGCCTGTTTCCCTCCCAAAAGCTTAGGGAATAATGGCATTCTGGGCATTGGGAACGTTGAATCCTCATGTTCCCCTTGCAAATTCCCATGAAATAACCAATTTAATGTGTCGGGAATTTCGAATGCTCCAGTTCCTCGCCCAAATTCCAATCAACCTGTAACGAAATCATGACAGTATGTGTGTTGAGAATTTAGAATCCTCCACTACCCCTTCCAAATTCCCAACAAAACCATGGAATAAGAGCAGTTCACTCATTGCTAATTTCAACTCCTCCTCTTCCTCTCCCAAATTTCCACCAAACTCGAATGGAAGAACGGCATTTTGTGTGTGCAAAATTTAGAATCCTCCACTTCCCCTTCCAAATTCCCATAGAATAGCTGCATTCCCGGTATGGGGATTTTCAAAACATCCATATGCTCACTTAAATTCCCACGACAACCTCGGAAAAACAGCATTCATGGTGTTGGGAATATGGTATCCGCCATTTGTACTATCCAATTCCCAGCAAAACCATGCAATTACAGCACTCTGGGCATTGGGAATTTGGAATCCTCCGGTTCCACTCCCAAATTCCAATAGAATAACAGCCTTGCAGGCATGGGGATATTGGAATCCTCGAGTTCCCTTCCAAAAAGCCCATGGAATAACGACATTCTGGGTATTGAGAATTGAGAAGTTGCCCATTTCCCTCCCAGATCCCTAGGGAATAAGACAATTCCGGGTGTCAGGCATTTGGAATATTTTAGCTCCGCACCATAACTGGCATGGAATAACAGAATTCAAGGTGTCAGGAATTGAGCATCCTCCACTTCCCCTTCGAATTTCCCATGGAATCATGACATTCTGGCTGTTGGCACTTTAGAATCTCCCATGCACCCTCCCAAATACCCAAAAATTCACAAGGAATAACAGAATTCCAGATATCAGGAATGTATTATCCGCCAGCTCTCCACGCAATTTCCCTTGGAATCATGGCATTCCTGGTTCAGGGAATCTTGACTCCTCCAGTTATCCTCCCAAATCGCCATAGAAAAATGGCATTCTGCGTGTTGGGAATTAACAATCCCCCAGAAACCCACCCCAAATCCCACCACATTCCCAAAGAAAAGCAACTTTCCAGATGTCTGCAATTTGAAATATTCCAGTTCCCCACTCAAATTCCGATGGAACAACAGCATCCCAAGTGTCAGGAATTGGGAATCCTCCAGCTCCCTGAAAAAAATTCCCATGGAATCATGGGATTCCAGGTGTGAGCAATTGAGAATGCCCCGTACAGCCTCCCAGATTCCCACCACATTCCCATGGAATAACAACATTCCAGATTTCAGGAACTGAGAATCATCCTCTTCCCCTCCCAAATTCCCATGGAAACATTGCATTCGGTTTTTCCACAATTTGGAACCCCCCAGAAGCTGTCCCAAAATCCCACCAAATTCCCATGCAATAGCGGCATTCCAAGTGTCAGGAATTTAGGATACCCCATTTCCGCATCCAAATTCCCATAGAATAACGGCCTTCCGGCTATCAGGAATTTTGAATCATCCATACGGTCTCCCATATTCCCATGGAATAAAGCATACCCAAGCATGGGGAATTGAGTTTCATCTAGTTCCATACCCCAATTCCCATGGAATAACAGCATTCTGGGAGCTGAGTACTTGGAAGCTGCCTGTTTCCCTCCCAAAAGCTTAGGGAATAATGGCATTCTGGGCATTGGGAACGTTGAATCCTCATGTTCCCCTTGCAAATTCCCATGAAATAACCAATTTAATGTGTTGGGAATTTCGAATGCTCCAGTTCCTCGCCCAAATTCCAATCAACCTGTAACGAAATCATGACAGTATGTGTGTTGAGAATTTAGAATCCTCCACTACCCCTTCCAAATTCCCAACAAAACCATGGAATAAGAGCAGTTCACTCATTGCTAATTTCAACTCCTCCTCTTCCTCTCCCAAATTTCCACCAAACTCGAATGGAAGAACGGCATTTTGTGTGTGCAAAATTTAGAATCCTCCACTTCCCCTTCCAAATTCCCATAGAATAGCTGCATTCCGGGTATGGGGATTTTCAAAACATCCATATGCTCACTTAAATTCCCACGACAACCTTGGAAAAACAGCATTCATGGTGTTGGGAATATGGTATCCGCCATTTGCACTATCCAATTCCCAGCAAAACCATGCAATTACAGCACTCTGGGCATTGGGAATTTGGAATCCTCCGGTTCCACTCCCAAATTCCAATAGAATAACAGCCTTGCAGGCATGGGGATATTGGAATCCTCGAGTTCCCTTCCAAAAAGCCCATGGAATAACGACATTCTGGGTATTGAGAATTGAGAATTTGCCCATTTCCCTCCCAGATCCCTAGGGAATAAGACAATTCCGGGTGTCAGGCATTTGGAATCCTTCAGCTCCGCACCATAACAACCATGGAATAACAGAATTCCAGGTGTCAGGAATTGAGCATCCTCCACTTCCCCTTCGAATTTCCCATGGAATCATGACATTCTGGCTGTTGGCACTTTAGAATCTCCCATGCACCCTCCCAAATACCCAAAAATTCACAAGGAATAACAGAATTCCAGATATCAGGAATGTATTATCCGCCAGCTCTCCACGCAATTTCCCTTGGAATCATGGCATTCCTGGTTCAGGGAATCTTGACTCCTCCAGTTATCCTCCCAAATCGCCATAGAAAAATGGCATTCTGCGTGTTGGGAATTAACAATCCCCCAGAAACCCACCCCAAATCCCACCACATTCCCAAAGAAAAGCAACTTTCCAGATGTCTGCAATTTGAAATATTCCAGTTCCCCACTCAAATTCCGATGGAACAACAGCATCCCAAGTGTCAGGAATTGGGAATCCTCCAGCTCCCTGAAAAAAATTCCCATGGAATCATGGGATTCCAGGTGTGAGCAATTGAGAATGCCCCGTACAGCCTCCCAGATTCCCACCACATTCCCATGGAATAACAACATTCCAGATTTCACGAACTGAGAATCATCCTCTTCCCCTCCCAAATTCCCATGGAAACATTGCATTCGGTTTTTCCACAATTTGGAACCCCCCAGAAGCTGTCCCAAAATCCCACCAAATTCCCATGCAATAGCGGCATTCCAAGTGTCAGGAATTTAGGATACCCCATTTCCGCATCCAAATTCCCATAGAATAACGGCCTTCCGGCTATCAGGAATTTTGAATCGTCCATACGGTCTCCCATATTCCCATGGAATAACGCATACCCAAGCATGGGGAATTGAGTTTCATCTAGTTCCATACCCCAATTCCCATGGAATAACAGCATTCTGGGAGCTGAGGACTTGGAATCTGCCTATTTCCCTCGAAAATGTTTACGGAATAATGGCATTCTGGGCATTGGGAACGTTGAATCCTCATGTTCCCCTTGCAAATTCCCATGAAATAACCAATTTAATGTGTTGGGAATTTCGAATGCTCCAGTTCCTCGCCCAAATTCCAATCAACCTGTAACGAAATCATGACACTATGTGTGTGCGAAATTTAGAATCCTCCACTTCCCCTTCCAAATTCCCAACAAAACCATGGAATAAGAGCAGTTCACTCATTGCTAATTTCAACTCCTCCTCTTCCTCTCCCAAATTTCCACCAAACTCGAATGGAAGAACGGCATTTTGTGTGTGCAAAATTTAGAATCCTCCACTTCCCCTTCCAAATTCCCATAGAATAGCTGCATTCCGGGTATGGGGATTTCCAAAACATCCATATGCCCACTTAAATTCCCATGACAACCTCGGAAAAACAGCATTCATGGTGTTGGGAATATGGTATCCGCCATTTGCACTATCCAATTCCCAGCAAAACCATGCAATTACAGCACTCTGGGCATTGGGAATTTGGAATCCTCCGGTTCCACTCCCAAATTCCAATAGAATAACAGCCTTGCAGGCATGGGGATATTGGAATCCTCGAGTTCCCTTCCAAAAAGCCCATGGAATAACGACATTCTGGGTATTGAGAATTGAGAAGTTGCCCATTTCCCTCCCAGATCCCTAGGGAATAAGACAATTCCGGGTGTCAGGCATTTGGAATACTTCAGCTCCGCAGCATAACTGGCATGGAATAACAGAATTCCAGGTGTCAGGAATTGAGCATCCTCCACTTCCCCTTCGAATTTCCCATGGAATCATGGCATTCTGGCTGTTGGCACTTTAGAATCTCCCATACACCCTCCCAAATAACCACGAAATTCACAAGGAATAACAGAATTCCAGATATCAGGAATGTATTATCCGCCAGCTCTCCACGCAATTTCCCTTGGAATCATGGCATTCCTGGTGCAGGGAATCTTGACTCCTCCAGTTATCCTCCCAAATCGCCATAGAAAAATGGCATTCTGCGTGTTGGGAATTAACAATCCCCCAGAAACCCACCCCAAATCCCACCACATTCCCAAAGAAAAGCAACTTTCCAGATGTCTGCAATTTGAAATATTCCAGTTCCCCACTCAAATTCCGATGGAACAACAGCATCCCAAGTGTCAGGAATTGGGAATCCTCCAGCTCCCTGAAAAAAATTCCCATGGAATCATGGGATTCCAGGTGTGAGCAATTGAGAATGCCCCGTACAGCCTCCCAGATTCCCACCACATTCCCATGGAATAACAACATTCCAGATTTCAGGAACTGAGAATCATCCTCTTCCCCTCCCAAATTCCCATGGAAACATTGCATTCGGTTTTTCCACAATTTGGAACCCCCCAGAAGCTGTCCCAAAATCCCACCAAATTCCCATGCAATAGCGGCATTCCAAGTGTCAGGAATTTAGGATACCCCATTTCCGCATCCAAATTCCCATAGAATAACGGCCTTCCGGCTATCAGGAATTTCAAATCGTCCGTACGGTCTCCCATATTCCCATGGAATAACGCATACCCAAGCATGGGGAATTGAGTTTCATCTAGTTCCATACCCCAATTCCCATGGAATAACAGCATTCTGGGAGCTGTGTACTTGGAATCTGCCTATTTCCCTCCCAAATGTTTACGGAATAATGGCATTCTGGGCATTGGGAACGTTGAATCCTCATGTTCCCCTTGCAAATTCCCATGAAATAACCAATTTAATGTGTTGGGAATTTCGAATGCTCCAGTTCCTCGCCCAAATTCCAATCAACCTGTAACGAAATCATGACACTATGTGTGTGCGAAATTTAGAATCCTCCACTTCCCCTTCCAAATTCCCAACAAAACCATGGAATAAGAGCAGTTCACTCATTGCTAATTTCAACTCCTCCTCTTCCTCTCCCAAATTTCCACCAAACTCGAATGGAAGAACGGCATTTTGTGTGTGCAAAATTTAGAATCCTCCACTTCCCCTTCCAAATTCCCATAGAATAGCTGCATTCCCGGTATGGGGATTTTCAAAACATCCATATGCTCACTTAAATTCCCACGACAACCTTGGAAAAACAGCATTCATGGTGTTGGGAATATGGTATCCGCCATTTGCACTATCCAATTCCCAGCAAAACCATGCAATTACAGCACTCTGGGCATTGGGAATTTGGAATCCTCCGGTTCCACTCCCAAATTCCAATAGAATAACAGCCTTGCAGGCATGGGGATATTGGAATCCTCGAGTTCCCTTCCAAAAAGCCCATGGAATAACGACATTCTGGGTATTGAGAATTGAGAATTTGCCCATTTCCCTCCCAGATCCCTAGGGAATAAGACAATTCCGGGTGTCAGGCATTTGGAATACTTCAGCTCTGCACCATAACTGGCATGGAATAACAGAATTCCAGGTGTCAGGAATTGAGCATCCTCCACTTCCCCTTCGAATTTCCCATGGAATCATGGCATTCTGGGTGTTGGCACTTTAGAATCTCCCATACACCCTCCCAAATACCCAAAAATTCACAAGGAATAACAGAATTCCAGATATCAGGAATGTATTATCCGCCAGCTCTCCACGCAATTTCCCTTGGAATCATGGCATTCCTGGTGCAGGGAATCTTGACTCCTCCAGTTATCCTCCCAAATCGCCATAGAAAAATGGCATTCTGCGTGTTGGGAATTAACAATCCCCCAGAAACCCACCCCAAATTCCACCACATTCCCAAAGAAAAGCAACTTTCCAGATGTCTGCAATTTGAAATATTCCAGTTCCCCACTCAAATTCCGATGGAACAACAGCATCCCAAGTGTCAGGAATTGGGAATCCTCCAGCTCCCTGAAAAAAATTCCCATGGAATCATGGGATTCCAGGTGTGAGCAATTGAGAATGCCCCGTACAGCCTCCCAGATTCCCACCACATTCCCATGGAATAACAACATTCCAGATTTCACGAACTGAGAATCATCCTCTTCCCCTCCCAAATTCCCATGGAAACATTGCATTCGGTTTTTCCGCAATTTGGAACCCCCCAGAAGCTGTCCCAAAATCCCACCAAATTCCCATGCAATAGCGGCATTCCAAGTGTCAGGAATTTAGGATACCCCATTTCCGCATCCAAATTCCCATAGAATAACGGCCTTCCGGCTATCAGGAATTTCAAATCGTCCGTACGGTCTCCCATATTCCCATGGAATAAAGCATACCCAAGCATGGGGAATTGAGTTTCATCTAGTTCCATACCCCAATTCCCATGGAATAACAGCATTCTGGGAGCTGAGGACTTGGAAGCTGCCTGTTTCCCTCCCAAAAGCTTAGGGAATAATGGCATTCTGGGTATTGGGAACGTTGAATCCTCATGTTCCCCTTGCAAATTCCCATGAAATAACCAATTTAATGTGTCGGGAATTTCGAATGCTCCAGTTCCTCGCCCAAATTCCAATCAACCTGTAACGAAATCATGACACTATGTGTGTTGAGAATTTAGAATCCTCCACTACCCCTTCCAAATTCCCAACAAAACCATGGAATAAGAGCAGTTCACTCATTGCTAATTTCAACTCCTCCTCTTCCTCTCCCAAATTTCCACCAAACTCGAATGGAAGAACGGCATTTTGTGTGTGCAAAATTTAGAATCCTCCACTTCCCCTTCCAAATTCCCATAGAATAGCTGCATTCCCGGTATGGGGATTTTCAAAACATCCATATGCTCACTTAAATTCCCACGACAACCTCGGAAAAACAGCATTCATGGTGTTGGGAATATGGTATCCGCCATTTGTACTATCCAATTCCCAGCAAAACCATGCAATTACAGCACTCTGGGCATTGGGAATTTGGAATCCTCCGGTTCCACTCCCAAATTCCAATAGAATAACAGCCTTGCAGGCATGGGGATATTGGAATCCTCGAGTTCCCTTCCAAAAAGCCCATGGAATAACGACATTCTGGGTATTGAGAATTGAGAATTTGCCCATTTCCCTCCCAGATCCCTAGGGAATAAGACAATTCCGGGTGTCAGGCATTTGGAATATTTTAGCTCCGCACCATAACTGGCATGGAATAACAGAATTCAAGGTGTCAGGAATTGAGCATCCTCCACTTCCCCTTCGAATTTCCCATGGAATCATGACATTCTGGCTGTTGGCACTTTAGAATCTCCCATGCACCCTCCCAAATACCCAAAAATTCACAAGGAATAACAGAATTCCAGATATCAGGAATGTATTATCCGCCAGCTCTCCACGCAATTTCCCTTGGAATCATGGCATTCCTGGTGCAGGGAATCTTGACTCCTCCACTTATCCTCCCAAATCGCCATAGAAAAATGGCATTCTGCGTGTTGGGAATTAACAATCCCCCAGAAACCCACCCCAAATCCCACCACATTCCCAAAGAAAAGCAACTTTCCAGATGTCTGCAATTTGAAATATTCCAGTTCCCCACTCAAATTCCGATGGAACAACAGCATCCCAAGTGTCAGGAATTGGGAATCCTCCAGCTCCCTGAAAAAAATTCCCATGGAATCATGGGATTCCAGGTGTGAGCAATTGAGAATGCCCCGTACAGCCTCCCAGATTCCCACCACATTCCCATGGAATAACAACATTCCAGATTTCAGGAACTGAGAATCATCCTCTTCCCCTCCCAAATTCCCATGGAAACATTGCATTCGGTTTTTCCACAATTTGGAACCCCCCAGAAGCTGTCCCAAAATCCCACCAAATTCCCATGCAATAGCGGCATTCCAAGTGTCAGGAATTTAGGATACCCCATTTCCGCATCCAAATTCCCATAGAATAACGGCCTTCCGGCTATCAGGAATTTCAAATCGTCCGTACGGTCTCCCATATTCCCATGGAATAAAGCATACCCAAGCATGGGGAATTGAGTTTCATCTAGTTCCATACCCCAATTCCCATGGAATAACAGCATTCTGGGAGCTGAGGACTTGGAAGCTGCCTGTTTCCCTCCCAAAAGCTTAGGGAATAATGGCATTCTGGGCATTGGGAACGTTGAATCCTCATGTTCCCCTTGCAAATTCCTTGAAATAACCAATTTAATGTGTCGGGAATTTCGAATGCTCCAGTTCCTCGCCCAAATTCCAATCAACCTGTAACGAAATCATGACACTATGTGTGTTGAGAATTTAGAATCCTCCACTACCCCTTCCAAATTCCCAACAAAACCATGGAATAAGAGCAGTTCACTCATTGCTAATTTCAACTCCTCCTCTTCCTCTCCCAAATTTCCACCAAACTCGAATGGAAGAACGGCATTTTGTGTGTGCAAAATTTAGAATCCTCCACTTCCCCTTCCAAATTCCCATAGAATAGCTGCATTCCCGGTATGGGGATTTTCAAAACATCCATATGCTCACTTAAATTCCCACGACAACCTCGGAAAAACAGCATTCATGGTGTTGGGAATATGGTATCCGCCATTTGTACTATCCAATTCCCAGCAAAACCATGCAATTACAGCACTCTGGGCATTGGGAATTTGGAATCCTCCGGTTCCACTCCCAAATTCCAATAGAATAACAGCCTTGCAGGCATGGGGATATTGGAATCCTCGAGTTCCCTTCCAAAAAGCCCATGGAATAACGACATTCTGGGTATTGAGAATTGAGAAGTTGCCCATTTCCCTCCCAGATCCCTAGGGAATAAGACAATTCCGGGTGTCAGGCATTTGGAATATTTTAGCTCCGCACCATAACTGGCATGGAATAACAGAATTCAAGGTGTCAGGAATTGAGCATCCTCCACTTCCCCTTCGAATTTCCCATGGAATCATGACATTCTGGCTGTTGGCACTTTAGAATCTCCCATGCACCCTCCCAAATACCCAAAAATTCACAAGGAATAACAGAATTCCAGATATCAGGAATGTATTATCCGCCAGCTCTCCACGCAATTTCCCTTGGAATCATGGCATTCCTGGTTCAGGGAATCTTGACTCCTCCAGTTATCCTCCCAAATCGCCATAGAAAAATGGCATTCTGCGTGTTGGGAATTAACAATCCCCCAGAAACCCACCCCAAATCCCACCACATTCCCAAAGAAAAGCAACTTTCCAGATGTCTGCAATTTGAAATATTCCAGTTCCCCACTCAAATTCCGATGGAACAACAGCATCCCAAGTGTCAGGAATTGGGAATCCTCCAGCTCCCTGAAAAAAATTCCCATGGAATCATGGGATTCCAGGTGTGAGCAATTGAGAATGCCCCGTACAGCCTCCCAGATTCCCACCACATTCCCATGGAATAACAACATTCCAGATTTCAGGAACTGAGAATCATCCTCTTCCCCTCCCAAATTCCCATGGAAACATTGCATTCGGTTTTTCCACAATTTGGAACCCCCCAGAAGCTGTCCCAAAATCCCACCAAATTCCCATGCAATAGCGGCATTCCAAGTGTCAGGAATTTAGGATACCCCATTTCCGCATCCAAATTCCCATAGAATAACGGCCTTCCGGCTATCAGGAATTTCAAATCGTCCGTACGGTCTCCCATATTCCCATGGAATAAAGCATACCCAAGCATGGGGAATTGAGTTTCATCTAGTTCCATACCCCAATTCCCATGGAATAACAGCATTCTGGGAGCTGAGGACTTGGAAGCTGCCTGTTTCCCTCCCAAAAGCTTAGGGAATAATGGCATTCTGGGCATTGGGAACGTTGAATCCTCATGTTCCCCTTGCAAATTCCTTGAAATAACCAATTTAATGTGTCGGGAATTTCGAATGCTCCAGTTCCTCGCCCAAATTCCAATCAACCTGTAACGAAATCATGACACTATGTGTGTTGAGAATTTAGAATCCTCCACTACCCCTTCCAAATTCCCAACAAAACCATGGAATAAGAGCAGTTCACTCATTGCTAATTTCAACTCCTCCTCTTCCTCTCCCAAATTTCCACCAAACTCGAATGGAAGAACGGCATTTTGTGTGTGCAAAATTTAGAATCCTCCACTTCCCCTTCCAAATTCCCATAGAATAGCTGCATTCCCGGTATGGGGATTTTCAAAACATCCATATGCTCACTTAAATTCCCACGACAACCTCGGAAAAACAGCATTCATGGTGTTGGGAATATGGTATCCGCCATTTGTACTATCCAATTCCCAGCAAAACCATGCAATTACAGCACTCTGGGCATTGGGAATTTGGAATCCTCCGGTTCCACTCCCAAATTCCAATAGAATAACAGCCTTGCAGGCATGGGGATATTGGAATCCTCGAGTTCCCTTCCAAAAAGCCCATGGAATAACGACATTCTGGGTATTGAGAATTGAGAATTTGCCCATTTCCCTCCCAGATCCCTAGGGAATAAGACAATTCCGGGTGTCAGGCATTTGGAATATTTTAGCTCCGCACCATAACTGGCATGGAATAACAGAATTCAAGGTGTCAGGAATTGAGCATCCTCCACTTCCCCTTCGAATTTCCCATGGAATCATGACATTCTGGCTGTTGGCACTTTAGAATCTCCCATGCACCCTCCCAAATACCCAAAAATTCACAAGGAATAACAGAATTCCAGATATCAGGAATGTATTATCCGCCAGCTCTCCACGCAATTTCCCTTGGAATCATGGCATTCCTGGTTCAGGGAATCTTGACTCCTCCAGTTATCCTCCCAAATCGCCATAGAAAAATGGCATTCTGCGTGTTGGGAATTAACAATCCCCCAGAAACCCACCCCAAATCCCACCACATTCCCAAAGAAAAGCAACTTTCCAGATGTCTGCAATTTGAAATATTCCAGTTCCCCACTCAAATTCCGATGGAACAACAGCATCCCAAGTGTCAGGAATTGGGAATCCTCCAGCTCCCTGAAAAAAATTCCCATGGAATCATGGGATTCCAGGTGTGAGGAATTGAGAATGCCCCGTACAGCCTCCCAGATTCCCACCACATTCCCATGGAATAACAACATTCCAGATTTCAGGAACTGAGAATCATCCTCTTCCCCTCCCAAATTCCCATGGAAACATTGCATTCGGTTTTTCCACAATTTGGAACCCCCCAGAAGCTGTCCCAAAATCCCACCAAATTCCCATGCAATAGCGGCATTCCAAGTGTCAGGAATTTAGGATACCCCATTTCCGCATCCAAATTCCCATAGAATAACGGCCTTCCGGCTATCAGGAATTTTGAATCATCCATACGGTCTCCCATATTCCCATGGAATAAAGCATACCCAAGCATGGGGAATTGAGTTTCATCTAGTTCCATACCCCAATTCCCATGGAATAACAGCATTCTGGGAGCTGAGTATTTGGAATCTGCCTGTTTCCCTCCCAAAAGCTTAGGGAATAATGGCATTCTGGGCATTGGGAACGTTGAATCCTCATGTTCCCCTTGCAAATTCCCATGAAATAACCAATTTAATGTGTTGGGAATTTCGAATGCTCCAGTTCCTCGCCCAAATTCCAATCAACCTGTAACGAAATCATGACAGTATGTGTGTTGAGAATTTAGAATCCTCCACTACCCCTTCCAAATTCCCAACAAAACCATGGAATAAGAGCAGTTCACTCATTGCTAATTTCAACTCCTCCTCTTCCTCTCCCAAATTTCCACCAAACTCGAATGGAAGAACGGCATTTTGTGTGTGCAAAATTTAGAATCCTCCACTTCCCCTTCCAAATTCCCATAGAATAGCTGCATTCCCGGTATGGGGATTTTCAAAACATCCATATGCTCACTTAAATTCCCACGACAACCTCGGAAAAACAGCATTCATGGTGTTGGGAATATGGTATCCGCCATTTGCACTATCCAATTCCCAGCAAAACCATGCAATTACAGCACTCTGGGCATTGGGAATTTGGAATCCTCCAGTTCCACTCCCAAATTCCAATAGAATAACAGCCTTGCAGGCATGGGGATATTGGAATCCTCGAGTTCCCTTCCAAAAAGCCCATGGAATAACGACATTCTGGGTATTGAGAATTGAGAAGTTGCCCATTTCCCTCCCAGATCCCTAGGGAATAAGACAATTCCGGGTGTCAGGCATTTGGAATACTTCAGCTCTGCACCATAACTGGCATGGAATAACAGAATTCCAGGTGTCAGGAATTGAGCATCCTCCACTTCCCCTTCGAATTTCCCATGGAATCATGGCATTCTGGCTGTTGGCACTTTAGAATCTCCCATGCACCCTCCCAAATACCCAAAAATTCACAAGGAATAACAGAATTCCAGATATCAGGAATGTATTATCCGCCAGCTCTCCACGCAATTTCCCTTGGAATCATGGCATTCCTGGTTCAGGGAATCTTGACTCCTCCAGTTATCCTCCCAAATCGCCATAGAAAAATGGCATTCTGCGTGTTGGGAATTAACAATCCCCCAGAAACCCACCCCAAATCCCACCACATTCCCAAAGAAAAGCAACTTTCCAGATGTCTGCAATTTGAAATATTCCAGTTCCCCACTCAAATTCCGATGGAACAACAGCATCCCAAGTGTCAGGAATTGGGAATCCTCCAGCTCCCTGAAAAAAATTCCCATGGAATCATGGGATTCCAGGTGTGAGCAATTGAGAATGCCCCGTACAGCCTCCCAGATTCCCACCACATTCCCATGGAATAACAACATTCCAGATTTCAGGAACTGAGAATCATCCTCTTCCCCTCCCAAATTCCCATGGAAACATTGCATTCGGTTTTTCCACAATTTGGAACCCCCCAGAAGCTGTCCCAAAATCCCACCAAATTCCCATGCAATAGCGGCATTCCAAGTGTCAGGAATTTAGGATACCCCATTTCCGCATCCAAATTCCCATAGAATAACGGCCTTCCGGCTATCAGGAATTTCAAATCGTCCGTACGGTCTCCCATATTCCCATGGAATAAAGCATACCCAAGCATGGGGAATTGAGTTTCATCTAGTTCCATACCCCAATTCCCATGGAATAACAGCATTCTGGGAGCTGAGGACTTGGAAGCTGCCTGTTTCCCTCCCAAAAGCTTAGGGAATAATGGCATTCTGGGCATTGGGAACGTTGAATCCTCATGTTCCCCTTGCAAATTCCCATGAAATAACCAATTTAATGTGTCGGGAATTTCGAATGCTCCAGTTCCTCGCCCAAATTCCAATCAACCTGTAACGAAATCATGACACTATGTGTGTTGAGAATTTAGAATCCTCCACTACCCCTTCCAAATTCCCAACAAAACCATGGAATAAGAGCAGTTCACTCATTGCTAATTTCAACTCCTCCTCTTCCTCTCCCAAATTTCCACCAAACTCGAATGGAAGAACGGCATTTTGTGTGTGCAAAATTTAGAATCCTCCACTTCCCCTTCCAAATTCCCATAGAATAGCTGCATTCCCGGTATGGGGATTTTCAAAACATCCATATGCTCACTTAAATTCCCACAACAACCTCGGAAAAACAGCATTCATGGTGTTGGGAATATGGTATCCGCCATTTGTACTATCCAATTCCCAGCAAAACCATGCAATTACAGCACTCTGGGCATTGGGAATTTGGAATCCTCCGGTTCCACTCCCAAATTCCAATAGAATAACAGCCTTGCAGGCATGGGGATATTGGAATCCTCGAGTTCCCTTCCAAAAAGCCCATGGAATAACGACATTCTGGGTATTGAGAATTGAGAATTTGCCCATTTCCCTCCCAGATCCCTAGGGAATAAGACAATTCCGGGTGTCCGGCATTTGGAATACTTCAGCTCTGCACCATAACTGGCATTGAATAACAGAATTCCAGGTGTCAGGAATTGAGCATCCTCCACTTCCCCTTCGAATTTCCCATGGAATCATGGCATTCTGGCTGTTGGCACTTTAGAATCTCCCATACACCCTCCCAAATACCCAAAAATTCACAAGGAATAACAGAATTCCAGATATCAGGAATGTATTATCCGCCAGCTCTCCACGCAATTTCCCTTGGAATCATGGCATTCCTGGTGCAGGGAATCTTGACTCCTCCAGTTATCCTCCCAAATCGCCATAGAAAAATGGCATTCTGCGTGTTGGGAATTAACAATCCCCCAGAAACCCACCCCAAATCCCACCACATTCCCAAAGAAAAGCAACTTTCCAGATGTCTGCAATTTGAAATATTCCAGTTCCCCACTCAAATTCCGATGGAACAACAGCATCCCAAGTGTCAGGAATTGGGAATCCTCCAGCTCCCTGAAAAAAATTCCCATGGAATCATGGGATTCCAGGTGTGAGCAATTGAGAATGCCCCGTACAGCCTCCCAGATTCCCACCACATTCCCATGGAATAACAACATTCCAGATTTCAGGAACTGAGAATCATCCTCTTCCCCTCCCAAATTCCCATGGAAACATTGCATTCGGTTTTTCCACAATTTGGAACCCCCCAGAAGCTGTCCCAAAATCCCACCAAATTCCCATGCAATAGCGGCATTCCAAGTGTCAGGAATTTAGGATACCCCATTTCCGCATCCAAATTCCCATAGAATAACGGCCTTCCGGCTATCAGGAATTTCGAATCATCCATACGGTCTCCCATATTCCCATGGAATAAAGCATACCCAAGCATGGGGAATTGAGTTTCATCTAGTTCCATACCCCAATTCCCATGGAATAACAGCATTCTGGGAGCTGAGTATTTGGAATCTGCCTGTTTCCCTCCCAAAAGCTTAGGGAATAATGGCATTCTGGGCATTGGGAACGTTGAATCCTCATGTTCCCCTTGCAAATTCCCATGAAATAACCAATTTAATGTGTTGGGAATTTCGAATGCTCCAGTTCCTCGCCCAAATTCCAATCAACCTGTAACGAAATCATGACACTATGTGTGTTGAGAATTTGGAATCCTCCACTACCCCTTTCAAATTCCCAACAAAACCATGGAATAAGAGCAGTTCACTCATTGCTAATTTCAACTCCTCCTCTTCCTCTCCCAAATTTCCACCAAACTCGAATGGAAGAACGGCATTTTGTGTGTGCAAAATTTAGAATCCTCCACTTCCCCTTCCAAATTCCCATAGAATAGCTGCATTCCGGGTATGGGGATTTTCAAAACATCCATATGCTCACTTAAATTCCCACGACAACCTTGGAAAAACAGCATTCATGGTGTTGGGAATATGGTATCCGCCATTTGCACTATCCAATTCCCAGCAAAACCATGCAATTACAGCACTCTGGGCATTGGGAATTTGGAATCCTCCGGTTCCACTCCCAAATTCCAATAGAATAACAGCCTTGCAGGCATGGGGATATTGGAATCCTCGAGTTCCCTTCCAAAAAGCCCATGGAATAACGACATTCTGGGTATTGAGAATTGAGAATTTGCCCATTTCCCTCCCAGATCCCTAGGGAATAAGACAATTCCGGGTGTCAGGCATTTGGAATACTTCAGCTCTGCACCATAACTGGCATGGAATAACAGAATTCCAGGTGTCAGGAATTGAGCATCCTCCACTTCCCCTTCGAATTTCCCATGGAATCATGGCATTCTGGGTGTTGGCACTTTAGAATCTCCCATACACCCTCCCAAATACCCAAAAATTCACAAGGAATAACAGAATTCCAGATATCAGGAATGTATTATCCGCCAGCTCTCCACGCAATTTCCCTTGGAATCATGGCATTCCTGGTTCAGGGAATCTTGACTCCTCCAGTTATCCTCCCAAATCGCCATAGAAAAATGGCATTCTGCGTGTTGGGAATTAACAATCCCCCAGAAACCCACCCCAAATCCCACCACATTCCCAAAGAAAAGCAACTTTCCAGATGTCTGCAATTTGAAATATTTCAGTTCCCCACTCAAATTCCGATGGAACAACAGCATCCCAAGTGTCAGGAATTGGGAATCCTCCAGCTCCCTGAAAAAAATTCCCATGGAATCATGGGATTCCAGGTGTGAGGAATTGAGAATGCCCCGTACAGCCTCCCAGATTCCCACCACATTCCCATGGAATAACAACATTCCAGATTTCAGGAACTGAGAATCATCCTCTTCCCCTCCCAAATTCCCATGGAAACATTGCATTCGGTTTTTCCGCAATTTGGAACCCCCCAGAAGCTGTCCCAAAATCCCACCAAATTCCCATGCAATAGCGGCATTCCAAGTGTCAGGAATTTAGGATACCCCATTTCCGCATCCAAATTCCCATAGAATAACGGCCTTCCGGCTATCAGGAATTTCAAATCGTCCGTACGGTCTCCCATATTCCCATGGAATAAAGCATACCCAAGCATGGGGAATTGAGTTTCATCTAGTTCCATACCCCAATTCCCATGGAATAACAGCATTCTGGGAGCTGAGTACTTGGAAGCTGCCTGTTTCCCTCCCAAAAGCTTAGGGAATAATGGCATTCTGGGCATTGGGAACGTTGAATCCTCATGTTCCCCTTGCAAATTCCCATGAAATAACCAATTTAATGTGTCGGGAATTTCGAATGCTCCAGTTCCTCGCCCAAATTCCAATCAACCTGTAACGAAATCATGACAGTATGTGTGTTGAGAATTTAGAATCCTCCACTACCCCTTCCAAATTCCCAACAAAACCATGGAATAAGAGCAGTTCACTCATTGCTAATTTCAACTCCTCCTCTTCCTCTCCCAAATTTCCACCAAACTCGAATGGAAGAACGGCATTTTGTGTGTGCAAAATTTAGAATCCTCCACTTCCCCTTCCAAATTCCCATAGAATAGCTGCATTCCCGGTATGGGGATTTTCAAAACATCCATATGCTCACTTAAATTCCCACGACAACCTCGGAAAAACAGCATTCATGGTGTTGGGAATATGGTATCCGCCATTTGTACTATCCAATTCCCAGCAAAACCATGCAATTACAGCACTCTGGGCATTGGGAATTTGGAATCCTCCGGTTCCACTCCCAAATTCCAATAGAATAACAGCCTTGCAGGCATGGGGATATTGGAATCCTCGAGTTCCCTTCCAAAAAGCCCATGGAATAACGACATTCTGGGTATTGAGAATTGAGAAGTTGCCCATTTCCCTCCCAGATCCCTAGGGAATAAGACAATTCCGGGTGTCAGGCATTTGGAATATTTTAGCTCCGCACCATAACTGGCATGGAATAACAGAATTCAAGGTGTCAGGAATTGAGCATCCTCCACTTCCCCTTCGAATTTCCCATGGAATCATGACATTCTGGCTGTTGGCACTTTAGAATCTCCCATGCACCCTCCCAAATACCCAAAAATTCACAAGGAATAACAGAATTCCAGATATCAGGAATGTATTATCCGCCAGCTCTCCACGCAATTTCCCTTGGAATCATGGCATTCCTGGTTCAGGGAATCTTGACTCCTCCAGTTATCCTCCCAAATCGCCATAGAAAAATGGCATTCTGCGTGTTGGGAATTAACAATCCCCCAGAAACCCACCCCAAATCCCACCACATTCCCAAAGAAAAGCAACTTTCCAGATGTCTGCAATTTGAAATATTCCAGTTCCCCACTCAAATTCCGATGGAACAACAGCATCCCAAGTGTCAGGAATTGGGAATCCTCCAGCTCCCTGAAAAAAATTCCCATGGAATCATGGGATTCCAGGTGTGAGCAATTGAGAATGCCCCGTACAGCCTCCCAGATTCCCACCACATTCCCATGGAATAACAACATTCCAGATTTCAGGAACTGAGAATCATCCTCTTCCCCTCCCAAATTCCCATGGAAACATTGCATTCGGTTTTTCCACAATTTGGAACCCCCCAGAAGCTGTCCCAAAATCCCACCAAATTCCCATGCAATAGCGGCATTCCAAGTGTCAGGAATTTAGGATACCCCATTTCCGCATCCAAATTCCCATAGAATAACGGCCTTCCGGCTATCAGGAATTTCAAATCGTCCGTACGGTCTCCCATATTCCCATGGAATAAAGCATACCCAAGCATGGGGAATTGAGTTTCATCTAGTTCCATACCCCAATTCCCATGGAATAACAGCATTCTGGGAGCTGAGTATTTGGAAGCTGCCTGTTTCCCTCCCAAAAGCTTAGGGAATAATGGCATTCTGGGCATTGGGAACGTTGAATCCTCATGTTCCCCTTGCAAATTCCCATGAAATAACCAATTTAATGTGTCGGGAATTTCGAATGCTCCAGTTCCTCGCCCAAATTCCAATCAACCTGTAACGAAATCATGACACTATGTGTGTTGAGAATTTAGAATCCTCCACTACCCCTTCCAAATTCCCAACAAAACCATGGAATAAGAGCAGTTCACTCATTGCTAATTTCAACTCCTCCTCTTCCTCTCCCAAATTTCCACCAAACTCGAATGGAAGAACGGCATTTTGTGTGTGCAAAATTTAGAATCCTCCACTTCCCCTTCCAAATTCCCATAGAATAGCTGCATTCCCGGTATGGGGATTTTCAAAACATCCATATGCTCACTTAAATTCCCACAACAACCTCGGAAAAACAGCATTCATGGTGTTGGGAATATGGTATCCGCCATTTGCACTATCCAATTCCCAGCAAAACCATGCAATTACAGCACTCTGGGCATTGGGAATTTGGAATCCTCCGGTTCCACTCCCAAATTCCAATAGAATAACAGCCTTGCAGGCATGGGGATATTGGAATCCTCGAGTTCCCTTCCAAAAAGCCCATGGAATAACGACATTCTGGGTATTGAGAATTGAGAAGTTGCCCATTTCCCTCCCAGATCCCTAGGGAATAAGACAATTCCGGGTGTCAGGCATTTGGAATATTTTAGCTCCGCACCATAACTGGCATGGAATAACAGAATTCAAGGTGTCAGGAATTGAGCATCCTCCACTTCCCCTTCGAATTTCCCATGGAATCATGACATTCTGGCTGTTGGCACTTTAGAATCTCCCATGCACCCTCCCAAATACCCAAAAATTCACAAGGAATAACAGAATTCCAGATATCAGGAATGTATTATCCGCCAGCTCTCCACGCAATTTCCCTTGGAATCATGGCATTCCTGGTGCAGGGAATCTTGACTCCTCCAGTTATCCTCCCAAATCGCCATAGAAAAATGGCATTCTGCGTGTTGGGAATTAACAATCCCCCAGAAACCCACCCCAAATCCCACCACATTCCCAAAGAAAAGCAACTTTCCAGATGTCTGCAATTTGAAATATTCCAGTTCCCCACTCAAATTCAGATGGAACAACAGCATCCCAAGTGTCAGGAATTGGGAATCCTCCAGCTCCCTGAAAAAAATTCCCATGGAATCATGGGATTCCAGGTGTGAGGAATTGAGAATGCCCCGTACAGCCTCCCAGATTCCCACCACATTCCCATGGAATAACAACATTCCAGATTTCAGGAACTGAGAATCATCCTCTTCCCCTCCCAAATTCCCATGGAAACATTGCATTCGGTTTTTCCACAATTTGGAACCCCCCAGAAGCTGTCCCAAAATCCCACCAAATTCCCATGCAATAGCGGCATTCCAAGTGTCAGGAATTTAGGATACCCCATTTCCGCATCCAAATTCCCATAGAATAACGGCCTTCCGGCTATCAGGAATTTCAAATCGTCCGTACGGTCTCCCATATTCCCATGGAATAAAGCATACCCAAGCATGGGGAATTGAGTTTCATCTAGTTCCATACCCCAATTCCCATGGAATAACAGCATTCTGGGAGCTGAGGACTTGGAAGCTGCCTGTTTCCCTCCCAAAAGCTTAGGGAATAATGGCATTCTGGGCATTGGGAACGTTGAATCCTCATGTTCCCCTTGCAAATTCCCATGAAATAACCAATTTAATGTGTCGGGAATTTCGAATGCTCCAGTTCCTCGCCCAAATTCCAATCAACCTGTAACGAAATCATGACACTATGTGTGTTGAGAATTTAGAATCCTCCACTACCCCTTCCAAATTCCCAACAAAACCATGGAATAAGAGCAGTTCACTCATTGCTAATTTCAACTCCTCCTCTTCCTCTCCCAAATTTCCACCAAACTCGAATGGAAGAACGGCATTTTGTGTGTGCAAAATTTAGAATCCTCCACTTCCCCTTCCAAATTCCCATAGAATAGCTGCATTCCCGGTATGGGGATTTTCAAAACATCCATATGCTCACTTAAATTCCCACAACAACCTCGGAAAAACAGCATTCATGGTGTTGGGAATATGGTATCCGCCATTTGCACTATCCAATTCCCAGCAAAACCATGCAATTACAGCACTCTGGGCATTGGGAATTTGGAATCCTCCGGTTCCACTCCCAAATTCCAATAGAATAACAGCCTTGCAGGCATGGGGATATTGGAATCCTCGAGTTCCCTTCCAAAAAGCCCATGGAATAACGACATTCTGGGTATTGAGAATTGAGAAGTTGCCCATTTCCCTCCCAGATCCCTAGGGAATAAGACAATTCCGGGTGTCAGGCATTTGGAATATTTTAGCTCCGCACCATAACTGGCATGGAATAACAGAATTCAAGGTGTCAGGAATTGAGCATCCTCCACTTCCCCTTCGAATTTCCCATGGAATCATGACATTCTGGCTGTTGGCACTTTAGAATCTCCCATGCACCCTCCCAAATACCCAAAAATTCACAAGGAATAACAGAATTCCAGATATCAGGAATGTATTATCCGCCAGCTCTCCACGCAATTTCCCTTGGAATCATGGCATTCCTGGTGCAGGGAATCTTGACTCCTCCAGTTATCCTCCCAAATCGCCATAGAAAAATGGCATTCTGCGTGTTGGGAATTAACAATCCCCCAGAAACCCACCCCAAATCCCACCACATTCCCAAAGAAAAGCAACTTTCCAGATGTCTGCAATTTGAAATATTCCAGTTCCCCACTCAAATTCAGATGGAACAACAGCATCCCAAGTGTCAGGAATTGGGAATCCTCCAGCTCCCTGAAAAAAATTCCCATGGAATCATGGGATTCCAGGTGTGAGGAATTGAGAATGCCCCGTACAGCCTCCCAGATTCCCACCACATTCCCATGGAATAACAACATTCCAGATTTCAGGAACTGAGAATCATCCTCTTCCCCTCCCAAATTCCCATGGAAACATTGCATTCGGTTTTTCCACAATTTGGAACCCCCCAGAAGCTGTCCCAAAATCCCACCAAATTCCCATGCAATAGCGGCATTCCAAGTGTCAGGAATTTAGGATACCCCATTTCCGCATCCAAATTCCCATAGAATAACGGCCTTCCGGCTATCAGGAATTTCAAATCGTCCGTACGGTCTCCCATATTCCCATGGAATAAAGCATACCCAAGCATGGGGAATTGAGTTTCATCTAGTTCCATACCCCAATTCCCATGGAATAACAGCATTCTGGGAGCTGAGGACTTGGAAGCTGCCTGTTTCCCTCCCAAAAGCTTAGGGAATAATGGCATTCTGGGCATTGGGAACGTTGAATCCTCATGTTCCCCTTGCAAATTCCCATGAAATAACCAATTTAATGTGTCGGGAATTTCGAATGCTCCAGTTCCTCGCCCAAATTCCAATCAACCTGTAACGAAATCATGACACTATGTGTGTTGAGAATTTAGAATCCTCCACTACCCCTTCCAAATTCCCAACAAAACCATGGAATAAGAGCAGTTCACTCATTGCTAATTTCAACTCCTCCTCTTCCTCTCCCAAATTTCCACCAAACTCGAATGGAAGAACGGCATTTTGTGTGTGCAAAATTTAGAATCCTCCACTTCCCCTTCCAAATTCCCATAGAATAGCTGCATTCCCGGTATGGGGATTTTCAAAACATCCATATGCTCACTTAAATTCCCACAACAACCTCGGAAAAACAGCATTCATGGTGTTGGGAATATGGTATCCGCCATTTGCACTATCCAATTCCCAGCAAAACCATGCAATTACAGCACTCTGGGCATTGGGAATTTGGAATCCTCCGGTTCCACTCCCAAATTCCAATAGAATAACAGCCTTGCAGGCATGGGGATATTGGAATCCTCGAGTTCCCTTCCAAAAAGCCCATGGAATAACGACATTCTGGGTATTGAGAATTGAGAAGTTGCCCATTTCCCTCCCAGATCCCTAGGGAATAAGACAATTCCGGGTGTCAGGCATTTGGAATATTTTAGCTCCGCACCATAACTGGCATGGAATAACAGAATTCAAGGTGTCAGGAATTGAGCATCCTCCACTTCCCCTTCGAATTTCCCATGGAATCATGACATTCTGGCTGTTGGCACTTTAGAATCTCCCATGCACCCTCCCAAATACCCAAAAATTCACAAGGAATAACAGAATTCCAGATATCAGGAATGTATTATCCGCCAGCTCTCCACGCAATTTCCCTTGGAATCATGGCATTCCTGGTTCAGGGAATCTTGACTCCTCCAGTTATCCTCCCAAATCGCCATAGAAAAATGGCATTCTGCGTGTTGGGAATTAACAATCCCCCAGAAACCCACCCCAAATCCCACCACATTCCCAAAGAAAAGCAACTTTCCAGATGTCTGCAATTTGAAATATTCCAGTTCCCCACTCAAATTCCGATGGAACAACAGCATCCCAAGTGTCAGGAATTGGGAATCCTCCAGCTCCCTGAAAAAAATTCCCATGGAATCATGGGATTCCAGGTGTGAGCAATTGAGAATGCCCCGTACAGCCTCCCAGATTCCCACCACATTCCCATGGAATAACAACATTCCAGATTTCAGGAACTGAGAATCATCCTCTTCCCCTCCCAAATTCCCATGGAAACATTGCATTCGGTTTTTCCACAATTTGGAACCCCCCAGAAGCTGTCCCAAAATCCCACCAAATTCCCATGCAATAGCGGCATTCCAAGTGTCAGGAATTTAGGATACCCCATTTCCGCATCCAAATTCCCATAGAATAACGGCCTTCCGGCTATCAGGAATTTCAAATCGTCCGTACGGTCTCCCATATTCCCATGGAATAAAGCATACCCAAGCATGGGGAATTGAGTTTCATCTAGTTCCATACCCCAATTCCCATGGAATAACAGCATTCTGGGAGCTGAGGACTTGGAAGCTGCCTGTTTCCCTCCCAAAAGCTTAGGGAATAATGGCATTCTGGGCATTGGGAACGTTGAATCCTCATGTTCCCCTTGCAAATTCCCATGAAATAACCAATTTAATGTGTTGGGAATTTCGAATGCTCCAGTTCCTCGCCCAAATTCCAATCAACCTGTAACGAAATCATGACAGTATGTGTGTTGAGAATTTAGAATCCTCCACTACCCCTTCCAAATTCCCAACAAAACCATGGAATAAGAGCAGTTCACTCATTGCTAATTTCAACTCCTCCTCTTCCTCTCCCAAATTTCCACCAAACTCGAATGGAAGAACGGCATTTTGTGTGTGCAAAATTTAGAATCCTCCACTTCCCCTTCCAAATTCCCATAGAATAGCTGCATTCCCGGTATGGGGATTTTCAAAACATCCATATGCTCACTTAAATTCCCACGACAACCTCGGAAAAACAGCATTCATGGTGTTGGGAATATGGTATCCGCCATTTGCACTATCCAATTCCCAGCAAAACCATGCAATTACAGCACTCTGGGCATTGGGAATTTGGAATCCTCCGGTTCCACTCCCAAATTCCAATAGAATAACAGCCTTGCAGGCATGGGGATATTGGAATCCTCGAGTTCCCTTCCAAAAAGCCCATGGAATAACGACATTCTGGGTATTGAGAATTGAGAAGTTGCCCATTTCCCTCCCAGATCCCTAGGGAATAAGACAATTCCGGGTGTCAGGCATTTGGAATACTTCAGCTCTGCACCATAACTGGCATGGAATAACAGAATTCCAGGTGTCAGGAATTGAGCATCCTCCACTTCCCCTTCGAATTTCCCATGGAATCATGGCATTCTGGCTGTTGGCACTTTAGAATCTCCCATGCACCCTCCCAAATACCCAAAAATTCACAAGGAATAACAGAATTCCAGATATCAGGAATGTATTATCCGCCAGCTCTCCACGCAATTTCCCTTGGAATCATGGCATTCCTGGTTCAGGGAATCTTGACTCCTCCAGTTATCCTCCCAAATCGCCATAGAAAAATGGCATTCTGCGTGTTGGGAATTAACAATCCCCCAGAAACCCACCCCAAATCCCACCACATTCCCAAAGAAAAGCAACTTTCCAGATGTCTGCAATTTGAAATATTCCAGTTCCCCACTCAAATTCCGATGGAACAACAGCATCCCAAGTGTCAGGAATTGGGAATCCTCCAGCTCCCTGAAAAAAATTCCCATGGAATCATGGGATTCCAGGTGTGAGCAATTGAGAATGCCCCGTACAGCCTCCCAGATTCCCACCACATTCCCATGGAATAACAACATTCCAGATTTCAGGAACTGAGAATCATCCTCTTCCCCTCCCAAATTCCCATGGAAACATTGCATTCGGTTTTTCCACAATTTGGAACCCCCCAGAAGCTGTCCCAAAATCCCACCAAATTCCCATGCAATAGCGGCATTCCAAGTGTCAGGAATTTAGGATACCCCATTTCCGCATCCAAATTCCCATAGAATAACGGCCTTCCGGCTATCAGGAATTTCAAATCGTCCGTACGGTCTCCCATATTCCCATGGAATAAAGCATACCCAAGCATGGGGAATTGAGTTTCATCTAGTTCCATACCCCAATTCCCATGGAATAACAGCATTCTGGGAGCTGAGGACTTGGAAGCTGCCTGTTTCCCTCCCAAAAGCTTAGGGAATAATGGCATTCTGGGCATTGGGAACGTTGAATCCTCATGTTCCCCTTGCAAATTCCCATGAAATAACCAATTTAATGTGTCGGGAATTTCGAATGCTCCAGTTCCTCGCCCAAATTCCAATCAACCTGTAACGAAATCATGACACTATGTGTGTTGAGAATTTAGAATCCTCCACTACCCCTTCCAAATTCCCAACAAAACCATGGAATAAGAGCAGTTCACTCATTGCTAATTTCAACTCCTCCTCTTCCTCTCCCAAATTTCCACCAAACTCGAATGGAAGAACGGCATTTTGTGTGTGCAAAATTTAGAATCCTCCACTTCCCCTTCCAAATTCCCATAGAATAGCTGCATTCCCGGTATGGGGATTTTCAAAACATCCATATGCTCACTTAAATTCCCACAACAACCTCGGAAAAACAGCATTCATGGTGTTGGGAATATGGTATCCGCCATTTGTACTATCCAATTCCCAGCAAAACCATGCAATTACAGCACTCTGGGCATTGGGAATTTGGAATCCTCCGGTTCCACTCCCAAATTCCAATAGAATAACAGCCTTGCAGGCATGGGGATATTGGAATCCTCGAGTTCCCTTCCAAAAAGCCCATGGAATAACGACATTCTGGGTATTGAGAATTGAGAATTTGCCCATTTCCCTCCCAGATCCCTAGGGAATAAGACAATTCCGGGTGTCCGGCATTTGGAATACTTCAGCTCTGCACCATAACTGGCATTGAATAACAGAATTCCAGGTGTCAGGAATTGAGCATCCTCCACTTCCCCTTCGAATTTCCCATGGAATCATGGCATTCTGGCTGTTGGCACTTTAGAATCTCCCATACACCCTCCCAAATACCCAAAAATTCACAAGGAATAACAGAATTCCAGATATCAGGAATGTATTATCCGCCAGCTCTCCACGCAATTTCCCTTGGAATCATGGCATTCCTGGTGCAGGGAATCTTGACTCCTCCAGTTATCCTCCCAAATCGCCATAGAAAAATGGCATTCTGCGTGTTGGGAATTAACAATCCCCCAGAAACCCACCCCAAATCCCACCACATTCCCAAAGAAAAGCAACTTTCCAGATGTCTGCAATTTGAAATATTCCAGTTCCCCACTCAAATTCCGATGGAACAACAGCATCCCAAGTGTCAGGAATTGGGAATCCTCCAGCTCCCTGAAAAAAATTCCCATGGAATCATGGGATTCCAGGTGTGAGCAATTGAGAATGCCCCGTACAGCCTCCCAGATTCCCACCACATTCCCATGGAATAACAACATTCCAGATTTCAGGAACTGAGAATCATCCTCTTCCCCTCCCAAATTCCCATGGAAACATTGCATTCGGTTTTTCCACAATTTGGAACCCCCCAGAAGCTGTCCCAAAATCCCACCAAATTCCCATGCAATAGCGGCATTCCAAGTGTCAGGAATTTAGGATACCCCATTTCCGCATCCAAATTCCCATAGAATAACGGCCTTCCGGCTATCAGGAATTTCGAATCATCCATACGGTCTCCCATATTCCCATGGAATAAAGCATACCCAAGCATGGGGAATTGAGTTTCATCTAGTTCCATACCCCAATTCCCATGGAATAACAGCATTCTGGGAGCTGAGTATTTGGAATCTGCCTGTTTCCCTCCCAAAAGCTTAGGGAATAATGGCATTCTGGGCATTGGGAACGTTGAATCCTCATGTTCCCCTTGCAAATTCCCATGAAATAACCAATTTAATGTGTTGGGAATTTCGAATGCTCCAGTTCCTCGCCCAAATTCCAATCAACCTGTAACGAAATCATGACACTATGTGTGTTGAGAATTTGGAATCCTCCACTACCCCTTTCAAATTCCCAACAAAACCATGGAATAAGAGCAGTTCACTCATTGCTAATTTCAACTCCTCCTCTTCCTCTCCCAAATTTCCACCAAACTCGAATGGAAGAACGGCATTTTGTGTGTGCAAAATTTAGAATCCTCCACTTCCCCTTCCAAATTCCCATAGAATAGCTGCATTCCGGGTATGGGGATTTTCAAAACATCCATATGCTCACTTAAATTCCCACGACAACCTTGGAAAAACAGCATTCATGGTGTTGGGAATATGGTATCCGCCATTTGCACTATCCAATTCCCAGCAAAACCATGCAATTACAGCACTCTGGGCATTGGGAATTTGGAATCCTCCGGTTCCACTCCCAAATTCCAATAGAATAACAGCCTTGCAGGCATGGGGATATTGGAATCCTCGAGTTCCCTTCCAAAAAGCCCATGGAATAACGACATTCTGGGTATTGAGAATTGAGAATTTGCCCATTTCCCTCCCAGATCCCTAGGGAATAAGACAATTCCGGGTGTCAGGCATTTGGAATACTTCAGCTCTGCACCATAACTGGCATGGAATAACAGAATTCCAGGTGTCAGGAATTGAGCATCCTCCACTTCCCCTTCGAATTTCCCATGGAATCATGGCATTCTGGGTGTTGGCACTTTAGAATCTCCCATACACCCTCCCAAATACCCAAAAATTCACAAGGAATAACAGAATTCCAGATATCAGGAATGTATTATCCGCCAGCTCTCCACGCAATTTCCCTTGGAATCATGGCATTCCTGGTTCAGGGAATCTTGACTCCTCCAGTTATCCTCCCAAATCGCCATAGAAAAATGGCATTCTGCGTGTTGGGAATTAACAATCCCCCAGAAACCCACCCCAAATCCCACCACATTCCCAAAGAAAAGCAACTTTCCAGATGTCTGCAATTTGAAATATTTCAGTTCCCCACTCAAATTCCGATGGAACAACAGCATCCCAAGTGTCAGGAATTGGGAATCCTCCAGCTCCCTGAAAAAAATTCCCATGGAATCATGGGATTCCAGGTGTGAGCAATTGAGAATGCCCCGTACAGCCTCCCAGATTCCCACCACATTCCCATGGAATAACAACATTCCAGATTTCAGGAACTGAGAATCATCCTCTTCCCCTCCCAAATTCCCATGGAAACATTGCATTCGGTTTTTCCACAATTTGGAACCCCCCAGAAGCTGTCCCAAAATCCCACCAAATTCCCATGCAATAGCGGCATTCCAAGTGTCAGGAATTTAGGATACCCCATTTCCGCATCCAAATTCCCATAGAATAACGGCCTTCCGGCTATCAGGAATTTCAAATCGTCCGTACGGTCTCCCATATTCCCATGGAATAAAGCATACCCAAGCATGGGGAATTGAGTTTCATCTAGTTCCATACCCCAATTCCCATGGAATAACAGCATTCTGGGAGCTGAGGACTTGGAAGCTGCCTGTTTCCCTCCCAAAAGCTTAGGGAATAATGGCATTCTGGGCATTGGGAACGTTGAATCCTCATGTTCCCCTTGCAAATTCCCATGAAATAACCAATTTAATGTGTCGGGAATTTCGAATGCTCCAGTTCCTCGCCCAAATTCCAATCAACCTGTAACGAAATCATGACACTATGTGTGTTGAGAATTTAGAATCCTCCACTACCCCTTCCAAATTCCCAACAAAACCATGGAATAAGAGCAGTTCACTCATTGCTAATTTCAACTCCTCCTCTTCCTCTCCCAAATTTCCACCAAACTCGAATGGAAGAACGGCATTTTGTGTGTGCAAAATTTAGAATCCTCCACTTCCCCTTCCAAATTCCCATAGAATAGCTGCATTCCCGGTATGGGGATTTTCAAAACATCCATATGCTCACTTAAATTCCCACAACAACCTCGGAAAAACAGCATTCATGGTGTTGGGAATATGGTATCCGCCATTTGCACTATCCAATTCCCAGCAAAACCATGCAATTACAGCACTCTGGGCATTGGGAATTTGGAATCCTCCGGTTCCACTCCCAAATTCCAATAGAATAACAGCCTTGCAGGCATGGGGATATTGGAATCCTCGAGTTCCCTTCCAAAAAGCCCATGGAATAACGACATTCTGGGTATTGAGAATTGAGAAGTTGCCCATTTCCCTCCCAGATCCCTAGGGAATAAGACAATTCCGGGTGTCAGGCATTTGGAATATTTTAGCTCCGCACCATAACTGGCATGGAATAACAGAATTCAAGGTGTCAGGAATTGAGCATCCTCCACTTCCCCTTCGAATTTCCCATGGAATCATGACATTCTGGCTGTTGGCACTTTAGAATCTCCCATGCACCCTCCCAAATACCCAAAAATTCACAAGGAATAACAGAATTCCAGATATCAGGAATGTATTATCCGCCAGCTCTCCACGCAATTTCCCTTGGAATCATGGCATTCCTGGTGCAGGGAATCTTGACTCCTCCAGTTATCCTCCCAAATCGCCATAGAAAAATGGCATTCTGCGTGTTGGGAATTAACAATCCCCCAGAAACCCACCCCAAATCCCACCACATTCCCAAAGAAAAGCAACTTTCCAGATGTCTGCAATTTGAAATATTCCAGTTCCCCACTCAAATTCAGATGGAACAACAGCATCCCAAGTGTCAGGAATTGGGAATCCTCCAGCTCCCTGAAAAAAATTCCCATGGAATCATGGGATTCCAGGTGTGAGGAATTGAGAATGCCCCGTACAGCCTCCCAGATTCCCACCACATTCCCATGGAATAACAACATTCCAGATTTCAGGAACTGAGAATCATCCTCTTCCCCTCCCAAATTCCCATGGAAACATTGCATTCGGTTTTTCCACAATTTGGAACCCCCCAGAAGCTGTCCCAAAATCCCACCAAATTCCCATGCAATAGCGGCATTCCAAGTGTCAGGAATTTAGGATACCCCATTTCCGCATCCAAATTCCCATAGAATAACGGCCTTCCGGCTATCAGGAATTTCAAATCGTCCGTACGGTCTCCCATATTCCCATGGAATAAAGCATACCCAAGCATGGGGAATTGAGTTTCATCTAGTTCCATACCCCAATTCCCATGGAATAACAGCATTCTGGGAGCTGAGGACTTGGAAGCTGCCTGTTTCCCTCCCAAAAGCTTAGGGAATAATGGCATTCTGGGCATTGGGAACGTTGAATCCTCATGTTCCCCTTGCAAATTCCCATGAAATAACCAATTTAATGTGTCGGGAATTTCGAATGCTCCAGTTCCTCGCCCAAATTCCAATCAACCTGTAACGAAATCATGACACTATGTGTGTTGAGAATTTAGAATCCTCCAGTACCCCTTCCAAATTCCCAACAAAACCATGGAATAAGAGCAGTTCACTCATTGCTAATTTCAACTCCTCCTCTTCCTCTCCCAAATTTCCACCAAACTCGAATGGAAGAACGGCATTTTGTGTGTGCAAAATTTAGAATCCTCCACTTCCCCTTCCAAATTCCCATAGAATAGCTGCATTCCCGGTATGGGGATTTTCAAAACATCCATATGCTCACTTAAATTCCCACGACAACCTCGGAAAAACAGCATTCATGGTGTTGGGAATATGGTATCCGCCATTTGCACTATCCAATTCCCAGCAAAACCATGCAATTACAGCACTCTGGGCATTGGGAATTTGGAATCCTCCGGTTCCACTCCCAAATTCCAATAGAATAACAGCCTTGCAGGCATGGGGATATTGGAATCCTCGAGTTCCCTTCCAAAAAGCCCATGGAATAACGACATTCTGGGTATTGAGAATTGAGAAGTTGCCCATTTCCCTCCCAGATCCCTAGGGAATAAGACAATTCCGGGTGTCAGGCATTTGGAATATTTTAGCTCCGCACCATAACTGGCATGGAATAACAGAATTCAAGGTGTCAGGAATTGAGCATCCTCCACTTCCCCTTCGAATTTCCCATGGAATCATGACATTCTGGCTGTTGGCACTTTAGAATCTCCCATGCACCCTCCCAAATACCCAAAAATTCACAAGGAATAACAGAATTCCAGATATCAGGAATGTATTATCCGCCAGCTCTCCACGCAATTTCCCTTGGAATCATGGCATTCCTGGTGCAGGGAATCTTGACTCCTCCAGTTATCCTCCCAAATCGCCATAGAAAAATGGCATTCTGCGTGTTGGGAATTAACAATCCCCCAGAAACCCACCCCAAATCCCACCACATTCCCAAAGAAAAGCAACTTTCCAGATGTCTGCAATTTGAAATATTCCAGTTCCCCACTCAAATTCAGATGGAACAACAGCATCCCAAGTGTCAGGAATTGGGAATCCTCCAGCTCCCTGAAAAAAATTCCCATGGAATCATGGGATTCCAGGTGTGAGCAATTGAGAATGCCCCGTACAGCCTCCCAGATTCCCACCACATTCCCATGGAATAACAACATTCCAGATTTCAGGAACTGAGAATCATCCTCTTCCCCTCCCAAATTCCCATGGAAACATTGCATTCGGTTTTTCCACAATTTGGAACCCCCCAGAAGCTGTCCCAAAATCCCACCAAATTCCCATGCAATAGCGGCATTCCAAGTGTCAGGAATTTAGGATACCCCATTTCCGCATCCAAATTCCCATAGAATAACGGCCTTCCGGCTATCAGGAATTTTGAATCATCCATACGGTCTCCCATATTCCCATGGAATAAAGCATACCCAAGCATGGGGAATTGAGTTTCATCTAGTTCCATACCCCAATTCCCATGGAATAACAGCATTCTGGGAGCTGAGTATTTGGAATCTGCCTGTTTCCCTCCCAAAAGCTTAGGGAATAATGGCATTCTGGGCATTGGGAACGTTGAATCCTCATGTTCCCCTTGCAAATTCCCATGAAATAACCAATTTAATGTGTTGGGAATTTCGAATGCTCCAGTTCCTCGCCCAAATTCCAATCAACCTGTAACGAAATCATGACAGTATGTGTGTTGAGAATTTAGAATCCTCCACTACCCCTTCCAAATTCCCAACAAAACCATGGAATAAGAGCAGTTCACTCATTGCTAATTTCAACTCCTCCTCTTCCTCTCCCAAATTTCCACCAAACTCGAATGGAAGAACGGCATTTTGTGTGTGCAAAATTTAGAATCCTCCACTTCCCCTTCCAAATTCCCATAGAATAGCTGCATTCCCGGTATGGGGATTTTCAAAACATCCATATGCTCACTTAAATTCCCACGACAACCTCGGAAAAACAGCATTCATGGTGTTGGGAATATGGTATCCGCCATTTGCACTATCCAATTCCCAGCAAAACCATGCAATTACAGCACTCTGGGCATTGGGAATTTGGAATCCTCCGGTTCCACTCCCAAATTCCAATAGAATAACAGCCTTGCAGGCATGGGGATATTGGAATCCTCGAGTTCCCTTCCAAAAAGCCCATGGAATAACGACATTCTGGGTATTGAGAATTGAGAAGTTGCCCATTTCCCTCCCAGATCCCTAGGGAATAAGACAATTCCGGGTGTCAGGCATTTGGAATACTTCAGCTCTGCACCATAACTGGCATGGAATAACAGAATTCCAGGTGTCAGGAATTGAGCATCCTCCACTTCCCCTTCGAATTTCCCATGGAATCATGGCATTCTGGCTGTTGGCACTTTAGAATCTCCCATGCACCCTCCCAAATACCCAAAAATTCACAAGGAATAACAGAATTCCAGATATCAGGAATGTATTATCCGCCAGCTCTCCACGCAATTTCCCTTGGAATCATGGCATTCCTGGTTCAGGGAATCTTGACTCCTCCAGTTATCCTCCCAAATCGCCATAGAAAAATGGCATTCTGCGTGTTGGGAATTAACAATCCCCCAGAAACCCACCCCAAATCCCACCACATTCCCAAAGAAAAGCAACTTTCCAGATGTCTGCAATTTGAAATATTCCAGTTCCCCACTCAAATTCCGATGGAACAACAGCATCCCAAGTGTCAGGAATTGGGAATCCTCCAGCTCCCTGAAAAAAATTCCCATGGAATCATGGGATTCCAGGTGTGAGCAATTGAGAATGCCCCGTACAGCCTCCCAGATTCCCACCACATTCCCATGGAATAACAACATTCCAGATTTCAGGAACTGAGAATCATCCTCTTCCCCTCCCAAATTCCCATGGAAACATTGCATTCGGTTTTTCCACAATTTGGAACCCCCCAGAAGCTGTCCCAAAATCCCACCAAATTCCCATGCAATAGCGGCATTCCAAGTGTCAGGAATTTAGGATACCCCATTTCCGCATCCAAATTCCCATAGAATAACGGCCTTCCGGCTATCAGGAATTTCAAATCGTCCGTACGGTCTCCCATATTCCCATGGAATAAAGCATACCCAAGCATGGGGAATTGAGTTTCATCTAGTTCCATACCCCAATTCCCATGGAATAACAGCATTCTGGGAGCTGAGGACTTGGAAGCTGCCTGTTTCCCTCCCAAAAGCTTAGGGAATAATGGCATTCTGGGCATTGGGAACGTTGAATCCTCATGTTCCCCTTGCAAATTCCCATGAAATAACCAATTTAATGTGTCGGGAATTTCGAATGCTCCAGTTCCTCGCCCAAATTCCAATCAACCTGTAACGAAATCATGACACTATGTGTGTTGAGAATTTAGAATCCTCCACTACCCCTTCCAAATTCCCAACAAAACCATGGAATAAGAGCAGTTCACTCATTGCTAATTTCAACTCCTCCTCTTCCTCTCCCAAATTTCCACCAAACTCGAATGGAAGAACGGCATTTTGTGTGTGCAAAATTTAGAATCCTCCACTTCCCCTTCCAAATTCCCATAGAATAGCTGCATTCCCGGTATGGGGATTTTCAAAACATCCATATGCTCACTTAAATTCCCACGACAACCTCGGAAAAACAGCATTCATGGTGTTGGGAATATGGTATCCGCCATTTGCACTATCCAATTCGCAGCAAAACCATGCAATTACAGCACGCTGGGCATTGGGAATTTGGAATCCTCCGGTTCCACTCCCAAATTCCAATAGAATAACAGCCTTGCAGGCATGGGGATATTGGAATCCTCGAGTTCCCTTCCAAAAAGCCCATGGAATAACGACATTCTGGGTATTGAGAATTGAGAATTTGCCCATTTCCCTCCCAGATCCCTAGGGAATAAGACAATTCCGGGTGTCAGGCATTTGGAATATTTTAGCTCCGCACCATAACTGGCATGGAATAACAGAATTCAAGGTGTCAGGAATTGAGCATCCTCCACTTCCCCTTCGAATTTCCCATGGAATCATGACATTCTGGCTGTTGGCACTTTAGAATCTCCCATGCACCCTCCCAAATACCCAAAAATTCACAAGGAATAACAGAATTCCAGATATCAGGAATGTATTATCCGCCAGCTCTCCACGCAATTTCCCTTGGAATCATGGCATTCCTGGTTCAGGGAATCTTGACTCCTCCAGTTATCCTCCCAAATCGCCATAGAAAAATGGCATTCTGCGTGTTGGGAATTAACAATCCCCCAGAAACCCACCCCAAATCCCACCACATTCCCAAAGAAAAGCAACTTTCCAGATGTCTGCAATTTGAAATATTCCAGTTCCCCACTCAAATTCCGATGGAACAACAGCATCCCAAGTGTCAGGAATTGGGAATCCTCCAGCTCCCTGAAAAAAATTCCCATGGAATCATGGGATTCCAGGTGTGAGCAATTGAGAATGCCCCGTACAGCCTCCCAGATTCCCACCACATTCCCATGGAATAACAACATTCCAGATTTCACGAACTGAGAATCATCCTCTTCCCCTCCCAAATTCCCATGGAAACATTGCATTCGGTTTTTCCACAATTTGGAACCCCCCAGAAGCTGTCCCAAAATCCCACCAAATTCCCATGCAATAGCGGCATTCCAAGTGTCAGGAATTTAGGATACCCCATTTCCGCATCCAAATTCCCATAGAATAACGGCCTTCCGGCTATCAGGAATTTCGAATCATCCATACGGTCTCCCATATTCCCATGGAATAAAGCATACCCAAGCATGGGGAATTGAGTTTCATCTAGTTCCATACCCCAATTCCCATGGAATAACAGCATTCTGGGAGCTGAGTATTTGGAATCTGCCTGTTTCCCTCCCAAAAGCTTAGGGAATAATGGCATTCTGGGCATTGGGAACGTTGAATCCTCATGTTCCCCTTGCAAATTCCCATGAAATAACCAATTTAATGTGTCGGGAATTTCGAATGCTCCAGTTCCTCGCCCAAATTCCAATCAACCTGTAACGAAATCATGACAGTATGTGTGTTGAGAATTTAGAATCCTCCACTTCCCCTTCCAAATTCCCAACAAAACCATGGAATAAGAGCAGTTCACTCATTGCTAATTTCAACTCCTCCTCTTCCTCTCCCAAATTTCCACCAAACTCGAATGGAAGAACGGCATTTTGTGTGTGCAAAATTTAGAATCCTCCACTTCCCCTTCCAAATTCCCATAGAATAGCTGCATTCCCGGTATGGGGATTTTCAAAACATCCATATGCTCACTTAAATTCCCACGACAACCTTGGAAAAACAGCATTCATGGTGTTGGGAATATGGTATCCGCCATTTGCACTATCCAATTCCCAGCAAAACCATGCAATTACAGCACTCTGGGCATTGGGAATTTGGAATCCTCCGGTTCCACTCCCAAATTCCAATAGAATAACAGCCTTGCAGGCATGGGGATATTGGAATCCTCGAGTTCCCTTCCAAAAAGCCCATGGAATAACGACATTCTGGGTATTGAGAATTGAGAAGTTGCCCATTTCCCTCCCAGATCCCTAGGGAATAAGACAATTCCGGGTGTCAGGCATTTGGAATACTTCAGCTCTGCACCATAACTGGCATGGAATAACAGAATTCCAGGTGTCAGGAATTGAGCATCCTCCACTTCCCCTTCGAATTTCCCATGGAATCATGGCATTCTGGCTGTTGGCACTTTAGAATCTCCCATACACCCTCCCAAATAACCACGAAATTCACAAGGAATAACAGAATTCCAGATATCAGGAATGTATTATCCGCCAGCTCTCCACGCAATTTCCCTTGGAATCATGGCATTCCTGGTGCAGGGAATCTTGACTCCTCCAGTTATCCTCCCAAATCGCCATAGAAAAATGGCATTCTGCGTGTTGGGAATTAACAATCCCCCAGAAACCCACCCCAAATCCCACCACATTCCCAAAGAAAAGCAACTTTCCAGATGTCTGCAATTTGAAATATTCCAGTTCCCCACTCAAATTCCGATGGAACAACAGCATCCCAAGTGTCAGGAATTGGGAATCCTCCAGCTCCCTGAAAAAAATTCCCATGGAATCATGGGATTCCAGGTGTGAGCAATTGAGAATGCCCCGTACAGCCTCCCAGATTCCCACCACATTCCCATGGAATAACAACATTCCAGATTTCACGAACTGAGAATCATCCTCTTCCCCTCCCAAATTCCCATGGAAACATTGCATTCGGTTTTTCCACAATTTGGAACCCCCCAGAAGCTGTCCCAAAATCCCACCAAATTCCCATGCAATAGCGGCATTCCAAGTGTCAGGAATTTAGGATACCCCATTTCCGCATCCAAATTCCCATAGAATAACGGCCTTCCGGCTATCAGGAATTTCGAATCATCCATACGGTCTCCCATATTCCCATGGAATAAAGCATACCCAAGCATGGGGAATTGAGTTTCATCTAGTTCCATACCCCAATTCCCATGGAATAACAGCATTCTGGGAGCTGAGTATTTGGAATCTGCCTGTTTCCCTCCCAAAAGCTTAGGGAATAATGGCATTCTGGGCATTGGGAATGTTGAATCCTCATGTTCCCCTTGCAAATTCCTTGAAATAACCAATTTAATGTGTCGGGAATTTCGAATGCTCCAGTTCCTCGCCCAAATTCCAATCAACCTGTAACAAAATCATGACAGTATGTGTGTTGAGAATTTAGAATCCTCCACTTCCCCTTCCAAATTCCCAACAAAACCATGGAATAAGAGCAGTTCACTCATTGCTAATTTCAACTCCTCCTCTTCCTCTCCCAAATTTCCACCAAACTCGAATGGAAGAACGGCATTTTGTGTGTGCAAAATTTAGAATCCTCCACTTCCCCTTCCAAATTCCCATAGAATAGCTGCATTCCCGGTATGGGGATTTTCAAAACATCCATATGCTCACTTAAATTCCCACGACAACCTCGGAAAAACAGCATTCATGGTGTTGGGAATATGGTATCCGCCATTTGCACTATCCAATTCCCAGCAAAACCATGCAATTACAGCACTCTGGGCATTGGGAATTTGGAATCCTCCGGTTCCACTCCCAAATTCCAATAGAATAACAGCCTTGCAGGCATGGGGATATTGGAATCCTCGAGTTCCCTTCCAAAAAGCCCATGGAATAACGACATTCTGGGTATTGAGAATTGAGAAGTTGCCCATTTCCCTCCCAGATCCCTAGGGAATAAGACAATTCCGGGTGTCAGGCATTTGGAATACTTCAGCTCTGCACCATAACTGGCATGGAATAACAGAATTCCAGGTGTCAGGAATTGAGCACCCTCCACTTCCCCTTCGAATTTCCCATGGAATCATGGCATTCTGGCTGTTGGCACTTTAGAATCTCCCATACACCCTCCCAAATACCCAAAAATTCACAAGGAATAACAGAATTCCAGATATCAGGAATGTATTATCCGCCAGCTCTCCACGCAATTTCCCTTGGAATCATGGCATTCCTGGTGCAGGGAATCTTGACTCCTCCAGTTATCTTCCCAAATCGCCATAGAAAAATGGCATTCTGCGTGTTGGGAATTAACAATCCCCCAGAAACCCACCCCAAATCCCACCACATTCCCAAAGAAAAGCAACTTTCCAGATGTCTGCAATTTGAAATATTCCAGTTCCCCACTCAAATTCCGATGGAACAACAGCATCCCAAGTGTCAGGAATTGGGAATCCTCCAGCTCCCTGAAAAAAATTCCCATGGAATCATGGGATTCCAGGTGTGAGCAATTGAGAATGCCCCGTACAGCCTCCCAGATTCCCACCACATTCCCATGGAATAACAACATTCCAGATTTCAGGAACTGAGAATCATCCTCTTCCCCTCCCAAATTCCCATGGAAACATTGCATTCGGTTTTTCCGCAATTTGGAACCCCCCAGAAGCTGTCCCAAAATCCCACCAATTTCCCATGCAATAGCGGCATTCCAAGTGTCAGGAATTTAGGATACCCCATTTCCGCATCCAAATTCCCATAGAATAACGGCCTTCCGGCTATCAGGAATTTCGAATCATCCATACGGTCTCCCATATTCCCATGGAATAAAGCATACCCAAGCATGGGGAATTGAGTTTCATCTAGTTCCATACCGCAATTCCCATGGAATAACAGCATTCTGGGAGCTGAGTATTTGGAAGCTGCCTGTTTCCCTCCCAAATGCTTAGGGAATAATGGCATTCTGGGCATTGGGAACGTTGAATCCTCATGTTCCCCTTGCAAATTCCCATGAAATAACCAATTTAATGTGTCGGGAATTTCGAATGCTCCAGTTCCTCGCCCAAATTCCAATCAACCTGTAACGAAATCATGACAGTATGTGTGTTGAGAATTTAGAATCCTCCACTACCCCTTCCAAATTCCCAACAAAACCATGGAATAAGAGCAGTTCACTCATTGCTAATTTCAACTCCTCCTCTTCCTCTCCCAAATTTCCACCAAACTCGAATGGAAGAACGGCATTTTGTGTGTGCAAAATTTAGAATCCTCCACTTCCCCTTCCAAATTCCCATAGAATAGCTGCATTCCGGGTATGGGGATTTTCAAAACATCCATATGCTCACTTAAATTCCCACAACAACCTCGGAAAAACAGCATTCATGGTGTTGGGAATATGGTATCCGCCATTTGCACTATCCAATTCCCAGCAAAACCATGCAATTACAGCACTCTGGGCATTGGGAATTTGGAATCCTCCGGTTCCACTCCCAAATTCCAATAGAATAACAGCCTTGCAGGCATGGGGATATTGGAATCCTCGAGTTCCCTTCCAAAAAGCCCATGGAATAACGACATTCTGGGTATTGAGAATTGAGAAGTTGCCCATTTCCCTCCCAGATCCCTAGGGAATAAGACAATTCCGGGTGTCAGGCATTTGGAATACTTCAGCTCTGCACCATAACTGGCATGGAATAACAGAATTCCAGGTGTCAGGAATTGAGCATCCTCCACTTCCCCTTCGAATTTCCCATGGAATCATGGCATTCTGGCTGTTGGCACTTTAGAATCTCCCATACACCCTCCCAAATAACCACGAAATTCACAAGGAATAACAGAATTCCAGATATCAGGAATGTATTATCCGCCAGCTCTCCACGCAATTTCCCTTGGAATCATGGCATTCCTGGTGCAGGGAATCTTGACTCCTCCACTTATCCTCCCAAATCGCCATAGAAAAATGGCATTCTGCGTGTTGGGAATTAACAATCCCCCAGAAACCCACCCCAAATCCCACCACATTCCCAAAGAAAAGCAACTTTCCAGATGTCTGCAATTTGAAATATTCCAGTTCCCCACTCAAATTCCGATGGAACAACAGCATCCCAAGTGTCAGGAATTGGGAATGCTCCAGCTCCCTGAAAAAAATTCCCATGGAATCATGGGATTCCAGGTGTGAGCAATTGAGAATGCCCCGTACAGCCTCCCAGATTCCCACCACATTCCCATGGAATAACAACATTCCAGATTTCAGGAACTGAGAATCATCCTCTTCCCCTCCCAAATTCCCATGGAAACATTGCATTCGGTTTTTCCACAATTTGGAACCCCCCAGAAGCTGTCCCAAAATCCCACCAAATTCCCATGCAATAGCGGCATTCCAAGTGTCAGGAATTTAGGATACCCCATTTCCGCATCCAAATTCCCATAGAATAACGGCCTTCCGGCTATCAGGAATTTTGAATCGTCCATACGGTCTCCCATATTCCCATGGAATAACGCATACCCAAGCATGGGGAATTGAGTTTCATCTAGTTCCATACCCCAATTCCCATGGAATAACAGCATTCTGGGAGCTGAGTATTTGGAATCTGCCTATTTCCCTCCCAAATGCTTAGGGAATAATGGCATTCTGGGCATTGGGAACGTTGAATCCTCATGTTCCCCTTGCAAATTCCCATGAAATAACCAATTTAATGTGTTGGGAATTTCGAATGCTCCAGTTCCTCGCCCAAATTCCAATCGACCTGTAACGAAATCATGACAGTATGTGTGTTGAGAATTTAGAATCCTCCACTACCCCTTCCAAATTCCCAACAAAACCATGGAATAAGAGCAGTTCACTCATTGCTAATTTCAACTCCTCCTCTTCCTCTCCCAAATTTCCACCAAACTCGAATGGAAGAACGGCATTTTGTGTGTGCGAAATTTAGAATCCTCCACTTCCCCTTCCAAATTCCCATAGAATAGCTGCATTCCGGGTATGGGGATTTTCAAAACATCCATATGCCCACTTAAATTCCCACGACAACCTCGGAAAAACAGCATTCATGGTGTTGGGAATATGGTATCCGCCATTTGCACTATCCAATTCCCAGCAAAACCATGCAATGACAGCACTCTGGGCATTGGGAATTTGGAATCCTCCGGTTCCACTCCCAAAATTCCAATAGAATAACAGCCTTGCAGGCATGGGGATATTGGAATCCTCGAGTTCCCTTCCAAAAAGCCCATGGAATAACGACATTCTGGGTATTGAGAATTGAGAATTTGCCCATTTCCCTCCCAGATCCCTAGGGAATAAGACACTTCCGGGTGTCACGTATTTCGAATCCTTCAAATCCGCACCATAACTGGCATGGAATAACAGAATTCCAGGTGTCAGGAATTGAGCATCCTCCACTTCCCCTTCGAATTTCCCATGGAATCATGGCATTCTGGCTGTTGGCACTTTACAATCTCCCATACAGCCTCCCAAATAACCACGAAATTCACAAGGAATAACAGAATTCCAGATATCAGGAATCTATTATCCGCCAGCTCTCCACGCAATTTCCCATGGAATCATGGCATTCCTGGTGCAGGGAATCTTGACTCCTCCACTTATCCTCCCAAATCGCCATAGAAAAATGGCATTCTGCGTGTTGGGAATTAACAATCCCCCAGAAACCCACCCCAAATCCCACCACATTCCCAAAGAAAAGCAACTTTCCAGATGTCTGCAATTTGAAATATTCCAGTTCCCCACTCAAATTCCGATGGAACAACAGCATCCCAAGTGTCAGGAATTGGGAATGCTCCAGCTCCCTGAAAAAAATTCCCATGGAATCATGGGATTCCAGGTGTGAGCAATTGAGAATGCCCCGTACAGCCTCCCAGATTCCCACCACATTCCCATGGAATAACAACATTCCAGATTTCACGAACTGAGAATCATCCTCTTCCCCTCCCAAATTCCCATGGAAACATTGCATTCGGTTTTTCTGCAATTTGGAACCCCCCAGAAGCTGTCCCAAAATCCCACCAAATTCCCATGCAATAGCGGCATTCCAAGTGTCAGGAATTTAGGATACCCCATTTCCGCATCCAAATTCCCATAGAATAACGGCCTTCCGACTATCAGGAATTTCGAATCGTCCATACGGTCTCCCATATTCCCATGGAATAACGCATACCCAAGCATGGGGAATTGAGTTTCATCTAGTTCCATACCCCAATTCCCATGGAATAACAGCATTCTGGGAGCTGTGTACTTGGAATCTGCCTGTTTCCCTCCCAAATGCTTAGGGAATAATGGCATTCTGGGTATTGGGAACGTTGAATCCTCATGTTCCCCTTGCAAATTCCCATGAAATAACCAATTTAATGTGTTGGGAATTTCGAATGCTCCAGTTCCTCGCCCAAATTCCAATCAACCTGTAACGAAATCATGACACTATGTGTGTGCCAAATTTAGAATCCTCCACTTCCCCTTCCAAATTCCCAACAAAACCATGGAATAAGAGCAGTTCACTCATTGCTAATTTCAACACCTCCTCTTCCTCTCCCAAATTTCCACCAAACTCGAATGGAAGAACGGCATTTTGTGTGTGCGAAATTTAGAATCCTCCACTTCCCCTTCCAAATTCCCATAGAATAGCTGCATTCCGGGTATGGGGATTTCCAAAACATCCATATGCCCACTTAAATTCCCACGACAACCTTGGAAAAACAGCATTCATGGTGTTGGGAATATGGTATCCGCCATTTGCACTATCCAATTCCCAGCAAAACCATGCAATTACAGCACTCTGGGCATTGGGAATTTGGAATCCTCCGGTTCCACTCCCAAATTCCAATAGAATAACAGCCTTGCAGGCATGGGGATATTGGAATCCTCGAGTTCCCTTCCAAAAAGCCCATGGAATAATGACATTCTGGGTATTGAGAATTGAGAATTTGCCCATTTCCCTCCCAGATCCCTAGGGAATAAGACAATTCCGGGTGTCAGGCATTTGGAATCCTTCAGCTCCGCACCATAACAACCATGGAATAACAGAATTCCAGGTGTCAGGAATTGAGCATCCTCCACTTCCCCTTCGAATTTCCCATGGAATCATGACATTCTGGCTGTTGGCACTTTAGAATCTCCCATGCACCCTCCCAAATACCCAAAAATTCACAAGGAATAACAGAATTCCAGATATCAGGAATGTATTATCCGCCAGCTCTCCACGCAATTTCCCTTGGAATCATGGCATTCCTGGTTCAGGGAATCTTGACTCCTCCAGTTATCCTCCCAAATCGCCATAGAAAAATGGCATTCTGCGTGTTGGGAATTAACAATCCCCCAGAAACCCACCCCAAATCCCACCACATTCCCAAAGAAAAGCAACTTTCCAGATGTCTGCAATTTGAAATATTCCAGTTCCCCACTCAAATTCCGATGGAACAACAGCATCCCAAGTGTCAGGAATTGGGAATCCTCCAGCTCCCTGAAAAAAATTCCCATGGAATCATGGGATTCCAGGTGTGAGCAATTGAGAATGCCCCGTACAGCCTCCCAGATTCCCACCACATTCCCATGGAATAACAACATTCCAGATTTCACGAACTGAGAATCATCCTCTTCCCCTCCCAAATTCCCATGGAAACATTGCATTCGGTTTTTCCACAATTTGGAACCCCCCAGAAGCTGTCCCAAAATCCCACCAAATTCCCATGCAATAGCGGCATTCCAAGTGTCAGGAATTTAGGATACCCCATTTCCGCATCCAAATTCCCATAGAATAACGGCCTTCCGGCTATCAGGAATTTTGAATCATCCATACAGTCTCCCATATTCCCATGGAATAACGCATACCCAAGCATGGGGAATTGAGTTTCATCTAGTTCCATACCCCAATTCCCATGGAATAACAGCATTCTGGGAGCTGAGTATTTGGAATCTGCCTATTTCCCTCCCAAATGCTTAGGGAATAATGGCATTCTGGGCATTGGGAACGTTGAATCCTCATGTTCCCCTTGCAAATTCCCATGAAATAACCAATTTAATGTGTTGGGAATTTCGAATGCTCCAGTTCCTCGCCCAAATTCCAATCGACCTGTAACGAAATCATGACAGTATGTGTGTTGAGAATTTAGAATCCTCCACTACCCCTTCCAAATTCCCAACAAAACCATGGAATAAGAGCAGTTCACTCATTGCTAATTTCAACTCCTCCTCTTCCTCTCCCAAATTTCCACCAAACTCGAATGGAAGAACGGCATTTTGTGTGTGCGAAATTTAGAATCCTCCACTTCCCCTTCCAAATTCCCATAGAATAGCTGCATTCCGGGTATGGGGATTTTCAAAACATCCATATGCCCACTTAAATTCCCACGACAACCTCGGAAAAACAGCATTCATGGTGTTGGGAATATGGTATCCGCCATTTGCACTATCCAATTCCCAGCAAAACCATGCAATGACAGCACTCTGGGCATTGGGAATTTGGAATCCTCCGGTTCCACTCCCAAAATTCCAATAGAATAACAGCCTTGCAGGCATGGGGATATTGGAATCCTCGAGTTCCCTTCCAAAAAGCCCATGGAATAACGACATTCTGGGTATTGAGAATTGAGAATTTGCCCATTTCCCTCCCAGATCCCTAGGGAATAAGACACTTCCGGGTGTCACGTATTTCGAATCCTTCAAATCCGCACCATAACTGGCATGGAATAACAGAATTCCAGGTGTCAGGAATTGAGCATCCTCCACTTCCCCTTCGAATTTCCCATGGAATCATGGCATTCTGGCTGTTGGCACTTTACAATCTCCCATACAGCCTCCCAAATAACCACGAAATTCACAAGGAATAACAGAATTCCAGATATCAGGAATCTATTATCCGCCAGCTCTCCACGCAATTTCCCATGGAATCATGGCATTCCTGGTGCAGGGAATCTTGACTCCTCCACTTATCCTCCCAAATCGCCATAGAAAAATGGCATTCTGCGTGTTGGGAATTAACAATCCCCCAGAAACCCACCCCAAATCCCACCACATTCCCAAAGAAAAGCAACTTTCCAGATGTCTGCAATTTGAAATATTCCAGTTCCCCACTCAAATTCCGATGGAACAACAGCATCCCAAGTGTCAGGAATTGGGAATGCTCCAGCTCCCTGAAAAAAATTCCCATGGAATCATGGGATTCCAGGTGTGAGCAATTGAGAATGCCCCGTACAGCCTCCCAGATTCCCACCACATTCCCATGGAATAACAACATTCCAGATTTCACGAACTGAGAATCATCCTCTTCCCCTCCCAAATTCCCATGGAAACATTGCATTCGGTTTTTCTGCAATTTGGAACCCCCCAGAAGCTGTCCCAAAATCCCACCAAATTCCCATGCAATAGCGGCATTCCAAGTGTCAGGAATTTAGGATACCCCATTTCCGCATCCAAATTCCCATAGAATAACGGCCTTCCGACTATCAGGAATTTCGAATCGTCCATACGGTCTCCCATATTCCCATGGAATAACGCATACCCAAGCATGGGGAATTGAGTTTCATCTAGTTCCATACCCCAATTCCCATGGAATAACAGCATTCTGGGAGCTGTGTACTTGGAATCTGCCTGTTTCCCTCCCAAATGCTTAGGGAATAATGGCATTCTGGGTATTGGGAACGTTGAATCCTCATGTTCCCCTTGCAAATTCCCATGAAATAACCAATTTAATGTGTTGGGAATTTCGAATGCTCCAGTTCCTCGCCCAAATTCCAATCAACCTGTAACGAAATCATGACACTATGTGTGTGCCAAATTTAGAATCCTCCACTTCCCCTTCCAAATTCCCAACAAAACCATGGAATAAGAGCAGTTCACTCATTGCTAATTTCAACACCTCCTCTTCCTCTCCCAAATTTCCACCAAACTCGAATGGAAGAACGGCATTTTGTGTGTGCGAAATTTAGAATCCTCCACTTCCCCTTCCAAATTCCCATAGAATAGCTGCATTCCGGGTATGGGGATTTCCAAAACATCCATATGCCCACTTAAATTCCCACGACAACCTTGGAAAAACAGCATTCATGGTGTTGGGAATATGGTATCCGCCATTTGCACTATCCAATTCCCAGCAAAACCATGCAATTACAGCACTCTGGGCATTGGGAATTTGGAATCCTCCGGTTCCACTCCCAAATTCCAATAGAATAACAGCCTTGCAGGCATGGGGATATTGGAATCCTCGAGTTCCCTTCCAAAAAGCCCATGGAATAATGACATTCTGGGTATTGAGAATTGAGAATTTGCCCATTTCCCTCCCAGATCCCTAGGGAATAAGACAATTCCGGGTGTCAGGCATTTGGAATCCTTCAGCTCCGCACCATAACAACCATGGAATAACAGAATTCCAGGTGTCAGGAATTGAGCATCCTCCACTTCCCCTTCGAATTTCCCATGGAATCATGACATTCTGGCTGTTGGCACTTTAGAATCTCCCATGCACCCTCCCAAATACCCAAAAATTCACAAGGAATAACAGAATTCCAGATATCAGGAATGTATTATCCGCCAGCTCTCCACGCAATTTCCCTTGGAATCATGGCATTCCTGGTTCAGGGAATCTTGACTCCTCCAGTTATCCTCCCAAATCGCCATAGAAAAATGGCATTCTGCGTGTTGGGAATTAACAATCCCCCAGAAACCCACCCCAAATCCCACCACATTCCCAAAGAAAAGCAACTTTCCAGATGTCTGCAATTTGAAATATTCCAGTTCCCCACTCAAATTCCGATGGAACAACAGCATCCCAAGTGTCAGGAATTGGGAATCCTCCAGCTCCCTGAAAAAAATTCCCATGGAATCATGGGATTCCAGGTGTGAGCAATTGAGAATGCCCCGTACAGCCTCCCAGATTCCCACCACATTCCCATGGAATAACAACATTCCAGATTTCACGAACTGAGAATCATCCTCTTCCCCTCCCAAATTCCCATGGAAACATTGCATTCGGTTTTTCCACAATTTGGAACCCCCCAGAAGCTGTCCCAAAATCCCACCAAATTCCCATGCAATAGCGGCATTCCAAGTGTCAGGAATTTAGGATACCCCATTTCCGCATCCAAATTCCCATAGAATAACGGCCTTCCGGCTATCAGGAATTTTGAATCATCCATACAGTCTCCCATATTCCCATGGAATAAAGCATACCCAAGCATGGGGAATTGAGTTTCATCTAGTTCCATACCCCAATTCCCATGGAATAACAGCATTCTGGGAGCTGAGTATTTGGAATCTGCCTGTTTCCCTCCCAAAAGCTTAGGGAATAATGGCATTCTGGGCATTGGGAAGGTTGAATCCTCATGTTCCCCTTGCAAATTCCCATGAAATAACCAATTTAATGTGTTGGGAATTTCGAATGCTCCAGTTCCTCGCCCAAATTCCAATCAACCTGTAACGAAATCATGACAGTATGTGTGTTGAGAATTTAGAATCCTCCACTACCCCTTCCAAATTCCCAACAAAACCATGGAATAAGAGCAGTTCACTCATTGCTAATTTCAACTCCTCCTCTTCCTCTCCCAAATTTCCACCAAACTCGAATGGAAGAACGGCATTTTGTGTGTGCAAAATTTAGAATCCTCCACTTCCCCTTCCAAATTCCCATAGAATAGCTGCATTCCCGGTATGGGGATTTTCAAAACATCCATATGCTCACTTAAATTCCCACGACAACCTTGGAAAAACAGCATTCATGGTGTTGGGAATATGGTATCCGCCATTTGCACTATCCAATTCCCAGCAAAACCATGCAATTACAGCACTCTGGGCATTGGGAATTTGGAATCCTCCGGTTCCACTCCCAAATTCCAATAGAATAACAGCCTTGCAGGCATGGGGATATTGGAATCCTCGAGTTCCCTTCCAAAAAGCCCATGGAATAACGACATTCTGGGTATTGAGAATTGAGAATTTGCCCATTTCCCTCCCAGATCCCTAGGGAATAAGACAATTCCGGGTGTCAGGCATTTGGAATACTTCAGCTCTGCACCATAACTGGCATGGAATAACAGAATTCCAGGTGTCAGGAATTGAGCATCCTCCACTTCCCCTTCGAATTTCCCATGGAATCATGGCATTCTGGGTGTTGGCACTTTAGAATCTCCCATACACCCTCCCAAATACCCAAAAATTCACAAGGAATAACAGAATTCCAGATATCAGGAATGTATTATCCGCCAGCTCTCCACGCAATTTCCCTTGGAATCATGGCATTCCTGGTTCAGGGAATCTTGACTCCTCCAGTTATCCTCCCAAATCGCCATAGAAAAATGGCATTCTGCGTGTTGGGAATTAACAATCCCCCAGAAACCCACCCCAAATCCCACCACATTCCCAAAGAAAAGCAACTTTCCAGATGTCTGCAATTTGAAATATTCCAGTTCCCCACTCAAATTCCGATGGAACAACAGCATCCCAAGTGTCAGGAATTGGGAATCCTCCAGCTCCCTGAAAAAAATTCCCATGGAATCATGGGATTCCAGGTGTGAGCAATTGAGAATGCCCCGTACAGCCTCCCAGATTCCCACCACATTCCCATGGAATAACAACATTCCAGATTTCACGAACTGAGAATCATCCTCTTCCCCTCCCAAATTCCCATGGAAACATTGCATTCGGTTTTTCCACAATTTGGAACCCCCCAGAAGCTGTCCCAAAATCCCACCAAATTCCCATGCAATAGCGGCATTCCAAGTGTCAGGAATTTAGGATACCCCATTTCCGCATCCAAATTCCCATAGAATAACGGCCTTCCGGCTATCAGGAATTTCGAATCATCCATACGGTCTCCCATATTCCCATGGAATAAAGCATACCCAAGCATGGGGAATTGAGTTTCATCTAGTTCCATACCGCAATTCCCATGGAATAACAGCATTCTGGGAGCTGAGTATTTGGAAGCTGCCTGTTTCCCTCCCAAATGCTTAGGGAATAATGGCATTCTGGGCATTGGGAACGTTGAATCCTCATGTTCCCCTTGCAAATTCCCATGAAATAACCAATTTAATGTGTCGGGAATTTCGAATGCTCCAGTTCCTCGCCCAAATTCCAATCAACCTGTAACGAAATCATGACAGTATGTGTGTTGAGAATTTAGAATCCTCCAGTACCCCTTCCAAATTCCCAACAAAACCATGGAATAAGAGCAGTTCACTCATTGCTAATTTCAACTCCTCCTCTTCCTCTCCCAAATTTCCACCAAACTCGAATGGAAGAACGGCATTTTGTGTGTGCAAAATTTAGAATCCTCCACTTCCCCTTCCAAATTCCCATAGAATAGCTGCATTCCGGGTATGGGGATTTTCAAAACATCCATATGCTCACTTAAATTCCCACAACAACCTCGGAAAAACAGCATTCATGGTGTTGGGAATATGGTATCCGCCATTTGCACTATCCAATTCCCAGCAAAACCATGCAATTACAGCACTCTGGGCATTGGGAATTTGGAATCCTCCGGTTCCACTCCCAAATTCCAATAGAATAACAGCCTTGCAGGCATGGGGATATTGGAATCCTCGAGTTCCCTTCCAAAAAGCCCATGGAATAACGACATTCTGGGTATTGAGAATTGAGAAGTTGCCCATTTCCCTCCCAGATCCCTAGGGAATAAGACAATTCCGGGTGTCAGGCATTTGGAATACTTCAGCTCTGCACCATAACTGGCATGGAATAACAGAATTCCAGGTGTCAGGAATTGAGCATCCTCCACTTCCCCTTCGAATTTCCCATGGAATCATGGCATTCTGGCTGTTGGCACTTTAGAATCTCCCATACACCCTCCCAAATAACCACGAAATTCACAAGGAATAACAGAATTCCAGATATCAGGAATGTATTATCCGCCAGCTCTCCACGCAATTTCCCTTGGAATCATGGCATTCCTGGTGCAGGGAATCTTGACTCCTCCACTTATCCTCCCAAATCGCCATAGAAAAATGGCATTCTGCGTGTTGGGAATTAACAATCCCCCAGAAACCCACCCCAAATCCCACCACATTCCCAAAGAAAAGCAACTTTCCAGATGTCTGCAATTTGAAATATTCCAGTTCCCCACTCAAATTCCGATGGAACAACAGCATCCCAAGTGTCAGGAATTGGGAATGCTCCAGCTCCCTGAAAAAAATTCCCATGGAATCATGGGATTCCAGGTGTGAGCAATTGAGAATGCCCCGTACAGCCTCCCAGATTCCCACCACATTCCCATGGAATAACAACATTCCAGATTTCAGGAACTGAGAATCATCCTCTTCCCCTCCCAAATTCCCATGGAAACATTGCATTCGGTTTTTCCACAATTTGGAACCCCCCAGAAGCTGTCCCAAAATCCCACCAAATTCCCATGCAATAGCGGCATTCCAAGTGTCAGGAATTTAGGATACCCCATTTCCGCATCCAAATTCCCATAGAATAACGGCCTTCCGGCTATCAGGAATTTTGAATCGTCCATACGGTCTCCCATATTCCCATGGAATAACGCATACCCAAGCATGGGGAATTGAGTTTCATCTAGTTCCATACCCCAATTCCCATGGAATAACAGCATTCTGGGAGCTGAGTATTTGGAATCTGCCTATTTCCCTCCCAAATGCTTAGGGAATAATGGCATTCTGGGCATTGGGAACGTTGAATCCTCATGTTCCCCTTGCAAATTCCCATGAAATAACCAATTTAATGTGTTGGGAATTTCGAATGCTCCAGTTCCTCGCCCAAATTCCAATCAACCTGTAACGAAATCATGACAGTATGTGTGTTGAGAATTTAGAATCCTCCACTACCCCTTCCAAATTCCCAACAAAACCATGGAATAAGAGCAGTTCACTCATTGCTAATTTCAACTCCTCCTCTTCCTCTCCCAAATTTCCACCAAACTCGAATGGAAGAACGGCATTTTGTGTGTGCGAAATTTAGAATCCTCCACTTCCCCTTCCAAATTCCCATAGAATAGCTGCATTCCGGGTATGGGGATTTTCAAAACATCCATATGCCCACTTAAATTCCCACGACAACCTCGGAAAAACAGCATTCATGGTGTTGGGAATATGGTATCCGCCATTTGCACTATCCAATTCCCAGCAAAACCATGCAATGACAGCACTCTGGGCATTGGGAATTTGGAATCCTCCGGTTCCACTCCCAAAATTCCAATAGAATAACAGCCTTGCAGGCATGGGGATATTGGAATCCTCGAGTTCCCTTCCAAAAAGCCCATGGAATAACGACATTCTGGGTATTGAGAATTGAGAATTTGCCCATTTCCCTCCCAGATCCCTAGGGAATAAGACACTTCCGGGTGTCACGTATTTCGAATCCTTCAAATCCGCACCATAACTGGCATGGAATAACAGAATTCCAGGTGTCAGGAATTGAGCATCCTCCACTTCCCCTTCGAATTTCCCATGGAATCATGGCATTCTGGCTGTTGGCACTTTACAATCTCCCATACAGCCTCCCAAATAACCACGAAATTCACAAGGAATAACAGAATTCCAGATATCAGGAATCTATTATCCGCCAGCTCTCCACGCAATTTCCCATGGAATCATGGCATTCCTGGTGCAGGGAATCTTGACTCCTCCACTTATCCTCCCAAATCGCCATAGAAAAATGGCATTCTGCGTGTTGGGAATTAACAATCCCCCAGAAACCCACCCCAAATCCCACCACATTCCCAAAGAAAAGCAACTTTCCAGATGTCTGCAATTTGAAATATTCCAGTTCCCCACTCAAATTCCGATGGAACAACAGCATCCCAAGTGTCAGGAATTGGGAATGCTCCAGCTCCCTGAAAAAAATTCCCATGGAATCATGGGATTCCAGGTGTGAGCAATTGAGAATGCCCCGTACAGCCTCCCAGATTCCCACCACATTCCCATGGAATAACAACATTCCAGATTTCACGAACTGAGAATCATCCTCTTCCCCTCCCAAATTCCCATGGAAACATTGCATTCGGTTTTTCTGCAATTTGGAACCCCCCAGAAGCTGTCCCAAAATCCCACCAAATTCCCATGCAATAGCGGCATTCCAAGTGTCAGGAATTTAGGATACCCCATTTCCGCATCCAAATTCCCATAGAATAACGGCCTTCCGACTATCAGGAATTTCGAATCGTCCATACGGTCTCCCATATTCCCATGGAATAACGCATACCCAAGCATGGGGAATTGAGTTTCATCTAGTTCCATACCCCAATTCCCATGGAATAACAGCATTCTGGGAGCTGTGTACTTGGAATCTGCCTGTTTCCCTCCCAAATGCTTAGGGAATAATGGCATTCTGGGTATTGGGAACGTTGAATCCTCATGTTCCCCTTGCAAATTCCCATGAAATAACCAATTTAATGTGTTGGGAATTTCGAATGCTCCAGTTCCTCGCCCAAATTCCAATCAACCTGTAACGAAATCATGACACTATGTGTGTGCCAAATTTAGAATCCTCCACTTCCCCTTCCAAATTCCCAACAAAACCATGGAATAAGAGCAGTTCACTCATTGCTAATTTCAACACCTCCTCTTCCTCTCCCAAATTTCCACCAAACTCGAATGGAAGAACGGCATTTTGTGTGTGCGAAATTTAGAATCCTCCACTTCCCCTTCCAAATTCCCATAGAATAGCTGCATTCCGGGTATGGGGATTTCCAAAACATCCATATGCCCACTTAAATTCCCACGACAACCTTGGAAAAACAGCATTCATGGTGTTGGGAATATGGTATCCGCCATTTGCACTATCCAATTCCCAGCAAAACCATGCAATTACAGCACTCTGGGCATTGGGAATTTGGAATCCTCCGGTTCCACTCCCAAATTCCAATAGAATAACAGCCTTGCAGGCATGGGGATATTGGAATCCTCGAGTTCCCTTCCAAAAAGCCCATGGAATAACGACATTCTGGGTATTGAGAATTGAGAATTTGCCCATTTCCCTCCCAGATCCCTAGGGAATAAGACAATTCCGGGTGTCAGGCATTTGGAATCCTTCAGCTCCGCACCATAACAACCATGGAATAACAGAATTCCAGGTGTCAGGAATTGAGCATCCTCCACTTCCCCTTCGAATTTCCCATGGAATCATGACATTCTGGCTGTTGGCACTTTAGAATCTCCCATGCACCCTCCCAAATACCCAAAAATTCACAAGGAATAACAGAATTCCAGATATCAGGAATGTATTATCCGCCAGCTCTCCACGCAATTTCCCTTGGAATCATGGCATTCCTGGTTCAGGGAATCTTGACTCCTCCAGTTATCCTCCCAAATCGCCATAGAAAAATGGCATTCTGCGTGTTGGGAATTAACAATCCCCCAGAAACCCACCCCAAATCCCACCACATTCCCAAAGAAAAGCAACTTTCCAGATGTCTGCAATTTGAAATATTCCAGTTCCCCACTCAAATTCCGATGGAACAACAGCATCCCAAGTGTCAGGAATTGGGAATCCTCCAGCTCCCTGAAAAAAATTCCCATGGAATCATGGGATTCCAGGTGTGAGCAATTGAGAATGCCCCGTACAGCCTCCCAGATTCCCACCACATTCCCATGGAATAACAACATTCCAGATTTCACGAACTGAGAATCATCCTCTTCCCCTCCCAAATTCCCATGGAAACATTGCATTCGGTTTTTCCACAATTTGGAACCCCCCAGAAGCTGTCCCAAAATCCCACCAAATTCCCATGCAATAGCGGCATTCCAAGTGTCAGGAATTTAGGATACCCCATTTCCGCATCCAAATTCCCATAGAATAACGGCCTTCCGGCTATCAGGAATTTTGAATCATCCATACAGTCTCCCATATTCCCATGGAATAAAGCATACCCAAGCATGGGGAATTGAGTTTCATCTAGTTCCATACCCCAATTCCCATGGAATAACAGCATTCTGGGAGCTGAGTATTTGGAATCTGCCTGTTTCCCTCCCAAAAGCTTAGGGAATAATGGCATTCTGGGCATTGGGAAGGTTGAATCCTCATGTTCCCCTTGCAAATTCCCATGAAATAACCAATTTAATGTGTTGGGAATTTCGAATGCTCCAGTTCCTCGCCCAAATTCCAATCAACCTGTAACGAAATCATGACAGTATGTGTGTTGAGAATTTAGAATCCTCCACTACCCCTTCCAAATTCCCAACAAAACCATGGAATAAGAGCAGTTCACTCATTGCTAATTTCAACTCCTCCTCTTCCTCTCCCAAATTTCCACCAAACTCGAATGGAAGAACGGCATTTTGTGTGTGCAAAATTTAGAATCCTCCACTTCCCCTTCCAAATTCCCATAGAATAGCTGCATTCCCGGTATGGGGATTTTCAAAACATCCATATGCTCACTTAAATTCCCACGACAACCTTGGAAAAACAGCATTCATGGTGTTGGGAATATGGTATCCGCCATTTGCACTATCCAATTCCCAGCAAAACCATGCAATTACAGCACTCTGGGCATTGGGAATTTGGAATCCTCCGGTTCCACTCCCAAATTCCAATAGAATAACAGCCTTGCAGGCATGGGGATATTGGAATCCTCGAGTTCCCTTCCAAAAAGCCCATGGAATAACGACATTCTGGGTATTGAGAATTGAGAATTTGCCCATTTCCCTCCCAGATCCCTAGGGAATAAGACAATTCCGGGTGTCAGGCATTTGGAATACTTCAGCTCTGCACCATAACTGGCATGGAATAACAGAATTCCAGGTGTCAGGAATTGAGCATCCTCCACTTCCCCTTCGAATTTCCCATGGAATCATGGCATTCTGGGTGTTGGCACTTTAGAATCTCCCATACACCCTCCCAAATACCCAAAAATTCACAAGGAATAACAGAATTCCAGATATCAGGAATGTATTATCCGCCAGCTCTCCACGCAATTTCCCTTGGAATCATGGCATTCCTGGTTCAGGGAATCTTGACTCCTCCAGTTATCCTCCCAAATCGCCATAGAAAAATGGCATTCTGCGTGTTGGGAATTAACAATCCCCCAGAAACCCACCCCAAATCCCACCACATTCCCAAAGAAAAGCAACTTTCCAGATGTCTGCAATTTGAAATATTCCAGTTCCCCACTCAAATTCCGATGGAACAACAGCATCCCAAGTGTCAGGAATTGGGAATCCTCCAGCTCCCTGAAAAAAATTCCCATGGAATCATGGGATTCCAGGTGTGAGCAATTGAGAATGCCCCGTACAGCCTCCCAGATTCCCACCACATTCCCATGGAATAACAACATTCCAGATTTCACGAACTGAGAATCATCCTCTTCCCCTCCCAAATTCCCATGGAAACATTGCATTCGGTTTTTCCACAATTTGGAACCCCCCAGAAGCTGTCCCAAAATCCCACCAAATTCCCATGCAATAGCGGCATTCCAAGTGTCAGGAATTTAGGATACCCCATTTCCGCATCCAAATTCCCATAGAATAACGGCCTTCCGGCTATCAGGAATTTTGAATCATCCATACGGTCTCCCATATTCCCATGGAATAAAGCATACCCAAGCATGGGGAATTGAGTTTCATCTAGTTCCATACCCCAATTCCCATGGAATAACAGCATTCTGGGAGCTGAGTATTTGGAATCTGCCTGTTTCCCTCCCAAAAGCTTAGGGAATAATGGCATTCTGGGCATTGGGAACGTTGAATCCTCATGTTCCCCTTGCAAATTCCCATGAAATAACCAATTTAATGTGTTGGGAATTTCGAATGCTCCAGTTCCTCGCCCAAATTCCAATCAACCTGTAACGAAATCATGACAGTATGTGTGTTGAGAATTTAGAATCCTCCACTACCCCTTCCAAATTCCCAACAAAACCATGGAATAAGAGCAGTTCACTCATTGCTAATTTCAACTCCTCCTCTTCCTCTCCCAAATTTCCACCAAACTCGAATGGAAGAACGGCATTTTGTGTGTGCAAAATTTAGAATCCTCCACTTCCCCTTCCAAATTCCCATAGAATAGCTGCATTCCCGGTATGGGGATTTTCAAAACATCCATATGCTCACTTAAATTCCCACGACAACCTTGGAAAAACAGCATTCATGGTGTTGGGAATATGGTATCCGCCATTTGCACTATCCAATTCCCAGCAAAACCATGCAATTACAGCACTCTGGGCATTGGGAATTTGGAATCCTCCGGTTCCACTCCCAAATTCCAATAGAATAACAGCCTTGCAGGCATGGGGATATTGGAATCCTCGAGTTCCCTTCCAAAAAGCCCATGGAATAACGACATTCTGGGTATTGAGAATTGAGAATTTGCCCATTTCCCTCCCAGATCCCTAGGGAATAAGACAATTCCGGGTGTCAGGCATTTGGAATACTTCAGCTCTGCACCATAACTGGCATGGAATAACAGAATTCCAGGTGTCAGGAATTGAGCATCCTCCACTTCCCCTTCGAATTTCCCATGGAATCATGGCATTCTGGGTGTTGGCACTTTAGAATCTCCCATACACCCTCCCAAATACCCAAAAATTCACAAGGAATAACAGAATTCCAGATATCAGGAATGTATTATCCGCCAGCTCTCCACGCAATTTCCCTTGGAATCATGGCATTCCTGGTTCAGGGAATCTTGACTCCTCCAGTTATCCTCCCAAATCGCCATAGAAAAATGGCATTCTGCGTGTTGGGAATTAACAATCCCCCAGAAACCCACCCCAAATCCCACCACATTCCCAAAGAAAAGCAACTTTCCAGATGTCTGCAATTTGAAATATTCCAGTTCCCCACTCAAATTCCGATGGAACAACAGCATCCCAAGTGTCAGGAATTGGGAATCCTCCAGCTCCCTGAAAAAAATTCCCATGGAATCATGGGATTCCAGGTGTGAGGAATTGAGAATGCCCCGTACAGCCTCCCAGATTCCCACCACATTCCCATGGAATAACAACATTCCAGATTTCACGAACTGAGAATCATCCTCTTCCCCTCCCAAATTCCCATGGAAACATTGCATTCGGTTTTTCCACAATTTGGAACCCCCCAGAAGCTGTCCCAAAATCCCACCAAATTCCCATGCAATAGCGGCATTCCAAGTGTCAGGAATTTAGGATACCCCATTTCCGCATCCAAATTCCCATAGAATAACGGCCTTCCGGCTATCAGGAATTTTGAATCATCCATACGGTCTCCCATATTCCCATGGAATAAAGCATACCCAAGCATGGGGAATTGAGTTTCATCTAGTTCCATACCCCAATTCCCATGGAATAACAGCATTCTGGGAGCTGAGTATTTGGAATCTGCCTGTTTCCCTCCCAAAAGCTTAGGGAATAATGGCATTCTGGGCATTGGGAACGTTGAATCCTCATGTTCCCCTTGCAAATTCCCATGAAATAACCAATTTAATGTGTTGGGAATTTCGAATGCTCCAGTTCCTCGCCCAAATTCCAATCAACCTGTAACGAAATCATGACAGTATGTGTGTTGAGAATTTAGAATCCTCCACTACCCCTTCCAAATTCCCAACAAAACCATGGAATAAGAGCAGTTCACTCATTGCTAATTTCAACTCCTCCTCTTCCTCTCCCAAATTTCCACCAAACTCGAATGGAAGAACGGCATTTTGTGTGTGCAAAATTTAGAATCCTCCACTTCCCCTTCCAAATTCCCATAGAATAGCTGCATTCCCGGTATGGGGATTTTCAAAACATCCATATGCTCACTTAAATTCCCACGACAACCTTGGAAAAACAGCATTCATGGTGTTGGGAATATGGTATCCGCCATTTGCACTATCCAATTCCCAGCAAAACCATGCAATTACAGCACTCTGGGCATTGGGAATTTGGAATCCTCCGGTTCCACTCCCAAATTCCAATAGAATAACAGCCTTGCAGGCATGGGGATATTGGAATCCTCGAGTTCCCTTCCAAAAAGCCCATGGAATAACGACATTCTGGGTATTGAGAATTGAGAAGTTGCCCATTTCCCTCCCAGATCCCTAGGGAATAAGACAATTCCGGGTGTCAGGCATTTGGAATACTTCAGCTCTGCACCATAACTGGCATGGAATAACAGAATTCCAGGTGTCAGGAATTGAGCATCCTCCACTTCCCCTTCGAATTTCCCATGGAATCATGGCATTCTGGGTGTTGGCACTTTAGAATCTCCCATACACCCTCCCAAATACCCAAAAATTCACAAGGAATAACAGAATTCCAGATATCAGGAATGTATTATCCGCCAGCTCTCCACGCAATTTCCCTTGGAATCATGGCATTCCTGGTTCAGGGAATCTTGACTCCTCCAGTTATCCTCCCAAATCGCCATAGAAAAATGGCATTCTGCGTGTTGGGAATTAACAATCCCCCAGAAACCCACCCCAAATTCCACCACATTCCCAAAGAAAAGCAACTTTCCAGATGTCTGCAATTTGAAATATTCCAGTTCCCCACTCAAATTCCGATGGAACAACAGCATCCCAAGTGTCAGGAATTGGGAATCCTCCAGCTCCCTGAAAAAAATTCCCATGGAATCATGGGATTCCAGGTGTGAGCAATTGAGAATGCCCCGTACAGCCTCCCAGATTCCCACCACATTCCCATGGAATAACAACATTCCAGATTTCACGAACTGAGAATCATCCTCTTCCCCTCCCAAATTCCCATGGAAACATTGCATTCGGTTTTTCCACAATTTGGAACCCCCCAGAAGCTGTCCCAAAATCCCACCAAATTCCCATGCAATAGCGGCATTCCAAGTGTCAGGAATTTAGGATACCCCATTTCCGCATCCAAATTCCCATAGAATAACGGCCTTCCGGCTATCAGGAATTTCAAATCGTCCGTACGGTCTCCCATATTCCCATGGAATAAAGCATACCCAAGCATGGGGAATTGAGTTTCATCTAGTTCCATACCCCAATTCCCATGGAATAACAGCATTCTGGGAGCTGAGGACTTGGAAGCTGCCTGTTTCCCTCCCAAAAGCTTAGGGAATAATGGCATTCTGGGCATTGGGAACGTTGAATCCTCATGTTCCCCTTGCAAATTCCCATGAAATAACCAATTTAATGTGTCGGGAATTTCGAATGCTCCAGTTCCTCGCCCAAATTCCAATCAACCTGTAACGAAATCATGACACTATGTGTGTTGAGAATTTAGAATCCTCCACTACCCCTTCCAAATTCCCAACAAAACCATGGAATAAGAGCAGTTCACTCATTGCTAATTTCAACTCCTCCTCTTCCTCTCCCAAATTTCCACCAAACTCGAATGGAAGAACGGCATTTTGTGTGTGCAAAATTTAGAATCCTCCACTTCCCCTTCCAAATTCCCATAGAATAGCTGCATTCCCGGTATGGGGATTTTCAAAACATCCATATGCTCACTTAAATTCCCACGACAACCTCGGAAAAACAGCATTCATGGTGTTGGGAATATGGTATCCGCCATTTGTACTATCCAATTCCCAGCAAAACCATGCAATTACAGCACTCTGGGCATTGGGAATTTGGAATCCTCCGGTTCCACTCCCAAATTCCAATAGAATAACAGCCTTGCAGGCATGGGGATATTGGAATCCTCGAGTTCCCTTCCAAAAAGCCCATGGAATAACGACATTCTGGGTATTGAGAATTGAGAATTTGCCCATTTCCCTCCCAGATCCCTAGGGAATAAGACAATTCCGGGTGTCAGGCATTTGGAATATTTTAGCTCCGCACCATAACTGGCATGGAATAACAGAATTCAAGGTGTCAGGAATTGAGCATCCTCCACTTCCCCTTCGAATTTCCCATGGAATCATGACATTCTGGCTGTTGGCACTTTAGAATCTCCCATGCACCCTCCCAAATACCCAAAAATTCACAAGGAATAACAGAATTCCAGATATCAGGAATGTATTATCCGCCAGCTCTCCACGCAATTTCCCTTGGAATCATGGCATTCCTGGTTCAGGGAATCTTGACTCCTCCAGTTATCCTCCCAAATCGCCATAGAAAAATGGCATTCTGCGTGTTGGGAATTAACAATCCCCCAGAAACCCACCCCAAATCCCACCACATTCCCAAAGAAAAGCAACTTTCCAGATGTCTGCAATTTGAAATATTCCAGTTCCCCACTCAAATTCCGATGGAACAACAGCATCCCAAGTGTCAGGAATTGGGAATCCTCCAGCTCCCTGAAAAAAATTCCCATGGAATCATGGGATTCCAGGTGTGAGCAATTGAGAATGCCCCGTACAGCCTCCCAGATTCCCACCACATTCCCATGGAATAACAACATTCCAGATTTCAGGAACTGAGAATCATCCTCTTCCCCTCCCAAATTCCCATGGAAACATTGCATTCGGTTTTTCCACAATTTGGAACCCCCCAGAAGCTGTCCCAAAATCCCACCAAATTCCCATGCAATAGCGGCATTCCAAGTGTCAGGAATTTAGGATACCCCATTTCCGCATCCAAATTCCCATAGAATAACGGCCTTCCGGCTATCAGGAATTTCAAATCGTCCGTACGGTCTCCCATATTCCCATGGAATAAAGCATACCCAAGCATGGGGAATTGAGTTTCATCTAGTTCCATACCCCAATTCCCATGGAATAACAGCATTCTGGGAGCTGAGGACTTGGAAGCTGCCTGTTTCCCTCCCAAAAGCTTAGGGAATAATGGCATTCTGGGCATTGGGAACGTTGAATCCTCATGTTCCCCTTGCAAATTCCTTGAAATAACCAATTTAATGTGTCGGGAATTTCGAATGCTCCAGTTCCTCGCCCAAATTCCAATCAACCTGTAACGAAATCATGACACTATGTGTGTTGAGAATTTAGAATCCTCCACTACCCCTTCCAAATTCCCAACAAAACCATGGAATAAGAGCAGTTCACTCATTGCTAATTTCAACTCCTCCTCTTCCTCTCCCAAATTTCCACCAAACTCGAATGGAAGAACGGCATTTTGTGTGTGCAAAATTTAGAATCCTCCACTTCCCCTTCCAAATTCCCATAGAATAGCTGCATTCCCGGTATGGGGATTTTCAAAACATCCATATGCTCACTTAAATTCCCACGACAACCTCGGAAAAACAGCATTCATGGTGTTGGGAATATGGTATCCGCCATTTGTACTATCCAATTCCCAGCAAAACCATGCAATTACAGCACTCTGGGCATTGGGAATTTGGAATCCTCCGGTTCCACTCCCAAATTCCAATAGAATAACAGCCTTGCAGGCATGGGGATATTGGAATCCTCGAGTTCCCTTCCAAAAAGCCCATGGAATAACGACATTCTGGGTATTGAGAATTGAGAATTTGCCCATTTCCCTCCCAGATCCCTAGGGAATAAGACAATTCCGGGTGTCAGGCATTTGGAATATTTTAGCTCCGCACCATAACTGGCATGGAATAACAGAATTCAAGGTGTCAGGAATTGAGCATCCTCCACTTCCCCTTCGAATTTCCCATGGAATCATGACATTCTGGCTGTTGGCACTTTAGAATCTCCCATGCACCCTCCCAAATACCCAAAAATTCACAAGGAATAACAGAATTCCAGATATCAGGAATGTATTATCCGCCAGCTCTCCACGCAATTTCCCTTGGAATCATGGCATTCCTGGTTCAGGGAATCTTGACTCCTCCAGTTATCCTCCCAAATCGCCATAGAAAAATGGCATTCTGCGTGTTGGGAATTAACAATCCCCCAGAAACCCACCCCAAATCCCACCACATTCCCAAAGAAAAGCAACTTTCCAGATGTCTGCAATTTGAAATATTCCAGTTCCCCACTCAAATTCCGATGGAACAACAGCATCCCAAGTGTCAGGAATTGGGAATCCTCCAGCTCCCTGAAAAAAATTCCCATGGAATCATGGGATTCCAGGTGTGAGCAATTGAGAATGCCCCGTACAGCCTCCCAGATTCCCACCACATTCCCATGGAATAACAACATTCCAGATTTCAGGAACTGAGAATCATCCTCTTCCCCTCCCAAATTCCCATGGAAACATTGCATTCGGTTTTTCCACAATTTGGAACCCCCCAGAAGCTGTCCCAAAATCCCACCAAATTCCCATGCAATAGCGGCATTCCAAGTGTCAGGAATTTAGGATACCCCATTTCCGCATCCAAATTCCCATAGAATAACGGCCTTCCGGCTATCAGGAATTTTGAATCATCCATACGGTCTCCCATATTCCCATGGAATAAAGCATACCCAAGCATGGGGAATTGAGTTTCATCTAGTTCCATACCCCAATTCCCATGGAATAACAGCATTCTGGGAGCTGAGTATTTGGAATCTGCCTGTTTCCCTCCCAAAAGCTTAGGGAATAATGGCATTCTGGGCATTGGGAACGTTGAATCCTCATGTTCCCCTTGCAAATTCCCATGAAATAACCAATTTAATGTGTTGGGAATTTCGAATGCTCCAGTTCCTCGCCCAAATTCCAATCAACCTGTAACGAAATCATGACAGTATGTGTGTTGAGAATTTAGAATCCTCCACTACCCCTTCCAAATTCCCAACAAAACCATGGAATAAGAGCAGTTCACTCATTGCTAATTTCAACTCCTCCTCTTCCTCTCCCAAATTTCCACCAAACTCGAATGGAAGAACGGCATTTTGTGTGTGCAAAATTTAGAATCCTCCACTTCCCCTTCCAAATTCCCATAGAATAGCTGCATTCCCGGTATGGGGATTTTCAAAACATCCATATGCTCACTTAAATTCCCACGACAACCTCGGAAAAACAGCATTCATGGTGTTGGGAATATGGTATCCGCCATTTGCACTATCCAATTCCCAGCAAAACCATGCAATTACAGCACTCTGGGCATTGGGAATTTGGAATCCTCCGGTTCCACTCCCAAATTCCAATAGAATAACAGCCTTGCAGGCATGGGGATATTGGAATCCTCGAGTTCCCTTCCAAAAAGCCCATGGAATAACGACATTCTGGGTATTGAGAATTGAGAAGTTGCCCATTTCCCTCCCAGATCCCTAGGGAATAAGACAATTCCGGGTGTCAGGCATTTGGAATACTTCAGCTCTGCACCATAACTGGCATGGAATAACAGAATTCCAGGTGTCAGGAATTGAGCATCCTCCACTTCCCCTTCGAATTTCCCATGGAATCATGGCATTCTGGCTGTTGGCACTTTAGAATCTCCCATGCACCCTCCCAAATACCCAAAAATTCACAAGGAATAACAGAATTCCAGATATCAGGAATGTATTATCCGCCAGCTCTCCACGCAATTTCCCTTGGAATCATGGCATTCCTGGTTCAGGGAATCTTGACTCCTCCAGTTATCCTCCCAAATCGCCATAGAAAAATGGCATTCTGCGTGTTGGGAATTAACAATCCCCCAGAAACCCACCCCAAATCCCACCACATTCCCAAAGAAAAGCAACTTTCCAGATGTCTGCAATTTGAAATATTCCAGTTCCCCACTCAAATTCCGATGGAACAACAGCATCCCAAGTGTCAGGAATTGGGAATCCTCCAGCTCCCTGAAAAAAATTCCCATGGAATCATGGGATTCCAGGTGTGAGCAATTGAGAATGCCCCGTACAGCCTCCCAGATTCCCACCACATTCCCATGGAATAACAACATTCCAGATTTCACGAACTGAGAATCATCCTCTTCCCCTCCCAAATTCCCATGGAAACATTGCATTCGGTTTTTCCACAATTTGGAACCCCCCAGAAGCTGTCCCAAAATCCCACCAAATTCCCATGCAATAGCGGCATTCCAAGTGTCAGGAATTTAGGATACCCCATTTCCGCATCCAAATTCCCATAGAATAACGGCCTTCCGGCTATCAGGAATTTCAAATCGTCCGTACGGTCTCCCATATTCCCATGGAATAAAGCATACCCAAGCATGGGGAATTGAGTTTCATCTAGTTCCATACCCCAATTCCCATGGAATAACAGCATTCTGGGAGCTGAGGACTTGGAAGCTGCCTGTTTCCCTCCCAAAAGCTTAGGGAATAATGGCATTCTGGGCATTGGGAACGTTGAATCCTCATGTTCCCCTTGCAAATTCCCATGAAATAACCAATTTAATGTGTCGGGAATTTCGAATGCTCCAGTTCCTCGCCCAAATTCCAATCAACCTGTAACGAAATCATGACACTATGTGTGTTGAGAATTTAGAATCCTCCACTACCCCTTCCAAATTCCCAACAAAACCATGGAATAAGAGCAGTTCACTCATTGCTAATTTCAACTCCTCCTCTTCCTCTCCCAAATTTCCACCAAACTCGAATGGAAGAACGGCATTTTGTGTGTGCAAAATTTAGAATCCTCCACTTCCCCTTCCAAATTCCCATAGAATAGCTGCATTCCCGGTATGGGGATTTTCAAAACATCCATATGCTCACTTAAATTCCCACAACAACCTCGGAAAAACAGCATTCATGGTTTTGGGAATATGGTATCCGCCATTTGTACTATCCAATTCCCAGCAAAACCATGCAATTACAGCACTCTGGGCATTGGGAATTTGGAATCCTCCGGTTCCACTCCCAAATTCCAATAGAATAACAGCCTTGCAGGCATGGGGATATTGGAATCCTCGAGTTCCCTTCCAAAAAGCCCATGGAATAACGACATTCTGGGTATTGAGAATTGAGAATTTGCCAATTTCCCTCCCAGATCCCTAGGGAATAAGACAATTCCGGGTGTCCGGCATTTGGAATACTTCAGCTCTGCACCATAACTGGCATTGAATAACAGAATTCCAGGTGTCAGGAATTGAGCATCCTCCACTTCCCCTTCGAATTTCCCATGGAATCATGGCATTCTGGGTGTTGGCACTTTAGAATCTCCCATACACCCTCCCAAATACCCAAAAATTCACAAGGAATAACAGAATTCCAGATATCAGGAATGTATTATCCGCCAGCTCTCCACGCAATTTCCCTTGGAATCATGGCATTCCTGGTGCAGGGAATCTTGACTCCTCCAGTTATCCTCCCAAATCGCCATAGAAAAATGGCATTCTGCGTGTTGGGAATTAACAATCCCCCAGAAACCCACCCCAAATCCCACCACATTCCCAAAGAAAAGCAACTTTCCAGATGTCTGCAATTTGAAATATTCCAGTTCCCCACTCAAATTCCGATGGAACAACAGCATCCCAAGTGTCAGGAATTGGGAATCCTCCAGCTCCCTGAAAAAAATTCCCATGGAATCATGGGATTCCAGGTGTGAGCAATTGAGAATGCCCCGTACAGCCTCCCAGATTCCCACCACATTCCCATGGAATAACAACATTCCAGATTTCACGAACTGAGAATCATCCTCTTCCCCTCCCAAATTCCCATGGAAACATTGCATTCGGTTTTTCCACAATTTGGAACCCCCCAGAAGCTGTCCCAAAATCCCACCAAATTCCCATGCAATAGCGGCATTCCAAGTGTCAGGAATTTAGGATACCCCATTTCCGCATCCAAATTCCCATAGAATAACGGCCTTCCGGCTATCAGGAATTTCGAATCATCCATACGGTCTCCCATATTCCCATGGAATAAAGCATACCCAAGCATGGGGAATTGAGTTTCATCTAGTTCCATACCCCAATTCCCATGGAATAACAGCATTCTGGGAGCTGAGTATTTGGAATCTGCCTGTTTCCCTCCCAAATGCTTAGGGAATAATGGCATTCTGGGCATTGGGAACGTTGAATCCTCATGTTCCCCTTGCAAATTCCCATGAAATAACCAATTTAATGTGTTGGGAATTTCGAATGCTCCAGTTCCTCGCCCAAATTCCAATCAACCTGTAACGAAATCATGACACTATGTGTGTTGAGAATTTAGAATCCTCCACTACCCCTTCCAAATTCCCAACAAAACCATGGAATAAGAGCAGTTCACTCATTGCTAATTTCAACTCCTCCTCTTCCTCTCCCAAATTTCCACCAAACTCGAATGGAAGAACGGCATTTTGTGTGTGCAAAATTTAGAATCCTCCACTTCCCCTTCCAAATTCCCATAGAATAGCTGCATTCCCGGTATGGGGATTTTCAAAACATCCATATGCTCACTTAAATTCCCACGACAACCTTGGAAAAACAGCATTCATGGTGTTGGGAATATGGTATCCGCCATTTGCACTATCCAATTCCCAGCAAAACCATGCAATTACAGCACTCTGGGCATTGGGAATTTGGAATCCTCCGGTTCCACTCCCAAATTCCAATAGAATAACAGCCTTGCAGGCATGGGGATATTGGAATCCTCGAGTTCCCTTCCAAAAAGCCCATGGAATAACGACATTCTGGGTATTGAGAATTGAGAATTTGCCCATTTCCCTCCCAGATCCCTAGGGAATAAGACAATTCCGGGTGTCAGGCATTTGGAATACTTCAGCTCTGCACCATAACTGGCATGGAATAACAGAATTCCAGGTGTCAGGAATTGAGCATCCTCCACTTCCCCTTCGAATTTCCCATGGAATCATGGCATTCTGGGTGTTGGCACTTTAGAATCTCCCATACACCCTCCCAAATACCCAAAAATTCACAAGGAATAACAGAATTCCAGATATCAGGAATGTATTATCCGCCAGCTCTCCACGCAATTTCCCTTGGAATCATGGCATTCCTGGTTCAGGGAATCTTGACTCCTCCAGTTATCCTCCCAAATCGCCATAGAAAAATGGCATTCTGCGTGTTGGGAATTAACAATCCCCCAGAAACCCACCCCAAATCCCACCACATTCCCAAAGAAAAGCAACTTTCCAGATGTCTGCAATTTGAAATATTTCAGTTCCCCACTCAAATTCCGATGGAACAACAGCATCCCAAGTGTCAGGAATTGGGAATCCTCCAGCTCCCTGAAAAAAATTCCCATGGAATCATGGGATTCCAGGTGTGAGCAATTGAGAATGCCCCGTACAGCCTCCCAGATTCCCACCACATTCCCATGGAATAACAACATTCCAGATTTCAGGAACTGAGAATCATCCTCTTCCCCTCCCAAATTCCCATGGAAACATTGCATTCGGTTTTTCCACAATTTGGAACCCCCCAGAAGCTGTCCCAAAATCCCACCAAATTCCCATGCAATAGCGGCATTCCAAGTGTCAGGAATTTAGGATACCCCATTTCCGCATCCAAATTCCCATAGAATAACGGCCTTCCGGCTATCAGGAATTTCAAATCGTCCGTACGGTCTCCCATATTCCCATGGAATAAAGCATACCCAAGCATGGGGAATTGAGTTTCATCTAGTTCCATACCCCAATTCCCATGGAATAACAGCATTCTGGGAGCTGAGGACTTGGAAGCTGCCTGTTTCCCTCCCAAAAGCTTAGGGAATAATGGCATTCTGGGCATTGGGAACGTTGAATCCTCATGTTCCCCTTGCAAATTCCCATGAAATAACCAATTTAATGTGTCGGGAATTTCGAATGCTCCAGTTCCTCGCCCAAATTCCAATCAACCTGTAACGAAATCATGACACTATGTGTGTTGAGAATTTAGAATCCTCCACTACCCCTTCCAAATTCCCAACAAAACCATGGAATAAGAGCAGTTCACTCATTGCTAATTTCAACTCCTCCTCTTCCTCTCCCAAATTTCCACCAAACTCGAATGGAAGAACGGCATTTTGTGTGTGCAAAATTTAGAATCCTCCACTTCCCCTTCCAAATTCCCATAGAATAGCTGCATTCCCGGTATGGGGATTTTCAAAACATCCATATGCTCACTTAAATTCCCACAACAACCTCGGAAAAACAGCATTCATGGTGTTGGGAATATGGTATCCGCCATTTGCACTATCCAATTCCCAGCAAAACCATGCAATTACAGCACTCTGGGCATTGGGAATTTGGAATCCTCCGGTTCCACTCCCAAATTCCAATAGAATAACAGCCTTGCAGGCATGGGGATATTGGAATCCTCGAGTTCCCTTCCAAAAAGCCCATGGAATAACGACATTCTGGGTATTGAGAATTGAGAAGTTGCCCATTTCCCTCCCAGATCCCTAGGGAATAAGACAATTCCGGGTGTCAGGCATTTGGAATATTTTAGCTCCGCACCATAACTGGCATGGAATAACAGAATTCAAGGTGTCAGGAATTGAGCATCCTCCACTTCCCCTTCGAATTTCCCATGGAATCATGACATTCTGGCTGTTGGCACTTTAGAATCTCCCATGCACCCTCCCAAATACCCAAAAATTCACAAGGAATAACAGAATTCCAGATATCAGGAATGTATTATCCGCCAGCTCTCCACGCAATTTCCCTTGGAATCATGGCATTCCTGGTTCAGGGAATCTTGACTCCTCCAGTTATCCTCCCAAATCGCCATAGAAAAATGGCATTCTGCGTGTTGGGAATTAACAATCCCCCAGAAACCCACCCCAAATCCCACCACATTCCCAAAGAAAAGCAACTTTCCAGATGTCTGCAATTTGAAATATTCCAGTTCCCCACTCAAATTCCGATGGAACAACAGCATCCCAAGTGTCAGGAATTGGGAATCCTCCAGCTCCCTGAAAAAAATTCCCATGGAATCATGGGATTCCAGGTGTGAGCAATTGAGAATGCCCCGTACAGCCTCCCAGATTCCCACCACATTCCCATGGAATAACAACATTCCAGATTTCAGGAACTGAGAATCATCCTCTTCCCCTCCCAAATTCCCATGGAAACATTGCATTCGGTTTTTCCACAATTTGGAACCCCCCAGAAGCTGTCCCAAAATCCCACCAAATTCCCATGCAATAGCGGCATTCCAAGTGTCAGGAATTTAGGATACCCCATTTCCGCATCCAAATTCCCATAGAATAACGGCCTTCCGGCTATGAGGAATTTCAAATCGTCCGTACGGTCTCCCATATTCCCATGGAATAAAGCATACCCAAGCATGGGGAATTGAGTTTCATCTAGTTCCATACCCCAATTCCCATGGAATAACAGCATTCTGGGAGCTGAGTACTTGGAAGCTGCCTGTTTCCCTCCCAAAAGCTTAGGGAATAATGGCATTCTGGGCATTGGGAACGTTGAATCCTCATGTTCCCCTTGCAAATTCCCATGAAATAACCAATTTAATGTGTCGGGAATTTCGAATGCTCCAGTTCCTCGCCCAAATTCCAATCAACCTGTAACGAAATCATGACACTATGTGTGTTGAGAATTTAGAATCCTCCACTACCCCTTCCAAATTCCCAACAAAACCATGGAATAAGAGCAGTTCACTCATTGCTAATTTCAACTCCTCCTCTTCCTCTCCCAAATTTCCACCAAACTCGAATGGAAGAACGGCATTTTGTGTGTGCAAAATTTAGAATCCTCCACTTCCCCTTCCAAATTCCCATAGAATAGCTGCATTCCCGGTATGGGGATTTTCAAAACATCCATATGCTCACTTAAATTCCCACAACAACCTCGGAAAAACAGCATTCATGGTGTTGGGAATATGGTATCCGCCATTTGCACTATCCAATTCGCAGCAAAACCATGCAATTACAGCACGCTGGGCATTGGGAATTTGGAATCCTCCGGTTCCACTCCCAAATTCCAATAGAATAACAGCCTTGCAGGCATGGGGATATTGGAATCCTCGAGTTCCCTTCCAAAAAGCCCATGGAATAACGACATTCTGGGTATTGAGAATTGAGAAGTTGCCCATTTCCCTCCCAGATCCCTAGGGAATAAGACAATTCCGGGTGTCAGGCATTTGGAATATTTTAGCTCCGCACCATAACTGGCATGGAATAACAGAATTCAAGGTGTCAGGAATTGAGCATCCTCCACTTCCCCTTCGAATTTCCCATGGAATCATGACATTCTGGCTGTTGGCACTTTAGAATCTCCCATGCACCCTCCCAAATACCCAAAAATTCACAAGGAATAACAGAATTCCAGATATCAGGAATGTATTATCCGCCAGCTCTCCACGCAATTTCCCTTGGAATCATGGCATTCCTGGTTCAGGGAATCTTGACTCCTCCAGTTATCCTCCCAAATCGCCATAGAAAAATGGCATTCTGCGTGTTGGGAATTAACAATCCCCCAGAAACCCACCCCAAATCCCACCACATTCCCAAAGAAAAGCAACTTTCCAGATGTCTGCAATTTGAAATATTCCAGTTCCCCACTCAAATTCCGATGGAACAACAGCATCCCAAGTGTCAGGAATTGGGAATCCTCCAGCTCCCTGAAAAAAATTCCCATGGAATCATGGGATTCCAGGTGTGAGCAATTGAGAATGCCCCGTACAGCCTCCCAGATTCCCACCACATTCCCATGGAATAACAACATTCCAGATTTCAGGAACTGAGAATCATCCTCTTCCCCTCCCAAATTCCCATGGAAACATTGCATTCGGTTTTTCCACAATTTGGAACCCCCCAGAAGCTGTCCCAAAATCCCACCAAATTCCCATGCAATAGCGGCATTCCAAGTGTCAGGAATTTAGGATACCCCATTTCCGCATCCAAATTCCCATAGAATAACGGCCTTCCGGCTATCAGGAATTTCGAATCATCCATACGGTCTCCCATATTCCCATGGAATAAAGCATACCCAAGCATGGGGAATTGAGTTTCATCTAGTTCCATACCCCAATTCCCATGGAATAACAGCATTCTGGGAGCTGAGTATTTGGAATCTGCCTGTTTCCCTCCCAAAAGCTTAGGGAATAATGGCATTCTGGGCATTGGGAACGTTGAATCCTCATGTTCCCCTTGCAAATTCCCATGAAATAACCAATTTAATGTGTCGGGAATTTCGAATGCTCCAGTTCCTCGCCCAAATTCCAATCAACCTGTAACGAAATCATGACAGTATGTGTGTTGAGAATTTAGAATCCTCCACTTCCCCTTCCAAATTCCCAACAAAACCATGGAATAAGAGCAGTTCACTCATTGCTAATTTCAACTCCTCCTCTTCCTCTCCCAAATTTCCACCAAACTCGAATGGAAGAACGGCATTTTGTGTGTGCAAAATTTAGAATCCTCCACTTCCCCTTCCAAATTCCCATAGAATAGCTGCATTCCCGGTATGGGGATTTTCAAAACATCCATATGCTCACTTAAATTCCCACGACAACCTTGGAAAAACAGCATTCATGGTGTTGGGAATATGGTATCTGCCATTTGCACTATCCAATTCCCAGCAAAACCATGCAATTACAGCACTCTGGGCATTGGGAATTTGGAATCCTCCGGTTCCACTCCCAAATTCCAATAGAATAACAGCCTTGCAGGCATGGGGATATTGGAATCCTCGAGTTCCCTTCCAAAAAGCCCATGGAATAACGACATTCTGGGTATTGAGAATTGAGAATTTGCCCATTTCCCTCCCAGATCCCTAGGGAATAAGACAATTCCGGGTGTCAGGCATTTGGAATACTTCAGCTCTGCACCATAACTGGCATGGAATAACAGAATTCCAGGTGTCAGGAATTGAGCATCCTCCACTTCCCCTTCGAATTTCCCATGGAATCATGGCATTCTGGCTGTTGGCACTTTAGAATCTCCCATACACCCTCCCAAATACCCAAAAATTCACAAGGAATAACAGAATTCCAGATATCAGGAATGTATTATCCGCCAGCTCTCCACGCAATTTCCCTTGGAATCATGGCATTCCTGGTTCAGGGAATCTTGACTCCTCCAGTTATCCTCCCAAATCGCCATAGAAAAATGGCATTCTGCGTGTTGGGAATTAACAATCCCCCAGAAACCCACCCCAAATCCCACCACATTCCCAAAGAAAAGCAACTTTCCAGATGTCTGCAATTTGAAATATTTCAGTTCCCCACTCAAATTCCGATGGAACAACAGCATCCCAAGTGTCAGGAATTGGGAATCCTCCAGCTCCCTGAAAAAAATTCCCATGGAATCATGGGATTCCAGGTGTGAGGAATTGAGAATGCCCCGTACAGCCTCCCAGATTCCCACCACATTCCCATGGAATAACAACATTCCAGATTTCAGGAACTGAGAATCATCCTCTTCCCCTCCCAAATTCCCATGGAAACATTGCATTCGGTTTTTCCACAATTTGGAACCCCCCAGAAGCTGTCCCAAAATCCCACCAAATTCCCATGCAATAGCGGCATTCCAAGTGTCAGGAATTTAGGATACCCCATTTCCGCATCCAAATTCCCATAGAATAACGGCCTTCCGGCTATCAGGAATTTCAAATCGTCCGTACGGTCTCCCATATTCCCATGGAATAAAGCATACCCAAGCATGGGGAATTGAGTTTCATCTAGTTCCATACCCCAATTCCCATGGAATAACAGCATTCTGGGAGCTGAGGACTTGGAAGCTGCCTGTTTCCCTCCCAAAAGCTTAGGGAATAATGGCATTCTGGGCATTGGGAACGTTGAATCCTCATGTTCCCCTTGCAAATTCCCATGAAATAACCAATTTAATGTGTCGGGAATTTCGAATGCTCCAGTTCCTCGCCCAAATTCCAATCAACCTGTAACGAAATCATGACACTATGTGTGTTGAGAATTTAGAATCCTCCACTACCCCTTCCAAATTCCCAACAAAACCATGGAATAAGAGCAGTTCACTCATTGCTAATTTCAACTCCTCCTCTTCCTCTCCCAAATTTCCACCAAACTCGAATGGAAGAACGGCATTTTGTGTGTGCAAAATTTAGAATCCTCCACTTCCCCTTCCAAATTCCCATAGAATAGCTGCATTCCCGGTATGGGGATTTTCAAAACATCCATATGCTCACTTAAATTCCCACAACAACCTCGGAAAAACAGCATTCATGGTGTTGGGAATATGGTATCCGCCATTTGCACTATCCAATTCCCAGCAAAACCATGCAATTACAGCACTCTGGGCATTGGGAATTTGGAATCCTCCGGTTCCACTCCCAAATTCCAATAGAATAACAGCCTTGCAGGCATGGGGATATTGGAATCCTCGAGTTCCCTTCCAAAAAGCCCATGGAATAACGACATTCTGGGTATTGAGAATTGAGAAGTTGCCCATTTCCCTCCCAGATCCCTAGGGAATAAGACAATTCCGGGTGTCAGGCATTTGGAATATTTTAGCTCCGCACCATAACTGGCATGGAATAACAGAATTCAAGGTGTCAGGAATTGAGCATCCTCCACTTCCCCTTCGAATTTCCCATGGAATCATGACATTCTGGCTGTTGGCACTTTAGAATCTCCCATGCACCCTCCCAAATACCCAAAAATTCACAAGGAATAACAGAATTCCAGATATCAGGAATGTATTATCCGCCAGCTCTCCACGCAATTTCCCTTGGAATCATGGCATTCCTGGTTCAGGGAATCTTGACTCCTCCAGTTATCCTCCCAAATCGCCATAGAAAAATGGCATTCTGCGTGTTGGGAATTAACAATCCCCCAGAAACCCACCCCAAATCCCACCACATTCCCAAAGAAAAGCAACTTTCCAGATGTCTGCAATTTGAAATATTCCAGTTCCCCACTCAAATTCCGATGGAACAACAGCATCCCAAGTGTCAGGAATTGGGAATCCTCCAGCTCCCTGAAAAAAATTCCCATGGAATCATGGGATTCCAGGTGTGAGCAATTGAGAATGCCCCGTACAGCCTCCCAGATTCCCACCACATTCCCATGGAATAACAACATTCCAGATTTCAGGAACTGAGAATCATCCTCTTCCCCTCCCAAATTCCCATGGAAACATTGCATTCGGTTTTTCCACAATTTGGAACCCCCCAGAAGCTGTCCCAAAATCCCACCAAATTCCCATGCAATAGCGGCATTCCAAGTGTCAGGAATTTAGGATACCCCATTTCCGCATCCAAATTCCCATAGAATAACGGCCTTCCGGCTATGAGGAATTTCAAATCGTCCGTACGGTCTCCCATATTCCCATGGAATAAAGCATACCCAAGCATGGGGAATTGAGTTTCATCTAGTTCCATACCCCAATTCCCATGGAATAACAGCATTCTGGGAGCTGAGTACTTGGAAGCTGCCTGTTTCCCTCCCAAAAGCTTAGGGAATAATGGCATTCTGGGCATTGGGAACGTTGAATCCTCATGTTCCCCTTGCAAATTCCCATGAAATAACCAATTTAATGTGTCGGGAATTTCGAATGCTCCAGTTCCTCGCCCAAATTCCAATCAACCTGTAACGAAATCATGACACTATGTGTGTTGAGAATTTAGAATCCTCCACTACCCCTTCCAAATTCCCAACAAAACCATGGAATAAGAGCAGTTCACTCATTGCTAATTTCAACTCCTCCTCTTCCTCTCCCAAATTTCCACCAAACTCGAATGGAAGAACGGCATTTTGTGTGTGCAAAATTTAGAATCCTCCACTTCCCCTTCCAAATTCCCATAGAATAGCTGCATTCCCGGTATGGGGATTTTCAAAACATCCATATGCTCACTTAAATTCCCACAACAACCTCGGAAAAACAGCATTCATGGTGTTGGGAATATGGTATCCGCCATTTGCACTATCCAATTCGCAGCAAAACCATGCAATTACAGCACGCTGGGCATTGGGAATTTGGAATCCTCCGGTTCCACTCCCAAATTCCAATAGAATAACAGCCTTGCAGGCATGGGGATATTGGAATCCTCGAGTTCCCTTCCAAAAAGCCCATGGAATAACGACATTCTGGGTATTGAGAATTGAGAATTTGCCCATTTCCCTCCCAGATCCCTAGGGAATAAGACAATTCCGGGTGTCAGGCATTTGGAATATTTTAGCTCCGCACCATAACTGGCATGGAATAACAGAATTCAAGGTGTCAGGAATTGAGCATCCTCCACTTCCCCTTCGAATTTCCCATGGAATCATGACATTCTGGCTGTTGGCACTTTAGAATCTCCCATGCACCCTCCCAAATACCCAAAAATTCACAAGGAATAACAGAATTCCAGATATCAGGAATGTATTATCCGCCAGCTCTCCACGCAATTTCCCTTGGAATCATGGCATTCCTGGTTCAGGGAATCTTGACTCCTCCAGTTATCCTCCCAAATCGCCATAGAAAAATGGCATTCTGCGTGTTGGGAATTAACAATCCCCCAGAAACCCACCCCAAATCCCACCACATTCCCAAAGAAAAGCAACTTTCCAGATGTCTGCAATTTGAAATATTCCAGTTCCCCACTCAAATTCCGATGGAACAACAGCATCCCAAGTGTCAGGAATTGGGAATCCTCCAGCTCCCTGAAAAAAATTCCCATGGAATCATGGGATTCCAGGTGTGAGCAATTGAGAATGCCCCGTACAGCCTCCCAGATTCCCACCACATTCCCATGGAATAACAACATTCCAGATTTCAGGAACTGAGAATCATCCTCTTCCCCTCCCAAATTCCCATGGAAACATTGCATTCGGTTTTTCCACAATTTGGAACCCCCCAGAAGCTGTCCCAAAATCCCACCAAATTCCCATGCAATAGCGGCATTCCAAGTGTCAGGAATTTAGGATACCCCATTTCCGCATCCAAATTCCCATAGAATAACGGCCTTCCGGCTATCAGGAATTTCGAATCATCCATACGGTCTCCCATATTCCCATGGAATAAAGCATACCCAAGCATGGGGAATTGAGTTTCATCTAGTTCCATACCCCAATTCCCATGGAATAACAGCATTCTGGGAGCTGAGTATTTGGAATCTGCCTGTTTCCCTCCCAAAAGCTTAGGGAATAATGGCATTCTGGGCATTGGGAACGTTGAATCCTCATGTTCCCCTTGCAAATTCCCATGAAATAACCAATTTAATGTGTTGGGAATTTCGAATGCTCCAGTTCCTCGCCCAAATTCCAATCAACCTGTAACGAAATCATGACAGTATGTGTGTTGAGAATTTAGAATCCTCCACTTCCCCTTCCAAATTCCCAACAAAACCATGGAATAAGAGCAGTTCACTCATTGCTAATTTCAACTCCTCCTCTTCCTCTCCCAAATTTCCACCAAACTCGAATGGAAGAACGGCATTTTGTGTGTGCAAAATTTAGAATCCTCCACTTCCCCTTCCAAATTCCCATAGAATAGCTGCATTCCCGGTATGGGGATTTTCAAAACATCCATATGCTCACTTAAATTCCCACGACAACCTTGGAAAAACAGCATTCATGGTGTTGGGAATATGGTATCCGCCATTTGCACTATCCAATTCCCAGCAAAACCATGCAATTACAGCACTCTGGGCATTGGGAATTTGGAATCCTCCGGTTCCACTCCCAAATTCCAATAGAATAACAGCCTTGCAGGCATGGGGATATTGGAATCCTCGAGTTCCCTTCCAAAAAGCCCATGGAATAACGACATTCTGGGTATTGAGAATTGAGAAGTTGCCCATTTCCCTCCCAGATCCCTAGGGAATAAGACAATTCCGGGTGTCAGGCATTTGGAATACTTCAGCTCTGCACCATAACTGGCATGGAATAACAGAATTCCAGGTGTCAGGAATTGAGCATCCTCCACTTCCCCTTCGAATTTCCCATGGAATCATGGCATTCTGGCTGTTGGCACTTTAGAATCTCCCATACACCCTCCCAAATAACCACGAAATTCACAAGGAATAACAGAATTCCAGATATCAGGAATGTATTATCCGCCAGCTCTCCACGCAATTTCCCTTGGAATCATGGCATTCCTGGTGCAGGGAATCTTGACTCCTCCACTTATCCTCCCAAATCGCCATAGAAAAATGGCATTCTGCGTGTTGGGAATTAACAATCCCCCAGAAACCCACCCCAAATCCCACCACATTCCCAAAGAAAAGCAACTTTCCAGATGTCTGCAATTTGAAATATTCCAGTTCCCCACTCAAATTCCGATGGAACAACAGCATCCCAAGTGTCAGGAATTGGGAATCCTCCAGCTCCCTGAAAAAAATTCCCATGGAATCATGGGATTCCAGGTGTGAGCAATTGAGAATGCCCCGTACAGCCTCCCAGATTCCCACCACATTCCCATGGAATAACAACATTCCAGATTTCAGGAACTGAGAATCATCCTCTTCCCCTCCCAAATTCCCATGGAAACATTGCATTCGGTTTTTCCGCAATTTGGAACCCCCCAGAAGCTGTCCCAAAATCCCACCAATTTCCCATGCAATAGCGGCATTCCAAGTGTCAGGAATTTAGGATACCCCATTTCCGCATCCAAATTCCCATAGAATAACGGCCTTCCGGCTATCAGGAATTTCGAATCATCCATACGGTCTCCCATATTCCCATGGAATAAAGCATACCCAAGCATGGGGAATTGAGTTTCATCTAGTTCCATACCGCAATTCCCATGGAATAACAGCATTCTGGGAGCTGAGTATTTGGAAGCTGCCTGTTTCCCTCCCAAATGCTTAGGGAATAATGGCATTCTGGGCATTGGGAACGTTGAATCCTCATGTTCCCCTTGCAAATTCCCATGAAATAACCAATTTAATGTGTCGGGAATTTCGAATGCTCCAGTTCCTCGCCCAAATTCCAATCAACCTGTAACGAAATCATGACAGTATGTGTGTTGAGAATTTAGAATCCTCCAGTACCCCTTCCAAATTCCCAACAAAACCATGGAATAAGAGCAGTTCACTCATTGCTAATTTCAACTCCTCCTCTTCCTCTCCCAAATTTCCACCAAACTCGAATGGAAGAACGGCATTTTGTGTGTGCAAAATTTAGAATCCTCCACTTCCCCTTCCAAATTCCCATAGAATAGCTGCATTCCGGGTATGGGGATTTTCAAAACATCCATATGCTCACTTAAATTCCCACAACAACCTCGGAAAAACAGCATTCATGGTGTTGGGAATATGGTATCCGCCATTTGCACTATCCAATTCCCAGCAAAACCATGCAATTACAGCACTCTGGGCATTGGGAATTTGGAATCCTCCGGTTCCACTCCCAAATTCCAATAGAATAACAGCCTTGCAGGCATGGGGATATTGGAATCCTCGAGTTCCCTTCCAAAAAGCCCATGGAATAACGACATTCTGGGTATTGAGAATTGAGAAGTTGCCCATTTCCCTCCCAGATCCCTAGGGAATAAGACAATTCCGGGTGTCAGGCATTTGGAATACTTCAGCTCTGCACCATAACTGGCATGGAATAACAGAATTCCAGGTGTCAGGAATTGAGCATCCTCCACTTCCCCTTCGAATTTCCCATGGAATCATGGCATTCTGGCTGTTGGCACTTTAGAATCTCCCATACACCCTCCCAAATAACCACGAAATTCACAAGGAATAACAGAATTCCAGATATCAGGAATGTATTATCCGCCAGCTCTCCACGCAATTTCCCTTGGAATCATGGCATTCCTGGTGCAGGGAATCTTGACTCCTCCACTTATCCTCCCAAATCGCCATAGAAAAATGGCATTCTGCGTGTTGGGAATTAACAATCCCCCAGAAACCCACCCCAAATCCCACCACATTCCCAAAGAAAAGCAACTTTCCAGATGTCTGCAATTTGAAATATTCCAGTTCCCCACTCAAATTCCGATGGAACAACAGCATCCCAAGTGTCAGGAATTGGGAATGCTCCAGCTCCCTGAAAAAAATTCCCATGGAATCATGGGATTCCAGGTGTGAGCAATTGAGAATGCCCCGTACAGCCTCCCAGATTCCCACCACATTCCCATGGAATAACAACATTCCAGATTTCAGGAACTGAGAATCATCCTCTTCCCCTCCCAAATTCCCATGGAAACATTGCATTCGGTTTTTCCACAATTTGGAACCCCCCAGAAGCTGTCCCAAAATCCCACCAAATTCCCATGCAATAGCGGCATTCCAAGTGTCAGGAATTTAGGATACCCCATTTCCGCATCCAAATTCCCATAGAATAACGGCCTTCCGGCTATCAGGAATTTTGAATCGTCCATACGGTCTCCCATATTCCCATGGAATAACGCATACCCAAGCATGGGGAATTGAGTTTCATCTAGTTCCATACCCCAATTCCCATGGAATAACAGCATTCTGGGAGCTGAGTATTTGGAATCTGCCTATTTCCCTCCCAAATGCTTAGGGAATAATGGCATTCTGGGCATTGGGAACGTTGAATCCTCATGTTCCCCTTGCAAATTCCCATGAAATAACCAATTTAATGTGTTGGGAATTTCGAATGCTCCAGTTCCTCGCCCAAATTCCAATCGACCTGTAACGAAATCATGACAGTATGTGTGTTGAGAATTTAGAATCCTCCACTACCCCTTCCAAATTCCCAACAAAACCATGGAATAAGAGCAGTTCACTCATTGCTAATTTCAACTCCTCCTCTTCCTCTCCCAAATTTCCACCAAACTCGAATGGAAGAACGGCATTTTGTGTGTGCGAAATTTAGAATCCTCCACTTCCCCTTCCAAATTCCCATAGAATAGCTGCATTCCGGGTATGGGGATTTTCAAAACATCCATATGCCCACTTAAATTCCCACGACAACCTCGGAAAAACAGCATTCATGGTGTTGGGAATATGGTATCCGCCATTTGCACTATCCAATTCCCAGCAAAACCATGCAATGACAGCACTCTGGGCATTGGGAATTTGGAATCCTCCGGTTCCACTCCCAAAATTCCAATAGAATAACAGCCTTGCAGGCATGGGGATATTGGAATCCTCGAGTTCCCTTCCAAAAAGCCCATGGAATAACGACATTCTGGGTATTGAGAATTGAGAATTTGCCCATTTCCCTCCCAGATCCCTAGGGAATAAGACAATTCCGGGTGTCAGGCATTTGGAATACTTCAGCTCTGCACCATAACTGGCATGGAATAACAGAATTCCAGGTGTCAGGAATTGAGCATCCTCCACTTCCCCTTCGAATTTCCCATGGAATCATGGCATTCTGGGTGTTGGCACTTTAGAATCTCCCATACACCCTCCCAAATACCCAAAAATTCACAAGGAATAACAGAATTCCAGATATCAGGAATGTATTATCCGCCAGCTCTCCACGCAATTTCCCTTGGAATCATGGCATTCCTGGTGCAGGGAATCTTGACTCCTCCACTTATCCTCCCAAATCGCCATAGAAAAATGGCATTCTGCGTGTTGGGAATTAACAATCCCCCAGAAACCCACCCCAAATCCCACCACATTCCCAAAGAAAAGCAACTTTCCAGATGTCTGCAATTTGAAATATTCCAGTTCCCCACTCAAATTCCGATGGAACAACAGCATCCCAAGTGTCAGGAATTGGGAATGCTCCAGCTCCCTGAAAAAAATTCCCATGGAATCATGGGATTCCAGGTGTGAGCAATTGAGAATGCCCCGTACAGCCTCCCAGATTCCCACCACATTCCCATGGAATAACAACATTCCAGATTTCAGGAACTGAGAATCATCCTCTTCCCCTCCCAAATTCCCATGGAAACATTGCATTCGGTTTTTCTGCAATTTGGAACCCCCCAGAAGCTGTCCCAAAATCCCACCAAATTCCCATGCAATAGCGGCATTCCAAGTGTCAGGAATTTAGGATACCCCATTTCCGCATCCAAATTCCCATAGAATAACGGCCTTCCGACTATCAGGAATTTCGAATCGTCCATACGGTCTCCCATATTCCCATGGAATAACGCATACCCAAGCATGGGGAATTGAGTTTCATCTAGTTCCATACCCCAATTCCCATGGAATAACAGCATTCTGGGAGCTGTGTACTTGGAATCTGCCTGTTTCCCTCCCAAATGCTTAGGGAATAATGGCATTCTGGGTATTGGGAACGTTGAATCCTCATGTTCCCCTTGCAAATTCCCATGAAATAACCAATTTAATGTGTTGGGAATTTCGAATGCTCCAGTTCCTCGCCCAAATTCCAATCAACCTGTAACGAAATCATGACACTATGTGTGTGCGAAATTTAGAATCCTCCACTTCCCCTTCCAAATTCCCAACAAAACCATGGAATAAGAGCAGTTCACTCATTGCTAATTTCAACTCCTCCTCTTCCTCTCCCAAATTTCCACCAAACTCGAATGGAAGAACGGCATTTTGTGTGTGCGAAATTTAGAATCCTCCACTTCCCCTTCCAAATTCCCATAGAATAGCTGCATTCCGGGTATGGGGATTTTCAAAACATCCATATGCCCACTTAAATTCCCACGACAACCTTGGAAAAACAGCATTCATGGTGTTGGGAATATGGTATCCGCCATTTGCACTATCCAATTCCCAGCAAAACCATGCAATTACAGCACTCTGGGCATTGGGAATTTGGAATCCTCCGGTTCCACTCCCAAATTCCAATAGAATAACAGCCTTGCAGGCATGGGGATATTGGAATCCTCGAGTTCCCTTCCAAAAAGCCCATGGAATAACGACATTCTGGGTATTGAGAATTGAGAATTTGCCCATTTCCCTCCCAGATCCCTAGGGAATAAGACAATTCCGGGTGTCAGGCATTTGGAATACTTCAGCTCCGCACCATAACTGGCATGGAATAACAGAATTCCAGGTGTCAGGAATTGAGCATCCTCCACTTCCCCTTCGAATTTCCCATGGAATCATGGCATTCTGGCTGTTGGCACTTTACAATCTCCCATACACCCTCCCAAATACCCAGGAAATTCACAAGGAATAACAGAATTCCAGATATCAGGAATCTATTATCCGCCAGCTCTCCACGCAATTTCCCATGGAATCATGGCATTCCTGGTGCAGGGAATCTTGACTCCTCCACTTATCCTCCCAAATCGCCATAGAAAAATGGCATTCTGCGTGTTGGGAATTAACAATCCCCCAGAAACCCACCCCAAATCCCACCACATTCCCAAAGAAAAGCAACTTTCCAGATGTCTGCAATTTGAAATATTCCAGTTCCCCACTCAAATTCCGATGGAACAACAGCATCCCAAGTGTCAGGAATTGGAATCCTCCAGCTCCCTGAAAAAAATTCCCATGGAATCATGGGATTCCAGGTGTGAAGAATTGAGAATGCCCCATACAGCCTCCCAGATTCCCACCACATTCCCATGGAATAACAACATTCCAGATTTCACGAACTGAGAATCATCCTCTTCCCCTCCCAAATTCCCATGGAAACATTGCATACGGTTTTTCTGCAATTTGGAACCCCCCAGAAGCTGTCCCAAAATCCCACCAAATTCCCATGCAATAGCGGCATTCCAAGTATCAGGAATTTAGGGATACCCCATTTCCGCATCCAAATTCCCATAGAATAACGGCCTTCCGGCTATCAGGAATTTCGAATCGTCCATACGGTCTCCCATATTCCCATGGAATAACGCATACCCAAGCATGGGAACTTGAGTTTCATCTAGTTCCATACCCCAATTCCCATGGAATAACAGCATTCTGGGAGCTGAGTACTTGGAATCTGCCTGTTTCCCTCCCATATGTTCAGGGAATAATGACATTCCGGGCATTGCGAAAGTAGAATCCTCATGTTCCCATTGCAAATTCCCACGAAATATCCATTTTAGTGCGTTGGGAATTTCGAATGCTCCACTGCCTCTCCCAAATTCCAACCAACCTCTAACGAAATAATGACACTGTGTGTGTTGAGCATTTAGAATCCTCCACTTAACCCTACATAGTGCTATAGAATAGCTGTATTCTGGGTTTGGGGATTTTTAAAACATCTATATGCCTGCGTATGTTCCCACGAAAACCTCTGGAAAACAGCATTCATGGTGTTGGGAATATGGTATCCGTCACTTGCACTATCCAATTCCCAGCAAAACCATGCAATTACAGAACTCTGGGCATTGGGAATTTGAAATCCTCCAGTTCTGCTCCCAAATTCCAATGGAATAACAGCCTTGCAGGCATGGGGATATTGGAAACCTCTAGTTCCCTTCCAAAAATCACATGGAAGAACAACAGTCTGGGCATGGAGAATTGAGGATTTTCCCATTCCCTTCCCAAATTTCTAGGGAATAAGACAATTCCGGCTGTCAGGCATTTGGAATCCTTCAAATCATCACCATAACCACCATGGAATAACTGAATTCCAGGTGTCAGGAATTGAGCATCCTCCAGTTCCCCTCGAATTTCCATTGGAATCATGGCATACCGGGTGGTGGGAATCTTGACTCCTCTACTTACCTTCCCAAATCCCCATGGAATAATGGCATTCTGGGTGTTCGGAATTTACAATTCTCCATTAAACGACCCAAAATCCCACCAAAATCTCAAGGAACAGATGCTTTCCAGATATCAGGAATTTGTAATATTCCAGTTTCCCAACCTTTTGCCCACACAATTTCGCCTTCCAGTTATCAGAAATTTCAAATTGTCCATGTTCCCTCTCATATTCCCATGGAATAACCCATTACCAGGCTTCGGGTATTTAAAATCTTCTCGTTCCCCACCAAATTCTCATGGAATAACAGGATTCTGGGCACTGGGAATTTGGTATTTGCCAATTTCCCTCCATAATTCCCAAGGAATAGCAGCATTCCAGGTATTGGGAATCTAGAATCATCATGTTCCCCTTCCAAACTCCCTTGGAATAAGCATTTCAGAGTATTGTGAATTTCAAATACTCCAATTCACCTCCCAAATTCCCAAGGAATAACAGCCTTCCAGGCATGGGGTATTTCGAGCTGTCCATATGCCCTCCCAAATTCCCATGGAGTAAAACAGTCCCATGCATGGGGAATTTATAATCGTCTACTTCCTTACCCAAATTCCCCATGGAACAATGATATTCTGGGCATTGGATATTTAGAATTTGGCAGTTCTCCTCCCAAATTCCCATGTAATAATGGCATTCTGGGTTTCAGGAATTTAGAATCCCCTGTACAACCTCCCAAATTCCCACCAAATTCCCATGAAATAGCACCATTCCCAGTGACAGGAAATTCGAATTCTCCACCAATTTCCCCACCGAATTTGCTTTGGTATCATGGCAATACTGGAGTAGGGAACTTTGCAACCTCCAATTCCCCTTACTAATACCCATGGAATAACAGCATTCCAGGCATTGAGAATTTAGAATCGTCCTGCTTCCCTCCAACATTCCCACTAAACCGATTGAATTACAGCATTCCAGGCAATGGGAATTTAGAATCCTCCGGCTCTCCTCCCAAATGACCATGGAATAACCACATTTGGTGTGTTGGGAATTTGGGATCCTCTACTTCCTCTTCCAAATTCCTACAAAAAACATGGAATAATGGCATTCCAGGTGTCAGGAATTTCTATATGCCCTGTCAAATTACCATGGAAGAACAGCTTTCCAACCATGGTGAATCTTGAATCCTCCACTTCCCCCCACCAAATTCCCATGGAATAATGGCTTTCCGGGTTTTTGGAATTCAGAATCCCCAATACATCCTCCAAAATGTGCACCAAATTTCTATGCAGTAGCAGCATTCCAGGTGTGAGGAATTTTGAAGACTCCAGTTCCTCACCAATTTGCTGAGAAATAATGGCATTCTCGGTGTTGGGAATTTTGAACCTTCCAATTCCCCTCACTAATTCCCATGGAATTACAGCATTCCTGGCATTGGGGATTTAGAATCTTCTAGCTATCCTCCTCAATTCCCACGAAAAACATGGAATTACACCATTCCTCTCAATGGGAATTTAGAATCCTCAAGTTCCAGTTCCAAATTCCCATGGAATAGCCACATTTCTGGAGTTGGGAGTTTCAAATACTCCGTTTCCTGTCCCAAATTCCCACCAGAGTGCCACGAAATAATGATATTTTGTGTGTTGAGAATTTAGAATCCTCCACTTCCTCCTGCAAATTGCCAACAAAACCATGGAATAAGAGCAGTGCAGGCATTCAGAATTTTGAATCCTCCAGCGCCCCTCCCAAACTGTCACAGAATAGCTGCATTCCAGGTTTGGGGATTTTCGAGTTCTCCATATGACCTATTACACTCCCACAAAAATACTTGAAAAACCGTATTTGGGTGTTGGGAATACGGAATCCCCCCTTTTCACTCCCAAATTCCCACCAAAAGTATGGAATTACAGCATTCTGGGCACTGGGAATTTAGAACCCTGCAGTTCATCTCCCAAATTTCCATGGAATAATGGCATTTCAGGAGTCAGGAATTAGGAATAATCCATATGCCCCATAATTCCAATGGAAAACAGCCTACTGGGAATGGAGAACTTGGAATCCTCTAGTTCCCTTCCAAAAAGCCCATGGAATAACGACATTCTGGGCATTGAGAATTGAGAATTTGCCAATTCCTTTCTCAAATTCCTAGGGAATAAGAGAATTCTGGGAGTCAAGAATTTGGAATCCTCCAGCTCTGCACCAAAATCTCCATGGAATAACAGTATTCCAGGTGTCAGGAATTGAGAATCTTCCAGTTCCCCTTTGAATTTCCCCTGGAATAATGGCATTCCGGGTTTGAAGAATTTACAGTCCCTCAAATGCCCTCTCAAATTGTTACCAAATTCCAACGGAAAAACAGCATTCCAGGTGTCGGGAATTTTGAATACTCCAGTTCCCCACGGAAATTCCCATGGAATAAAGATATTCTAAGCATTGGGAATCTTGAATCCTCCAGTTCACCTCCCAATTTCTCATAGAATAATGGCATTCTGGCTGGTGGGAATTTACAATCTCCCATATGCCCTCAGAAATCTCCACCAAATTCCCATGGAATAAGTGAATTCCGGGTGTCAGGAATTTAGGATACTCCACTTTCCCACACAAATTCCCATGAAGGACATGCATTCTGGGTATCAGGATTTTCGAATCACCCATATGCCCTCTCAAATTCCCATGGAATAACACACTCCCAGGCATGGGGAATTTTAAATTGTCCATATGACCTCCCATAATTCCAATGCAATAACAGCCTTCCAGGAATGGGGAATTTGGAATCCTCTACTTCCCTTCCAAAAATCCCATGGAGTAGCAACATTCTGGACATTGGGAATTGAGAATTTGCCAGTTCCCTTCCCAAATTCCTAGGGAATAAGAGAATTCTGGGAGTCAAGAATTTGGAATCTTCCAGTTGCGCACCATAATCCCCATGGAACAACAGAATTCCAAGTGTTAGGAATTGAGAATCCTCCATTTCTCCTCCCAATTTGCCATGGAATTATAGCATTCCGGGTTTGAAGAATTTACAAGTCCCCCATATGCCCCCTCAAATTCCTACCAAATTCCTATGGAATAACAGCATTCCTGGTGAAACAAAATTCAAATACTCCAGTTCCCCACCAAAATTCCCATGGGATAATGGCATTCTGGGTGTTAGGAATTTAGAATGTGCCAGATGCAGTCGCAAAATCACAGCAAATTCCCATGGAATAACTACATTCCTGTTTTCAGGAATTTAGACTATTCCATTTCCCCACACAAATTCCCATGGAATTATGGCATTTCTGCTGTTGGGAATTTTGAATCCTCCTGTTTCACTTCCAAATTCCCACCAAAACCAAATAAAGCACTAAACATTTACTCCCCAAAAAATCTACAAAGAAAAAATATTTAGAATCTTGTCAATTTTTTTTTTCAAATTTCAGTTGTTTGTTTGTTTTTTTAACATACTCAGAGTCTCCTACGATTTTATTTTATCATAAAGAGCACTAGACAAACAAAGCTTTATAACAAAAAGCCAGGCACTGATACATGGTAAAATTCTCATTTTTAATCTTTTTTTGGCGTTTCTTATCGTTTTTTTCTCTTCTTTTCACTGCAATTGCATCACAAGTAACAAGAATGAAAAAAGGCCACAATCCATCATCATTTTCACCATTTTCTAGAAGTTTCTAAAAATATTGCAGAAGGAGGATGGGCAAAAGCAGCACTACACGAAAAGGAGACAACTTCCAGTCACATCAGAAAGGAAAAGTGGGATTTTCATGGAAAAAAAAAATAAAAATTTTAAACTCCAAAAAATTCCCAAATAAAACCAAAACTTTGGGCCCTTTCAGGCCCTGGTGCCCTGTTATACTGGAATTTCTGCTATTCCTCTCAGGAAAAATCCCAGGAATGATGCAGACGGTTGGTATCTCCTGGAAAAGAGGGTTTTATGGTTTCTTCCTTGGAATCCCGAGTGCTCTGATGCTGGCATATCCTGGCATTCTCACACCCCTCAGATAAACTTGCTCCAATTCCAGCTGTTTTCCTACCAAGTTTCAAATCCTCCAGCTGAATCCACCACCACATATGAGGAATTTCCTGCCAACTTCAAATGTGGGAAATTTGCTCATTCCCAGTTTCCAATTCTTGGCTCATCCAGGTAGAAATGGGCAATATTTTGGGGGTAAAATCTCAGTTCACCTGACTGCCCACGACCTTGTCATGTGCCCCAGCAGAGGAGCCTTGTGCTCCTTGTCCCCAGCCAGCCCAGCCTGGGCACCTTGGGGATGTCCCCACCATCCTGCTGGGGGTGTCTCAGCCTCGAGGGATTTAGCTGCAGGGCTGGAAGAGGCTTTGGGGAAGCACCAGAGCAGCCGGGTGACAGGAAAAAGGCATCTGCCCGGGGGCTGCTTATGGAGCTGGATCAAGAGGCACCTCAGAGCCCTCAGCAATCCAGCCAGCAACACCCGGGCAGGAGGACACCGATGGTGGTTCCTGGTTGGGAAAGGAGTCGTGGCCATCTCCAGGCACCGGTCTCGCAGGGATCCCCGCAGCTCCAGCCCTGGCCCACCCGCTCTGTCACCAGCACAAAGGCTTCAGCACAACCACCAAAGGCCAAGGGGCTTCTGGCCATTTTCCCTGTAACACTGCATGCCTGGGCATCTTGCAGAGCACAAGCACCCTTTCCCCCTCTTCCCCGATGCCATGCAGACCCTGATCAGCAAAAGAAGGATCCCGGCAGTCTGTGTATTATAACACATCCTATATTTCTAGACCAAAGTAAAACTAAAAGAAGAAAAGAACAGTCTTAAAGAAAAAGAAAATCCAACTGGCCCAGGTGGCCTCGGCAGACAGAGCCTCCCAGATCAGTTCTCTGCAGATGTCCAGCAGCACAGCCAGCCGAGATCTGACAGATGAGGCCGTGTCCTCCTGCCCGGCGGAACTGATCTTGCAGATTCTCGAAAATGAAATATTGAGTTCTCCGTATCTGCCTTGAGGATGTACCATGTTTGAATTGCCACGCTGCTGACGGCAGTGCTGCTGTCATCTGCCACGACCTCCAGAGCTGGAAGAAGAGAGTCACAGTCAGATCCCAGATCTGTGGGGACATGACGAGACCCGCATGTTAGGGGCATCTGAGACCGCTCTTGCCATGGCCAGGAGGGAACAGGGACCACCGGGATCAGCCCGAAGCTGCTGGCCACAAATCCCCCACGAGCCCCTGAAATCTCGGTGTGCTCTGCCCACGCCGACCCCCGTCCGCACAGGGAGCAGAGCCCTCCGCAGCCGGGCCAGGGCTTGCAGCTCCTCCTGCCAGCCCCCGCTGACAGCCCGCTGCCCTCACTCACCCTCACAGATGAGCTGCAGCTTGTCCTGCTGCCCCATCAAGCTCCGTCCGGCGATCCCTGGGAACACAGAGCCTGTCACAGCTCTGCCCAGCGGCACAGATCCCTGCCAGCGGCGCTGCCAGCCCTGTGGCCACACGCCCTCGTGGCCCGGCAGGGCTCAGCCCGGGCCCTTGCCGCATCCTGACGCCCAAGGGCACGGGTGCGACAGGGCGGCAGCAGCGCCGAGGGCAGCCGGGGCTCCACGGCGCCGGGCCCGGATGCCGCTGCCGGGGCAGCAGGCGGGGCTGGGGCCGAGCTGCGGCGGGACGGGGCGGGGAGGGAGCCCGGGCTCACCCATGAACCTGATGGCCGCCTCTCGCAGGGGCTCCTGTGGGCTCTGCACGTACGGCAGGGCCTGGCGCAGGTGCTCGGCCGCTCGGCTCCTGTCGTCTGCCAGCTGGAGAGAGCGGCGGGAGGGAAGGGTCCGGCCGGGCTTTGTGCCCCTTTGCCAGGCGCTCCCCGCTTTGGCCGGCCCCGGCCTCCCCTGCCCGCACAGCCCTGAGGCGCGGCCAGCAGCCGCTGGGCCGGGGCTCCGTGGGCACCCGGCTCGGGCCCACAGGAGCCTGGAGAAGAGCCCGTGCGGCTCCTGCGTGCAGCCCTGGGCAGGGCCACAGCTGCCAAGTGCACACAGTGAGCACCGCGCTCAGGGGGCTTCTCCAGGCTGAGCCTGGTGCTTCCAGGCCCTCCTTACGACCCACTCTGCAAACATCCACAGCTTCTTCTTTTTCACCAATTTTTCAAGGTCTCTTCTCCATAGGAACTTGGCCACACAAACCAGTGTTTTCCGAGAGGCCTGGAGAGCAGCAGAGATGCAGAGATGGCTCCACAGCCCAGAGCACAGGACTCGTGTCCCTGTGCCAAGGCTGGGAGGAGGCTGCAGCCCGCCAGGCACCAGAGCAGGAGGCAGCCAAGCCCCCTCCCAGGGGGACACCAGCAGCCCACCAGTCCTCACCTCTGCCACATGTCGATTCTTATCCTGGCAGTGGAAGAAGAGTGGAAGCAGGCTCTTCTGCACCTGTGGCTTCAGGGCCTTTTTTTCTTTTTCCATTAGAAGAGTCACCATTGTCCAGAACAGCATATGGACACCAGCTGCACCTGGCTATTCTCCTGTATGAAAGGAAGAAAGAGAACATTTCAGCATTGGCTGCACGGGGCTCAGCTGGCTGCTAGCCTGCAAATTCACAGGGCACAAAGTGTCCCAGCCGCTGCCAGTGGCTGTGGCTGGGGGCGCAGAGCCTTACGTGGTCAAAGAGTGGCAGGAGGGACTCAGCCAGCTGCAGGGCGATGGGGCTGGGTATCAGCATGTCCTTCTCCAACACGATAAAGCTGAGTACCATGACTGTCATTGTAACTATTTCTCCATCTCTGTCCTGCAGGAGCTCCACAAATCTTTCAATGAGGCTGCACATTTTTTTGGTCTGTGCAGAACACAAGTCTGTTAAATGCACAGCAATGGACGGCCACAAAAAAGGGAATTTCCTCAGTGAACATCAAAGCAGACACGTGGGGAAGTGCAGAGGATAGGGATAAGTTGTGTGTCAGGCAGGAATGGGTTGGGGCTTCCTTCCTCCTTGAGTGGCTGCTTCTAAGAGGCCTCTGGGGAGCGTGGGGAACAGGAGCTGGCAGACAGGAGCATGGCACATCTCTGGGGGCATGGCATGGCAGTGTGCACAGCAGGGCCAGCAGGCAGGGAGCAAATTTTCTTGCTAGTAAGATTTCCTGTGTGTTGTCTGCTGTGTTTCTGTTGGCTGGCTGGTGTTAGGGTTTCTGTTACAAGATCAAAACCTGCAGTTAGTACAAGTGTATGTAACCAAGTGGAACCCTCAAAAAAGGATGTGCTTGTTGTAAGGGTCGGTCCGAAGTTCCCCTCGATTTTGCCTCCCGACCGTCGCAAGGAGACCTCGAGGACCCCCACCCAGGCTGACTCCCAACAATGGTTTCCTGGCCGGGCCAGGTGGATGCTCGTGACTGTGTGCTGGTGTATTGTGTTCACTTGGACTGTGCTGTTGTGACACCAACCAGAGGTTGTGTTGTATCAGCTGAGGACTGCTTGTCCTTACCTGTCTCCTGCAGCACCACACAATGGTCCATAAATCTTCCCAGCTCTTGGCCAGAGGCCACTCGCTTTGGAGTAGGACTATAAAAGAGCGACCCTATGGGAAAGACCCTTTGAGATCTCTCCACTGATGAAGACCCCCTGGAGAAGACCCCTGAGATCTCCCCACGGACGAAGACTCGTTTATCGGATGACCCGTGAGGACGCCCGTCTCGTCTGTTGGTAGCTATTTTCCCATCCCTTCCTTTCCTTCCCCTTTCCCAAACTTTGTTTCCTATACCTCTCCCCTTTACCGTAACTGAGTTGTTGGCATTTGATGAAATGCATTGCTGCTGTTGAATAAACTGATTTTGTCCCCTGCATTTTGCCTGTTTGCACCTTTAAGATCAAAAGAACCATCACGACCCCCGCTCTGCATTAATAGCGGATCGTGACACCTGTACAGACCCATTTCTTTGTGGAATGTTTGAGCTTATCAGTGGTTTCAGGGGGCGTTCTGGAGGAATCCTGCCTGTGATGTGAACGGGTGAACGATCTACTTTCACTGGTGGCCGAGCTTCGGGAGGAAGTTGAAAGAACAAGAAGTATCAGGGAAAGTGAAAGGGAAATAGACTGGTGGAGTTCAGCCCTTCCATCTTTGAGAGGGGTCCAACAAGAGTCAGAGGACTCCTATGCCTCCCACTGTTAGGCAATAGAAGGGCACCTGGTAGATGAAGGGGACTGGAAATGGTTCCCTGCTCAGGGAGGTAATAATAAAAATTCCTCCTGGCCCCCATCACCTAGCCAGGTGCCACTCCAGAATAAGTATGAAGGCCTGGATTTAGAGAGTCAGCCAGATGATTCAGATGATTTAGAAGAAAATGATCTGCACAGTGAGCCTCCCCATTACAATTCATCTGTCAAAGGGATCACCACCTCTGACATGAAAAGGAAAAGAAGGGTAGTTGTAGTGGGTGACTCCCTTCTGAGGGGAACTGAGGGCCCCATATGTCGACCGGACCTATCCCACAGGGAGGTCTGCTGGCTCCCTGGGGCCTGGGATATCACTGAGAGACTTCGTGGGCTGATTCAGCCCTCTGGTTGTTACCTGTAGAGAGCCTGGTGCAGGAATGGCTGGAAGAAAAAGGCCATAGTCAGATCAACTTGGTGAAGCTAGCAAAGTGGGCCTCAGTCTCAGGGATACAGTGTCCTTGAGATAAGGAAGGCACGTAGAATTGAGAAAAACATGAATGCCGAAGTGCTTAGCTAAGCAGCACATCTAGACCAATGAGGAGCTAAGATTTTGCACTATGCATGAGCTAATTAAGCATTGTATTTAATCGCCACTCTGCGTATCAATAAACGAGACTTTGCTGATGACCATATGGTGTCCGCGTCTCCCTTCTCCGACAAATGGTGAACCCCGACGTGCCCCCCGTCGCTGAAAAGAAAACGGGGGAGAACGCGCCACGGTCGGTGAAGTAGAGTTGGGGCCTGCTGCAACCGGGTCGGTGTCAAACGACGTAGGGAAGACACCCCCAGGAGCTACAAAGGTGGTCCTGGGCCATACGTGCTGCCGAAGCCGGAGAGTTGCAACAGCGCTGACGACAAAAAATGGACAGGCAAGCAGCATATGATTTATTTATAGTACATATAGATAAGCTAGGGTTAAAAGAGATTAATCCCAGGAAGGACATACCGGGGTTGTTAGCCTGGGGTTATGCTAAAGGTTTATTCTCTAATCCTCACACCGTGCATGATTTGAATGAGTGGCGTAAGTTAGGGGATGCACTGTGGGAGGCGGTATTAGAGGATGATAAAACAGCAAAAAAGCTGGGAAAGATCTGGCGGGTAGTTCACAACGCACTACTGAAGCAGCAGGCGGAGAGAAGGGCGGCTCGGGAGGCAGTAGAGGCATATAAAAGAAATGCTCAGTATGGCGATAATGAGCCCCGAGCACCCAGCACGACCAGAGTTGAAATACCTATCTCTGGGGAGGCGGCAGGAATGACGGACATGGCCAGCTGCGCTTGGCCCCCGGCACCCCCCTTAAAAGAGCTTGAAGAAGATTCCGCCGCGGCGGCGGAGACAATTGCAGAAGGCGGAGTAACCCCGCCTTCCGAGGGCGAAGGGCCCCAGACCAGCGGCGAAAAATCCCCTTGCCGGTCTGAACCTAGCGTCCCTAAGCCCGCCGTGGAGCCAGCTCCGGTCCCTGGGGCGGAAAGCGACCTGTGGGAGGAGATGGCAAGACGGCGGGGGGAGGCGTGGAGTATGCTAGCCAGACACGGCTTGGAGACTGGGGACGAGGGCGCTGTTGACGCAGCGAAAGCCTGGGCTTTTCCCGTCACGTATACACAGGGAATAAATCAACAGGGACAAGCCGTCCAAGTGGGAGCGTATTCGCCTCCCGACTGGAAGCTGCTAGCCCAGCTGAGACAGACAGTGAGTCAGTTTGGTTTCCGGAGCGAGCCAGCTAAGCAGATGCTAGATTTCTTGTTTGATACATACCTGCTGTTGCCAAATGATATGAGAAGTATAGTGAAACTAATTTTCACGCAACATCAGCAGTTGCTATTTAACGCCCACTGGCAAGCTCTTGTTCAGGAGTCAGTTGCAGCACAGAGGGGCCCGGGAGATCCGTTAGCTGGAATTACCATAAACGAACTAATGGGATTGGGTCAATACCGCAGGACAGAGGCTCAAATGATTTCGGGACCCGACAAGGTTAGGGAAGCCATGCGTCTAGTAAGGAGTGCCATTGGTCAGGTCAAAGATAGCTCAGGCATACCCATGTATATGGGGATAAAACAGGGAAGAAATGAATCCTTTGGGGACTTTGTAGATAAGGCTGCTGCTGCTATTGAAAAGGCAGGAGTCCCAGAGTATATGAGAGGGGCGATGCTAAAGCAATGTGCGTTGCAGAATAGCAATGAGGCAACAAAAAGGGTATTATCAACTTTGGGGGCCAATTGGACGATAGAAGAGGCATTGGAAAGGATGGCTCTACAGCCGACAGGGGCGCAGGTTTTCTTAGTTAATGCACTAAAAGAATTAGGCTTAGGGCTACAAAAGCAAGCCGAGTCCACACAGTCACAGGTACTAGCCGCTCTTGCTCCGCTCCGTGCTTCTACAGCAGCCCCGGCCACATCGAGCGACCACCGGCCTCCTTCGGCGCGATGCTATAGATGCGGAAGCGGAGGCCACGTCCGACGGGACTGCCGAGCCTCAGAAGTGTGGTGCCAAAACTGCCAGAGCAACACGCATAACACGTCAGCTTGTCGCCGCAAGTCGGGAAACTCCCGGCGGAGCGCGCCCGGCAGCCGCGCCCGGACACAAGTAGCCGCCGTGACATCAGCGCCATCTCCTGTCTACAACCAGCCATAACAGGGAGCCTGGGACTCGACCTGGCAGCCGCAGTAAAAACATCTTTGATAACAGCTCGCCCCGTCAAAGTCCCAACTGGAGTTTATGGCCCGATAAATATCAAAGGACAAGCTCATGGAGGACTAATAGTGGGACACTCGTCGAGCTCCATTGTAGGGCTGTTTGTGCTTCCAGGCGTCATTGATGCAGACTACACCGGGGAAATACAAATAATGGTATATACTCCTTTCCCTCCTATTACAATTGAAAAAGGCCAGCGTGTTGCTCAATTTATTCCACTTCCACAGTTGAGCCGGGGTGTTCAACCACAAAGACAAACCCCACGCGGAGACCAAGGATTCGGATCATCAGGTATTGCTATGCTTACAATGGATCTCCATACCAGACCCAAAAAGAAGGTGAAACTAACCTATGCAGGTCAGACAATAGAAATGATGGGACTCCTAGACACTGGGGCAGATACCAGCATTGTCTCTCCAGAAAAATGGCCCCACAACTGGCCATCACTGCAGACCACGGATACCGTGACAGGCGTCGGAGGGTTCACCCTCGCCAGAAAAACGCCCCCAGTAAGGGTCACTATAGATGGGCAAGATTTGGTGACTGTGTTGTCCGTAGTTGCGTTACCGCCATCGGTACATTGCTTGATTGGAAGGGACATCTTGGCTCAGATGGGGGTCGTTTTATCCAACGAGCACCCTTTGGAGTAATTGCCATTGCTTGGACTTTCCCGATCCCAATCATCTGGACTACCAATGAACCGGTAATGGTTAAGCAATGGCCTCTAAAAAGGGAAAGTCTAATACAAGCACATCAACTCGTAAAGGAACAATTCCAACAAGGACATTTGAAACTCTCGACAAGCCCATGGAACACGCCAATTTTTGTAATCAAAAAGAAGTCAGGAAAATATCGTCTTCTGCACGATTTAAGAGCAGTAAATGATCAGATGGAGGCAATGGGGGCATTACAGCCAGGCCTCCCCAACCCAGCAATGCTCCCACAGCATTGGCCTCTTCTAATCATTGATCTAAAGGACTGCTTCTTCACTATAGCCTTACACCCTCAAGATACTAAAAGATTTGCATTCACCCTACCAGCAATAAACAGAAAAGAATCTGATAAACGGTATGAATGGACTGTTCTTCCACAAGGAATGAAGAACTCGCCTACCCTGTGCCAACTGTATGTTGATGCCGCATTACAACCATTGAGGGTACAGTGGCCCAACACAATTATTTATCATTATATGGATGATATCCTCTTTGCTCAAGAATCAGCATTTACAAACACTCAGATGCAGGAGATTCAAAGCGCCCTAGCAAAGGCATCCCTCATAATAGCTCAAGAAAAAATACAGCGATCCACACCATGGAGGTACTTGGGGTGGTCTATCACAGGCCAGATCGTACGGCCGCAGAAGCTCCAGCTTGCAACAAAGATCACCACTTTAAATGAGGCACAGCGACTACTAGGAGATCTGCAATGGCTCAAGCCGATTGTTGGGATACCCAACTCCTTGCTAGACTCCCTCAGGCCACTACTTAAAGGAACTGACCCAACCGCACCCGTAACCGTAACCCCGCAACAACATGAAGCCCTCAAGGGTATTATACGCTGCATCGATGAGGGGTTTGTCTCCCGCCGAGATATCTCCTCGCCCATCGATCTTACCATCTGGAGTACTGCCAACCACCTACTCGGTGCACTCACACAGCTACAAAAGAAAACACGGGAGACACGGGTACTAGAATGGATAACCCCACCTTTACAAGCAAAAAGGACAGTCAGCACAAAAATTGAACAGGTAGCTACCCTGATTCGGAAGGGTCGCGTAAGGATCATGGAAATCACCGGAACGAGCCCAACAACAATTTATCTGCCCATGAAAAAGGAGGACTTAGATTGGTACCTCCTCAATTCAGGAGATCTACAAACGGCCTTGCTGGAAGTCGGAGCAGCCATCCACACCGGACCGCTGATGCCACGTCACCTTCAGTGGCTAGGAAATTGGGACTGGATAGCCAAGCCACTACGATCGGAGCAGCCGATAGCGGGCGCCACCACAGCCTTCACAGATGCCAGGAAAAAGACGAGAAGAGCAGCGATCACCTGGAAAGAAGGCCCTCGGTGGAGGAATAAAACAATAGATGCAGCCCCAGAGGACAGCTTACAAACATTGGAATTGCTTGCCGTTGTGTGGGCACTAAGTGAACTGCAAGGGCCTTTGAATGTGGTCACTGACTCATTTTATGTAGCAGGAGTAGCACAGAGAATTGAGGACGCCTCTGTGAAAGAGGTGCAGAACAAGAGACTCTATGAACTCTTGCTGCAGCTAAAGCGAGCAGTAGGAGCAAGGTTCAAGCCTTATTGTATAATACACGTCAAGAGTCATAAGTGGGACGTAGGCTTGGGAGAAGGCAACGCCAGGGCGGATAGACTGGTTATGAATGTAGCTGATGACAGGGGGATTGAAGCAAGGGAGTCACACACACGATTTCACCAAAATGCTAAAGGATTGGTGCGTGAGTTCAAAATAGGCATGCAAGAGGCTAAGGCAATAGTGAGAGCCTGCCCCACCTGCAGTCATCACAATAATGGGGTAGGCCTTGGGTGTGGGGTAAATCCTCGGGGTCTAGAGAGTAATGAAATTTGGCAAATGGACATCACACATGTGGCAGAGTTTGGTAGACTCAAGTATGTGCACGTTACCGTAGACACTTATAGTAAGTATATCTGGGCCACAGCACAGACAGGGGAAAAAGCAATCCATGTAATTAGACACCTGACAAGTTGCTTTGCAGTTATGGGAACGCCTAAGGAGGTAAAGACCGACAACGGACCTGCATATGTCAGTGAGAAAGTAAGTCAGTTTATGAGACTCTGGGGAATCAGACATATTACAGGAGTACCACACTCACCCACGGGACAGGCCATAGTAGAAAGGGCCAATGGTACACTCAAGCTATATCTACTCAAACACAAATCCATAGACGATCCGCAAGAAAGACTAGCTAAAGCTCTTTATGTAATGAATTACTTGTGTGTGTTTGGGAATGAATCTGAGCCGCCTGCAATCAGGCATAGAGGGAAAAGGGAAGGTAACAGAGGAGAGCGCATGAAGGCATGGGTAAAGTACCGGGATCCAAAGACAGGAATATGGAATGGCCCAGCGGAAGTGGTATATTGGGGGAGAGGCTATGTTTGTGTTTCTACCCCCACAGGAACACTTTGGGTCCCTGCTAGGTGGGTGAAGCCCGTTCTAGATGACCGAACTGGTGGAAAGATTCCTGAGGAGGCGGCTGGCTCCAGTCGACCAAGAGCGGATCCAGCAGAGGTTGACAGTGACCTTACGGCCCTATTTACAGAAGTTGGGACGCTATAACAGCGCTGCCCGTGAGGCGCTAAGGCAGCCACCACCAAATTGGGCTGATTGGATTGAGAGCCACGTCCACCAAGAAGAACAGCCTCTCAGCAGCCGTCCTTGTTGTGCGTGTGGGGGGTCATGGTGTGAAGCCTGGGTAGCCCTAAAGTGCGGGGGCTGTGGGGACTGCTCGTGGGTGGAACAGAGAGCAGTGTTTAGTTTGTGGTGCTGGAGGTGTCAAAGTGACGACCTAAGAAATTCAAATTGGGGTCGGGCCCTAGAAAAAGAAGCAGGAGTGCCATATGCCCAGGTACGAAACCTATACGAGACACCAGAACAGCTCCTGTTAGCTTGGGCCCGGTGGGAACTTACCAACTGGATTAAGAGGCAGCACATCTATGCAAATTCGCACATTATCGCTGCAAGATGCAGACATAAAGTCCCACACCTACCTTGGCCTCGGGTAGGACCAATTAAGCCCGGTACAGACCCAGAAGAGGTATTAAATCAGAGTATAGAAAAGGTGAAACAACTGCAGATAACAGGGAGCAATACAGGGCGTAAAAAGAATAGGCCGCCAAAGAAATCAAAATGATGATCATTACACTGCTTATGCTTGCTAACTTTGCTCGCACAAAATCTTTTCCAATGCAACATGCGCCTCGGGAGAACGTATGGGTAACATTCGCTAATATAACAAAGCAAGAATCAATCTGCTTAAGTCTAGGGGGAGTACAAAATCCTTTTAGAACCTGCCTATGGTGTTAGGTATATTCTTGTGCTTAACTTTATTGCTACCTTGCTTGATAACTTGCTTACAAAATTTTATTCAAAAGACTGTTAGCAAAGCTTGGCATGCCACTCTTTTAGCTCAAAAAGAAAACGGGGGAAGTGTAGAGAGCCTGGTGCAGGAATGGCTGGAAGAAAAAGGCCATAGTCAGATCAACTTGGTGAAGCTAGCAAAGTGGGCCTCAGTCTCAGGGATACAGTGTCCTTGAGATAAGGAAGGCACGTAGAATTGAGAAAAACATGAATGCCGAAGTGCTTAGCTAAGCAGCACATCTAGACCAATGAGGAGCTAAGATTTTGCACTATGCATGAGCTAATTAAGCATTGTATTTAATCGCCACTCTGCGTATCAATAAACGAGACTTTGCTGATGACCATATGGTGTCCGCGTCTCCCTTCTCCGACAGTTACCCACTGCCAATAGTCCAGGCTGGCAGTGATGAGACTGAAAAGAGGAGTGTCAGGGCAATTAAAAGGGACTTTAGGGCATTGGGTCAAGTGGTTGGTAGGAGTGGGGCACAGGTAGTCTTTTCCTCAGTCCCCGTGGTGGCTGAGATAAACAGTGAAAGGAATAGGAGAATTCCCATCATTAACAAGTGGCTCAATCAAGGGTTGGTGTCATCGGCAAAATTTTGGATTTTTTGATCATGGGGCAACTTTTACAGGACCTCCCTGCTGGAATCAGATGGGATCCATCTCTCAGTTAAAGGCAAAAGGCATTTAGCTCATGAACTTGCAGACCTTGTTGAGAGGGCTTTTAACTAGGTTTGAAGGAGGAAGGGGATGCAGCTGGGCTGTCTGAAAGCAGGCCCAAGGGTGGTAAGCCTGAGTTAGGGGTGAAATCAGTAGCCCAGCTGAGGTGCATGTACCCCAATGCACGCTGCATGGGTAATAAACAAGAAGAGCTGGAAGCCATGGTGCAAGAGCAGAGCTATGATGTAGCTGCCATCGCTGAAACATGGTGGGATGAATCACAGAGCTGGAGCACTGCACTAGATGGCTACAAGCTCTTCAGAAGAGACAGGAAAGGCAGAAGTGGAGGGGTGGCCCTTTATATTAGGGAGGCTTTTGACACCATGGGTATTGAAATGAATGATGATCAAGTCGAGTGCCTATGGGTAAGAATTCAGGGCAAGGCTACTAAGGCTGACATCCTACTAGGAATCTGTTTTCGTCCACCCAACCAGGGAGGAGAGGTGGACAACTTATTCTATAAACAGCTGGAGAATGTTTCAGCATCATCAGACCTTGTTCTTGTAGGTGACTTTAAGCTGCCAGACAGCTGCTGGAAACTCAATACAGCAGAAAAGAGGAAGTTCTTAGAGTGTGTGGAGGAACATTTCTTGTTATCCTGGTGAGTCAGCCCACCAGGGAAGGGACTATATTAGATCCGTAGTTTGTAAATAGAGATGGGCTGGTGGGAGATGGGGTGGTTGGAGGCCGCTTGGGGCACAGTGATCATGAAGTTACAGAGTTCTCGATATTTGGTGAAATCAGGAGGAACATCAATAAGACTTTTACATGAGACTTCCGGAGGGCAGACTTTGGCATATTTAGGAAACTTATTCAGAGAGTTCCTTGGGAAGCAGCCCTTAAAAATAATGGAGTTCAGGAAAGGTGGGCGTGCTTCCAAACAGAGATCTTGAGGGCACAGGAGCAGACTGTCTCTGTGTGCTGAAAGGTGAGTCAACGAGGGAAACATCCAGCCTGGATGGGCAAGGAAGTTTTGAAGGAACTTCGAAATAAAAAGAGGATGTATCATCTTTGGAAGGGGGGTCAGGTCTCTCAAGAAGTATTTAAGGGGGCAACTAGAGAGTGTAGGAAAAAAATTAGGGAGGCCAAAGCTGTGTTTGAACTACAAATGGCAACTTCTGTAGAAGAGAATAAAAAATGTTTTTACAAATATATTAATGGTAAAAGGAAGGGTAAGTCCAGCCCTTGTTCTCTATTGGATGAGAGAGGGAATTTAGTAACTGCAGATGCGGAGAAGGCAGAAGTCCTTAACACCTTCTTTGCCTCAGTCTTTAGTGGGAAGATGGCTTGTCCTCTGGACAAGTGTACTCCTGGATTGTAGATGCTATCAAGGAGCAGAATGGTCCCCCTGCTATCCAGGAGGAGGCAGTGAGGGAACCGCTGAGCAGCTTAGATGTTCATAAATGTATGGGACCAGATGGGATCCACGCCAGGCCGATGAGGGAGCTGGCAGATGTGCTGGCAAAGCCCCTCTGCATCATTTACCAGCAGTCCTGGCTCACTGGTGAGGTTCCAAATGACTGGAAGCTGGCCAATGTGACACTCACTCACAAAACGGGTGGGAAGGAGGATGCTGGCCAGTTATTATAGGCCAGTTAGCCTGACCTCAGTACCAGGTAAGGTAATGACACAGTTTCTACTGAGTGTTCTCATGCAGCACTTACAGGATGGTCAGGGTATCAGGCCCAGCCAGCATAGGTTCAGGAGAGGTAGGTCGTGTTTGAGCAACCTGATCTCCTTTTATGACCAAGTGACCCACCTGGTGGGTGTGGGAAGGGCTGTGGATGTTGTGTATTTGGAGTCCAGCAAGGCCTTTGACACTGTCTCACGCAGCATTCCCTGGAAAAGCTGCAGCCCACGGCTTGGACAGGAGCACTCTGGATGGCTGGCCCAGAGAGTGGTGGTGAATGGTGCTGCATCCAGCTGGGGATCAGTCACCAGTGGTGTCCCTCAGGGCTCTGTGCTGGGGCCAGTCCTGTTCAATATTTTTATTGACGACATGGATGAGGGTATTGAGTCTTTCATTAGTAAAGTTACAGAAAACACAAAGCTGGGAGCATGTGTAGATCTGCTGGAAAGTAGGAGGGCTCTGCAGAGAGACCTGGAATGGTTGGATGGACAGGCAGAGTCCAAGAAAATGAAGCTTAATACATCCAAGTGCTGAGTCCTGCATTTCGGCCTCCATAACCCCCTGCAACGTTATAGGCTGGGAATGCTGTGACTGGACAGTGCCCAGGCCAGAAGGGCCTGGGGGTGCTGGTCAACAGCCGACTGAACATGAGCCAGCAGTGTGCCCTGGTGGCCAAGAAGGCCAATGGCCCCTGGCCTGGATCAGGAAGAGTGTGGCCAGCAGGAGCAGGAGGGTCATTCGTCCCCTGTACTCAGCACTGGTGAGGCCACGTCTTCAGTGCTGTGTCCAGTTCTGGGCCCCTCTGTTTTGGAAGGTCCTTGAGACACTTGAGCATGTCCAGAGGAGAGCAACAAGGCTGGGGAGGGGCTTGGAACACAAAGCCTGTGAGGAATGACTGAGGAAGCTGGGGTTGTTTAGCCTGGAGAAAAGGAGACTCAGGGGTGACCTTATCTCTCTCTACAACTCCCTGAAAGGTGGCTGTAGTCAGGTGGGGTTGGTCTCTTTCTCCAAGCAGCACTGACAGAATGAGAAGACAGAGTCTTAAGCTGCGCCAAGGGAAATACAGGTTGGATATTAGGAAAAAGTGATCAAGTACCGGATTGTCTGCCCAGGGAGGTGGTAGAGTCTCCGTCCCTGGATGCACATAAGAAAAGACTGGATGTGGCACTCAGTGCCATGGCTTAGTTGAAGTGTTAGGGCGTAGATTGGACTCAATGATTTGAAGGTCTCTTCTAACCCAGTGATTCTTTCATTCTGTGAAAAGACCAGCAATAATTCTGCCTTGCCAGCGTTTCTTAAGAGTGTGTTGGTGTTCTTGAGGAAAGCTACACATTTGGGGAAACACCTTTGGAGGAAAGGGGCTTACTTCTTCAGGGAAGTGCTTCCCAAGGAGATCCCAGTGCCGTAGGTGCCAGTGTCCCCCTTTGGCTCCCTGTGGTCCTTTCAGTCCTTGAGGCCCGCTGCCCTTGGCACAGGGGCAGGGGAAGGGCGAAGGCTGTGAAGAGCAGGTTTGGCATCTGCCTGGAGCTGTGGAGACCAACTCAGGCAACTGCAGCAGGGTGTGTTACCCCCCTTTGAACGGAGGTGTGAGCAGGAGCATCTCTGTGCAGCTGCGAGCCCCAAAGCTCTCTTTGAGAGCTGTGAATTAAAAGGCCTTTACGCACACACTGTTCACATCTCACCTGCCTGCTGTGTTTCAGCTCTTGGCAATATGCAATTGCCTCTCGCTTGGAGGAAGCTGCTGTGGGCTAGGGCCAGCAAAGAGCTGGGTTGTGTGGGCTAGGCTACGTGCAGAGTCTTGGCTGATCCTGGTGTGTCCCCGGCCTCACCAAAGGCTGGGAAGGTTTTCCTCCTAAGGCATCCTGCTGATTGGCTCTTCCTGTGCACCTTGGAGAGGAGAAGGTCGGCATTTCTGGCATCTTGGCATTAGCAGGCCTTAAAATGAGGGCGTGTTGTGGAGCAAGCCCAGCTGAAATAGCCTGAGAGGAGCCAGCCCAGTTCTCCTTGCTCCTCTCTGCTGACACCAGATCTTTTGTCTGCTTTAGGGATGACCCTGGCTCTGTCAGGGGGTGCTGGGTGGACACGAGACAGCCGCTCCTGGCCCGCTGGGTCCCAGCAGTGCCCCTCAGCAGTCCTGCGTGCACACCAGGATGCTGGCCAAGAGAGGTCCTGGAAGCTGAGGCAGCTGATTTTAAGCTTTTGCAGGTGCCTACAGGTCAAGGCCAACGGTGTTCCCTCAGGATATAGCTGTCCTGAGGATTCCCCCCACAGCTGTCTGATGTCATCCACTCCTTGTGGTACCAGGTGCTTTCCTGTGGAATGTTCTGCCTCCTTCAAGAGTCAAGAGGGAGCTGGAAAAAGAGCTTGCCAGGCCACTCTCCATCCTTTCCCAGCACTGCTGCTCAAGTGCAGAAATCCAAGGTGAGTACCAATGTGTAAATGTAACAACTGTGCACAGGGAGGGGTGGTGGGAAAGACGATCCAGGGACCATAGACCTGGCAGCCTGAGCTTGCTACCGGGGAATGCCTTGGAGCAGATCCTCCTGAGTGCCATCCCACGGCACGTGCAGGGAACCAGGGAGTCTGCTGGAGGCTGGGAAAGCTCTGCGGAGGGATGGGGATAGCTGGGGATCTTGGCAGGCTGTTGGGGGCTCGTGTGTGGCTGTTTAGGGGGGTTGGTGTTGGTGGGTGTTTTGGGGAAGGAGTTGTCTGGAAGGTTAGAGGTGAAATTGGAGTCAGCTTGAAGGCAGCATCTGTGCTTTGGCACAGCTTAGGTTATGGAGGGCAGAAGGAATAGCTGTGATTTTTTCTGTTAGTGGCCCTGATTCTCCTGCAGGGAGGAAGAGAGGACAGCTGGACTTCATGAGCCACTTAGCTATCTGTACCAGGAGGAGGATTAGCCATTTTGCAATCTACTCATTTGTTTGGGCTAATTTTGTGACACTGAGTGGACTTCGATTCCTTGCGAGCTTTTATTCTTTCATAGAATTAGGATGTTCTCATCTCCTCACTGAAAACCATTTGCAAAGTAAAGAATGGCCTTTTTTTGCCTCTGTGTAGTGTTCTTTTGTAAAGTGACTCTCAATGGATGATGTTAAGGGAAACGAGTTGCCGTTTTGAGATGGGAAGCAAACTTCCAAATCTATCACACTCTCAGGCCATGCCAATGAATTTAGGAAGTTTGCAACTTTTTGGAATTACTTGAGTTGAGCAATTGGGAAGGAAAGCTTTCCTGATTTGAGGATTTTTTAAATGCCTTGTGCCCGTGGAGCCGGACATCGCCGGATATGATTTGAGCCATTCCTAACATTCCTGTCGGGCTGTCTTAGACATTTGGGCCAAGGGATTCCTGGGCCACTTTGCGTGGTCTCAGGGTGTCCCCAGGCCAGGTGGCAGCGTGTGCAAGGGCCCTTTGTGACACGGTGCAGCATGGTCACTGTGGCTTGGAACGCTGTCAAAGGACCCTTTGTGACATGTGGTGACATAGGAGCTGGTAGTGACACGGCCACACCACAGTGCTCGGAGCACGCGACGGGACAGGACGCGCCAGAGCTGTGCTGTGAGGAGTCCCTGCACAGCACACTCCTTCGTGCCTGACCCGGAGCTTTTCCGAGTCATTATTCCTGCAGGTGACCTCGAGGCCAGACCACAGGACTTGGTGACCTGCGGCCTTCCCAAGTCTGGTATTCTCCAGGTGCCCTGCAGAGGGATAGATCGTGGGACTTGGTGCCGAGGTTTCCGAGTCATCTCCCATTCCCGCAGCAGTTGCCCTCAAGACCACACTGAGGGATTTTCTGACCACAGTCGTTGACGAGGAGTGTCCCATCCTTGTGGAAGGAGCCCTCGAGACCAGAGTGCAGGACCTGCTGTCCTGTACTCTTACCAGGAGAGCAGTCTTGTCTTCCAGGCACGACTACAAGACTTGCTAACTCAGAGGTTTTCCAAGGCATCTCTCCTGCCAGTAGCCATCAATCCAGGCACTGACATGGAGCAGAGACCCCCGAGAGTGCCCAAGCTGGCCTGGGTGATAGAAGAGGAAGAAAACCCTGGATCTTCCCCAGCACAGGAGACTGAAGAGGTGGTACCGTTCCAGCCAGAACAGCAGGGTGAGCTGGGCTTCAGGGCTGCTGCCAGCATCCAGCTTGGCCCCATCCCATCCCATCCCATCCCATCCCATCCCATCCCATCCCATCCCATCCCATCCCATCCCATCCCCTGTGGACACACCCATGGACAGGACAGAAGAGGGGCCGGGCAGACAGCTCACAGTGGCCGTGCTCCATCCCCTGGGGCATGCCGGGGCTGTCCCTGCCTGGGGAATGCAGGCCTGGCTGTGTTCTCCCGCCTCTCCCGCAGCCCCTCAGGTCCGGCTGCGCTCGCTCTTTGCCAGGTGCAGCCACGGAGCCGACACAAAAGCAGGAACCCACTGGTGGCCTCTTCCGCAGGACAGCACAGGTACCTGCAGCCATCCCCAGCTGGGCTGGGCCTGCTGTCACTGCTCAGCCAAGCGCCATGCTTGGAGCACTCCATGGAAAAGCCCTGGCTTCTTGCCCTTTGTTATCCTGCCAGACGTGCAAATTCACCACATGCATTTGGCAGGAAGAGACCAGTGTCATGGGCCTTGAGATTATTGAAAACGGTGACGTCTACACCACTGACACCAGTGCTGCCATGATGGATTTGCTTGTGGAGAAGGGTGTTTTCATTCCAGAGCAGGTAAGCAGCCTGTGGCCAGGGTTTAATTCCTCCATGAGTCATATGGCCTCTCAAGCCACTGGGGCCTGCTGGTCCCTGTAAGCCTTTGAGGCCATTCCAGTGTGGTGGGAAGGGAAACACTTCTCTGGGGACATTACTCCCTCTAGCAGGTTTCCAAGTCTCCCCACGCCTCCTTCAGGTGCCTGGCATGGTGAGGTACATCTACCAGTGGCTCATGACCAATGAGTCTGCTGACCACACGATGGAGAACACTCTGCTGGATCTCACTGAGGCACAGCCCGCTGATGTGGTGATGACACTCCTGCGTGTGGCCCCATCGTGTGACAGGTATGGGGCCCACCAGCCCAGAGGGCTCAGGGCTCACCAGCCCATCACCCTGTACAACCTGTTCCAGGTGTCTGAGCAACAGAGAGTTCCAGGGCCCTCTGGCTGCTCCCTTTCCCAGCCCTGGCATGTCAGCCCCTGGGGCTGCTGCCATGCTCCCTCCCTGCCCCTCAGGGGCCTGTCCCCATAGGGCTGGGCTGCCTGGGCGCCACCAGCGAGGGGCAGTGGGCAGAGGCAGAGCTGACAGCCAGCTCAGCTCCCTGCTGCTGCCCAGGCCACATTTCTGTGTCTGAGACTGCCCTGAGACAGAGCTCTGACCCCACAGAGCTGCTATGGCCATGTGGAAGACGATCGTGTCCTCGAGCAGGACTGTGGAGCCAGTGCTGGAGATACTCCTCGATGTGCTGGGGGACTGGCCAGAGCACAGCACATGCACCTCTGATGGGGACAGAACGTGTGTCTTTGCCCTGGCTGTGAGTTTCTGGAACTGGCCTTTGCTCACCCCAAGGCCGCCTCTCCAGCAGCTCTCCACCCTCCTTACCCCACTGCATCTCCCTGCCTCAGGCACTGCGCTGAATCCTGGCCTAGGGGCACCTTCAGGGGCATCAGGCCTGGTGCTCCCCCTGCATCTCCCCTGGCCTCTCCGTGCCACGCTCGGGCCCTGCCGCACCGACACCTGGGCACTGAGCGCTGTCTCGGGGTGTTTTGTCCTTTGCAGGCAACCCTGGTGATGTGGAAGATCCTCCAGGTGCCCTGCCGGCCAGATATACTGGTGATGTATTTCCCCTGTCTGTTTGTCCACCTGCTCTTCCAAGTGTTCTTCAGCACTCTGGATACACCAGAGGAGGTCGATAACTTCTGGAAGGGATGCCAGGAAGAACATGGCCTTGCCACCAGCCCCAACAGGTTCTCCATGCCAGTCCACCTGTCCCTGACACATCCCCTGTCAAGGAGCCAGTGCTCCCAGTGTGACCTGAGCTTTGCTCTGCACACAGGTTTGCAGTGCAGACCCTGAAGTCTCTGCTCTGCTTTCTCCAGTGTGAGGATGTGGTGATGGCAATGGAGCGCAAGCGTGGCTGGGACACGCTGCTCTGTGTTGACACCCACCACTATGCCGTGGGTCTGTTGGCCAGGTGAGATTCCCTGCTCTCCACTGCCCCCAGCATTTGTGTTCTGTGCCCGGGGTGTGCCACACAGTCCCTGTGGTCATGGGCCAGAGGGCCTTGTCACTGAGAGATGGCCAATCAGACTGCAAATGGCTAGGAGAGGAGGTGCTCAGGAGCAGCCACCTTCCAATGGCCCTGCTCCCCTTGTATCATGGTGGGGAAAGACCAGAGAGATTTACCCCCCAACTCAGGAACCTGGTTTCTTTTTCGGCCTGCTAGGGAGATGCGTCATGCTTCTATGTGGTTGTGTTCCAGTATTGCACTCCACCTACTCCAGGTGCTCACCATACAGGAAACATGCTGGGATCTGCCTGCCATGGCATTTCTTGTGGAGGTGAGCCTGATGGCCAGCGCTGCCTCACTGAGCTGCCTCCCAGCTCTCTGCCCTCTCATCACCACAGCTGCCTGGGACGGTGCCCGTGCCCCGTGCTGCTGTCTGGGCCCAGCCCTGTGCAGTTCTGGGCTCTTGCTGGCCGGGTCCCCTGTCATTGCCCTCTGCCTTTCAGGTCCTCAGGTGCCTGGACCCCCGTGAATGTGGTGGCAGTGTTGTAAAGGTCTCATCAAGGTACCTGCAGAGCGAGTGCAGGGAGAAGCGTTGCCTGGCACTCAGGGCCCTTCTTGAGCTCATTGATGATCCCTCCATGGTGAGAAGGGGGCAGTGGCTGAAGCTGCACTGGGGAAAGCAGCCCCTTGGGCTTCGGGTGCTGGAGCAGCTGCTCCCAGCTCTCCTGCCTCCCTGTTCAGCTGCTCGAGTGCTTCAGGACAGGCCTTTGGCCTCTGCGGCCTGAGGCAGCAGGGTGGCGTTTCACAGACTTGTGTTCTGCATAGGCCGAAAAAATGTTCAGCCTGACTGAAGGCCTCATGGACCTACTGTGGGACAAGGATGCAGAGATAGTTGGGATGACACTCATCACCATCAACTTTATATTCATGCACAAATATTTCCTGATACCAAGCTCCATTGCACTGCAGTTGGCTGAGGCGCTCTTGCCTTTCCTTGACGCGGTAAGGCTTTGTGTCCCAGGCCATGGCCCCTGGGTGCTTCTCAGAAGCTTGGTGCCCTATGGATTTTAAGGTGGGTGCTGGAATGGGCCTGGATCAGCCAAAGTTGAGGATTTTTTTTCCTTCCTTTCATACAGGATGATAGCCAGGTGCAGCTGCTCTCCATAAGGCTCTTCCAAGATATGCTGGAACATTTCATGGAAGAGAGAGAAAAGCTTTTGGAGAATCCAGTGCAGCAGAGTCTCCTCCCTCTCTTCTTCCACTGCCATGATGAGAATCTGCATGTGGCACAGGTGAGGACTGGTGGGCTGCTGGTGTCTCCCTGGGAGGGGGCTCGGCTGCCTCCTGCCCTGGCACCTCCCAGGCTACAGCTTCCTCCCAGCCTTGGCACAGGGACACGGCTCCTGTGCCCTGAGCTGCGGTGCCATCTGCACATCTCTGCTGCTCTCCAGGCCTCTCGGGAAACCCTGCTTTGTGTGGTCAAATTCCTGAAGAACAGGGATCTCAAAAAGCTGGTGAAGGAGGAGAAACTCTGGAAGTTCGCCGAGTGCCTGGTAAGGAGGACCTGGAAGCGCCAGGCTCAGCCTGGAGAAGCCCCTGAGCGCGGTGCTCACTGTGTGCGCTTGGCAGCTGTGGCCCTGCCCAGGGCTGCACGCAGGAGCCGCACGGGCTCTTCTCCAGGCTCCTGTGGGCCCGAGCCGGGTGCCCACGGAGCCCCGGCCCAGCGGCTGCTGGCCGCGCCTCAGGGCTGTGCGGGCAGGGGAGGCCGGGGCCGGCCAAAGCGGGGAGCGCCTGGCAAAGGGGCACAAAGCCCGGCCCGACCCTTCCCTCCCGCCGCTCTCTCCAGCTGGCAGACGACAGGAGCCGAGCGGCCGAGCACCTGCGCCAGGCCCTGCCGTACGTGCAGAGCCCACAGGAGCCCCTGCGAGAGGCGGCCATCAGGTTCATGGGTGAGCCCGGGCTCCCTCCCCGCCCCGCCCCGTCCCGCCGCAGCTCGGCCCCAGCCCCGCCTGCTGCCCCGGCAGCGGCATCCGGGCCCGGCGCCGTGGAGCCCCGGCTGCCCTCGGCGCTGCTGCCGCCCTGTGTCGCAGCCGTGCCCTTGGGCGTCAGGATGCGGCAAGGGCCCGGGCTGAGCCCTGCCGGGCCACGAGGGCGTGTGGCCACAGGGCTGGCAGCGCCGCTGGCAGGGAGCTGTGCCGCTGGGCAGATGCATGACAGGCTATATGTACGCAGGGATCGCCGGACGGAGCTTTCGGAGGCAGCAGGAAGAGCTGCAGCTCATCTACAGAGGTGAGTGAGGGCAGCGGGCTGTCAGCGGGGGCTGGCAGGAGGAGCTGCAAGCCCTGGCCCGGCTGCGGAGGGCTCTGCTCCCTGTGCGGACGGGGGTCGGCGTGGGCAGAGCACACCGAGATTTCAGGGGCACGTGGGGGATTTGTGGCCAGCAGCTTCGGGCTGATCCCGGTGGTCCCTGCTCCCTCCTGGCCATGGCTGGAGCGGTCTCAGATGCCCCTGGCACGGGGGTCTCGTCCTGTCCCCGCAGATCAAGGATCTGGCCATGGCTCTGTTCCTTTCTCTTCCAGCCCTGGATGACATGGCAGATGACACCAGCCTTGCCGTCGGAAGCCTGGCACTTCAAACTTCGTACATTCTTAGGGCAGTAGAGCAGCCTCGGATCTCCATGTTCCAGAGGCTGCAAACTCAGCTCCGCCGGGCATGGAAGACGCGGCCTCGTCTGTCGAGCCTCGGCCGTCTGCGCTGCTGGAGCTCTGCAGAGAACTGATCTGGGAAGCTCTGTCTGCTGGGACCACCTGAGCCAGCGAGAATTTTCTTTTTTGTCGAAATTGTTTTTTTTTTCTTTTTTATTGTTTTACTTTAGAAATATAGGATATGTTAGAATAGACAGACTCCCAGGAGCTTTCTTTTCCTGCCCAGGGTCTGCATGGCTACAGGGAAGAGGGGAAATAGGTGCTTGTGCTCAGCAAGCTGCGCAGCCATGTAGCGTTGAAGGGAGAATGGCCAGAAGCCCCTTGGCCTTTGGTGGTTGTGCTGAAGCCTTTGTGCTGGTGACAGAGCGGGTGGGCAGGGACCAGAGCTTCAGGGATCCCTGCGAGACCGGTGCCTGGAGATGGCCACGACCCCTGTCCCAGCCAGGAACCGCCATCGGTGTCCTCCTGCCCAGGTGTTGTTGGCTGGATTACTGAGAGTTCCTGTGGTGTCTCTTGATCGGGTTCCTCTGGAGCTAGCTCCTGTGGGGCTGCAGTGCTGCTGCTGGGCAGGTTGTCCAGGCTGGGGGAGACCCTGAGGGGACAGGGCACTGGGAGGCCATGAAGGGATGAGGGACAGAGGAGACCCTGATGGGACAAGGCTGTTGGGAAGGCACGAGGTGTACATGTGAGGGAGTGGGTGGCAGGAGGCTACAAGGTGACAGGAGGCACCTGAGGGACTGTGGTGGGGAGCCCTAAGGAAATGGGTGTCAGAGGCCATATGTAGCCCCTGGGCAGCTGCCTTGTTCCTGTAACCTGTCTGCTCTGGTGCTTTCCCAAGGTATTTCACTCAGCAGGCTCTTTAAGGGGCTCCCTATAACCGGGAGTGTCACCCTGATGCTGGCCTTCCTGAGCTGTGGGCCCAGTCTGAGTTGTGGCACCGGGCGTGTGCCCACCCTGTCCTGGGCACTGGAGTCCCCTCCACCTCAGGCCATGAGCTCGACTGCCTTGGTGCTGAGTCTTGTTCCTGTTGTCATGACGGAGGCCAAGATCCTTGGCTTTAGGCACGACTGAGTGAGACAAGCAGAGCCTTCGAGCCCAAGGGAGAGCCCTGCAGAAAGGCCCTGTGGGCAAAGGGCTTTGCTGGCATTGCCAGGGCAGGCACACAGAGAGTGTGGTGAGCACCTTCAGGGTGCCACGGCTGGCTTGGGGCTGGGTGACCTCCCTGTGCGCAGGGCTGTCTCTCTGCTGTGCTGTCGTTGGCCTTTTGCTGTCGTGCTCCTCTGGCTGCCAGGAGACAAGGGCAGCCCTATAAGGAGAGTGCAAGCCCCTGTCTCCAAATCCTGAAGGGGGAAATGGAGCTGTCCCGGCCCGTGGCCGAGGCTGTAAGCAGAGCAGAGCCTTTTCCCCACCCCTGACGGCTTTCTGCCTGCTGCTGGCCTTGGGCCAGCATGACCCACTCTACTGGGGCTGTGTCACTGCGGGGGTGGCTGCTGCCCTGGGTTTGCTGATGGGACGTGAGGGTCACTGAGGAAAAGGTGGGTGTCCCAGGTGATGCTGAGGGGACATTTGGTCGCTGAGAGGATATTAGGGTCCCAGAGGAGGCTGCAGGTGAAAGGAATGAGAGAGATTTGTCTTTACAAACAAACTGTGGGTAAAGCTAGAGAATGAGAGATGAAAGAAGCAATGGATGGAACCATCAATTCCATAGGAAAAGAAAAGGTGCGGGTCTACATTAGAAGGGGTCTGTATTAGTACCTGTATTAGCCAATGGGGTTAGAGAGAGGGAAATGCGGCCAGGAAATGAGGATAAAAAGGAGGCTGCATCCTCTAAAAATGTGAAACTCCCCAGGGGACTGTCCCATGGCCTGTCCCTTTATTCAGAGAAAGTAACAGGACTCCTCTGTCTCTGATTTGGACATAAACCTCTGGTGTTTGTGGATTAATTTTCCTGACACAAGTGCCTCATGCATCACTCAAGGGAGGCGGATTTTCCGTGTGTCACTGACGTGTCATGATGGTCTCTGAATGCCAGGCACCTGCATGCCACTGAGGTGACAGGGGGGTCACTGAGGGGGAAGTGGGTGGCGGGTGCCCTACATGCCACTGAGGTGACATGAGTGTCGTAAGTACATCTTATATTATTGGTTTTCACAAATATTAAAATGAATGCTCTATGTAGAATGTTGGAAAGCTTTGCTGAATGAATATAGTTTCTTTTAGTTCTGCTATTAGCAAAACTTAGACATAATAGTGTGATAAATATATTTCTTGGACTGTAACATGGTGATATGAAAAGCTTCTTTTCATGTAACTAACTCAGAGATTGGTAAAAAGATAATCAGGAAATTCTTCACATTTTTGGATTATCCTTTCTGGATGAAGGCGGGGTGAGGAACAGCAGAACTCTAAGGAAAGGATCCTTTGATCTCCAATATCAGAGAGTGCACTGACAAGAAGGATCCACAAGGGGAAAAAAAAAAAAGAAGTAAATTTGTTGGTTTAGAGGTTGGGGGTGATTTTGATTTCTGCATGAAGGTTCATGAATATGCAACAGGTGGATGCATTTAAGAAAATGTTCTCTGAGTTAAGGTGTGCTCTTGGCAGAATGCCAAGCACTGGGCCCTTGTAACCTTTGGCTTTATTGTCTCTTATTGTCTTTTATTAAACTTGTTAAAATCTACCAGGAAACTGGACCTCGTTTTTCACAATCAGGAGCCAGCCCAGAGCTTCCCAGGCCCCTCTGCAGGTTTGGTCACATCCATTCTGATCTGGCTCCCACAGCTTTACCCGAGCCCCTTGCAGTGCCCAGTTCCCTAAGGCAGAAGGGGATCCCAGGATACCATGGAAATAGTTCTGATCTGTGCTTCCTTCTAGATTGGGAACCTGACTTAGATTATTTGGAATTGCTGGTGAATGGTGCTTTGAAGATCGTCTGAGATGCTGGAGGCAAGTTCTCAATGTGCCTTTCCTGATAGAATATGCAGTGTCACTGAGGCAAGAGCTCCCTCATGTGCCATTTCCCTTAAGATCACCTCAAGGTTGAAGCATAGTGGAATCGTTGCCCTGCTCGCTTTTTGAGCCCTGATGATCCCACAGGATTGCTGTCAGTGGGAGGAAGGAGCATTTAGCTGTCAATCCTCTTCCCATGTGCAATGCCAGTGTCTCCTTCCATGTGCTCTGTGCAGCCAGGGAGAAGAGCAGAGAGGGAAGGGAAGGGCCCAGGGCTGTGCCCCGGGGCTGTGCCTTGCTGGGCTCCTTTGCTGGCCCCAGTCTTGGGGGCTGAATTTTCCCCTTTTCTTTCTGTGGAATTTTTCCCGTTGTTATGCTAAGTATTTGGAGCTACACGCAGAAGGTCGGATAGCTAAGTTAACAGTTTCTCTCGAAGGGGGGACGAGAAGGGGCAGCAGCGGAAAAGGAGAGGTGGGGTAGGGGCTGTTCTCTGCTTCTCTCGCGGGTCTGGCTCGGAGAAGGACGGTCGCTAGAAACTCAGCTCTGCCACTGTTGCCTGATACCCCAAATTAAAACACAAACGAACGGAGTGTCAGTTTATGCGGTGCTTTATTCGGGGCCCGGGGACCTGCGGACTCATGTCCAAAGTCAGAATCCCACTGGTTCCCTTTTTTAGAGGGTTTTTATACCCTTTTTTACAAATGGTCTACGTGCAGAAGTACACATTCTTCTAAATAATATAGATACATTCATCTTGTAGATAACATTTTACATCATAGATCCTACATGGTTGCTTACCCTAGGACTATAGTGTTCTCCCCCTTAATCTCCCTCTTACGCCACTACCCACCACCAGTACTTTATTTATGATTATACTTTATCCTTATCACTAACAGTTCTGCATGCTCTGCTAAATCTTTTGAACATTGTTTCCTCAGCACAGCACATTCCTAAGTTAGTTTCCCAGGGCCTACTCTGGGAACTGCAGTCTCCAAGGCTTAGCATTACTACTACTATTATGGTTTATACACTTTATATTCCAATATTCAGGATTTCTAGTTCATACGGTAACAACTCCCCCCTTTTGAGCATTCTTCAGAGTCTTCTGTAAGGATGCTCAATTCTTCTAAGTGATAGTCTTTAGATATGATGGTGGAGGGTTGTTTCAGGAAGTTGGTTGAATCACTTCTTTCCAAGTCAGGGCCTTCATGATTTGTCGTGTGTGTGTTTCTTCTTTAGCAATCATTCCTAAAAGGCATCTATACATAATCACGATTACTACAATGATTATTACAATCATTATTCCATTTTGAATAATTGAGGATAACCAACCAGAGACCTGGATTCCCAAAGAACTGAATAAAGCTCCAACCCAATTATGTTCCGCATCCTTTTGTACTCCATGTATTTTTGATTCAATTTGTTCCAATTGACCTATATCCTTTTCTACTTCCTCCGTGACATTTGGGATATGTACACAACAGTGATCATCCCTTCCTTGTAAATATCCACAAACTCCGTGTTCCTTTAATAAGAGCAGATCTAATGCCATTCTATTTTGGATTGTCATCCTGGTTGTAGCTTGTAATTGTAGATTAAGATCTTTAAATCCCTTCTTTGTCACTGCCGCCAATCTTTCCGTCTGCCCTAGCAATTTATATAACATTTCCCGGTTCTTATATGTAGATACAGGTGCAAATAAAGATTCAAGCATCCAACCGAATTTTACACTTCCCCCTGGCTCGTGCCATTCATTCTCCAGATTTACTGCCTTGTCTGTCTTAGGGCTTAATCCCCTTTTCATCCTTTTCTCTTGGTCTTCCTTGGTTAATTTGAACTGTTTCCAAAATGGACATAAGGTTGGTATCCTTAATGTTATTTGAGTAATCGGACCACCTATCGGTAAATGTGTAGTCCATTGGCCATGTCCCATTACCCAGACTGAATTTCCGGGGCTTTGTACTGTGGTTGATTGACAATCTTTCCAAGCTCCTTTTAATTCTCCCGTTATTGTATGGTTGTATCTCTGACATTCACATCCCCATTTTAACAACACCCGGACGGGTACTAATCCAATTTGGGATTCTGGGGTATCACAGGTTATGACTTTACTACAGTTCCAACCTGATGTTTGGGCTAGTTTGTCGTGGTGCACTGTTTCAGCTTCGAGGACCCCTGGGTGTTCCTGTTTTCTTGACCCAATCCATTCGATACACCAGTGTATTGATTCGATATAACTATAGGGTTCCAGTAGGCTAGGACCTCAAATTGTTTTCCATTGTTCCCACTCTTCTTTTCCTTCTTGACACACTATTTCATAATAATAATCTACTACAGGTTTTCTCCTTTTCTGATTTACTTCAAATGTGCACCACCCAACATTTTTGTATTGACCTATTTTAGTGAATACAGGATTTGGTAATTTTAAACATTCCGATCTTTGCTCTGGGGTTGACCACTGTTTTCGATAGGTATGAACCTCTTCTATTATTCTAGTGCGATTTCATAGCTCTTTGTTGCATTTCCTCGTTTCATTTGCTATTTTTGGGGGCATTTCTCCTAATGGGATGATTCCCCACGGTATAGGGTCACCTGCTGCCTTTGGCAAGGGCAAACACGCTGTTATCGCTGTTACATTTTGCATCTTCCCAAAATCCCTAACTAATCCCACTACCAAATTCTCTTGCCCCAATTCCTGTTGCACATTTTCCGTTTCTTTTGCTTGTCGGACCGTTCTAGTTTCTCTCATCCTGCAAAGATTCCCTAATTTGAGAGTGCAATTGATTCTCAATGAAGGACCATCCCACATGTCAACTCTCATACTTGTGGGTATTACTTGTATTGGATAAGAATGCCCTTCTATTTTAAAACCCTTCGCCAAAATTTTTACATCTAAGTTCCCATAATCGAAGCTTTCCTTGATCCATACTATGCATGAAAATTGACCAACCTGAGCTTTTTGCAAGTGTGAGATCATTAGGGTAGTATTACCTTTCTGTTGTTTCATATCCCAAATTGTCACAATCCCTTCTGAAAATACCTTATTTGTAGTGATCAATTTCCATCTCGCATTTACTTCATCGAATCCAGCTCCCTGGTCATCAGAAAACAAACAGGTTAGATTTACATTTGCCCTTTGTGGTACAATCACAGTTGGTTCAGGAACAGTAACTTTAACAAAAGCATCTCCGATACGAGCAATGCTTAACATTAGCATCGCAATCAAGGCCTTGCCCTGAACATCAGTTTTGTGTCGGTTAAAGGTTGGACTTCCCATCGTGACGGGACTTCCTTGATTCGGGTGTAGTGTATCCAATTGTCGATCCCCTGGACTTTTACGGCTGTGTATGTAGTCATAATCACTTGTCGGGGACTGTCCCATGTTTCTTTTAGCAGTTCCACATTCCAGTTCTTTATATAGACTTGGTCTCCAGGCTGTATATCGTGGACGGGATTCTCCAGAGGCAAAGGTCGATTCCACTGCAATGCCCTCCGTAGTGCTGTAAGAGTCTTATTAAGAGACAAAATGTAATTTAACAGTACCTGATTTTCCACCACATTAGGGTCCCCTTTGTAAGTTGCAGCATGATAGGGTTTGCCGTATAAAATTTCATACTGACTTACCCCTACTTTGTCTCTAGGTTTGATCTTGACCCTTAACAGAGCTAAAGGTAATGCTTGAGGCCATTGTATCTTTGCTTCTTGGCAGATTTTCTTAATCTGGCCTTTTAGTGTTTGATTCATCTTTTCTATTTGTCCACTAGACTGAGGTCTCCAACGTGTATGGAGATTCCATGTTATCCCAAGTACCTTAGCCAATTCTTGCACTATTCCTGCCACAAAATGAGGTCCCCTATTTGAGGACATCCCTAGTGGGATTCCAAACTTAGGGATGATCTCTCGAAGTAAAGTTTTAATCACTTTTTTTGCTTGGTTTGTTCTACATGGGAATGCCTCTGGCCAGCCTGAGAAGGTACATACATAGACTAAAACATACTTATACCCCTGTGCTTTTGGTAATTCTGAAAAATCTATCTGCCAATAATATCCTGGCTGTGGGCTTATTTGCAATTTTCCCATTTGCACTTGCCTACGTGTCACTGGGTTGTTCTTAATACAAACTGGACACATTGCATTGATCCTTTTGGCCATTGTTAACATCTGATTGGAGATTATTTCTCGTTTTAGAAATTGCACTAAAGCTTCTGCTCCCCAATGGCATTTGTTATGTTCAATTTCTAATATAATTTTCATAATTTTTGTCTGCAATGTCACTTGTCCTACGGCAGTTACATACCATCCGACCGCATTCTTCTTAGCTTGTACTAGCCGTGCTAATTTTTCGTCTTCTGGTAGGTATACTGGTACTTTGTCCATAAAAGCTCCTGCAGGGTTGGTATGTGCTGGTAGCAACGCCATTTGGGTCCATACCTCGCGAGCAGCCTGTCTGGTTGCTCTGTCAGCCAGACGATTTCCCTGGAATGCTCTTTCTTCTCCCTGCTGGTGTCCTTTTACATGCATTACTGCCACCGCCTGGGGCTTATGTACTGCTTCCAGTAGTTGCACAATTTGTTCTTGGTGTTTAATTGACGAACTTTGTGAATTTAATAGTCCTCTCTCCTTCCATAATGCCCCACGTACATGTATTACTCCAAATGCATATTTAGAATCAGTCCAAATATTTACTCTTTTCTCTTGACTCAATTCCAAGGCTCGGATGAGGGCTTGGATTTCAGCTTTTTGTGCTGATGTTCCGGGAGCCAAGGCTCTGGCTTCTATAACCTGTCTTAGAGTTACCACTGCATACCCGGCGTACCTGGTTCCATTTTCCACGAAACTAGATCCATCGGTATACAGCTCCCATTCAGGTTCGTCTAAGGGCTCATCCTTTAGATCCTTGCGGGTAGCGTATACCTGTTCGATGGTCTCCACACAGTCGTGTACCAGGTTGCCTTCTTCTTGGGTGGCTCTAAGAAATTCGGCTGGATTGAGATGGTTAGTTACCTTCATTTCAACATCATCATGTTCCCTAAGGATTGCCTGGTATTGCAGCAAACGGCTGGAGGAGAGCCAATGCCCCCCTTTTTGTTCCAAAACTGCTATTACCATATGTGGGACAAACACTTCCATTTTCTGCCCCATAGTTAGTTTTTTAGCTTCTTGTATCAGAAGCACTGTTGCAGCAACAGCTCTAAGGCAGCCAGGCCATCCAGCGCTTACTGGATCCAGTTGTTTCGAGAGGTATCCCACCGGGCGCTTCCATGTTCCCAATTTTTGTGTCAACACCCCAATCCCCAGTCTTTGCCTCTCATTTACATATAGTTGAAAAGGTTTTGTGAGATCTGGCAACCCTAATGCAGGTGCCTCTTTTAGAGCTTGCTTCAAGTTCTGAAATGCCTTTTCTTGTATTTTATTCCATTTAAATTCAGGATTTTTTACTGCCTCATACAGAGGTTTTGCTTTTAGTCCAAATTCTGGAATCCACAACCGACACCACTCTGCCATTCCTAAAAAGGACCTTAACTCTTGTGGATTTCGAGGTGTCGGTATAGCACATATTGCCTGAATCCGGTTCAACCCTAATTTCCGAACTCCTTGTGATATCTCGCATCCCAAATAAATGACTTGTGTTCTTACCAGCTGGGCCTTTTCTTTTGACACTTGGTATCCAGCTTGTCCGAGCATGTTGAGGAGTTCAATGTTGAGTCTTCGACAGATGTCTTCTTCTGTTGAGGCTAGAAAAATATCATCTACGTACTGTAGAAGAATAAATGAGAAAAGTGACTCCTTTACCTGGGTTAGTTTCCATTCTTCCAGTTCCCGGGCTAGTTGGTTTCCAAAGATGGTTGGAGAATTCTTGAATCCTTGTGGTAAACGTGTCCAGGTGAGCTGTCTTTTTCGTCCTGTAGCAGGGTTTTCCCATTCGAAAGCAAAAATTTTCCTACTTTCAAATGCCAAAGGGATACAGAAGAATGCATCTTTCAAGTCAATTACTGTGAACCATTTAAATTTCTCCGAGACAGCTGTTAGCAATGTATATGGATTTGCTACTACTGGATGAATATCCTTTGTTATACTATTGATTGCCCTCAGATCTTGAACTAACCTGTACTTACCATTGGACTTCTTTACCGGAAATATGGGGGTATTAAATTCTGATTCACATTCCTGTAATACCCCTAAACTAACAAACTGATCTATTAAGGGTGCTACTCCTTTCCGAGCCTCTAGTTTCAGAGGATACTGCCTTATCCGTACGGGTTGTGCTCCTTCCTTCAATTCCACAACTACCGGTTGTGCTGCTTTTGATTTTCCAGGGATTCTTGTTTCCCATACCCATGGTACCACAGCCTGTTCTATTTCTGTGGGGATTTCTGTTGCCTCTACTTCTTTCACCGTAAATAATTTGGCTATATTATCTTCTGGAATTTCTAATTTTACTCTTCCTTTTTCAAAGATTATTTTTGCCTCTAACATTGATAACAAATCCCTCCCCATTAATGATTCTGGGCTATTTGGCATGTATAAAAATTGATGATCAAATTCTTTCCCCCCAAACCTTATATCCAACGGACGTAAAAATGCCCTTTCTTCAACCTGTCCTGTAACCCCTACCACCCGAATGGTAGAATCACTTAGAGGTCCTAATTTGGTGTTAATTGCAGAATATGTAGCCCCCGTATCTACTCTAAATTCCAATGGTTCCCCGTCTACTTCTAAAACTACCTTCAGATCCTGATCTAGTCAGCTTTGATTCTGGTAGCTTCCCATCATAAAGGCTGGGGCGACACCCTGTGGCCCTCCCTGAACTGCACTTGAATTATTTATCAACCCCTCCCTGCTATTCAGCCCGAATCCCATACCTTGATTAAGTGGACATTCGTTTTTCCAGTGTCCTCTGTTCTTGCACAAGGCACACCGATCCAATCCCAATCTCATGTTTCCTTGTCCCATTTGTAATTGGTTTGGGAATCCCCTTCCACCCATTGAAATTCCTCCCCTAGCCATTCCTCGTCCCCGTCCGTGCCCCCGGCCACCTCCCCGCATACCATTCCCCGTTATCTGCTGTAGTACTGCCAACATACTAGCTTGTTGCTTCTTAGCAGTCTCTTTTTCCCTATTATTATACACCTTCCATGCAACTTCTAAAAGTTTATCCAAATTCCGTGTATCTTCCCCTTCTAATTTCTGCAATTTTTCCGAATATCCTCTTGGGATTGTCCCATAAAAATTAAAGCTAGCTGCAATTTCCCTGATTCCCCTTCAATTTCTAAACTGGTATATTTTCGAACAGTTTCCTTAAGCCTTTCTAAGAAAGCTGACGGGGACTCATTTTTCTCCTGCCTTACTGAATACAACTTGGACCAGTTCAACGTCTTAGGTATCCTGCTCCGTATTCCTTCTATCAACAATTCTTGATAAGCCTTAAGTCTATGGTAACCCCCTGTTGAATTAACATTCCACTCTGGATCCTCCCGCAGTACTAAATCATTTAATGTACCGTCCGCTATTTGCAACCTAATCATTTCTCGTGCCTTTTCCCTCATAGCTTTAATCACCATCTCTTTCTCAGTAGAGTCCATTATTGTATCCAGTAAGACCTGTAAATCATTCCAGTCTGGATTCTGTGTTTTAATCACCATTTTCACTACCCTTGCCGCCCGTTCAGGATCCTCCCGATAAGCCCCCGCAGACTGCTTCCAAATTAACAAATCATTAGGAGAAAAAGGAACTTTCACTATTACTCATTCCCCGTGGGGTCCAACCGCTTCCCGCAACGGAGCCATCAATTGTGCACCCCTTTTTCCTTTCTTCTCCCGCCCGCTACGGGTCCTTTCACATAGAGGAGTACGCGGCTTATCAACGACTTTTCCTTTCTCTAAATCCCCTCCCTTTTCTTCCCCATTCACCTCTTCATCCGACTCACTTGATTCACTCTCCTCCAGGGGAGGGGCACTAGGTGCTACCAACAGAGAAACATTCTCCTCAGGGTCTGAAAATTTAACAGAATACTCCTTCCCTTTTTGCCACCCTTTGCAGCCCACACAACCATCTGTTGCTGTTTTTAAGACCATAATGCCACACTCCTTCTGCCATTCTGGCTTATTTTTCAAACAATAAAACAAATCAAGATACGGAATTTCTTCCCATTTCTCATTATTTTGTAAGAAGTGCATAAGAGGAATTATAATATCAGGATTTAGAGTACCATTTCGGGGCCATTGCATACCCTCAGGTTCGTATTGGGGCCACACATGATTACAAAAATCAATCAATTTCTTTTTACTCAGTTCTTGACCAAAATTCCCCACCTTCCAATGTTGCAACAGACAGCCCAAGGGTGAATCATTCGGAATTTCCATCCCCGAACTAGCCAGAGCTTTAAAGGTTTTAAAAGGCATCATAACACTCACACCCACACACTTTACTATTATTTCCACACTCACACACCCTTTACCACAATTCTTGCCTTTCTCGTCGCCGCGAGTGGCAAGTGCTGGATCTGCGCAATCACTGTTGCGTCTGACGACCAGCGCCTAGGCTTCCTTTTCCACAACCTTTAAGACGTCCCTTGCCCCCGGTGCGGGATCACCGTCCCATCTTAATCGGCGGGCTTTCCCTTTCAATAAAGAATAAAGCACCTTGCGGGCTTACCTTACAGTCGTCCGTCAGGCGCGGGGTCGGGCACGGGTTGATGTCTCCCCAGAAATCACCTGGTGCCAGCGTGGAGTAGATCAGCTCGCGAACCGCCCCTGCCGCCCTCGGAGTCCTTCCGCGGTCGCCAAAACTGCTGCCCGAAACCCCAAGTAAAACACAAACTAACAGAGTGTCAGTTTATGCGGTGCTTTATTCAGGGCCCGGGGACCTGGGGACTCGTGTCCCAAGTCAGGATCCCACCGGTTCCCTTTTTAGAGGGTTTTTTATACCCTTTTTACAAATGGTTTATGTGCAGAAGTACACATTCTTCTATAGATACATTCACCTTGTAGATAGCATTTTGCGTCATAAATCTTACACGGCTGCTTATCTTAGGACTATAGTGTACTCCCCCTCAATCTCTCTCTTACGCCACTGCCCACCACCAGTACTTTATTTATGATTATACTTTAACCTTATCACTAACGGTTCTGCATGCTCTCAGCACAGCACATTCCTAAGTTAGTTTCCCAGGGCCTACTCTTGGAACTGCAGTCTCTAAGCCTTAGCATTACTACTACTATTATGGTTTATACACTTTATATTCTAATATTCAGGATTTCTAGTCCATACGGTAACAGCACTGTTCACACACCCAGGAGGTCTTTCCTACCTGCTCGATCAGAGGCACATTAGAAGAGCAGTATGGACCTGAGGGGCAGATGCACATACCTTCACACACCTCGCAGTGGGACTGTGGTTAGAGCTGGAGGTTTGATACTCTTCCTAATAATTTGAGCCGTTAAAACAAGGCCAGAGGTAACAGACCAAGTGAAAATACAATGCCAGGTTGCGGAAAGAGAATGTTACCTATCTGAACACCTACATAAATTCCCCATCATTCTCTTTGTTTAGGAGACCAAGCCAATGTCCGTGTAAATGAAAACAAATGTGAATATTGATTTTTCTTGAATCAAGACTCAGCTTTATGTCCAAGTCAAAGGCAAATAAACCAGAAAGGCTCCACTGAGCACAGTGCAGAACTAACATGGAAGACAGTCATTTGACCTCTTATGTAAGCAGTGTTGGAATGGTTCCCCATCCAAAAGGAAGGATGTCAAATGCTTCTTTGGAAATATTTTAACTTCTGTGCATTTCTTTCTTTGTAATGAACTAATCTCTAACAAGCTAGGACGTGATTGTGTTCAGTAGAAACAGATCAATGGCAACATTTAGCCTAAAGGTTTTATGAGATTGATCAGGAAGTTCGATTTAGATTTAAAGGCACTGTAATCATATTTAATTTTATTTCTCTCCGTACTTGAGTCTCTTAAACAGGGACCTTCAATTGGACAGGAACGGGACACTGAAGCAAATTGTAATGGATGACGTAATGGCTTACCCAGAAGCATTTTGTGGGAATTGATTTCTTCTAGGTATCCATCAGCCAGCATTTTAGTGTGAAGGGAATCTTCAAACAGGTAAAACAAAAATTCCCGTTGGTTTCAAACCTGACTGCTAGATTAATTTTTCACTTTGGAGAAAATTTTCATGACCTTTAAAATTCAGACTATATCAAGTATTGTTTCAGCCATTGAAGAAAGTGCTTTTGATAGAGATAGGAGAGGGAAACCAAAACATTTCTCAGAGCCACACTTTGAGCTCTGTCCTTGTTACAAACGGCACTTGAGCAAATTCATTTGCCTTTGGAACAGAAAACGACAAGGTAACAGGCTTATCATTACGGATTTGAGTGTTCCAGGTTCTTTAGATAGTAAGTGATCTATTCAAGATGATCTCTTACTGAAATAGATCCATTTTGAGAAAGGATATGGATTTCTTAGAAGAAAGCAAATCCCTATGTTAAAACGGTGTGGTGGGTGTTTTTTGTTGTTGTTTTGCTTTTAGAACTTGCAAGGCACAATCGACTTCATAGTTCGAGATGCAGATAAGACCACGACATTCCAAACAGGTGTTTCTTTTTGGTTGTTTTTCAATCTGTCTATCTTTGGATTGTAACCAGTAGAACTGTGCTTGAACTGGAAAGAAGTAGCGGAGGTTTCAGAAGTGGAACATACGGTGGAACAGTAAGCTGAGAGCATTGTGCAAGGAGAGGAAAGAGGGGAAAATGGTAAGAGTTTCCTGAATCGGAAGGGACCCCTAGGGATCGTCGAAGTCCAACTCCTGGCCCTGCACAGACACTCCAACAGTCCCACCCTCTGCATCCCTGAGAGCATTGGCCAAACGCTCCTGGATCTCTGGCAGCCTTGGGGCTGTGCCCATTGCCTGGAGAACCTATTCAGTGCCCGACCAGCCTCTGAGGAAAAAAACCTTTCCCTGATAGCCAGCCTAATCGTCCCCTGACACAGCTCCTGGCATTCCCTTGGCTCCTGTCCCTGGTCGCAGAGAGCAGAGAGCAAAGCTGTCCCTGTGCTGCTCTTGGGAGGAGCTGAGAGGTCCCAAGTGAGGTGTGAGCTCAGTGTCCTCTCTGCAGCTGAACCAAATGCCCTCAGCCACTCTTTGTATGGCTTCCCCTCCAGCCTCTTCACTATCTCTGTGTCCCTCCTTTGGACATTTCTCCAATAGCCTGAGGTCTTTCTGACGTTGTGGCATCCAAAATTGCCCCCAGGGCTTGAAGAGAGTGCAGTCCCAGCCCAGAGCAGAGCGGGACAATCGCCTCTCTCGAGCGAGCGGTGCCAGAAGATAGGGACAGTTGTCAAAAAATCAGCTGGAGAAAGAAATCTAACAGAGAAACGGGTGATCTTGGCACAGGAAATGGAAGAAGCAGAGGAAGAAGAAGATGAGGAGAGGATTCCTTGTAAAAGTGAAGAAAATGAGCATGCAGAACAGGGACTAAGCATTATGCAGGTAAGTGAGCAAGAGAATAAGTTTGAAAGTGAAGGCAGTTTTGTCCAAAAGAAGGAGGAATAGGAAGTCTTTTTGCTGAGAATGAATAGAAAGGTTGTTTCCATTTAGTTTGTATACGAAGCGCACAGGGCTCTAGATCCTTTTGTGGGAAAATGGAGTGTGTAAAGTTGCCAATCATTTTGGAGCGAATTTGGAGGTTTTGGGGGTCCCAGGTGAATTGGGGGGGGGGGGGCGGGGATTTGGGGATATCCAGGTGAGTTTTGAGGGGTCCCAGGTTGATTTTGGGGGAGAATTTGTGGAATTTTGGGAGATCCCGGGTAGTGAGGTTTGGGATGAATTTGTGGAATGTGGGGAGTCCCAGTTAAATTTTAGGGGGAATTTGTGGAATTCTAGGGATCTTAGGGGAATTTTGGGGTGAATTTGGTGAATTTTAGGGTATACATGTGAATTTTAGGGTTCTCAGGTGAGTTTTGGGGATGCCAGGCGTGTTTTGGGGATGCCAGGTGTATTTTGGGGTGAATTCTGTCGATTTTGGGGTATCCAGGTGAGCATTTGGGAGTCGTGGGAGAATTTTGGGATGACTTTGGGGGGATGCAGGTGGATTTTCCGGGGAATTTTAGTGATTTTTGGGAGTCCCAGATGGGTCTTGGAGTGAATTTGGTGGATTTGGGGGTATCTGGGCGGGTTTTGAGGGGGATTGGAGACATTTTGGGGTGAATTTGGGAGGTGTTGGGGGAACTGGGTCTTGGGGGTGATTTGAGGGATTTTGGGGGTTGCAGGTGGGATTTTGGGGTGAAGCCCTGGGATTTGGGGGTCCCCCGTGAATTTTGGGGTGAATTTGTGGAATTTTGGGAGTTGCCAGGTGAGTGCTGAGCATCCCAGGGGGGACTTCGGGGTGAATTTTGGGGATTTGGGGTTTCCCAGGTGAATTTCTGAGGTGAAAAGGTTCAAAAAGGTTTTTTTTGAAAACAAGTTAAAGCCAGAAGGTTATTGAACATCAATAGATGTGATGCAAGTAGGTAATATGCAGACAATACACAGCGAGACAAATCATGGGAAAAATACAGTGGTAACACATGAGTGTGTGAGGATGGGATCAGTATAGCTAAGGCTCAGTTGAAGCTGAATTTGGAAAAGCATGCCAAAACTAAGAATAATAAAGGCACCTACGGGTATTTCAGCAGGAAAAGGAAGATGGAAAGAAACCTATCACACCTTCCCTATTCCCCCCCACCCCCACCCCCATAAGCCAGACAGGACTAGTGACAACAGACAAGGAGAAGGCTGAGGTACTCAACAAGTGTTGGTCTCAATTTTTACTGCCAGTCACTATTTCCACATCTCTCAGGTTATTGGACTGGTGGACTTGATTCTAACCCATAGTAGCAGGTCAGCTTTCAGACCACTTGAGGAACCTGAGCATGCAAGACCATGGGACCCACCCAGAGGCATGTCAGGGCCCTGAGAGAACTGGCAGCTGTAGTTGCTAAGGTGCTTTCTCCATCATATTTGAGAAATCAAGGCAACCAGCTGAAGTCTCCAGACACTGTGTTGTATTGACTCCAGTCCTCTTGGTCTTTTTTGTAAATCTTAGAGCTCTGAGTCAATTACTGCAGAGGATTCCCAATGCAGTTTCAAAAATGGAATCTTTGTTACTGGTCCTCATGTTGATCTTGGATATTTCCATTTTCTGCACTCCTTTATTTTCGAAACATTTGTAATGACTGAAAAGAAAGCTGAGACGAGGCATTATGCTCTTTCCAGTGATAGAAATGGACCAGTATTCTTTTCAGACAAATATATTTTTGCTGTGTCTAAGCACATGTGCATACCTGTGTTTGATTTATGTGTCCAGGTTTTGGCAATGGGGCAGCCACAGGGCCGTCCTGTGACAATGGCCCAGGTGCTGCCCTGTCCCACTTTCTTCCAACTGGCTCCACTTCAGGATGTCCTCCCTGCTGAGAGAAGAGGCTGGGACAGCACCTTTAGAAATGTGACTTTCTGGGTTCTTTTTGTTTTGTTTTGTTATTTTTAAAGTTACTAAAATCCTTCACCCTGATTTTTTGATGTGTTGGGTTTGGGGTTTTTTTTCAGTTTTGGGTGGGGTTTTTTGTGGGCTTTTTTTGTCTCTTTGGGGATTATTGGTTGGGGTTTTTTGTGTGTTTGTTTGGTCTGCTTTTTTTGTTTGTTTGGTTTTTTATTACGGTTTTGTAGAGTTTTTTAAGCAAATTGATTGGAAAACTGAATAGTCCTCCATTATAGTCTCCTGGATTCACCTGAGACTCTTCCTAGGCATCTCCCTGATCCTTTTTGCAATGAGTCTCACATCATTCTCCTGAAGAAACTGTCTGCTCATGGTTTGCATGGGTGGGCTGTTTGCTGGGTGACAAACTGGGTGACGGCCAGGCCCACAGAGTGGTGGGAAATAGAGTTCATCCAGCTGGTCCCCAAGGCTCAGTCTTGGGCCCAGTCCTGTTTAATATCTTGCTCAGTGATCTGGACAAGGGGACAGAGTACACGCCCAGGAAGTTCACAGATGATGCAAAGTTGGCTGGTAGTGTTTTTTTCTTCTGGAGGACAGCAGGCTCTGCTTCTTCTTCCTCCTGTTCTGAGGTCGCTGCTCCCTCTTCATCCCTCATTAAGTGTGCTGATTTTGTCACTTGGATGAGAAAACAAACAATTTTAGCAACAATACTAGTGGCAGGGTACAAGAAAGGAAGAGTTCACACGAATCCCCCCCCCCAACAACAGACAATACCTGATGGCTCCTCTGCCCAGCTTACTGACTACACCGGAACCCATTGTCCCCCAAAGATACTCCCTTCTCCCTGCCCCCAGCCATGATGTGAGATGGAATAGAATAACTAAGATTAAGATTCTCCCTACGGAACTCCATCATACTTCGATTCTGGGAAAAAAAATTTCTTGAAGTTCTATCATTTCAGATAATTTGAATTTGCATACTAAAAAGTCTAGCCAGAAACTCATGACAATATTAATAGCCCATTCTAGAATGTCCGAGATGATAGACACTTCTTTCAAGAGAATGTGATACCTCATGTGACTTCTCCAGAATTTAAATGAACAGCAGGAGTAGTCTACAAGATTCTTGCTGCCATCTGGATTTCCTGGTATTTGGCTGGTCTATGTAGGCCAACCAGCTATTCAGCAGAGGGAATATTAGTGTGATACTTGATGGTATGTGAGATGGAACACAGTAATTTATGGCTTTTTGCATAGTGATGAAGCTGTAAAGAAAGCTCCATAATGCTCAGACAAGGAGGCTGCTGGACTTCAAGTAGCAAAGGCCCAAAACGAACCAGTGAAAAGGTGTCATTGAAAAAAAAAAAAAAGCCAGGTGGGGAGCAAAGTGATACTTAAGGGCAGTTTACTGAAAGAGGGAATCTAGTGAAAAAAAAAGTCCAAGAGTGAAGGAATAACAAGGAAAATGAAACTAAGGAAGGAACTCAATCTCAGCTAATCATTTCAGAAGCTAACAAGTTGTCATTGCAATGATGCATAAAGTGAGAAATAATAAATATGTCTGCACCAAAATCTGAAATATGAACTTTATTGCATTCTGTCTTTCACAGAATCATACAACAGTCTGTGATTAAAGATCATCTAGTCCAACTTCCTTGCCAGGTAGATCTTACAGTAGATCAAATTGCTCAAGACTAGCCAAACTGATAAGGAGCACTCTCAATGATGGGGCATCCACAACTTCTCTGGAACACCCCTTTGAGTGTCTCACCAGCTTCATTGTAGAAAAGTTTTTCCTTTTAGCCAATCTAAACCTAGTCTCAGTTTGAAAGCATGGCCCCTTGTCCTGTCTCTGCAAACTTTCCTAAAAAGTCTTTCTCCATTTGTCTTATACCCTCTTTACATATTCAAAGGCCACAATACTGTCTCTCCAGAAACCTCTCTTCTCCAGGCTAAAAGATCCTACTTTTCACAAGAACTAGGTCATAAACTGAGATGGAAGACATCTCAGGAGATCAGATCATCCAACAGCTCAGTGTAAGAATAGCTCTGAAGTCAGATCAACTAGCTTAGGGCTGTGTCTGTTTGAATTTTGAAAATTAGCAGGACTTGAAATGCTTCAAGGAAGAGAACTCTGGGTGGCTCCAGAAACAGCCTGAGAAACTCGAGCAAACTCGAAACCTCAGAAACTACCACTGCTTTCTCTCCCTCAGCCCAAGCAGTCCCAAAGAAGAAGTGTTCCCAGCAGGCTGGGATAGCACACATATACACTACATATACGTGACAGGCATCGCCAGCAGCCACATCCTGCTCCTTTCTGTGGCTGGCAAGAGTGAGACTGGACGTTTACATGTGGGCAACCTGGGTCCCTCCAGCAGCTCACACACTCAGCCTGCCCAGTGACCCCACTGAATTCCAGTATTCGCAGTGTGCCAAGGCCACAGCACTACTCCGCTTGCTGGCACAGACCATCACACGCCTCCTAAATCAGTCAGGACTCCCCTGGTCCCACAGCCAGCACCCCACTTGCCCTCCGCCAGGCCACTGCCATTGTTCACCAACTTCTCCACTTTGATCTTTGCTGGTGCTCTCAACACTGGCACACCCAGATGTTCTGCAGCTGTTGTCTCCTGGTGGAAAGGACTTGTAAAGCCATGTTTCCTAACAGGACTTCCACAACCTTTCAAAGCAACCTTTACTGGAGTATGAACAATCTCATTCAAATGTCAACCTTTCTTTTCCCATATGTGAAATCAGAATTTCCTTCTTCCGGGCATGCCCAAAACAAGGCACAAACTACATTGTGCCTTCTGTTTCACATGCTGACTCGTTTGTAAACAATGCTAGGAGAATACCTGTTTTGATCCAAGCTAATCTCTGGCCCTTATAGTGCTTTCGGTAGTTAGTTTTGCTTTGCTATTTACTTGATGTCCCACTGAATTGTTGAATCATAAACAGACTACCTGCCTGTATAGCAGCATAGCAGTGATGAATAAATGCAAGAGAAGGAGCAAGGTGATTGTTTGCTAGACTCTTCCTAGAAACTGAGAAATCTGTTACTTAATGCTGACCACAGCAGATGGAGGAAGCATCCTACATGATGTCAAAGCAATGAAGCTGTAATCACTTTTATGATTACAGTCAAGGCACTGCTTTTGCCACCATAAGTGGAGTGCAGGGAATCTTAAAAGACGACACTCTAACTGTTGTCCATGCTCACTGAGAAAATAATGCTTTTACAGCAGAGCAGGTCTCACCGCAGCTAAATCATGGCTTCAACTGTACACCGCCTTCAAAAAAGCCCACAAAAACACAAATGAAAGGGAATCTCGGATTGTGACATCAGCTCACTTTGGATTCTTTCCAAATTCTCAATTCCATTTTCTTCCGAGCCAATTATCCCACCTAACCTGAGATATAATTTATGGATTTCCAACACATCTAGTTACCTTAGAATTAGATTGCCACTAGGCAAAAAGACAGAAACAAGCAGTTAATTTCAGACTGAAACCAAGGGTGTTTAGAACAGCAATACTTGGACGTAACTATTCTTAATAAAACCAAAACTTTTAGGACTTACCCATGTATTTTTGGAGGTGGAAAAAGTTTTACATCCAAAAGTCCCTAGGGAGCTCTCACTCAGTGCCTGGAGAGCCGCTGTCACTCGTCTTTCAAGGAATGATTCGTCACAGCAGAGGCAGCAGAGCACAAGATGGCCGACGAGAAGGGGCAGTGTAGAACTCTCTGTCGGTCTCTGTCTCTACTCAGTGTAGAACGTCTCTGTCCTGGCACATTTTCGTGTGCGATACTTCCCTCCGGGTCTTCGGTCCTTGCGAAGCTCTATGTACTGCGAGCTCTGCTACTTGCAGCTGAGAAGGACCATGGAGCTAGCGGCGAATTCGGAGAGCGCTGAGCACGAAGTCAAGAAGCGAGACGTGCCCCTGCAATGCGGTGCTAAGAGCAGCTTCCTCGCGGCGGGGGCGAGCTCCTGCCACAAGACATTCTCGTCCTGGCAACGGATCTCTGTGAAGGGCGTAGGCGAAAAGCTTTCGTTTTCCATTCGAACTGCGAGAGAGGCAGACTGTTGCACGGAGCTCTGAGAACAAAGGTGCACGCCCTAGGCGGGCTTGGGCAGAAGCAGCGTTCTCTAGCTCTTGGCTGCCGGCGCACTTGTGGTTGTGTGGCGCCCTTGCAGCGTCTTCTGGCCGCCGGCAAGTGAAAGCGGCGTCAGGCGTGGGCGAGGGCGGTGAACGAAGCAGAACTAGTCCCGTGCCTGTGTGCACCACGTTACAGGCTACTAGGAGAGGAAGGTGGTTGACTCTCGCTTGCCTTCCCAAGTGCCCTCAGCAGTCGGAAGGAGCAAGCTGAAGCACTGCTGCTTGTGCTGCTCCTTGGTTCCCTTGCAGCCCGCTGTGGAAGCATTGGCGGTCGCTTCTAGGCGCCGAGTTGCACACAGCACCACGGTAAGTGCCGCGGAGAAGGGAAATACAGAGTGCAGCGAGGAGCCGGATGTGGCTTACATGCAGTCAGTAGAAGGTGAACCTAGGCACTGCCTCTTCAATCTGGCCGCCTCTGCTCTGGTAGCAACTTCTGGAAGTCGGCAAAGGGAGCTGCGAGTATGTAGAATGGAGGGCAGTGAGACGCCGTGTGTTATGCACCCTTTCAAGGGCTGCTGACAGGGGGCTACTTTAAGAACGCCTTCTTCTTCCTCCTGTCCCTCTCGCTTTGCTCTAGCTGCATGGAGTACAGCACAGCGAAGGTGTGAGGAAGGGCACTGCCCCAGCTTTTGCCGTGGCGTGCAACGGCTGTGTGCTGCTTTTCCAAGCAGCAAGAGCACTGAGAAGTGAAAGAAATTATGAAAGAGCTATTTGGCTGCTCCTGTCCTATTCGCTGTACTGCGCTTGAAAGCGGCTTCGTTCCTCGCCTTCTGCCGTGTATGTGTGTTGAGAATTTAGAATCCTCCACTTCCCCTTCCATAACCCCATAGAATAGCTGCATTCCGGGTATGGGGATTTTCGAAACATTCATATGCCCAATTAAATTCCCACGACAACCTCGGAAAAACAGCATTCATGGTGTTGGGAATATGGTATCCACCATTTGCACTATCCAATTCCCAGCAAAACCATGCAATTACAGCACTCTGGGCATTGGGAATTTGGAATCCTCCGGTTCCACTCCCAAATTCCAATAGAATAACAGCCTTGCAGGCATGGGGATATTGGAATCCTCTAGTTCCCTTCCAAAAAGCCCATGGAATAACGACATTCTGGGTATTGAGAATTGACAATTTGCCCATTTCCCTCCCAGATCCCTAGGGAGTAAGACACTTCCGGGTGTCACGTATTTCGAATCCTTCAGCTCCGCACCTTAACAGCCATGGAATAACAGAATTCCAGGTGTCAGGAATTGAGCATCCTCCACTTCCCCTTCGAATTTCCCATGGAATCATGGCATTCTGGCTGTTGGCACTTTAGAATCTCCCATACACCCTCCCAAATACCCAGGAAATTCACAAGGAATAACAGAATTCCAGATATCAGGAATCTATTATCCGCCAGCTCTCCACACAGTTTCCCATGGAATCATGGCATTCCTGGTGCAGGGAATCTTGACTCCTCCAGTTACCATCCCAAATCCCCATGGAATAATGGCATTCTGGGTGTCGGGAATTTAACATGCCCATGAACCCACCCCAAATCCAACCACATTCCCAAAGAAAAGCAACTTTCCAGATGTCTGCAATTTGGAATATTCCAGTTTGCCACCCAAATTCCGATGGAACAACAGCATTCCAAGTGTCAGAAATCCAGAATCCTCCATCTCCCGGAAAAAGTTCTTGTGGAATCATGGGATTCCAGGTGTGAGGAATTGAGAATGCCCCGTACAGCGTCCCAGATTCCCACCACATTCCCATGGAATAACAACATTCCAGATTTCAGGAACTGAGAATCATCCTCTTCCCCTCCCAAACTCCCATGGAAACATGGCATTCGGTTATCCGGCATTTGGAACCCGCCATAACCTTTTGCAAAATCCCACCAAATTCCCATGCAAAAGCGGCATTCCGAGTGTCAGGAATTTAGGATAGCCCATGTCCGCATCCAAATTCCCACAGAATAACGGCCTTCCAGCTATCAGGAATTTCAAATCATCCATACGTTCTCCCATATTCCCATGGAATAACACATTCCCAAGCATGGGGAATTGAGTTTCATCGAGTTCTCCAAGAAACTTCCCATGGAATAACAGCATTCTGGGAGCTGTGTACTTGGAATCTGCCTGTTTCCCTCGCAAATGTTTAAGGAATAACGGCATTCCGGGCATTGGGAATGTAGAATCCTCATGTTCCCCTTGCAAATTCCCATTAAATAACCATTTTAGTGTGTTGGGAATTTCAAATGCTCCACTTCCTCTCCCAAATTAAAATCAACCTGTAACGAAATAATGACACTATGGGTGTTGAGAATTTAGAATCCTCCACTTCCCCTTCCAAATTCCCAACAAAACCATGGAATAAGAGCAGTTCACTCATTGCTAATTTCAACTCCTCCTCTTCCTCTCCCAAATTTCCACCAAACTCGAATGGAAGAACGGCATTATAAGTGTGGGAAATTTAGAATCCTCCACTTCCCCTTCCATAATCCCATAGAATAGCTGCAGGCTGGTTTTGGGGATTTTTAAAACATTCATATGCCCACATAAATTCCCACGACAACCTAGGAAAAACAGCATTCATGGTGTTGGGAATATGGTATCCACCATTTGCACTATCCAATTCCCAGCAAAACCATGCAATTACAGCACTCTGGGAATTAGGGGTTTGGAATCCTCCGGTTCCACTCCCAAATTCCAATAGAATAACAGCCTTGCAGGCATGGGGATATTGGAATCCTCAAGTTCCCTTCCAAAAACCCCATGAAATAAAGGCATTCTGGGTATTGAGAATTTGCGAATTCCATTCCCAGATCCCTAGGGAATAAGACAATTCCGGGTGTCAGGCATTTGGAATACCTCAGCTCCGCACCATAACCACCGTGGAAAAACAAAATTCCAGGTGTCAGGAATTGAGCATCCTCCAGTCCCCCTACGAATTTCCCATGGAATCATGGCATTCTGGGTGTCGCACTTTAGAATCTCCCATACACCCTCCAAATATCCACCAAATTCACAAGGAATAACAGAATTCCAGGTATAAGGTATGGATTATCCTCCAGCTCTCCACGCAATTTCCCATGGAATCATGGCATTCCTGGTGCAGGGAATCTTGACTCCTCCAGTTATCCTCCCAAATCGCCATAGAAAAATGGCATTCTGCATGTTGGGAATTAACAATCCCCCAGAAACCCACCCCAAATCCCACCACATTCCCAAAGAAAAGCAACTTTCCAGATGTCTGCAATTTGAAATATTCCAGTTCCCCACTCAAATTCCGATGGAACAACAGCATCCCAAGTGTCAGGAATTGGGAATCCTCCAGCTCCCTGAAAAAAATTCCCATGGAATCATGGGATTCCAGGTGTGAGCAATTGAGAATGCCCCGTACAGCCTCCCAGATTCCCACCACATTCCCATGGAATAACAACATTCCAGATTTCACGAACTGAGAATCATCCTCTTCCCCTCCCAAATTCCCATGGAAACATTGCATTCGGTTTTTCTGCAATTTGGAACCCCCCAGAAGCTGTCCCAAAATCCCACCAAATTCCCATGCAATAGCGGCATTCCGAGTATCAGGAATTTAGGATACCCCATTTCCGCATCCAAATTCCCATAGAATAACGGCCTTCCGGCTATCAGGAATTTCGAATCCTCCATACGGTCTCCCATATTCCCATGGAATAACGCATACCCAAGCATGGGGAATTGAGTTTCATCTAGTTCCATACCCCAATTCCCATGGAATAACAGCATTCTGGGAGCTGAGGACTTGGAAGCTGCCTATTTCCCTCCCAAATGTTTAGGGAATAACGGCATTCTGGGCATTGGGAACGTTGAATCCTCATGTTCCCCTTGCAAATTCCCATGAAATAACCAATTTAATGTGTTGGGAATTTCGAATGCTCCAGTTCCTCGCCCAAATTCCAATCGACCTGTAACGAAATCATGACACTATGTGTGTTGAGAATTTAAAATCCTCCACTACCTCTTCCAAATTCCCAACAAAACCATGGAATAAGAGCAGTTCACTCATTGCTAATTTCAACTCCTCCTCTTCCTCTCCCAAATTTCCACCAAACTCGAATGGAAGAACGGCATTTTCTGTGTGCGAAATTTAGAATCCTCCACTCCCCCTTCCAAATTCCCATAGAATAGCTGCATTCCGGGCATGGGGATTTCCAAAACATCCATATGCCCACTTAAATTCCCACGACAACCTCGGAAAATCAGCATTCATGATGTTGGGAATATGGTATCCACCAGTTGCACTATCCAATTCCCAGCAAATCCATGCAATTACAGCTCTCTGGGCATTGGGAATTTGGAATCCTCCAGTTCCACTCCCAAATTCCAATGGAGTAACAGCCTTGCAGGCATGGGGATATTGGAATCCTCTAGTTCCCTTCCAAAAAGCCCATGGAATAACGACATTCTGGGTATTGAGAATTGAGAATTTGCCCATTTCCCTCCCAGATCCCTAGGGAATAAGACAATTCCGGGTGTCAGGCATTTGGAATACTTCAGCTCCGCACCATAACTGCCATGGAATAACAGAATTCCAGGTGTTAGGAATTGAGCATCCTCCACTTCCCCTTCGAATTTCCCATGGAATCATGGCATTCTGGGTGTTGGCACTTTAGAATCTCCCATACACCCTCCCAAATAACCACGAAATTCACAAGGAATAACAGAATTCCAGATATCAGGAATGTATTATCCGCCAGCTCTCCACGCAATTTCCCTTGGAATCATGGCATTCCTGGTGCAGGGAATCTTGACTCCTCCAGTTATCCTCCCAAATCGCCATAGAAAAATGGCATTCTGCGTGTTGGGAATTAACAATCCCCCAGAAACCCACCCCAAATCCCACCACATTCCCAACGAAAAGCAACTTTCCAGATGTCTGCAATTTGAAATATTCCAGTTCCCCACTCAAATTCCGATGGAACAACAGCATCCCAAGTGTCAGGAATTGGGAATCCTCCAGCTCCCTGAAAAAAATTCCCATGGAATCATGGGATTCCAGGTGTGAGCAATTGAGAATGCCCCGTACAGCCTCCCAGATTCCCACCACATTCCCATGGAATAACAACATTCCAGATTTCACGAACTGAGAATCATCCTCTTCCCCTCCCAAATTCCCATGGAAACATTGCATTCGGTTTTTCTGCAATTTGGAACCCCCCAGAAGCTGTCCCAAAATCCCACCAAATTCCCATGCAATAGCGGCATTCCAAGTGTCAGGAATTTAGGATACCCCATTTCCGCATCCAAATTCCCATAGAATAACGGCCTTCCGGCTATCAGGAATTTCGAATCATCCATACGGTCTCCCATATTCCCATGGAATAACGCATATCCAAGCATGGGGAATTGAGTTTCATCTAGTTCCATACCCCAATTCCCATGGAATAACAGCATTCTGGGAGCTGTGTACTTGGAATCTGCCTGTTTCCCTCCCAAATGCTTAGGGAATAACGGCATTCTGGGCATTGGGAACATTGAATCCTCATGTTCCCCTTGCAAATTCCCATGAAATAACCAATTTAATGTGTTGGGAATTTCGAATGCTCCAGTTCCTCGCCCAAATTCCAATCAACCTGTAACGAAATCATGACACTATGTGTGTTGAGAATTTAGAATCCTCCACTTCCCCTTCCAAATTCCCAACAAAACCATGGAATAAGAGCAGTTCACTCATTGCTAATTTCAACTCCTCCTCTTCCTCTCCCAAATTTCCACCAAACTCGAATGGAAGAACGGCATTTTGTGTGTGCGAAATTTAGAATCCTCCACTTCCCCTTCCAAATTCCCATAGAATAGCTGCATTCCGGGTATGGGGATTTTCAAAACATTCATATGCCCACATAAATTCCCACGACAACCTCGGAAAAACAGCATTCATGGTGTTGGGAATATGGTATCCGCCATTTGCACTATCCAATTCCCAGCAAAACCATGCAATGACAGCACTCTGGGCATTGGGAATTTGGAATCCTCCGGTTCCACTCCCAAATTCCAATGGAGTAACAGCCTTGCAGGCATGGGGATATTGGAATCCTCGAGTTCCCTTCCAAAAAGCCCAATGAATAACGACATTCTGGGTATTGAGAATTGACAATTTGCCCATTTCCCTCCCAGATCCCTAGGGAATAAGACAATTCCGGGTGTCAGGCATTTGGAATACTTCAGCTCCGCACCATAACTGCCATGGAATAACAGAATTCCAGGTGTTAGGAATTGAGCATCCTCCACTTCCCCTTCGAATTTCCCATGGAATCATGGCATTCTGGGTGTTGGCACTTTAGAATCTCCCATACAGCCTCCCAAATACCCAGGAAATTCACAAGGAATAACAGAATTCCAGATATCAGGAATGTATTATCCGCCAGCTCTCCACGCAATTTCCCATGGAATCATGGCATTCCTGGTGCAGGGAATCTTGACTCCTCCAGTTATCCTCCCAAATCCCCATAGAAATATGGCATTCTGGGTGTTCGGAATTAAAAATCCACTATAAACACACCCCATATCCCACGAGATTCCCCAAAAAAAGCAACTGTCCAGATGTCTGCAATTTGGAATATTCAAGTTCCCACTCAAATTCCCATGGAATAACATCATCCCAAGTGTCAGGAATTGGGAATCCTCCAGCTCCCTGAAAAAAAATCCCATGGAATCATGGGATTCCAGGTGTGAGGAATTGAGAATGCCCCGTACAGCCTCCCAGATTCCCACCACATTCCCATGGAATAACAACATTCCAGATTTCAGGAACTGAGAATCATCCTCTTCCCCTCCCAAATTCCCATGGAAACATTGCATTCAGTTTTTCCGCAATTTGGAACCCTCCATAACCTTTCCCAAAATCCCACCAAATTCCCATGCAATAGCGGCATTCCAAGTGTCAGGAATTTAGGATACCCCATTTCCGCATCCAAATTCCCATAGAATAGCAGCCTTCCGGCTATCAGGAATTTCAAATCGTCCATACGGTCTCCCATATTCCCATGGAATAATGCATACCCAAGCATGGGGAATTGAGTTTCATCTAGTTCCATACCCCAATTCCCATGGAATAACAGCATTCTGGGAGCTGTGTACTTGGAATCTGCCTGTTTCCCTCCCAAATGCCTAGGGAATAACGGCATTCTGGGCATTGGGAACGTTGAATCCTCATGTTCCCCTTGCAAATTCCCATGAAATAACCATTTTAGTGTGTTCGGAATTTCGAATGCTCCAGTTCCTCTCCCAAATTCCAATCAACCTCTAACGAAATAATGACACTATGTGTGTGCGAAATTTAAAATCCTCCACTTCCCCTTCCAAATTCCCAACAAAACCATGGAATAAGAGCAGTTCACTCATTGCTAATTTCAACTCCTCCTCTTCCTCTCCCAAATTTCCACCAAACTCGAATGGAAGAACGGCATTTTGTGTGTGCGAAATTTAGAATCCTCCACTTCCCCTTCCAAATTCCCATAGAATAGCTGCATTCCGGGCATGGGGATTTCCAAAACATCCATATGCTCACTTAAATTCCCACGACAACCTCGGAAAAACAGCATTCATGGTGTTGGGAATATGGTATCCGCCATTTGCACTATCCAATTCCCAGCAAATCCATGCAATTACAGCTCTCTGGGCATTGCGAATTTGGAATACTCCAGTTCCACTCCCAAATTCCAATGGAGTAACAGCCTTGCAGGCATGGGGATATTGGAATCCTCGAGTTCCCTTCCAAAAAGCCCATGGAATAACGACATTCTGGGTATTGAGAATTGAGAATTTGCTCATTCCCTTCCCAGATCCCTAGGGAATAAGACACTTCTGGGTGTCACGTATTTCGAATCCTTCAGCTCTGCACCATAACTGCCATGGAATAACAGAATTCCAGGTGTCAGGAATTGAGCATCCTCCACTTCCCCTTCGAATTTCCCATGGAATCATGGCATTCTGGCTGTTGGCACTTTAGAATCTCCCATACAGCCTCCCAAATAACCACGAAATTCACAAGGAATAACAGAATTCCAGGTATAAGGTATGGATTATCTGCCAGCTCCCCATGCAATTTCCCTTGGAATCATGGCATTCCTGGTGCAGGGAATCTTGACTCCTCCAGTTATCCTCCCAAATCGCCATAGAAAAATGGCATTCTGCGTGTTGGGAATTAACAATCCCCCAGAAACCCACCCCAAATCCCACCACATTCCCAAAGAAAAGCAACTTTCCAGATGTCTGCAATTTGAAATATTCCAGTTCCCCACTCAAATTCCGATGGAACAACAGCATCCCAAGTGTCAGGAATTGGGAATCCTCCAGCTCCCTGAAAAAAATTCCCATGGAATCATGGGATTCCAGGTGTGAGCAATTGAGAATGCCCCGTACAGCCTCCCAGATTCCCACTACATTCCCATGGAATAACAACATTCCATATTTCACGAACTGAGAATCATCCTCTTCCCCTCCCAAATTCCCATGGAAACATTGCATTCGGTTTTTCTGCAATTTGGAACCCCCCAGAAGCTGTCCCAAAATCCCACCAAATTCCCATGCAATAGCGGCATTCCAAGTGTCAGGAATTTAGGATACCCCATTTCCGCATCCAAATTCCCATAGAATAACGGCCTTCCGGCTATCAGGAATTTCGAATCGTCCATACGGTCTCCCATATTCCCATGGAATAACGCATACCCAAGCATGGGGAATTGAGTTTCATCTAGTTCCATACCCCAATTCCCATGGAATAACAGCATTCTGGGAGCTGTGTACTTGGAATCTGCCTATTTCCCTCCCAAATGTTTAGGGAATAATGGCATTCTGGGCATTGGGAACGTTGAATCCTCATGTTCCCCTTGCAAATTCCCATGAAATAACCAATTTAATGTGTTGGGAATTTCGAATGCTCCAGTTCCTCGCCCAAATTCCAATCAACCTGTAACAAAATCATGACACTATGTGTGTGCGAAATTTAGAATCCTCCTCTTCCCCTTCCAAATTCCCAACAAAACCATGGAATAAGAGCAGTTCACTCATTGCTAATTTCAACTCCTCCTCTTCCTCTCCCAAATTTCCACCAAACTCGAATGGAAGAACGGCATTTTGTGTGTGCGAAATTTAGAATCCTCCACTTCCCCTTCCAAATTCCCATAGAATAGCTGCATTCCGGGTATGGGGATTTTCAAAACATCCATATGCTCACTTAAATTCCCACGACAACCTCGGAAAAACAGCATTCATGGTCTTGGGAATATGGTATCCGCCATTTGCACTATCCAATTCCCAGCAAAACCATGCAATTACAGCACTCTGGGCATTGGGAATTTGGAATCCTCCAGTTCCACTCCCAAATTCCAATAGAATAACAGCCTTGCAGGCATGGGGATATTGGAATCCTCTAGTTCCCTTCCAAAAAGCCCATGGAATAACGACATTCTGGGTATTGAGAATTGAGAATTTGCCCATTTCCCTCCCAGATCCCTAGGGAATAAGACAATTCCGGGTGTCAGGCATTTGGAATACTTCAGCTCCGCACCATAACTGCCATGGAATAACAGAATTCCAGGTGTTAGGAATTGAGCATCCTCCACTTCCCCTTCGAATTTCCCATGGAATCATGGCATTCTGGGTGTTGGCACTTTAGAATCTCCCATACACCCTCCCAAATAACCACGAAATTCACAAGGAATAACAGAATTCCAGATATCAGGAATGTATTATCCACCAGCTCTCCACGCAATTTCCCTTGGAATCATGGCATTCCTGGTGCAGGGAATCTTGACTCCTCCAGTTATCCTCCCAAATCGCCATAGAAAAATGGCATTCTGCGTGTTGGGAATTAACAATCCCCCAGAAACCCACCCCAAATCCCACCACATTCCCAACGAAAAGCAACTTTCCAGATGTCTGCAATTTGAAATATTCCAGTTCCCCACTCAAATTCCGATGGAACAACAGCATCCCAAGTGTCAGGAATTGGGAATCCTCCAGCTCCCTGAAAAAAATTCCCATGGAATCATGGGATTCCAGGTGTGAGCAATTGAGAATGCCCCGTACAGCCTCCCAGATTCCCACCACATTCCCATGGAATAACAACATTCCAGATTTCAGGAACTGAGAATCATCCTCTTCCCCTCCCAAATTCCCATGGAAACATTGCATTCGGTTTTTCTGCAATTTGGAACCCCCCAGAAGCTGTCCCAAAATCCCACCAAATTCCCATGCAATAGCGGCATTCCAAGTGTCAGGAATTTAGGATACCCCATTTCCGCATCCAAATTCCCATAGAATAACGGCCTTCCGGCTATCAGGAATTTCGAATCATCCATACGGTCTCCCATATTCCCATGGAATAACGCATACCCAAGCATGGGGAATTGAGTTTCATCTAGTTCCATACCCCAATTCCCATGGAATAACAGCATTCTGGGAGCTGTGTACTTGGAATCTGCCTGTTTCCCTCCCAAATGCTTAGGGAATAACGGCATTCTGGGCATTGGGAACGTTGAATCCTCATGTTCCCCTTGCAAATTCCCATGAAATAACCAATTTAATGTGTTGGGAATTTCGAATGCTCCAGTTCCTCGCCCAAATTCCAATCAACCTGTAACGAAATCATGACACTATGTGTGTTGAGAATTTAGAATCCTCCACTTCCCCTTCCAAATTCCCAACAAAACCATGGAATAAGAGCAGTTCACTCATTGCTAATTTCAACTCCTCCTCTTCCTCTCCCAAATTTCCACCAAACTCGAATGGAAGAACGGCATTTTGTGTGTGCGAAATTTAGAATCCTCCACTTCCCCTTCCAAATTCCCATAGAATAGCTGCATTCCGGGTATGGGGATTTTCAAAACATTCATATGCCCACATAAATTCCCACGACAACCTCGGAAAAACAGCATTCATGGTGTTGGGAATATGGTATCCGCCATTTGCACTATCCAATTCCCAGCAAAACCATGCAATGACAGCACTCTGGGCATTGGGAATTTGGAATCCTCCGGTTCCACTCCCAAATTCCAATGGAGTAACAGCCTTGCAGGCATGGGGATATTGGAATCCTCGAGTTCCCTTCCAAAAAGCCCAATGAATAACGACATTCTGGGTATTGAGAATTGACAATTTGCCCATTTCCCTCCCAGATCCCTAGGGAATAAGACAATTCCGGGTGTCAGGCATTTGGAATACTTCAGCTCCGCACCATAACTGCCATGGAATAACAGAATTCCAGGTGTTAGGAATTGAGCATCCTCCACTTCCCCTTCGAATTTCCCATGGAATCATGGCATTCTGGGTGTTGGCACTTTAGAATCTCCCATACAGCCTCCCAAATACCCAGGAAATTCACAAGGAATAACAGAATTCCAGATATCAGGAATGTATTATCCGCCAGCTCTCCACGCAATTTCCCATGGAATCATGGCATTCCTGGTGCAGGGAATCTTGACTCCTCCAGTTATCCTCCCAAATCCCCATAGAAATATGGCATTCTGGGTGTTCGGAATTAAAAATCCACTATAAACACACCCCATATCCCACGAGATTCCCCAAAAAAAGCAACTGTCCAGATGTCTGCAATTTGGAATATTCAAGTTCCCACTCAAATTCCCATGGAATAACATCATCCCAAGTGTCAGGAATTGGGAATCCTCCAGCTCCCTGAAAAAAAATCCCATGGAATCATGGGATTCCAGGTGTGAGGAATTGAGAATGCCCCGTACAGCCTCCCAGATTCCCACCACATTCCCATGGAATAACAACATTCCAGATTTCAGGAACTGAGAATCATCCTCTTCCCCTCCCAAATTCCCATGGAAACATTGCATTCAGTTTTTCCGCAATTTGGAACCCTCCATAACCTTTCCCAAAATCCCACCAAATTCCCATGCAATAGCGGCATTCCAAGTGTCAGGAATTTAGGATACCCCATTTCCGCATCCAAATTCCCATAGAATAGCAGCCTTCCGGCTATCAGGAATTTCAAATCGTCCATACGGTCTCCCATATTCCCATGGAATAATGCATACCCAAGCATGGGGAATTGAGTTTCATCTAGTTCCATACCCCAATTCCCATGGAATAACAGCATTCTGGGAGCTGTGTACTTGGAATCTGCCTATTTCCCTCCCAAATGCCTAGGGAATAACGGCATTCTGGGCATTGGGAACGTTGAATCCTCATGTTCCCCTTGCAAATTCCCATGAAATAACCATTTTAGTGTGTTGGGAATTTCGAATGCTCCAGTTCCTCTCCCAAATTCCAATCAACCTCTAACGAAATAATGACACTATGTGTGTTGAGAATTTAAAATCCTCCACTTCCCCTTCCAAATTCCCAACAAAACCATGGAATAAGAGCAGTTCACTCATTGCTAATTTCAACTCCTCCTCTTCCTCTCCCAAATTTCCACCAAACTCGAATGGAAGAACGGCATTTTGTGTGTGCGAAATTTAGAATCCTCCACTTCCCCTTCCAAATTCCCATAGAATAGCTGCATTCCGGGTATGGGGATTTTCAAAACATCCATATGCTCACTTAAATTCCCACGACAACCTCGGAAAAACAGCATTCATGGTGTTGGGAATATGGTATCCGCCATTTGCACTATCCAATTCCCAGCAAATCCATGCAATTACAGCTCTCTGGGCATTGCGAATTTGGAATACTCCAGTTCCACTCCCAAATTCCAATGGAGTAACAGCCTTGCAGGCATGGGGATATTGGAATCCTCGAGTTCCCTTCCAAAAAGCCCATGGAATAACGACATTCTGGGTATTGAGAATTGAGAATTTGCTCATTCCCTTCCCAGATCCCTAGGGAATAAGACACTTCTGGGTGTCACGTATTTCGAATCCTTCAGCTCTGCACCATAACTGCCATGGAATAACAGAATTCCAGGTGTCAGGAATTGAGCATCCTCCACTTCCCCTTCGAATTTCCCATGGAATCATGGCATTCTGGCTGTTGGCACTTTAGAATCTCCCATACAGCCTCCCAAATAACCACGAAATTCACAAGGAATAACAGAATTCCAGGTATAAGGTATGGATTATCCGCCAGCTCCCCATGCAATTTCCCTTGGAATCATGGCATTCCTGGTGCAGGGAATCTTGACTCCTCCAGTTATCCTCCCAAATCGCCATAGAAAAATGGCATTCTGCGTGTTGGGAATTAACAATCCCCCAGAAACCCACCCCAAATCCCACCACATTCCCAAAGAAAAGCAACTTTCCAGATGTCTGCAATTTGAAATATTCCAGTTCCCCACTCAAATTCCGATGGAACAACAGCATCCCAAGTGTCAGGAATTGGGAATCCTCCAGCTCCCTGAAAAAAATTCCCATGGAATCATGGGATTCCAGGTGTGAGGAATTGAGAATGCCCCATACAGCCTCCCAGATTCCCACCACATTCCCATGGAATAACAACATTCCAGATTTCACGAACTGAGAATCATCCTCTTCCCCTCCCAAATTCCCATGGAAACATTGCATTCGGTTTTTCTGCAATTTGGAACCCCCCAGAAGCTGTCCCAAAATCCCACCAAATTCCCATGCAATAGCGGCATTCCAAGTGTCAGGAATTTAGGATACCCCATTTCCGCATCCAAATTCCCATAAAATAACGGCCTTCCGGCTATCAGGAATTTCGAATCGTCCATACGGTCTCCCATATTCCCATGGAATAACGCATACCCAAGCATGGGGAATTGAGTTTCATCTAGTTCCATACCCCAATTCCCATGGAATAACAGCATTCTGGGAGCTGTGTACTTGGAATCTGCCTATTTCCCTCCCAAATGTTTAGGGAATAACGGCATTCTGGGCATTGGGAACGTTGAATCCTCATGTTCCCCTTGCAAATTCCCATGAAATAACCAATTTAATGAGTTGGGAATTTCGAATGCTCCAGTTCCTCTCCCAAATTCCAATCAACCTCTAACGAAATCATGACACTATGTGTGTGCGAAATTTAGAATCCTCCACTTCCCCTTCCAAATTCCCAACAAAACCATGGAATAAGAGCAGTTCACTCATTGCTAATTTCAACTCCTCCTCTTCCTCTCCCAAATTTCCACCAAACTCGAATGGAAGAACGGCATTTTGTGTGTGCGAAATTTAGAATCCTCCACTTCCCCTTCCAAATTCCCATAGAATAGCTGCATTCCGGGTATGGGGATTTTCAAAACATCCATATGCTCACTTAAATTCCCACGACAACCTCGGAAAAACAGCATTCATGGTCTTGGGAATATGGTATCCGCCATTTGCACTATCCAATTCCCAGCAAATCCATGCAATTACAGCTCTCTGGGCATTGCGAATTTGGAATACTCCAGTTCCACTCCCAAATTCCAATGGAGTAACAGCCTTGCAGGCATGGGGATATTGGAATCCTCGAGTTCCCTTCCAAAAAGCCCATGGAATAACGACATTCTGGGTATTGAGAATTGAGAATTTGCTCATTCCCTTCCCAGATCCCTAGGGAATAAGACACTTCTGGGTGTCACGTATTTCGAATCCTTCAGCTCTGCACCATAACTGCCATGGAATAACAGAATTCCAGGTGTCAGGAATTGAGCATCCTCCACTTCCCCTTCGAATTTCCCATGGAATCATGGCATTCTGGGTGTTGGCACTTTAGAATCTCCCATACAGCCTCCCAAATAACCACGAAATTCACAAGGAAGAACAGAATTCCAGGTATAAGGTATGGATTATCTGCCAGCTCCCCACGCAATTTCCCATGGAATCATGGCATTCCTGGTGCAGGGAATCTTGACTCCTCCACTTATCCTCCCAAATCGCCATAGAAAAATGGCATTCTGCGTGTTGGGAATTAACAATCCCCCAGAAACCCACCCCAAATCCCACCACATTCCCAAAGAAAAGCAACTTTCCAGATGTCTGCAATTTGAAATATTCCAGTTCCCCACTCAAATTCCGATGGAACAACAGCATCCCAAGTGTCAGGAATTGGGAATCCTCCAGCTCCCTGAAAAAAATTCCCATGGAATCATGGGATTCCAGGTGTGAGCAATTGAGAATGCCCCGTACAGCCTCCCAGATTCCCACCACATTCCCATGGAATAACAACATTCCAGATTTCACGAACTGAGAATCATCCTCTTCCCCTCCCAAATTCCCATGGAAACATTGCATTCGGTTTTTCTGCAATTTGGAACCCCCCAGAAGCTGTCCCAAAATCCCACCAAATTCCCATGCAATAGCGGCATTCCAAGTGTCAGGAATTTAGGATACCCCATTTCCGCATCCAAATTCCCATAGAATAACGGCCTTCCGGCTATCAGGAATTTTGAATCGTCCATACGGTCTCCCATATTCCCATGGAATAACGCATATCCAAGCATGGGGAATTGAGTTTCATCTAGTTCCATACCCCAATTCCCATGGAATAACAGCATTCTGGGAGCTGTGTACTTGGAATCTGCCTATTTCCCTCCCAAATGTTTAGGGAATAATGGCATTCTGGGCATTGGGAACGTTGAATCCTCATGTTCCCCTTGCAAATTCCCATGAAATAACCAATTTAATGTGTTGGGAATTTCGAATGCTCCAGTTCCTCGCCCAAATTCCAATCAACCTGTAACAAAATAATGACACTATGTGTGTGCGAAATTTAGAATCCTCCACTTCCCCTTCCAAATTCCCAACAAAACCATGGAATAAGAGCAGTTCACTCATTGCTAATTTCAACTCCTCCTCTTCCTCTCCCAAATTTCCACCAAACTCGAATGGAAGAACGGCATTTTGTGTGTGCGAAATTTAGAATCCTCCACTTCCCCTTCCAAATTCCCATAGAATAGCTGCATTCCGGGTATGGGGATTTTCAAAACATCCATATGCTCACTTAAATTCCCACGACAACCTCGGAAAAACAGCATTCATGGTCTTGGGAATATGGTATCCGCCATTTGCACTATCCAATTCCCAGCAAAACCATGCAATTACAGCGCTCTGGGCATTGGGAATTTGGAATCCTCCAGTTCCACTCCCAAATTCCAATAGAATAACAGCCTTGCACGCATGGGGATATTGGAATCCTCGAGTTCCCTTCCAAAAAGCCCATGGAATAACGACATTCTGGGTATTGAGAATTGACAATTTGCCAATTTCCCTCCCAGATCCCTAGGGAATAAGACAATTCCGGGTGTCAGGCATTTGGAATATTTTAGCTCCGCACCATAACTGGCATGGAATAACAGAATTCAAGGTGTCAGGAATTGAGCATCCTCCACTTCCCCTTCGAATTTCCCATGGAATCATGGCATTCTGGGTGTTGGCACTTTAGAATCTCCCATGCACCCTCCCAAATACCCAAAAATTCACAAGGAATAACAGAATTCCAGATATCAGGAATGTATTATCTGCCAGCTCTCCACGCAATTTCCCATGGAAAAATGGCATTCCTGGTGCAGGGAATCTTGATTCCTCCAGTTATCCTCCCAAATCCCCATAGAAATATGGCATTCTGCGTGTTGGGAATTAAAAATCCCCCAGAAACCCACCCCAAATCCCACCACATTCCCAAAGAAAAGCAACATTCCAGATGTCCGCAATTTGAAATATTTCAGTTCCCCACTCAAATTCCGATGGAACAACAGCATCCCAAGTGTCAGGAATTGGGAATCCTCCAGCTCCCTGAAAAAAATTCCCATGGAATCATGGGATTCCAGGTGTGAGGAATTGAGAATGCCCCGTACAGCCTCCCAGATTCCCACCACATTCCCATGGAATAACAACATTCCAGATTTCACGAACTGAGAATCATCCTCTTCCCCTCCCAAATTCCCATGGGAACATTGCATTCGGTTTTTCCGCAATTTGGAACCCCCCAGAAGCTGTCCCAAAATCCCACCAAATTCCCATGCAATAGCGGCATTCCAAGTGTCAGGAATTTAGGATACCCCATTTCCACATCCAAATTCCCATAGAATAACGGCCTTCCGGCTATCAGGAATTTTGAATCATCCATACGGTCTCCCATATTCCCATGGAATAACGCATACCCAAGCATGGGGAATTGAGTTTCATCTAGTTCCATACCCCAATTCCCATGGAATAACAGCATTCTGGGAGCTGTGTACTTGGAATCTGCCTGTTTCCCTCCCAAATGTTTAGGGAATAACGGCATTCTGGGCATTGGGAACGTTGAATCCTCATGTTCCCCTTGCAAATTCCCATGAAATAACCAATTTAATGTGTTGGGAATTTCGAATGCTCCAGTTCCTCTCCCAAATTCCAATCAACCTCTAACGAAATCATGACACTATGTGTGTGCGAAATTTAGAATCCTCCACTTCCCCTTCCAAATTCCCAACAAAACCATGGAATAAGAGCAGTTCACTCATTGCTAATTTCAACTCCTCCTCTTCCTCTCCCAAATTTCCACCAAACTCGAATGGAAGAACGGCATTTTGTGTGTGCGAAATTTAGAATCCTCCACTTCCCCTTCCAAATTCCCATAGAATAGCTGCATTCCGGGTATGGGGATTTTCAAAACATCCATATGCTCACTTAAATTCCCACGACAACCTCGGAAAAACAGCATTCATGGTGTTGGGAATATGGTATCCGCCATTTGCACTATCCAATTCCCAGCAAAACCATGCAATTACAGCGCTCTGGGCATTGGGAATTTGGAATCCTCCAGTTCCACTCCCAAATTCCAATAGAATAACAGCCTTGCAGGCATGGGGATATTGGAATCCTCGAGTTCCCTTCCAAAAAGCCCATGGAATAACGACATTCTGGGTATTGAGAATTGACAATTTGCTCATTCCCTTCCCAGATCCCTAGGGAATAAGACACTTCTGGGTGTCACGTATTTCGAATCCTTCAGCTCTGCACCATAACTGCCATGGAATAACAGAATTCCAGGTGTCAGGAATTGAGCATCCTCCACTTCCCCTTCGAATTTCCCATGGAATCATGGCATTCTGGCTGTTGGCACTTTAGAATCTCCCATACAGCCTCCCAAATAACCACGAAATTCACAAGGAAGAACAGAATTCCAGGTATAAGGTATGGATTATCTGCCAGCTCCCCACGCAATTTCCCATGGAATCATGGCATTCCTGGTGCAGGGAATCTTGACTCCTCCACTTATCCTCCCAAATCGCCATAGAAAAATGGCATTCTGCGTGTTGGGAATTAACAATCCCCCAGAAACCCACCCCAAATCCCACCACATTCCCAAAGAAAAGCAACTTTCCAGATGTCTGCAATTTGAAATATTCCAGTTCCCCACTCAAATTCCGATGGAACAACAGCATCCCAAGTGTCAGGAATTGGGAATCCTCCAGCTCCCTGAAAAAAATTCCCATGGAATCATGGGATTCCAGGTGTGAGGAATTGAGAATGCCCCGTACAGCCTCCCAGATTCCCACCACATTCCCATGGAATAACAACATTCCAGATTTCACGAACTGAGAATCATCCTCTTCCCCTCCCAAATTCCCATGGAAACATGGCATTCGGTTTTTCTGCAATTTGGAACCCTCCATAACCTTTCCCAAAATCCCACCAAATTCCCATGCAATAGCGGCATTCCAAGTGTCAGGAATTTAGGATACCCCATTTCCGCATCCAAATTCCCATAGAATAACGGCCTTCCGGCTATCAGGAATTTTGAATCGTCCATACGGTCTCCCATATTCCCATGGAATAACGCATACCCAAGCATGGGGAATTGAGTTTCATCTAGTTCCATACCCCAATTCCCATGGAATAACAGCATTCTGGGAGCTGTGTACTTGGAATCTGCCTATTTCCCTCCCAAATGCTTAGGGAATAACGGCATTCTGGGCATTGGGAACGTTGAATCCTCATGTTCCCCTTGCAAATTCCCATGAAATAACCAATTTAATGTGTTGGGAATTTCGAATGCTCCAGTTCCTCGCCCAAATTCCAGTCAACCTCTAACGAAATCATGACACTATGTGTGTGCGAAATTTAGAATCCTCCACTTCCCCTTCCAAATTCCCAACAAAACCATGGAATAAGAGCAGTTCACTCATTGCTAATTTCAACTCCTCCTCTTCCTCTCCCAAATTTCCACCAAACTCGAATGGAAGAACGGCATTTTGTGTGTGCGAAATTTAGAATCCTCCACTTCCCCTTCCAAATTCCCATAGAATAGCTGCATTCCGGGTATGGGGATTTCCAAAACATCCATATGCTCACTTAAATTCCCACGACAACCTCGGAAAAACAGCATTCATGGTCTTGGGAATATGGTATCCGCCATTTGCACTATCCAATTCCCAGCAAAACCATGCAATTACAGCGCTCTGGGCATTGGGAATTTGGAATCCTCCAGTTCCACTCCCAAATTCCAATAGAATAACAGCCTTGCATGCATGGGGATATTGGAATCCTCGAGTTCCCTTCCAAAAAGCCCATGGAATAACGACATTCTGGGTATTGAGAATTGAGAATTTGCCCATTTCCCTCCCAGATCCCTAGGGAATAAGACAATTCCGGGTGTCAGGCATTTGGAATCCTTCAGCTCCGCACCATAACAGCCATGGAATAACAGAATTCCAGGTGTCAGGAATTGAGCATCCTCCACTTCCCCTTCGAATTTCCCATGGAATCATGGCATTCTGGCTGTTGGCACTTTAGAATCTCCCATGCACCCTCCCAAATACCCAAAAATTCACAAGGAATAACAGAATTCCAGATATCAGGAATGTATTATCTGCCAGCTCTCCACGCAATTTCCCATGGAAAAATGGCATTCCTGGTGCAGGGAATCTTGATTCCTCCAGTTATCCTCCCAAATCCCCATAGAAATATGGCGTTCTGCGTGTTGGGAATTAACAATCCCCCAGAAACCCACCCCAAATCCCACCACATTCCCAAAGAAAAGCAACATTCCAGATGTCCGCAATTTGAAATATTTCAGTTCCCCACTCAAATTCCGATGGAACAACAGCATCCCAAGTGTCAGGAATTGGGAATCCTCCAGCTCCCTGAAAAAAATTCCCATGGAATCATGGGATTCCAGGTGTGAGGAATTGAGAATGCCCCGTACAGCCTCCCAGATTCCCACCACATTCCCATGGAATAACAACATTCCAGATTTCAGGAACTGAGAATCATCCTCTTCCCCTCCCAAATTCCCATGGAAACATTGCATTCGGTTTTTCCGCAATTTGGAACCCCCCAGAAGCTGTCCCAAAATCCCACCAAATTCCCATGCAATAGCGGCATTCCAAGTGTCAGGAATTTAGGATACCCCATTTCCGCATCCAAATTCCCATAGAATAACGGCCTTCCGGCTATCAGGAATTTCAAATCGTCCGTATGGTCTCCCATATTCCCATGGAATAACGCATACCCAAGCATGGGGAATTGAGTTTCATCTAGTTCCATACCCCAATTCCCATGGAATAACAGCATTCTGGGAGCTGAGTATTTGGAATCTGCCTGTTTCCCTCCCAAATGCTTAGGGAATAACGGCATTCTGGGCATTGGGAACGTTGAATCCTCATGTTCCCCTTGCAAATTCCCATGAAATAACCAATTTAATGTGTTGGGAATTTCGAATGCTCCAGTTCCTCGCCCAAATTCCAATCAACCTGTAACGAAATCATGACACTATGTGTGTTGAGAATTTAGAATCCTCCACTTCCCCTTCCAAATTCCCAAGAAAACCATGGAATAAGAGCAGTTCACTCATTGCTAATTTCAACTCCTCCTCTTCCTCTCCCAAATTTCCACCAAACTCGAATGGAAGAATGGCATTTTGTGTGTGCGAAATTTAGAATCCTCCACTTCCCCTTCCAAATTCCCATAGAATAGCTGCATTCCGGGTATAGGGATTTCCAAAACATCCATATGCCCACTTAAATTCGCACGACAACCTCGGAAAAACAGCATTCATGGTGTTGGGAATATGGTATCCGCCATTTGCACTATCCAATTCCCAGCAAAACCATGCAATTACAGCTCTCTGGGCATTGGGAATTTCGAATCCTCCGGTTCCACTCCCAAATTCCAATAGAATAACAGCCTTGCAGGCATGGGGATATTGGAATCCTCGAGTTCCCTTCCAAAAAGCCCATGGAATAACAACATTCTGGGTATTGAGAATTGAGAATTTGCCCATTTCCCTCCCAGATCCCTAGGGAATAAGACAATTCCGGGTGTCAGGCATTTGGAATACTTCAGCTCCGCACCATAACTGCCATGGAATAACAGAATTCCAGGTGTTAGGAATTGAGCATCCTCCACTTCCCCTTCGAATTTCCCATGGAATCATGGCATTCTGGCTGTTGGCACTTTAGAATCTCCCATGCACCCTCCCAAATACCCAAAAATTCACAAGGAATAACAGAATTCCAGATATCAGGAATGTATTATCTGCCAGCTCTCCACGCAATTTCCCTTGGAATCATGGCATTCCTGGTGCAGGGAATCTTGACTCCTCCAGTTATCCTCCCAAATCCCCATAGAAATATGGCATTCTGGGTGTTCGGAATTAAAAATCCACTATAAACACACCCCATATCCCACGAGATTCCCCAAAAAATGCAACTGTCCAGATGTCTGCAATTTGGAATATTCAAGTTCCCACTCAAATTCCCATGGAATAACATCATCCCAAGTGTCAGGAATTGGGAATCCTCCAGCTCCCTGAAAAAAATTCCCATGGAATCATGGGATTCCAGGTGTGAGGAATTGAGAATGCCCCGTACAGCCTCCCAGATTCCCACCACATTCCCATGGAATAACAACATTCCAGATTTCACGAACTGAGAATCATCCTCTTCCCCTCCCAAATTCCCATGGAAACATGGCATTCGGTTTTTCCGCAATTTGGAACCCTCCATAACCTTTCCCAAAATCCCACCAAATTCCCATGCAATAGCGGCATTCCAAGTGTCAGGAATTTAGGATACCCCATTTCCGCATCCAAATTCCCATAGAATAGCAGCCTTCCGGCTATCAGGAATTTCAAATCGTCCATACGGTCTCCCATATTCCCATGGAATAACGCATACCCAAGCATGGGGAATTGAGTTTCATCTAGTTCCATACCCCAATTCCCATGGAATAACAGCATTCTGGGAGCTGAGTATTCGGAATCTGCCTGTTTCCCTCCCAAATGCCTAGGGAATAACGGCATTCTGGGCATTGGGAACGTTGAATCCTCATGTTCCCCTTGCAAATTCCCATGAAATAACCATTTTAGTGTGTTGGGAATTTCGAATGCTCCAGTTCCTCTCCCAAATTCCAATCAACCTCTAACGAAATAATGACACTATGTGTGTTGAGAATTTAAAATCCTCCACTTCCCCTTCCAAATTCCCAAGAAAACCATGGAATAAGAGCAGTTCACTCATTGCTAATTTCAACTCCTCCTCTTCCTCTCCCAAATTTCCACCAAACTCGAATGGAAGAACGGCATTTTGTGTGTGCGAAATTTAGAATCCTCCACTCCCCCTTCCAAATTCCCATAGAATAGCTGCATTCCGGGCATGGGGATTTCCAAAACATCCATATGCCCACTTAAATTCCCACGACAACCTCGGAAAAACAGCATTCATGGTGTTGGGAATATGGTATCCACCAGTTGCACTATCCAATTCCCAGCAAATCCATGCAATTACAGCTCTCTGGGCATTGCGAATTTGGAATACTCCAGTTCCACTCCCAAATTCCAATGGAGTAACAGCCTTGCAGGCATGGGGATATTGGAATCCTCTAGTTCCCTTCCAAAAAGCCCATGGAATAACGACATTCTGGGTATTGAGAATTGAGAATTTGCTCATTCCCTTCCCAGATCCCTAGGGAATAAGACACTTCTGGGTGTCACGTATTTCGAATCCTTCAGCTCTGCACCATAACTGCCATGGAATAACAGAATTCCAGGTGTCAGGAATTGAGCATCCTCCACTTCCCCTTCGAATTTCCCATGGAATCATGGCATTCTGGCTGTTGGCACTTTAGAATCTCCCATACAGCCTCCCAAATAACCACGAAATTCACAAGGAATAACAGAATTCCAGGGATAAGGTATGGATTATCCGCCAGCTCCCCACGCAATTTGCCTTGGAATCATGGCATTCCTGGTGCAGGGAATCTTGACTCCTCCAGTTATCCTCCCAAATCGCCATAGAAAAATGGCATTCTGCGTGTTGGGAATTAACAATCCCCCAGAAACCCACCCCAAATCCCACCACATTCCCAAAGAAAAGCAACTTTCCAGATGTCTGCAATTTGAAATATTCCAGTTCCCCACTCAAATTCCGATGGAACAACAGCATCCCAAGTGTCAGGAATTGGGAATCCTCCAGCTCCCTGAAAAAAATTCCCATGGAATCATGGGATTCCAGGTGTGAGCAATTGAGAATGCCCCGTACAGCCTCCCAGATTCCCACCACATTCCCATGGAATAACAACATTCCAGATTTCAGGAACTGAGAATCATCCTCTTCCCCTCCCAAATTCCCATGGGAACATTGCATTCGGTTTTTCCGCAATTTGGAACCCCCCAGAAGCTGTCCCAAAATCCCACCAAATTCCCATGCAATAGCGGCATTCCAAGTGTCAGGAATTTAGGATACCCCATTTCCGCATCCAAATTCCCATAGAATAACGGCCTTCCGGCTATCAGGAATTTCAAATCGTCCGTATGGTCTCCCATATTCCCATGGAATAACGCATACCCAAGCATGGGGAATTGAGTTTCATCTAGTTCCATACCCCAATTCCCATGGAATAACAGCATTCTGGGAGCTGAGTATTTGGAATCTGCCTGTTTCCCTCCCAAATGCTTAGGGAATAACGGCATTCTGGGCATTGGGAACGTTGAATCCTCATGTTCCCCTTGCAAATTCCCATGAAATAACCAATTTAATGTGTTGGGAATTTCGAATGCTCCAGTTCCTCGCCCAAATTCCAATCAACCTGTAACAAAATCATGACACTATGTGTGTTGAGAATTTAGAATCCTCCACTTCCCCTTCCAAATTCCCAACAAAACCATGGAATAAGAGCAGTTCACTCATTGCTAATTTCAACTCCTCCTCTTCCTCTCCCAAATTTCCACCAAACTCGAATGGAAGAATGGCATTTTGTGTGTGCGAAATTTAGAATCCTCCACTTCCCCTTCCAAATTCCCATAGAATAGCTGCATTCCGGGTATGGGGATTTTCAAAACATCCATATGCTCACTTAAATTCCCACGACAACCTCGGAAAAACAGCATTCATGGTCTTGGGAATATGGTATCCGCCATTTGCACTATCCAATTCCCAGCAAAACCATGCAATTACAGCACTCTGGGCATTGGGAATTTGGAATCCTCCGGTTCCACTCCCAAATTCCAATAGAATAACAGCCTTGCAGGCATGGGGATATTGGAATCCTCGAGTTCCCTTCCAAAAAGCCCATGGAATAATGACATTCTGGGTATTGAGAATTGAGAATTTGCCCATTTCCCTCCCAGATCCCTAGGGAATAAGACAATTCCGGGTGTCAGGCATTTGGAATACTTCAGCTCCGCACCATAACTGCCATGGAATAACAGAATTCCAGGTGTTAGGAATTGAGCATCCTCCACTTCCCCTTCGAATTTCCCATGGAATCATGGCATTCTGGGTGTTGGCACTTTAGAATCTCCCATACAGCCTCCCAAATACCCAGGAAATTCACAAGGAATAACAGAATTCCAGATATCAGGAATGTATTATCCGCCAGCTCTCCACGCAATTTCCCATGGAAAAATGGCATTCCTGGTGCAGGGAATCTTGACTCCTCCAGTTATCCTCCCAAATCCCCATAGAAATATGGCATTCTGGGTGTTCGGAATTAAAAATCCACGATAAACACACCCCATATCCCACGAGATTCCCCAAAAAATGCAACTGTCCAGATGTCTGCAATTTGGAATATTCAAGTTCCCACTCAAATTCCCATGGAATAACATCATCCCAAGTGTCAGGAATTGGGAATCCTCCAGCTCCCTGAAAAAAATTCCCATGGAATCATGGGATTCCAGGTGTGAGGAATTGAGAATGCCCCGTACAGCCTCCCAGATTCCCACCACATTCCCATGGAATAACAACATTCCAGATTTCAGGAACTGAGAATCATCCTCTTCCCCTCCCAAATTCCCATGGAAACATGGCATTCGGTTTTTCCGCAATTTGGAACCCTCCATAACCTTTCCCAAAATCCCACCAAATTCCCATGCAATAGCGGCATTCCAAGTGTCAGGAATTTAGGATACCCCATTTCCGCATCCAAATTCCCATAGAATAGCAGCCTTCCGGCTATCAGGAATTTCAAATCGTCCATACGGTCTCCCATATTCCCATGGAATAACGCATACCCAAGCATGGGGAATTGAGTTTCATCTAGTTCCATACCCCAATTCCCATGGAATAACAGCATTCTGGGAGCTGAGTATTCGGAATCTGCCTGTTTCCCTCCAAAATGCCTAGGGAATAACGGCATTCTGGGCATTGGGAACGTTGAATCCTCATGTTCCCCTTGCAAATTCCCATGAAATAACCAATTTAATGTGTTGGGAATTTCGAATGCTCCAGTTCCTCGCCCAAATTCCAATCAACCTCTAACGAAATAATGACACTATGTGTGTTGAGAATTTAAAATCCTCCACTTCCCCTTCCAAATTCCCAAGAAAACCATGGAATAAGAGCAGTTCACTCATTGCTAATTTCAACTCCTCCTCTTCCTCTCCCAAATTTCCACCAAACTCGAATGGAAGAACGGCATTTTGTGTGTGCGAAATTTAGAATCCTCCACTCCCCCTTCCAAATTCCCATAGAATAGCTGCATTCCGGGCATGGGGATTTCCAAAACATCCATATGCCCACTTAAATTCCCACGACAACCTCGGAAAAACAGCATTCATGGTGTTGGGAATATGGTATCCACCAGTTGCACTATCCAATTCCCAGAAAATCCATGCAATTACAGCTCTCTGGGCATTGCGAATTTGGAATACTCCAGTTCCACTCCCAAATTCCAATGGAGTAACAGCCTTGCAGGCATGGGGATATTGGAATCCTCTAGTTCCCTTCCAAAAAGCCCATGGAATAACGACATCCTGGGTATTGAGAATTGAGAATTTGCCCATTTCCCTCCCAGATCCCTAGGGAATAAGACACTTCTGGGTGTCACGTATTTCGAATCCTTCAGCTCCGCACCATAACTGCCATGGAATAACAGAATTCCAGGTGTCAGGAATTGAGCATCCTCCACTTCCCCTTCGAATTTCCCATGGAATCATGGCATTCTGGCTGTTGGCACTTTAGAATCTCCCATACAGCCTCCCAAATAACCACGAAATTCACAAGGAATAACAGAATTCCAGGGATAAGGTATGGATTATCCGCCAGCTCCCCACGCAATTTGCCTTGGAATCATGGCATTCCTGGTGCAGGGAATCTTGACTCCTCCAGTTATCCTCCCAAATCGCCATAGAAAAATGGCATTCTGCGTGTTGGGAATTAACAATCCCCCAGAAACCCACCCCAAATCCCACCACATTCCCAAAGAAAAGCAACTTTCCAGATGTCTGCAATTTGAAATATTCCAGTTCCCCACTCAAATTCCGATGGAACAACAGCATCCCAAGTGTCAGGAATTGGGAATCCTCCAGCTCCCTGAAAAAGATTCCCATGGAATCATGGGATTCCAGGTGTGAGGAATTGAGAATGCCCCGTACAGCCTCCCAGATTCCCACCACATTCCCATGGAATAACAACATTCCAGATTTCACGAACTGAGAATCATCCTCTTCCCCTCCCAAATTCCCATGGAAACATTGCATTCGGTTTTTCTGCAATTTGGAACCCCCCAGAAGCTGTCCCAAAATCCCACCAAATTCCCATGCAATAGCGGCATTCCAAGTGTCAGGAATTTAGGATACCCCATTTCCGCATCCAAATTCCCATAGAATAACGGCCTTCCGGCTATCAGGAATTTTGAATCGTCCATACGGTCTCCCATATTCCCATGGAATAACGCATACCCAAGCATGGGGAATTGAGTTTCATCTAGTTCCATACCCCAATTCCCATGGAATAACAGCATTCTGGGAGCTGTGTACTTGGAATCTGCCTATTTCCCTCCCAAATGTTTAGGGAATAATGGCATTCTGGGCATTGGGAACGTTGAATCCTCATGTTCCCCTTGCAAATTCCCATGAAATAACCAATTTAATGTGTTGGGAATTTCGAATGCTCCAGTTCCTCGCCCAAATTCCAATCAACCTGTAACGAAATCATGACACTATGTGTGTGCGAAATTTAGAATCCTCCACTTCCCCTTCCAAATTCCCAACAAAACCATGGAATAAGAGCAGTTCACTCATTGCTAATTTCAACTCCTCCTCTTCCTCTCCCAAATTTCCACCAAACTCGAATGGAAGAACGGCATTTTGTGTGTGCGAAATTTAGAATCCTCCACTTCCCCTTCCAAATTCCCATAGAATAGCTGCATTCCGGGTATGGGGATTTTCAAAACATCCATATGCTCACTTAAATTCCCACGACAACCTCGGAAAAACAGCATTCATGGTGTTGGGAATATGGTATCCGCCATTTGCACTATCCAATTCCCAGCAAAACCATGCAATTACAGCGCTCTGGGCATTGGGAATTTGGAATCCTCCAGTTCCACTCCCAAATTCCAATAGAATAACAGCCTTGCAGGCATGGGGATATTGGAATCCTCGAGTTCCCTTCCAAAAAGCCCATGGAATAACGACATTCTGGGTATTGAGAATTGAGAATTTGCCCATTTCCCTCCCAGATCCCTAGGGAATAAGACAATTCCGGGTGTCAGGCATTTGGAATACTTCAGCTCCGCACCATAACTGGCATGGAATAACAGAATTCCAGGTGTCAGGAATTGAGCATCCTCCACTTCCCCTTCGAATTTCCCATGGAATCATGGCATTCTGGCTGTTGGCACTTTACAATCTCCCATGCACCCTCCCAAATACCCAAAAATTCACAAGGAATAACAGAATTCCAGATATCAGGAATGTATTATCTGCCAGCTCTCCACGCAATTTCCCATGGAAAAATGGCATTCCTGGTGCAGGGAATCTTGATTCCTCCAGTTATCCTCCCAAATCCCCATAGAAATATGGCATTCTGCGTGTTGGGAATTAAAAATCCACTATAAACACACCCCATATCCCACGAGATTCCCCAAAAAAAGCAACTGTCCAGATGTCTGCAATTTGGAATATTCAAGTTCCCACTCAAATTCCCATGGAATAACATCATCCCAAGTGTCAGGAATTGGGAATCCTCCAGCTCCCTGAAAAAAATTCCCATGGAATCATGGGATTCCAGGTGTGAGCAATTGAGAATGCCCCGTACAGCCTCCCAGATTCCCACCACATTCCCATGGAATAACAACATTCCAGATTTCAGGAACTGAGAATCATCCTCTTCCCCTCCCAAATTCCCATGGGAACATTGCATTCAGTTTTTCCGCAATTTGGAACCCCCCAGAAGCTGTCCCAAAATCCCACCAAATTCCCATGCAATAGCGGCATTCCAAGTGTCAGGAATTTAGGATACCCCATTTCCGCATCCAAATTCCCATAGAATAACGGCCTTCCGGCTATCAGGAATTTCAAATCGTCCGTATGGTCTCCCATATTCCCATGGAATAACGCATACCCAAGCATGGGGAATTGAGTTTCATCTAGTTCCATACCCCAATTCCCATGGAATAACAGCATTCTGGGAGCTGAGTATTTGGAATCTGCCTGTTTCCCTCCCAAATGCTTAGGGAATAACGGCATTCTGGGCATTGGGAACGTTGAATCCTCATGTTCCCCTTGCAAATTCCCATGAAATAACCAATTTAATGTGTTGGGAATTTCGAATGCTCCAGTTCCTCGCCCAAATTCCAATCAACCTGTAACGAAATCATAACACTATGTGTGTTGAGAATTTAGAATCCTCCACTTCCCCTTCCAAATTCCCATAGAATAGCTGCATTCCGGGTATAGGGATTTTCAAAACATCCATATGCCCACTTAAATTCCCACGACAACCTCGGAAAAACAGCATTCATGGTGTTGGGAATATGGTATCCGCCATTTGCACTATCCAATTCCCAGCAAAACCATGCAATTACAGCTCTCTGGGCATTGGGAATTTCGAATCCTCCGGTTCCACTCCCAAATTCCAATAGAATAACAGCCTTGCAGGCATGGGGATATTGGAATCCTCGAGTTCCCTTCCAAAAAGCCCATGGAATAACGACATTCTGGGTATTGAGAATTGAGAATTTGCCCATTTCCCTCCCAGATCCCTAGGGAATAAGACAATTCCGGGTGTCAGGCATTTGGAATACTTCAGCTCCGCACCATAACAGCCATGGAATAACAGAATTCCAGGTGTCAGGAATTGAGCATCCTCCACTTCCCCTTCGAATTTCCCATGGAATCATGGCATTCTGGCTGTTGGCACTTTAGAATCTCCCATACAGCCTCCCAAATACCCAGGAAATTCACAAGGAATAACAGAATTCCAGATATCAGGAATGTATTATCCGCCAGCTCTCCACGCAATTTCCCATGGAATCATGGCATTCCTGGTGCAGGGAATCTTGACTCCTCCAGTTATCCTCCCAAATCGCCATAGAAAAATGGCATTCTGCGTGTTGGGAATTAACAATCCCCCAGAAACCCACCCCAAATCCCACCACATTCCCAAAGAAAAGCAACTTTCCAGATGTCTGCAATTTGAAATATTCCAGTTCCCCACTCAAATTCCGATGGAACAACAGCATCCCAAGTGTCAGGAATTGGGAATCCTCCAGCTCCCTGAAAAAAATTCCCATGGAATCATGGGATTCCAGGTGTGAGGAATTGAGAATGCCCCGTACAGCCTCCCAGATTCCCACCACATTCCCATGGAATAACAACATTCCAGATTTCACGAACTGAGAATCATCCTCTTCCCCTCCCAAATTCCCATGGGAACATTGCATTCAGTTTTTCCGCAATTTGGAACCCACCAGAAGCTGTCCCAAAATCCCACCAAATTCCCATGCAATAGCGGCATTCCAAGTGTCAGGAATTTAGGATACCCCATTTCCGCATCCAAATTCCCATAGAATAACAGCCTTCCGGCTATCAGGAATTTCAAATCGTCCATACGGTCTCCCATATTCCCATGGAATAACGCATACCCAAGCATGGGGAATTGAGTTTCATCTAGTTCCATACCCCAATTCCCATGGAATAACAGCATTCTGGGAGCTGAGTATTTGGAATCTGCCTGTTTCCCTCCCAAATGCTTAGGGAATAACGGCATTCTGGGCATTGGGAACGTTGAATCCTCATGTTCCCCTTGCAAATTCCCATGAAATAACCAAATTAATGTGTTGGGAATTTGGAATCCTCCAGTTCCACTCCCAAATTCCAATAGATTAACAGCCTTGCAGGCATGGGGATATTGGAATCCTCGAGTTCCCTTCCAAAAAGCCCATGGAATAACGACATTCTGGGTATTGAGAATTGAGAATTTGCCCATTTCCCTCCCAGATCCCTAGGGAATAAGACAATTCCGGGTGTCAGGCATTTGGAATATTTTAGCTCCGCACCATAACTGGCATGGAATAACAGAATTCAAGGTGTCAGGAATTGAGCATCCTCCACTTCCCCTTCGAATTTCCCATGGAATCATGGCATTCTGGCTGTTGACACTTTAGAATCTCCCATGCACCCTCCCAAATACCCAAAAATTCACAAGGAATAACAGAATTCCAGATATCAGGAATGTATTATCCGCCAGCTCTCCACGCAATTTCCCATGGAAAAATGGCATTCCTGGTGCAGGGAATCTTGATTCCTCCAGTTATCCTCCCAAATCCCCATAGAAATATGGCATTCTGCGTGTTGGGAATTAAAAATCCACTATAAACACACCCCATATCCCACGAGATTCCCCAAAAAAAGCAACTGTCCAGATGTCTGCAATTTGGAATATTCAAGTTCCCACTCAAATTCCCATGGAATAACATCATCCCAAGTGTCAGGAATTGGGAATCCTCCAGCTCCCTGAAAAAAATTCCCATGGAATCATGGGATTCCAGGTGTGAGGAATTGAGAATGCCCCGTACAGCCTCCCAGATTCCCACCACATTCCCATGGAATAACAACATTCCAGATTTCAGGAACTGAGAATCATCCTCTTCCCCTCCCAAATTCCCATGGGAACATTGCATTCGGGTTTTCCGCAATTTGGAACCCCCCAGAAGCTGTCCCAAAATCCCACCAAATTCCCATGCAATAGCGGCATTCCAAGTGTCAGGAATTTAGGATACCCCATTTCCGCATCCAAATTCCCATAGAATAACGGCCTTCCGGCTATCAGGAATTTCAAATCGTCCGTATGGTCTCCCATATTCCCATGGAATAACGCATACCCAAGCATGGGGAATTGAGTTTCATCTAGTTCCATACCCCAATTCCCATGGAATAACAGCATTCTGGGAGCTGAGTATTTGGAATCTGCCTGTTTCCCTCCCAAATGCTTAGGGAATAACGGCATTCTGGGCATTGGGAACGTTGAATCCTCATGTTCCCCTTGCAAATTCCCATGAAATAACCAATTTAATGTGTTGGGAATTTCGAATGCTCCAGTTCCTCGCCCAAATTCCAATCAACCTGTAACGAAATCATAACACTATGTGTGTTGAGAATTTAGAATCCTCCACTTCCCCTTCCAAATTCCCATAGAATAGCTGCATTCCGGGTATAGGGATTTCCAAAACATCCATATGCCCACTTAAATTCCCACGACAACCTCGGAAAAACAGCATTCATGGTCTTGGGAATATGGTATCCGCCATTTGCACTATCCAATTCCCAGCAAAACCATGCAATTACAGCTCTCTGGGCATTGGGAATTTCGAATCCTCCGGTTCCACTCCCAAATTCCAATAGAATAACAGCCTTGCAGGCATGGGGATATTGGAATCCTCGAGTTCCCTTCCAAAAAGCCCATGGAATAACGACATTCTGGGTATTGAGAATTGACAATTTGCCCATTTCCCTCCCAGATCCCTAGGGAATAAGACAATTCCGGGTGTCAGGCATTTGGAATACTTCAGCTCCGCACCATAACAGCCATGGAATAACAGAATTCCAGGTGTCAGGAATTGAGCATCCTCCACTTCCCCTTCGAATTTCCCATGGAATCATGGCATTCTGGCTGTTGGCACTTTAGAATCTCCCATACAGCCTCCCAAATACCCAGGAAATTCACAAGGAATAACAGAATTCCAGATATCAGGAATGTATTATCCGCCAGCTCTCCACGCAATTTCCCACGGAATCATGGCATTCCTGGTGCAGGGAATCTTGATTCCTCCAGTTATCCTCCCAAATCGCCATAGAAAAATGGCATTCTGCGTGTTGGGAATTAACAATCCCCCAGAAACCCACCCCAAATCCCACCACATTCCCAAAGAAAAGCAACTTTCCAGATGTCTGCAATTTGAAATATTCCAGTTCCCCACTCAAATTCCGATGGAACAACAGCATCCCAAGTGTCAGGAATTGGGAATCCTCCAGCTCCCTGAAAAAAATTCCCATGGAATCATGGGATTCCAGGTGTGAGGAATTGAGAATGCCCCGTACAGCCTCCCAGATTCCCACCACATTCCCATGGAATAACAACATTCCAGATTTCACGAACTGAGAATCATCCTCTTCCCCTCCCAAATTCCCATGGGAACATTGCATTCAGTTTTTCCGCAATTTGGAACCCACCAGAAGCTGTCCCAAAATCCCACCAAATTCCCATGCAATAGCGGCATTCCAAGTGTCAGGAATTTAGGATACCCCATTTCCGCATCCAAATTCCCATAGAATAACGGCCTTCCGGCTATCAGGAATTTCAAATCGTCCATACGGTCTCCCATATTCCCATGGAATAACGCATACCCAAGCATGGGGAATTGAGTTTCATCTAGTTCCATACCCCAATTCCCATGGAATAACAGCATTCTGGGAGATGAGTATTTGGAATCTGCCTGTTTCCCTCCCAAATGCTTAGGGAATAACGGCATTCTGGGCATTGGGAACGTTGAATCCTCATGTTCCCCTTGCAAATTCCCATGAAATAACCAATTTAATGTGTTGGGAATTTCGAATGCTCCAGTTCCTCGCCCAAATTCCAATCAACCTGTAACGAAATCATGACACTATGTGTGTTGAGAATTTAGAATCCTCCACTACCCCTTCCAAATTCCCAACAAAACCATGGAATAAGAGCAGTTCACTCATTGCTAATTTCAACTCCTCCTCTTCCTCTCCCAAATTTCCACCAAACTCGAATGGAAGAACGGCATTTTGTGTGTGCGAAATTTAGAATCCTCCACTTCCCCTTCCAAATTCCCATAGAATAGCTGCATTCCCGGTATGGGGATTTGCAAAACATCCATACGCTCACTTAAATTCCCACGACAACCTCGGAAAAACAGCATTCATGGTGTTGGGAATATGGTATCCGCCATTTGCACTATCCAATTCCCAGCAAAACCATGCAATTACAGCGCTCTGGGCATTGGGAATTTGGAATCCTCCGGTTCCACTCCCAAATTCCAATAGAATAACAGCCTTGCAGGCATGGGGATATTGGAATCCTCGAGTTCCCTTCCAAAAAGCCCATGGAATAACGACATTCTGGGTATTGAGAATTGAGAATTTGCCCATTTCCCTCCCAGATCCCTAGGGAATAAGACAATTCCGGGTGTCAGGCATTTGGAATATTTTAGCTCCGCACCATAACTGCCATGGAATAACAGAATTCCAGGTGTCAGGAATTGAGCATCCTCCACTTCCCCTTCGAATTTCCCATGGAATCATGGCATTCTGGCTGTTGGCACTTTAGAATCTCCCATACACCCTCCCAAATAACCACGAAATTCACAAGGAATAACAGAATTCCAGGTATCAGGAATGTATTATCCGCCAGCTCTCCACGCAATTTCCCTTGGAATCATGGCATTCCTGGTGCAGGGAATCTTGACTCCTCCAGTTATCCTCCCAAATCCCCATAGAAATATGGCATTCTGGGTGTTCGGAATTAAAAATCCACTATAAACACACCCCATATCCCACGAGATTCCCCAAAAAAAGCAACTGTCCAGATGTCTGCAATTTGGAATATTCAAGTTCCCACTCAAATTCCCATGGAATAACATCATCCCAAGTGTCAGGAATTGGGAATCCTCCAGCTCCCTGAAAAAAATTCCCATGGAATCATGGGATTCCAGGTGTGAGCAATTGAGAATGCCCCGTACAGCCTCCCAGATTCCCACCACATTCCCATGGAATAACAACATTCCAGATTTCAGGAACTGAGAATCATCCTTTTCCCCTCCCAAATTCCCATGAAAACATGGCATTCGGTTTTTCCGCAATTTGGAACCCTCCATAACCTTTCCCAAAATCCCACCAAATTCCCATGCAATAGCGGCATTCCAAGTGTCAGGAATTTAGGATACCCCATTTCCGCATCCAAATTCCCATAGAATAGCAGCCTTCCGGCTATCAGGAATTTCAAATCGTCCATACGGTCTCCCATATTCCCATGGAATAACGCATACCCAAGCATGGGGAATTGAGTTTCATCTAGTTCCATACCCCAATTCCCATGGAATAACAGCATTCTGGGAGCTGAGTATTCGGAATCTGCCTGTTTCCCTCCCAAATGCCTAGGGAATAACGGCATTCTGGGCATTGGGAACGTTGAATCCTCATGTTCCCCTTGCAAATTCCCATGAAATAACCATTTTAGTGTGTTGGGAATTTCGAATGCTCCAGTTCCTCTCCCAAATTCCAATCAACCTCTAACGAAATAATGACACTATGTGTGTTGAGAATTTAAAATCCTCCACTTCCCCTTCCAAATTCCCAAGAAAACCATGGAATAAGAGCAGTTCACTCATTGCTAATTTCAACTCCTCCTCTTCCTCTCCCAAATTTCCACCAAACTCGAATGGAAGAACGGCATTTTGTGTGTGCGAAATTTAGAATCCTCCACTCCCCCTTCCAAATTCCCATAGAATAGCTGCATTCCGGGCATGGGGATTTCCAAAACATCCATATGCCCACTTAAATTCCCACGACAACCTCGGAAAAACAGCATTCATGGTGTTGGGAATATGGTATCCACCAGTTGCACTATCCAATTCCCAGCAAATCCATGCAATTACAGCTCTCTGGGCATTGCGAATTTGGAATACTCCAGTTCCACTCCCAAATTCCAATGGAGTAACAGCCTTGCAGGCATGGGGATATTGGAATCCTCTAGTTCCCTTCCAAAAAGCCCATGGAATAACGACATTCTGGGTATTGAGAATTGAGAATTTGCTCATTCCCTTCCCAGATCCCTAGGGAATAAGACACTTCTGGGTGTCACGTATTTCGAATCCTTCAGCTCTGCACCATAACTGCCATGGAATAACAGAATTCCAGGTGTCAGGAATTGAGCATCCTCCACTTCCCCTTCGAATTTCCCATGGAATCATGGCATTCTGGCTGTTGGCACTTTAGAATCTCCCATACAGCCTCCCAAATAACCACGAAATTCACAAGGAATAACAGAATTCCAGGGATAAGGTATGGATTATCCGCCAGCTCCCCACGCAATTTGCCTTGGAATCATGGCATTCCTGGTGCAGGGAATCTTGACTCCTCCAGTTATCCTCCCAAATCGCCATAGAAAAATGGCATTCTGCGTGTTGGGAATTAACAATCCCCCAGAAACCCACCCCAAATCCCACCACATTCCCAAAGAAAAGCAACTTTCCAGATGTCTGCAATTTGAAATATTCCAGTTCCCCACTCAAATTCCGATGGAACAACAGCATCCCAAGTGTCAGGAATTGGGAATCCTCCAGCTCCCTGAAAAAGATTCCCATGGAATCATGGGATTCCAGGTGTGAGCAATTGAGAATGCCCCGTACAGCCTCCCAGATTCCCACCACATTCCCATGGAATAACAACATTCCAGATTTCACGAACTGAGAATCATCCTCTTCCCCTCCCAAATTCCCATGGAAACATTGCATTCGGTTTTTCTGCAATTTGGAACCCCCCAGAAGCTGTCCCAAAATCCCACCAAATTCCCATGCAATAGCGGCATTCCAAGTGTCAGGAATTTAGGATACCCCATTTCCGCATCCAAATTCCCATAGAATAACGGCCTTCCGGCTATCAGGAATTTTGAATCGTCCATACGGTCTCCCATATTCCCATGGAATAACGCATACCCAAGCATGGGGAATTGAGTTTCATCTAGTTCCATACCCCAATTCCCATGGAATAACAGCATTCTGGGAGCTGTGTACTTGGAATCTGCCTATTTCCCTCCCAAATGTTTAGGGAATAATGGCATTCTGGGCATTGGGAACGTTGAATCCTCATGTTCCCCTTGCAAATTCCCATGAAATAACCAATTTAATGTGTTGGGAATTTCGAATGCTCCAGTTCCTCGCCCAAATTCCAATCAACCTGTAACGAAATCATGACACTATGTGTGTGCGAAATTTAGAATCCTCCACTTCCCCTTCCAAATTCCCAACAAAACCATGGAATAAGAGCAGTTCACTCATTGCTAATTTCAACTCCTCCTCTTCCTCTCCCAAATTTCCACCAAACTCGAATGGAAGAACGGCATTTTGTGTGTGCGAAATTTAGAATCCTCCACTTCCCCTTCCAAATTCCCATAGAATAGCTGCATTCCGGGTATGGGGATTTTCAAAACATCCATATGCTCACTTAAATTCCCACGACAACCTCGGAAAAACAGCATTCATGGTCTTGGGAATATGGTATCCGCCATTTGCACTATCCAATTCCCAGCAAAACCATGCAATTACAGCGCTCTGGGCATTGGGAATTTGGAATCCTCCAGTTCCACTCCCAAATTCCAATAGAATAACAGCCTTGCAGGCATGGGGATATTGGAATCCTCGAGTTCCCTTCCAAAAAGCCCATGGAATAACGACATTCTGGGTATTGAGAATTGAGAATTTGCCCATTTCCCTCCCAGATCCCTAGGGAATAAGACAATTCCGGGTGTCAGGCATTTGGAATACTTCAGCTCCGCACCATAACTGGCATGGAATAACAGAATTCCAGGTGTCAGGAATTGAGCATCCTCCACTTCCCCTTCGAATTTCCCATGGAATCATGGCATTCTGGCTGTTGACACTTTAGAATCTCCCATGCACCCTCCCAAATACCCAAAAATTCACAAGGAATAACAGAATTCCAGATATCAGGAATGTATTATCTGCCAGCTCTCCACGCAATTTCCCATGGAAAAATGGCATTCCTGGTGCAGGGAATCTTGATTCCTCCAGTTATCCTCCCAAATCCCCATAGAAATATGGCATTCTGCGTGTTGGGAATTAACAATCCCCCAGAAACCCACCCCAAATCCCACCACATTCCCAAAGAAAAGCAACATTCCAGATGTCCGCAATTTGAAATATTTCAGTTCCCCACTCAAATTCCGATGGAACAACAGCATCCCAAGTGTCAGGAATTGGGAATCCTCCAGCTCCCTGAAAAAAATTCCCATGGAATCATGGGATTCCAGGTGTGAGGAATTGAGAATGCCCCGTACAGCCTCCCAGATTCCCACCACATTCCCATGGAATAACAACATTCCAGATTTCACGAACTGAGAATCATCCTCTTCCCCTCCCAAATTCCCATGGGAACATTGCATTCGGTTTTTCCGCAATTTGGAACCCCCCAGAAGCTGTCCCAAAATCCCACCAAATTCCCATGCAATAGCGGCATTCCAAGTGTCAGGAATTTAGGATACCCCATTTCCGCATCCAAATTCCCATAGAATAACGGCCTTCCGGCTATCAGGAATTTCAAATCGTCCGTATGGTCTCCCATATTCCCATGGAATAACGCATACCCAAGCATGGGGAATTGAGTTTCATCTAGTTCCATACCCCAATTCCCATGGAATAACAGCATTCTGGGAGCTGAGTATTTGGAATCTGCCTGTTTCCCTCCCAAATGCTTAGGGAATAACGGCATTCTGGGCATTGGGAACGTTGAATCCTCATGTTCCCCTTGCAAATTCCCATGAAATAACCAATTTAATGTGTTGGGAATTTCGAATGCTCCAGTTCCTCGCCCAAATTCCAATCAACCTGTAACAAAATCATGACACTATGTGTGTTGAGAATTTAGAATCCTCCACTTCCCCTTCCAAATTCCCAACAAAACCATGGAATAAGAGCAGTTCACTCATTGCTAATTTCAACTCCTCCTCTTCCTCTCCCAAATTTCCACCAAACTCGAATGGAAGAATGGCATTTTGTGTGTGCGAAATTTAGAATCCTCCACTTCCCCTTCCAAATTCCCATAGAATAGCTGCATTCCGGGTATGGGGATTTTCAAAACATCCATATGCTCACTTAAATTCCCACGACAACCTCGGAAAAACAGCATTCATGGTCTTGGGAATATGGTATCCGCCATTTGCACTATCCAATTCCCAGCAAAACCATGCAATTACAGCACTCTGGGCATTGGGAATTTGGAATCCTCCGGTTCCACTCCCAAATTCCAATAGAATAACAGCCTTGCAGGCATGGGGATATTGGAATCCTCGAGTTCCCTTCCAAAAAGCCCATGGAATAATGACATTCTGGGTATTGAGAATTGAGAATTTGCCCATTTCCCTCCCAGATCCCTAGGGAATAAGACAATTCCGGGTGTCAGGCATTTGGAATACTTCAGCTCCGCACCATAACTGCCATGGAATAACAGAATTCCAGGTGTTAGGAATTGAGCATCCTCCACTTCCCCTTCGAATTTCCCATGGAATCATGGCATTCTGGGTGTTGGCACTTTAGAATCTCCCATACAGCCTCCCAAATACCCAGGAAATTCACAAGGAATAACAGAATTCCAGATATCAGGAATGTATTATCCGCCAGCTCTCCACGCAATTTCCCATGGAAAAATGGCATTCCTGGTGCAGGGAATCTTGACTCCTCCAGTTATCCTCCCAAATCCCCATAGAAATATGGCATTCTGGGTGTTCGGAATTAAAAATCCACGATAAACACACCCCATATCCCACGAGATTCCCCAAAAAAAGCAACTGTCCAGATGTCTGCAATTTGGAATATTCAAGTTCCCACTCAAATTCCCATGGAATAACATCATCCCAAGTGTCAGGAATTGGGAATCCTCCAGCTCCCTGAAAAAAATTCCCATGGAATCATGGGATTCCAGGTGTGAGGAATTGAGAATGCCCTGTACAGCCTCCCAGATTCCCACCACATTCCCATGGAATAACAACATTCCAGATTTCAGGAACTGAGAATCATCCTCTTCCCCTCCCAAATTCCCATGGAAACATGGCATTCGGTTTTTCCGCAATTTGGAACCCTCCATAACCTTTCCCAAAATCCCACCAAATTCCCATGCAATAGCGGCATTCCAAGTGTCAGGAATTTAGGATACCCCATTTCCGCATCCAAATTCCCATAGAATAGCAGCCTTCCGGCTATCAGGAATTTCAAATCGTCCATACGGTCTCCCATATTCCCATGGAATAACGCATACCCAAGCATGGGGAATTGAGTTTCATCTAGTTCCATACCCCAATTCCCATGGAATAACAGCATTCTGGGAGCTGAGTATTCGGAATCTGCCTGTTTCCCTCCAAAATGCCTAGGGAATAACGGCATTCTGGGCATTGGGAACGTTGAATCCTCATGTTCCCCTTGCAAATTCCCATGAAATAACCAATTTAATGTGTTGGGAATTTCGAATGCTCCAGTTCCTCGCCCAAATTCCAATCAACCTCTAACGAAATAATGACACTATGTGTGTTGAGAATTTAAAATCCTCCACTTCCCCTTCCAAATTCCCAAGAAAACCATGGAATAAGAGCAGTTCACTCATTGCTAATTTCAACTCCTCCTCTTCCTCTCCCAAATTTCCACCAAACTCGAATGGAAGAACGGCATTTTGTGTGTGCGAAATTTAGAATCCTCCACTCCCCCTTCCAAATTCCCATAGAATAGCTGCATTCCGGGCATGGGGATTTCCAAAACATCCATATGCCCACTTAAATTCCCACGACAACCTCGGAAAAACAGCATTCATGGTGTTGGGAATATGGTATCCACCAGTTGCACTATCCAATTCCCAGAAAATCCATGCAATTACAGCTCTCTGGGCATTGCGAATTTGGAATACTCCAGTTCCACTCCCAAATTCCAATGGAGTAACAGCCTTGCAGGCATGGGGATATTGGAATCCTCTAGTTCCCTTCCAAAAAGCCCATGGAATAACGACATCCTGGGTATTGAGAATTGAGAATTTGCTCATTCCCTTCCCAGATCCCTAGGGAATAAGACACTTCTGGGTGTCACGTATTTCGAATCCTTCAGCTCCGCACCATAACTGGCATGGAATAACAGAATTCCAGGTGTCAGGAATTGAGCATCCTCCACTTCCCCTTCGAATTTCCCATGGAATCATGGCATTCTGGCTGTTGGCACTTTAGAATCTCCCATACAGCCTCCCAAATAACCACGAAATTCACAAGGAATAACAGAATTCCAGGGATAAGGTATGGATTATCCGCCAGCTCCCCACGCAATTTCCCTTGGAATCATGGCATTCCTGGTGCAGGGAATCTTGACTCCTCCACTTATCCTCCCAAATCGCCATAGAAAAATGGCATTCTGCGTGTTGGGAATTAACAATCCCCCAGAAACCCACCCCAAATCCCACCACATTCCCAAAGAAAAGCAACTTTCCAGATGTCTGCAATTTGAAATATTCCAGTTCCCCACTCAAATTCCGATGGAACAACAGCATCCCAAGTGTCAGGAATTGGGAATCCTCCAGCTCCCTGAAAAAGATTCCCATGGAATCATGGGATTCCAGGTGTGAGGAATTGAGAATGCCCCGTACAGCCTCCCAGATTCCCACCACATTCCCATGGAATAACAACATTCCAGATTTCACGAACTGAGAATCATCCTCTTCCCCTCCCAAATTCCCATGGAAACATTGCATTCGGTTTTTCTGCAATTTGGAACCCCCCAGAAGCTGTCCCAAAATCCCACCAAATTCCCATGCAATAGCGGCATTCCAAGTGTCAGGAATTTAGGATACCCCATTTCCGCATCCAAATTCCCATAGAATAACGGCCTTCCGGCTATCAGGAATTTTGAATCGTCCATACGGTCTCCCATATTCCCATGGAATAACGCATACCCAAGCATGGGGAATTGAGTTTCATCTAGTTCCATACCCCAATTCCCATGGAATAACAGCATTCTGGGAGCTGTGTACTTGGACTCTGCCTATTTCCCTCCCAAATGTTTAGGGAATAATGGCATTCTGGGCATTGGGAACGTTGAATCCTCATGTTCCCCTTGCAAATTCCCATGAAATAACCAATTTAATGTGTTGGGAATTTCGAATGCTCCAGTTCCTCGCCCAAATTCCAGTCAACCTCTAACGAAATCATGACACTATGTGTGTGCGAAATTTAGAATCCTCCACTTCCCCTTCCAAATTCCCAACAAAACCATGGAATAAGAGCAGTTCACTCATTGCTAATTTCAACTCCTCCTCTTCCTCTCCCAAATTTCCACCAAACTCGAATGGAAGAACGGCATTTTGTGTGTGCGAAATTTAGAATCCTCCACTTCCCCTTCCAAATTCCCATAGAATAGCTGCATTCCGGGTATGGGGATTTTCAAAACATCCATATGCTCACTTAAATTCCCACGACAACCTCGGAAAAACAGCATTCATGGTGTTGGGAATATGGTATCCGCCATTTGCACTATCCAATTCCCAGCAAAACCATGCAATTACAGCGCTCTGGGCATTGGGAATTTGGAATCCTCCAGTTCCACTCCCAAATTCCAATAGAATAACAGCCTTGCAGGCATGGGGATATTGGAATCCTCGAGTTCCCTTCCAAAAAGCCCAATGAATAACGACATTCTGGGTATTGAGAATTGAGAATTTGCCCATTTCCCTCCCAGATCCCTAGGGAATAAGACAATTCCGGGTGTCAGGCATTTGGAATATTTTAGCTCCGCACCATAACTGGCATGGAATAACAGAATTCCAGGTGTCAGGAATTGAGCATCCTCCACTTCCCCTTCGAATTTCCCATGGAATCATGGCATTCTGGGTGTTGGCACTTTAGAATCTCCCATGCACCCTCCCAAATACCCAAAAATTCACAAGGAATAACAGAATTCCAGATATCAGGAATGTATTATCTGCCAGCTCTCCACGCAATTTCCCATGGAAAAATGGCATTCCTGGTGCAGGGAATCTTGATTCCTCCAGTTATCCTCCCAAATCCCCATAGAAATATGGCATTCTGCGTGTTGGGAATTAAAAATCCACTATAAACACACCCCATATCCCACGAGATTCCCCAAAAAAAGCAACTGTCCAGATGTCTGCAATTTGGAATATTCAAGTTCCCACTCAAATTCCCATGGAATAACATCATCCCAAGTGTCAGGAATTGGGAATCCTCCAGCTCCCTGAAAAAAATTCCCATGGAATCATGGGATTCCAGGTGTGAGGAATTGAGAATGCCCCGTACAGCCTCCCAGATTCCCACCACATTCCCATGGAATAACAACATTCCAGATTTCAGGAACTGAGAATCATCCTCTTCCCCTCCCAAATTCCCATGGGAACATTGCATTCAGTTTTTCCGCAATTTGGAACCCCCCAGAAGCTGTCCCAAAATCCCACCAAATTCCCATGCAATAGCGGCATTCCAAGTGTCAGGAATTTAGGATACCCCATTTCCGCATCCAAATTCCCATAGAATAACGGCCTTCCGGCTATCAGGAATTTCAAATCGTCCGTATGGTCTCCCATATTCCCATGGAATAACGCATACCCAAGCATGGGGAATTGAGTTTCATCTAGTTCCATACCCCAATTCCCATGGAATAACAGCATTCTGGGAGCTGAGTATTTGGAATCTGCCTGTTTCCCTCCCAAATGCTTAGGGAATAACGGCATTCTGGGCATTGGGAACGTTGAATCCTCATGTTCCCCTTGCAAATTCCCATGAAATAACCAATTTAATGTGTTGGGAATTTCGAATGCTCCAGTTCCTCGCCCAAATTCCAATCAACCTGTAACGAAATCATAACACTATGTGTGTTGAGAATTTAGAATCCTCCACTTCCCCTTCCAAATTCCCATAGAATAGCTGCATTCCGGGTATAGGGATTTTCAAAACATCCATATGCCCACTTAAATTCCCACGACAACCTCGGAAAAACAGCATTCATGGTGTTGGGAATATGGTATCCGCCATTTGCACTATCCAATTCCCAGCAAAACCATGCAATTACAGCTCTCTGGGCATTGGGAATTTCGAATCCTCCGGTTCCACTCCCAAATTCCAATAGAATAACAGCCTTGCAGGCATGGGGATATTGGAATCCTCGAGTTCCCTTCCAAAAAGCCCATGGAATAACGACATTCTGGGTATTGAGAATTGAGAATTTGCCCATTTCCCTCCCAGATCCCTAGGGAATAAGACAATTCCGGGTGTCAGGCATTTGGAATACTTCAGCTCCGCACCATAACAGCCATGGAATAACAGAATTCCAGGTGTCAGGAATTGAGCATCCTCCACTTCCCCTTCGAATTTCCCATGGAATCATGGCATTCTGGCTGTTGGCACTTTAGAATCTCCCATACAGCCTCCCAAATACCCAGGAAATTCACAAGGAATAACAGAATTCCAGATATCAGGAATGTATTATCCGCCAGCTCTCCACGCAATTTCCCATGGAATCATGGCATTCCTGGTGCAGGGAATCTTGACTCCTCCAGTTATCCTCCCAAATCGCCATAGAAAAATGGCATTCTGCGTGTTGGGAATTAACAATCCCCCAGAAACCCACCCCAAATCCCACCACATTCCCAAAGAAAAGCAACTTTCCAGATGTCTGCAATTTGAAATATTCCAGTTCCCCACTCAAATTCCGATGGAACAACAGCATCCCAAGTGTCAGGAATTGGGAATCCTCCAGCTCCCTGAAAAAAATTCCCATGGAATCATGGGATTCCAGGTGTGAGGAATTGAGAATGCCCCGTACAGCCTCCCAGATTCCCACCACATTCCCATGGAATAACAACATTCCAGATTTCACGAACTGAGAATCATCCTCTTCCCCTCCCAAATTCCCATGGGAACATTGCATTCAGTTTTTCCGCAATTTGGAACCCACCAGAAGCTGTCCCAAAATCCCACCAAATTCCCATGCAATAGCGGCATTCCAAGTGTCAGGAATTTAGGATACCCCATTTCCGCATCCAAATTCCCATAGAATAACGGCCTTCCGGCTATCAGGAATTTCAAATCGTCCATACGGTCTCCCATATTCCCATGGAATAACGCATACCCAAGCATGGGGAATTGAGTTTCATCTAGTTCCATACCCCAATTCCCATGGAATAACAGCATTCTGGGAGCTGAGTATTTGGAATCTGCCTGTTTCCCTCCCAAATGCTTAGGGAATAACGGCATTCTGGGCATTGGGAACGTTGAATCCTCATGTTCCCCTTGCAAATTCCCATGAAATAACCAATTTAATGTGTTGGGAATTTGGAATCCTCCAGTTCCACTCCCAAATTCCAATAGATTAACAGCCTTGCAGGCATGGGGATATTGGAATCCTCGAGTTCCCTTCCAAAAAGCCCATGGAATAACGACATTCTGGGTATTGAGAATTGAGAATTTGCCCATTTCCCTCCCAGATCCCTAGGGAATAAGACAATTCCGGGTGTCAGGCATTTGGAATATTTTAGCTCCGCACCATAACTGGCATGGAATAACAGAATTCAAGGTGTCAGGAATTGAGCATCCTCCACTTCCCCTTCGAATTTCCCATGGAATCATGGCATTCTGGCTGTTGACACTTTAGAATCTCCCATGCACCCTCCCAAATACCCAAAAATTCACAAGGAATAACAGAATTCCAGATATCAGGAATGTATTATCTGCCAGCTCTCCACGCAATTTCCCATGGAAAAATGGCATTCCTGGTGCAGGGAATCTTGATTCCTCCAGTTATCCTCCCAAATCCCCATAGAAATATGGCATTCTGCGTGTTGGGAATTAAAAATCCACTATAAACACACCCCATATCCCATGAGATTCCCCAAAAAAAGCAACTGTCCAGATGTCTGCAATTTGGAATATTCAAGTTCCCACTCAAATTCCCATGGAATAACATCATCCCAAGTGTCAGGAATTGGGAATCCTCCAGCTCCCTGAAAAAAATTCCCATGGAATCATGGGATTCCAGGTGTGAGGAATTGAGAATGCCCCGTACAGCCTCCCAGATTCCCACCACATTCCCATGGAATAACAACATTCCAGATTTCACGAACTGAGAATCATCCTCTTCCCCTCCCAAATTCCCATGGGAACATTGCATTCGGGTTTTCCGCAATTTGGAACCCCCCAGAAGCTGTCCCAAAATCCCACCAAATTCCCATGCAATAGCGGCATTCCAAGTGTCAGGAATTTAGGATACCCCATTTCCGCATCCAAATTCCCATAGAATAACGGCCTTCCGGCTATCAGGAATTTCAAATCGTCCATACGGTCTCCCATATTCCCATGGAATAACGCATACCCAAGCATGGGGAATTGAGTTTCATCTAGTTCCATACCCCAATTCCCATGGAATAACAGCATTCTGGGAGATGAGTATTTGGAATCTGCCTGTTTCCCTCCCAAATGCTTAGGGAATAACGGCATTCTGGGCATTGGGAACGTTGAATCCTCATGTTCCCCTTGCAAATTCCCATGAAATAACCAATTTAATGTGTTGGGAATTTCAAATGCTCCAGTTCCTCGCCCAAATTCCAATCAACCTGTAACGAAATCATAACACTATGTGTGTTGAGAATTTAGAATCCTCCACTTCCCCTTCCAAATTCCCATAGAATAGCTGCATTCCGGGTATAGGGATTTCCAAAACATCCATATGCCCACTTAAATTCCCACGACAACCTCGGAAAAACAGCATTCATGGTCTTGGGAATATGGTATCCGCCATTTGCACTATCCAATTCCCAGCAAAACCATGCAATTACAGCTCTCTGGGCATTGGGAATTTCGAATCCTCCGGTTCCACTCCCAAATTCCAATAGAATAACAGCCTTGCAGGCATGGGGATATTGGAATCCTCGAGTTCCCTTCCAAAAAGCCCATGGAATAACGACATTCTGGGTATTGAGAATTGACAATTTGCCCATTTCCCTCCCAGATCCCTAGGGAATAAGACAATTCCGGGTGTCAGGCATTTGGAATACTTCAGCTCCGCACCATAACAGCCATGGAATAACAGAATTCCAGGTGTCAGGAATTGAGCATCCTCCACTTCCCCTTCGAATTTCCCATGGAATCATGGCATTCTGGCTGTTGGCACTTTAGAATCTCCCATACAGCCTCCCAAATACCCAGGAAATTCACAAGGAATAACAGAATTCCAGATATCAGGAATGTATTATCTGCCAGCTCTCCACGCAATTTCCCACGGAATCATGGCATTCCTGGTGCAGGGAATCTTGATTCCTCCAGTTATCCTCCCAAATCGCCATAGAAAAATGGCATTCTGCGTGTTGGGAATTAACAATCCCCCAGAAACCCACCCCAAATCCCACCACATTCCCAAAGAAAAGCAACTTTCCAGATGTCTGCAATTTGAAATATTCCAGTTCCCCACTCAAATTCCGATGGAACAACAGCATCCCAAGTGTCAGGAATTGGGAATCCTCCAGCTCCCTGAAAAAAATTCCCATGGAATCATGGGATTCCAGGTGTGAGGAATTGAGAATGCCCCGTACAGCCTCCCAGATTCCCACCACATTCCCATGGAATAACAACATTCCAGATTTCACGAACTGAGAATCATCCTCTTCCCCTCCCAAATTCCCATGGGAACATTGCATTCAGTTTTTCCGCAATTTGGAACCCACCAGAAGCTGTCCCAAAATCCCACCAAATTCCCATGCAATAGCGGCATTCCAAGTGTCAGGAATTTAGGATACCCCATTTCCGCATCCAAATTCCCATAGAATAACGGCCTTCCGGCTATCAGGAATTTCAAATCGTCCATACGGTCTCCCATATTCCCATGGAATAACGCATACCCAAGCATGGGGAATTGAGTTTCATCTAGTTCCATACCCCAATTCCCATGGAATAACAGCATTCTGGGAGATGAGTATTTGGAATCTGCCTGTTTCCCTCCCAAATGCTTAGGGAATAACGGCATTCTGGGCATTGGGAACGTTGAATCCTCATGTTCCCCTTGCAAATTCCCATGAAATAACCAATTTAATGTGTTGGGAATTTCGAATGCTCCAGTTCCTCGCCCAAATTCCAATCAACCTGTAACGAAATCATGACACTATGTGTGTTGAGAATTTAGAATCCTCCACTACCCCTTCCAAATTCCCAACAAAACCATGGAATAAGAGCAGTTCACTCATTGCTAATTTCAACTCCTCCTCTTCCTCTCCCAAATTTCCACCAAACTCGAATGGAAGAACGGCATTTTGTGTGTGCGAAATTTAGAATCCTCCACTTCCCCTTCCAAATTCCCATAGAATAGCTGCATTCCCGGTATGGGGATTTGCAAAACATCCATACGCTCACTTAAATTCCCACGACAACCTCGGAAAAACAGCATTCATGGTGTTGGGAATATGGTATCCGCCATTTGCACTATCCAATTCCCAGCAAAACCATGCAATTACAGCGCTCTGGGCATTGGGAATTTGGAATCCTCCGGTTCCACTCCCAAATTCCAATAGAATAACAGCCTTGCAGGCATGGGGATATTGGAATCCTCGAGTTCCCTTCCAAAAAGCCCATGGAATAATGACATTCTGGGTATTGAGAATTGAGAATTTGCCCATTTCCCTCCCAGATCCCTAGGGAATAAGACAATTCCGGGTGTCAGGCATTTGGAATTCTTCAGCTCCGCACCATAACTGCCATGGAATAACAGAATTCCAGGTGTCAGGAATTGAGCATCCTCCACTTCCCCTTCGAATTTCCCATGGAATCATGGCATTCTGGCTGTTGGCACTTTAGAATCTCCCATACACCCTCCCAAATAACCACGAAATTCACAAGGAATAACAGAATTCCAGGTATCAGGAATGTATTATCCGCCAGCTCTCCACGCAATTTCCCTTGGAATCATGGCATTCCTGGTGCAGGGAATCTTGACTCCTCCAGTTATCCTCCCAAATCCCCATAGAAATATGGCATTCTGGGTGTTCGGAATTAAAAATCCACTATAAACACACCCCATATCCCACGAGATTCCCCAAAAAAAGCAACTGTCCAGATGTCTGCAATTTGGAATATTCAAGTTCCCACTCAAATTCCCATGGAATAACATCATCCCAAGTGTCAGGAATTGGGAATCCTCCAGCTCCCTGAAAAAAATTCCCATGGAATCATGGGATTCCAGGTGTGAGGAATTGAGAATGCCCCGTACAGCCTCCCAGATTCCCACCACATTCCCATGGAATAACAACATTCCAGATTTCAGGAACTGAGAATCATCCTTTTCCCCTCCCAAATTCCCATGAAAACATGGCATTCGGTTTTTCCGCAATTTGGAACCCTCCATAACCTTTCCCAAAATCCCACCAAATTCCCATGCAATAGCGGCATTCCAAGTGTCAGGAATTTAGGATACCCCATTTCCGCATCCAAATTCCCATAGAATAGCAGCCTTCCGGCTATCAGGAATTTCAAATCGTCCATACGGTCTCCCATATTCCCATGGAATAACGCATACCCAAGCATGGGGAATTGAGTTTCATCTAGTTCCATACCCCAATTCCCATGGAATAACAGCATTCTGGGAGTAGAGTACTTGGAAGCTGCCTGTTTCCCTCCCAAATGTTTAGGGAATAACGGCATTCCGGGCATTGGGAACGTTGAATCCTCATGTTCCCCTTGCAAATTCCCATGAAATAACCATTTTAGTGTGTTGGGAATTTCGAATGCTCCAGTTCCTCTCCCAAATTCCAATCAACCTCTAACGAAATAATGACACTATGTGTGTTGAGAATTTAAAATCCTCCACTTCCCCTTCCAAATTCCCAAGAAAACCATGGAATAAGAGCAGTTCACTCATTGCTAATTTCAACTCCTCCTCTTCCTCTCCCAAATTTCCACCAAACTCGAATGGAAGAACGGCATTTTGTGTGTGCGAAATTTAGAATCCTCCACTCCCCCTTCCAAATTCCCATAGAATAGCTGCATTCCGGGCATGGGGATTTTCAAAACATCCATATGCCCACTTAAATTCCCACGACAACCTCGGAAAATCAGCATTCATGATGTTGGGAATATGGTATCCACCAGTTGCACTATCCAATTCCCAGCAAATCCATGCAATTACAGCTCTCTGGGCATTGCGAATTTGGAATACTCCAGTTCCACTCCCAAATTCCAATGGAGTAACAGCCTTGCAGGCATGGGGATATTGGAATCCTCGAGTTCCCTTCCAAAAAGCCCATGGAATAACGACATTCTGGGTATTGAGAATTGAGAATTTGCTCATTCCCTTCCCAGATCCCTAGGGAATAAGACACTTCTGGGTGTCACGTATTTCGAATCCTTCAGCACCGAACCATAACTGGCATGGAATAACAGAATTCAAGGTGTCAGGAATTGAGCATCCTCCACTTCCCCTTCGAATTTCCCATGGAATCATGGCATTCTGGGTGTTGGCACTTTAGAATCTCCCATACAGCCTCCCAAACACCCAGGAAATTCACAAGGAATAACAGAATTCCAGGTATAAGGTATGGATTATCCGCCAGCTCTCCACGCAATTGGAATCATGGCATTCCTGGTGCAGGGAATCTTGACTCCTCCAGTTATCCTCCCAAATCGCCATAGAAAAATGGCATTCTGCCTGTTGGGAATTAACAATCCCCCAGAAACCCACCCCAAATCCCACCACATTCCCAAAGAAAAGCAACTGTCCAGATGTCTGCAATTTGGAATATTCCAGTTCCCCACTCAAATTCCCATGGAACAACAGCAACCCAAGTGTCAGGAATTGGGAATCCTCCAGCTCCCTGAAAAAAATTCCCATGGAATCATGGGATTCCAGGTGTGAGGAATTGAGAATGCCCCGTACAGCCTCCCAGATTCCCACCACATTCCCATGGAATAACAACATTCCAGATTTCACGAACTGAGAATCATCCTCTTCCCCTCCCAAATTCCCATGGGAACATTGCATTCGGTTTTTCCGCAATTTGGAACCCCCCAGAAGCTGTCCCAAAATCCCACCAAATTCCCATGCAATAGCGGCATTCCAAGTGTCAGGAATTTAGGATACCCCATTTCCGCATCCAAATTCCCATAGAATAACGGCCTTCCGGCTATCAGGAATTTCGAATCATCCATACGGTCTCCCATATTCCCATGGAATAACGCATACCCAAGCATGGGGAATTGAGTTTCATCTAGTTCCATACCCCAATTCCCATGGAATAACAGCATTCTGGGAGCTGTGTACTTGGAATCTGCCTATTTCCCTCCCAAATGTTTAGGGAATAATGGCATTCTGGGCATTGGGAACGTTGAATCCTCATGTTCCCCTTGCAAATTCCCATGAAATAACCAATTTAATGTGTTGGGAATTTCGAATGCTCCAGTTCCTCGCCCAAATTCCAATCAACCTGTAACAAAATAATGACACTATGTGTGTGCGAAATTTAGAATCCTCCACTTCCCCTTCCAAATTCCCAACAAAACCATGGAATAAGAGCAGTTCACTCATTGCTAATTTCAACTCCTCCTCTTCCTCTCCCAAATTTCCACCAAACTCGAATGGAAGAACGGCATTTTGTGTGTGCGAAATTTAGAATCCTCCACTTCCCCTTCCAAATTCCCATAGAATAGCTGCATTCCGGGTATGGGGATTTTCAAAACATCCATATGCTCACTTAAATTCCCACGACAACCTCGGAAAAACAGCATTCATGGTGTTGGGAATATGGTATCCGCCATTTGCACTATCCAATTCCCAGCAAAACCATGCAATTACAGCTCTCTGGGCATTGGGAATTTCGAATACTCCAGTTCCACTCCCAAATTCCAATGGAGTAACAGCCTTGCAGGCATGGGGATATTGGAATCCTCTAGTTCCCTTCCAAAAAGCCCATGGAATAACGACATTCTGGGTATTGAGAATTGAGAATTTGCTCATTCCCTTCCCAGATCCCTAGGGAATAAGACACTTCTGGGTGTCACGTATTTCGAATCCTTCAGCACCGAACCATAACTGGCATGGAATAACAGAATTCAAGGTGTCAGGAATTGAGCATCCTCCACTTCCCCTTCGAATTTCCCATGGAATCATGGCATTCTGGGTGTTGGCACTTTAGAATCTCCCATACACCCTCCCAAATAACCACGAAATTCACAAGGAATAACAGAATTCCAGATATCAGGAATGTATTATCCGCCAGCTCTCCACGCAATTTCCCTTGGAATCATGGCATTCCTGGTGCAGGGAATCTTGACTCCTCCAGTTATCCTCCCAAATCGCCATAGAAAAATGGCATTCTGCGTGTTGGGAATTAACAATCCCCCAGAAACCCACCCCAAATCCCACCACATTCCCCCAAAAAAGCAACTTTCCAGATGTCTGCAATTTGGAATATTCCAGTTCCCCACTCAAATTCCGATGCAACAACAGCATCCCAAGTGTCAGGAATTGGGAATCCTCCAGCTCCCTGAAAAAAAATTCCCATGGAATCATGGGATTCCAGGTGTGAGCAATTGAGAATGCCCCGTACAGCCTCCCAGATTCCCACCACATTCCCATGGAATAACAACATTCCAGATTTCAGGAACTGAGAATCATCCTCTTCCCCTCCCAAATTCCCATGGAAACATGGCATTCTGTTACTTTGTAATTTGGAACCCCCCAGAAGCTGTCCCAAAATCCCACCAAATTCCCATGCAATAGGAGCATTCCAAGTGTCAGGACTTTTGGATAGCCCATTTCCGCATCCAAATTCCTACAGAATAACGGCCTTCCGGCTATCAGGAATTTCAAATCGTCCATACGGTCTCCCATATTCCCATGGAATAACGCATACCCAAGCATGGGGAATTGAGTTTCATCTTGTCCCATAACCCAATTCCCATGGAATAACAGCATTCTGGGAGCTGAGTACTTGGAATCTGCCTGTTTCCCTCCCAAATGCTTAGGGAATAACGGCCTTTGGGGAATTGGGAACGTAGAATCCGCATGTTCCCCTTGCAAATTCCCATGAAATAACCATTTTAGTGTGTTGGGAATTTAAAATTCTCCAGTTCATCTCCCAAATTCCAATCAACCTGTAACGAAATAATGACACTATGTGTGTTGAGAATTTAGAATCCTCCACTTCCCCCTACATATTGCCATAGAATAGCTGCATTCCGGGTTTGGGGATCTCCAAAACATCTTTATGCCTTCTTAATTTCCCACGAAAACCTCAGAACCACAGCATTCATGGTGTTGGGAATATGGTATCCGTCTCTTGCACTACCCAATTCCCAGCAAAACCATGGGATTACAGCACTCTGGGAATTGGGAATTTGAAATCCTCCAGTTCTGTTCCCAAATTCCAATAGAATAACTGCCTTGCAGGCATGGGGATATTTGAATCCTCTAGTTCCCTTCCAAAAATCCCATGGAATAATGACAGTCTGGGCATGGAGAATTGAGAATTTGCCCATTACCTTCCCCAATTTCTAGGGAATAAGACAATTCCGGGTGTCAGGCATTTGGAATCCTTCAAATCCGCGCCATAACCAGTATGGAATAACAGAATTCCAGGTGTCAGGAATTGAGCATCCTTCAGTTCCCCTCGAATTTCCATTGGAATCATCGTATACCGGGTGGTGGGAATGTTGACTCCTCCACTTACCTTCCCAAATCCCCATGGAGTAATGGCATTCTGGGTGTCGGGAATTTACAATCCCCCATTAAACGACCCAAAATCTCACCAAAATCACAAGGAAGAGATACTTTTCAGATATCAGGAATTTGGAATATTCCAGTTCCCCAAGCGTTTGCCCACAGAATTATTGACTTCCGGTTGTCAGAAATTTCAAATTTTCCATGTTGCCTCTCATATTAGCATGGAATAACACATTACCAGAAATGGGGTATTTAAAATCTTCTAGTTCCTCACCAAATTCTCATGGAATAACAGGATTCTGGGCGCTGGGAATTTGGTATTTGCCAATTTCCCTCCAAAATTCCCAAGGAATAGCAGCATTCCGGGTATTGGGAATCTAGAATCGTCATGTTCCCCTTCCAAATTCCCTTGGAATAAGCATTTCAGAGTATTGTGAATTTCAAATACTCCAGTTCACCTCCCAAATTCCCAAGGAATAACAGCCTTCCAGGCATGGGGAATTTCGAACTGTCCATATGCCCTCCCAAATTCCCACGGAGTAAAACAGTCCCATGCATGGGGAATTTATAATCGTCTACTTCCTTACCCAAATTCCCCATGGAACAATGATATTCTGGGCATTGGATATTTAGAATTTGGCAGTTCTCCTCCCAAATTCCCATGTAATAATGGCATTCTGGGTTTCAGGAATTTAGAATCCCCCGTACAACCTCCCAAATTCCCACCAAATTCCCATGAAATAGCACCATTCCCAGTGACAGGAAATTCGAATTCTTCACCAATTTCCCCATCGAATTTGCTTTGGTATAATGGCAATACTGGAGTAGGGAACTTTGCAACCTCCAATTCCCCTTACTAATACCCATGGAATAACAGCATTCCAGGCATTGAGAATTTAGAATCGTCCTGCTTCCCTCCAACATTCCCACTAAAACGATTGAATTACAGCATTCTAGGCAATGGGAATTTAGAATCCTCCGGCTCTCCTCCCAAATGACCATGGAATAACCACATTTGGTGTGTTGGGAATTTGGGATCCTCCACTTCCTCTTCCAAATTCCTACAAAAAACATGGAATAATGGCATTCCAGGTGTCAGGAATTTCTATATGCCCTGTCAAATTACCATGGAAGAACAGCTTTCCAACCATGGGGAATCTTGAATCCTCCACTTCCCCCCACCAAATTCCCATGGAATAATGGCTTTCCGGGTTTTTGGAATTCAGAATCCCCAATACATCCTCCAAAATTTGCACCAAATTTCTATGCAGTAGCAGCATTCCAGGTGTGAGGAATTTTGAAGACTCCAGTTCCTCACCAATTTGCTGAGAAATAATGGCATTCTCAGTGTTGGGAATTTTGAACCTTCCAATTCCCCTCACTAATTCCCATGGAATTACAGCATTCCTGGCATTGGGGATTTAGAATCTTCTAGCTATCCTCCTCAATTCCCACGAAAAACATGGAATTACACCATTCCTCTCCATGGGAATTTAGAATCCTCAAGTTCCAGTTCCAAATTCCCATGGAATAGCCACATTTCTGGAGTTGGGAGTTTCAAATACTCCATTTCCTGTCCCAAATTCCCACCAGAGTGCCACGAAATAATGATATTTTGTGTGTTGAGAATTTAGAATCCTCCACTTCCTCCTGCAAATTGCCAACAAAACCATGGAATAAGAGCAGTGCAGGCATTCAGAATTTTGAATCCTCCAGCGCCCCTCCCAAACTGTCACAGAATAGCTGCATTCCAGGTTTGGGGATTTTCGAGTTCTCCATACGACCTATTACACTCCCACAAAAATACTTGAAAAACCGTATTTGGGTGTTGGGAATACGGAATCCCCCCTTTTCACTCCCAAATTCCCACCAAAAGTATGGAATTACAGCATTCCGGGCACCGGGAATTTAGAACCCTGCAGTTCATCTCCCAAATTTCCATGGAATAATGGCATTTCAGGAGTCAGGAATTAGGAATAATCCATATGCCCTCCCATAATTCCAACGGAAAACAGCCTACCGGGAATGGAGAACTTGGAATCCTCTAGTTCCCTTCCAAAAAGCCCATGGAATAACGACATTCTGGGCATTGAGAATTGAGAATTTGCCAATTCCCTTCTCAAATTCCGAGGGAATAAGAGAATTCTGGGAGTCAAGAATTTGGAATCCTCCAGCTCCGCACCAAAATCTCCATGGAATAACAGTATTCCAGGTGTCAGGAATTGAGAATCTTCCAGTTCCCCTTTGAATTTCCCCTGGAATTATGGCATTCCGGGTTTGAAGAATTTACAGTCCCTCAAATGCCCCCTCAAATTCTTACCAAATTCCAATGGAAAAACAGCATTCCAGGTGTTGGGAATTTTGAATACTCCAGTTCCCCACAGAAATTCCCATGCAATAAAGTTATTCTAAGCATTGGGAATCTTGAATCCTCCAGTTCGCCTCCCAATTTCCCATGGAATTATGGCATCCCGGGTTTGAAGAATTTACAGTCCCCCATATGCCCCCTGAAATTCCTACCAAATTCCTATGGAATAACAGCATTCCTGGTGACATAAAATTCGAATACTCCAGTTCCCCACCAAAATTCCCATGGAATAATGGCATTCTGGGTGTTCTGCCAGAGGCAGTCACAAAATCACAGCAAATTCCCATGGAATAACTACATTCCTGTTTTCAGGAATTTAGACTATTCCATTTCCCCACACAAATTCCCATGGAATTACGGCATTTCTGCTGTTGGGAATTTTGAATCCTCCTGTTTCACTTCCAAATTCCCACCAAAACCAAATAAAGCACTAAACATTTACTCCCCAAAAAATCTACAAAGAAAAAATATTTAGAATCTTGTCAATTTTTTTTTCAAATTTCAGTTGTTTGTTTGTTTTTTTAACATACTCAGAGTCTCCTACGATTTTATTTTATCATAAAGAGCACTAGACAAACAAAGCTTTATAACAAAAAGCCAGGCAATGATACATGATAAAATTCTCATTTTTAATCTTTTTTTGGCGTTTCTTATCGTTTTTTTCTCTTCTTTTCACTGCAATTGCATCACAAGTAACAAGAATGAAAAAAGGCCACAATCCATCATCATTTTCACCATTTTATAGAAGTTTCTAAAAATATTGCAGAAGGAGGATGGGCAAAAGCAGCACTACATGAAAAGGGACAACTTCCAGTCGCATCAGAAAGGAAAAGTGGGATTTTCATGGAAAAAAAAAAATTTTAAACTCCAAAAAATTCCCAAATAAAACCAAAACTTTGGGCCCTTTCAGGCCCTGGTGCCCCGTTATATTGGAATTTCTGCTATTCCTCTCAGGAAAAATCCCAGGAATGATGCAGACGGTTGGTATCTCCTGGAAAAGAGGGTTTTATGGTTTCTTCCTTGGAATCCCGAGTGCTCTGATGCTGGCATATCCTGGCATTCTCACACCCCTCAGATAAACTTGCTCCAATTCCAGCTGTTTTCCTACCAAATTTCAAATCCACCAGCTGAATCCACCACCACATATGAGGAATTTCCTGCCAACTTCAAATGTGGGAAATTTGCTCATTCCCAGTTTCCAATTCTTGGCTCATCCAGGTAGAAATGGGCAATATTTTGGGGGTAAAATCTCAGTTCATCTGACTGCCCACTACCTTGTCATGTGCCCCAGCAGAGGAGCCTTGTGCTCCTTGTCCCCAGCCAGCCCAGCCTGGGCACCTTGGGGATGTCCCCACCATCCTGCTGGGGGTGTCTCAGCCTCGAGGGATTTAGCTGCAGGGCTGGAAGAGGCTTTGGGGAAGCACCAGAGCAGCCGGGTGTCAGGAAAAAGGCATCTGCCCGGGGGCTGCTTATGGAGCTGGATCAAGAGGCACCTCAGAGCCCTCAGCAATCCAGCCAGCAACACCCGGGCAGGAGGACACTGATGGCGGTTCCTGGCTGGGACAGGGGTCGTGGCCATCTCCAGGCACCGGTCTCGCAGGGATCCCTGAAGCTCTGGCCCCTGCCCACCCGCTCTGTCACCCGCACAAAGGCTTCAGCACAACCACCAAAGGCTATGGGGCTTCTGGCCATTTTCCCTGTAACACTGCATGCCTGGGCATCTTGCAGAGCACAAGCACCCTTTCCCCCTCTTCCCCAATGCCATGCAGACCCTGATCAGCAAAAGAAGGATCCTGGCAGTCTGTGTATTATAACACATCCTATATTTCTAGACCAAAGTAAAACTAAAAGAAGAAAAGAACAGTCTTAAAGAAAAAGAAAATCCAACTGGCCCAGGTGGCCTCGGCAGACAGAGCCTCCCAGATCAGTTCTCTGCAGATGTCCAGCAGCACAGCCAGCCGAGATCTGACAGATGAGGCCGTGTCTTACATGCCCTGCGGAACTGACCTTGCAGATTCTAGAAAATGAAATATTGAGTTCTCCGTATCTGCCTTGAGGATGTACCAGGTTTGAATTGCCACGCTGCTGACGGCAGTGCTGCTTTCACATGCCACGACTTCCAGAGCTGGAAGAAGAGAGTCACGGTCAGATCCCAGATCTGTGGGGACATGACGAGACCCCCGTGCCAGGGGCATCTGAGACCGCTCCAGCCATGGCCAGGAGGGAGCAGGGACCACCGGGATCAGCCCGAAGCTGCTGGCCACAAATCCCCCACGTGCCCCTGAAATCTCGGTGTGCTCTGCCCACGCCGACCCCCGTCCGCACAGGGAGCAGAGCCCTCCGCAGCCGGGCCAGGGCTTGCAGCTGCTCCTGCCAGCCCCCGCTGACAGCCCGCTGCCCTCACTCACCTCTGTAGATGAGCTGCAGCTCTTCCTGCTGCCTCCGAAAGCTCCGTCCGGCGATCCCTGGGTACATATAGCCTGTCATGCATCTGCCCAGCGGCCGGCCCCGGCCTCCCCTGCCCGCACAGCCCTGAGGCGCGGCCAGCAGCCGCTGGGCCGGGGCTCCGTGGGCACCCGGCTCGGGCCCACAGGAGCCTGGAGAAGGGCCCGTGCGGCTCCTGCGTGCAGCCCTGGGCAGGGCCACAGCTGCCAAGCGCACACAGTGAGCACCGCGCTCAGGGGCTTCTCCAGGCTGAGCCTGGCGCTTCCAGGCCCTCCTTACCACGCACTCGGCAAACATCCACAGCTTCTTCTTTTTCACCAGTTTTTCAAGGTCGCTTCTCCTTAGGAACTTGGCCACACAAACCAGTGTTTTCCGAGAGGCCTGGAGAGCAGCAGAGATGCAGAGATGGCTTCACAGCCCAGAGCACAGGACTCGTGTCCCTGTGCTAAGGCTGGGAGGAGGCTGCAGCCCGCCAGGCACCAGAGCAGGAGGCAGCCAAGCCCCCTCCCAGGGGGACACCAGCAGCCCACCAGTCCTCACCTCTGCCACATGTCGATTCTTATCCTGGCAGTGGAAGACGAGTGGAAGCAGGCTCTTCTGCACCTGTGGCTTCAGGGCCTTTTTTTCTTTTTCCATTAGAAGAGTCACCATTGTCCGGAAGAGCAATATGGACACCAGCTGCACCTGGCTATTCTCCTGTATGAAAGGAGGAAAGAGAACATTTCAGCATTGGCTACACGGGGCTCAGCTGGCTGCTAGCCTGCAAATTCACAGGGCACAAAGTGTCTGAGCCACTGCCAGTGGCTGTGGCTGGGGGCGCAAAGCCTTACGTGGTCAAAGAGTGGCAGGAGGGACTCAGCCAGCTGCAGGGCGATGGGGCTGGGTATCAGCATGTCCTTCTCCAACACGATAAAGCTGAGTACCATGACTGTCATTGTAACTATTTCTCCATCTCTGTCCTGCAGGAGCTCCACAAGTCTTTCAATGAGGCTGCACATTTTTTGGTCTGTGCAGAACACAAGTCTGTTAAATGCACAGCAATGGACGGCCACAAGTGAACATCAAAGCAGACACGTGGGGAAGTGCAGAGGATAGGGATAACTTGTGTGTCAGGCAGGAATGGGTTGGGGCTTCCTTCCTCCTTGAGTGGCTGCTTCTAAGAGGCCTCTGGGGAGCATGGGGAACAGGAGCTGGCAGACAGGAGCGTGGCACACCTCTGGGGGCATGGCACGGCAGTGTGCACAGCAGGGCCAGCAGGCAGGGAGCAAGTTTTCTTGCTAGTAAGATTTCCTGTGTGTTGTCTGCTGTGTTTCTGTTGGCTGGCTGGTGTTAGGGTTTCTGTTACAAGATCAAAACCTGCAGTTAGTACAAGTGTATGTAACCAAGTGGAACCCTCAAAAAAGGATGTGCTTGTTGTAAGGGTCGGTCCGAAATTCCCCTCGATTTTGCCTCCCGACCGTCGCAAGGAGACCTCGAGGACCCCCACCCAGGCTGACTCCCAACAATGGTTTCCTGGCCGGGCCAGGTGGATGCTCGTGACTGTGTGCTGGTGTATTGTGTTCACTTGGACTGTGCTGTTGTGACACCAACCAGAGGTTGTGTTGTGTCAACTGAGGACTGCTTGTCCATACCTGTCTCCTGCAGCACCACACAATGGTCCATAAATCTTCCCACCTCTTGGCCAGAGGCCACTCGCTTTGGAGAAGGACTATAAAAGAGCAACCCTCTGGGAAAGACCCTTTGAGATCTCTCCACTGATGAAGACTCCCTGGAGAAGACCCCTGAGATCTCCCCACGGACGAAGACTCGTCTATCGGATGACCCGCGAGGACGCCCGTCTCGTCTGTTGGTAGCTATTTTCCCATCCCTTCCTTTCCTTCCCCTTTCCCTATACTTTGTTTCCTATACCTCTCCCCTTTACCGTAACTGAGTTGTTGGCATTTGATGAAATGCATTGCTGTTGTTGAATAAACTGATTTTCTGCTGTTGAATAAACTGATTTTGTCCCCTGCATTTTGCCTGTTTGCACCTTTAAGATCAAAAGAACCATCACGACCCCGCTCTGCATTAATAGCGGATCGTGACATGAAACTGGCATCACGGACAGGATTTTCTGGCAGACAGAAGGGATGCAAGGTTGTCTGTAGTCTGTATCAGGGGAAGGAAGTCTTACTCCAGCCGCACCTAGCTGGCCACCTTGGATGGGTGAGCCTGTCTAGAAAGCAAGGGGGGTTTTTCTGATTTCCCGCAGACTGCAGACACCTTGGTGTGGAGCATCCCCAGACTCGTTTGAGGGTTCTGTCGTCAGAATTTCACAAAAGATCTACTGGTGCAAAAGGTGGGACACTGTTGTTGTTGTTGTTGTTGTTTATGATGTTTGACTACTTGGTGTAGTGAAGAGACAACCTGGTGTTTTGTAACTAAGGAGTGCCTCCCAAGTAGTTTGGTCTCTTCACCCGCACAGGGAAGCAAAGGGGGGCACACAGCGGAAGCTGTTTCGTTGTGTGTGGTAACTTAAGCAATAGATCTCCCTGTTGTGGTTTTTACTTATCCCTTCACAAAATGACTGAGAATTCCACTGTAACAGATAAAGCTGCATTTTATGCTCTATTAGCTAAGTATAGCGCCAGACCGTCCCAAGGTGGGGAGGAATGGGCGAACAATAATCGGTTTAATCTGGAGAATGTGATTGATAGAATATATTCTTTGCAACATGAGTCAAAGTTCAAACTGGGCAAAAATAAAGCCATACTCTGCTCAGTTTTGGGAGCTTGTCTTACAGCAGCCATAGAAACTCGCTCTAAGCGAGTGAGTGAAGAAAGCACAATTATAGATTCTTTACAAAATCTTGTTCAAATTTTGTAAAAACAATTAGATCAAGAAAGGCATGAGAACCATTTGTTGCTAGATGAAAATAATTTGTTAAAAGCTGCCTTAAGAGAAGAATGGGACAAAAATTCAACGCAGGGTATAACACCAAAAGAAACACAGGAGAAGGAAGCTGTTCACATTAATCCAATACACTCTCAAAAAGACCTAATTTTGATGAAAAATTGTGGGCAACACTGCTGCCCCAACTTAAAACCTGTGATTAAAATAGAATATGATTATATCAGTGATGCACCCCCCGAGCAACCTTCTCCACAGGTTCTGGGCAGTGTACCAGAGCAAACTTCTCCACAAGTTCTGAACAATGAACCAAATCAATCTCCTCCACAGGCTCTGGGAGTTGAGCCAAAGCAGTACACCTGCACTGGGCTTTCCCAAGGGTCTGAACATTCCCCCACTTCGGCCCACCACACTTTAGCCCAGGAATTAGAAAAGATACCCAAACGTGACAATACAGCTGTCTATCAATACATTGATGATATTCTGGTGAGAACGGATGAAATAAAAGTAGTGGGGGATACCCAACAAAAAATAATCTCTCATTTGGAAAACCCTGATTTGCAAATTTCCTCAGAGAAAATTCAAAAACCTTCTCAGGAGGTGAAGTTGTTGGGAATTTGGGGGAAAGGAAGTATGACATGTATTCCACCTGATACTCTAACCTCCCTGGATCAAATTAAATTGCCTGAATCCAGGAAAGAGATCCAACAGGCTCTAGAATTATTAGTGTTCTGGAGAAAACACATCACAGTCACTATTGAGACCCCTCCCCCTGACTGGGTGGCCCAGAGATCCTCAGTTGGGAAGTGGTATGCCCAGCTCAAACATTACTGTAACATCTTCTCAATGATAGAAAGAGCTATAAAAAATCTGGCAATACAAGAAACTGAGAGCTTGGCAAATAGCCATGACCAACCTGCCTTGGTAAGTAAAGTAGCCACTCCTTTCTCCCCTGAATAATCAACAAATTCTTGGTTCACTGATGCTTTTGCCAAACGAGAGGGAAAGGTGGGGAGATACAGGGCAGTAGCCCTCCCCACTTCTGTGGTGAACAAATTATTACTGAGGGAGAAGGCAGCTCTCAGGCTGGGGAGCTGACAGTTGTTTGGAGTGTTTTCCAACTTGAGGTACAGAATATCTCTCTTGTTTACATCTACACTGACTCCTATGATGTGTTTAAAGGAGGTACAGAGTGGCTTCCTTTTGCTGTGTTTAAAGGAGGTACAGAGTGGCTTCCTTTTCAGCAGCAAAATGATTGGGAAGTTAACAGAATTCCAGTCCACGCTACACACTGGATAGTTCCATCATTTTAATCTCCTGCCTCCTGGAGGCAGACTCTGTTTGTGTTTACTTTTCACAGAAGAACACCGAGGGACATGAAGAAGCACCCCCCCTTAGTGCTGGATGACAAAAACAAGGTTTTTCCTCCTTCCATGGTGACACAAGGTGATGATGTCACAATAACTTGTAAATTAGTGGCTGGATCCCTCACCGAACCTGCATACAGTTATGGCACAGGACTTTATGGCCGTGTTTTATATTGTGAAATTCATAATTAGGACTGTTGGCTAAACTTAACTGCTATACAACTTTCCTACAAAATCATGTGTGGAAAAAATGATACAAAATACTGGGGGGAACTTGATGTTAATGTTGTAACACCTACTACCCAACCACCGCTTGTGCTGAGCCCTACGATTTTTCAATTTGGACCATATGTAATTAGAAAAACTGGCCAACAACAAATATTATTTAATCCGGCATGGTCTCTCAAACAGATCAAATTGCTGATGCAAAATAATGTCTCAGAAGTTCAGCCAGCTTGTTCACCCTTTCTACAGACTTCTTTTGAGGGATGGACAACCTGGCTGCGGAAACGGAATCCTTCTAAAAAAACGAATGGCAAGAGACATAACCGGTGTTGTGGGAACAGGATTGGGAATTTTGAATGGCATCGATTCAGAAGTACTAATGAATAAATTGGCTACCACAGCTGGAGATGTAACCAAATTACAACGGCCCCTGCAAACAGCCTTAACAGCTTTGGGGACCAACAGTGGTTGTTATCAAACATATTACCAAGTTGGGAAAAGGTAAACGTAAATGACCACAAATTGATAATCGATGCACTTGGTACTACACAAAATAACATCTCTTTGGCTCTCAGTTGTATCCAGGCCCAGTTGTGGATGCAGTCGGTTGCTGCTTTAATTATAAGAGAGGGTGAGGAAGGCACTTTTCCCACTGAAATTCGAAAAATAGTCTGGGACAGTACCACTGATTTTGAAAAAGAATTCCAGTCCTGGTGGAACTTAGTAACTTTTACCTATGATCCCAGCACAAACACAGCCACAGCCTTTGTACTGACAATTTGTAATGCTTCAGTGCATTCAATATTCCCCATCATTGAACCATGATGGAGCTATTCTCTATCCTTTCGAGCATAGGGAATGGGCCCGTCAAATTGGTGGGAGGTGGCAAACTGTCAATTTGGAAACTTGCATTGTCCGGGAACAACGAGGGTTTATCTGTGAAAGTAATGCAATCAGAGCTCAAGATATTTGCCTGGATACAGAACAGAATGTTTGCAATTTTGAAATTCATCCAAACGAGGTTCCTGAAACAGTACTGGTATATGTAGGCAATGGATGTTCATGTTTAGAACTGCTTGTGATAGTGTTTTCATAGAAAATTTAGTAGTGAATACCAAAAATCATTCAAACTTTTGTGTCTGTAATTTTACTAGGATTTCAGGCTGTGATTTTTTCCTATGTAGCCCCAGTTACTTCTCACCACCTTTTGCAGTCAAATTACACACTGATCCACTATCTATTGCCCACTCCAATTGGAATGAACCTTTCTCTGGTGAAGCAATTGTTGCTCCACCACGATCTGATCGAAATTTTGGAGAAGATCAAGAAAAACGGACAGAAAACTCTACTAGCTGTTCATCACAATGTGGAAAAAATACATCATGTTTTGGAAAGGGTAAAGACAGATGCTGAACACAGGTGGTGGGATACTCTATTTGGGTGGTCACCTACTGCTACAGGTGTCCTGAACAAATTGTGTCATCCCACCATTGTTCTTTTGATTTTGGTTTTAATTGGTTTTGTTTTATCAGCAATTCTATACATTATGACTTGGAGAATAATGAAACGGTTAGCACAATTGGCATCTGTGACAGATGTATCCAGATCGGTTACTGTTGACACCCCTAGGGTTATTGACACAAGGTTTTAAATAGGATAAAATATGATTTTTAACTAGAATTGATTATCTTCTAATTGCAATTAGAATTGTTTAATCAAAAACTTGCTTTAAAAAACTGATTTATTTCTAATCAAAATTGAAAAATTTAAAGAATTGAACAAATTGTTTGAAATTGTTAACAATCAAAAAAATTGAATATAATTAATCTGTTTTGTTTTCCCTTTTCTCCTTTTCCTTATCCTGTCCCTTATCTTTTTCCTACTCCCCTGTCTCTGTTTTCCGGGATATGCTACCAACTTGGACGAGTCCTGAAGACACCACAACTGAAGATTTCACTACAACTCTACAAAGAGGGGGCTCTTGACGACGATTGTGAGTCACGAGGTGGTGTAAGGGTCGGTCCAAACTTCCCCTCGATTTTGCCTCCCGACCGTCGCAAGGAGACCTCGAGGACCCCCACCCAGGCTGACTCCCAACAATGGTTTCCTGGCCGGGCCAGGTGGATGCTCGTGACTGTGTGCTGGTGTATTGTGTTCACTTGGACTGTGCTGTTGTGACACCAACCAGAGGTTGTGTTGTGTCAACTGAGGACTGCTTGTCCGTACCTGTCTCCTGCAGCACCACACAATGGTCCATAAATCTTCCCAGCTCTTGGCCAGAGGCCACTCGCTTTGGAGAAGGACTATAAAAGAGCAACCCTCTGGGAAAGACCCTTTGAGATCTGTCCACTGATGAAGACCCCCTGGAGAAGACCCCTGAGATCTCCCCACGGACGAAGACTCGTCTATCGGATGACCCGTGAGGACGCCCGTCTCGTCTGTTGGTAGCTATTTTCCCATCCCTTCCTTTCCTTCCCCTTTCCCTATACTTTGTTTCCTATACCTCTCCCCTTTACCGTAACTGAGTTGTTGGCATTTGATGAAATGCATTGCTGTTGTTGAATAAACTGATTTTCTGCTGTTGAATAAACTGATTTTGTCCCCTGCATTTTGCCTGTTTGCACCTTTAAGATCAAAAGAACCATCACGACCCCCGCTCTGCATTAATAGCGGATCGTGACACCGTACAGACCCATTCCTTTGTGGAATGTTTGAGCTTATCAGTGGTTTCAGGAGGCGTTCTGGAGGAATCCGCCTGTGGTGTGAACGGGTGAAAGATCTCCTTTCACTGGTGGCCGAGCTTTGGGAGGAAGTTGAAAGAACAAGAAGTATCAGGGAAAGTGAAAGGGAAATAGACTGGTGGAGTTCAGCCCTTCCATCTTTGAGAGGAGTCCAACAAGAGTCAGAGGACTCCTATGCCTCCCACTGTTAGGCAATAGAAGGGCACCTGGTAGATGAAGGGGACTGGAAATGGTTCCCTGCTCAGGGAGGTAATAATAAAAATTCCTCCTGGCCCCCATCACCTAGCCAGGTGCCACTCCAGAATAAGTATGAAGGCCTGGATTTAGAGAGTCAGCCAGATGATTCAGATGATTTAGAAGAAAATGATCTGCACAGTGAGCCTCCCCATTACAATTCATCTGTCAAAGGGATCACCACCTCTGACATGAAAAGGAAAAGAAGGGTAGTTGTAGTGGGTGACTCCCTTCTGAGGGGAACTGAGGGCCCCACATGTCGACCGGACCTATCCCACAGGGAGGTCTGCTGCCTCCCTGGGGCCTGGGTATGGGATATCACAGAGAGACTTTGTGGGCTGATTCAGCCCTCTGGTTATTACCCACTGCCAATAGTCCAGGCTGGCAGTGATGAGACTGAAAAGAGGAGTGTCAGGGCAATTAAAAGGGACTTTAGGGCATTGGGTCAAGTGGTTGGTAGGAGTGGGGCACAGGTAGTCTTTTCCTCAGTCCCCGTGGTGGCTGAGATAAACAGTGAAAGGAATAGGAGAATTCCCATCATTAACAAGTGGCTCAATCAAAGGTTGGTGTCATCGGCAAAATTTTGGATTTTTTGATCATGGGGCAACTTTTACAGGACCTCCCTGCTGGAATCAGATGGGATCCATCTCTCAGTTAAAGGCAAAAGGCATTTAGCTCATGAACTTGCAGACCTTGTTGAGAGGGCTTTTAACTAGGTTTGAAGGAGGAAGGGGATGCAGCTGGGCTGTCTGAAAGCAGGCCCAAGGGTGGTAAGCCTGAGTTAGGGGTGAAATCAGTAGCCCAGCTGAGGTGCATGTACCCCAATGCACGCTGCATGGGTAATAAACAAGAAGAGCTGGAAGCCATGGTGCAAGAGCAGAGCTATGATGTAGCTGCCATCGCTGAAACATGGTGGGATGACTCACGCAGCTGGAGCACTGCACTGGATGGCTACAATCTCTTCAGAAGAGACAGGAAAGGGAGAAGTGGAGGGGTGGCCCTTTATATTAGGGAGGCTTTTGACACCATGGGTATTGAAATGAATGATGATCAAGTCGAGTGCCTATGGGTAAGAATTCAGGGCAAGGCTACTAAGGCTGACATCCTACTAGGAGTCTGTTTTCGTCCACCCAACCAGGGAGGAGAGGTGGACAACTTATTCTATAAGCTGCTGGAGAATGTTTCAGCATCATCAGACCTTGTTCTTGTAGGTGACTTTAAGCTGCCAGACATCTGCTGGAAACTCAATACAGCAGAAAAGAGGAAGTTCTTAGAGTGTCTGGAGGAAAATTTCTTGTTATCTTGGTGAGTCAGCCCACCAGGGAAGGGACTATATTAGATCCGTAGTTTGTAAATAGAGACGGGCTGGTGGCAGATGGGGTGGTTGGAGGCCGCTTGGGGCACAGTGATCATGAAGTTACAGAGTTCTCGATATTTGGTGAAATCAGGAGGAACATCAATAAGACTTTTACATGAGACTTCCGGAGGGCAGACTTTGGCATATTTAGGAAACTTATTCAGAGAGTTCCTTGGGAAGCAGCCCTTAAAAATAATGGAGTTCAGGAAAGGTGGGCGTGCTTCCAAACAGAGATCTTGAGGGCACAGGAGCAGACTGTCTCTGTGTGCTGAAAGGTGAGTCAACGAGGGAAACGTCCAGCCTGGATGGGCAAGGAGGTTTTGAAGGAACTTCGAAATAAAAAGAGGATGTATCATCTTTGGAAGGAGAGTCAGGTCTCTCAAGAAGTATTTAAGGGGGCAACTAGAGAGTGTAGGAAAAAAATTAGGGAGGCCAAAGCTGTGTTTGAACTACAAATGGCAACTTCTGTAGAAAAGAATAAAAAATGTTTTTACAAATATATTAATGGTAAAAGGAAGGGTAAGTCCAGCCTTTGTTCTCTATTGGATGAGAGAGGGAATTTAGTAACTGCAGATGCGGAGAAGGCAGAAGTCCTTAACACCTTCTTTGCCTCAATCTTTAGTGGGAAGAAGGCTTGTCCTCTGGACAAGTGTACTCCTGGATTGTAGATGCTATCAAGGAGCAGAATGGTCCCCCTGTTATCCAGGAGGAGGCAGTCAGGGAACCGCTGAGCAGCTTAGATGTTCATAAATGTATGGGACCAGATGGGATCCACGCCAGGCCAATGAGGGAGCTGGCAGATGTGCTGGCAAAGCCCCTCTGCATCATTTACCAGCAGTCCTGGCTCACTGGTGACGTTCCAAATGACTGGAAGCTGGCCAATGTGACACTCACTCACAAAACGGGTGGGAAGGAGGATCCTGGCCAGTTATTATAGGCCAGTTAGCCTGAGCTCAGTACCAGGTAAGGTAATGACACAGTTTCTACTGAGTGTTCTCATGCAGCACTTACAGGATGGTCAGGGTATCAGACCCAGCCAGCATAGGTTTAGGAGAGGTAGGTCGTGTTTGAGCAACCTGATCTCCTTTTATGACCAAGTGACCCACCTGGTGGGTGTGGGAAGGGCTGTGGATGTTGTGTATTTGGAGTCCAGCAAGGCCTTTGACACTGTCTCACACAGCATTCCCTGGAAAAGCTGCAGCCCACCGCTTGGACAGGAGCACTCTGGATGGCTGGCCCAGAGAGTGGTGGTGAATGGTGCTGCATCCAGCTGGGGATCAGTCACCAGTGCTGTCCCTCAAGGCTCTGTGCTGGGGCCAGTTCCGTTCAATATTTTTATTGACGACATGGATGAGGGTATTGAGTCTTTCATTAGTAAAGTTACAGAAAACACAAAGCTGGGAGCATGTGTAGATCTGCTGGAAGGTAGGAGGGCTCTGCAGAAAGACCTGGAATGGTTGGATGGACAGGCAGAGTCCAATAAAATGAAGTTTAATACATCCAAGTGCTGAGTCCTGCATTTTGGCCTCCATAACCCCCTGCAACGTTATAGGCTGGGAATGCTGTGGCTGGACAGTGCCAAGGCCAGAAGGGCCTGGGGGTGCTGGTCAACAGCCGACTGAACATGAGCCAGCAGTGTGCCCTGGTGGCCAAGAAGGTCAATGGCCCCTGGCCTGGATCAGGAAGAGTGTGGCCTGCAGGAGCAGGAGGGTCATTCTTCCCCTGTACTCAGCACTGGTGAGGCCACGCCTTCAGTGCTGTGTCCAGTTCTGGGCCCCTCTGTTTTGGAAGGTCCTTGAGACACTTGAGCATGTCCAGAGGAGAGCAACAAGGCTGGGGAGGGGCTTGGAACACAAAGCCTGTGAGGAATGACTGAGGGAGCTGGGGTTGTTTAGCCTGGAGAAAAGGAGACTCAGGGGTGACCTTATCTCTCTCTACAACTCCCTGAAAGGTGGCTGTAGTCAGGTGGGGTTGGTCTCTTTCTCCAAGCAGCGCTGACAGAATGAGAAGACAGAGTCTTAAGCTGCGCCAAGGGAAATACAGGTTGGATATTAGGAAAAAGTGATCAAGTACCGGATTGTCTGCCCAGGGAGGTGGTGGAGTCTCCGTCCCTGGATGCACATAAGAAAAGACTGGATGTGGCACTCAGTGCCATGGCTTAGTTGAAGTGTTAGGGCATGGATTGGATTCGATGATTTGAAGGTCTCTTCTAACCCAGTGATTCTTTCATTCTGTGAAAAGACCAGCAATAATTCTGCCTTGCCAGCGTTTCTTAAGAGTGTGTTGGTGTTCTTGAGGAAAGCTACACATTTGGGGAAACACCTTTGGAGGAAAGGGGCTTACTTCTTCAGGGAAGTGCTTCCCAAGGAGATCCCAGTGCCGTAGGTGCCAGTGTCCCCCTTTGGCTCCCTGTGGTCCTTTCAGTCCTTGAGGCCTGCTGCCCTTGGCACAGGGGCAGGGGAAGGGCGAAGGCTGTGAAGAGCAGGTTTGGCATCTGCCTGGAGCTGTGGAGACCAACCCAGGCAACTGCAGCAGGGTGTGTTACCCCCCTTTGAACGGAGGTGTGAGCAGGAGCATCTCTGTGCAGCTGCGAGCCCCAAAGCTCTCTTTGAGAGCTGTGAATTAAAAGGCCTTTATGCACACACTGTTCACATCTCACCTGCCTGCTGTGTTTCAGCTCTTGGCAATATGCAATTGCCTCTCGCTTGGAGGAAGCTGCTGTGGGCTAGGGCCAGAAAAGAGCTGGGCTGTGTGGGCCAGGCTACGTGCAGAGTCTTGGCTGATCCTGGTGTGTCCCCGGCCTCACCAAAGGCTGGGAAGGTTTTCCTCCGAAGGCATCCTGCTGATTGGCTCTTCCTGTGCACCTTGGAGAGAAGAAGGTCGGCATTTCTGGCATCTTGGCATTAGCAGGCCTTAAAATGAGGGCGTGTTGTGGAGCAAGCCCAGCTGAAATAGCCTGAGAGGAGCCAGCCCAGTTCTCCTTGCTCCTCTCTGCTGACACCAGATCTTTTGTCTGCTTTAGGGATGATGCTGGCTCTGTCAGGGGGTGCTGGGTGGACACAAGACAGCCGCTCCTGGCCCGCTGGGTCCCAGCAGTGCCCCTCAGCAGTCCTGCGTGCACACCAGGATGCTGGCCAAGAGAGGTCCTGGAAGCTGAGGCAGCTGATTTTAAGCTTTTGCAGGTGCCTACAGGTCAAGGCCAACGGTGTTCCCTCAGGATATAGCTGTCCTGAGGATTCCCCCCACAGCTGTCTGATGTCATCCACTCCTTGTGGTACCAGGTGCTTTCCTGTGGAATGTTCTGCCTCCTTCAAGAGTCAAGAGGGAGCTGGAAAAAGAGCTTGCCAGGCCACTCTCCATCCTTTCCCAGCACTGCTGCTCAAGTGCAGAAATCCAAGGTGAGTACCAATGTGCAAATGTAACAGCTGTGCACAGGGAGGGGTGGTGGGAAGGATGGTCCAGGGACCATAGACCTGGCAGCCTGAGCTTGCTACCAGGGAATCCCTTGGAGCAGATCCTCCTGAGTGCCATCCCACGGCACGTGCAGGGAACCAGGGGGTCTGCTGGAGGCTGGGAAAGCTCTGCGGAGGGATGGGGATAGCTGGGGATCTTGGCAGGCTGTTGGGGGCTCGTGTGTGGCTATTTAGGGGGGTTGGTGTTGGTGGGTGTCTTGGGGAAGGAGTTGTCTGGAAGGTGAGAGGTGAAATTGGAGTCAGCTTGAAGGCAGCATCTGTGCTTTGGCACAGCTTAGGTTATGGAGGGCAGAAGGAATAGCTGTGATTTTTTCTGTTAGTGGCCCTGATTCTCCTGCAGGGAGGAAGAGAGGACAGCTGGACTTCATGAGCCACTTAGCTATCTGTACCAGGAGGAGGATTAGCCATTTTGCAATCTACTCATTTGTTTGGGCTAATTTTGTGACACTGAGTGGACTTCGATTCCTTGCGAGCTTTTATTCTTTCATAGAATTAGGATGTTCTCATCTCTTCACTGAAAACCATTTGCAAAGTAAAGAATGGCCTTTTTTTGCCTCTGTGTAGTGTTCTTTTGTAAAGTGACTCTCAATGGATGATGTTAAGGGAAACGAGTTGCCGTTTTGAGATGGGAAGCAAACTTCCAAATCTATCACACTCTCAGGCCATGCCAATGAATTTAGGAAGTTTGCAACTTTTTGGAATTACTTGAGTTGAGAAATTGGGAAGGAAAGCTTTCCTGTTTGAGGATTTTTAAATGCCCTGTGCCCGTGGAGCCGGATATCGCCGGATATGATTTGAGGCATTCCTAACATTCCTGTCGGGCTGTCTTAGACATTTGGGCCAAGGGATTCCTGGGCCACTTTGTGTGGTCTCAGGGTGTCCCCAGGGCAGGTGGCAGCGTGTGCAAGGGCCCTTTGTGACACGGTGCAGCATGGTCACTGTGGCTTGGAACGCTGTCAAAGGACCCTTTGTGACATGTGGTGACATAGGAGCTGGTGGTGACACGGCCACACCACAGTGCTCGGAGCACACGACGGGACAGGACGCGCCAGAGCTGTGCTGTGAGGAGCCTCTGCACAGCACACTCCTTCGTGCCTGACCCGGAGCTTTTCCGAGTCATTATTCCTGCAGGTGACCTCGAGGCCAGACCACAGGACTTGGTGACCTGCGGCCTTCCCAAGTCTGGTATTCTCCAGGTGCCCTGCAGAGGGATAGATCGTGGGACTTGGTGCCGAGGTTTCCGAGGCATCTCCCATTCCCACAGCAGTTGCCCTCAAGACCACACTGAGGGATTTTCTGACCACAGTCGTTGACGAGGAGTGTCCCATCCTTGTGGAAGGAGGCCTCGAGACCAGAGTGCAGGACCTGCTGTCCTGTACTCTTACCAGGAGAGCAGTCTTGTCTTCCAGGCACGACTACAAGACTTGCTAACTCAGAGGTTTTCCAAGGCATCTCTCCTGCCAGTAGCCATCAATCCAGGCACTGACATGGAGCAGAGACCCCCGAGAGTGCCCAAGCTGGCCTGGGTGATAGAAGAGGAAGAAAACCCTGGATCTTCCCCAGCACAGGAGACTGAAGAGGTGGTGCCGTTCCAGCCAGAACAGGAGGGTGAGCTGGGCTTCAGGGCTGCTGCCAGCATCCAGCTTGGCCCCATCCTATCCCATCCCATCCCATCCCATCCCATCCCATCCCATCCCATCCCATCCCATCCCATCCCATCCCATCCCATCCCATCCCATCCCATCCCATCCCATCCCATCCCCTGTGGACACACCCATGGACAGGACAGAAGAGGGGCCGGGCAGACAGCTCACAGTGGCCGTGCTCCATCCCCTGGGGCATCCCGGGGCTGTCCCTGCCTGGGGAATGCAGGCCTGGCTGTGTTCTCCAGCCTCTCCCGCAGCCCCTCAGCTCTGGCTCTGCTCGCTCTTTGCCAGGTGCAGCCACGGAGCCGACACAAGAGCAGGAACCCACTGGTGGCCTCTTCCGCAGGACAGCACAGGTACCTGCAGCCATCCCCAGCTGGGCTGGGCCTGCTGTCACTGCTCAGCCAAGCGCCATGCTTGGAGCACTCCATGGAAAAGCCCTGGCTTCTTGCCCTTTGTTATCCTGCCAGACGTGCAAATTCACCACATGCATTTTGCAGGAAGAGACCAGTGTCATGGGCCTTGAGATTATTGAAAACGGTGACGTCTACACCACTGACACCAGTGCTGCCATGATGGATTTGCTTGTGGAGAAGGGTGTTTTCATTCCAGATCAGGTAAGCAGCCTGTGGCCAGGGTTTAATTCCTCCATGAGTCATATGGCCTCTCAAGCCACTGGGGCCTGCTGGTCCCTGTAAGCCTTTGATGCCATTCCAGTGTGGTGGGAAGGGAAACACTTCTCTGGGGACATTACTCCCTCTAGCAGGTTTCCAAGTCTCCCCACGCCTCCTTCAGGTGCCTGGCATGGTGAGGTACATCTACCAGTGGCTCATGACCAATGAGTCTGCTGACCACACGATGGAGAACACTCTGCTGGATCTCACTGAGGCACAGCCCGCTGATGTGGTGGTGACACTCCTGCGTGTGGCCCCATCGTGTGACAGGTATGGGGCCCACCAGCCCAGAGGGCTCAGGGCTCACCAGCCCATCACCCTGTACAACCTGTTCCAGGTGTCTGAGCAACAGAGAGTTCCAGGGCCCTCTGGCTGCTCCCTTTCCCAGCCCTGGCATGTCAGCCCCTGGGGCTGCTGCCATGCTCCCTCCCTGCCCCTCAGGGGCCTGTCCCCATAGGGCTGGGCTGCCTGGATGCCACCAGCGAGGGGCAGTGGGCAGAGGCGGAGCTGACAGCCAGCTCAGCTCCCTGCTGCTGGCCAGGCCACAGTTCTGTGTCTGAGACTGCCCTGAGACAGAGCTCTGACCCCACAGAGCTGCTATGGCCATGTGGAAGACGATCATGTCCTCGAGCAGGACTGTGGAGCCAGTGCTGGAGATACTCCTGGATGTGCTGGGGGACTGGCCAGAGCACAGCACATGCACCTCTGATGGGGACAGAACGTGTGTCTTTGCCCTGGCTGTGAGTTTCTGGAACTGGCCTTTGCTCACCCCAAGGCCGCCTCTCCAGCAGCTCTCCACCCTCCTTACCCCACTGCATCTCCCTGCCTCAGGCACTGCACTGAATCCTGGCCTAGGGGCACCTTCAGGGGCATCAGGCCCGGTGCTCCCCCTGCATCTCCCCTGGCCTCTCCGTGCCACGCTCGGGCCCTGCCGCACGGACACCTGGGCACTGAGCGCTGTCTCGGGGTGCTTTGTCCTTTGCAGGCAACTCTGGTGATGTGGAAGATCCTCCAGGTGCCCTGCTGGCCAGATATACTGGTGACGTATTTCCCCTGTCTGTTTGTCCACCTGCTCTTCCAAGTGTTCTTCAGCACTCTGGATACACCAGAGGAGGTCGACACCTTCTGGAAGGGATGCCAGGAAGAACATGGCCTTGCCACCAGCCCCAACAGGTTCTCCATGCCAGTCCTTCTGTCCCTGACACATCCCCTGTCAAGGAGCCAGTGCTCCCAGTGTGACCTGAGCTTTGCTCTGCACACAGGTTTGCAGTGCAGACCCTGAAGTCTCTGCTCTGCTTTCTCCAGTGTGAGGATGTGGTGATGGCAATGGAGCGCAAGCGTGGCTGGGACACGCTGCTCTGTGTTGACACCCACCACTATGCCGTGGGTCTGTTGGCCAGGTGAGATTCCCTGCTCTCCACTGCCCCCCAGCATTTGTGTTCTGTGCCCGGGGTGTGCCACACAGTCCCTGTGGTCATGGGCCAGAGGGCCTTGTCACTGAGAGATGGCCAATCAGACTGCAAATGGCTGGGAGAGGAGGTGCTCAGGAGCAGCCACCTTCCAATGGCCCTGCTCCCCTTGTATCATGGTGGGGAAAGACCAGAGAGATTTACCCCCCAACTCAGGAACCTGGTTTCTTTTTCGGCCTGCTAGGGAGATGCGTCATGCTTCTATGTGGTTGTGTTCCAGTATTGCACTCCACCTACTCCAGGTGCTCACCATACAGGAAACATGCTGGGATCTGCCTGCCATGGCATTTCTTGTGGAGGTGAGCCTGATGGCCAGCGCTGCCTCACTGAGCTGCCTCCCAGCTCTCTGCCCTCTCATCACCACAGCTGCCTGGGACGGTGCCCGTGCCCCATGCTGCTGTCTGGGCCCAGCCCTGTGCAGTTCTGGGCTCTTGCTGGCCGGGTCCCCTGTCATTGCCCTCTGCCTTTCAGGTCCTCAGGTGCCTGGACCCCCGTGAATGTGGTGGCAGTGTTGTAAAGGTCTCATCAAGGTACCTGCAGAGCGAGTGCAGGGAGAAGCGTTGCCTGGCACTCAGGGCCCTTCTCGAGCTCATTGATGATCCCTCCATGGTGAGAAGGGGGCAGTGGCTGAAGCTGCACTGGGGAAAGCAGCCCCTTGGGCTTTGGGTGCTGGAGCACCTGCTCCCAGCTCTCCTGCCTCCCTGTTCAGCTGCCCGAGTGCTTCAGGACAGGCCTTTGGCCTCTGCGGCCTGAGGCAGCAGGGTGGCGTTTCACAGACTTGTGTTCTGCATAGGCCGAAAAAATGTTCAGCCTGACTGAAGGCCTCATGGACCTACTGTGGGACAAGGATGCAGAGATAGTTGGGATGACACTCATCACCATCAACTTTATATTCATGCACAAATATTTCCTGATACCAAGCTCCATTGCACTGCAATTGGCTGAGGCGCTCTTGCCTTTCCTTGACGCGGTAAGGCTCTGTGCCCCAGGCCATGGCCCCTGGGTGCTTCTCAGAAGCTTGGTGCCCTATGGATTTTAAGGTGGGTGCTGGAATGGGCCTGGATCAGCCAAAGCTGAGGATTTTTTTTCCTTCCTTTCATACAGGATGATAGCCAGGTGCAGCTGCTCTCCATAAGGCTCTTCAAAGATATGCTGGAACATTTCATGGAAGAGAGAGAAAAGCTTTTGGAGAATCCAGTGCAGCAGAGTCTCCTCCCTCTCTTCTTCCACTGCCATGATGAGAATCTGCATGTGGCACAGGTGAGGACTGGTGGGCAGCTGGTGTCTCCCTGGGAGGGGGCTCGGCTGCCTCCTGCCCTGGCACCTCCCAGGCTACAGCCTCCTCCCAGCCTTGGCACAGGGACACGGCTCCTGTGCCCTGAGCTGCGGTGCCATCTGCACATCTCTGCTGCTCTCCAGGCCTCTCGGGAAACCCTGCTTTGTGTGGTCAAATTCCTGAAGAACAGGGATCTCAAAAAGCTGGTGAAGGAGGAGAAACTCTGGAAGTTCGCCGAGTGCCTGGTAAGGAGGGTCTGGAAGCGCCAGGCTCAGCCTGGAGGAGCCCCCTGAGCGCGGTGCTCACTGTGTGCGCTTGGCAGCTGTGGCCCTGCCCAGGGCTGCACGCAGGAGCCGCACGGGCTCTTCTCCAGGCTCCTGTGGGCCCGAGCCGGGTGCCGACGGAGCCCCGGCCCAGCGGCTGCTGGCCGCGCCTCAGGGCTGTGCGGGCAGGGGAGGCCGGGGCCGGCCAAAGCAGGGAGCGCCTGGCAAAGGGGCGCAAAGCCCGGCCCGACCCTTCCCTCCCGCCGCTCTCTCCAGCTGGCAGACGACAGGAGCCGAGTGGCCGAGCACCTGCGCCAGGCCCTGCCGTACGTGCAGAGCCCACAGGAGCCCCTGCGAGAGGCGGCCATCAGGTTCATGGGTGAGCCCGGGCTCCCTCCCCGCCCCGTCCCGCCGCAGCTCGGCCTCAGCCCCGCCTGCTGCCCCGGCAGCGGCATCCGGGCCCGGCGCCGTGGAGCCCCGGCTGTCCTCGGGGCTGCTGCCGCCCTGTCGCAGCCGTGCCCTTGGGCGTCAGGATGCGGCCAGGGCCCGGGCTGAGCCCTGCCGGGCCACGAGGGCGTGTGGCCACAGGGCTGGCAGCGCCGCTGGCAGGGAGCTGTGCCGCTGGGCAGATGCATGACAGGCTATATGTACCCAGGGATCGCCGGACGGAGCTTTCGGAGGCAGCAGGAAGAGCTGCAGCTCATCTACAGAGGTGAGTGAGGGCAGCGGGCTGTCAGCGGGGGCTGGCAGGAGGAGCTGCAAGCCCTGGCCCGGCTGCGGAGGGCTCTGCTCCCTGTGCGGGCGGGGGTCGGCGTGGTCAGAGCACACCGAGATTTCAGGGGCACGTGGGGGATTTGTGGCCAGCAGCTTCGGGCTGATCCCAGTGGTCCCTGCTCCCTCCTGGCCATGGCAAGAGCGGGCTGGGTTGCCCCTGGCACGGGGGTCTCGTCATGTCCCCGCAGATCAAGGATCTGGCCATGGCTCTTTTCCTTTCTCTTCCAGCCCTGGATGACATGGCAGATGACATCAGCCTTGCCGTCGGAAGCCTGGCACTTCAAACTTCGTATATTCTTAGGGCAGTAGAGCAGCCTCGGATCTCCATGTTCCAGAGGCTGCAAGCTCAGCTCTGCCGGGCATGGAAGACGCGGCCTCGTCTGTCGAGCCTCGGCCGTCTGCGCTGCTGGAGCTCTGCAGAGAACTGATCTGGGAAGCTCTGTCTGCTGGGGCCACCTGAGCCAGCGAGAATTTTCTTTTTTGTCAAAATTGTTTTTTTTCTTTTTTATTGTTTTACTTTAGAAATATAGGATATGTTAGAATAGACAGACTCCCAGGAGCTTTCTTTTCCTGCCCAGGGACTGCATGGCTACAGGGAAGAGGGGGAATAGGTGCTTGTGCTCAGCAAGCTGCGCAGCCATGTAGTGTTGAAGGGAGAATGGCCAGAAGCCCCTTGGCCTTTGGTGGTTGTGCTGAAGCCTTTGTGCTGGTGACAGAGCGGGTGGGCAGGGGCTGGAGCTTCAGGGATCCCTGCGAGACCGGTGCCTGGAGATGGCCACGACCCCTGTCCCAGCCAGGAACCGCCATCGGTGTCCTCCTGCTCAGGTGTTGCTGGCTGGATTACTGAGAGTTCCTGTGGTGTCTCTTAATCGGGCTTTTCTGGAGCTCCTGTGGGGCTGCAGTGCTGCTGCTGGGCAGGTTGGCCTGGCTGGGGGAGACCCTGAGGGGACAGGCACTGGGAGGCCATGAAGGGATGAGGGGCTGTGGAGGCCCGATGGGACCAGGCAGTGGGAAGGCACGAGGCGTACATGTGAGGGAGTGGGTGGCAGGAGGCTACAAGGTTACAGGAGGCACCTGAGGGACTGTGGTGGGGAGCCCTAAGGAAATGGGTGTCAGAGGCCATATATAGCCCCTGGGCAGCTGCCTTGTTCCTGTAACCTGTCTGCTCTGGTGCTTTCCCAAGGTATTTCACTCAGCAGGCTCTTTAAGGGGCTCCCTATAACCGGGAGTGTCACCCTGATGCTGGCCTTTCTGAGCTGCGGGCCCAGTCTGAGTTGTGGCACTAGGCGTGTGCCCACCCTGTCCTGGGCACTGGAGTCCCCTCCGCCTCAGGCCATGAGCTCGACTGCCTGGGTGCTGAGTCTTGTTCCTGTTGTCATGACGGAGGCCAGGATCCTTGGCTTTAGGCACGACTGAGTGAGACGAGCAGCGCCTTCGAGCCCAAGGGAGAGCCCTGCAGAAAGGCCCTGTGGGCAAAGGGCTTTGCTGGCATTGCCAGGGCAGGCACACAGAGAGTGTGGTGAGCACCTTCAGGGTGCCACGGCTGGCTTGGGGCTGGGCGACCTCCCTGTGCGCAGGGCTGTCTCTCTGCTGTGCTGTCGTTGGCCTTTTGCTGTCGAGCTCCTCTGGCTGCCAGGAGACAAGGGCAGCCCTATAAGGAGAGTGCAAGCCCCTGTCTCCAAATCCTGAAGGGGGAAATGGAGCTGTCCCGGCCCGTGGCCAAGGCTGTAAGCAGAGCAGAGCCTTTTCCCCACCCCTGACGGCTTTCTGCCTGCTGCTGGCCTTGGGCCAGCATGACCCACTCTACTGGGGCTGTGTCACTGCGGGGGTGGCTGCTGCCCCTGGGTTTGCTGATGGGACGTGAGGGTCACTGAGGAAAAGGTGGGTGTCCCAGGTGATGCTGAGGGGGCATTTGGTCGCTGAGAGGATATTAGGGTCCCAGAGGAGGCTGCAGGTGAAAGGAATGAGAGAGATTTGTCTTTACAAATAAACTGTGGGTAAAGCTAGAGAATGAGAGATGAAAGAAGCAATGGATGGAACCATCAATTCCATAGGAAAAGAAAAAGTGCGGGTCTACATTAGAAGGGGTCTGTATTAGTACCTGTATTAGCCAATGGGGTTAGAGAGAGGGAAATGCGGCCAGGAAATGAGGATAAAAAGGAGGCTGCATCCTCTAAAAATGTGAAACTCCCCAGGGGAATGTCCCATGGCCTGTCCCTTTATTCAGAGAAAGTAACAGGACTCCTCTGTCTCTGATTTGGACATAAACCTCTGGTGTTTGTGGATTAATTTTCCTGACACAAGTGCCTCATGCATCACTCAAGGGAGGCGGATTTTCCGTGTGTCACTGATGTGTCATGATGGTCTCTGAATGCCAGGCACCTGCATGCCACTGAGGTGACAGGGGGGTCACTGAGGGGGAAGTGGGTGGCGGGTGCCCTACATGCCACTGAGGTGACATGAGTGTCATAAGTACATCTTATAGTATTGGTTTTCACAAATATTAAAATGAATGCTCTATGCAGAATGTTGGAAAGCTTTGCTGAATGAATATAGTTTCTTTTAGTTCTGCTATTAGCAAAACTTAGACATAATAGTGTGATAAATATATTTCTTGGACTGTAACATGTTGATATGAAAAGCTTTTTTTCATGTAACTAACTCAGAGATTGGTAAAAAGATAATCAGGAAATTCTTCACATTCTTGGATTATCCTTTCTGGATGAAGGCGGGCTGAGGAACAGCAGAACTCTAAGGAAAGGATCCTTTGATCTCCAATATCAGAGAGTGCACTGACAAGAAGGATCCACAAGGGGAAAAAAAAAAAAAAAGAAGTAAAGATGTTGGTTTAGAGGTTGGGGGTGATTTTGATTTCTGCATGAAGGTTCATGAATATGCAACAGGTGGATGCATTTAAGAAAATGTTCTCTGAGTTAAGGTGTGCTCTTGGCAGAATGCCAAGCACTGGGCCCTTGTAACCTTTGGCTTTATTGTCTGTTATTGTCTTTTATTAAACTTGTTAAAATCTACCAGGAAACTGGACCTCGTTTTTCACAATCAGGAGCCAGCCCAGAGCTTCCCAGGCCCCTCTGCAGGTTTGGTCACATCCATTCTGATCTAGCTCCCACAGCTTTACCCGAGCCCCTTGCAGTGCCCAGTTCCCTAAGGCAGAAGGGGATCCCAGGATACCATGGAAATAGTTCTGATCTGTGCTTCCTTCTAGATTGGGAACCTGACTTGGATTATTTGGAATTGCTGGTGAATGGTGCTTTGAAGATCGTCTGAGATGCTGGAGGCAAGTTCTCAATGTGCCTTTCCTGATAGAATATGCAGTGTCACTGAGGCAAGAGCTCCCTCATGTGCCATTTCCCTTAAGATCACCTCAAGGTTGAAGCATAGTGGAATCGTTGCCCTGCTCGCTTTTTGAGCCCTGATGATCCCACAGGATTGCTGTCAGTGGGAGGAAGGAGCATTTAACTGTCAATCCTCTTCCCATGTGCAATGCCAGTGTCTCCTTCCATGTGCTCTGTGCAGCCAGGGAGAAGAGCAGAGAGGGAAGGGAAGGGCCCAGGGCTGTGCCCCGGGGCTGTGCCTTGCTGGGCTCCTTTGCTGGCCCCAGTCTTGGGGGTTGAATTTTCCCCTTTTCTTTCTGTGGAATTTTTCCCGTTGTTATGCTAAGTATTTGGAGCTACACGCAGAAGGTCGGATAGCTAAGTTAACAGTTTCTCTCGAAGGGGGGACGAGAAGGGGCAGTAGCGGAAAAGGAGAGGTGGGGTAGGGGCTGTTCTCTGCTTCTCTCGCGGGTCTGGCTCGGAGAAGGACGGTCGCTAGAAACTCAGCTCTGCCGGGAGCTGCCTTCCTTGGCTGTGCGATTTCGCAACCTCCCTGCTTGGACGCTGTCCCGCATCTCCTACTGACTGCAGCACATCCTTTTGAAGCATCAGGACTGACACTGCCCTGCGACCTGTGAGCAGCGTCTCCCCTCCGCTCTTCCCATCTGGGATACAGAGGCCGTTCACCGCAGCGCCCCTCCAGCCACGTGGGATCACCGCATCTCCTCCCTGCTCACCAGGGGCTGGCAGGCAGCACCAGAACTGTAACTGGACCTCAGAGGAAAGGTGTCCACAACCGAGAGAACTGTTTGCTGGGTTTTCTGCTCGGTTGTTGTTGATCTCGCAGTTATTGTTGTTGTGTTTTGTTTCCCTGGTTACATATATATATATATATATATATATATCAGTTAAGAACTGTTATTCCTACCCCCATATCTTCGCCTGAGAATCCTTTAATTTCAAAATCGTAGTAGAGTGATGGGGGGTTATAGTCTCCTTATCAAAAAAAAAGAGGCCCCTGTCTCTTTTGGCAGATACCTGTCTTTCAAACCAAGACACCCAGGCAGCCTGAGGATTTCCTGTGGTGCTGGGAGTTGTTCTGTCCTGCCTTTCTTTGCCGATGAACCTGTTGGGGAAGGTGATCTGGCTTCCCAACCCTCGTTCAGGAATGAGTCTTTGGGAGATGGTGAGGCTAGGTCAAGGCGTTACCCCTGTGACAGCTGCCAGCTCAGAGCCCAAACGTCGGCCAGCAGTGCAGAGATGACAGAAGCCTCTGTGGCTGTTGAGTTACAGGTGTATCTGCAGGGAGGATTTCTCCAACTCCTCTGCTGGTTGCTGCACACAAGCCCGGCTCCCATGGCAGGGGTGAGTTGTGTGTCCCTGCTGACCCCACAGGCTGAGCACTGCTTTTGTGGGATCCGTTTCTGGGAAATGGAATTTTGTTGCTCTAAGGTCCTCCAAGAGGAAGGAACAAAGCTTCAGAACACAAGAAACTTCATGATTTATCCAAACTCAGGCAGCAAAAGCTGAAGGAAATGCGGCAGGGAAGACAAGGTGGGTGCATTTCCCTCAGCCTTCTCCTGACACTCAGCAGCCAGGGGCTTTCTCTGCACATCTGGACACATTGTGCCTGGCACAGCAGGAAGTCTCACTGCCCTGCTGCTGCTGTCACACCCTGCAGGGCTGTTTCCCAGCCTGGCCTGGCCGCAGCTTCTCCCCAGCCTCTGCAGGAAGGCATTTGGCATCAGCTGCCAGGGAGCCCAAAGTGCCCCACGGGCCATGCACACCCTGAGATCCCTGCCATTTCCCGGTCTCAGGGTGGGTCAGGAGAGGTGCTGCTTTGGACAAGAGAGAGCCCTGTCATAGCCCCAAGAGCCTGGGCCTTTTCCTCATCCTTATCCATGTCTTTGGCAAGTATTGCCTCCTGACGAGGCCAATTCCCTGATATGTAATGGTTTCATCAGATGCAGCTCTACCTCTTCCTTTCTCAAGGAATGGACAGAGAGGCTCTATGGAAGGAGGCATTTCCAGAAGGAAAGGAGGCAATGCCAGGCACGGGCACAGGCAGAGGAGGTAATTGCTGTGTCAGGCTCAGCCCTGGGCAGGGCTGTGTGGCAGCAGCTCTTCTCCCAGGGCCTGCCCTTGCATGGCCTGGCAGCAGCCAAAGCTGGAGGCGCTTTGGCTTCGAGGCCTCTGGAGCTCGTTCCCAGCCCCTGGGATACGGGAGTGGTGCACCAAGGTCCTTCCTGCTGCAGCTGCTCCTGGAGCTGCCCTGAGTGCCCAGAGGCCCAAGGCACAGGAGCAGCCCCGAGTGGGAGCCCTGCTGAGAGCCCAGGGCTCCCGACTGGGCAGGGGCTGCACTGGGTCCTTACAGGGCCTGACTCTGTCCCCTTGGGCTGGGGGAGCTGTCACGGGGCTGGGAGGGTCAGGGTTAGGGTTAGGGTTAGGGTTAGGGTTAGGGTTAGGGTTAGGGTTAGGGTTAGGGTTAGGGTTAGGGTTAGGGTTAGGGTTAGGGTTGCTGCTAGTGGCTGCTGAGGGATGGGTTTGGCCGTGTCCCTGGAAGGAGCAACTGCCCAAGCAGCTGCGCTGCCCCTGGGCTTTCCTCCCGGCCTTCTGGGCTTTGTTGTGTGGCACTGCCTGTGCCATGGGATGCCAAGGTGCCTGCAGGACCCAGCTGTGGGGGAAACAGAGAACGTCGTGGCCTTATCCAGCGAGCTGCCAGCTGAGCAGTGGAGCACAGCACAGGCTCACGGTCCCCATTGCTCCCACACATGCAGCCGGCACCTCAACACGTCTTCCTGATTCCCAGAAGGACATTGGAAAGGGTTTCTGTCAGGGAACACGCTGTTAGGTAGAGATAATGACAGGCCTCTTTGTTTTGGAGCTTGTCTTCATTTTGTGTGTCAGAATCTGGTATTGCTGGAAGAGAAAACAGTGAGTGTTTTGTTGCTCTCCCCCTCACACAGCTTCATTTGATGGCTGCTTGTAGAAAGGAAACATTCCTAGTGAGGCTGCTGTGGAGTTGTGGATGGTCAATGGTTGTCCGTATAACTCTGCTGAGGGTTCTGCTGCAGCCTAGTGCTTTAATTGGCCTCTTAATTGCTGGGCCTTGTCCGGGGGAGCCTACTGGGGCTGCAGCCAGTGCTGGCTCCCACTGAGGCTGCGTGGCCAAGAGCAGCCCCAGGAGCAGCGGGCAGAGACAAAGCAAGGTGGGGAGGAGAAAGAGCAGGGTCCAGGTTGCCCTTGGAAGGCAGATGCGCTCTGGGGCCCGCTCCTGGCCAGGGACCCTGCCCAGAGCCATGCCTTGCTCGCCGGGGCCCTGAGGGGCAGCTGTGCAGCTGGGCCAAGGTGTGCCAGCAGCTCCAGCCGTGCTGGGGAGCCTCGCCAGCTCTGGGCTCTGCTGTGCAGGAGGTTCCCTGTGTGCCAGTGGCAGCTGGGGCCTCAGACACCCCTCTCTCCACAGGAGCACTTCTCCCCCTTCTCAAGACAGGCCGACGACTTCAGTCTGGACAGACTGGATCTGTCATCTTGCATCTCCATGCACGTGTTCGTTTTCCATACCACAATTGCAATACCAGCTAAATGCTGTGTACAAGCTGCCACCAGCATGCTGAACAGGTCCCTCTGTCCCCAAAGGGACTGGCCCCACTCTCCAACCAGGGCAGGAAGTGGGGCCTTCCAGCCAAGACAGTGCTTGAGTCCAGCATCACCTTTGGGCTTCAGCTCTGGGGTCTGAGCGGTACCAGCAGCACTGGTGGAGCTCCTTGTCTGGCACAGCCAGGGCTGGGCAGGTAGCAGCTGGGCATGGGGCTCCTGATACATACAGACACCTCATGTTATCTTTGTTTTTCATTTTGAAACATTTAGGAATGTTTTTCATTTCCAGCAATTAAAAAGAGTTTTCATAGAACATAAATCTGAAATGTTTATTTCCCTTTCCCCCAACAGTCCTGTATTTCTCAAAGTAGTTTTACAGTTATGGAAACTGCGAAAATTAATAAAAGTTTTGTGTTAATCACAAAAGTATTGGGGTTTGTATAAACCAGAATACTAAGCTCTGAAGTGAAGCATGGACACTAGATAAAGGAAATTATACAATTAAATAATTCTGTTTTAAATCACCATGTTATGTTATGTTATGTTATGTTATGTTATGTTATGTTATGTTATGTTATGTTATGTTATGTTATGTTATGTTTTCCAAGTAAGTTGAATCTACTACCAGCTTACAATAACAGACTTCCTGATAGTCTTTCCTGCCTCTGTTTGATCAATGCTGCCTATCTCAAGGACCAGACTTCCAGAACTTCGCTGGTGGTTATCTACAAGGACCAGATGATTATCTGTGAAACTGACTATCGCCAGAGACTTTGTGAATTTCTGTAAGGATGTTTATTCGACCACCACTGCTTACCTGGCAAAATTATGACAGCTAAAATACAAAAATTATTGATTACGGAGAGAAACCATAGCATAAGAAAAGGCTGCAGGCCGGGGTTCGGTGGAGCATGGAGTGGGCAGTGACCCCTCACGTTCTCCAGGGCTGCATTGCTCGACCTATATCAAATAAAGCAATCTAAATTTTGCTGAATATTGAGACTTTTTTTCTCATTTATAACAAAACCTAGAATCTTTGGACTCTTCTGCAATAAATAATAAAATTGCATTAATTCTTAATGTTTACTCTTGCACAGGCTGGGCAAGGCCGGCACAGCCCAGAGGAATTATCCCGAACAGGCTCAGGGCACTCGGGTACTGAGCACTCCTGCTGGGATCCCTCCATGGGAGACACCGCCCAAAAGCTGGGAGGGGCTGCAAGGGGTAACCATGGTGGGGAAAGGGCAGAGGGGGAGAGCAAGGCTCCAGTGTGTCCTGAGAGGGCCTGACTCTGTCCCCTTGGGCTGGGGGAGCTGTCACGGGGCTGGGAGGGTCAGGGCTGGCAGTGGCTGATCAGGGATGGGTTTGGCTGGGTCCATGGAAGGAGTGACTGCCTAAGCAGTTGTGCTGCCCCCGGGCTCTCCTGCTGGCCTTCTGGGCTTTGTTGGGTGGCACAGCCTGTGCCAAGGGGTGCCAAGGTGCCTGCAGGTGCCAGCTGTGGTGGAAACAGAGAACGTCCTGGCTGTATCCACCAAGCTTCCAGCTCATCAGTGGAGCACAGCAAGGACTCATGCTCCCCACTGATGCTGGAGTCATGCACAGTGAGATAGGAACACATGCTCTAAATCCAATTTGATGGATGTTGACAACTCTTCCATGTTGTCATCACAACACAGCAGATGCCAGAGGAAGTTGATAACTTCTGGAGGGTGTGCTGGTAGGATCACCACCTTCCCAGCAAGCCCAACAGGTTCCGGCCCTCCTGTCCTTCCCATGCCCTCGTGACCAGCGCCAGTGCTCCCAGTGTGACCTGGGCTTTGCTCTGCACACAGGTTTGCAGTGCAGACCATGAAGGCTCTGCTCTTCTGTCTGCAGTATGACCCTGAGGTGATGGCCATGGAGCGCAAGCGTGGCTGGGACACGCTGCTCTCTGCTGACACCCAGCACTATGCCGTGGCTCTGCTGGACAGGTGAGACCCCCCCACTTCCCCTCTGCCCCCAACATTTGTGCTCAATGCCCGGGGTGCCCCACACAGTCCCTGTGGTCATGGGCCAGAGGGCCTTGTCACCGATGGACGGCCAAGCAGACTGGAAAAGGCTGGGAGAGGAGGTGTCCAGAAGGAACTGCCACCCAAAGTGCCCACATGACCTCCAGGGATGCTGGGGAAAGACTGGATCTCGGTGAGTCAGTGCTGGGAGTGGTTTGCTTGCCCACCTCAGTGCCTTGGTGCCTTTTCCCCCCCACCAGGGAGATGTGCCATATCTCCCTCTCCTTCTGATCTGGGATTTCCCCACCACCTGCTTGGGTGGCTCAGTAAGGAAGAGCCACACTGGGATCTGCCCTTGCTGGCATTCCTTGTGGAGGTGAGCCTGATGGCCAGCGCTGACTCGCTGAGCTCCCTCCCAGCTCTCTGTCCTCTCGTCGCCACAGCTGCCTGGGACAGTGCCCGTGCCTTGTGCTGCTCTCTGAGCCCAGCCCTGTGCGGTTCTGGGGTCCTGCCGACTGGATCCCCTTTCACTACCCTGTGCCTTTCAGGTGCTGAACTGCTTGGATTTCACTAAATGTGGTGACAGCATCCTTGAGATCATGTCAAGGCACCTGCAGAACAAGTGCAGGGAGAGACGTCGTCTGGCGCTCAGAGGCCTTGTGGTGCTCAGCAAGGATCCCTCGATGGTGAGAAGGGGGCAGGGCTGAGGCTGTACTGGGGAAAGCTGCCCCTTGGGCTGCCTGGGCTTCAGGAGCTGCAGCAGATGCTCCCAGCTCTCCTGCCTCACCTCCCTGAGTTCTTCGGGACAGACCTTTGGCCTCTGGGCCCTGCAGCAGCAGGGTGAGGTTGCAGTGCCAGCGCGGTGTTGGTGCTGCAGCCGCTCATGGCTTCACAGCACAGCACAGCCTTGTGTTCCACACAGGCCAGATAAATGTGCAGCCTGTCTCCAAGTCTTTTGGAGCTGCTGGGTGATGCAGATGGAGGGGTGATTGGCATGACCGTCCGTGTGTTCACTAATGTGCTCCAGGACAAAGACATCCTGATATCCAGCACCACACCCCCAAGCTGGCCGAGGCACTCCTGGAGCTCTTTGACCACGTAAGGTTCTGCGTCCCGAGCCACAGGCATTGGGTGCTTCCCAGAAATTTGTGCCCTCTGCGTTTTAAGGCCTTTGCCTTGGTGGGCCTGGAGTAGTAGGTGCTTAAGTTTTTCTCTTTCCTCTAGCACAACAGCCAAGTGCAGCTGCTCTCCATTCACCTCTTCTGTAAAGTGATGGAATTGGTAGTGGATGAGGGAAAAAAGTGCCTGAAGACAATTGTTCACAAGAGCCTGTACCCACTTCTAATCTACTGCCATGATGAGAACCTGCACCTGGCAAAGATGAGGATTTGTGTGATGCTGGTGGATCACTGGGAGGGGCTCACCTGCCTCCTGCCCTGGCACCTCCAAGGCTGCAGCCTCCTCCCAGCCTCGGCACAGGGACGCGATGGTCCTGTGCCCTGAACTGCGGTGCCATCTGCACATCTCTGCTACTCTCCAGGCCTCTCCGGAAACGCTTCTTTAACCTGACTGCAGCATTGGCCTGGCACATGAGTGGCCTAACAGCACCTGAGGTACCGTCAAGGTGACACCACTGATCAATTGCCTCTGGTCTAGGGACAAGGACACAAGACTGAGGCAGGAGAATGTATCCAAAGAAAGCCAAAGCCAGCAGCTCTCCTGAAAATCGGCTTGGGCCAGGCTGGGGCTGGGCAAGGCCGTGGCCCACAGGCTCATCTGCTGAGGCCACCTTTGCACACACTGCCCACAGCCAGCCAGGGAGGAGGAGAGTTCTGGGGCTGTGGGGAACCTCTGCTCACAAGCAGTGAACACCCATCCTCCCTCACACAAACTGCCTCAGCTGAAAATTCCCCACCCGGGAAGGCCACATCCATGGCACATTCCCATGAAGGACACCTGAGGAGGTGCCAGAATCCATCCAACGGCCCCAAAGCCCTGCCCAGACTCACTGCTGAGGCCTTGCAGCAGAGCACTGCTCCTGATGCAAAGGGATGCAGCAGAGCCAGAGGCTGCTGCCAGAGCCTGTGTCAGACTTGTCCCTGCCAGGGGAGGTACCTGGGCCTTCCCACTTGGCCCAAATGTGTATGGACCCCCAGAACTCCGTGTTTGTGGGGGACCCAGAGCACCAAGAAGAAAGAGATGTAGAGCATCCACAGGAAGCCATTGGGATCCACCAAGTGGTGAGGTTTTCTACTGAATCTTTCTCTGTCACTCTCTTGGTCTCCCCCTACCTCTATTCCATTTCTGTTTTTCTCTCTTTGTCATTTTGTCTCTCTCTCATTTACTGTTCAATAAAACTATTGACTTTGGCACATGGTCTCATTTGCACCGTAATGGAGGCAGAGCCATTTCTGATCATTTTAATCAGTGGATCAGAACAAGGGGCTAGAAGCCCTCCAGTCTGGCTGCTGCTCCATGCCTTTTCCACGGGGTTGGGATGGTGAAGGGGTGCTGGGCTGTCCTGGTTTAGGGCAAATATGGGGGAAAACCTCCGGAAGGAGCCCCCAGAAAGCAAACCCCCATGACTCCTCCCCCCACCACCAGGTTCGGGAAGAATTTCCTCAGAGAGGAGTGGAAAAAAAAACTGAAAACCTGTGTATTTAACAAACTAAACACTCCTTGGCACAAAGAAACAACACCAGATGATGGAAAACTCTTTCACAGCTCTGAATGGATGACAAACTCAGAAAGTCTCTCCTGCGCGTGGTCACTCAGTTACCGGTCTCTGGCACTGGGGGATGGCTGCTACACATCACAAAATGCAGACTCCCGGTGTTTCTTGGTGTTTCCCAGGTCCCCGTCTGGAACAGGTTCTGATGGTATTCAGGAAAGGGAGAGGAAAAAAAAAAACAAAAACAGTCCAGGGAAAAAAAAGTCCAGGGAAAAAAAAGGACTGCCTAGCTGAACTAACTAATGTGCAAAAGCAAGGGCAAAAGCAAAAAAAGTAGGAACAAAAGGAAGCAAGCAAGAAAGCAAGCACGCGAACAAGCCTCTCCTAAACAGAGACCATGGAGGAGGTGAGCTGACTGATAACGAGACAAAACAAACCTTCACTTTCAGATTCAGTCCTGAAAGCACAGAACATAATACCAAGCACAAACAGAACACACAATTGGGGATACAAGCACCATAACATCACCCTAGGACACCTTCTAAGTGTGACCTGAGGCATTCCCAACTCAAACAAATAAAGCCAAAGAAGTTGTCAACATTTTGTTAAACAACATAAGGCCCGGTTCAGAGTGCTTCTCGACATCTCCTCCCATCGAGTACCACATTCCCTAGCAAATATTGCACTGGACTTTTGCAACAATCTCCAAATCAACTGGCACCTACACATGCTGTATAGGCCCAGGCCAGCGGCCAGGTGGAAAGGACGAATTATCTGATACAACAACAGATGGTTAAAACTGGACAAGAGGCCAACACACCTTGGCCCCAGAACCCACCTTTGGCTTTACTATGGATTTGAGTAAGATCAAGAACAAAAGACAAGCTGAATGCCTTCGAAATACTGTGTAGAATACCAGAGAAGCACAACTATCAAGGGGAAGCTACTGTACAAGTGGAGGAGGGGTATCTCCAGGACTATGTGGTCCAACTAACACAACAGCTGCAGAAAGCTAATCAACACATTTTGAGCACATGAGCAAGAGGACGCTCCTCTCCCCAAATCCAGCCTAGGGACCATTTATACGTAAAATCCCCTGAGGGAAACTGTCTTATGCCAAAATGGAAAGAACTCTATTTAGTACTTTTAATCACTTATACAGCCTTTAAAGCTGAAAGCATTAATCTCTTGGATACTTTATTCCAGAATCAAAAGGCTTCTGCAAAAGGCAAGGGGAGTCCAAAACAAGACCTGAGAAAGAACAGGAGAAACCAAGCTGTGTTTCACATGATCATTGTCTTCCTGATGCTTCTTATCAGAATTCAAGCCACACTTGATGACTGTCACTACCATCAAGATCTTCTTGGCCTGCAAGATCCTGGTGGACAGAACACTCAAAAATATTCAGGATCTAATGGGCTAAAAGGGATTAAAAAGGTAAAAAGACTTGACGTCATTTTACGGATTAATGACAAGCAGTTGAAGATTGAGGAAAACCTGACTCCATGCCTGCCTTTCTTGTCCCACCTGAAAGTAAGATCTCTATGGCTTGTATATTTGAAACTCACAAATCCCTTGTAGATAAGATTACTACAATGACCATGTGCATCTGTGACCCTTGAACAAGTAGTGTGTGCATTCATTTTCATGTGATTTCTATCAGGACTTTTGCACTAAGCAAATAAAAATGGGAGGCTATAACCTAGTGCAAGATAGTCCTCTTCTTCTGTGGCACATAGGTGGGGAGACCATCGTCATGTAGAGATATAGTAACTGAGCCCACCAGGAATCCCACCCAACAAATATTGTTTCCAAGAGCCAACTCTTGTGCAACTAGAATAATAAATCATACTGGTCGTCTGCTTAATACATGGAACAGATCTCATCGAGGATGTGCGTTTGAGAATTGAATGTCATTCTTGGGGTATTGCAGGTCATCAGGGATATTAACCAATCAACTTGGAGGGGTAGCCAGGAACATCATCATCCTATGAGGGTATATCATGCCCAATTCCATGACCACGTGATGGTGACCCAGATATGCATGGAATCCTGATAGCACAACTACATCCTTTGATGGGCTGAGCTACTCAGAATACTCAACTATTTGTACCGGGAACTTTCGTAAAGTAAGTAGCCTTTGTAATACTACCAGGGGCCAGTGTAAGGTTCCTGAAGGTATCAGAAATGGTTGCCTAAAGGCAGGCAATGTATCTGAGGAAACCACAGTTACATGCCTTGGGTACTCGACAAAGAGCCAACCTTGTCCCATCCCCCAGCATGGGAGCCTTGACCTGTTTGTCCCCAGTCGGCCCAGCCTGGGCACTTTGGCAGTGTCCCTACCCTCCTGCTGAGGCTTCTGCTGCAGGCTGGGGAGAGGCTTTGGGAAAGCACCAGAGCAGACAGGTTACACGAACAAGCCTGGGGGCTGCTTATGGCCTCTGACACCCAATTCCTCAGGGCTTCCCACCACAGTCCCTCAGGTGCCTCCTGTCCCCTTGTAGCCTCCTGCCACCGAATCCCACAAAATCCCCCTCGTGCCTTCCCACAGCCTTGTCCCATCAGGGTCTCCTCAGTCCCTCATCCCTTCATGGCCTCCCAGTGCCCTGTCCACTCAGGGTCTCCCCCAGCCAGGCCAACCTGCCCAGCAGCAGCACTGCAGCCCCACAGGAGCTCCAGAGGAACCCGATCAAGAGGCACCACGGAGCCCTCAGCAATCCAGCCAGCAACACCCGGGCAGGAGGACACCGATGGCGGCTCCTGGCAGGGACAGGGGTTGTGGCCATCTCCAGGCACCGGTCTCGCAGGGATCCCTGCAGCTCCAGCCCCTGCCCACCCGCTCTGTCACCAGCACAAAGGCTTCAGCACAACCACCAAAGGCCAAGGGGCTTCTGGCCATTTTCCTTGTAACACCGCATGCCTGGGCAGCTTGCAGAGCACAGGCACCCTTTCCCCCTCTTCCCTGTAGCCATGCGGACCCTGGGCAGCAAAAGAAAGCTCCAGGGAGTCTGTTTATTATAACACATCCTATATTTATATAAGAGAGTAAAACAGAAAGGAGAACAAACTGAAAGAAAAGAAAATTCTCTGCTCGTTCAGGTGGCCCCACCAGACACAGCCTACATGCTCAGCTCTCTGCAGAGCTCCAGCAGCACAGCCAGGCACTGCCGCACAGACAACGCCGTCTCTTGCATGCCCTGCGGAATCGGTCTTGCAGCCTCCGCAATATGGAGTACGGAGCTCTCTCTAATGCACGCAGGACAAACGCTGTTTCACTTGCGAGGTTTCTAATGGCAGGGTTACTGTCATCTGCCGTGTCATCCAGAGCTGAAAGAGTGTGGAACAGAGCCACGGTAAGATCCCGGATCTGTGGGGACACCACGAGACCCCCGTGCCAAGGCTATCCCAGCCAGCTCCAGCCATGGCCAGGAGGGAGCAGGGACCACCGGGATCAGCCCGAAGCTGCTGGCCACAATTCCCCTACGTGCCCCTGAAATCTCGGTGTGCTCTGCCCACGCCGACCCCCGTCCGCACAGGGAGCAGAGCCCTCCGCAGCCGGGCCAGGGCTTGCAGCTGCTCCTGCCAGCCCCTGCTGACAGCCCGCTGCCCTCACTCACCCTCACAGATGAGCTGCAGCTCTTCCTTCTTCCCCCTCAGGTGCGGGCCGGCCATCCCTGGGAACGAGAGAGCCTGTCACAGCTCTGCCCAGCGGCACAGCTCCCTGACAGCGGCGCTGCCAGTCCTGTGGCCACACGCCCTCGTGGCCCGGCAGGGCTCAGCCCGGGCCCTTGCCGCATCCTGACGCCCAAGGGCACGGCTGCGACAGGGCGGCAGCAGCCCCGAGGGCAGCCGGGGCTCCACGGCGCCGGGCCCGGATGCCGCTGCCGGGGCAGCAGGCGGGGCTGGGGCCGAGCTGCGGCGGGACGGGGCGGGGAGGGAGCCCGGGCTCACCCATGAACCTGATGGCCGCCTCTCGCAGGGGCTCCTGTGGGCTCTGCACGTACGGCAGGGCCTGGCGCAGGTGCTCGGCCGCTCGGCTCCTGTCGTCTGCCAGCTGGAGAGAGCGGCAGGAGGGAAGGGTCGGGCCGGGCTTTGTGCCCCTTTGCCAGGCGCTTCCCGCTTTGGCCGGCCCCGGCCTCCCCTGCCCGCACAGCCCTGAGGCGCGGCCAGCAGCCGCTGGGCCGGGGCTCCGTCGGCACCCGGCTCGGGCCCACAGGAGCCTGGAGAAGAGTCCGTGCGGCTCCTGCGTGCAGCCCTGGGCAGGGCCACAGCTGCCAAGCGCACACAGTGAGCACCGCGCTCAGGGGGCTTCTCCAGGCTGAGCCTGGTGCTGCCAGGCCCTTCTTGCCAGGCACTCGGCGAACTTCCAGAGTTTCTCCTCTTTCAGCAGCTTTTTGAGATCCGTGTTCTTCAGAAACTTGGCTGCGCAGAGCAGTGTTTCCCGAGAGGCCTGGAGAGCAGCAGAGATGTGCAGATGGCACCACAGCTCAGGGCACATCCCTGTGCCAAGGCTGGGAGGAGGCTGCACCCCGGGAGGTGCCAGAGCAGGAGGCAGCCGAGCCCCCTCCCAGGGAGACACCAGCAGCCCACCAGTCCTCACCTGTGCTACATGCAGATTCTCATCATGGCAGTGGAAGAAGAGTGGGAGGAGACTCTGCTGCACTGGATTCTCCAAAAGCTTTTCTCTCTTTTCCATGAAATATCCCAGCATATCTTGGAAGAGCCTTATGGAGAGCAACTGTACCTGGCTCTCATCCTGTATGAAAGGAAGGAAAAAAAACCCTCAATTTTGGCTGATCCAGGCCCATTTCAGCACCTGCCTTAAAATCCATAGGGCACCAAGCTTCTGAGAAGCACCCAGGGGCCATGGCCTGGGGCACAGAGACTTACAGTGTAAAAGAAAGGCAAGAATGTGCCTCAGCCAACTGCAGTGCGATGGGGCTTGGTATCAGGAAATATTTGTGCATTAATATAAAGTTGATGGTGATGAGTGTCATCCCAACTATCTCTGCATCCTTGTCCCACAGTAGGTCCATGAGGCCTTCAGTCAGGCTGAACATTTTTTTCGGCCTGTGCAGAACACAAGTCTGTGAAACGCCACCCTGCTGCCTCAGGCCGCAGAGGCCAAAGGCCTGTCCTGAAGCACTCGGGCAGCTGAACAGGGAGGCAGGAGAGCTGGGAGCAGCTGCCCCAGCACCCGAAGCCCAAGGGGCTGCTTTCCCCAGTGCAGCTTCAGCCACTGCCCCCTTCTCACCATGGAGGGATCATCAATGAGCTCGAGAAGGGCCCTGAGTGCCAGGCAACGCTTCTCCCTGCACTCGCTCTGCAGGTACCTTGATGAGACCTTTACAACACTGCCACCACATTCACGGGGGTCCAGGCACCTGAGGACCTGAAAGGCAGAGGGCAATGACAGGGGACCCTGCTGGCAGGAGCCCAGAACTGCACAGGGCTGGGCCCACACAGCAGCATGGGGCACAGGCACGCCCACCTTTTCTGAACTCCTTTATTTTTCAAGGCTGCTTCCCAAGGAACTCTCTGAATAAGTCTCCTAAATAGGCCAAAGTCTGCCCTCCGGAAGTCTCATGTAAAAGTCTTATTGATGTTCCTCCTGATTTCACCAATATCCAAACTCTGTAACTTCATGATCACTGTGCCCCAAGCGGCCTCCAACCACCCCATCTCCCACCAGCCCATCTCTATTTACAAACAACAGATCTAACATAGTCCCTTCCCTGGTGGGCTGACTCACCAGGATAACAAGAAATTTTCCTCCACACACTCTAAGAACTTCCTGGACTGCCTCTTTTCTGCTGTATTAAGTTCCCAGCAGATGTCTGGCAGCTTAAAGTCACCTACAAGAACAAGGTCTGATGATGCTGAAACATTCTCCAGCTGCTTATAGAATAAGTTGTCCGCCTCTCCTCCCTGGTTGGGTGGACGAAAACAGACTCCTAGTAGGATGTCAGCCTTAGTAGCCTTGCCCTGAATTCTTACCCATAGGCACTCGACTTTATCATCATTCATTTCAATACCCATGGCGTCAAAAGCCTCCCTAATATAAAGGGCCACCCCTCCACTTCTCCCTTTCCTGTCTCTTCTGAAGAGCTTGTAGCCATCCAGTGCAGTGCTCCAGCTGTGTGAGTCATCCCACCATGTTTCAGCGATGGCAGCTACATCATAGCTCTGCTCTTGCACCATGGCTTCCAGCTCTTCTTGTTTATTACCCATGCAGCGTGCATTGGTGTACATGCACCTCAGCTGGGCTACTGATTTCACCCCTAACTCAGGCTTACCACCCTTGGGCCTGCTTTCAGACAGCCCAGCTGCATCCCCTTCCTCCTTCAAACCTAGTTAAAAGCCCTCTCAACAAGGTCTGCAAGTTCATGAGCTAAAAGCCTTCTGCCCTTAAGTGAGAGATGGATCCCATCTGATTCCAGCAGGGCAGGTACTGTAAAAGTTGCCCCATGATCAAAAAATCCAAAATTTTGCCGATGACACCAACCCTTGATTGAGCCACTTGTTAATGATGTGAATTCTCCTGTTCCTTTCACTGTTTATCTCAGCCACCACGGGGACTGAGGAAAAGACTACCTGTGCCCCACTCCTATCAACCATTTGACCCAATGCCCTAAAGTCCCTTTTAATTGCCCTGACACTCCTCTTTTCAGTCTCATCACTGCCAGCCTGGACTATTGGCAGTGGGTAACAACCAGAGGGCTGAATCAGCCCACGAAGTCTCTCCGTGATATCCCATACCCAGGCCCCAGGGAGGCAGCAGACCTCCCTGTGGGATGGGTCTGGTCGACATATGGGGCCCTCAGTTCCCCTCAGAAGGGAGTCACCCACTACAACTACCCTTCTTTTCCTTTTCATGTCAGAGGTGGTGATCCCTTTGACAGATGAATCGTAATGGGGAGGCTCACTGTGCAGATAATTTTCTTCTAAATCATCTGAATCATCTGGCTGACTCTCTAAATCCAGGTCTTCATGCTTATTCTGGAGTGGCACCTGGCTAGGTGATGGGGGCCAGGAGGAATTTTTATTATTACCTCCCTGAGCAGGGAACCATTTCCAGTCCCCTTCATCTACCAGGTGCCCTTCTATTGCCTAACAGTGGGAGGCATAGGAGTCCTCTGACTCTTGTTGGAACCCTCTCAAAGATGGAAGGGCTGAACTCCACCAGTCTATTTCCCTTTCACTTTCCCTGATACTTCTTGTTCTTTCAACTTCCTCCCAAAGCTCGGCCACCAGTGAAAGGAGATCGTTCACCCGTTCACACCACAGGCAGGCTTCCTCCACAACACCCCCCTGAAACCACTGATAAACTCAAACATTCCACACAGGAATGGGTCCGTACAGACACATCCTTTTTTGAGGGTTCCACTTGGTTACATACACTTGTATTAACCGCAGTTTTTGATTGTGTGAAAACCATTACTAACAGAAACCCTAACCCCAACTAGCCAACAGAAACATTGCAGACAACACACAGGCAATCTTACTAGCAAGAAAACCCGCTCCCTGCCTGCTGGCCCTGCTGTGCACACTGCCGTGCCACGCCCCCAGAGATGTGCCACACTCCTGTCTGCCAGCTCCTGTTCCCCACGCTCCCCAGAGGCCTCTTAGAAGCAGCCACTCAAGGAGGAAGGAAGCCCCAACCCATTCCTGCCTGACTCACAAGTTATCCCTATCCTCTGCACTTCCCCACGTGTCTGCTTTGATGTTCACTGTGGAAATTCCCTTTTTTGTGGCCGTCCATTGCTGTGCTCAGCAGGGACACAGTTGTGATTGGAGATGAGCTGCCACAGCCAGACACGCAGCAACTGGAGCATAGAATGTCAGGCTGGGCAGATTCTTTATTTCCAGAATTCAAAACTGTCTGAAAAGCACAAGGAAGCATGACAGTATCTGTGTACAATCTAGTGGTCCTGGGAAACTCAGCTGCTGATGGTGGTTTTGTGCTACTGCCAATCCCTTCCATGACAAAAACTCATTCCTGGAGAGAGCAATATCATCAGACAGATACCAAGTGTTGCCAGCAGTTGCTCCAGGTGCTCCTGCCAACAGCCCCTGTAGGAAGGAGCACAGCCCCCAGTGCACGTGGGCTTTGGGTCCCTCTGGCAGAGAAGCCCCCTGGGACACAGGTCTCGGGGGCAGGAGCCGGGCACCAGCGCTGTGTGAGTTTAGGATGGCCACCCATGAGTTTAGGATAGCCACCAGCTGGGACGTGTCCCAAGGAGGCCAAGCCAGTTTCTCTGGAAGGCCCTGTGCCCTTCCCGCTGTGGCCGCGTTGGCAGCACTGGGGGCTCCTTCTGCTGCCCTGAGCCTGCAGAGCAGGGCAGCGTTTGCTGATGGTTTGAGCCCCTCCTAAATAGCCTGTTGGGCTGTCTTAGACATTTGGGGTGAGGGATTCCTGGCAACCTGGGCTACTTTAGGTGGGCTGGGGGTGTCCCCAGGGCAGGTGGCAGCGTGTGCAAGGGCCCTTTGTGACACAGTGCAGCATGGTCACCATGGAATGGAACGGTGTCAAAGGACCCTTTGTGACATGTGGTGACATAGGAGCTGGTGGTGACAGAACCACACCACAGTGCTCGGAGCACACGACGGGACAGGAGGCGCCAGAGCGGTGCTGTGAGGAGCCCCTGCACAGCGCACTCGTTCGTGCCTGACCCGGAGCTTTTCCGAGGCTTTACTGCTGCAGGTGACCTCGTGGCAAGACTGCGGGACTTGGTGGCCCGTGGTCTTCCCGAGGACTTTCTTTTCCTGGTGCACTTGTGGCCAGACTGTGGGACTTTCTGACCTGAATCATTTGCGAGGAGTCTCCTGCCCTTGTGGCAGGAGCCCTCAAGACCAGAGCGCAGGACTTGCTGTCCTGCAGCTTTCCTGAGGCTCCTCTGTCGTGGGTGCCTTTAAGGCACAACTGCACGACTTGTTGCCTCACAACTTTCCCGAGGCATCTCTCTTGAAGGTGCCCTCAAGGCCAGACTCCGGCATGGCGGGCAGATTTCTCAGCCTGTTCAAAGTTTTCAGAGGGAAAAAAAAGAAAAGCCCTGGAGTTTCCCCAGCACAACAGCCTGAAGAGCTGGAGCCGTTTCAGCCAATGCAGGATGGTGAGTGGTAGAGCTGGGCCACAGGGCTGATGGCTGCTGCCAGTTTGCCCCCATCCCATCCCATCCCATCCCATCCCATCCCATCCCATCCCATCCCATCCCATCCCATCCCATCCCATCCCATCCCATCCCATCCCACCTACTGTGGACATGCCCATGGACAGGATGGAAGAGGGGCCGGGCAAACAGTTCACAGTGGCCATGCTCCATCCCCTGGGGCATCCCGGGGCTGTCCCTGCCTGGGGAATGCAGGGCTGGGCTGTGTTCTCCGGCCTCTCCTGCAGCCCCTCAGCTCTGGCTGTGCTCACTCCTTGCCAGGTGCAGCCATGGACCCAACACAAGAGCAGAAACCCACCCGTGGCCGCTTCCGCAGAACACTGAAGGTACCTGCAGCCATCCCCAGCTGGGCTGGGCCGGCTGCCACTGCTCAGCCCAGCACAGCACTTGGAGAATGCCATGGAACTTGCCTCTCTTCCCTGTCCTTTGTTCTCCTGCAGATGTTCTGCAAGTCTGTGCCAGTTGGGTGTAGAAAGACCAGCAGCACAGCAACAGAGAGCACAGCCGAGCCTGACTCCAGGCTGACCGAGCTCCAGGCAGAGCCCGATGTCAGCCCAGATTCGGCTGAGCGCTCAGACGACTCTGACACGGCAAGGAATGATGACAGGACAAAGGCTGACATGGCAGTGACTGAGGACGTGGCCATGACAAATGCCGACACCAGAGAGACTCAGGGCATCACAAATACTGACACCACTCCCACTCCCACTCCCACTCTGAGCCAGGACCTCATAGTGGACTACTTCACGGACCCTTGCGTTTCTTCTCAGCAGCACGTAAGCAGCCTGAGGCCAGGGCTCGAGGCCTCACAGGATTGAGTGCCCACTCACGCCATGGTCACTGGGCTCCCTCCGTCTTTGAGGGAACCACAGTGTGGCAGAGAGGGAAGCACTTCTTGGGGGATGCTGGGGAGTTCCTCCCTTGGACAGCACTCCAAGCCTCCCCCACCCCCTCCAGGTGCCAGCCATGGTGAAAAGCATTCACCAGAGTCTCATGTCCAGTGCCACTGTGGGTGTCAGTCTGCGCACTGACATTCTGAGGCTGGCTGGAGAACACCCTGCTGACGTGGTGCTGACCCTCCTGCACTGTGCCCCAACGTGTGACAGGTACTGGACCCACGTGCCTTGAGAGCTCAGGCCTCACCAGCCTTTAGGGCCCACTGCCCTGTACAGCCTGTCCAATGGGCTCTGCCAGACAGGCAGACAGGTCCAGCACCCTCAGGCCCCTCTGTCTCCTGAGACTGCACCATGCTCCCTGCCTGGCCCTCAGGGCACCGGGGCTCTGTCACCTGGGCCCCACAGCTGCACAGGGCACTCTACTGTGACTGAGACACCCCTGACACAGAGCTCCAATCTCACAGAGCTGCTGCAAGGATGTGGACAGCCATAGGCTCATCGGGACCAACAGTGGAGAAGGTGCTGCCAACTCTGCTGTGTGTGATGGAGGATTGGCCTCTGCACAGCATGTGCACCTCTGATGGAGACAAAAAAGATGTTTTTGCCCTGGCTGTGAGTTTCTGGAACTGGCCTTTGCCCGCCCCCAGGTCGCCTCTCCAGCAGCTCTCCATCCTCTCTGTGCCTCAGGCGCTGGGCTGAGACCTGGGTTAGGGACAGGCTCAGGAGGCACCAGGCCTGCTGCTCCCTGTGCCTCTGCCCTCGGGCCCTGCCCCATGGACAGCTCAGCACTGAGTGCTGTCTCGGGCTGCTTCTTTTGCAGGCAACTCTGGTGATCTGGCTAATTGTGCCTCAGTGCCCCAAGGCAATGATGATTTATTCCTCCCGCCTGTTTGTGGCTCTGCTCTCCCATATTGTCATCAGCACACAGCAGACACCAGAGGAAGTTGATAACTTCTGGAGAGCGTGCCGGGAGGATCACCGCCTTCCCATCCAGCCCAACAGGTCCTGGTCCTCCTGTCCTTCCCATGCCCTTGTGGCCCGTGCCAGTGCTCCCAGTGTGACCTGGGCTTTTCTCTCCACACAGGTTTGCAGTGCAGACCATGAAGGCTCTGCTCTTCTGTCTGCAGTATGACCCTGAGGTGATGGCCATGGAGCGCAAGCGTGGCTGGGACACGCTGCTCTGTGCTGACACCCAGCACTATGCCGTGGGTCTGCTGGCCAGGTGAGACCCCCATTTCCCCTCTTCCCCTGACATTTGTGCTCTGTGCCTGGTGTGCCCCACACAGTCCCTGTGGTCGTGGGCCTGAGGGCCTTGTCACCGAGGGATGGCCAAGCAGACTGGAAAAGGCTGGGAGAGGAGGTGTCCAGAGGGGCAGCTTCCCAAAGTGCCCACATCACATCCAGGGATACTGGGGAAAGACTGGATCTCTGTGAGACAGTCCTGAGAGAGGTTTGCCTGCCCACCTCAGTGTCTTGGTGCTTTCTCCTCCCACCAGGGAGATGCGCCGTGCCTCCCTCTTGTTGTGTTCTGGGATTGCCCGCCGCCTGCTTGGGCGGCTCAGCAGGGAAGAGCCACACTGGGATCTGCCCTTCCTGGCATTCCTTGTGGAGGTGAGCCTGATGGCCAGCGCTGCCTCGCTGAGGCTGCCTCCCAGCTCTCTGTCCTCTCGTCGCCACAGCTGCCTGGGACAGTACCCGTGCCCTGTGCTGATCTCTGAGCTCAGCCCTGTGCGGTTCCGGGCTCCTGCCAGCAGGATCCCCTTTCACTACCCCGTGCCTTTCAGGTGCTGGACTGCTTGGATTTCACTAAATGTGGTGACAGCATCCTTGAGATCATGTCAAGGCACCTGCAGAACAAGTGCAGGGAGAGACGTCGCTTGGCTCTCAGAGGCCTCGTGGTTCTCAGCAAGGATCCCTCGATGGTGAGAAGGGGGCAGGGCTGAAGCTGTGCTGGGGAAAGCTGCCCCTTGGGCTGCCTGGGCTTCAGGAGCTGCAGCAGATGCTCCCAGCTCTCCTGCCTCATCTCCCTGAGTTCTTCGGGACAGGCCTTTTGTCTCTGGGCCCTGCGGCAGCAGGGTGGGGTTGCAGTGCCAGCGTGGTGTTGGTGCTGCCACCGTTCATGGCTTCACAGCACAGCCTTGTGTTCCACATAGGCCAGAAAAATGTGCAGCCTGTCTCCAAGTCTTTTGGAGCTGCTGGGTGATGCAGATGGAGAGGTGGTTGCCATGACCCTCCGTGTGTTCACGAATGTCCTCCAGGACAAAACCATCCTGATATCCAGCACCACTGCCCCAAAGCTGGCCGAGGCACTCCTCGTGCTCTTTGACAACGTAAGGCTCTGTGTCCCCAGGCACTGGCACTGGATGCCCAGAAACATTTTGCCCCATTGATTCTGGGACCTTTGACCTGGTGAGCCTGGAGTAATTGCTCTTACGATCCTCTCTTCTTCTTATCTTCCAGGACAACAGCCATGTGCAGGTGCTTGCCCTTGACCTCTTCTTCAGGATGATGGAGTTGGTAGTAGACAAGGGAAAAAAGGTGCTGATGAAGATTTTGAGCCAGAGCCTACTCCCACTGTTCTTCCACTGCCATGAGGAGCATGAGCACGTGGCGAAGGTGAGGTTTTGTGTGATGCTGGTGGATCTCTGGAAGGGGCTCGGCTGCCTCCTGCCCTGGCACCTCCCGAGCTGCAGCCTCCTCCCAGCCTTGGCACAGGGACGCGGCTCCTGTGCCCTGAGCTGTGGTGCCATCTGCACATCTCTGGTGCTCTCCAGGCCTCTCGGGAAACACTGCTTCGTGTGCTCGACTTCCTGAAGAGAAGGAATCTCGAGAAGCTGCTGAAGAAGGAGCAGTTGTTGCAGTTTGCCGAGTGCCTGGTAAGGAGGGCCTGGAAGCGCCAGGCTCAGCCTGGAGAAGCCCCCTGAGCGCGGTGCTCACTGTGTGCGCTTGGCAGCTGTGGCCCTGCCCAGGGCTGCACGCAGGAGCCGCACGGACTCTTCTCCAGGCTCCTGTGGGCCCGAGCCGGGTGCCCACGGAGCCCCGGCCCAGCGGCTGCTGGCCGCGCCTCAGGGCTGTGCGGGCAGGGGAGGCCGGGGCCGGCCAAAGCGGGGAGCGCCTGGCAAAGGGGCACAAAGCCCGGCCCGACCCTTCCCTCCCGCCGCTCTCTCCAGCTGGCAGACGACAGGAGCCGAGCGGCCGAGCACCTGCGCCAGGCCCTGCCGTACCTGCAGAGCCCACAGGAGTCCCTGCAAGTAGCTGCCATCAGGTTCATCGGTGAGTCCGGGCTCCCTCCCCGCCCCGTCCCGCCGCAGCTCGGCCCCAGCCCCGCCTGCTGCCCCGGCAGCGGCGTCCGGGCCCGGCGCCGTGGAGCCCCGGCTGCCCTCGGTGCTGCTGCCGCCCTGTCGCAGCCGTGCCCTTGGGCTTCAGGATGCGGCCAGGGCCCGGGCTGAGCCCTGCCGGGCCAGGAGGGCGTGCGGCCACAGGGCTGGCAGCGCCGCTGGCAGGGAGCTGTGCCGCTGGGCAGAGCTGTGACAGGCTCTGTGTTCCCAGGCATCGCTGGGCGGCACCTGAGGGGTCAGCCAGGAGACCTTGACATTTTCAGTGAGGGTGAGTGAGGGCAGCGGGCTGTCAACGGGGACTGGCAGGGGGAGCTGCAATCCCTGCCCCGGATGCGGCGGGCTTCGCTGCATGTGTGGACGGGGGGTGGCGTGGGCAAAGCTCAGAGAGATTTCAGGGACGCGGGCGGGGGGATTTGTGGCCAGCACCTTGCAGCTGACCCCGTTGGCCCCCCTTCTCTTTTGGCCATGGCAAGAGCTGGCTGGGATGGCCCTGTCAGGAAGTTCTCCTTGGATTCCCACAGATCCCGGCTCTGACTGTGGCTCTGTTCCTCTCTCTTCCAGCCCTTCAAGCCTTGAGGAGATACGGCCGCCCTTTCCAGACATCGTAGGGCAAGAGATATTCAATGAAAGACCAGCAGAACCATACTCATCTGCTGGCTCAGTAGAACCGGCGTCCCTTTAAGACCTCCAGATGCCGTGGAAGATGAGGCTCCCTTGAGACCAGAAGACACCAGCTGGAGCTCCAGGCACAGCTGATGATTAGCACAGCTGAGCCTGTGGGAAGGCTTCAGCCTTCTCCCTGCCTGTAGAGAGCTCTCACCCTCCAGCCTTCAGATACTGCCCATCCTCTCTTCTTCCCTCCATTTCCACTATTCCTCCCTTTTGCCTGCTCCCTCCCTCCATCCCTCAGACCCTGCCCATCCCCTATTTCCTCCTCCAGCTCATCCCTGTGCTTCGCCTTCCATCAATAAACAGTTTGGCTTCTTCACTTTGCCTGCATCTCTGTGGAGATCAAGTGGCACAAATCCAGAGCCCTGGGACACACAGGCCCCTCCTGCCGTTCTCTTCCACGCCGTGTTTTGTGCAGAGACACACAGGAACGAGGGCAGAACATGCTGGAAAAGTCTCTGTGCTGAAGGTCCAGTTCCACAACACTCTGGAGTTAAAGGACTTGCTGAGCACCGTGAAGCCCCTGGGTTTTAGATGAGCCGCTCCACCTGCGTATGCTCTGAACGCAGCTGGGAGGGATTCCATGGCAAGCATGCACAGAGGGCAAAGGAGCTTGGAATGCTGGAAGGTTTCAAGAACAGCTTCCTGAAAGCACAGCAGTGCTCCATCACTGCACAGGGTCAGGAAGAGGGCAGAAGCAGAAACCGTCAGGGCTTATCAGGGAGCTTTGGGTGTGCCAAAGAGCAAATGAAGCAGCAGCACAGTGCCTGAGACTCGGACGCGTGACCATGCCAGTGTCCAGAGTGCTGTGAGGCAGTGCCGGGATCCTGGGTGCGGTTCTGGTCCCCACAAGTGAGGAATCGCAGCCCCTCCCTCAGAGCCAGTCAGAAAGGCAAGTGAGTGAGACCAGGAGGAGGGCACCCTTCCAGTCTCTCTTGGGCATGGCTGCAAAACAGCTCCTGCTTCTTCTCTGGGGAAGCACCAGAGCGGGCAGGTGTCAGAACAAGGTGGCTGCCTGGGGGCTGCCTATGGCCTCTGACACCCAGTTCCTCAGGGCTTCCCACCGCCCCAGCCTTTCGGGTGCCTCTTCTGCCCTTGTAGCCTCCTGGCACGACTCAAACATCCCCCTCGTGCATTCCCACTGCCTTGTCCCATCAGGGCTTCCACAGCCCCTCATGTCTTTGTGGATCCGTCCCCTCAGGGTCTCCCCCAGCCCGGCCAATCTGCCCGGCAGCAGTGCTGCAGCCTCACAGGAGCTCCAGAGGAGCCTGATCAAGAGGTACATCGGAGCCCTCAGCAATCCAGCCAGCAACACCCGGGCAGGAGGACACTGATGGTGGTTCCTGGCTGGGACAGGGGTTGTGACCATCTCCAGGCACCGGTCTCGCAGGGATCCCCAAAGCTCCAGCCCCTGTCCACCCGCTGTGTCACCAGCAAAAAGGCTTCAGCAGAACCACCAAAGGCCAAGGGGCTTCTGGCCATTTTCCCTTCAACACTACATGCCTGGGCAGCTTGCTGAGCACTAGCACCCTTCTCCCCCTCTTCCTCGATGCCCTGCAGACCCTGGACAGCAAAAGAAAGCTCCTGGGAATCTGTTTATCCTAACACATCGTATATTTCTATACTAAAGAAAAACAAAAAGCAGAAATGAACAGTCTTGAAGAAAAAGAAAATCCCCGCTGGCTCAGGTGGCCCCAGCAGACAGAGACTGTCAGATCAGCTCTCCACAGAGCTCCAGCAGCGCAGCCGGCCAAGGCCTGACAGACGAGACCGTGTATTCCATGCCCGGCGGAGCTGATCTCGCAGCCTCTGGAACATGGAGATCCGAGTCCACTCCACTGCCCTGAGGATGCACCAGGTTTGAATTCCCAGATTTCCAGCCCACTATGGAAACACTGGCAGTCACCTCCAGGCTCCGAGTTGCACACAGCACCACGGTAAGTGCCGTGCAGAAGAGGTATACAGAGTGCAGCGAGGAGCTGGACGTGGCTTTCATGCAATAAGTAGAAGGTGAACCTAGGCACTGCCTCTTCAATCTGGCCCCGTCTGCTCTGGTAGCAACTTTTCCAAGTCGGCAGAGGGAGCTGCGAATATGTAGAATGGAGGGTAGCGAGACGCCGTGTGTTATGCGCCCTTTCAGGGCTGCTGCCAGGGGGCTACTTTAAGAACGCCTTCTTCTTCCTCGCGTCCTTCTTGCTTCGCTCTAGCTGCATGGAGTACAGCACAGCGAAGGTGTGAGGAAGGGCACTGCCCCAGCTTTTGCCCTGGCCTGCCTGTGCTGCGCCTTTAGCTGCACACCAGAACAACGGCATTTCTTACCCGCAAGGCAAAAAAAGGCGTTAGTGTAGCCTCAGGAATGGCAAGTGCCTAGGCATTAAGTTGAGCGACCACGTATGAGGGAGTCTTTAGAGGTTTCCTCCCCCATGGCGCAGGTGTATTCTCATTCTCGTGCTGAACTGAAAAGTCCGGGCATGGCAAGACTGGCCTGCCTTGTGCAGAGACGAACACAAATGTGGGGCTATGATCCTCTGTGTTCGGAGCTCTGCTTCCGGGTGTGTGGGCCGCCATGAACCCGCAGCAGCCGCCGAGGACAGTGTGGATTGTGGATGAGTCTGGGCTGGCCCCCCGCCCCCCCGTTGGTCTGACAGCGGCAGGAGTGGCGTCGGAGCGGCATCGCCTGAGGGCCCCATGGGGGGCGGGGAGAGAGCCGGGAGTGACTCCGAGCGACACCGGAAGTGATATCCGTAGGGCCCGGAAGGCCAGTGTTGCCATCGAGTTTGGCCGGTAGAAGGCGTCTAAGGTGCTTTCAAAGGTGGAGCTTCTTTGCTCTAGGACAGTCTGGGAGAGCTGAGGGTGTCCAATCTGGAGAACAGAAGGCTCCAGGGAGATCTTCGAGCCCCTTGCAGTGCCTGCTGGGGCTCCAGGATAGCTGGGAAGGGACTTTGGAAAAGGGTCTGGACTCGCAGGACAAGGGGGAATAGCTTCAAACTGCCAGAGGGCTGGGATAGATGGGATATTGGAAAGGAATTCTTCCTTGGGTGGGTGCTGAGGCCTGGCACATGTTGCTCAAAGCGGCTGTGTAGGAGCCCCATGGCAGGAAGCGTCCAGGGCCAGGCTGGAGCGGACATGGAGCAACCTGGACTAGTGGAAAAGTGTCCCTGCCCGTGTCAGGATGTGGGAAGAAGATAATCTGTCCCTAAGGTCGCTTCCAGTCCAAACCATTCTGGGATTCTAGGATTCATGAAAGGCCCTTTTCCAAGTGAAGTGTTGTATCTCTTGGCTCCCAGCTTGTAGTTGCCAGTTCTTCTGGAAGCAGGCGTGGCAAAGCAGCTGTGATGAGCCATGGGTTCTCAATAGGACGAGTGTGATATATTTGCAGAGAGGAAGGCTGCAGACAGATCTTCAAGGTAAAACAAGCAAAGGATTGAATAAAAGCCAAAGGTTGGTTGTGTTAGTCAGTTTGCTAGCTGTTGAAATGGCCCCAGGTCATTTTCAACATTTCTAATTTGGATTTGTTTGAGTAAAAAATGAATGTGTTACCTCCAGCGTAGGCTCTCCAATGCATCTCCATGTGCTCCCATCTCTTTGTTGTATATCGGGTTCTATTAACTGAAGACAGAATCATAACACAGTAGTAAAACATTTAGAGGTGTAGTTAGCCAGCTTCAGGAGTTTTCAACTCTGCTGTTGACTTTTCTGGTAACTGTAAGCAAGGCAACACAATCCAGTTACTCCACTTTTCCTCTCTGAGGAAAAGATGATCTTTTTTTTTTTTTCCTCATTTTGAAAATAGCTTTGAATGAAGAGAGTTATGCACGTGGCATGTAGGATTCATTATTTTACCTTTCTCTTCTGCTGTCTTTCGCGTACTAGCGTACTAGTCTTTTTAAAATTTTTTTGTTGCTGTTCTCCATTCAGTAGGTTTGAAAGACTTCTAATTGTTGAGATGATGGTTCTTTGAAGGCTCACTTAGCCCACCTTTTGGGTGAAGGAAAGAAGAAGACAAGGTCCTCTAAGAAGAGTAAAAAGCATACTTTCAAGAGACATTCAGAGATGTCTGCTGATGCCATGCAATTACCGTGTAATCAGCAGAAATGTGTTGGAAAAACACCCATCAGTGACTTCACAAGAAAGCCACACTCAAGACAGGTAAAGAACAGAAGCATAAAACCCCAAAGGTATGAAATGGACAGATTTTCATTGGGAATGAGCAACTCCTGAATTCTTGGTTCTAGAACTAGGGGCTTGTAATAAATAGACTGTCTCCTTGCCAAACGTAAATTTGGTGTCATGAACTGCTCACTGCCCGTTGAAGTGCTGGGCTAGTAGACTAATATTTGCCATGGCAGGCATATTGTATGGCTTTCCTGTTAAAAAGAAATTGGTTTTGCTCATGGCAATCTAGATATGTACCCAGTCTGACACCTATTTTTTAGGCTATATTTCCAAGTAAATGGCTTCCATGATGATGCAGTAAGTTTATGTCATGAACAGGAATGAAGTGATTGCATGCGTCCTTTTTTACCCTAAGCCAGCTGCTGAGTAATGAGACAGAGGCTCTCACTGACGCCAAGGAGTGCCCGTGCTTTTGGGAAAAGCACTGGGCAGATAAAGCCTATTTCCACATTTCTTGCTAGCATCTCCTTCAAAGTTCATGGCTTTGTTCATCTTTTAGAGCTGTTCTAGATGTCTTTGTAGTTTACATGTACTAAATGTAGCAGGTATTGCTTTCATGCCATCCTACTAGATTTGAAGTTGGGATCTACTCAGGCTTCAATGTCTCAGAAGAAGCAACGTCGATTCTTTGAATTCTACTCTTGAACGTGAGAATGCTACTTATGTAGTTAATGAATTAATTAAATCGAATTCACTTGAATGGAAAAATTGTCTTGTTCATGTAGATTTTAACTTGGGAAATTGATATTTGAGTTCTACTTTTCATTGTTGTTGCTTTTCTGTATTCTTTGATTGCACAGATAGCAGATATACTGACCAAGTATTGTGTGAAACTGGAGGAAATGTCCTTCCTCTTGGCAGCTGATGTTCACAAGCTCATTAACGCTAAGGCCATGGTAAATGTTTTACCTGGGGCAAGATAGCAGTCGGAATATTCCTAGAATGTCTTTCTTTCCCCAGATGAAATTCATTTTTTCTGCTTATCGATCACTGAAATATGGAAGAAATTTCGACTTGGCAGGGTATTGGTTATCATTTGTGTTCTTTTCTCCCCTCATTTTCTGTAGAAGAGACAATTTTGGGTTTGTTTTTGCATGTTGTATGCTGCTTCTACTTCTGGTTTTGTTTTTTAATACACAGAATATAAACAGAGCACTGCTGGATAATGAGAGGGCAAGTGCCAAGCTACTCTTGAATCGAATGCAATCAGAGCTTGAGAAAGAAAAATGGCATCAACTGAAATGGCAAGGGAGAGTCAAGGACTGGAAGCTCATGCAAAAGAAATGTGTAGCTCAGAGTTTCAGGTCAGAAATTTGGCAGTCTTCTTTTGGACAATGAGCAACACCAAGAGGCTAGTGTTCACTTTTGGTTTCTATCAAAGTAATACTTGATCATTTTTTCTTTCTATGTGATACCACGTATGATATCACATATATCATGTGATTCCATTCTACATATCTACTTTCCATCCTGCAGAGAATTTATGGCAAGTGGAGAAATACAGAATCCCCCAACTGTGAATATGGAAATGGAAAAGTTGATAAAGGAGCAGATGGTACTCAGTGAAGAGAGACTGAAGGTTTTGCAATATATCGGGTATGGCAAAAGAGGGTATAGCATAAAGGAAAACAATTGTTGCTGGAGTTAATGAAGGACTTGGCTACAAAATGCGCTTTGCTTCCTGTCAATGTGTGATTGCTAAATGCAGCAGTAAGGCAGGGTCTACATCTATTTCTGTACAGCTCTTTTGAATGGAAAAAATGCATTCCTGATTTTCAGTGCCCCAGCTACACTTAATAGGTGGCGATCAGGCTCTAAAAATGGAGGAATGCAGAAGTAAATCTTGAAACATAGTAGAAATGGGCAAAGATGGGTGGAGAGCTAGAACTTGGTGTTTTTGTCAAGGCATTTTTTTCTCCATGGCGTGGGATTTTATTTGCGGAATAAATGAAGAGAGGAGTCTGGATAGAAATCTAACGTTGCTACGTTTGAATATCCATCCTGAACACAAGACACATTGGTGTGGGTGCAATGCATTACGATCTTTACAGGGAGGTTTTTTACGGTGGATGGAGGAACAAGGTAGATGACAGTTAGTTCCTTATCGGGCAGTAAACAATTGGCCTCGAACAACAACAATCTCAGGTTTATTTTCATTGCCAAGATGGCTGTAAATAAAAGAAAGCCCAGTAGTATGGATATTCGGATTCATAATTTTATATTTGAAGTACTGACTGGTTTGTATTTTAGGATACCCGACTCTTGTTTCCTACTTTGATAGCACCTTGTTGCCTCCAACACGTGCCAAATCTGATGGAAACGAATGGTGCAGAACTCTGAAGAATTGAAACAAAAGTCTAGGTAGGTCGGGAAATCCTAAGAACAGTCTGGAATTCAAGCAATATTTTCTTTTCTCCTGGGCAACGATGAGGCAGACGGTTGCTTTGAGAGTGCATGTTTGCTCTATTCTTTGTTCTGTGTGTTCCCACATACCTTCTCAGTTGTTTGGAGGTGGCAGTAAGAGCCAAAGAAGCTGCCTGTGGCATGGCTTTCCTTTGGCCAGTACAAACAGCTGTGCATGGTGAGATCTAGCAGGAACTGGCTCGGTTAGAATGAATCTGGGGGAAATCAAAAGTTAATTTTGACATGGATCCCTTCTCAGTCATACAAAAATACTCCTTTTTAACTCTTGGAGAAGAAGAGGGGAAGTATTGGAGATACTTCCTTTCTCTGTGTCCTTGCAGCATGCCTTCCCTCTCTGTGTCTGCCTTCTCTTGCTCCAGAGCACATCCTGTTGGGATGTTTGTAGCCTGTATGGTAGCAAAGAAGTTGGTAGTGATTTTAAGTACCTTGCTACTTTGAAGCATAATGATAAACAGCTGTGTATGAAAATGTCTTGATTTCTTTGGCTGGTAGTGTCTGGTGTCTGTAGGCACTGCTGGCATCTGTTCCGTGTGCTGAGATTCAGCACATGGCCTCTGTCATGTTTCCATGTCACACTGCACTGTGAAAGATGGGAATTTTGACTGTGGTCTGTTCCGTATCATTCAGACAGCCCTAATGTGGAGTGCGTGGAGAAAATGAGCATCCAGTATGAGCTGGTCGAGGGCAAATGTCAGGAGAAAGGGCAGATGTGCAAGTTGAGTGCCACAGCTTTTGGCTGTGATAGCCGTGGTCCAATGTGTCATTAGAGTAAAGTGCGTCTGAGGATGCACCAGACAGTGAGATAACAAGTGGAATTCCTTTTTAACCTCCGCCTTACTCTGTTCAAAAAGTAAGCCATCCGTTTGGTTTCACAGTAGTAGTTGGTATTTGTGCTTGAAATGTGGAAAAGCCGTAACAAATGCCAGTAATGAAGGGAGTGCTGTCCTACATGAATGTGGAAGATGCAAGGAGCCTCAGCCCTTGTGCTAAATCTGTCTTATTTTGGGAAAGAAATTCCACCTCTGCCTCAATTTCTCCCTTTGTGTCCAACCAGATGGTATTGTTTAGTAATCTAATATGGCATGTAGGAGGCTGAATCTATCTCTGTCCATCACAAGAAAAGAAACACTACGTTTAGCCAGGCTCTCTGAAAGCCACACAGTATTTCTTCTGTGCATGTCAATAATTTGTTCTTCTTTTCCTTCAGATGACCCTGTTGGATATGAACATTTGCAGAAGATGCTGAAGTTGTGCACTCCAACATACTTCAGATGACTGAGAAACGAAAATGTAGGTTTGAAGAAGAAGTGGAGCACGTGGATGTACGTTTCTTTTATTTGATGACATATATCTTCATCACTCCTTGGGATTAGTCTGTTCTTCCTGTGCTCCCACCTGCAATGCCTTCTGCGTGGTAGGCTATTGATGTCACCTTAGAAAGAGGTCCATAGTGTGACAAAACACTCCAGAGAAACAGTTTGGTGTGGAAGAGTTTCATGTGGAAGTGTTCCTAATTATTGTGTTTATTATTTGTAATAGAAATAGATTGTATTTTTATGATCATTTCTATCTGAAATACATATGATAGCGATGAATGACATATGGCCCAGTCTGCTTAAGATCAGACTTCAGGAATAGCTGGAAATGATCTCCCAAATGTCTTCCAATCTTTTCTATACATAAAAAACGTCGGGCAGTTGTTTCTAAAGGGATAAATTATAGAAGGTGATTTGGTGCTTTATGGTGCCAGAATAAACAGAACTTTTGAGAATCCGCATTCTTACCAGTTTACTTGGAGACTGATTTTTTTTTTACTCTCCAGATAGAAGACGCCATGTTGGATACCAGTCGTAAAATTCCAGGCAGCCTTTTATCATGTTACATATCCTCTTACTCATTCATTTCACCTTCCAGCAGTTTAGAAAGAACTTGTTCACTTGAATGTTTTTCTTTGGAGTGATTTGAAGGAGACGGCTAAATGGCCGTAATCCAGGTAGAAACATAAAAACAAGGGTGTGCTATAAAGACAGGACTTCTTAATGCAAAGAGCCCTCTGAAATTCAAAATACCTGCTATAAAATGAAAAATGTAATCTTTGACTTTTAGATGGGAATTTCTACTCTTCAGTTTCATTCTGTCAGGTGCATTTTTGCTAACTGCTTGATTCACGCTGAATGGACAGTCCTGTCTTATTGTTGGTATGGCAACAGTGATAGAGATCACTGCTGCTTTCTGTAGAAAGTGGCTGCAAGTTGCTATGACGAGATCTTGTGCAGGTCTAGAGTCTGATTGGATGTGAGGTTCTCATTGTTTCAGAACACCAACTTGGGGTGGCAGTGTCAGAGGTGTTCATTATCTAGGAAGATTTTCATAGGCGATGAGTTTTGCTGAGGTAGCTTTCTCTTCTGGGTGTAGAAGATATGTGCATAATTAACTTCCTTGAATCCTAAATAGTTGGGGAGATTTTAGTATCTACGAAACCATTTTTACTAGCTTTTTTATGTGGCCTTAGATGATGAAAGTGATCTGGATACAATTTTAGAAAAAAGGCAAACGGTGAGCTGTGAGGAAGAGCTGAAGGAGTATTTGGAGAACACCCTTTCTTCTTGAGATCAAATTAGAACAAGGTATGAATTTTGTATGTTTTGTAAACTTAAAAGGTAGAGCATCTTTGAACATTGGTTGTACTACCTAGGCCTTGTTTTAATGCTGTTGTGTGAAGGTATGGAAAAAGAGTGCTTTTCACTTCATGTAAGAATATAGAATAATGTCCCTACTGAACAAGGTTAAGGCAAATAATGCCCACGGTTTAGGAATGGGACAAAGGAAGACTGCTATCATTCAAAAACCATAGCACATCAGTATTACTGTGCATACCATCACATCCATGCCTTATTCAGAAGGTAAAAGTAGTAGTGCAGATTCTTGGATCACTGGAATCAGAAGTTGGTCTGCACCATCTTCACTCATAGATTTGATCTCATTCAAAGTTCTAGGAACTCAGACGTTTAAGACAGCCAAGCACTGGCAACTTTAAAAACCATCTAAAAATGGGTACAATACCGCTCTCCTTCCTGAAGATCTTAGCAGCAGCTCTGAAGCCATAGAGGAAGCAGCACTGCTGCCCGAAACCCCAAGTAAAACACAAACTAACAGAGTGTCAGTTTATGCGGTGCTTTATTCAGGGCCCGGGGACCTGGGGACTCGCGTCCCAAGTCAGGATCCCACCGGTTCCCTTTTTAGAGGGTTTTTTATACCCTTTTTACAAATGGTTTATGTGCAGAAGTACACATTCTTCTATAGATACATTCACCTTGTAGATAGCATTTTGCGTCATAAATCTTACACGGTTGCTTATCTTAGGACTATAGTGTACTCCCCCTCAATCTCTCTCTTACGCCACTGCCCACCACCAGTACTTTATTTATGATTATACTTTAACCTTATCACTAACGGTTCTGCATGCTCTCAGCACAGCACATTCCTAAATTAGTTTCCCAGGGCCTACTCTGGGAACTGCAGTCTCCAAGCCTTAGCATTACTACTACTATTATGGTTTATACACTTTATATTCTAATATTCAGGATTTCTAGTCCATACGGTAACAGCACTGTTCACACACCCAGGAGGTCTTTCCTACCTGCTCGATCAGAGGCACATTAGAAGAGCAGTATGGACCTGAGGGGCAGATGCACATACCTTCACACACCTCGCAGTGGGACTGTGGTTAGAGCTGGAGGTTTGATACTCTTCCTAATAATTTGAGCCGTTAAAACAAGGCCAGAGGTAACAGACCAAGTGAAAATACAATGCCAGGTTGCGGAAAGAGAATGTTACCTATCTGAACACCTACATAAATTCCCCATCATTCTCTTTGTTTAGGAGACCAAGCCAATGTCCGTGTAAATGAAAACAAATGTGAATATTGATTTTTCTTGAATCAAGACTCAGCTTTATGTCCAAGTCAAAGGCAAATAAACCAGAAGGCTCCACTGAGCACAGTGCAGAACTAACATGGAAGACAGTCATTTGACCTCTTATGTAAGCAGTGTTGGAATGGTTCCCCATCCAAAAGGAAAGATGTCAAATGCTTCTTTGGAAATATTTTAACTTCTGTGCATTTCTTTCTTTGTAATGAACTAATCTCTAACAAGCTAGGACGTGATTGTGTTCAGTAGAAACAGATCAATGGCAACATTTAGCCTAAAGGTTTTATGAGATTGATCAGGAAGTTCGATTTAGATTTAAAGGCACTGTAGTCATATTTAATTTTATTTCTCTCCGTACTTGAGTCTCTTAAAGAGGACCTTCAATTGGACAGGACACTGAAGCAAATTGTAATGGATGACGTAATGGCTTACCCAGAAGCATTTTGTGGGAACTGATTTCTTCTAGGTATCCATCAGCCAGCATTTTAGTGTGAAGGGAATCTTCAAACAGGTAAAACAAAAATTCCCATTGGTTTCAAACCTGACTGCTAGATTAATTTTTCACTTTGGAGAAAATTTTCATGACCTTTAAAACTCAGACTATATCAAGTATTGTTTCAGCCATTGAAGAAAGTGCTTTTGATAGAGATAGGAGAGGGAAACCAAAACATTTCTCAGAGCCACACTTTGAGCTCTGTCCTTGTTACAAACGGCACTTGAGCAAATTCATTTGCCTTTGGAACAGAAAACGACAAGGTAACAGGCTTATCATTACGGATTTGAGTGTTCCAGGTTCTTTAGATAGTAAGTGATCTATTCAAGATGATCTCTTACTGAAATAGATCCATTTTGAGAAAGGATATGGATTTCTTAGAAGAAAGCAAATCCCTATGTTAAAACGGTGTGGTGGGTGTTTTTTGTTGTTGTTTTGCTTTTAGAACTTGCAAGGCACAATCGACTTCATAGTTGGAGATGCAGATAAGACCACGACATTCCAAACAGGTGTTTCTTTTTGGTTGTTTTTCAATCTGTCTATCTTTGGATTGTAACCAGTAGAACTGTGCTTGAACTGGAAAGAAGTAGCGGAGGTTTCAGAAGTGGAACATACGGTGGAACAGTAAGCTGAGAGCATTGTGCAAGGAGAGGAAAGAGGGGAAAATGGTAAGAGTTTCCTGAGTCGGAAGGGACCCCTAGGGATCGTCGAAGTCCAACTCCTGGCCCTGCACAGACACTCCAACAGTCCCACCCTCTGCATCCCTGAGAGCATTGGCCAAACGCTCCTGGATCTCTGGCAGCCTTGGGGCTGTGCCCATTGCCTGGAGAACCTATTCAGTGCCCGACCAGCCTCTGAGGAAAAAAACCTTTCCCTGATAGCCAGCCTAATCGTCCCCTGACACAGCTCCTGGCATTCCCTTGGCTCCTGTCCCTGGTCGCAGAGAGCAGAGAGCAAAGCTGTCCCTGTGCTGCCCTTGGGAGGAGCTGAGAGGTCCCAAGTGAGGTGTGAGCTCAGTGTCCTCTCTGCAGCTGAACCAAATGCCCTGAGCCACTCTTTGTATGGCTTCCCCTCCAGCCTCTTCACTATCTCTGTGTCCCTCCTTTGGACATTTCTCCAATAGCCTGAGGTCTTTCTGACGTTGTGGCATCCAAAATTGCCCCCAGGGCTTGAAGAGAGTGCAGTCCCAGCCCAGAGCAGAGCGGGACAATCGCCTCTCTCGAGCGAGCGGTGCCAGAAGATAGGGACAGTTGTCAAAAAATCAGCTGGAGAAAGAAATCTAACAGAGAAACAGGTGATCTTGGCACAGGAAATGGAAGAAGCAGAGGAAGAAGAAGATGAGGAGAGGATTCCTTGTAAAAGTGAAGAAAATGAGCATGCAGAACAGGGACTAAGCATTATGCAGGTAAGTGAGCAAGAGAATAAGTTTGAAAGTGAAGGCAGTTTTGTCCAAAAGAAGGAGGAATAGGAAGTCTTTTTGCTGAGAATGAATAGAAAGGTTGTTTCCATTTAGTTTGTATACGAAGCGCACAGGGCTCTAGATCCTTTTGTGGGAAAATGGAGTGTGTAAAGTTGCCAATCATTTTGGAGCGAATTTGGAGGTTTTGGGGGTCCCAGGTGAATTGGGGGGGGGGGGGGGCGGGGATTTGGGGATATCCAGGTGAGTTTTGAGGGGTCCCAGGTTGATTTTGGGGGAGAATTTGTGGAATTTTGGGAGATCCCGGGTAGTGAGGTTTGGGGTGAATTTGTGGAATGTGGGGAGTCCCAGTTGAATTTTAGGGGGAATTTGTGGAATTCTAGGGATCTCAGGGGAATTTTGGGGTGAATTTGGTGAATTTTAGGGTATACATGTGAATTTTAGGGTTCTCAGGTGAGTTTTGGGGATGCCAGGCGTGTTTTGGGGATGCCAGGCGTATTTTGGGGTGAATTCTGTCGATTTTGGGGTATCCAGGTGAGCATTTGGGAGTCGTGGGAGAATTTTGGGATGACTTTGGGGGGATGCAGGTGGATTTTCCGGGGAATTTTAGTGATTTTTGGGAGTCCCAGATGGGTCTTGGAGTGAATTTGGTGGATTTGGGGGTATCTGGGCGGGTTTTGAGGGGGATTTGAGACATTTTGGGGTGAATTTGGGAGGTGTTGGGGGAACTGGGTCTTGGGGGTGATTTGAGGGATTTTGGGGGTTGCAGGTGGGATTTTGGGGTGAAGCCCTGGGATTTGGGGGTCCCCCGTGAATTTTGGGGTGAATTTGTGGAATTTTGGGAGTTGCCAGGTGAGTGCTGAGCCTCCCAGGGGGGACTTCGGGGTGAATTTTGGGGATTTGGGGTTTCCCAGGTGAATTTCTGAGGTGAAAAGGTTCAAAAAGGTTTTTTTTGAAAACAAGTTAAAGCCAGAAGGTTATTGAACATCAATAGATGTGATGCGAGTAGGTAATATGCAGACAATACACAGCGAGACAAATCATGGGAAAAATACAGTGGTAACACATGAGTGTGTGAGGATGGGATCAGTATAGCTAAGGCTCAGTTGAAGCTGAATTTGGAAAAGCATGCCAAAACTAAGAATAATAAAGGCACCTACGGGTATTTCAGCAGGAAAAGGAAGATGGAAAGAAACCTATCACACCTCCCCTATTCCCCCCCCCCCACCCCCATAAGCCAGACAGGACTAGTGACAACAGACAAGGAGAAGGCTGAGGTACTCAACAAGTGTTGGTCTCAATTTTTACTGCCAGTCACTATTTCCACATCTCTCAGGTTATTGGACTGGTGGACTTGATTCTAACCCATAGTAGCAGGTCAGCTTTCAGACCACTTGAGGAACCTGAGCATGCAAGACCATGGGACCCACCCACAGGCATGTCAGGGCCCTGAGAGAACTGGCAGCTGTAGTTGCTAAGGTGCTTTCTCCATCATATTTGAGAAATCAAGGCAACCAGCTGAAGTCTCCAGACACTGTGTTGTATTGACTCCAGTCCTCTTGGTCTTTTTTGTAAATCTTAGAGCTCTGAGTCAATTTCTGCAGAGGATTCCCAATGCAGTTTCAAAAATGGAATCTTTGTTACTGGTCCTCATGTTGATCTTGGATATTTCCATTTTCTGCACTCCTTTATTTTCGAAACATTTGTAATGACTGAAAAGAAAGCTGAGACGAGGCATTATGCTCTTTCCAGTGATAGAAATGGAGCAGTATTCTTTTCAGACAAATATATTTTTGCTGTGTCTAAGCACATGTGCCTACCTGTGTTTGATTTATGTGTCCAGGTTTTGGCAATGGGGCAGCCACAGGGCCGTCCTGTGACAATGGCCCAGGTGCTGCCCTGTCCCGCTTTCTTCCAACTGGCTCCACTTCAGGATGTCCTCCCTGCTGAGAGAAGAGGCTGGGACAGCACCTTTAGAAATGTGACTATCTGGGTTCTTTTTGTTTTGTTTTGTTATTTTTAAAGTTACTAAAATCCTTCACCCTGATTTTTTGATGTGTTGGGTTTGGGGTTTTTTTTCAGTTTTGGGTGGGGTTTTTTGTGGGCTTTTTTTGGGGCTTTTTTTGTCTCTTTGGGGATTATTGGTTGGGGTTTTTTGTGTGTTTGTTTGGTCTGCTTTTTTTGTTTGGTTGGTTTTTTATTACGGTTTTGTAGAGTTTTTTAAGCAAATTGATTGGAAAACTGAATAGTCCTTCACTATAGTCTCCTGGATTCACCTGAGACTCTTCCTAGGCATCTCCCTGATCCTTTTTGCAATGAGTCTCACATCATTCTCCTGAAGAAACTATCTGCTTATGGTTTGCATGGGTGGGCTGTTTGCTGGGTGACAAACTGGGTGACGGCCAGGCCCACAGAGTGGTGGGAAATAGAGTTCATCCAGCTGGTCCCCAAGGCTCAGTCTTGGGCCCAGTCCTGTTTAATATCTTGCTCAGTGATCTGGACAAGGGGACAGAGTACATGCCCAGGAAGTTCACAGATGATGCAAAGTTGGCTGGTAGTATTTTTTTCTTCTGGAGGATAGCAGGCTCTGCTTCTTCTTCCTCCTGTTCTGAGGTCGCTGCTCCCTCTTCATCCCTCATTAAGTGTGCTGATTTTGTCACTTGGATGAGAAAACAAACAATTTTAGCAACAATACTAGTGGCAGGGTACAAGAAAGGAAGAGTTCACACGAATTCCCCCCTGCCAACAACAGACAATACCTGATGGCTCCTCTGCCCAGCTTACTGACTACACCGGAACCCATTGTCCCCCAAAGATACTCCCTTCTCCCTGCCCCCAGCCATGATGTGAGATGGAATAGAATAACTAAGATTAAGATTCTCCCTACGGAACTCCATCATACTTCGATTCTGGGAAAAAAATTTCTTGAAGTTCTATCATTTCAGATAATTTGAATTTGCATACTAAAAAGTCTAGCCAGAAACTCATGACAATATTAATAGCCCATTCTAGAATGTCCGAGATGATAGACACTTCTTTCAAGAGAATGTGATACCTCACGTGACTTCTCCAGAATTTAAATGAACAGCAGGAGTAGTCTACAAGATTCTTGCTGCCATCTGGATTTCCTGGTATTTGGCTGGTCTATGTAAGCCAACCAGCTATTCAGCAGAGGGAATATTAGTGTGATACTTGATGGTATGTGAGATGGAACACAGTAATTTATGGCTTTTTGCATAGTGATGAAGCTGTAAAGAAAGCTCCATAATGCTCAGACAAGGAGGCTGCTGGACTTCAAGTAGCAAAGGCCCAAAACGAACCAGTGAAAAGGTGTCATTGAAAAAAAAAAAAAGCCAGGTGGGGAGCAAAGTGATACTTAAGGGCAGTTTACTGAATGAGGGAATCTAGTGAAAAAAAAAGTCCAAGAGTGAAGGAATAACAAGGAAAATGAAACTAAGGAAGGAACTCAATCTCAGCTAATAATTTCAGAAGCTAACAAGTTGTCATTGCAATGATGCATAAAGTGAGAAATAATAAATATGTCTGCACCAAAATCTGAAATATGAACTTTATTGCATTCTGTCTTTCACAGAATCATACAACAGTCTGTGATTAAAGATCATCTAGTCCAACTTCCTTGCCAGGTAGATCTTACAGTAGATCAAATTGCTCAAGACTAGCCAAACTGATAAGGAGCACTCTCAATGATGGGGCATCCACAACTTCTCTGGAACACCCGTTTGAGTGTCTCACCAGCTTCATTGTAGAAAAGCTTTTCCTTTTAGCCAATCTAAACCTAGTCTCAGTTTGAAAGCATGGCCCCTTGTCCTGTCTCTGCAAACCTTCCTCAAAAGTCTTTCTCCATTTGTCTTATGCCCTCTTTACATATTCAAAGGCCACAATACTGTCTCTCCAGAAACCTCTCTTCTCCAGGCTAAAAGATCCTACTTTTCACAAGAACTAGGTCATAAACTGAGATGGAAGACATCTCAGGAGATCAGATCATCCAACAGCTCAGTGTAAGAATAGCTCTGAAGTCAGATCAACTAGCTTAGGGCTGTGTCTGTTTGAATTTTGAAAATTAGCAGGACTTGAAATGCTTCAAGGAAGAGAACTCTGGGTGGCTCCAGAAACAGCCTGAGAAACTCGAGCAAACTCGAAACCTCAGAAACTACCACTGCTTTCTCTCCCTCAGCCCAAGCAGTCCCAAAGAAGAAGTGTTCCCAGCAGGCTGGGATAGCACGCATATACACTACATATACGTGACAGGCATCGCCAGCAGCCACATCCTGCTCCTTTCTGTGGCTGGCAAGAGTGAGACTGGATGTTTACATGTGGGCAACCTGGGTCCCTCCAGCAGCTCACACACTCAGCCTGCCCAGTGACCCCACTGAATTCCAGTATTCGCAGTGTGCCAAGGCCACAGCACTACTCCGCTTGCTGGCACAGACCATCACACGCCTCCTAAATCAGTCAGGACTCCCCTGGTCCCACAGCCAGCACCCCACTTGCCCTCCGCCAGGCCACTGCCATTGTTCACCAACTTCTCCACTTTGATCTTTGCTGGTGCTCTCAACACTGGCACACCCAGATGTTCTGCAGCTGTTGTCTCCTGGTGGAAAGGACTTGTAAAGCCATGTTTCCTAACAGGACTTCCACAACCTTTCAAAGCAACCTTTACTGGAGTATGAACAATCTCATTCAAATGTCAACCTTTCTTTTCCCATATGTGAAATCAGAATTTCCTTCTTCTGGGCATGCCCAAAACAAGGCACAAACTACATTGTGCCTTCTGTTTCACATGCTGACTCGTTTGTAAACAATGCTAGGAGAATACCTGTTTTGATCCAAGCTAATCTCTGGCCCTTATAGTGCTTTCGGTAGTTAGTTTTGCTTTGCTATTTACTTGATGTCCCACTGAATTGTTGAACCATAAACAGACTATCTGCCTGTATAGCAGCATAGCAGTGATGAATAAATGCAAGAGAAGGAGCAAGGTGATTGTTTGCTAGACTCTTCCTAGAAACTGAGAAATCTGTTACTTAATGCTGACCACAGCAGATGGAGGAAGCATCCTACATGATGTCAAAGCAATGAAGCTGTAATCACTTTTATGATTACAGTCAAGGCACTGCTTTTGCCACCATAAGTGGAGTGCAGGGAATCTTAAAAGACGACACTCTAACTGTTGTCCATGCTCACTGAGAAAATAATGCTTTTACAGCAGAGCAGGTCTCACCGCAGCTAAATCATGGCTTCAACTGTACACCGCCTTCAAAAAAGCCCACAAAAACACAAATGAAAGGGAATCTCGGATTGTGACATCAGCTCACTTTGGATTCTTTCCAAATTCTCAATTCCATTTTCTTCCGAGTCAATTATCCCACCTAACCTGAGATATAATTTATGGATTTCCAACACATCTAGTTACCTTAGAATTAGATTGCCACTAGGCAAAAAGACAGAAACAAGCAGTTAATTTCAGACTGAAACCAAGGGTGTTTAGAACAGCAATACTTGGACGTAACTATTCTTAATAAAACCAAAACTTTTAGGACTTACCCATGTATTTTTGGAGGTGGAAAAAGTTTTACATCCAAAAGTCCCTAGGGAGCTCTCACTCAGTGCCTGGAGAGCCGCTGTCACTCGTCTTTCAAGGAATGATTCGTCACAGCAGAGGCAGCAGAGCACAAGATGGCCGACGAGAAGGGGCAGTGTAGAACTCTCTGTCTGTCTCTGTCTCTACTCAGTGTAGAACGTCTCTGTCCTGGCACATTTTCGTGTGCGATATGTCCCTCCAGGTCTTCGGTCCTTGCGAAGCTCTATGTACTGTGAGCGCTGCTACTTGCAGCTGAGAAGGACCATGGAGCTAGCGGCGAATTCGGAGAGCGCTGAGCACAAAGTCAAGAAGCGAGACGTGTCCCTGCAATGCGGTGCTAATAGCAGCTTCCTCGCGGCGGGGGCGAGCTCCGGCCACAAGACAGTCTCGTCCTGGCAACGGATCTCTGTGAAGGGCGTAGGCGAAAAGCTTTCGTTTTCCATTCGAACTGCGAGAGAGGCAGACTGTTGCACGGAGCTCTGAGAACAAAGGTGCACGCCCTAGGCGGGCTTGGGCAGAAGCAGCGTTCTCTAGCTCTTGGCTGCCGGCGCACTTGTGGTTGTGTGGCGCCCTTGCAGCGGCTTCTGGCCGCCGGCAAGTGAAAGCGGCGTCAGGCGTGGGCGAGGGCGGTGAACGAAGCAGAACTAGTCCCGTGCTTGTGTGCACCACGTTACAGGCTACTAGGAGAGGAAGGTGGTTGACTCTCGCTTGCCTTCCCAAGTGCCCTTAGCAGTCGGAAGGAGCAAGCTGAAGCACTGCTGCTTGTGCTGCTCCTTGGTTCCCTTGCAGCCCGCTGTGGAAGCATTGGCGGTCGCTTCTAGGCGCCGAGTTGCACACAGCACCACGGTAAGTGCCGCGGAGAAGGGAAATACAGAGTGCAGCGAGGAGCCGGATGTGGCTTACATGCAGTAAGTAGAAGGTGAACCTAGGCACTGCCTCTTCAATCTGGCCGCCTCTGCTCTGGTAGCAACTTCTGGAAGTCGGCAAAGGGAGCTGCGAGTATGTAGAATGGAGGGCAGTGAGACGCCGTGTGTTATGCACCCTTTCAAGGGCTGCTGACAGGGGGCTACTTTAAGAACGCCTTCTTCTTCCTCCTGTCCTTCTCGCTTTGCTCTAGCTTCATGGAGTACACCACAGCGAAGGTGTGAGGAAGGGCACTACCCCAGCTTTTGCCGTGGCGTGCAACGGCTGTGTGCTGCTTTTCCAAGCAGCAAGAGCACTGAGAAGTGAAAGAAATTATGAAAGAGCTCTTTGGCTGCTCCTGTCCTATTCGCTGTACTGCGCTTGAAAGCGGCTTCGTTCCTCGCCTTCTGCCGTGTATGTGTGTTGAGAATTTAGAATCCTCCACTTCCCCTTCCATAACCCCATAGAATAGCGGCATTCCGGGTTTGGGGATTTTCGAAACATTCATATGCCCAATTAAATTCCCACGACAACCTCGGAAAAACAGCATTCATGGTGTTGGGAATATGGTATCCACCATTTGCACTATCCAATTCCCAGCAAAACCATGCAATTACAGCACTCTGGGCATTGGGAATTTGGAATCCTCCGGTTCCACTCCCAAATTCCAATAGAATAACAGCCTTGCAGGCATGGGGATATTGGAATCCTCGAGTTCCCTTCCAAAAAGCCCATGGAATAACGACATTCTGGGTATTGAGAATTGACAATTTGCCCATTTCCCTCCCAGATCCCTAGGGAATAAGACAATTCCGGGTGTCAGGCATTTGGAATACTTCAGCTCCGCACCATAACAGCCATGGAATAACAGAATTCCAGGTGTCAGGAATTGAGCATCCTCCACTTCCCCTTCGAATTTCCCATGGAATCATGGCATTCTGGCTGTTGGCACTTTAGAATCTCCCATACACCCTCCCAAATACCCAGGAAATTCACAAGGAATAACAGAATTCCAGATATCAGGAATGGATTATCCGCCAGCTCTCCACACAGTTTCCCATGGAATCATGGCATTCCTGGTGCAGGGAATCTTGACTCCTCCAGTTATCCTCCCAAATCCCCATAGAAAAATGGCATTCTGGGTGTCGGGAATTTAACATGCCCATGAACCCACCCCAAATCCAACCACATTCCCAAAGAAGAGCAACTTTCCAGATGTCTGCAATTTGAAATATTCCAGTTCCCCACTCAAATTCCGATGGAACAACAGCATCCCAAGTGTCAGGAATTGGGAATCCTCCAGCTCCCTGAAAAAAATTCCCATGGAATCATGGGATTCCAGGTGTGAGCAATTGAGAATGCCCCGTACAGCCTCCCAGATTCCCACCACATTCCCATGGAATAACAACATTCCAGATTTCACAAACTGAGAATCATCCTCTTCCCCTCCCAAATTCCCATGGAAACATTGCATTCTGTTTTTCCGCGATTTGGAACCCCCCAGAAGCTGTCCCAAAATCCCACCAAATTCCCATGCAATAGCGGCATTCCAAGTGTCAGGAATTTAGGATACCCCATTTCCGCATCCAAATTCCCATAGAATAACGGCCTTCCGGCTATCAGGAATTTCGAATCATCCATACGGTCTCCCATATTCCCATGGAATAAAGCATACCCAAGCATGGGGAATTGAGTTTCATCTAGTTCCATACCCCAATTCCCATGGAATAACAGCATTCTGGGAGCGGAGGACTTGGAATCTGCCTGTTTCCCTCCCAAATGCTTAGGGAATAACGGCATTCTGGGCATTGGGAACGTTGAATCCTCATGTTCCCCTTGCAAATTCCCATGAAATAACCAATTTAATGTGTTGGGAATTTAGAATGCTCCAGTTCCTCGCCCAAATTCCAATCAACCTGTAACGAAATCATGACACTATGTGTGTTGAGAATTTAGAATCCTCCACTTCCCCTTCCAAATTCCCAACAAAACCAGGGAATAAGAGCAGTTCACTCATTGCTAATTTCAACTCCTCCTCTTCCTCTCCCAAATTTCCACCAAACTCGAATGGAAGAACGGCATTTTGTGTGTGCGAAATTTAGAATCCTCCACTTCCCCTTCCAAATTCCCATAGAATAGCTGCATTCCGGGTATGGGGATTTTCAAAACATCCATATGCCCACTTAAATTCCCACGACAACCTCGGAAAAACAGCATTCATGGTGTTGGGAATATGGTATCCGCCAATTTGCACTATCCAATTACCAGCAAAACCATGCAATTACAGCACTCTGGGCATTGGGAATTTGGAATCCTCCGGTTCCACTCCCAAATTCCAATAGAATAACAGCCTTGCAGGCATGGGGATATTGGAATCCTCGAGTTCCCTTCCAAAAAGCCCATGGAATAACGACATTCTGGGTATTGAGAATTGAGAATTTGCCCATTTCCCTCCCAGATCCCTAGGGAATAAGACAATTCCGGGTGTCAGGCATTTGGAATACTTCAGCTCCGCACCATAACAGCCATGGAATAACAGAATTCCAGGTGTCAGGAATTGAGCATCCTCCACTTCCCCTTCGAATTTCCCATGGAATCATGGCATTCTGGCTGTTGGCACTTTAGAATCTCCCATACACCCTCCCAAATACCACAAAATTCACAAGGAATAACAGAATTCCAGGTATAAGGTATGGATTATCCGCCAGCTCTCCACGCAATTTCCCATGGAATCATGGCATTCCTGGTGCAGGGAATCTTGACTCCTCCAGTTGTCCTCCCAAATCCCCATAGAAAAATGGCATTCTGGGTGTTCGGAATTAAAAATCCACTATAAACACACCCCAAATCCCACCAGATTCCCAAAGAAAAGCAACTGTCCAGATGTCTGCAATTTGGAATATACCAGTTCCCCACTCAAATTCCCATGGAACAACAGAATCCCAAGTGTCAGGAATTGGGAATCCTCCAGCTCCCTGAAAAAAATTCCCATGGAATCATGGGATTCCAGGTGTGAGGAATTGAGAATGCCCCGTACAGCCTCCCAGATTCCCACCACATTCCCATGGAATAACAACATTCCAGATTTCAGGAACTGAGAATCATCCTCTTCCCCTCCCAAATTCCCATGGAAACATGGCATTCTGTTACTTTCTAATTTGGAAACCCCCCAGAAGCTGTCCCAAAATCCCACCAAATTCCCATGCAATAGCGACATTCCAAGTGTCAGGAATTTAGGATACCCCATTTCCGCATCCAAATTCCCATAGAATAACGGCCTTCCGGCTATCAGGAATTTCAAATCGTCCATACGGTCTCCCATATACCCATGGAATAACGCATACCCAAGCATGGGGAATTGAGTTTCATCTAGTTCCATACCCCAATTCCCATGGAATAACAGCATTCTGGGAGCGGAGGACTTGGAAGCTGCCTGTTTCCCTCCCAAATTTTTAGGGAATAAAGGCCTTCCAGGCTTTGGGAATGTTGAATCCTCATGTTCCCCTTGAAAATTCCCATGAAATAACCATTTTAGTGTGTTCGGAATTTCGAATGCTCCACTTCCTCTCCCAAATTCCAATCAACCTCTAACGAAATAATGACATAATGTGTGTGCGAAATTTAGAATCATCCACTACCCCTTCCAAATTCCGAACAAAACCATGGAATAAGAGCAGTTCACTCATTGCTAATTTCAACTCCTCCTCTTCCTCTCCCAAATTTCCACCAAACTCGAATGGAAGAAGGGCATTTTGTGTGTGCGAAATTTAGAATCCTTCACTTCCCCTTCCAAATTCCCATAGAATAGCTGCATTCCGGGTATGGGGATTTTCAAAACATCCATATGCCCACTTAAATTCCCACGACAACCTCGGAAAAACAGCATTCATGGTGTTGGGAATATGGTATCCGCCATTTGCACTATCCAATTCCCAGCAAAACCATGCAATTACAGAACTCTGGGCATTGGGAATTTGGAATCCTCCGGTTCCACTCCCAAATTCCAATAGAATAACAGCCTTGCAGGCATGGGGATATTGGAATCCTCGAGTTCCCTTCCAAAAAGCCCATGGAATAACGATATTCTGGGTATTGAGAATTGAGAATTTGCCCATTTCCCTCCCAGATCCCTAGGGAATAAGACAATTCCGGGTGTCAGGCATTTGGAATACTTCAGCTCCGCACCATAACAGCCATGGAATAACAGAATTCCAGGTGTCAGGAATTGAGCATCCTCCACTTCCCCTTCGAATTTCCCATGGAATCATGGCATTCTGGGTGTTGGCACTTTAGAATCTCCCATACAGCCTCCCAAATACCCAGGAAATTCACAAGGAATAACAGAATTCCAGATATCAGGAATCTATTATCCGCCAGCTCTCCACGCAATTTCTCATGGAATCATGGCATTCCTGGTGCAGGGAATCTTGACTCCTGCAGTTATCCTCCCAAATCGCCATAGAAAAATGGCATTCTGCGTGTTGGGAATTAACAATACCCCAGAAACCCACCCCAAATCCCACCACATTCCCAAAGAAAAGCAACTTTCCAGATGTCTGCGATTTGAAATATTCCAGTTCCCCACTCAAATTCCGATGGAACAACATCATCCCTAGTGTCAGGAATTGGGAATGCTCCAGCTCCCTGAAAAAAATTCCCATGGAATCATGGGATTCCAGGTGTGAGGAATTGAGAATGCCCCGTACAGCCTCCCAGATTCCCACCACATTCCCATGGAATAACAACATTCCAGATTTCAGGAACTGAGAATCATCCTCTTCCCCTCCCAAATTCCCATGGAAACATTGCATTCGGTTTTTCTGCAATTTGGAACCCCCCAGAAGCTGTCCCAAAATCCCACCAAATTCCCATGCAATAGCGGCATTCCAAGTATCAGGAATTTAGGATACCCCATTTCCGCATCCAAATTCCCATAGAATAACGGCCTTCCGGCTATCAGGAATTTTGAATCGTCCATACGGTCTCCCATATTCCCATGGAATAACGCATACCCAAGCATGGGGAATTGAGTTTCATCTAGTTCCATACCCCAATTCCCATGGAATAACAGCATTCTGGGAGCGGAGGACTTGGAATCTGCCTGTTTCCCTCCCAAATGTTTAGGGAATAATGGCATTCTGGGCATTGGGAAGGTTGAATCGTCATGTTGCCCCTGCAAATTCCCATGAAATAACCAATTTAATGAGTTGGGAATTTCGAATGCTCCAGTTCCTCGCCCAAATTCCAATCAACCTGTAACGAAATCATGACACTATGTGTGTGCCAAATTTAGAATCCTCCACTTCCCCTTCCAAATTCCCAACAAAACCATGGAATAAGAGCAGTTCCCTCATTGCTAATTTCAACTCCTCCTCTTCCTCTCCCAAATTTCCACCAAACTCGAATGGAAGAACGGCATTTTGTGTGTGCGAAATTTAGAATCCTCCACTTCCCCTTCCAAATTCCCATAGAATAGCTGCATTCCGGGTATGGGGATTTTCAAAACATCCATATGCCCACTTAAATTCCCACGACAACCTCGGAAAAACAGCATTCATGGTGTTGGGAATATGGTATCCGCCATTTGCACTATCCAATTCCCGGCAAAACCATGCAATTACAGCACTCTGGGCATTGGGAATTTGGAATCCTCCGGTTCCACTCCCAAATTCCAATAGAATAACAGCCTTGCAGGCATGGGGATATTGGAATCCTCGAGTTCCCTTCCAAAAAGCCCATGGAATAACGACATTCTGGGTATTGAGAATTGAGAATTTGCCCATTTCCCTCCCAGATCCCTAGGGAGTAAGACACTTCCGGGTGTCACGTATTTCGAATCCTTCAAATCCGCACCATAACAGCCATGGAATAACAGAATTCCAGGTGTCAGGAATTGAGCATCCTCCACTTCCCCTTCGAATTTCCCATGGAATCATGGCATTCTGGGTGTTGGCACTTTAGAATCTCCCATACACCCTCCCAAATACCCAGGAAATTCACAAGGAATAACAGAATTCCAGATATCAGGAATCTATTATCCGCCAGCTCTCCACGCAATTTCCCATGGAATCATGGCATTCCTGGTGCAGGGAATCTTGACTCCTCCAGTTATCCTCCCAAATCGCCATAGAAAAATGGCATTCTGCGTGTTGGGAATTAACAGTCCCCCAGAAACCCACCCCAAATCCCACCACATTCCCAAAGAAAAGCAACTTTCCAGATGTCTGCAATTTGAAATATTCCAGTTCCCCACTCAAATTCCGATGGAACAACAGCATCCCAAGTGTCAGGAATTGGGAACGCTCCAGCTCCCTGAAAAAAATTCCCATGGAATCATGGGATTCCAGGTGTGAGCAATTGAGAATGCCCCGTACAGCCTCCCAGATTCCCACCACATTCCCATGGAATAACAACATTCCAGATTTCAGGAACTGAGAATCATCCTCTTCCCCTCCCAAATTCCCATGGAAACATTGCATTCGGTTTTTCTGCAATTTGGAACCCCCCAGAAGCTGTCCCAAAATCCCACCAAATTCCCATGCAATAGCGGCATTCCAAGTATCAGGAATTTAGGATACCCCATTTCCGCATCCAAATTCCCATAGAATAACGGCCTTCCGGCTATCAGGAATTTTGAATCGTCCATACGGTCTCCCATCTTCCCATGGAATAACGCATACCCAAGCATGGGGAATTGAGTTTCATCTAGTTCCATACCCCAATTCCCATGGAATAACAGCATTCTGGGAGCTGAGGACTTGGAATCTGCCTATTTCCCTCCCAAATGTTTAGGGAATAATGGCATTCTGGGCATTGGGAAGGTTGAATCGTCATGTTGCCCTTGCAAATTCCCATGAAATAACCAATTTAATGTGTTGGGAATTTCGAATGCTCCAGTTCCTCGCCCAAATTCCAATCAACCTGTAACGAAATCATGACACTATGTGTGTGCCAAATTTAGAATCCTCCACTTCCCCTTCCAAATTCCCAACAAAACCATGGAATAAGAGCAGTTCACTCATTTCTAATTTCAACTCCTCCTCTTCCTCTCCCAAATTACCACCTAACTCGAATGGAAGAACGGCATTTTGTGTGTGCGAAATTTAGAATCCTTCACTTCCCCTTCCAAATTCCCATAGAATAGCTGCATTCCGGGTATGGGGATTTTCAAAACATCCATATGCCCACTTAAATTCCCACGACAACCTAGGAAAAACAGCATTCATGGTGTTGGGAATATGGTATCCGCCATTTGCACTATCCAATTCCCAGCAAAACCATGCAATTACAGCACTCTGGGCATTGGGAATTTGGAATCCTCCGGTTCCACTCCCAAATTCCAATAGAATAACAGCCTTGCAGGCATGGGGATATTGGAATCCTCGAGTTCCCTTCCAAAAAGCCCATGGAATAACGACATTCTGGGTATTGAGAATTGAGAATTTGCCCGTTTCCCTCCCAGATCCCTAGGGAGTAAGACACTTCCGGGTGTCACGTATTTCGAATCCTTCAAATCCGCACCATAACAGCCATGGAATAACAGAATTCCAGGTGTCAGGAATTGAGCATCCTCCACTTCCCCTTCGAATTTCCCATGGAATCATGGCATTCTGGGTGTTGGCACTTTAGAATCTCCCATACACCCTCCCAAATACCCAGGAAATTCACAAGGAATAACAGAATTCCAGATATCAGGAATCTATTATCCGCCAGCTCTCCACGCAATTTCCCATGGAATCATGGCATTCCTGGTGCAGGGAATCTTGACTCCTGCAGTTATCCTCCCAAATCGCCATAGAAAAATGGCATTCTGCGTGTTGGGAATTAACAATCCCCCAGAAACCCACCCCAAATCCCACCACATTCCCAAAGAAAAGCAACTTTCCAGATGTCTGCGATTTGAAATAATCCAGTTCCCCACTCAAATTCCGATGGAACAACAGCATCCCAAGTGTCAGGAATTGGGAATGCTCCAGCTCCCTGAAAAAAATTCCCATGGAATCATGGGATTCCAGGGGTGAGGAATTGAGAATGCCCCGTACAGCCTCCCAGATTCCCACCACATTCCCATGGAATAACAACATTCCAGATTTCACGAACTGAGAATCATCCTCTTCCCCTCCCAAATTCCCATGGAAACATTGCATTCGGTTTTTCTGCAATTTGGAACCCCCCAGAAGCTGTCCCAAAATCCCACCAAATTCCCATGCAATAGCGGCATTCCAAGTATCAGGAATTTAGGATACCCCATTTCCGCATCCAAATTCCCATAGAATAACGGCCTTCCGGCTATCAGGAATTTTGAATCGTCCATACGGTCTCCCATATTCCCATGGAATAACGCATACCCAAGCATGGGGAATTGAGTTTCATCTAGTTCCATACCCCAATTCCCATGGAATAACAGCATTCTGGGAGCGGAGGACTTGGAATCTGCCTGTTTCCCTCCCAAATGTTTAGGGAATAATGGCATTCTGGGCATTGGGAAGGTTGAATCGTCATGTTGCCCTTGCAAATTCCCATGAAATAACCAATTTAATGTGTTGGGAATTTCGAATGCTCCAGTTCCTCGCCCAAATTCCAATCAACCTGTAACGAAATCATGACACTATGTGTGTGCCAAATTTAGAATCCTCCACTTCCCCTTCCAAATTCCCAACAAAACGATGGAAAAAGAGCAGTTCCCTCATTGCTAATTTCAACTCCTCCTCTTCCTCTCCCAAATTTCCACCAAACTCGAATGGAAGAACGGCATTTTGTGTGTGCGAAATTTAGAATCCTCCACTTCCCCTTCCAAATTCCCATAGAATAGCTGCATTCCGGGTATGGGGATTTTCAAAACATCCATATGCCCACTTAAATTCCCACGACAACCTCGGAAAAACAGCATTCATGGTGTTGGGAATATGGTATCCGCCATTTGCACTATCCAATTCCCAGCAAAACCATGCAATTACAGCACTCTGGGCATTGGGAATTTGGAATCCTCCGGTTCCACTCCCAAATTCCAATAAAATAACAGCCTTGCAGGCATGGGGATATTGGAATCCTCGAGTTCCCTTCCAAAAAGCCCATGGAATAACGACATTCTGGGTATTGAGAATTGAGAATTTGCCCATTTCCCTCCCAGATCCCTAGGGAGTAAGACACTTCCGGGTGTCACGTATTTCGAATCCTTCAAATCCGCACCATAACAGCCATGGAATAACAGAATTCCAGGTGTCAGGAATTGAGCATCCTCCACTTCCCCTTCGAATTTCCCATGGAATCATGGCATTCTGGGTGTTGGCACTTTAGAATCTCCCATACACCCTCCCAAATACCCAGGAAATTCACAAGGAATAACAGAATTCCAGATATCAGGAATCTATTATCCGCCAGCTCTCCACGCAATTTCCCATGGAATCATGGCATTCCTGGTGCAGGGAATCTTGACTCCTCCAGTTATCCTCCCAAATCGCCATAGAAAAATGGCATTCTGCCTGTTGGGAATTAACAATCCCCCAGAAACCCACCCCAAATCCCACCACATTCCCAAAGAAAAGCAACTTTCCAGATGTCTGCAATTTGAAATATTCCAGTTCCCCACTCAAATTCCGATGGAACAACAGCATCCCAAGTGTCAGGAATTGGGAATCCTCCAGCTTCCTGAAAAAAATTCCCATGGAATCATGGGATTCCAGGTGTGAGGAATTGAGAATGCCCCGTACAGCCTCCCAGATTCCCACCACATTCCCATGGAATAACAACATTCCAGATTTCAGGAACTGAGAATCATCCTCTTCCCCTCCCAAATTCCCATGGAAACATTGCATTCGGTTTTTCCGCAATTTGGAACCCCCCAGAAGCTGTCCCAAAATCCCACCAAATTCCCATGCAATAGCGGCATTCCAAGTATCAGGAATTTAGGATACCCCATTTCCGCATCCAAATTCCCATAGAATAACGGCCTTCCGGCTATCAGGAATTTTGAATCGTCCATACGGTCTCCCATATTCCCATGGAATAACGCATACCCAAGCATGGGGAATTGAGTTTCATCTAGTTCCATACCCCAATTCCCATGGAATAACAGCATTCTGGGAGCTGAGGACTTGGAATCTGCCTATTTCCCTCCCAAATGTTTAGGGAATAATGGCATTCTGGGCATTGGGAAGGTTGAATCGTCATGTTGCCCTTGCAAATTCCCATGAAATAACCAATTTAATGTGTTGGGAATTTCGAATGCTCCAGTTCCTCGCCCAAATTCCAATCAACCTGTAACGAAATCATGACACTATGTGTGTGCCAAATTTAGAATCCTCCACTTCCCCTTCCAAATTCCCAACAAAACCATGGAAAAAGAGCAGTTCCCTCATTGCTAATTTCAACTCCTCCTCTTCCTCTCCCAAATTTCCACCAAACTCGAATGGAAGAACGGCATTTTGTGTGTGCGAAATTTAGAATCCTCCACTTCCCCTTCCAAATTCCCATAGAATAGCTGCATTCAGGGTATGGGGATTTTCAAAACATCCATATGCCCACTTAAATTCCCACGACAACCTCGGAAAAACAGCATTCATGGTGTTGGGAATATGGTATCCGCCATTTGCACTATCCAATTCCCAGCAAAACCATGCAATTACAGCACTCTGGGCATTGGGAATTTGGAATCCTCCGGTTCCACTCCCAAATTCCAATAGAATAACAGCCTTGCAGGCATGGGGATATTGGAATCCTCGAGTTCCCTTCCAAAAAGCCCATGGAATAACGACATTCTGGGTATTGAGAATTGAGAATTTGCCCATTTCCCTTCCAGATCCCTAGGGAGTAAGACACTTCCGGGTGTCACGTATTTCGAATCCTTCAAATCCGCACCATAACAGCCATGGAATAACAGAATTCCAGGTGTCAGGAATTGAGCATCCTCCACTTCCCCTTCGAATTTCCCATGGAATCATGGCATTCTGGGTGTTGGCACTTTAGAATCTCCCATACACCCTCCCAAATACCCAAAAATTCACAAGGAATAACAGAATTCCAGATATCAGGAATCTGTTATCCGCCAGCTCTCCACGCAATTTCCCATGGAATCATGGCATTCCTGGTGCAGGGAATCTTGACTCCTCCAGTTATCCTCCCAAATCGCCATAGAAAAATGGCATTCTGCGTGTTGGGAATTAACAATCCCCCAGAAACCCACCCCAAATCCCACCACATTCCCAAAGAAAAGCAACTTTCCAGATGTCTGCGATTTGAAATATTCCAGTTCCCCACTCAAATTCCGATGGAACAACAGCATCCCTAGTGTCAGGAATTGGGAATCCTCCAGCTTCCTGAAAAAAATTCCCATGGAATCATGGGATTCCAGGTGTGAGGAATTGAGAATGCCCCGTACAGCCTCCCAGATTCCCACCACATTCCCATGGAATAACAACATTCCAGATTTCAGGAACTGAGAATCATCCTCTTCCCCTCCCAAATTCCCATGGAAACATTGCATTCGGTTTTTCTGCAATTTGGAACCCCCCAGAAGCTGTCCCAAAATCCCACCAAATTCCCATGCAATAGCGGCATTCCAAGTATCAGGAATTTAGGATACCCCATTTCCGCATCCAAATTCCCATAGAATAACGGCCTTCCGGCTATCAGGAATTTTGAATCGTCCATACGGTCTCCCATATTCCCATGGAATAACGCATACCCAAGCATGGGGAATTGAGTTTCATCTAGTTCCATACCCCAATTCCCATGGAATAACAGCATTCTGGGAGCTGAGGACTTGGAATCTGCCTATTTCCCTCCCAAATGTTTAGGGAATAATGGCATTCTGGGCATTGGGAAGGTTGAATCGTCATGTTGCCCTTGCAAATTCCCATGAAATAACCAATTTAATGTGTTGGGAATTTCGAATGCTCCAGTTCCTCGCCCAAATTCCAATCAACCTGTAACGAAATCATGACACTATGTGTGTGCCAAATTTAGAATCCTCCACTTCCCCTTCCAAATTCCCAACAAAACCATGGAAAAAGAGCAGTTCCCTCATTGCTAATTTCAACTCCTCCTCTTCCTCTCCCAAATTTCCACCAAACTCGAATGGAAGAACGGCATTTTGTGTGTGCGAAATTTAGAATCCTCCACTTCCCCTTCCAAATTCCCATAGAATAGCTGCATTCAGGGTATGGGGATTTTCAAAACATCCATATGCCCACTTAAATTCCCACGACAACCTCGGAAAAACAGCATTCATGGTGTTGGGAATATGGTATCCGCCATTTGCACTATCCAATTCCCAGCAAAACCATGCAATTACAGCACTCTGGGCATTGGGAATTTGGAATCCTCCGGTTCCACTCCCAAATTCCAATAGAATAACAGCCTTGCAGGCATGGGGATATTGGAATCCTCGAGTTCCCTTCCAAAAAGCCCATGGAATAACGACATTCTGGGTATTGAGAATTGAGAATTTGCCCATTTCCCTCCCAGATCCCTAGGGAGTAAGACACTTCCGGGTGTCACGTATTTCGAATCCTTCAAATCCGCACCATAACAGCCATGGAATAACAGAATTCCAGGTGTCAGGAATTGAGCATCCTCCACTTCCCCTTCGAATTTCCCATGGAATCATGGCATTCTGGGTGTTGGCACTTTAGAATCTCCCATACACCCTCCCAAATACCCAAAAATTCACAAGGAATAACAGAATTCCAGATATCAGGAATCTGTTATCCGCCAGCTCTCCACGCAATTTCCCATGGAATCATGGCATTCCTGGTGCAGGGAATCTTGACTCCTCCAGTTATCCTCCCAAATCGCCATAGAAAAATGGCATTCTGCGTGTTGGGAATTAACAATCCCCCAGAAACCCACCCCAAATCCCACCACATTCCCAAAGAAAAGCAACTTTCCAGATGTCTGCGATTTGAAATATTCCAGTTCCCCACTCAAATTCCGATGGAACAACAGCATCCCTAGTGTCAGGAATTGGGAATCCTCCAGCTTCCTGAAAAAAATTCCCATGGAATCATGGGATTCCAGGTGTGAGGAATTGAGAATGCCCCGTACAGCCTCCCAGATTCCCACCACATTCCCATGGAATAACAACATTCCAGATTTCAGGAACTGAGAATCATCCTCTTCCCCTCCCAAATTCCCATGGAAACATTGCATTCGGTTTTTCTGCAATTTGGAACCCCCCAGAAGCTGTCCCAAAATCCCACCAAATTCCCATGCAATAGCGGCATTCCAAGTATCAGGAATTTAGGATACCCCATTTCCGCATCCAAATTCCCATAGAATAACGTCCTTCCGGCTATCAGGAATTTTGAATCGTCCATACGGTCTCCCATATTCCCATGGAATAACGCATACCCAAGCATGGGGAATTGAGTTTCATCTAGTTCCATACCCCAATTCCCATGGAATAACAGCATTCTGGGAGCGGAGGACTTGGAATCTGCCTATTTCCCTCCCAAATGTTTAGGGAATAATGGCATTCTGGGCATTGGGAAGGTTGAATCGTCATGTTGCCCTTGCAAATTCCCATGAAATAACCAATTTAATGTGTTGGGAATTTCGAATGCTCCAGTTCCTCGCCCAAATTCCAATCAACCTGTAACGAAATCATGACACTATGTGTGTGCCAAATTTAGAATCCTCCACTTCCCCTTCCAAATTCCCAACAAAACCATGGAAAAAGAGCAGTTCCCTCATTGCTAATTTCAACTCCTCCTCTTCCTCTCCCAAATTTCCACCAAACTCGAATGGAAGAACGGCATTTTGTGTGTGCGAAATTTAGAATCCTCCACTTCCCCTTCCAAATTCCCATAGAATAGCTGCATTCCGGGTATGGGGATTTTCAAAACATCCATATGCCCACTTAAATTCCCACGACAACCTCGGAAAAACAGCATTCATGGTGTTGGGAATATGGTATCCGCCATTTGCACTATCCAATTCCCAGCAAAACCATGCAATTACAGCACTCTGGGCATTGGGAATTTGGAATCCTCCGGTTCCACTCCCAAATTCCAATAGAATAACAGCCTTGCAGGCATGGGGATATTGGAATCCTCGAGTTCCCTTCCAAAAAGCCCATGGAATAACGACATTCTGGGTATTGAGAATTGAGAATTTGCCCATTTCCCTCCCAGATCCCTAGGGAATAAGACACTTCCGGGTGTCACGTATTTCGAATCCTTCAAATCCGCACCATAACAGCCATGGAATAACAGAATTCCAGGTGTCAGGAATTGAGCATCCTCCACTTCCCCTTCGAATTTCCCATGGAATCATGGCATTCTGGCTGTTGGCACTTTAGAATCTCCCATACACTCTCCCAAATACCCAAAAATTCACAAGGAATAACAGAATTCCAGATATCAGGAATCTGTTATCCGCCAGCTCTCCACGCAATTTCCCATGGAATCATGGCATTCCTGGTGCAGGGAATCTTGACTCCTCCAGTTATCCTCCCAAATCGCCATAGAAAAATGGCATTCTGCGTGTTGGGAATTAACAATCCCCCAGAAACCCACCCCAAATCCCACCACATTCCCAAAGAAAAGCAACTTTCCAGATGTCTGCGATTTGAAATATTCCAGTTCCCCACTCAAATTCCGATGGAACAACAGCATCCCTAGTGTCAGGAATTGGGAATCCTCCAGCTTCCTGAAAAAAATTCCCATGGAATCATGGGATTCCAGGTGTGAGGAATTGAGAATGCCCCGTACAGCCTCCCAGATTCCCACCACATTCCCATGGAATAACAACATTCCAGATTTCAGGAACTGAGAATCATCCTCTTCCCCTCCCAAATTCCCATGGAAACATTGCATTCGGTTTTTCTGCAATTTGGAACCCCCCAGAAGCTGTCCCAAAATCCCACCAAATTCCCATGCAATAGCGGCATTCCAAGTATCAGGAATTTAGGATACCCCATTTCCGCATCCAAATTCCCATAGAATAACGGCCTTCCGGCTATCAGGAATTTTGAATCGTCCATACGGTCTCCCATATTCCCATGGAATAACGCATACCCAAGCATGGGGAATTGAGTTTCATCTAGTTCCATACCCCAATTCCCATGGAATAACAGCATTCTGGGAGCTGAGGACTTGGAATCTGCCTATTTCCCTCCCAAATGTTTAGGGAATAATGGCATTCTGGGCATTGGGAAGGTTGAATCGTCATGTTGCCCTTGCAAATTCCCATGAAATAACCAATTTAATGTGTTGGGAATTTCGAATGCTCCAGTTCCTCGCCCAAATTCCAATCAACCTGTAACGAAATCATGACACTATGTGTGTGCCAAATTTAGAATCCTCCACTTCCCCTTCCAAATTCCCAACAAAACCATGGAAAAAGAGCAGTTCCCTCATTGCTAATTTCAACTCCTCCTCTTCCTCTCCCAAATTTCCACCAAACTCGAATGGAAGAACGGCATTTTGTGTGTGCGAAATTTAGAATCCTCCACTTCCCCTTCCAAATTCCCATAGAATAGCTGCATTCAGGGTATGGGGATTTTCAAAACATCCATATGCCCACTTAAATTCCCACGACAACCTAGGAAAAACAGCATTCATGGTGTTGGGAATATGGTATCCGCCATTTGCACTATCCAATTCCCAGCAAAACCATGCAATTACAGCACTCTGGGCATTGGGAATTTGGAATCCTCCGGTTCCACTCCCAAATTCCAATAGAATAACAGCCTTGCAGGCATGGGGATATTGGAATCCTCGAGTTCCCTTCCAAAAAGCCCATGGAATAACGACATTCTGGGTATTGAGAATTGAGAATTTGCCCATTTCCCTCCCAGATCCCTAGGGAGTAAGACACTTCCGGGTGTCACGTATTTCGAATCCTTCAAATCCGCACCATAACAGCCATGGAATAACAGAATTCCAGGTGTCAGGAATTGAGCATCCTCCACTTCCCCTTCGAATTTCCCATGGAATCATGGCATTCTGGCTGTTGGCACTTTAGAATCTCCCATACACCCTCCCAAATACCCAAAAATTCACAAGGAATAACAGAATTCCAGATATCAGGAATCTATTATCCGCCAGCTCTCCACGCAATTTCCCATGGAATCATGGCATTCCTGGTGCAGGGAATCTTGACTCCTCCAGTTATCCTCCCAAATCGCCATAGAAAAATGGCATTCTGCGTGTTGGGAATTAACAATCCCCCAGAAACCCACCCCAAATCCCACCACATTCCCAAAGAAAAGCAACTTTCCAGATGTCTGCGATTTGAAATATTCCAGTTCCCCACTCAAATTCCGATGGAACAACAGCATCCCAAGTGTCAGGAATTGGGAATGCTCCAGCTCCCTGAAAAAAATTCCCATGGAATCATGGGATTCCAGGTGTGAGGAATTGAGAATGCCCCGTACAGCCTCCCAGATTCCCACCACATTCCCATGGAATAACAACATTCCAGATTTCAGGAACTGAGAATCATCCTCTTCCCCTCCCAAATTCCCATGGAAACATTGCATTCGGTTTTTCTGCAATTTGGAACCCCCCAGAAGCTGTCCCAAAATCCCACCAAATTCCCATGCAATAGCGGCATTCCAAGTATCAGGAATTTAGGATACCCCATTTCCGCATCCAAATTCCCATAGAATAACGGCATTCCGGCTATCAGGAATTTTGAATCGTCCATACGGTCTCCCATATTCCCATGGAATAACGCATACCCAAGCATGGGGAAATGAGTTTCATCTAGTTCCATACCCCAATTCCCATGGAATAACAGCATTCTGGGAGCGGAGGACTTGGAATCTGCCTGTTTCCCTCCCAAATGTTTAGGGAATAATGGCATTCTGGGCATTGGGAAGGTTGAATCGTCATGTTGCCCTTACAAATTCCCATGAAATAACCAATTTAATGTGTTGGGAATTTCGAATGCTCCAGTTCCTCGCCCAAATTCCAATCAACCTGTAACGAAATCATGACACTATGTGTGTGCCAAATTTAGAATCCTCCACTTCCCCTTCCAAATTCCCAACAAAACCAGGGAATAAGAGCAGTTCACTCATTTCTAATTTCAAATCCTCCTCTTCCTCTCCCTAATTTCGACCAAACTCGAATGGAAGAACGGCATTTTGTGTGTGCGAAATTTAGAATCCTCCACTTCCCCTTCCAAATTCCCATAGAATAGCTGCATTCCGGGTATGGGGATTTTCAAAACATCCATATGCCCACTTAAATTCCCACGACAACCTCGGAAAAACAGCATTCATGGTGTTGGGAATATGGTATCCGCCATTTGCACTATCCAATTCCCAGCAAAACCATGCAATTACAGCACTCTGGGCATTGGGAATTTGGAATCCTCCGGTTCCACTCCCAAATTCCAATAGAATAACAGCCTTGCAGGCATGGGGATATTGGAATCCTCGAGTTCCCTTCCAAAAAGCCCATGGAATAACGACATTCTGGGTATTGAGAATTGAGAATTTGCCCATTTCCCTCCCAGATCCCTAGGGAGTAAGACACTTCCGGGTGTCACGTATTTCGAATCCTTCAAATCCGCACCATAACAGCCATGGAATAACAGAATTCCAGGTGTCAGGAATTGAGCATCCTCCACTTCCCCTTCGAATTTCCCATGGATTCATGGCATTCTGGCTGTTGGCACTTTAGAATCTCCCCTACAGCCTCCCAAATACCCAGGAAATTCACAAGGAATAACAGAATTCGAGATATCAGGAATCTATTATCCGCCAGCTCTCCACGCAATTTCCCATGGAATCATGGCATTCCTGGTGCAGGGAATCTTGACTCCTCCAGTTATCCTCCCAAATCGCCATAGAAAAATGGCATTCTGCGTGTTGGGAATTAACAATCCCCCAGAAACCCACCCCAAATCCCACCACATTCCCAAAGAAAAGCAACTTTCCAGATGTCTGCGATTTGAAATATTCCAGTTCCCCACTCAAATTCCGATGGAACAACAGCATCCCTAGTGTCAGGAATTGGGAATCCTCCAGCTTCCTGAAAAAAATTCCCATGGAATCATGGGATTCCAGGTGTGAGGAATTGAGAATGCCCCGTACAGCCTCCCAGATTCCCACCACATTCCCATGGAATAACAACATTCCAGATTTCAGGAACTGAGAATCATCCTCTTCCCCTCCCAAATTCCCATGGAAACATTGCATTCGGTTTTTCTGCAATTTGGAACCCCCCAGAAGCTGTCCCAAAATCCCACCAAATTCCCATGCAATAGCGGCATTCCAAGTATCAGGAATTTAGGATACCCCATTTCCGCATCCAAATTCCCATAGAATAACGGCCTTCCGGCTATCAGGAATTTTGAATCGTCCATACGGTCTCCCATATTCCCATGGAATAACGCATACCCAAGCATGGGGAATTGAGTTTCATCTAGTTCCATACCCCAATTCCCATGGAATAACAGCATTCTGGGAGCTGAGGACTTGGAATCTGCCTATTTCCCTCCCAAATGTTTAGGGAATAATGGCATTCTGGGCATTGGGAAGGTTGAATCGTCATGTTGCCCTTGCAAATTCCCATGAAATAACCAATTTAATGTGTTGGGAATTTCGAATGCTCCAGTTCCTCGCCCAAATTCCAATCAACCTGTAACGAAATCATGACACTATGTGTGTGCCAAATTTAGAATCCTCCACTTCCCCTTCCAAATTCCCAACAAAACCATGGAAAAAGAGCAGTTCCCTCATTGCTAATTTCAACTCCTCCTCTTCCTCTCCCAAATTTCCACCAAACTCGAATGGAAGAACGGCATTTTGTGTGTGCGAAATTTAGAATCCTCCACTTCCCCTTCCAAATTCCCATAGAATAGCTGCATTCCGGGTATGGGGATTTTCAAAACATCCATATGCCCACTTAAATTCCCACGACAACCTCGGAAAAACAGCATTCATGGTGTTGGGAATATGGTATCCGCCATTTGCACTATCCAATTCCCAGCAAAACCATGCAATTACAGCACTCTGGGCATTGGGAATTTGGAATCCTCCGGTTCCACTCCCAAATTCCAATAGAATAACAGCCTTGCAGGCATGGGGATATTGGAATCCTCGAGTTCCCTTCCAAAAAGCCCATGGAATAACGACATTCTGGGTATTGAGAATTGAGAATTTGCCCATTTCCCTCCCAGATCCCTAGGGAGTAAGACACTTCCGGGTGTCACGTATTTCGAATCCTTCAAATCCGCACCATAACAGCCATGGAATAACAGAATTCCAGGTGTCAGGAATTGAGCATCCTCCACTTCCCCTTCGAATTTCCCATGGATTCATGGCATTCTGGGTGTTGGCACTTTAGAATCTCCCATACACCCTCCCAAATACCCAAAAATTCACAAGGAATAACAGAATTCCAGATATCAGGAATCTGTTATCCGCCAGCTCTCCACGCAATTTCCCATGGAATCATGGCATTCCTGGTGCAGGGAATCTTGACTCCTCCAGTTATCCTCCCAAATCGCCATAGAAAAATGGCATTCTGTGTGTTGGGAATTAACAATCCCCCAGAAACCCACCCCAAATCCCACCACATTCCCAAAGAAAAGCAACTTTCCAGATGTCTGCGATTTGAAATATTCCAGTTCCCCACTCAAATTCCGATGGAACAACAGCATCCCAAGTGTCAGGAATTGGGAATCCTCCAGCTTCCTGAAAAAAATTCCCATGGAATCATGGGATTCCAGGTGTGAGGAATTGAGAATGCCCCGTACAGCCTCCCAGATTCCCACCACATTCCCATGGAATAACAACATTCCAGATTTCAGGAACTGAGAATCATCCTCTTCCCCTCCCAAATTCCCATGGAAACATTGCATTCGGTTTTTCTGCAATTTGGAACCCCCCAGAAGCTGTCCCAAAATCCCACCAAATTCCCATGCAATAGCGGCATTCCAAGTATCAGGAATTTAGGATACCCCATTTCCGCATCCAAATTCCCATAGAATAACGGCCTTCCGGCTATCAGGAATTTTGAATCGTCCATACGGTCTCCCATATTCCCATGGAATAACGCATACCCAAGCATGGGGAATTGAGTTTCATCTAGTTCCATACCCCAATTCCCATGGAATAACAGCATTCTGGGAGCTGAGGACTTGGAATCTGCCTATTTCCCTCCCAAATGTTTAGGGAATAATGGCATTCTGGGCATTGGGAAGGTTGAATCGTCATGTTGCCCTTGCAAATTCCCATGAAATAACCAATTTAATGTGTTGGGAATTTCGAATGCTCCAGTTCCTCGCCCAAATTCCAATCAACCTGTAACGAAATCATGACACTATGTGTGTGCCAAATTTAGAATCCTCCACTTCCCCTTCCAAATTCCCAACAAAACCATGGAAAAAGAGCAGTTCCCTCATTGCTAATTTCAACTCCTCCTCTTCCTCTCCCAAATTTCCACCAAACTCGAATGGAAGAACGGCATTTTGTGTGTGCGAAATTTAGAATCCTCCACTTCCCCTTCCAAATTCCCATAGAATAGCTGCATTCAGGGTATGGGGATTTTCAAAACATCCATATGCCCACTTAAATTCCCACGACAACCTCGGAAAAACAGCATTCATGGTGTTGGGAATATGGTATCCGCCATTTGCACTATCCAATTCCCAGCAAAACCATGCAATTACAGCACTCTGGGCATTGGGAATTTGGAATCCTCCGGTTCCACTCCCAAATTCCAATAGAATAACAGCCTTGCAGGCATGGGGATATTGGAATCCTCGAGTTCCCTTCCAAAAAGCCCATGGAATAACGACATTCTGGGTATTGAGAATTGAGAATTTGCCCATTTCCCTCCCAGATCCCTAGGGAGTAAGACACTTCCGGGTGTCACGTATTTCGAATCCTTCAAATCCGCACCATAACAGCCATGGAATAACAGAATTCCAGGTGTCAGGAATTGAGCATCCTCCACTTCCCCTTCGAATTTCCCATGGAATCATGGCATTCTGGCTGTTGGCACTTTAGAATCTCCCATACACCCTCCCAAATACCCAAAAATTCACAAGGAATAACAGAATTCCAGATATCAGGAATCTGTTATCCGCCAGCTCTCCACGCAATTTCCCATGGAATCATGGCATTCCTGGTGCAGGGAATCTTGACTCCTCCAGTTATCCTCCCAAATCGCCATAGAAAAATGGCATTCTGCGTGTTGGGAATTAACAATCCCCCAGAAACCCACCCCAAATCCCACCACATTCCCAAAGAAAAGCAACTTTCCAGATGTCTGCGATTTGAAATATTCCAGTTCCCCACTCAAATTCCGATGGAACAACAGCATCCCTAGTGTCAGGAATTGGGAATCCTCCAGCTTCCTGAAAAAAATTCCCATGGAATCATGGGATTCCAGGTGTGAGGAATTGAGAATGCCCCGTACAGCCTCCCAGATTCCCACCACATTCCCATGGAATAACAACATTCCAGATTTCAGGAACTGAGAATCATCCTCTTCCCCTCCCAAATTCCCATGGAAACATTGCATTCGGTTTTTCTGCAATTTGGAACCCCCCAGAAGCTGTCCCAAAATCCCACCAAATTCCCATGCAATAGCGGCATTCCAAGTATCAGGAATTTAGGATACCCCATTTCCGCATCCAAATTCCCATAGAATAACGGCCTTCCGGCTATCAGGAATTTTGAATCGTCCATACGGTCTCCCATCTTCCCATGGAATAACGCATACCCAAGCATGGGGAATTGAGTTTCATCTAGTTCCATACCCCAATTCCCATGGAATAACAGCATTCTGGGAGCTGAGGACTTGGAATCTGCCTATTTCCCTCCCAAATGTTTAGGGAATAATGGCATTCTGGGCATTGGGAAGGTTGAATCGTCATGTTGCCCTTGCAAATTCCCATGAAATAACCAATTTAATGTGTTGGGAATTTCGAATGCTCCAGTTCCTCGCCCAAATTCCAATCAACCTGTAACGAAATCATGACACTATGTGTGTGCCAAATTTAGAATCCTCCACTTCCCCTTCCAAATTCCCAACAAAACCATGGAAAAAGAGCAGTTCCCTCATTGCTAATTTCAACTCCTCCTCTTCCTCTCCCAAATTTCCACCAAACTCGAATGGAAGAACGGCATTTTGTGTGTGCGAAATTTAGAATCCTCCACTTCCCCTTCCAAATTCCCATAGAATAGCTGCATTCCGGGTATGGGGATTTTCAAAACATCCATATGCCCACTTAAATTCCCACGACAACCTCGGAAAAACAGCATTCATGGTGTTGGGAATATGGTATCCGCCATTTGCACTATCCAATTCCCAGCAAAACCATGCAATTACAGCACTCTGGGCATTGGGAATTTGGAATCCTCCGGTTCCACTCCCAAATTCCAATAGAATAACAGCCTTGCAGGCATGGGGATATTGGAATCCTCGAGTTCCCTTCCAAAAAGCCCATGGAATAACGACATTCTGGGTATTGAGAATTGAGAATTTGCCCATTTCCCTCCCAGATCCCTAGGGAATAAGACACTTCCGGGTGTCACGTATTTCGAATCCTTCAAATCCGCACCATAACAGCCATGGAATAACAGAATTCCAGGTGTCAGGAATTGAGCATCCTCCACTTCCCCTTCGAATTTCCCATGGAATCATGGCATTCTGGCTGTTGGCACTTTAGAATCTCCCATACACTCTCCCAAATACCCAAAAATTCACAAGGAATAACAGAATTCCAGATATCAGGAATCTGTTATCCGCCAGCTCTCCACGCAATTTCCCATGGAATCATGGCATTCCTGGTGCAGGGAATCTTGACTCCTCCAGTTATCCTCCCAAATCGCCATAGAAAAATGGCATTCTGCGTGTTGGGAATTAACAATCCCCCAGAAACCCACCCCAAATCCCACCACATTCCCAAAGAAAAGCAACTTTCCAGATGTCTGCGATTTGAAATATTCCAGTTCCCCACTCAAATTCCGATGGAACAACAGCATCCCTAGTGTCAGGAATTGGGAATCCTCCAGCTTCCTGAAAAAAATTCCCATGGAATCATGGGATTCCAGGTGTGAGGAATTGAGAATGCCCCGTACAGCCTCCCAGATTCCCACCACATTCCCATGGAATAACAACATTCCAGATTTCAGGAACTGAGAATCATCCTCTTCCCCTCCCAAATTCCCATGGAAACATTGCATTCGGTTTTTCTGCAATTTGGAACCCCCCAGAAGCTGTCCCAAAATCCCACCAAATTCCCATGCAATAGCGGCATTCCAAGTATCAGGAATTTAGGATACCCCATTTCCGCATCCAAATTCCCATAGAATAACGGCCTTCCGGCTATCAGGAATTTTGAATCGTCCATACGGTCTCCCATATTCCCATGGAATAACGCATACCCAAGCATGGGGAATTGAGTTTCATCTAGTTCCATACCCCAATTCCCATGGAATAACAGCATTCTGGGAGCTGAGGACTTGGAATCTGCCTATTTCCCTCCCAAATGTTTAGGGAATAATGGCATTCTGGGCATTGGGAAGGTTGAATCGTCATGTTGCCCTTGCAAATTCCCATGAAATAACCAATTTAATGTGTTGGGAATTTCGAATGCTCCAGTTCCTCGCCCAAATTCCAATCAACCTGTAACGAAATCATGACACTATGTGTGTGCCAAATTTAGAATCCTCCACTTCCCCTTCCAAATTCCCAACAAAACGATGGAAAAAGAGCAGTTCCCTCATTGCTAATTTCAACTCCTCCTCTTCCTCTCCCAAATTTCCACCAAACTCGAATGGAAGAACGGCATTTTGTGTGTGCGAAATTTAGAATCCTCCACTTCCCCTTCCAAATTCCCATAGAATAGCTGCATTCAGGGTATGGGGATTTTCAAAACATCCATATGCCCACTTAAATTCCCACGACAACCTAGGAAAAACAGCATTCATGGTGTTGGGAATATGGTATCCGCCATTTGCACTATCCAATTCCCAGCAAAACCATGCAATTACAGCACTCTGGGCATTGGGAATTTGGAATCCTCCGGTTCCACTCCCAAATTCCAATAGAATAACAGCCTTGCAGGCATGGGGATATTGGAATCCTCGAGTTCCCTTCCAAAAAGCCCATGGAATAACGACATTCTGGGTATTGAGAATTGAGAATTTGCCCATTTCCCTCCCAGATCCCTAGGGAGTAAGACACTTCCGGGTGTCACGTATTTCGAATCCTTCAAATCCGCACCATAACAGCCATGGAATAACAGAATTCCAGGTGTCAGGAATTGAGCATCCTCCACTTCCCCTTCGAATTTCCCATGGAATCATGGCATTCTGGCTGTTGGCACTTTAGAATCTCCCATACACCCTCCCAAATACCCAAAAATTCACAAGGAATAACAGAATTCCAGATATCAGGAATCTATTATCCGCCAGCTCTCCACGCAATTTCCCATGGAATCATGGCATTCCTGGTGCAGGGAATCTTGACTCCTCCAGTTATCCTCCCAAATCGCCATAGAAAAATGGCATTCTGCGTGTTGGGAATTAACAATCCCCCAGAAACCCACCCCAAATCCCACCACATTCCCAAAGAAAAGCAACTTTCCAGATGTCTGCGATTTGAAATATTCCAGTTCCCCACTCAAATTCCGATGGAACAACAGCATCCCAAGTGTCAGGAATTGGGAATGCTCCAGCTCCCTGAAAAAAATTCCCATGGAATCATGGGATTCCAGGTGTGAGGAATTGAGAATGCCCCGTACAGCCTCCCAGATTCCCACCACATTCCCATGGAATAACAACATTCCAGATTTCAGGAACTGAGAATCATCCTCTTCCCCTCCCAAATTCCCATGGAAACATTGCATTCGGTTTTTCTGCAATTTGGAACCCCCCAGAAGCTGTCCCAAAATCCCACCAAATTCCCATGCAATAGCGGCATTCCAAGTATCAGGAATTTAGGATACCCCATTTCCGCATCCAAATTCCCATAGAATAACGGCATTCCGGCTATCAGGAATTTTGAATCGTCCATACGGTCTCCCATATTCCCATGGAATAACGCATACCCAAGCATGGGGAAATGAGTTTCATCTAGTTCCATACCCCAATTCCCATGGAATAACAGCATTCTGGGAGCTGAGGACTTGGAATCTGCCTATTTCCCTCCCAAATGTTTAGGGAATAATGGCATTCTGGGCATTGGGAAGGTTGAATCGTCATGTTGCCCTTACAAATTCCCATGAAATAACCAATTTAATGTGTTGGGAATTTCGAATGCTCCAGTTCCTCGCGCAAATTCCAATCAACCTGTAACGAAATCATGACACTATGTGTGTGCGAAATTTAGAATCCTCCACTTCCCCTTCCAAATTCCCAACAAAACCAGGGAATAAGAGCAGTTCACTCATTTCTAATTTCAAATCCTCCTCTTCCTCTCCCTAATTTCGACCAAACTCGAATGGAAGAACGGCATTTTGTGTGTGCGAAATTTAGAATCCTCCACTTCCCCTTCCAAATTCCCATAGAATAGCTGCATTCCGGGTATGGGGATTTTCAAAACATCCATATGCCCACTTAAATTCCCACGACAACCTCGGAAAAACAGCATTCATGGTGTTGGGAATATGGTATCCGCCATTTGCACTATCCAATTCCCAGCAAAACCATGCAATTACAGCACTCTGGGCATTGGGAATTTGGAATCCTCCGGTTCCACTCCCAAATTCCAATAGAATAACAGCCTTGCAGGCATGGGGATATTGGAATCCTCGAGTTCCCTTCCAAAAAGCCCATGGAATAACGACATTCTGGGTATTGAGAATTGAGAATTTGCCCATTTCCCTCCCAGATCCCTAGGGAGTAAGACACTTCCGGGTGTCACGTATTTCGAATCCTTCAAATCCGCACCATAACAGCCATGGAATAACAGAATTCCAGGTGTCAGGAATTGAGCATCCTCCACTTCCCCTTCGAATTTCCCATGGATTCATGGCATTCTGGCTGTTGGCACTTTAGAATCTCCCCTACAGCCTCCCAAATACCCAGGAAATTCACAAGGAATAACAGAATTCGAGATATCAGGAATCTATTATCCGCCAGCTCTCCACGCAATTTCCCATGGAATCATGGCATTCCTGGTGCAGGGAATCTTGACTCCTCCAGTTATCCTCCCAAATCGCCATAGAAAAATGGCATTCTGCGTGTTGGGAATTAACAATCCCCCAGAAACCCACCCCAAATCCCACCACATTCCCAAAGAAAAGCAACTTTCCAGATGTCTGCGATTTGAAATATTCCAGTTCCCCACTCAAATTCCGATGGAACAACAGCATCCCTAGTGTCAGGAATTGGGAATCCTCCAGCTTCCTGAAAAAAATTCCCATGGAATCATGGGATTCCAGGTGTGAGGAATTGAGAATGCCCCGTACAGCCTCCCAGATTCCCACCACATTCCCATGGAATAACAACATTCCAGATTTCAGGAACTGAGAATCATCCTCTTCCCCTCCCAAATTCCCATGGAAACATTGCATTCGGTTTTTCTGCAATTTGGAACCCCCCAGAAGCTGTCCCAAAATCCCACCAAATTCCCATGCAATAGCGGCATTCCAAGTATCAGGAATTTAGGATACCCCATTTCCGCATCCAAATTCCCATAGAATAACGGCCTTCCGGCTATCAGGAATTTTGAATCGTCCATACGGTCTCCCATATTCCCATGGAATAACGCATACCCAAGCATGGGGAATTGAGTTTCATCTAGTTCCATACCCCAATTCCCATGGAATAACAGCATTCTGGGAGCTGAGGACTTGGAATCTGCCTATTTCCCTCCCAAATGTTTAGGGAATAATGGCATTCTGGGCATTGGGAAGGTTGAATCGTCATGTTGCCCTTGCAAATTCCCATGAAATAACCAATTTAATGTGTTGGGAATTTCGAATGCTCCAGTTCCTCGCCCAAATTCCAATCAACCTGTAACGAAATCATGACACTATGTGTGTGCCAAATTTAGAATCCTCCACTTCCCCTTCCAAATTCCCAACAAAACGATGGAAAAAGAGCAGTTCCCTCATTGCTAATTTCAACTCCTCCTCTTCCTCTCCCAAATTTCCACCAAACTCGAATGGAAGAACGGCATTTTGTGTGTGCGAAATTTAGAATCCTCCACTTCCCCTTCCAAATTCCCATAGAATAGCTGCATTCCGGGTATGGGGATTTTCAAAACATCCATATGCCCACTTAAATTCCCACGACAACCTCGGAAAAACAGCATTCATGGTGTTGGGAATATGGTATCCGCCATTTGCACTATCCAATTCCCAGCAAAACCATGCAATTACAGCACTCTGGGCATTGGGAATTTGGAATCCTCCGGTTCCACTCCCAAATTCCAATAGAATAACAGCCTTGCAGGCATGGGGATATTGGAATCCTCGAGTTCCCTTCCAAAAAGCCCATGGAATAACGACATTCTGGGTATTGAGAATTGAGAATTTGCCCATTTCCCTCCCAGATCCCTAGGGAGTAAGACACTTCCGGGTGTCACGTATTTCGAATCCTTCAAATCCGCACCATAACAGCCATGGAATAACAGAATTCCAGGTGTCAGGAATTGAGCATCCTCCACTTCCCCTTCGAATTTCCCATGGATTCATGGCATTCTGGCTGTTGGCACTTTAGAATCTCCCCTACAGCCTCCCAAATACCCAGGAAATTCACAAGGAATAACAGAATTCGAGATATCAGGAATCTATTATCCGCCAGCTCTCCACGCAATTTCCCATGGAATCATGGCATTCCTGGTGCAGGGAATCTTGACTCCTCCAGTTATCCTCCCAAATCGCCATAGAAAAATGGCATTCTGCGTGTTGGGAATTAACAATCCCCCAGAAACCCACCCCAAATCCCACCACATTCCCAAAGAAAAGCAACTTTCCAGATGTCTGCGATTTGAAATATTCCAGTTCCCCACTCAAATTCCGATGGAACAACAGCATCCCTAGTGTCAGGAATTGGGAATCCTCCAGCTTCCTGAAAAAAATTCCCATGGAATCATGGGATTCCAGGTGTGAGGAATTGAGAATGCCCCGTACAGCCTCCCAGATTCCCACCACATTCCCATGGAATAACAACATTCCAGATTTCAGGAACTGAGAATCATCCTCTTCCCCTCCCAAATTCCCATGGAAACATTGCATTCGGTTTTTCTGCAATTTGGAACCCCCCAGAAGCTGTCCCAAAATCCCACCAAATTCCCATGCAATAGCGGCATTCCAAGTATCAGGAATTTAGGATACCCCATTTCCGCATCCAAATTCCCATAGAATAACGGCCTTCCGGCTATCAGGAATTTTGAATCGTCCATACGGTCTCCCATATTCCCATGGAATAACGCATACCCAAGCATGGGGAATTGAGTTTCATCTAGTTCCATACCCCAATTCCCATGGAATAACAGCATTCTGGGAGCTGAGGACTTGGAATCTGCCTATTTCCCTCCCAAATGTTTAGGGAATAATGGCATTCTGGGCATTGGGAAGGTTGAATCGTCATGTTGCCCTTGCAAATTCCCATGAAATAACCAATTTAATGTGTTGGGAATTTCGAATGCTCCAGTTCCTCGCCCAAATTCCAATCAACCTGTAACGAAATCATGACACTATGTGTGTGCGAAATTTAGAATCCTCCACTTCCCCTTCCAAATTCCCAACAAAACCATGGAAAAAGAGCAGTTCCCTCATTGCTAATTTCAACTCCTCCTCTTCCTCTCCCAAATTTCCACCAAACTCGAATGGAAGAACGGCATTTTGTGTGTGCCAAATTTAGAATCCTCCACTTCCCCTTCCAAATTCCCAACAAAACGATGGAAAAAGAGCAGTTCCCTCATTGCTAATTTCAACTCCTCCTCTTCCTCTCCCAAATTTCCACCAAACTCGAATGGAAGAACGGCATTTTGTGTGTGCGAAATTTAGAATCCTCCACTTCCCCTTCCAAATTCCCATAGAATAGCTGCATTCCGGGTATGGGGATTTTCAAAACATCCATATGCCCACTTAAATTCCCACGACAACCTCGGAAAAACAGCATTCATGGTGTTGGGAATATGGTATCCGCCATTTGCACTATCCAATTCCCAGCAAAACCATGCAATTACAGCACTCTGGGCATTGGGAATTTGGAATCCTCCGGTTCCACTCCCAAATTCCAATAGAATAACAGCCTTGCAGGCATGGGGATATTGGAATCCTCGAGTTCCCTTCCAAAAAGCCCATGGAATAACGACATTCTGGGTATTGAGAATTGAGAATTTGCCCATTTCCCTCCCAGATCCCTAGGGAGTAAGACACTTCCGGGTGTCACGTATTTCGAATCCTTCAAATCCGCACCATAACAGCCATGGAATAACAGAATTCCAGGTGTCAGGAATTGAGCATCCTCCACTTCCCCTTCGAATTTCCCATGGATTCATGGCATTCTGGCTGTTGGCACTTTAGAATCTCCCCTACAGCCTCCCAAATACCCAGGAAATTCACAAGGAATAACAGAATTCGAGATATCAGGAATCTATTATCCGCCAGCTCTCCACGCAATTTCCCATGGAATCATGGCATTCCTGGTGCAGGGAATCTTGACTCCTCCAGTTATCCTCCCAAATCGCCATAGAAAAATGGCATTCTGCGTGTTGGGAATTAACAATCCCCCAGAAACCCACCCCAAATCCCACCACATTCCCAAAGAAAAGCAACTTTCCAGATGTCTGCGATTTGAAATATTCCAGTTCCCCACTCAAATTCCGATGGAACAACAGCATCCCTAGTGTCAGGAATTGGGAATCCTCCAGCTCCCTGAAAAAAATTCCCATGGAATCATGGGATTCCAGGTGTGAGGAATTGAGAATGCCCCGTACAGCCTCCCAGATTCCCACCACATTCCCATGGAATAACAACATTCCAGATTTCAGGAACTGAGAATCATCCTCTTCCCCTCCCAAATTCCCATGGAAACATTGCATTCGGTTTTTCTGCAATTTGGAACCCCCCAGAAGCTGTCCCAAAATCCCACCAAATTCCCATGCAATAGCGGCATTCCAAGTATCAGGAATTTAGGATACCCCATTTCCGCATCCAAATTCCCATAGAATAACGGCCTTCCGGCTATCAGGAATTTTGAATCGTCCATACGGTCTCCCATATTCCCATGGAATAACGCATACCCAAGCATGGGGAATTGAGTTTCATCTAGTTCCATACCCCAATTCCCATGGAATAACAGCATTCTGGGAGCTGAGGACTTGGAATCTGCCTATTTCCCTCCCAAATGTTTAGGGAATAATGGCATTCTGGGCATTGGGAAGGTTGAATCCTCATGTTGCCCTTGCAAATTCCCATGAAATAACCAATTTAATGTGTTGGGAATTTCGAATGCTCCAGTTCCTCGCCCAAATTCCAATCAACCTGTAACGAAATCATGACACTATGTGTGTGCCAAATTTAGAATCCTCCACTTCCCCTTCCAAATTCCCAACAAAACCATGGAAAAAGAGCAGTTCCCTCATTGCTAATTTCAACTCCTCCTCTTCCTCTCCCAAATTTCCACCAAACTCGAATGGAAGAACGGCATTTTGTGTGTGCCAAATTTAGAATCCTCCACTTCCCCTTCCAAATTCCCATAGAATAGCTGCATTCAGGGTATGGGGATTTTCAAAACATCCATATGCCCACTTAAATTCCCACGACAACCTCGGAAAAACAGCATTCATGGTGTTGGGAATATGGTATCCGCCATTTGCACTATCCAATTCCCAGCAAAACCATGCAATTACAGCACTCTGGGCATTGGGAATTTGGAATCCTCCGGTTCCACTCCCAAATTCCAATAGAATAACAGCCTTGCAGGCATGGGGATATTGGAATCCTCGAGTTCCCTTCCAAAAAGCCCATGGAATAACGACATTCTGGGTATTGAGAATTGAGAATTTGCCCATTTCCCTCCCAGATCCCTAGGGAGTAAGACACTTCCGGGTGTCACGTATTTCGAATCCTTCAAATCCGCACCATAACAGCCATGGAATAACAGAATTCCAGGTGTCAGGAATTGAGCATCCTCCACTTCCCCTTCGAATTTCCCATGGAATCATGGCATTCTGGCTGTTGGCACTTTAAAATCTCCCATACAGCCTCCCAAATACCCAGGAAATTCACAAGGAATAACAGAATTCCAGATATCAGGAATGTATTATCCGCCAGCTCTCCACGCAATTTCCCATGGAATCATGGCATTCCTGGTGCAGGGAATCTTGACTCCTCCAGTTATCCTCCCAAATCGCCATAGAAAAATGGCATTCTGCGTGTTGGGAATTAACAATCCCCCAGAAACCCACCCCAAATCCCACCACATTCCCAAAGAAAAGCAACTTTCCAGATGTCTGCAATTTGAAATATTCCAGTTCCCCACTCAAATTCCGATGGAACAACAGCATCCCAAGTGTCAGGAATTGGGAATCCTCCAGCTTCCTGAAAAAAATTCCCATGGAATCATGGGATTCCAGGTGTGAGGAATAGAGAATGCCCCATACAGCCTCCCAGATTCCCACCACATTCCCATGGAATAACAACATTCCAGATTTCAGGAACTGAGAATCATCCTCTTCCCCTCCCAAATTCCCATGGAAACATTGCATTCGGTTTTTCTGCAATTTGGAACCCCCCAGAAGCTGTCCCAAAATCCCACCAAATTCCCATGCAATAGCGGCATTCCAAGTATCACGAATTTAGGATACCCCATTTCCGCATCCAAATTCCCATAGAATAACGTCCTTCCGGCTATCAGGAATTTTGAATCGTCCATACGGTCTCCCAAATTCCCATGGAATAACGCATACCCAAGCATGGGGAATTGAGTTTCATCTAGTTCCATACCCCAATTCCCATGGAATAACAGCATTCTGGGAGCTGAGGACTTGGAATCTGCCTATTTCCCTCCCAAATGTTTAGGGAATAATGGCATTCTGGGCATTGGGAAGGTTGAATCGTCATGTTGCCCTTGCAAATTCCCATGAAATAACCAATTTAATGTGTTGGGAATTTCGAATGCTCCAGTTCCTCGCCCAAATTCCAATCAACCTGTAACGAAATCATGACACTATGTGTGTGCCAAATTTAGAATCCTCCACTTCCCCTTCCAAATTCCCAACAAAACCAGGGAATAAGAGCAGTTCACTCATTTCTAATTTCAACTCCTCCTCTTCCTCTCCCAAATTTCCACCAAACTCGAATGGAAGAACGGCATTTTGTGTGTGCGAAATTTAGAATCCTCCACTTCCCCTTCCAAATTCCCATAGAATAGCTGCATTCCGGGTATGGGGATTTTCAAAACATCCATATGCCCACTTAAATTCCCACGACAACCTCGGAAAAACAGCATTCATGGTGTTGGGAATATGGTATCCGCCATTTGCACTATCCAATTCCCAGCAAAACCATGCAATTACAGCACTCTGGGCATTGGGAATTTGGAATCCTCCTGTTCCACTCCCAAATTCCAATAGAATAACAGCCTTGCAGGCATGGGGATATTGGAATCCTCGAGTTCCCTTCCAAAAAGCCCATGGAATAACGACATTCTGGGTATTGAGAATTGAGAATTTGCCCATTTCCCTCCCAGATCCCTAGGGAATAAGACACTTCCGGGTGTCACATATTTCGAATCCTTCAAATCCGCACCATAACAGCTATGGAATAACAGAATTCCAGGTGTCAGGAATTGAGCATCCTCCACTTCCCCTTCGAATTTCCCATGGAATCATGGCATTCTGGCTGTTGGCACTTTAGAATCTCCCATACAGCCTCCCAAATACCCAGGAAATTCACAAGGAATAACAGAATTCCAGATATCAGGAATCTATTATCCGCCAGCTCTCCACGCAATTTCCCATGGAATCATGGCATTCCTGGTGCAGGGAATCTTGACTCCTCCAGTTATCCTCCCAAATAGCCATAGAAAATGGCATTCTGCGTGTTGGGAATTAACAATCCCCCAGAAACCCACCCCAAATCCCACCACATTCCCAAAGAAAAGCAACTTTCCAGATGTCTGCAATTTGAAATATTCCAGTTCCCCACTCAAATTCCGATGGAACAACAGCATCCCAAGTGTCAGGAATTGGGAATGCTCCAGCTCCCTGAAAAAAATTCCCATGGAATCATGGGATTCCAGGTGTGAGGAATTGAGAATGCCCCGTACAGCCTCCCAGATTCCCACCACATTCCCATGGAATAACAACATTCCAGATTTCAGGAACTGAGAATCATCCTCTTCCCCTCCCAAATTCCCATGGAAACATTGCATTCGGTTTTTCCGCAATTTGGAACCCCCCAGAAGCTGTCCCAAAATCCCACCAAATTCCCATGCAATAGCGGCATTCCAAGTATCAGGAATTTAGGATACCCCATTTCCGCATCCAAATTCCCATAGAATAACGGCCTTCCGGCTATCAGGAATTTTGAATCGTCCATACGGTCTCCCATATTCCCATGGAATAACGCATACCCAAGCATGGGGAATTGAGTTTCATCTAGTTCCATACCCCAATTCCCATGGAATAACAGCATTCTGGGAGCGGAGGACTTGGAATCTGCCTGTTTCCCTCCCAAATGTTTAGGGAATAATGGCATTCTGGGCATTGGGAAGGTTGAATCGTCATGTTGCCCTTGCAAATTCCCATGAAATAACCAATTTAATGTGTTGGGAATTTCGAATGCTCCAGTTCCTCGCCCAAATTCCAATCAACCTGTAACGAAATCATGACACTATGTGTGTGCCAAATTTAGAATCCTCCACTTCCCCTTCCAAATTCCCAACAAAACCAGGGAATAAGAGCAGTTCACTCATTTCTAATTTCAACTCCTCCTCTTCCTCTCCCAAATTTCCACCAAACTCGAATGGAAGAACGGCATTTTGTGTGTGCGAAATTTAGAATCCTCCACTTCCCCTTCCAAATTCCCATAGAATAGCTGCATTCAGGGTATGGGGATTTTCAAAACATCCATATGCCCACTTAAATTCCCACGACAACCTAGGAAAAACAGCATTCATGGTGTTGGGAATATGGTATCCGCCATTTGCACTATCCAATTCCCAGCAAAACCATGCAATTACAGCACTCTGGGCATTGGGAATTTGGAATCCTCCTGTTCCACTCCCAAATTCCAATAGAATAACAGCCTTGCAGGCATGGGGATATTGGAATCCTCGAGTTCCCTTCCAAAAAGCCCATGGAATAACGACATTCTGGGTATTGAGAATTGAGAATTTGCCCATTTCCCTCCCAGATCCCTAGGGAATAAGACACTTCCGGGTGTCACATATTTCGAATCCTTCAAATCCGCACCATAACAGCCATGGAATAACAGAATTCCAGGTGTCAGGAATTGAGCATCCTCCACTTCCCCTTCGAATTTCCCATGGAATCATGGCATTCTGGCTGTTGGCACTTTAGAATCTCCCATACAGCCTCCCAAATACCCAGGAAATTCACAAGGAATAACAGAATTCCAGATATCAGGAATCTATTATCCGCCAGCTCTCCACGCAATTTCCCATGGAATCATGGCATTCCTGGTGCAGGGAATCTTGACTCCTCCAGTTATCCTCCCAAATCCCCATAGAAAAATGGCATTCTGCATGTTGGGAATTAACAATCCCCCAGAAACCCACCCCAAATCCCACCACATTCCCAAAGAAAAGCAACTTTCCAGATGTCTGCAATTTGAAATATTCCAGTTCCCCACTCAAATTCCGATGGAACAACAGCATCCCAAGTGTCAGGAATTGGGAATCCTCCAGCTCCCTGAAAAAAATTCCCATGGAATCATGGGATTCCAGGTGTGAGGAATTGAGAATGCCCCGTACAGCCTCCCAGATTCCCACCACATTCCCATGGAATAACAACATTCCAGATTTCAGGAACTGAGAATCATCCTCTTCCCCTCCCAAATTCCCATGGAAACATTGCATTCGGTTTTTCTGCAATTTGGAACCCCCCAGAAGCTGTCCCAAAATCCCACCAAATTCCCATGCAATAGCGGCATTCCAAGTATCAGGAATTTAGGATACCCCATTTCCGCATCCAAATTCCCATAGAATAACGGCCTTCCGGCTATCAGGAATTTTGAATCGTCCATACGGTCTCCCATATTCCCATGGAATAACGCATACCCAAGCATGGGGAATTGAGTTTCATCTAGTTCCATACCCCAATTCCCATGGAATAACAGCATTCTGGGAGCGGAGGACTTGGAATCTGCCTGTTTCCCTCCCAAATGTTTAGGGAATAATGGCATTCTGGGCATTGGGAAGGTTGAATCGTCATGTTGCCCTTGCAAATTCCCATGAAATAACCAATTTAATGTGTTGGGAATTTCGAATGCTCCAGTTCCTCGCCCAAATTCCAATCAACCTGTAACGAAATCATGACACTATGTGTGTGCCAAATTTAGAATCCTCCACTTCCCCTTCCAAATTCCCAACAAAACCAGGGAATAAGAGCAGTTCACTCATTTCTAATTTCAACTCCTCCTCTTCCTCTCCCAAATTTCCACCAAACTCGAATGGAAGAACGGCATTTTGTGTGTGCGAAATTTAGAATCCTCCACTTCCCCTTCCAAATTCCCATAGAATAGCTGCATTCAGGGTATGGGGATTTTCAAAACATCCATATGCCCACTTAAATTCCCACGACAACCTCGGAAAAACAGCATTCATGGTGTTGGGAATATGGTATCCGCCATTTGCACTATCCAATTCCCAGCAAAACCATGCAATTACAGCACTCTGGGCATTGGGAATTTGGAATCCTCCTGTTCCACTCCCAAATTCCAATAGAATAACAGCCTTGCAGGCATGGGGATATTGGAATCCTCGAGTTCCCTTCCAAAAAGCCCATGGAATAACGACATTCTGGGTATTGAGAATTGAGAATTTGCCCATTTCCCTCCCAGATCCCTAGGGAATAAGACACTTCCGGGTGTCACATATTTCGAATCCTTCAAATCCGCACCATAACAGCCATGGAATAACAGAATTCCAGGTGTCAGGAATTGAGCATCCTCCACTTCCCCTTCGAATTTCCCATGGAATCATGGCATTCTGGCTGTTGGCACTTTAGAATCTCCCATACAGCCTCCCAAATACCCAGGAAATTCACAAGGAATAACAGAATTCCAGATATCAGGAATCTATTATCCGCCAGCTCTCCACGCAATTTCCCATGGAATCATGGCATTCCTGGTGCAGGGAATCTTGACTCCTCCAGTTATCCTCCCAAATCCCCATAGAAAATGGCATTCTGCGTGTTGGGAATTAACAATCCCCCAGAAACCCACCCCAAATCCCACCACATTCCCAAAGAAAAGCAACTTTCCAGATGTCTGCAATTTGAAATATTCCAGTTCCCCACTCAAATTCCGATGGAACAACAGCATCCCAAGTGTCAGGAATTGGGAATGCTCCAGCTCCCTGAAAAAAATTCCCATGGAATCATGGGATTCCAGGTGTGAGGAATTGAGAATGCCCCGTACAGCCTCCCAGATTCCCACCACATTCCCATGGAATAACAACATTCCAGATTTCAGGAACTGAGAATCATCCTCTTCCCCTCCCAAATTCCCATGGAAACATTGCATTCGGTTTTTCTGCAATTTGGAACCCCCCAGAAGCTGTCCCAAAATCCCACCAAATTCCCATGCAATAGCGGCATTCCAAGTATCAGGAATTTAGGATACCCCATTTCCGCATCCAAATTCCCATAGAATAACGGCCTTCCGGCTATCAGGAATTTTGAATCGTCCATACGGTCTCCCATATTCCCATGGAATAACGCATACCCAAGCATGGGGAATTGAGTTTCATCTAGTTCCATACCCCAATTCCCATGCAATAACAGCATTCTGGGAGCTGAGGACTTGGAATCTGCCTGTTTCCCTCCCAAATGTTTAGGGAATAATGGCATTCTGGGCATTGGGAAGGTTGAATCGTCATGTTGCCCTTGCAAATTCCCATGAAATAACCAATTTAATGTGTTGGGAATTTCGAATGCTCCAGTTCCTCGCCCAAATTCCAATCAACCTGTAACGAAATCATGACACTATGTGTGTGCCAAATTTAGAATCCTCCACTTCCCCTTCCAAATTCCCAACAAAACCAGGGAATAAGAGCAGTTCACTCATTGCTAATTTCAACTCCTCCTCTTCCTCTCCCAAATTTCCACCAAACTCGAATGGAAGAATGGCATTTTGTGTGTGCGAAATTTAGAATCCTCCACTTCCCCTTCCAAATTCCCATAGAATAGCTGCATTCCGGGTATGGGGATTTTCAAAACATCCATATGCCCACTTAAATTCCCACGACAACCTAGGAAAAACAGCATTCATGGTGTTGGGAATATGGTATCCGCCATTTGCACTATCCAATTCCCAGCAAAACCATGCAATGACAGCACTCTGGGCATTGGGAATTTGGAATCCTCCGGTTCCACTCCCAAATTCCAATAGAATAACAGCCTTGCAGGCATGGGGATATTGGAATCCTCGAGTTCCCTTCCAAAAAGCCCATGGAATAACGACATTCTGGGTATTGAGAATTGAGAATTTGCCCATTTCCCACCCAGATCCCTAGGGAATAAGACACTTCCGGGTGTCACGTATTTCGAATCCTTCAAATCCGCACCATAACAGCCATGGAATAACAGAATTCCAGGTGTCAGGAATTGAGCATCCTCCACTTCCCCTTCGAATTTCCCATGGAATCATGGCATTCTGGGTGTTGGCACTTTAGAATCTCCCATACAGCCTCCCAAATACCCAGGAAATTCACAAGGAATAACAGAATTCCAGATATCAGGAATCTATTATCCGCCAGCTCTCCACGCAATTTCTCATGGAATCATGGCATTCCTGGTGCAGGGAATCTTGACTCCTCCAGTTATCCTCCCAAATCCCCATAGAAAAATGGAATTCTGCGTGTTGGGAATTAACAATCCCCCAGAAACCCACCCCAAATCCCACCACATTCCCAAAGAAAAGCAACTTTCCAGATGTCTGCGATTTGAAATATTCCAGTTCCCCACTCAAATTCCGATGGAACAACAGCATCCCAAGTGTCAGGAATTGGGAATGCTCCAGCTCCCTGAAAAAAATTCCCATGGAATCATGGGATTCCAGGTGTGAGGAATTGAGAATGCCCCGTACAGCCTCCCAGATTCCCACCACATTCCCATGGAATAACAACATTCCAGATTTCAGGAACTGAGAATCATCCTCTTCCCCTCCCAAATTCCCATGGAAACATTGCATTCGGTTTTTCCGCAATTTGGAACCCCCCAGAAGCTGTCCCAAAATCCCACCAAATTCCCATGCAATAGCGGCATTCCAAGTATCAGGAATTTAGGATACCCCATTTCCGCATCCAAATTCCCATAGAATAACGGCCTTCCGGCTATCAGGAATTTTGAATCGTCCATACGGTCTCCCATATTCCCATGGAATAACGCATACCCAAGCATGGGGAATTGAGTTTCATCTAGTTCCATACCCCAATTCCCATGGAATAACAGCATTCTGGGAGCTGAGGACTTGGAATCTGCCTATTTCCCTCCCAAATGTTTAGGGAATAATGGCATTCTGGGCATTGGGAAGGTTGAATCCTCATGTTGCCCTTGCAAATTCCCATGAAATAACCAATTTAATGTGTTGGGAATTTCGAATGCTCCAGTTCCTCGCCCAAATTCCAATCAACCTGTAACGAAATCATGACACTATGTGTGTGCCAAATTTAGAATCCTCCACTTCCCCTTCCAAATTCCCAACAAAACCATGGAAAAAGAGCAGTTCCCTCATTGCTAATTTCAACTCCTCCTCTTCCTCTCCCAAATTTCCACCAAACTCGAATGGAAGAACGGCATTTTGTGTGTGCGAAATTTAGAATCCTCCACTTCCCCTTCCAAATTCCCATAGAATAGCTGCATTCAGGGTATGGGGATTTTCAAAACATCCATATGCCCACTTAAATTCCCACAACAACCTCGGAAAAACAGCATTCATGGTGTTGGGAATATGGTATCCGCCATTTGCACTATCCAATTCCCAGCAAAACCATGCAATTACAGCACTCTGGGCATTGGGAATTTGGAATCCTCCGGTTCCACTCCCAAATTCCAATAGAATAACAGCCTTGCAGGCATGGGGATATTGGAATCCTCGAGTTCCCTTCCAAAAAGCCCATGGAATAACGACATTCTGGGTATTGAGAATTGAGAATTTGCCCATTTCCCTCCCAGATCCCTAGGGAGTAAGACACTTCCGGGTGTCACGTATTTCGAATCCTTCAAATCCGCACCATAACAGCCATGGAATAACAGAATTCCAGGTGTCAGGAATTGAGCATCCTCCACTTCCCCTTCGAATTTCCCATGGAATCATGGCATTCTGGCTGTTGGCACTTTAGAATCTCCCATACACCCTCCCAAATACCCAAAAATTCACAAGGAATAACAGAATTCCAGATATCAGGAATCTATTATCCGCCAGCTCTCCACGCAATTTCCCATGGAATCATGGCATTCCTGGTGCAGGGAATCTTGACTCCTCCAGTTATCCTCCCAAATCGCCATAGAAAAATGGCATTCTGCGTGTTGGGAATTAACAATCCCCCAGAAACCCACCCCAAATCCCACCACATTCCCAAAGAAAAGCAACTTTCCAGATGTCTGCAATTTGAAATATTCCAGTTCCCCACTCAAATTCCGATGGAACAACAGCATCCCAAGTGTCAGGAATTGGGAATCCTCCAGCTTCCTGAAAAAATTCCCATGGAATCATGGGATTCCAGGTGTGAGGAATTGAGAATGCCCCGTACAGCCTCCCAGATTCCCACCACATTCCCATGGAATAACAACATTCCAGATTTCAGGAACTGAGAATCATCCTCTTCCCCTCCCAAATTCCCATGGAAACATTGCATTCGGTTTTTCCGCAATTTGGAACCCCCCAGAAGCTGTCCCAAAATCCCACCAAATTCCCATGCAATAGCGGCATTCCAAGTATCAGGAATTTAGGATACCCCATTTCCGCATCCAAATTCCCATAGAATAACGGCCTTCCGGCTATCAGGAATTTTGAATCGTCCATACGGTCTCCCATATTCCCATGGAATAACGCATACCCAAGCATGGGGAATTGAATTTCATCTAGTTCCATACCCCAATTCCCATGGAATAACAGCATTCTGGGAGCGGAGGACTTGGAATCTGCCTGTTTCCCTCCCAAATGTTTAGGGAATAATGGCATTCTGGGCATTGGGAAGGTTGAATCGTCATGTTGCCCTTGCAAATTCCCATGAAATAACCAATTTAATGTGTTGGGAATTTCGAATGCTCCAGTTCCTCGCCCAAATTCCAATCAACCTGTAACGAAATCATGACACTATGTGTGTGCGAAATTTAGAATCCTCCACTTCCCCTTCCAAATTCCCAACAAAACCAGGGAATAAGAGCAGTTCACTCATTGCTAATTTCAACTCCTCCTCTTCCTCTCCCAAATTTCCACCAAACTCGAATGGAAGAATGGCATTTTGTGTGTGCGAAATTTAGAATCCTCCACTTCCCCTTCCAAATTCCCATAGAATAGCTGCATTCCGGGTATGGGGATTTTCAAAACATCCATATGCCCACTTAAATTCCCACGACAACCTAGGAAAAACAGCATTCATGGTGTTGGGAATATGGTATCCGCCATTTGCACTATCCAATTCCCAGCAAAACCATGCAATGACAGCACTCTGGGCATTGGGAATTTGGAATCCTCCGGTTCCACTCCCAAATTCCAATAGAATAACAGCCTTGCAGGCATGGGGATATTGGAATCCTCGAGTTCCCTTCCAAAAAGCCCATGGAATAACGACATTCTGGGTATTGAGAATTGAGAATTTGCCCATTTCCCACCCAGATCCCTAGGGAATAAGACACTTCCGGGTGTCACGTATTTCGAATCCTTCAAATCCGCACCATAACAGCCATGGAATAACAGAATTCCAGGTGTCAGGAATTGAGCATCCTCCACTTCCCCTTCGAATTTCCCATGGAATCATGGCATTCTGGGTGTTGGCACTTTAGAATCTCCCATACAGCCTCCCAAATACCCAGGAAATTCACAAGGAATAACAGAATTCCAGATATCAGGAATCTATTATCCGCCAGCTCTCCACGCAATTTCTCATGGAATCATGGCATTCCTGGTGCAGGGAATCTTGACTCCTCCAGTTATCCTCCCAAATCCCCATAGAAAAATGGAATTCTGCGTGTTGGGAATTAACAATCCCCCAGAAACCCACCCCAAATCCCACCACATTCCCAAAGAAAAGCAACTTTCCAGATGTCTGCGATTTGAAATATTCCAGTTCCCCACTCAAATTCCGATGGAACAACAGCATCCCAAGTGTCAGGAATTGGGAATGCTCCAGCTCCCTGAAAAAAATTCCCATGGAATCATGGGATTCCAGGTGTGAGGAATTGAGAATGCCCCGTACAGCCTCCCAGATTCCCACCACATTCCCATGGAATAACAACATTCCAGATTTCAGGAACTGAGAATCATCCTCTTCCCCTCCCAAATTCCCATGGAAACATTGCATTCGGTTTTTCCGCAATTTGGAACCCCCCAGAAGCTGTCCCAAAATCCCACCAAATTCCCATGCAATAGCGGCATTCCAAGTATCAGGAATTTAGGATACCCCATTTCCGCATCCAAATTCCCATAGAATAACGGCCTTCCGGCTATCAGGAATTTTGAATCGTCCATACGGTCTCCCATATTCCCATGGAATAACGCATACCCAAGCATGGGGAATTGAGTTTCATCTAGTTCCATACCCCAATTCCCATGGAATAACAGCATTCTGGGAGCTGAGGACTTGGAATCTGCCTATTTCCCTCCCAAATGTTTAGGGAATAATGGCATTCTGGGCATTGGGAAGGTTGAATCCTCATGTTGCCCTTGCAAATTCCCATGAAATAACCAATTTAATGTGTTGGGAATTTCGAATGCTCCAGTTCCTCGCCCAAATTCCAATCAACCTGTAACGAAATCATGACACTATGTGTGTGCCAAATTTAGAATCCTCCACTTCCCCTTCCAAATTCCCAACAAAACCATGGAAAAAGAGCAGTTCCCTCATTGCTAATTTCAACTCCTCCTCTTCCTCTCCCAAATTTCCACCAAACTCGAATGGAAGAACGGCATTTTGTGTGTGCGAAATTTAGAATCCTCCACTTCCCCTTCCAAATTCCCATAGAATAGCTGCATTCAGGGTATGGGGATTTTCAAAACATCCATATGCCCACTTAAATTCCCACGACAACCTCGGAAAAACAGCATTCATGGTGTTGGGAATATGGTATCCGCCATTTGCACTATCCAATTCCCAGCAAAACCATGCAATTACAGCACTCTGGGCATTGGGAATTTGGAATCCTCCGGTTCCACTCCCAAATTCCAATAGAATAACAGCCTTGCAGGCATGGGGATATTGGAATCCTCGAGTTCCCTTCCAAAAAGCCCATGGAATAACGACATTCTGGGTATTGAGAATTGAGAATTTGCCCATTTCCCTCCCAGATCCCTAGGGAGTAAGACACTTCCGGGTGTCACGTATTTCGAATCCTTCAAATCCGCACCATAACAGCCATGGAATAACAGAATTCCAGGTGTCAGGAATTGAGCATCCTCCACTTCCCCTTCGAATTTCCCATGGAATCATGGCATTCTGGCTGTTGGCACTTTAGAATCTCCCATACACCCTCCCAAATACCCAAAAATTCACAAGGAATAACAGAATTCCAGATATCAGGAATCTATTATCCGCCAGCTCTCCACGCAATTTCCCATGGAATCATGGCATTCCTGGTGCAGGGAATCTTGACTCCTCCAGTTATCCTCCCAAATCGCCATAGAAAAATGGCATTCTGCGTGTTGGGAATTAACAATCCCCCAGAAACCCACCCCAAATCCCACCACATTCCCAAAGAAAAGCAACTTTCCAGATGTCTGCAATTTGAAATATTCCAGTTCCCCACTCAAATTCCGATGGAACAACAGCATCCCAAGTGTCAGGAATTGGGAATCCTCCAGCTTCCTGAAAAAATTCCCATGGAATCATGGGATTCCAGGTGTGAGGAATTGAGAATGCCCCGTACAGCCTCCCAGATTCCCACCACATTCCCATGGAATAACAACATTCCAGATTTCAGGAACTGAGAATCATCCTCTTCCCCTCCCAAATTCCCATGGAAACATTGCATTCGGTTTTTCCGCAATTTGGAACCCCCCAGAAGCTGTCCCAAAATCCCACCAAATTCCCATGCAATAGCGGCATTCCAAGTATCAGGAATTTAGGATACCCCATTTCCGCATCCAAATTCCCATAGAATAACGGCCTTCCGGCTATCAGGAATTTTGAATCGTCCATACGGTCTCCCATATTCCCATGGAATAACGCATACCCAAGCATGGGGAATTGAATTTCATCTAGTTCCATACCCCAATTCCCATGGAATAACAGCATTCTGGGAGCGGAGGACTTGGAATCTGCCTGTTTCCCTCCCAAATGTTTAGGGAATAATGGCATTCTGGGCATTGGGAAGGTTGAATCGTCATGTTGCCCTTGCAAATTCCCATGAAATAACCAATTTAATGTGTTGGGAATTTCGAATGCTCCAGTTCCTCGCCCAAATTCCAATCAACCTGTAACGAAATCATGACACTATGTGTGTGCCAAATTTAGAATCCTCCACTTCCCCTTCCAAATTCCCAACAAAACCAGGGAAAAAGAGCAGTTCCCTCATTGCTAATTTCAACTCCTCCTCTTCCTCTCCCAAATTTCCACCAAACTCGAATGGAAGAACGGCATTTTGTGTGTGCGAAATTTAGAATCCTCCACTTCCCCTTCCAAATTCCCATAGAATAGCTGCATTCCGGGTATGGGGATTTTCAAAACATCCATATGCCCACTTAAATTCCCACGACAACCTCGGAAAAACAGCATTCATGGTGTTGGGAATATGGTATCCGCCATTTGCACTATCCAATTCCCAGCAAAACCATGCAATTACAGCACTCTGGGCATTGGGAATTTGGAATCCTCCGGTTCCACTCCCAAATTCCAATAGAATAACAGCCTTGCAGGCATGGGGATATTGGAATCCTCGAGTTCCCTTCCAAAAAGCCCATGGAATAACGACATTCTGGGTATTGAGAATTGAGAATTTGCCCATTTCCCTCCCAGATCCCTAGGGAGTAAGACACTTCCGGGTGTCACGTATTTCGAATCCTTCAAATCCGCACCATAACAGCCATGGAATAACAGAATTCCAGGTGTCAGGAATTGAGCATCCTCCACTTCCCCTTCGAATTTCCCATGGATTCATGGCATTCTGGCTGTTGGCACTTTAGAATCTCCCCTACAGCCTCCCAAATACCCAGGAAATTCACAAGGAATAACAGAATTCCAGATATCAGGAATCTATTATCCGCCAGCTCTCCACGCAATTTCCCATGGAATCATGGCATTCCTGGTGCAGGGAATCTTGACTCCTCCAGTTATCCTCCCAAATCGCCATAGAAAAATGGCATTCTGCGTGTTGGGAATTAACAATCCCCCAGAAACCCACCCCAAATCCCACCACATTCCCAAAGAAAAGCAACTTTCCAGATGTCTGCGATTTGAAATATTCCAGTTCCCCACTCAAATTCCGATGGAACAACAGCATCCCTAGTGTCAGGAATTGGGAATCCTCCAGCTTCCTGAAAAAAATTCCCATGGAATCATGGGATTCCAGGTGTGAGGAATTGAGAATGCCCCGTACAGCCTCCCAGATTCCCACCACATTCCCATGGAATAACAACATTCCAGATTTCAGGAACTGAGAATCATCCTCTTCCCCTCCCAAATTCCCATGGAAACATTGCATTCGGTTTTTCTGCAATTTGGAACCCCCCAGAAGCTGTCCCAAAATCCCACCAAATTCCCATGCAATAGCGGCATTCCAAGTATCAGGAATTTAGGATACCCCATTTCCGCATCCAAATTCCCATAGAATAACGGCCTTCCGGCTATCAGGAATTTTGAATCGTCCATACGGTCTCCCATATTCCCATGGAATAACGCATACCCAAGCATGGGGAATTGAGTTTCATCTAGTTCCATACCCCAATTCCCATGGAATAACAGCATTCTGGGAGCTGAGGACTTGGAATCTGCCTATTTCCCTCCCAAATGTTTAGGGAATAATGGCATTCTGGGCATTGGGAACGTTGAATCCTCATGTTGCCCTTGCAAATTCCCATGAAATAACCAATTTAATGTGTTGGGAATTTCGAATGCTCCAGTTCCTCGCCCAAATTCCAATCAACCTGTAACGAAATCATGACACTATGTGTGTGCCAAATTTAGAATCCTCCACTTCCCCTTCCAAATTCCCAACAAAACCAGGGAATAAGAGCAGTTCCCTCATTGCTAATTTCAACTCCTCCTCTTCCTCTCCCAAATTTCCACCAAACTCGAATGGAAGAACGGCATTTTGTGTGTGCCAAATTTAGAATCCTCCACTTCCCCTTCCAAATTCCCATAGAATAGCTGCATTCCGGGTATGGGGATTTTCAAAACATCCATATGCCCACTTAAATTCCCACGACAACCTCGGAAAAACAGCATTCATGGTGTTGGGAATATGGTATCCGCCATTTGCACTATCCAATTCCCAGCAAAACCATGCAATTACAGCACTCTGGGCATTGGGAATTTGGAATCCTCCGGTTCCACTCCCAAATTCCAATAGAATAACAGCCTTGCAGGCATGGGGATATTGGAATCCTCGAGTTCCCTTCCAAAAAGCCCATGGAATAACGACATTCTGGGTATTGAGAATTGAGAATTTGCCCATTTCCCTCCCAGATCCCTAGGGAGTAAGACACTTCCGGGTGTCACGTATTTCGAATCCTTCAAATCCACACCATAACATCCATGGAATAACAGAATTCCAGGTGTCAGGAATTGAGCATCCTCCACTTCCCCTTCGAATTTCCCATGGAATCATGGCATTCTGGCTGTTGGCACTTTAGAATCTCCCATACAGCCTCCCAAATACCCAGGAAATTCACAAGGAATAACAGAATTCCAGATATCAGGAATCTATTATCCGCCAGCTCTCCACGCAATTTCCCATGGAATCATGGCATTCCTGGTGCAGGGAATCTTGACTCCTCCAGTTATCCTCCCAAATCGCCATAGAAAAATGGCATTCTGCGTGTTGGGAATTAACAATCCCCCAGAAACCCACCCCAAATCCCACCACATTCCCAAAGAAAAGCAACTTTCCAGATGTCTGCGATTTGAAATATTCCAGTTCCCCACTCAAATTCCGATGGAACAACAGCATCCCTAGTGTCAGGAATTGGGAATCCTCCAGCTTCCTGAAAAAAATTCCCATGGAATCATGGGATTCCAGGTGTGAGGAATTGAGAATGCCCCGTACAGCCTCCCAGATTCCCACCACATTCCCATGGAATAACAACATTCCAGATTTCAGGAACTGAGAATCATCCTCTTCCCCTCCCAAATTCCCATGGAAACATTGCATTCGGTTTTTCTGCAATTTGGAACCCCCCAGAAGCTGTCCCAAAATCCCACCAAATTCCCATGCAATAGCGGCATTCCAAGTATCAGGAATTTAGGATACCCCATTTCCGCATCCAAATTCCCATAGAATAACGGCCTTCCGGCTATCAGGAATTTTGAATCGTCCATACGGTCTCCCATATTCCCATGGAATAACGCATACCCAAGCATGGGGAATTGAGTTTCATCTAGTTCCATACCCCAATTCCCATGGAATAACAGCATTCTGGGAGCTGAGGACTTGGAATCTGCCTATTTCCCTCCCAAATGTTTAGGGAATAATGGCATTCTGGGCATTGGGAAGGTTGAATCCTCATGTTGCCCTTGCAAATTCCCATGAAATAACCAATTTAATGTGTTGGGAATTTCGAATGCTCCAGTTCCTCACCCAAATTCCAATCAACCTGTAACGAAATCATGACACTATGTGTGTGCCAAATTTAGAATCCTCCACTTCCCCTTCCAAATTCCCAACAAAACGATGGAAAAAGAGCAGTTCCCTCATTGCTAATTTCAACTCCTCCTCTTCCTCTCCCAAATTTCCACCAAACTCGAATGGAAGAACGGCATTTTGTGTGTGCGAAATTTAGAATCCTCCACTTCCCCTTCCAAATTCCCATAGAATAGCTGCATTCCGGGTATGGGGATTTTCAAAACATCCATATGCCCACTTAAATTCCCACGACAACCTCGGAAAAACAGCATTCATGGTGTTGGGAATATGGTATCCGCCATTTGCACTATCCAATTCCCAGCAAAACCATGCAATTACAGCACTCTGGGCATTGGGAATTTGGAATCCTCCGGTTCCACTCCCAAATTCCAATAGAATAACAGCCTTGCAGGCATGGGGATATTGGAATCCTCGAGTTCCCTTCCAAAAAGCCCATGGAATAACGACATTCTGGGTATTGAGAATTGAGAATTTGCCCATTTCCCTCCCAGATCCCTAGGGAGTAAGACACTTCCGGGTGTCACGTATTTCGAATCCTTCAAATCCGCACCATAACAGCCATGGAATAACAGAATTCCAGGTGTCAGGAATTGAGCATCCTCCACTTCCCCTTCGAATTTCCCATGGATTCATGGCATTCTGGCTGTTGGCACTTTAGAATCTCCCATACAGCCTCCCAAATACCCAGGAAATTCACAAGGAATAACAGAATTCCAGATATCAGGAATCTATTATCCGCCAGCTCTCCACGCAATTTCCCATGGAATCATGGCATTCCTGGTGCAGGGAATCTTGACTCCTCCAGTTATCCTCCCAAATCGCCATAGAAAAATGGCATTCTGCGTGTTGGGAATTAACAATCCCCCAGAAACCCACCCCAAATCCCACCACATTCCCAAAGAAAAGCAACTTTCCAGATGTCTGCGATTTGAAATATTCCAGTTCCCCACTCAAATTCCGATGGAACAACAGCATCCCTAGTGTCAGGAATTGGGAATCCTCCAGCTTCCTGAAAAAAATTCCCATGGAATCATGGGATTCCAGGTGTGAGGAATTGAGAATGCCCCGTACAGCCTCCCAGATTCCCACCACATTCCCATGGAATAACAACATTCCAGATTTCAGGAACTGAGAATCATCCTCTTCCCCTCCCAAATTCCCATGGAAACATTGCATTCGGTTTTTCTGCAATTTGGAACCCCCCAGAAGCTGTCCCAAAATCCCACCAAATTCCCATGCAATAGCGGCATTCCAAGTATCAGGAATTTAGGATACCCCATTTCCGCATCCAAATTCCCATAGAATAACGGCCTTCCGGCTATCAGGAATTTTGAATCGTCCATACGGTCTCCCATATTCCCATGGAATAACGCATACCCAAGCATGGGGAATTGAGTTTCATCTAGTTCCATACCCCAATTCCCATGGAATAACAGCATTCTGGGAGCTGAGGACTTGGAATCTGCCTATTTCCCTCCCAAATGTTTAGGGAATAATGGCATTCTGGGCATTGGGAACGTTGAATCCTCATGTTGCCCTTGCAAATTCCCATGAAATAACCAATTTAATGTGTTGGGAATTTCGAATGCTCCAGTTCCTCGCCCAAATTCCAATCAACCTGTAACGAAATCATGACACTATGTGTGTGCCAAATTTAGAATCCTCCACTTCCCCTTCCAAATTCCCAACAAAACCAGGGAATAAGAGCAGTTCCCTCATTGCTAATTTCAACTCCTCCTCTTCCTCTCCCAAATTTCCACCAAACTCGAATGGAAGAACGGCATTTTGTGTGTGCCAAATTTAGAATCCTCCACTTCCCCTTCCAAATTCCCATAGAATAGCTGCATTCCGGGTATGGGGATTTTCAAAACATCCATATGCCCACTTAAATTCCCACGACAACCTCGGAAAAACAGCATTCATGGTGTTGGGAATATGGTATCCGCCATTTGCACTATCCAATTCCCAGCAAAACCATGCAATTACAGCACTCTGGGCATTGGGAATTTGGAATCCTCCGGTTCCACTCCCAAATTCCAATAGAATAACAGCCTTGCAGGCATGGGGATATTGGAATCCTCGAGTTCCCTTCCAAAAAGCCCATGGAATAACGACATTCTGGGTATTGAGAATTGAGAATTTGCCCATTTCCCTCCCAGATCCCTAGGGAGTAAGACACTTCCGGGTGTCACGTATTTCGAATCCTTCAAATCCACACCATAACATCCATGGAATAACAGAATTCCAGGTGTCAGGAATTGAGCATCCTCCACTTCCCCTTCGAATTTCCCATGGAATCATGGCATTCTGGCTGTTGGCACTTTAGAATCTCCCATACAGCCTCCCAAATACCCAGGAAATTCACAAGGAATAACAGAATTCCAGATATCAGGAATCTATTATCCGCCAGCTCTCCACGCAATTTCCCATGGAATCATGGCATTCCTGGTGCAGGGAATCTTGACTCCTCCAGTTATCCTCCCAAATCGCCATAGAAAAATGGCATTCTGCGTGTTGGGAATTAACAATCCCCCAGAAACCCACCCCAAATCCCACCACATTCCCAAAGAAAAGCAACTTTCCAGATGTCTGCGATTTGAAATATTCCAGTTCCCCACTCAAATTCCGATGGAACAACAGCATCCCTAGTGTCAGGAATTGGGAATCCTCCAGCTTCCTGAAAAAAATTCCCATGGAATCATGGGATTCCAGGTGTGAGGAATTGAGAATGCCCCGTACAGCCTCCCAGATTCCCACCACATTCCCATGGAATAACAACATTCCAGATTTCAGGAACTGAGAATCATCCTCTTCCCCTCCCAAATTCCCATGGAAACATTGCATTCGGTTTTTCTGCAATTTGGAACCCCCCAGAAGCTGTCCCAAAATCCCACCAAATTCCCATGCAATAGCGGCATTCCAAGTATCAGGAATTTAGGATACCCCATTTCCGCATCCAAATTCCCATAGAATAACGGCCTTCCGGCTATCAGGAATTTTGAATCGTCCATACGGTCTCCCATATTCCCATGGAATAACGCATACCCAAGCATGGGGAATTGAGTTTCATCTAGTTCCATACCCCAATTCCCATGGAATAACAGCATTCTGGGAGCTGAGGACTTGGAATCTGCCTATTTCCCTCCCAAATGTTTAGGGAATAATGGCATTCTGGGCATTGGGAAGGTTGAATCCTCATGTTGCCCTTGCAAATTCCCATGAAATAACCAATTTAATGTGTTGGGAATTTCGAATGCTCCAGTTCCTCACCCAAATTCCAATCAACCTGTAACGAAATCATGACACTATGTGTGTGCCAAATTTAGAATCCTCCACTTCCCCTTCCAAATTCCCAACAAAACGATGGAAAAAGAGCAGTTCCCTCATTGCTAATTTCAACTCCTCCTCTTCCTCTCCCAAATTTCCACCAAACTCGAATGGAAGAACGGCATTTTGTGTGTGCGAAATTTAGAATCCTCCACTTCCCCTTCCAAATTCCCATAGAATAGCTGCATTCCGGGTATGGGGATTTTCAAAACATCCATATGCCCACTTAAATTCCCACGACAACCTCGGAAAAACAGCATTCATGGTGTTGGGAATATGGTATCCGCCATTTGCACTATCCAATTCCCAGCAAAACCATGCAATTACAGCACTCTGGGCATTGGGAATTTGGAATCCTCCGGTTCCACTCCCAAATTCCAATAGAATAACAGCCTTGCAGGCATGGGGATATTGGAATCCTCGAGTTCCCTTCCAAAAAGCCCATGGAATAACGACATTCTGGGTATTGAGAATTGAGAATTTGCCCATTTCCCTCCCAGATCCCTAGGGAGTAAGACACTTCCGGGTGTCACGTATTTCGAATCCTTCAAATCCACACCATAACATCCATGGAATAACAGAATTCCAGGTGTCAGGAATTGAGCATCCTCCACTTCCCCTTCGAATTTCCCATGGAATCATGGCATTCTGGCTGTTGGCACTTTAGAATCTCCCATACAGCCTCCCAAATACCCAAAAATTCACAAGGAATAACAGAATTCCAGATATCAGGAATCTATTATCCGCCAGCTCTCCACGCAATTTCCCATGGAATCATGGCATTCCTGGTGCAGGGAATCTTGACTCCTCCAGTTATCCTCCCAAATCGCCATAGAAAAATGGCATTCTGCGTGTTGGGAATTAACAATCCCCCAGAAACCCACCCCAAATCCCACCACATTCCCAAAGAAAAGCAACTTTCCAGATGTCTGCGATTTGAAATATTCCAGTTCCCCACTCAAATTCCGATGGAACAACAGCATCCCTAGTGTCAGGAATTGGGAATCCTCCAGCTTCCTGAAAAAAATTCCCATGGAATCATGGGATTCCAGGTGTGAGGAATTGAGAATGCCCCGTACAGCCTCCCAGATTCCCACCACATTCCCATGGAATAACAACATTCCAGATTTCAGGAACTGAGAATCATCCTCTTCCCCTCCCAAATTCCCATGGAAACATTGCATTCGGTTTTTCTGCAATTTGGAACCCCCCAGAAGCTGTCCCAAAATCCCACCAAATTCCCATGCAATAGCGGCATTCCAAGTATCAGGAATTTAGGATACCCCATTTCCGCATCCAAATTCCCATAGAATAACGGCCTTCCGGCTATCAGGAATTTTGAATCGTCCATACGGTCTCCCATATTCCCATGGAATAACGCATACCCAAGCATGGGGAATTGAGTTTCATCTAGTTCCATACCCCAATTCCCATGGAATAACAGCATTCTGGGAGCTGAGGACTTGGAATCTGCCTATTTCCCTCCCAAATGTTTAGGGAATAATGGCATTCTGGGCATTGGGAACGTTGAATCCTCATGTTGCCCTTGCAAATTCCCATGAAATAACCAATTTAATGTGTTGGGAATTTCGAATGCTCCAGTTCCTCACCCAAATTCCAATCAACCTGTAACGAAATCATGACACTATGTGTGTGCCAAATTTAGAATCCTCCACTTCCCCTTCCAAATTCCCAACAAAACCAGGGAATAAGAGCAGTTCACTCATTGCTAATTTCAACTCCTCCTCTTCCTCTCCCAAATTTCCACCAAACTCGAATGGAAGAACGGCATTTTGTGTGTGCGAAATTTAGAATCCTCCACTTCCCCTTCCAAATTCCCATAGAATAGCTGCATTCCGGGTATGGGGATTTTCAAAACATCCATATGCCCACTTAAATTCCCACGACAACCTCGGAAAAACAGCATTCATGGTGTTGGGAATATGGTATCCGCCATTTGCACTATCCAATTCCCAGCAAAACCATGCAATTACAGCACTCTGGGCATTGGGAATTTGGAATCCTCCGGTTCCACTCCCAAATTCCAATAGAATAACAGCCTTGCAGGCATGGGGATATTGGAATCCTCGAGTTCCCTTCCAAAAAGCCCATGGAATAACGACATTCTGGGTATTGAGAATTGAGAATTTGCCCATTTCCCTCCCAGATCCCTAGGGAGTAAGACACTTCCGGGTGTCACGTATTTCGAATCCTTCAAATCCACACCATAACATCCATGGAATAACAGAATTCCAGGTGTCAGGAATTGAGCATCCTCCACTTCCCCTTCGAATTTCCCATGGAATCATGGCATTCTGGCTGTTGGCACTTTAGAATCTCCCATACAGCCTCCCAAATACCCAAAAATTCACAAGGAATAACAGAATTCCAGATATCAGGAATCTATTATCCGCCAGCTCTCCACGCAATTTCCCATGGAATCATGGCATTCCTGGTGCAGGGAATCTTGACTCCTCCAGTTATCCTCCCAAATCGCCATAGAAAAATGGCATTCTGCGTGTTGGGAATTAACAATCCCCCAGAAACCCACCCCAAATCCCACCACATTCCCAAAGAAAAGCAACTTTCCAGATGTCTGCGATTTGAAATATTCCAGTTCCCCACTCAAATTCCGATGGAACAACAGCATCCCTAGTGTCAGGAATTGGGAATCCTCCAGCTCCCTGAAAAAAATTCCCATGGAATCATGGGATTCCAGGTGTGAGGAATTGAGAATGCCCCGTACAGCCTCCCAGATTCCCACCACATTCCCATGGAATAACAACATTCCAGATTTCAGGAACTGAGAATCATCCTCTTCCCCTCCCAAATTCCCATGGAAACATTGCATTCGGTTTTTCCGCAATTTGGAACCCCCCAGAAGCTGTCCCAAAATCCCACCAAATTCCCATGCAATAGCGGCATTCCAAGTATCAGGAATTTAGGATACCCCATTTCCGCATCCAAATTCCCATAGAATAACGGCCTTCCGGCTATCAGGAATTTTGAATCGTCCATACGGTCTCCCATATTCCCATGGAATAACGCATACCCAAGCATGGGGAATTGAGTTTCATCTAGTTCCATACCCCAATTCCCATGGAATAACAGCATTCTGGGAGCTGAGGACTTGGAATCTGCCTATTTCCCTCCCAAATGTTTAGGGAATAATGGCATTCTGGGCATTGGGAACGTTGAATCCTCATGTTGCCCTTGCAAATTCCCATGAAATAACCAATTTAATGTGTTGGGAATTTCGAATGCTCCAGTTCCTCACCCAAATTCCAATCAACCTGTAACGAAATCATGACACTATGTGTGTGCCAAATTTAGAATCCTCCACTTCCCCTTCCAAATTCCCAACAAAACCAGGGAATAAGAGCAGTTCACTCATTGCTAATTTCAACTCCTCCTCTTCCTCTCCCAAATTTCCACCAAACTCGAATGGAAGAACGGCATTTTGTGTGTGCCAAATTTAGAATCCTCCACTTCCCCTTCCAAATTCCCATAGAATAGCTGCATTCCGGGTATGGGGATTTTCAAAACATCCATATGCCCACTTAAATTCCCACGACAACCTCGGAAAAACAGCATTCATGGTGTTGGGAATATGGTATCCGCCATTTGCACTATCCAATTCCCAGCAAAACCATGCAATTACAGCACTCTGGGCATTGGGAATTTGGAATCCTCCGGTTCCACTCCCAAATTCCAATAGAATAACAGCCTTGCAGGCATGGGGATATTGGAATCCTCGAGTTCCCTTCCAAAAAGCCCATGGAATAACGACATTCTGGGTATTGAGAATTGAGAATTTGCCCATTTCCCTCCCAGATCCCTAGGGAGTAAGACACTTCCGGGTGTCACGTATTTCGAATCCTTCAAATCCACACCATAACATCCATGGAATAACAGAATTCCAGGTGTCAGGAATTGAGCATCCTCCACTTCCCCTTCGAATTTCCCATGGAATCATGGCATTCTGGCTGTTGGCACTTTAGAATCTCCCATACAGCCTCCCAAATACCCAGGAAATTCACAAGGAATAACAGAATTCCAGATATCAGGAATCTATTATCCGCCAGCTCTCCACGCAATTTCCCATGGAATCATGGCATTCCTGGTGCAGGGAATCTTGACTCCTCCAGTTATCCTCCCAAATCGCCATAGAAAAATGGCATTCTGCGTGTTGGGAATTAACAATCCCCCAGAAACCCACCCCAAATCCCACCACATTCCCAAAGAAAAGCAACTTTCCAGATGTCTGCGATTTGAAATATTCCAGTTCCCCACTCAAATTCCGATGGAACAACAGCATCCCTAGTGTCAGGAATTGGGAATCCTCCAGCTTCCTGAAAAAAATTCCCATGGAATCATGGGATTCCAGGTGTGAGGAATTGAGAATGCCCCGTACAGCCTCCCAGATTCCCACCACATTCCCATGGAATAACAACATTCCAGATTTCAGGAACTGAGAATCATCCTCTTCCCCTCCCAAATTCCCATGGAAACATTGCATTCGGTTTTTCCGCAATTTGGAACCCCCCAGAAGCTGTCCCAAAATCCCACCAAATTCCCATGCAATAGCGGCATTCCAAGTATCAGGAATTTAGGATACCCCATTTCCGCATCCAAATTCCCATAGAATAACGGCCTTCCGGCTATCAGGAATTTTGAATCGTCCATACGGTCTCCCATATTCCCATGGAATAACGCATACCCAAGCATGGGGAATTGAGTTTCATCTAGTTCCATACCCCAATTCCCATGGAATAACAGCATTCTGGGAGCTGAGGACTTGGAATCTGCCTATTTCCCTCCCAAATGTTTAGGGAATAATGGCATTCTGGGCATTGGGAAGGTTGAATCCTCATGTTGCCCTTGCAAATTCCCATGAAATAACCAATTTAATGTGTTGGGAATTTCGAATGCTCCAGTTCCTCGCCCAAATTCCAATCAACCTGTAACGAAATCATGACACTATGTGTGTGCCAAATTTAGAATCCTCCACTTCCCCTTCCAAATTCCCAACAAAACGATGGAAAAAGAGCAGTTCCCTCATTGCTAATTTCAACTCCTCCTCTTCCTCTCCCAAATTTCCACCAAACTCGAATGGAAGAACGGCATTTTGTGTGTGCGAAATTTAGAATCCTCCACTTCCCCTTCCAAATTCCCATAGAATAGCTGCATTCCGGGTATGGGGATTTTCAAAACATCCATATGCCCACTTAAATTCCCACGACAACCTCGGAAAAACAGCATTCATGGTGTTGGGAATATGGTATCCGCCATTTGCACTATCCAATTCCCAGCAAAACCATGCAATTACAGCACTCTGGGCATTGGGAATTTGGAATCCTCCGGTTCCACTCCCAAATTCCAATAGAATAACAGCCTTGCAGGCATGGGGATATTGGAATCCTCGAGTTCCCTTCCAAAAAGCCCATGGAATAACGACATTCTGGGTATTGAGAATTGAGAATTTGCCCATTTCCCTCCCAGATCCCTAGGGAATAAGACACTTCCGGGTGTCACGTATTTCGAATCCTTCAAATCCGCACCATAACAGCCATGGAATAACAGAATTCCAGGTGTCAGGAATTGAGCATCCTCCACTTCCCCTTCGAATTTCCCATGGAATCATGGCATTCTGGCTGTTGGCACTTTAGAATCTCCCATACAGCCTCCCAAATACCCAGGAAATTCACAAGGAATAACAGAATTCCAGATATCAGGAATCTATTATCCGCCAGCTCTCCACGCAATTTCCCATGGAATCATGGCATTCCTGGTGCAGGGAATCTTGACTCCTCCAGTTATCCTCCCAAATCGCCATAGAAAAATGGCATTCTGCGTGTTGGGAATTAACAATCCCCCAGAAACCCACCCCAAATCCCACCACATTCCCAAAGAAAAGCAACTTTCCAGATGTCTGCGATTTGAAATATTCCAGTTCCCCACTCAAATTCCGATGGAACAACAGCATCCCTAGTGTCAGGAATTGGGAATCCTCCAGCTTCCTGAAAAAAATTCCCATGGAATCACGGGATTCCAGGTGTGAGGAATTGAGAATGCCCCGTACAGCCTCCCAGATTCCCACCACATTCCCATGGAATAACAACATTCCAGATTTCAGGAACTGAGAATCATCCTCTTCCCCTCCCAAATTCCCATGGAAACATTGCATTTGGTTTTTCCGCAATTTGGAACCCCCCAGAAGCTGTCCCAAAATCCCACCAAATTCCCATGCAATAGCGGCATTCCAAGTATCAGGAATTTAGGATACCCCATTTCCGCATCCAAATTCCCATAGAATAACGGCCTTCCGGCTATCAGGAATTTTGAATCGTCCATACGGTCTCCCATATTCCCATGGAATAACGCATACCCAAGCATGGGGAATTGAATTTCATCTAGTTCCATACCCCAATTCCCATGGAATAACAGCATTCTGGGAGCGGAGGACTTGGAATCTGCCTGTTTCCCTCCCAAATGTTTAGGGAATAATGGCATTCTGGGCATTGGGAAGGTTGAATCGTCATGTTGCCCTTGCAAATTCCCATGAAATAACCAATTTAATGTGTTGGGAATTTCGAATGCTCCAGTTCCTCGCCCAAATTCCAATCAACCTGTAACGAAATCATGACACTATGTGTGTGCCAAATTTAGAATCCTCCACTTCCCCTTCCAAATTCCCAACAAAACCAGGGAATAAGAGCAGTTCACTCATTGCTAATTTCAACTCCTCCTCTTCCTCTCCCAAATTTCCACCAAACTCGAATGGAAGAACGGCATTTTGTGTGTGCGAAATTTAGAATCCTCCACTTCCCCTTCCAAATTCCCATAGAATAGCTGCATTCCGGGTATGGGGATTTTCAAAACATCCATATGCCCACTTAAATTCCCACGACAACCTCGGAAAAACAGCATTCATGGTGTTGGGAATATGGTATCCGCCATTTGCACTATCCAATTCCCAGCAAAACCATGCAATTACAGCACTCTGGGCATTGGGAATTTGGAATCCTCCGGTTCCACTCCCAAATTCCAATAGAATAACAGCCTTGCAGGCATGGGGATATTGGAATCCTCGAGTTCCCTTCCAAAAAGCCCATGGAATAACGACATTCTGGGTATTGAGAATTGAGAATTTGCCCATTTCCCTCCCAGATCCCTAGGGAGTAAGACACTTCCGGGTGTCACGTATTTCGAATCCTTCAAATCCGCACCATAACATCCATGGAATAACAGAATTCCAGGTGTCAGGAATTGAGCATCCTCCACTTCCCCTTCGAATTTCCCATGGAATCATGGCATTCTGGCTGTTGGCACTTTAGAATCTCCCATACAGCCTCCCAAATACCCAGGAAATTCACAAGGAATAACAGAATTCCAGATATCAGGAATCTATTATCCGCCAGCTCTCCACGCAATTTCCCATGGAATCATGGCATTCCTGGTGCAGGGAATCTTGACTCCTCCAGTTATCCTCCCAAATCGCCATAGAAAAATGGCATTCTGCGTGTTGGGAATTAACAATCCCCCAGAAACCCACCCCAAATCCCACCACATTCCCAAAGAAAAGCAACTTTCCAGATGTCTGCAATTTGAAATATTCCAGTTCCCCACTCAAATTCCGATGGAACAACAGCATCCCAAGTGTCAGGAATTGGGAATGCTCCAGCTCCCTGAAAAAAATTCCCATGGAATCATGGGATTCCAGGTGTGAGGAATTGAGAATGCCCCGTACAGCCTCCCAGATTCCCACCACATTCCCATGGAATAACAACATTCCAGATTTCAGGAACTGAGACTCATCCTCTTCCCCTCCCAAATTCCCATGGAAACATTGCATTCGGTTTTTCTGCAATTTGGAACCCCCCAGAAGCTGTCCCAAAATCCCACCAAATTCCCATGCAATAGCGGCATTCCAAGTATCAGGAATTTAGGATACCCCATTTCCGCATCCAAATTCCCATAGAATAACGGCCTTCCGGCTATCAGGAATTTTGAATCGTCCATACGGTCTCCCATATTCCCATGGAATAACGCATACCCAAGCATGGGGAATTGAGTTTCATCTAGTTCCATACCCCAATTCCCATGGAATAACAGCATTCTGGGAGCTGAGGACTTGGAATCTGCCTGTTTCCCTCCCAAATGTTTAGGGAATAATGGCATTCTGGGCATTGGGAAGGTTGAAACGTCATGTTGCCCTTGCAAATTCCCATGAAATAACCAATTTAATGAGTTGGGAATTTCGAATGCTCCAGTTCCTCGCCCAAATTCCAATCAACCTGTAACGAAATCATGACACTATGTGTGTGCCAAATTTAGAATCCTCCACTTCCCCTTCCAAATTCCCAACAAAACCAGGGAATAAGAGCAGTTCCCTCATTGCTAATTTCAACTCCTCCTCTTCCTCTCCCAAATTTCCACCAAACTCGAATGGAAGAACGGCATTTTGTGTGTGCGAAATTTAGAATCCTCCACTTCCCCTTCCAAATTCCCATAGAATAGCTGCATTCCGGGTATGGGGATTTTCAAAACATCCATATGCCCACTTAAATTCCCACGACAACCTCGGAAAAACAGCATTCATGGTGTTGGTTATATGGTATCCGCCATTTGCACTATCCAATTCCCAGCAAAACCATGCAATTACAGCACTCTGGGCATTGGGAATTTGGAATCCTCCGGTTCCACTCCCAAATTCCAATAGAATAACAGCCTTGCAGGCATGGGGATATTGGAATCCTCGAGTTCCCTTCCAAAAAGCCCATGGAATAACGACATTCTGGGTATTGAGAATTGAGAATTTGCCCATTTCCCTCCCAGATCCCTAGGGAGTAAGACACTTCCGGGTGTCACGTATTTCGAATCCTTCAAATCCGCACCATAACAGCCATGGAATAACAGAATTCCAGGTGTCAGGAATTGAGCATCCTCCACTTCCCCTTCGAATTTCCCATGGAATCATGGCATTCTGGGTGTTGGCACTTTAGAATCTCCCCTACAGCCTCCCAAATACCCAGGAAATTCACAAGGAATAACAGAATTCCAGATATCAGGAATCTATTATCCGCCAGCTCTCCACGCAATTTCCCATGGAATCATGGCATTCCTGGTGCAGGGAATCTTGACTCCTCCAGTTATCCTCCCAAATCGCCATAGAAAAATGGCATTCTGCGTGTTGGGAATTAACAATCCCCCAGAAACCCACCCCAAATCCCACCACATTCCCAAAGAAAAGCAACTTTCCAGATGTCTGCGATTTGAAATATTCCAGTTCCCCACTCAAATTCCGATGGAACAACAGCATCCCTAGTGTCAGGAATTGGGAATCCTCCAGCTTCCTGCAAAAAAATTCCCATGGAATCATGGGATTCCAGGTGTGAGGAATTGAGAATGCCCCGTACAGCCTCCCAGATTCCCACCACATTCCCATGGAATAACAACATTCCAGATTTCAGGAACTGAGAATCATCCTCTTCCCCTCCCAAATTCCCATGGAAACATTGCATTCGGTTTTTCTGCAATTTGGAACCCCCCAGAAGCTGTCCCAAAATCCCACCAAATTCCCATGCAATAGCGGCATTCCAAGTATCAGGAATTTAGGATACCCCATTTCCGCATCCAAATTCCCATAGAATAACGGCCTTCCGGCTATCAGGAATTTTGAATCGTCCATACGGTCTCCCATATTCCCATGGAATAACGCATACCCAAGCATGGGGAATTGAGTTTCATCTAGTTCCATACCCCAATTCCCATGGAATAACAGCATTCTGGGAGCTGAGGACTTGGAATCTGCCTATTTCCCTCCCAAATGTTTAGGGAATAATGGCATTCTGGGCATTGGGAAGGTTGAATCCTCATGTTGCCCTTGCAAATTCCCATGAAATAACCAATTTAATGTGTTGGGAATTTCGAATGCTCCAGTTCCTCGCCCAAATTCCAATCAACCTGTAACGAAATCATGACACTATGTGTGTGCCAAATTTAGAATCCTCCACTTCCCCTTCCAAATTCCCAACAAAACCAGGGAATAAGAGCAGTTCCCTCATTGCTAATTTCAACTCCTCCTCTTCCTCTCCCAAATTTCCACCAAACTCGAATGGAAGAACGGCATTTTGTGTGTGCGAAATTTAGAATCCTCCACTTCCCCTTCCAAATTCCCATAGAATAGCTGCATTCCGGGTATGGGGATTTTCAAAACATCCATATGCCCACTTAAATTCCCACGACAACCTCGGAAAAACAGCATTCATGGTGTTGGGAATATGGTATCCGCCATTTGCACTATCCAATTCCCAGCAAAACCATGCAATTACAGCACTCTGGGCATTGGGAATTTGGAATCCTCCGGTTCCACTCCCAAATTCCAATAGAATAACAGCCTTGCAGGCATGGGGATATTGGAATCCTCGAGTTCCCTTCCAAAAAGCCCATGGAATAACGACATTCTGGGTATTGAGAATTGAGAATTTGCCCATTTCCCTCCCAGATCCCTAGGGAGTAAGACACTTCCGGGTGTCACGTATTTCGAATCCTTCAAATCCACACCATAACATCCATGGAATAACAGAATTCCAGGTGTCAGGAATTGAGCATCCTCCACTTCCCCTTCGAATTTCCCATGGAATCATGGCATTCTGGCTGTTGGCACTTTAGAATCTCCCCTACAGCCTCCCAAATACCCAGGAAATTCACAAGGAATAACAGAATTCCAGATATCAGGAATCTATTATCCGCCAGCTCTCCACGCAATTTCCCATGGAATCATGGCATTCCTGGTGCAGGGAATCTTGACTCCTCCAGTTATCCTCCCAAATCGCCATAGAAAAATGGCATTCTGCGTGTTGGGAATTAACAATCCCCCAGAAACCCACCCCAAATCCCACCACATTCCCAAAGAAAAGCAACTTTCCAGATGTCTGCGATTTGAAATATTCCAGTTCCCCACTCAAATTCCGATGGAACAACAGCATCCCTAGTGTCAGGAATTGGGAATCCTCCAGCTTCCTGAAAAAAATTCCCATGGAATCATGGGATTCCAGGTGTGAGGAATTGAGAATGCCCCGTACAGCCTCCCAGATTCCCACCACATTCCCATGGAATAACAACATTCCAGATTTCAGGAACTGAGAATCATCCTCTTCCCCTCCCAAATTCCCATGGAAACATTGCATTCGGTTTTTCTGCAATTTGGAACCCCCCAGAAGCTGTCCCAAAATCCCACCAAATTCCCATGCAATAGCGGCATTCCAAGTATCAGGAATTTAGGATACCCCATTTCCGCATCCAAATTCCCATAGAATAACGGCCTTCCGGCTATCAGGAATTTTGAATCGTCCATACGGTCTCCCATATTCCCATGGAATAACGCATACCCAAGCATGGGGAATTGAGTTTCATCTAGTTCCATACCCCAATTCCCATGGAATAACAGCATTCTGGGAGCTGAGGACTTGGAATCTGCCTATTTCCCTCCCAAATGTTTAGGGAATAATGGCATTCTGGGCATTGGGAAGGTTGAATCCTCATGTTGCCCTTGCAAATTCCCATGAAATAACCAATTTAATGTGTTGGGAATTTCGAATGCTCCAGTTCCTCGCCCAAATTCCAATCAACCTGTAACGAAATCATGACACTATGTGTGTGCCAAATTTAGAATCCTCCACTTCCCCTTCCAAATTCCCAACAAAACGATGGAAAAAGAGCAGTTCCCTCATTGCTAATTTCAACTCCTCCTCTTCCTCTCCCAAATTTCCACCAAACTCGAATGGAAGAACGGCATTTTGTGTGTGCGAAATTTAGAATCCTCCACTTCCCCTTCCAAATTCCCATAGAATAGCTGCATTCCGGGTATGGGGATTTTCAAAACATCCATATGCCCACTTAAATTCCCACGACAACCTCGGAAAAACAGCATTCATGGTGTTGGGAATATGGTATCCGCCATTTGCACTATCCAATTCCCAGCAAAACCATGCAATTACAGCACTCTGGGCATTGGGAATTTGGAATCCTCCGGTTCCACTCCCAAATTCCAATAGAATAACAGCCTTGCAGGCATGGGGATATTGGAATCCTCGAGTTCCCTTCCAAAAAGCCCATGGAATAACGACATTCTGGGTATTGAGAATTGAGAATTTGCCCATTTCCCTCCCAGATCCCTAGGGAGTAAGACACTTCCGGGTGTCACGTATTTCGAATCCTTCAAATCCGCACCATAACAGCCATGGAATAACAGAATTCCAGGTGTCAGGAATTGAGCATCCTCCACTTCCCCTTCGAATTTCCCATGGAATCATGGCATTCTGGCTGTTGGCACTTTAGAATCTCCCATACAGCCTCCCAAATACCCAGGAAATTCACAAGGAATAACAGAATTCCAGATATCAGGAATCTATTATCCGCCAGCTCTCCACGCAATTTCCCATGGAATCATGGCATTCCTGGTGCAGGGAATCTTGACTCCTCCAGTTATCCTCCCAAATCGCCATAGAAAAATGGCATTCTGCGTGTTGGGAATTAACAATCCCCCAGAAACCCACCCCAAATCCCACCACATTCCCAAAGAAAAGCAACTTTCCAGATGTCTGCGATTTGAAATATTCCAGTTCCCCACTCAAATTCCGATGGAACAACAGCATCCCAAGTGTCAGGAATTGGGAATGCTCCAGCTCCCTGAAAAAAATTCCCATGGAATCATGGGATTCCAGGTGTGAGGAATTGAGAATGCCCCGTACAGCCTCCCAGATTCCCACCACATTCCCATGGAATAACAACATTCCAGATTTCAGGAACTGAGAATCATCCTCTTCCCCTCCCAAATTCCCATGGAAACATTGCATTCGGTTTTTCTGCAATTTGGAACCCCCCAGAAGCTGTCCCAAAATCCCACCAAATTCCCATGCAATAGCGGCATTCCAAGTATCAGGAATTTAGGATACCCCATTTCCGCATCCAAATTCCCATAGAATAACGGCCTTCCGGCTATCAGGAATTTTGAATCGTCCATACGGTCTCCCATATTCCCATGGAATAACGCATACCCAAGCATGGGGAATTGAGTTTCATCTAGTTCCATACCCCAATTCCCATGGAATAACAGCATTCTGGGAGCTGAGGACTTGGAATCTGCCTGTTTCCCTCCCAAATGTTTAGGGAATAATGGCATTCTGGGCATTGGGAAGGTTGAATCCTCATGTTGCCCTTGCAAATTCCCATGAAATAACCAATTTAATGAGTTGGGAATTTCGAATGCTCCAGTTCCTCGCCCAAATTCCAATCAACCTGTAACGAAATCATGACACTATGTGTGTGCCAAATTTAGAATCCTCCACTTCCCCTTCCAAATTCCCAACAAAACCATGGAATAAGAGCAGTTCCCTCATTGCTAATTTCAACTCCTCCTCTTCCTCTCCCAAATTTCCACCAAACTCGAATGGAAGAACGGCATTTTGTGTGTGCGAAATTTAGAATCCTCCACTTCCCCTTCCAAATTCCCATAGAATAGCTGCATTCCGGGTATGGGGATTTTCAAAACATCCATATGCCCACTTAAATTCCCACGACAACCTCGGAAAAACAGCATTCATGGTGTTGGGAATATGGTATCCGCCATTTGCACTATCCAATTCCCAGCAAAACCATGCAATTACAGCACTCTGGGCATTGGGAATTTGGAATCCTCCGGTTCCACTCCCAAATTCCAATAGAATAACAGCCTTGCAGGCATGGGGATATTGGAATCCTCGAGTTCCCTTCCAAAAAGCCCATGGAATAACGACATTCTGGGTATTGAGAATTGAGAATTTGCCCATTTCCCTCCCAGATCCCTAGGGAGTAAGACACTTCCGGGTGTCACGTATTTCGAATCCTTCAAATCCGCACCATAACAGCCATGGAATAACAGAATTCCAGGTGTCAGGAATTGAGCATCCTCCACTTCCCCTTCGAATTTCCCATGGAATCATGGCATTCTGGCTGTTGGCACTTTAGAATCTCCCATACAGCCTCCCAAATACCCAGGAAATTCACAAGGAATAACAGAATTCCAGATATCAGGAATCTATTATCCGCCAGCTCTCCACGCAATTTCCCATGGAATCATGGCATTCCTGGTGCAGGGAATCTTGACTCCTCCAGTTATCCTCCCAAATCGCCATAGAAAAATGGCATTCTGCGTGTTGGGAATTAACAATCCCCCAGAAACCCACCCCAAATCCCACCACATTCCCAAAGAAAAGCAACTTTCCAGATGTCTGCGATTTGAAATATTCCAGTTCCCCACTCAAATTCCGATGGAACAACAGCATCCCTAGTGTCAGGAATTGGGAATCCTCCAGCTTCCTGCAAAAAAATTCCCATGGAATCATGGGATTCCAGGTGTGAGGAATTGAGAATGCCCCGTACAGCCTCCCAGATTCCCACCACATTCCCATGGAATAACAACATTCCAGATTTCAGGAACTGAGAATCATCCTTTTCCCCTCCCAAATTCCCATGGAAACATTGCATTCGGTTTTTCTGCAATTTGGAACCCCCCAGAAGCTGTCCCAAAATCCCACCAAATTCCCATGCAATAGCGGCATTCCAAGTATCAGGAATTTAGGATACCCCATTTCCGCATCCAAATTCCCATAGAATAACGGCCTTCCGGCTATCAGGAATTTTGAATCGTCCATACGGTCTCCCATATTCCCATGGAATAACGCATACCCAAGCATGGGGAATTGAGTTTCATCTAGTTCCATACCCCAATTCCCATGGAATAACAGCATTCTGGGAGCTGAGGACTTGGAATCTGCCTATTTCCCTCCCAAATGTTTAGGGAATAATGGCATTCTGGGCATTGGGAACGTTGAATCCTCATGTTGCCCTTGCAAATTCCCATGAAATAACCAATTTAATGTGTTGGGAATTTCGAATGCTCCAGTTCCTCGCCCAAATTCCAATCAACCTGTAACGAAATCATGACACTATGTGTGTGCCAAATTTAGAATCCTCCACTTCCCCTTCCAAATTCCCAACAAAACGATGGAAAAAGAGCAGTTCCCTCATTGCTAATTTCAACTCCTCCTCTTCCTCTCCCAAATTTCCACCAAACTCGAATGGAAGAACGGCATTTTGTGTGTGCGAAATTTAGAATCCTCCACTTCCCCTTCCAAATTCCCATAGAATAGCTGCATTCCGGGTATGGGGATTTTCAAAACATCCATATGCCCACTTAAATTCCCACGACAACCTCGGAAAAACAGCATTCATGGTGTTGGGAATATGGTATCCGCCATTTGCACTATCCAATTCCCAGCAAAACCATGCAATTACAGCACTCTGGGCATTGGGAATTTGGAATCCTCCGGTTCCACTCCCAAATTCCAATAGAATAACAGCCTTGCAGGCATGGGGATATTGGAATCCTCGAGTTCCCTTCCAAAAAGCCCATGGAATAACGACATTCTGGGTATTGAGAATTGAGAATTTGCCCATTTCCCTCCCAGATCCCTAGGGAATAAGACACTTCCGGGTGTCACGTATTTCGAATCCTTCAAATCCGCACCATAACAGCCATGGAATAACAGAATTCCAGGTGTCAGGAATTGAGCATCCTCCACTTCCCCTTCGAATTTCCCATGGAATCATGGCATTCTGGCTGTTGGCACTTTAGAATCTCCCATACAGCCTCCCAAATACCCAGGAAATTCACAAGGAATAACAGAATTCCAGATATCAGGAATCTATTATCCGCCAGCTCTCCACGCAATTTCCCATGGAATCATGGCATTCCTGGTGCAGGGAATCTTGACTCCTCCAGTTATCCTCCCAAATCGCCATAGAAAAATGGCATTCTGCGTGTTGGGAATTAACAATCCCCCAGAAACCCACCCCAAATCCCACCACATTCCCAAAGAAAAGCAACTTTCCAGATGTCTGCAATTTGAAATATTCCAGTTCCCCACTCAAATTCCGATGGAACAACAGCATCCCAAGTGTCAGGAATTGGGAATCCTCCAGCTTCCTGAAAAAATTCCCATGGAATCATGGGATTCCAGGTGTGAGGAATTGAGAATGCCCCGTACAGCCTCCCAGATTCCCACCACATTCCCATGGAATAACAACATTCCAGATTTCAGGAACTGAGAATCATCCTCTTCCCCTCCCAAATTCCCATGGAAACATTGCATTCGGTTTTTCCGCAATTTGGAACCCCCCAGAAGCTGTCCCAAAATCCCACCAAATTCCCATGCAATAGCGGCATTCCAAGTATCAGGAATTTAGGATACCCCATTTCCGCATCCAAATTCCCATAGAATAACGGCCTTCCGGCTATCAGGAATTTTGAATCGTCCATACGGTCTCCCATATTCCCATGGAATAACGCATACCCAAGCATGGGGAATTGAATTTCATCTAGTTCCATACCCCAATTCCCATGGAATAACAGCATTCTGGGAGCGGAGGACTTGGAATCTGCCTGTTTCCCTCCCAAATGTTTAGGGAATAATGGCATTCTGGGCATTGGGAAGGTTGAATCGTCATGTTGCCCTTGCAAATTCCCATGAAATAACCAATTTAATGTGTTGGGAATTTCGAATGCTCCAGTTCCTCGCCCAAATTCCAATCAACCTGTAACGAAATCATGACACTATGTGTGTGCCAAATTTAGAATCCTCCACTTCCCCTTCCAAATTCCCAACAAAACCAGGGAAAAAGAGCAGTTCCCTCATTGCTAATTTCAACTCCTCCTCTTCCTCTCCCAAATTTCCACCAAACTCGAATGGAAGAACGGCATTTTGTGTGTGCGAAATTTAGAATCCTCCACTTCCCCTTCCAAATTCCCATAGAATAGCTGCATTCCGGGTATGGGGATTTTCAAAACATCCATATGCCCACTTAAATTCCCACGACAACCTCGGAAAAACAGCATTCATGGTGTTGGGAATATGGTATCCGCCATTTGCACTATCCAATTCCCAGCAAAACCATGCAATTACAGCACTCTGGGCATTGGGAATTTGGAATCCTCCGGTTCCACTCCCAAATTCCAATAGAATAACAGCCTTGCAGGCATGGGGATATTGGAATCCTCGAGTTCCCTTCCAAAAAGCCCATGGAATAACGACATTCTGGGTATTGAGAATTGAGAATTTGCCCATTTCCCTCCCAGATCCCTAGGGAGTAAGACACTTCCGGGTGTCACGTATTTCGAATCCTTCAAATCCGCACCATAACAGCCATGGAATAACAGAATTCCAGGTGTCAGGAATTGAGCATCCTCCACTTCCCCTTCGAATTTCCCATGGATTCATGGCATTCTGGCTGTTGGCACTTTAGAATCTCCCATACAGCCTCCCAAATACCCAGGAAATTCACAAGGAATAACAGAATTCCAGATATCAGGAATCTATTATCCGCCAGCTCTCCACGCAATTTCCCATGGAATCATGGCATTCCTGGTGCAGGGAATCTTGACTCCTCCAGTTATCCTCCCAAATCGCCATAGAAAAATGGCATTCTGCGTGTTGGGAATTAACAATCCCCCAGAAACCCACCCCAAATCCCACCACATTCCCAAAGAAAAGCAACTTTCCAGATGTCTGCGATTTGAAATATTCCAGTTCCCCACTCAAATTCCGATGGAACAACAGCATCCCTAGTGTCAGGAATTGGGAATCCTCCAGCTTCCTGAAAAAAATTCCCATGGAATCATGGGATTCCAGGTGTGAGGAATTGAGAATGCCCCGTACAGCCTCCCAGATTCCCACCACATTCCCATGGAATAACAACATTCCAGATTTCAGGAACTGAGAATCATCCTCTTCCCCTCCCAAATTCCCATGGAAACATTGCATTCGGTTTTTCTGCAATTTGGAACCCCCCAGAAGCTGTCCCAAAATCCCACCAAATTCCCATGCAATAGCGGCATTCCAAGTATCAGGAATTTAGGATACCCCATTTCCGCATCCAAATTCCCATAGAATAACGGCCTTCCGGCTATCAGGAATTTTGAATCGTCCATACGGTCTCCCATATTCCCATGGAATAACGCATACCCAAGCATGGGGAATTGAGTTTCATCTAGTTCCATACCCCAATTCCCATGGAATAACAGCATTCTGGGAGCTGAGGACTTGGAATCTGCCTATTTCCCTCCCAAATGTTTAGGGAATAATGGCATTCTGGGCATTGGGAACGTTGAATCCTCATGTTGCCCTTGCAAATTCCCATGAAATAACCAATTTAATGTGTTGGGAATTTCGAATGCTCCAGTTCCTCACCCAAATTCCAATCAACCTGTAACGAAATCATGACACTATGTGTGTGCCAAATTTAGAATCCTCCACTTCCCCTTCCAAATTCCCAACAAAACCAGGGAAAAAGAGCAGTTCACTCATTGCTAATTTCAACTCCTCCTCTTCCTCTCCCAAATTTCCACCAAACTCGAATGGAAGAACGGCATTTTGTGTGTGCGAAATTTAGAATCCTCCACTTCCCCTTCCAAATTCCCATAGAATAGCTGCATTCCGGGTATGGGGATTTTCAAAACATCCATATGCCCACTTAAATTCCCACGACAACCTCGGAAAAACAGCATTCATGGTGTTGGGAATATGGTATCCGCCATTTGCACTATCCAATTCCCAGCAAAACCATGCAATTACAGCACTCTGGGCATTGGGAATTTGGAATCCTCCGGTTCCACTCCCAAATTCCAATAGAATAACAGCCTTGCAGGCATGGGGATATTGGAATCCTCGAGTTCCCTTCCAAAAAGCCCATGGAATAACGACATTCTGGGTATTGAGAATTGAGAATTTGCCCATTTCCCTCCCAGATCCCTAGGGAGTAAGACACTTCCGGGTGTCACGTATTTCGAATCCTTCAAATCCACACCATAACATCCATGGAATAACAGAATTCCAGGTGTCAGGAATTGAGCATCCTCCACTTCCCCTTCGAATTTCCCATGGAATCATGGCATTCTGGCTGTTGGCACTTTAGAATCTCCCATACAGCCTCCCAAATACCCAAAAATTCACAAGGAATAACAGAATTCCAGATATCAGGAATCTATTATCCGCCAGCTCTCCACGCAATTTCCCATGGAATCATGGCATTCCTGGTGCAGGGAATCTTGACTCCTCCAGTTATCCTCCCAAATCGCCATAGAAAAATGGCATTCTGCGTGTTGGGAATTAACAATCCCCCAGAAACCCACCCCAAATCCCACCACATTCCCAAAGAAAAGCAACTTTCCAGATGTCTGCGATTTGAAATATTCCAGTTCCCCACTCAAATTCCGATGGAACAACAGCATCCCTAGTGTCAGGAATTGGGAATCCTCCAGCTCCCTGAAAAAAATTCCCATGGAATCATGGGATTCCAGGTGTGAGGAATTGAGAATGCCCCGTACAGCCTCCCAGATTCCCACCACATTCCCATGGAATAACAACATTCCAGATTTCAGGAACTGAGAATCATCCTCTTCCCCTCCCAAATTCCCATGGAAACATTGCATTCGGTTTTTCTGCAATTTGGAACCCCCCAGAAGCTGTCCCAAAATCCCACCAAATTCCCATGCAATAGCGGCATTCCAAGTATCAGGAATTTAGGATACCCCATTTCCGCATCCAAATTCCCATAGAATAACGGCCTTCCGGCTATCAGGAATTTTGAATCGTCCATACGGTCTCCCATATTCCCATGGAATAACGCATACCCAAGCATGGGGAATTGAGTTTCATCTAGTTCCATACCCCAATTCCCATGGAATAACAGCATTCTGGGAGCTGAGGACTTGGAATCTGCCTATTTCCCTCCCAAATGTTTAGGGAATAATGGCATTCTGGGCATTGGGAACGTTGAATCGTCATGTTGCCCTTGCAAATTCCCATGAAATAACCAATTTAATGTGTTGGGAATTTCGAATGCTCCAGTTCCTCGCCCAAATTCCAATCAACCTGTAACGAAATCATGACACTATGTGTGTGCCAAATTTAGAATCCTCCACTTCCCCTTCCAAATTCCCAACAAAACCAGGGAATAAGAGCAGTTCACTCATTGCTAATTTCAACTCCTCCTCTTCCTCTCCCAAATTTCCACCAAACTCGAATGGAAGAACGGCATTTTGTGTGTGCGAAATTTAGAATCCTCCACTTCCCCTTCCAAATTCCCATAGAATAGCTGCATTCCGGGTATGGGGATTTTCAAAACATCCATATGCCCACTTAAATTCCCACGACAACCTCGGAAAAACAGCATTCATGGTGTTGGGAATATGGTATCCGCCATTTGCACTATCCAATTCCCAGCAAAACCATGCAATGACAGCACTCTGGGCATTGGGAATTTGGAATCCTCCGGTTCCACTCCCAAATTCCAATAGAATAACAGCCTTGCAGGCATGGGGATATTGGAATCCTCGAGTTCCCTTCCAAAAAGCCCATGGAATAACGACATTCTGGGTATTGAGAATTGAGAATTTGCCCATTTCCCTCCCAGATCCCTAGGGAGTAAGACACTTCCGGGTGTCACGTATTTCGAATCCTTCAAATCCACACCATAACATCCATGGAATAACAGAATTCCAGGTGTCAGGAATTGAGCATCCTCCACTTCCCCTTCGAATTTCCCATGGAATCATGGCATTCTGGCTGTTGGCACTTTAGAATCTCCCATACAGCCTCCCAAATACCCAGGAAATTCACAAGGAATAACAGAATTCCAGATATCAGGAATCTATTATCCGCCAGCTCTCCACGCAATTTCCCATGGAATCATGGCATTCCTGGTGCAGGGAATCTTGACTCCTCCAGTTATCCTCCCAAATCGCCATAGAAAAATGGCATTCTGCGTGTTGGGAATTAACAATCCCCCAGAAACCCACCCCAAATCCCACCACATTCCCAAAGAAAAGCAACTTTCCAGATGTCTGCGATTTGAAATATTCCAGTTCCCCACTCAAATTCCGATGGAACAACAGCATCCCTAGTGTCAGGAATTGGGAATCCTCCAGCTTCCTGAAAAAAATTCCCATGGAATCATGGGATTCCAGGTGTGAGGAATTGAGAATGCCCCGTACAGCCTCCCAGATTCCCACCACATTCCCATGGAATAACAACATTCCAGATTTCAGGAACTGAGAATCATCCTCTTCCCCTCCCAAATTCCCATGGAAACATTGCATTCGGTTTTTCTGCAATTTGGAACCCCCCAGAAGCTGTCCCAAAATCCCACCAAATTCCCATGCAATAGCGGCATTCCAAGTATCAGGAATTTAGGATACCCCATTTCCGCATCCAAATTCCCATAGAATAACGGCCTTCCGGCTATCAGGAATTTTGAATCGTCCATACGGTCTCCCATATTCCCATGGAATAACGCATACCCAAGCATGGGGAATTGAGTTTCATCTAGTTCCATACCCCAATTCCCATGGAATAACAGCATTCTGGGAGCTGAGGACTTGGAATCTGCCTATTTCCCTCCCAAATGTTTAGGGAATAATGGCATTCTGGGCATTGGGAAGGTTGAATCCTCATGTTGCCCTTGCAAATTCCCATGAAATAACCAATTTAATGTGTTGGGAATTTCGAATGCTCCAGTTCCTCACCCAAATTCCAATCAACCTGTAACGAAATCATGACACTATGTGTGTGCCAAATTTAGAATCCTCCACTTCCCCTTCCAAATTCCCAACAAAACGATGGAAAAAGAGCAGTTCCCTCATTGCTAATTTCAACTCCTCCTCTTCCTCTCCCAAATTTCCACCAAACTCGAATGGAAGAACGGCATTTTGTGTGTGCGAAATTTAGAATCCTCCACTTCCCCTTCCAAATTCCCATAGAATAGCTGCATTCCGGGTATGGGGATTTTCAAAACATCCATATGCCCACTTAAATTCCCACGACAACCTCGGAAAAACAGCATTCATGGTGTTGGGAATATGGTATCCGCCATTTGCACTATCCAATTCCCAGCAAAACCATGCAATTACAGCACTCTGGGCATTGGGAATTTGGAATCCTCCGGTTCCACTCCCAAATTCCAATAGAATAACAGCCTTGCAGGCATGGGGATATTGGAATCCTCGAGTTCCCTTCCAAAAAGCCCATGGAATAACGACATTCTGGGTATTGAGAATTGAGAATTTGCCCATTTCCCTCCCAGATCCCTAGGGAATAAGACACTTCCGGGTGTCACGTATTTCGAATCCTTCAAATCCGCACCATAACAGCCATGGAATAACAGAATTCCAGGTGTCAGGAATTGAGCATCCTCCACTTCCCCTTCGAATTTCCCATGGAATCATGGCATTCTGGCTGTTGGCACTTTAGAATCTCCCATACAGCCTCCCAAATACCCAGGAAATTCACAAGGAATAACAGAATTCCAGATATCAGGAATCTATTATCCGCCAGCTCTCCACGCAATTTCCCATGGAATCATGGCATTCCTGGTGCAGGGAATCTTGACTCCTCCAGTTATCCTCCCAAATCGCCATAGAAAAATGGCATTCTGCGTGTTGGGAATTAACAATCCCCCAGAAACCCACCCCAAATCCCACCACATTCCCAAAGAAAAGCAACTTTCCAGATGTCTGCGATTTGAAATATTCCAGTTCCCCACTCAAATTCCGATGGAACAACAGCATCCCTAGTGTCAGGAATTGGGAATCCTCCAGCTTCCTGAAAAAAATTCCCATGGAATCACGGGATTCCAGGTGTGAGGAATTGAGAATGCCCCGTACAGCCTCCCAGATTCCCACCACATTCCCATGGAATAACAACATTCCAGATTTCAGGAACTGAGAATCATCCTCTTCCCCTCCCAAATTCCCATGGAAACATTGCATTCGGTTTTTCCGCAATTTGGAACCCCCCAGAAGCTGTCCCAAAATCCCACCAAATTCCCATGCAATAGCGGCATTCCAAGTATCAGGAATTTAGGATACCCCATTTCCGCATCCAAATTCCCATAGAATAACGGCCTTCCGGCTATCAGGAATTTTGAATCGTCCATACGGTCTCCCATATTCCCATGGAATAACGCATACCCAAGCATGGGGAATTGAATTTCATCTAGTTCCATACCCCAATTCCCATGGAATAACAGCATTCTGGGAGCAGAGGACTTGGAATCTGCCTGTTTCCCTCCCAAATGTTTAGGGAATAATGGCATTCTGGGCATTGGGAAGGTTGAATCGTCATGTTGCCCTTGCAAATTCCCATGAAATAACCAATTTAATGTGTTGGGAATTTCGAATGCTCCAGTTCCTCGCCCAAATTCCAATCAACCTGTAACGAAATCATGACACTATGTGTGTGCCAAATTTAGAATCCTCCACTTCCCCTTCCAAATTCCCAACAAAACCAGGGAATAAGAGCAGTTCACTCATTGCTAATTTCAACTCCTCCTCTTCCTCTCCCAAATTTCCACCAAACTCGAATGGAAGAACGGCATTTTGTGTGTGCGAAATTTAGAATCCTCCACTTCCCCTTCCAAATTCCCATAGAATAGCTGCATTCCGGGTATGGGGATTTTCAAAACATCCATATGCCCACTTAAATTCCCACGACAACCTCGGAAAAACAGCATTCATGGTGTTGGGAATATGGTATCCGCCATTTGCACTATCCAATTCCCAGCAAAACCATGCAATTACAGCACTCTGGGCATTGGGAATTTGGAATCCTCCGGTTCCACTCCCAAATTCCAATAGAATAACAGCCTTGCAGGCATGGGGATATTGGAATCCTCGAGTTCCCTTCCAAAAAGCCCATGGAATAACGACATTCTGGGTATTGAGAATTGACAATTTGCCCATTTCCCTCCCAGATCCCTAGGGAATAAGACACTTCCGGGTGTCACGTATTTCGAATCCTTCAAATCCGCACCATAACATCCATGGAATAACAGAATTCCAGGTGTCAGGAATTGAGCATCCTCCACTTCCCCTTCGAATTTCCCATGGAATCATGGCATTCTGGCTGTTGGCACTTTAGAATCTCCCATACAGCCTCCCAAATACCCAGGAAATTCACAAGGAATAACAGAATTCCAGATATCAGGAATCTATTATCCGCCAGCTCTCCACGCAATTTCCCATGGAATCATGGCATTCCTGGTGCAGGGAATCTTGACTCCTCCAGTTATCCTCCCAAATCGCCATAGAAAAATGGCATTCTGCGTGTTGGGAATTAACAATCCCCCAGAAACCCACCCCAAATCCCACCACATTCCCAAAGAAAAGCAACTTTCCAGATGTCTGCGATTTGAAATATTCCAGTTCCCCACTCAAATTCCGATGGAACAACAGCATCCCAAGTGTCAGGAATTGGGAATGCTCCAGCTCCCTGAAAAAAATTCCCATGGAATCATGGGATTCCAGGTGTGAGGAATTGAGAATGCCCCGTACAGCCTCCCAGATTCCCACCACATTCCCATGGAATAACAACATTCCAGATTTCAGGAACTGAGAATCATCCTATTCCCCTCCCAAATTCCCATGGAAACATTGCATTCGGTTTTTCTGCAATTTGGAACCCCCCAGAAGCTGTCCCAAAATCCCACCAAATTCCCATGCAATAGCGGCATTCCAAGTATCAGGAATTTAGGATACCCCATTTCCGCATCCAAATTCCCATAGAATAACGGCCTTCCGGCTATCAGGAATTTTGAATCGTCCATACGGTCTCCCATATTCCCATGGAATAACGCATACCCAAGCATGGGGAATTGAGTTTCATCTAGTTCCATACCCCAATTCCCATGGAATAACAGCATTCTGGGAGCTGAGGACTTGGAATCTGCCTGTTTCCCTCCCAAATGTTTAGGGAATAATGGCATTCTGGGCATTGGGAACGTTGAATCCTCATGTTGCCCTTGCAAATTCCCATGAAATAACCAATTTAATGAGTTGGGAATTTCGAATGCTCCAGTTCCTCGCCCAAATTCCAATCAACCTGTAACGAAATCATGACACTATGTGTGTGCCAAATTTAGAATCCTCCACTTCCCCTTCCAAATTCCCAACAAAACCAGGGAATAAGAGCAGTTCCCTCATTGCTAATTTCAACTCCTCCTCTTCCTCTCCCAAATTTCCACCAAACTCGAATGGAAGAACGGCATTTTGTGTGTGCGAAATTTAGAATCCTCCACTTCCCCTTCCAAATTCCCATAGAATAGCTGCATTCCGGGTATGGGGATTTTCAAAACATCCATATGCCCACTTAAATTCCCACGACAACCTCGGAAAAACAGCATTCATGGTGTTGGGAATATGGTATCCGCCATTTGCACTATCCAATTCCCAGCAAAACCATGCAATTACAGCACTCTGGGCATTGGGAATTTGGAATCCTCCGGTTCCACTCCCAAATTCCAATAGAATAACAGCCTTGCAGGCATGGGGATATTGGAATCCTCGAGTTCCCTTCCAAAAAGCCCATGGAATAACGACATTCTGGGTATTGAGAATTGAGAATTTGCCCATTTCCCTCCCAGATCCCTAGGGAGTAAGACACTTCCGGGTGTCACGTATTTCGAATCCTTCAAATCCGCACCATAACAGCCATGGAATAACAGAATTCCAGGTGTCAGGAATTGAGCATCCTCCAGTTCCCCTTCGAATTTCCCATGGAATCATGGCATTCTGGGTGTTGGCACTTTAGAATCTCCCATACACCCTCCCAAATAACCACGAAATTCACAAGGAATAACAGAATTCCAGATATCAGGAATCTATTATCTGCCAGCTCTCCACGCAATTTCCCATGGAATCATGGCATTCCTGGTGCAGGGAATCTTGACTCCTCCACTTATCCTCCCAAATCGCCATAGAAAAATGGCATTCTGCGTGTTGGGAATTAACAATCCCCCAGAAACCCACCCCAAATCCCACCACATTCCCAAAGAAAAGCAACTTTCCAGATGTCTGCGATTTGAAATATTCCAGTTCCCCACTCAAATTCCGATGGAACAACAGCATCCCAAGTGTCAGGAATTGGGAATGCTCCAGCTCCCTGAAAAAAATTCCCATGGAATCATGGGATTCCAGGTGTGAGGAATTGAGAATGCCCCGTACAGCCTCCCAGATTCCCACCACATTCCCATGGAATAACAACATTCCAGATTTCAGGAACTGAGAATCATCCTCTTCCCCTCCCAAATTCCCATGGAAACATTGCATTCGGTTTTTCCGCAATTTGGAACCCCCCAAAAGCTGTCCCAAAATCCCACCAAATTCCCATGCAATAGCGGCATTCCAAGTATCAGGAATTTAGGATACCCCATTTCCGCATCCAAATTCCCATAGAATAACGGCCTTCCGGCTATCAGGAATTTTGAATCGTCCATACGGTCTCCCATATTCCCATGGAATAACGCATACCCAAGCATGGGGAATTGAGTTTCATCTAGTTCCATACCCCAATTCCCATGGAATAACAGCATTCTGGGAGCTGAGGACTTGGAATCTGCCTGTTTCCCTCCCAAATGTTTAGGGAATAATGGCATTCTGGGCATTGGGAACGTTGAATCCTCATGTTGCCCTTGCAAATTCCCATGAAATAACCAATTTAATGTGTTGGGAATTTCGAATGCTCCAGTTCCTCGCCCAAATTCCAATCAACCTGTAACGAAATCATGACACTATGTGTGTGCGAAATTTAGAATCCTCCACTTCCCCTTCCAAATTCCCAACAAAACCAGGGAATAAGAGCAGTTCACTCATTGCTAATTTCAACTCCTCCTCTTCCTCTCCCAAATTTCCACCAAACTCGAATGGAAGAACGGCATTTTGTGTGTGCGAAATTTAGAATCCTCCACTTCCCCTTCCAAATTCCCATAGAATAGCTGCATTCCGGGTATGGGGATTTTCAAAACATCCATATGCCCACTTAAATTCCCACGACAACCTAGGAAAAACAGCATTCATGGTGTTGGGAATATGGTATCCGCCATTTGCACTATCCAATTCCCAGCAAAACCATGCAATTACAGCACTCTGGGCATTGGGAATTTGGAATCCTCCGGTTCCACTCCCAAATTCCAATAGAATAACAGCCTTGCAGGCATGGGGATATTGGAATCCTCGAGTTCCCTTCCAAAAAGCCCATGGAATAACGACATTCTGGGTATTGAGAATTGAGAATTTGCCCATTTCCCTCCCAGATCCCTAGGGAGTAAGACACTTCCGGGTGTCACGTATTTCGAATCCTTCAAATCCGCACCATAACAGCCATGGAATAACAGAATTCCAGGTGTCAGGAATTGAGCATCCTCCACTTCCCCTTCGAATTTCCCATGGAATCATGGCATTCTGGCTGTTGGCACTTTAGAATCTCCCATACAGCCTCCCAAATACCCAGGAAATTCACAAGGAATAACAGAATTCCAGATATCAGGAATCTATTATCCGCCAGCTCTCCACGCAATTTCCCATGGAATCATGGCATTCCTGGTGCAGGGAATCTTGACTCCTCCAGTTATCCTCCCAAATCGCCATAGAAAAATGGCATTCTGCGTGTTGGGAATTAACAATCCCCCAGAAACCCACCCCAAATCCCACCACATTCCCAAAGAAAAGCAACTTTCCAGATGTCTGCGATTTGAAATATTCCAGTTCCCCACTCAAATTCCGATGGAACAACAGCATCCCAAGTGTCAGGAATTGGGAATGCTCCAGCTCCCTGAAAAAAATTCCCATGGAATCATGGGATTCCAGGTGTGAGGAATTGAGAATGCCCCGTACAGCCTCCCAGATTCCCACCACATTCCCATGGAATAACAACATTCCAGATTTCAGGAACTGAGAATCATCCTCTTCCCCTCCCAAATTCCCATGGAAACATTGCATTCGGTTTTTCCGCAATTTGGAACCCCCCAAAAGCTGTCCCAAAATCCCACCAAATTCCCATGCAATAGCGGCATTCCAAGTATCAGGAATTTAGGATACCCCATTTCCGCATCCAAATTCCCATAGAATAACGGCCTTCCGGCTATCAGGAATTTTGAATCGTCCATACGGTCTCCCATATTCCCATGGAATAACGCATACCCAAGCATGGGGAATTGAGTTTCATCTAGTTCCATACCCCAATTCCCATGGAATAACAGCATTCTGGGAGCGGAGGACTTGGAATCTGCCTGTTTCCCTCCCAAATGTTTAGGGAATAATGGCATTCTGGGCATTGGGAAGGTTGAATCGTCATGTTGCCCTTGCAAATTCCCATGAAATAACCAATTTAATGAGTTGGGAATTTCGAATGCTCCAGTTCCTCGCCCAAATTCCAATCAACCTGTAACGAAATCATGACACTATGTGTGTGCCAAATTTAGAATCCTCCACTTCCCCTTCCAAATTCCCAACAAAACGATGGAAAAAGAGCAGTTCCCTCATTGCTAATTTCAACTCCTCCTCTTCCTCTCCCAAATTTCCACCAAACTCGAATGGAAGAACGGCATTTTGTGTGTGCGAAATTTAGAATCCTCCACTTCCCCTTCCAAATTCCCATAGAATAGCTGCATTCCGGGTATGGGGATTTTCAAAACATCCATATGCCCACTTAAATTCCCACGACAACCTCGGAAAAACAGCATTCATGGTGTTGGGAATATGGTATCCGCCATTTGCACTATCCAATTCCCAGCAAAACCATGCAATTACAGCACTCTGGGCATTGGGAATTTAGAATCCTCCGGTTCCACTCCCAAATTCCAATAGAATAACAGCCTTGCAGGCATGGGGATATTGGAATCCTCGAGTTCCCTTCCAAAAAGCCCATGGAATAACGACATTCTGGGTATTGAGAATTGAGAATTTGCCCATTTCCCTCCCAGATCCCTAGGGAGTAAGACACTTCCGGGTGTCACGTATTTCGAATCCTTCAAATCCGCACCATAACAGACATGGAATAACAGAATTCCAGGTGTCAGGAATTGAGCATCCTCCACTTCCCCTTCGAATTTCCCATGGAATCATGGCATTCTGGCTGTTGGCACTTTAGAATCTCCCATACAGCCTCCCAAATACCCAGGAAATTCACAAGGAATAACAGAATTCGAGATATCAGGAATCTATTATCCGCCAGCTCTCCACGCAATTTCCCATGGAATCATGGCATTCCTGGTGCAGGGAATCTTGACTCCTCCAGTTATCCTCCCAAATCGCCATAGAAAAATGGCATTCTGCGTGTTGGGAATTAACAATCCCCCAGAAACCCACCCCAAATCCCACCACATTCCCAAAGAAAAGCAACTTTCCAGATGTCTGCGATTTGAAATATTCCAGTTCCCCACTCAAATTCCGATGGAACAACAGCATCCCTAGTGTCAGGAATTGGGAATCCTCCAGCTCCCTGAAAAAAATTCCCATGGAATCATGGGATTCCAGGTGTGAGGAATTGAGAATGCCCCGTACAGCCTCCCAGATTCCCACCACATTCCCATGGAATAACAACATTCCAGATTTCAGGAACTGAGAATCATCCTCTTCCCCTCCCAAATTCCCATGGAAACATTGCATTCGGTTTTTCTGCAATTTGGAACCCCCCAGAAGCTGTCCCAAAATCCCACCAAATTCCCATGCAATAGCGGCATTCCAAGTATCAGGAATTTAGGATACCCCATTTCCGCATCCAAATTCCCATAGAATAACGGCCTTCCGGCTATCAGGAATTTTGAATCGTCCATACGGTCTCCCATATTCCCATGGAATAACGCATACCCAAGCATGGGGAATTGAGTTTCATCTAGTTCCATACCCCAATTCCCATGGAATAACAGCATTCTGGGAGCTGAGGACTTGGAATCTGCCTATTTCCCTCCCAAATGTTTAGGGAATAATGGCATTCTGGGCATTGGGAAGGTTGAATCCTCATGTTGCCCTTGCAAATTCCCATGAAATAACCAATTTAATGTGTTGGGAATTTCGAATGCTCCAGTTCCTCGCCCAAATTCCAATCAACCTGTAACGAAATCATGACACTATGTGTGTGCCAAATTTAGAATCCTCCACTTCCCCTTCCAAATTCCCAACAAAACGATGGAAAAAGAGCAGTTCCCTCATTGCTAATTTCAACTCCTCCTCTTCCTCTCCCAAATTTCCACCAAACTCGAATGGAAGAACGGCATTTTGTGTGTGCGAAATTTAGAATCCTCCACTTCCCCTTCCAAATTCCCATAGAATAGCTGCATTCCGGGTATGGGGATTTTCAAAACATCCATATGCCCACTTAAATTCCCACGACAACCTCGGAAAAACAGCATTCATGGTGTTGGGAATATGGTATCCGCCATTTGCACTATCCAATTCCCAGCAAAACCATGCAATTACAGCACTCTGGGCATTGGGAATTTGGAATCCTCCGGTTCCACTCCCAAATTCCAATAGAATAACAGCCTTGCAGGCATGGGGATATTGGAATCCTCGAGTTCCCTTCCAAAAAGCCCATGGAATAACGACATTCTGGGTATTGAGAATTGAGAATTTGCCCATTTCCCTCCCAGATCCCTAGGGAATAAGACACTTCCGGGTGTCACATATTTCGAATCCTTCAAATCCGCACCATAACAGCCATGGAATAACAGAATTCCAGGTGTCAGGAATTGAGCATCCTCCACTTCCCCTTCGAATTTCCCATGGAATCATGGCATTCTGGCTGTTGGCACTTTAGAATCTCCCATACAGCCTCCCAAATACCCAGGAAATTCACAAGGAATAACAGAATTCCAGATATCAGGAATCTATTATCCGCCAGCTCTCCACGCAATTTCCCATGGAATCATGGCATTCCTGGTGCAGGGAATCTTGACTCCTCCAGTTATCCTCCCAAATCGCCATAGAAAAATGGCATTCTGCGTGTTGGGAATTAACAATCCCCCAGAAACCCACCCCAAATCCCACCACATTCCCAAAGAAAAGCAACTTTCCAGATGTCTGCGATTTGAAATATTCCAGTTCCCCACTCAAATTCCGATGGAACAACAGCATCCCAAGTGTCAGGAATTGGGAATGCTCCAGCTCCCTGAAAAAAATTCCCATGGAATCATGGGATTCCAGGTGTGAGGAATTGAGAATGCCCCGTACAGCCTCCCAGATTCCCACCACATTCCCATGGAATAACAACATTCCAGATTTCAGGAACTGAGACTCATCCTCTTCCCCTCCCAAATTCCCATGGAAACATTGCATTCGGTTTTTCCGCAATTTGGAACCCCCCAAAAGCTGTCCCAAAATCCCACCAAATTCCCATGCAATAGCGGCATTCCAAGTATCAGGAATTTAGGATACCCCATTTCCGCATCCAAATTCCCATAGAATAACGGCCTTCCGGCTATCAGGAATTTTGAATCGTCCATACGGTCTCCCATATTCCCATGGAATAACGCATACCCAAGCATGGGGAATTGAGTTTCATCTAGTTCCATACCCCAATTCCCATGGAATAACAGCATTCTGGGAGCTGAGGACTTGGAATCTGCCTGTTTCCCTCCCAAATGTTTAGGGAATAATGGCATTCTGGGCATTGGGAACGTTGAATCGTCATGTTGCCCTTGCAAATTCCCATGAAATAACCAATTTAATGTGTTGGGAATTTCGAATGCTCCAGTTCCTCGCCCAAATTCCAATCAACCTGTAACGAAATCATGACACTATGTGTGTGCGAAATTTAGAATCCTCCACTTCCCCTTCCAAATTCCCAACAAAACCAGGGAATAAGAGCAGTTCACTCATTGCTAATTTCAACTCCTCCTCTTCCTCTCCCAAATTTCCACCAAACTCGAATGGAAGAACGGCATTTTGTGTGTGCGAAATTTAGAATCCTCCACTTCCCCTTCCAAATTCCCATAGAATAGCTGCATTCCGGGTATGGGGATTTTCAAAACATCCATATGCCCACTTAAATTCCCACGACAACCTAGGAAAAACAGCATTCATGGTGTTGGGAATATGGTATCCGCCATTTGCACTATCCAATTCCCAGCAAAACCATGCAATTACAGCACTCTGGGCATTGGGAATTTGGAATCCTCCGGTTCCACTCCCAAATTCCAATAGAATAACAGCCTTGCAGGCATGGGGATATTGGAATCCTCGAGTTCCCTTCCAAAAAGCCCATGGAATAACGACATTCTGGGTATTGAGAATTGAGAATTTGCCCATTTCCCTCCCAGATCCCTAGGGAGTAAGACACTTCCGGGTGTCACATATTTCGAATCCTTCAAATCCACAACATAACATCCATGGAATAACAGAATTCCAGGTGTCAGGAATTGAGCATCCTCCACTTCCCCTTCGAATTTCCCATGGAATCATGGCATTCTGGCTGTTGGCACTTTAGAATCTCCCATACAGCCTCCCAAATACCCAAAAATTCACAAGGAATAACAGAATTCCAGATATCAGGAATCTATTATCCGCCAGCTCTCCACGCAATTTCCCATGGAATCATGGCATTCCTGGTGCAGGGAATCTTGACTCCTCCAGTTATCCTCCCAAATCGCCATAGAAAAATGGCATTCTGCGTGTTGGGAATTAACAATCCCCCAGAAACCCACCCCAAATCCCACCACATTCCCAAAGAAAAGCAACTTTCCAGATGTCTGCGATTTGAAATATTCCAGTTCCCCACTCAAATTCCGATGGAACAACAGCATCCCTAGTGTCAGGAATTGGGAATCCTCCAGCTTCCTGAAAAAAATTCCCATGGAATCATGGGATTCCAGGTGTGAGGAATTGAGAATGCCCCGTACAGCCTCCCAGATTCCCACCACATTCCCATGGAATAACAACATTCCAGATTTCAGGAACTGAGAATCATCCTCTTCCCCTCCCAAATTCCCATGGAAACATTGCATTCGGTTTTTCTGCAATTTGGAACCCCCCAGAAGCTGTCCCAAAATCCCACCAAATTCCCATGCAATAGCGGCATTCCAAGTATCAGGAATTTAGGATACCCCATTTCCGCATCCAAATTCCCATAGAATAACGGCCTTCCGGCTATCAGGAATTTTGAATCGTCCATACGGTCTCCCATATTCCCATGGAATAACGCATACCCAAGCATGGGGAATTGAGTTTCATCTAGTTCCATACCCCAATTCCCATGGAATAACAGCATTCTGGGAGCTGAGGACTTGGAATCTGCCTATTTCCCTCCCAAATGTTTAGGGAATAATGGCATTCTGGGCATTGGGAAGGTTGAATCCTCATGTTGCCCTTGCAAATTCCCATGAAATAACCAATTTAATGTGTTGGGAATTTCGAATGCTCCAGTTCCTCGCCCAAATTCCAATCAACCTGTAACGAAATCATGACACTATGTGTGTGCCAAATTTAGAATCCTCCACTTCCCCTTCCAAATTCCCAACAAAACGATGGAAAAAGAGCAGTTCCCTCATTGCTAATTTCAACTCCTCCTCTTCCTCTCCCAAATTTCCACCAAACTCGAATGGAAGAACGGCATTTTGTGTGTGCGAAATTTAGAATCCTCCACTTCCCCTTCCAAATTCCCATAGAATAGCTGCATTCCGGGTATGGGGATTTTCAAAACATCCATATGCCCACTTAAATTCCCACGACAACCTCGGAAAAACAGCATTCATGGTGTTGGGAATATGGTATCCGCCATTTGCACTATCCAATTCCCAGCAAAACCATGCAATTACAGCACTCTGGGCATTGGGAATTTGGAATCCTCCGGTTCCACTCCCAAATTCCAATAGAATAACAGCCTTGCAGGCATGGGGATATTGGAATCCTCGAGTTCCCTTCCAAAAAGCCCATGGAATAACGACATTCTGGGTATTGAGAATTGAGAATTTGCCCATTTCCCTCCCAGATCCCTAGGGAGTAAGACACTTCCGGGTGTCACGTATTTCGAATCCTTCAAATCCGCACCATAACAGCCATGGAATAACAGAATTCCAGGTGTCAGGAATTGAGCATCCTCCACTTCCCCTTCGAATTTCCCATGGAATCATGGCATTCTGGCTGTTGGCACTTTAGAATCTCCCATACAGCCTCCCAAATACCCAGGAAATTCACAAGGAATAACAGAATTCCAGATATCAGGAATCTATTATCCGCCAGCTCTCCACGCAATTTCCCATGGAATCATGGCATTCCTGGTGCAGGGAATCTTGACTCCTCCAGTTATCCTCCCAAATCGCCATAGAAAAATGGCATTCTGCGTGTTGGGAATTAACAATCCCCCAGAAACCCACCCCAAATCCCACCACATTCCCAAAGAAAAGCAACTTTCCAGATGTCTGCGATTTGAAATATTCCAGTTCCCCACTCAAATTCCGATGGAACAACAGCATCCCTAGTGTCAGGAATTGGGAATCCTCCAGCTCCCTGAAAAAAATTCCCATGGAATCATGGGATTCCAGGTGTGAGGAATTGAGAATGCCCCGTACAGCCTCCCAGATTCCCACCACATTCCCATGGAATAACAACATTCCAGATTTCAGGAACTGAGAATCATCCTCTTCCCCTCCCAAATTCCCATGGAAACATTGCATTCGGTTTTTCTGCAATTTGGAACCCCCCAGAAGCTGTCCCAAAATCCCACCAAATTCCCATGCAATAGCGGCATTCCAAGTATCAGGAATTTAGGATACCCCATTTCCGCATCCAAATTCCCATAGAATAACGGCCTTCCGGCTATCAGGAATTTTGAATCGTCCATACGGTCTCCCATATTCCCATGGAATAACGCATACCCAAGCATGGGGAATTGAGTTTCATCTAGTTCCATACCCCAATTCCCATGGAATAACAGCATTCTGGGAGCTGAGGACTTGGAATCTGCCTATTTCCCTCCCAAATGTTTAGGGAATAATGGCATTCTGGGCATTGGGAAGGTTGAATCCTCATGTTGCCCTTGCAAATTCCCATGAAATAACCAATTTAATGTGTTGGGAATTTCGAATGCTCCAGTTCCTCGCCCAAATTCCAATCAACCTGTAACGAAATCATGACACTATGTGTGTGCCAAATTTAGAATCCTCCACTTCCCCTTCCAAATTCCCAACAAAACGATGGAAAAAGAGCAGTTCCCTCATTGCTAATTTCAACTCCTCCTCTTCCTCTCCCAAATTTCCACCAAACTCGAATGGAAGAACGGCATTTTGTGTGTGCGAAATTTAGAATCCTCCACTTCCCCTTCCAAATTCCCATAGAATAGCTGCATTCCGGGTATGGGGATTTTCAAAACATCCATATGCCCACTTAAATTCCCACGACAACCTCGGAAAAACAGCATTCATGGTGTTGGGAATATGGTATCCGCCATTTGCACTATCCAATTCCCAGCAAAACCATGCAATTACAGCACTCTGGGCATTGGGAATTTGGAATCCTCCGGTTCCACTCCCAAATTCCAATAGAATAACAGCCTTGCAGGCATGGGGATATTGGAATCCTCGAGTTCCCTTCCAAAAAGCCCATGGAATAACGACATTCTGGGTATTGAGAATTGAGAATTTGCCCATTTCCCTCCCAGATCCCCAGGGAATAAGACACTTCCGGGTGTCACGTATTTCGAATCCTTCAAATCTGCACCATAACAGCCATGGAATAACAGAATTCCAGGTGTCAGGAATTGAGCATCCTCCACTTCCCCTTCGAATTTCCCATGGAATCATGGCATTCTGGCTGTTGGCACTTTAGAATCTCCCATACAGCCTCCCAAATACCCAGGAAATTCACAAGGAATAACAGAATTCCAGATATCAGGAATCTATTATCCGCCAGCTCTCCACGCAATTTCCCATGGAATCATGGCATTCCTGGTGCAGGGAATCTTGACTCCTCCAGTTATCCTCCCAAATCGCCATAGAAAAATGGCATTCTGCGTGTTGGGAATTAACAATCCCCCAGAAACCCACCCCAAATCCCACCACATTCCCAAAGAAAAGCAACTTTCCAGATGTCTGCAATTTGAAATATTCCAGTTCCCCACTCAAATTCCGATGGAACAACAGCATCCCTAGTGTCAGGAATTGGGAATGCTCCAGCTCCCTGAAAAAAATTCCCATGGAATCATGGGATTCCAGGTGTGAGCAATTGAGAATGCCCCGTACAGCCTCCCAGATTCCCACCACATTCCCATGGAATAACAACATTCCAGATTTCAGGAACTGAGAATCATCCTCTTCCCCTCCCAAATTCCCATGGAAACATTGCATTCGGTTTTTCTGCAATTTGGAACCCCCCAGAAGCTGTCCCAAAATCCCACCAAATTCCCATGCAATAGCGGCATTCCAAGTATCAGGAATTTAGGATACCCCATTTCCGCATCCAAATTCCCATAGAATAACGGCCTTCCGGCTATCAGGAATTTTGAATCGTCCATACGGTCTCCCATATTCCCATGGAATAACGCATACCCAAGCATGGGGAATTGAGTTTCATCTAGTTCCATACCCCAATTCCCATGGAATAACAGCATTCTGGGAGCGGAGGACTTGGAATCTGCCTGTTTCCCTCCCAAATGTTTAGGGAATAATGGCATTCTGGGCATTGGGAAGGTTGAATCCTCATGTTGCCCTTGAAAATTCCCATGAAATAACCAATTTAATGTGTTGGGAATTTCGAATGCTCCAGTTCCTCGCCCAAATTCCAATCAACCTGTAACGAAATCATGACACTATGTGTGTGCCAAATTTAGAATCCTCCACTTCCCCTTCCAAATTCCCAACAAAACCAGGGAATAAGAGCAGTTCACTCATTTCTAATTTCAAATCCTCCTCTTCCTCTCCCTAATTTCGACCAAACTCGAATGGAAGAATGGCATTTTGTGTGTGCGAAATTTAGAATCCTCCACTTCCCCTTCCAAATTCCCATAGAATAGCTGCATTCCGGGTATGGGGATTTTCAAAACATCCATATGCCCACTTAAATTCCCACGACAACCTCGGAAAAACAGCATTCATGGTGTTGGGAATATGGTATCCGCCATTTGCACTATCCAATTCCCAGCAAAACCATGCAATTACAGCACTCTGGGCATTGGGAATTTGGAATCCTCCGGTTCCACTCCCAAATTCCAATAGAATAACAGCCTTGCAGGCATGGGGATATTGGAATCCTCGAGTTCCCTTCCAAAAAGCCCATGGAATAACGACATTCTGGGTATTGAGAATTGAGAATTTGCCCATTTCCCTCCCAGATCCCTAGGGAATAAGACACTTCCGGGTGTCACGTATTTCGAATCCTTCAAATCCGCACCATAACAGCCATGGAATAACAGAATTCCAGGTGTCAGGAATTGAGCATCCTCCACTTCCCCTTCGAATTTCCCATGGAATCATGGCATTCTGGCTGTTGGCACTTTAGAATCTCCCATACACCCTCCCAAATACCCAAAAATTCACAAGGAATAACAGAATTCCAGATATCAGGAATCTATTATCCGCCAGCTCTCCACGCAATTTCCCATGGAATCATGGCATTCCTGGTGCAGGGAATCTTGACTCCTCCAGTTATCCTCCCAAATCGCCATAGAAAAATGGCATTCTGCGTGTTGGGAATTAACAATCCCCCAGAAACCCACCCCAAATCCCACCACATTCCCAAAGAAAAGCAACTTTCCAGATGTCTGCAATTTGAAATATTCCAGTTCCCCACTCAAATTCCGATGGAACAACAGCATCCCAAGTGTCAGGAATTGGGAATGCTCCAGCTCCCTGAAAAAAATTCCCATGGAATCATGGGATTCCAGGTGTGAGGAATTGAGAATGCCCCGTACAGCCTCCCAGATTCCCACCACATTCCCATGGAATAACAACATTCCAGATTTCAGGAACTGAGAATCATCCTCTTCCCCTCCCAAATTCCCATGGAAACATTGCATTCGGTTTTTCTGCAATTTGGAACCCCCCAGAAGCTGTCCCAAAATCCCACCAAATTCCCATGCAATAGCGGCATTCCAAGTATCAGGAATTTAGGATACCCCATTTCCGCATCCAAATTCCCATAGAATAACGGCCTTCCGGCTATCAGGAATTTTGAATCGTCCATACGGTCTCCCATATTCCCATGGAATAACGCATACCCAAGCATGGGGAATTGAGTTTCATCTAGTTCCATACCCCAATTCCCATGGAATAACAGCATTCTGGGAGCGGAGGACTTGGAACCTGCCTGTTTCCCTCCCAAATGTTTAGGGAATAATGGCATTCTGGGCATTGGGAAGGTTGAATCCTCATGTTGCCCTTGCAAATTCCCATGAAATAACCAATTTAATGTGTTGGGAATTTCGAATGCTCCAGTTCCTCGCCCAAATTCCAATCAACCTGTAACGAAATAATGACACTATGTGTGTGCGAAATTTAGAATCCTCCACTTCCCCTTCCAAATTCCCAACAAAACCAGGGAATAAGAGCAGTTCACTCATTGCTAATTTCAAATCCTCCTCTTCCTCTCCCTAATTTCGACCAAACTCGAATGGAAGAACGGCATTTTGTGTGTGCCAAATTTAGAATCCTCCACTTCCCCTTCCAAATTCCCATAGAATAGCTGCATTCCGGGTATGGGGATTTTCAAAACATCCATATGCCCACTTAAATTCCCACGACAACCTAGGAAAAACAGCATTCATGGTGTTGGGAATATGGTATCCGCCATTTGCACTATCCAATTCCCAGCAAAACCATGCAATTACAGCACTCTGGGCATTGGGAATTTGGAATCCTCCGGTTCCACTCCCAAATTCCAATAGAATAACAGCCTTGCAGGCATGGGGATATTGGAATCCTCGAGTTCCCTTCCAAAAAGCCCATGGAATAACGACATTCTGGGTATTGAGAATTGAGAATTTGCCCATTTCCCTCCCAGATCCCTAGGGAATAAGACACTTCCGGGTGTCACGTATTTCGAATCCTTCAAATCCGCACCATAACAGCCATGGAATAACAGAATTCCAGGTGTCAGGAATTGAGCATCCTCCACTTCCCCTTCGAATTTCCCATGGAATCATGGCATTCTGGCTGTTGGCACTTTAGAATCTCCCATACAGCCTCCCAAATACCCAGGAAATTCACAAGGAATAACAGAATTCCAGATATCAGGAATCTATTATCCGCCAGCTCTCCACGCAATTTCCCATGGAATCATGGCATTCCTGGTGCAGGGAATCTTGACTCCTGCAGTTGTCCTCCCAAATCCCCATAGAAAAATGGCATTCTGCGTGTTGGGAATTAACAATCCCCCAGAAACCCACCCCAAATCCCACCACATTCCCAAAGAAAAGCAACTTTCCAGATGTCTGCAATTTGAAATATTCCAGTTCCCCACTCAAATTCCGATGGAACAACAGCATCCCTAGTGTCAGGAATTGGGAATGCTCCAGCTCCCTGAAAAAAATTCCCATGGAATCATGGGATTCCAGGTGTGAGCAATTGAGAATGCCCCGTACAGCCTCCCAGATTCCCACCACATTCCCATGGAATAACAACATTCCAGATTTCAGGAACTGAGAATCATCCTCTTCCCCTCCCAAATTCCCATGGAAACATTGCATTCGGTTTTTCTGCAATTTGGAACCCCCCAGAAGCTGTCCCAAAATCCCACCAAATTCCCATGCAATAGCGGCATTCCAAGTATCAGGAATTTAGGATACCCCATTTCCGCATCCAAATTCCCATAGAATAACGGCCTTCCGGCTATCAGGAATTTTGAATCGTCCATACGGTCTCCCATATTCCCATGGAATAACGCATACCCAAGCATGGGGAATTGAGTTTCATCTAGTTCCATACCCCAATTCCCATGGAATAACAGCATTCTGGGAGCGGAGGACTTGGAATCTGCCTGTTTCCCTCCCAAATGTTTAGGGAATAATGGCATTCTGGGCATTGGGAAGGTTGAATCGTCATGTTGCCCTTGCAAATTCCCATGAAATAACCAATTTAATGTGTTGGGAATTTCGAATGCTCCAGTTCCTCGCCCAAATTCCAATCAACCTGTAACGAAATCATGACACTATGTGTGTGCGAAATTTAGAATCCTCCACTTCCCCTTCCAAATTCCCAACAAAACCAGGGAATAAGAGCAGTTCACTCATTGCTAATTTCAACTCCTCCTCTTCCTCTCCCAAATTTCCACCAAACTCGAATGGAAGAACGGCATTTTGTGTGTGCGAAATTTAGAATCCTCCACTTCCCCTTCCAAATTCCCATAGAATAGCTGCATTCCGGGTATGGGGATTTTCAAAACATCCATCTGCCCACTTAAATTCCCACGACAACCTCGGAAAAACAGCATTCATGGTGTTGGGAATATGGTATCCGCCATTTGCACTATCCAATTCCCAGCAAAACCATGCAATTACAGCACTCTGGGCATTGGGAATTTGGAATCCTCCGGTTCCACTCCCAAATTCCAATAGAATAACAGCCTTGCAGGCATGGGGATATTGGAATCCTCGAGTTCCCTTCCAAAAAGCCCATGGAATAACGACATTCTGGGTATTGAGAATTGAGAATTTGCCCATTTCCCTCCCAGATCCCTAGGGAATAAGACACTTCCGGGTGTCACGTATTTCGAATCCTTCAAATCCGCACCATAACAGCCATGGAATAACAGAATTCCAGGTGTCAGGAATTGAGCATCCTCCACTTCCCCTTCGAATTTCCCATGGAATCATGGCATTCTGGCTGTTGGCACTTTAGAATCTCCCATACACCCTCCCAAATACCCAAAAATTCACAAGGAATAACAGAATTCCAGATATCAGGAATCTATTATCCGCCAGCTCTCCACGCAATTTCCCATGGAATCATGGCATTCCTGGTGCAGGGAATCTTGACTCCTCCAGTTATCCTCCCAAATCGCCATAGAAAAATGGCATTCTGCGTGTTGGGAATTAACAATCCCCCAGAAACCCACCCCAAATCCCACCACATTCCCAAAGAAAAGCAACTTTCCAGATGTCTGCAATTTGAAATATTCCAGTTCCCCACTCAAATTCCGATGGAACAACAGCATCCCTAGTGTCAGGAATTGGGAATGCTCCAGCTCCCTGAAAAAAATTCCCATGGAATCATGGGATTCCAGGTGTGAGCAATTGAGAATGCCCCGTACAGCCTCCCAGATTCCCACCACATTCCCATGGAATAACAACATTCCAGATTTCAGGAACTGAGAATCATCCTCTTCCCCTCCCAAATTCCCATGGAAACATTGCATTCGGTTTTTCTGCAATTTGGAACCCCCCAGAAGCTGTCCCAAAATCCCACCAAATTCCCATGCAATAGCGGCATTCCAAGTATCAGGAATTTAGGATACCCCATTTCCGCATCCAAATTCCCATAGAATAACGGCCTTCCGGCTATCAGGAATTTTGAATCGTCCATACGGTCTCCCATATTCCCATGGAATAACGCATACCCAAGCATGGGGAATTGAGTTTCATCTAGTTCCATACCCCAATTCCCATGGAATAACAGCATTCTGGGAGCGGAGGACTTGGAATCTGCCTGTTTCCCTCCCAAATGTTTAGGGAATAATGGCATTCTGGGCATTGGGAAGGTTGAATCGTCATGTTGCCCTTGCAAATTCCCATGAAATAACCAATTTAATGTGTTGGGAATTTCGAATGCTCCAGTTCCTCGCCCAAATTCCAATCAACCTGTAACGAAATCATGACACTATGTGTGTGCCAAATTTAGAATCCTCCACTTCCCCTTCCAAATTCCCAACAAAACCAGGGAATAAGAGCAGTTCACTCATTGCTAATTTCAACTCCTCCTCTTCCTCTCCCAAATTTCCACCAAACTCGAATGGAAGAACGGCATTTTGTGTGTGCGAAATTTAGAATCCTCCACTTCCCCTTCCAAATTCCCATAGAATAGCTGCATTCCGGGTATGGGGATTTTCAAAACATCCATATGCCCACTTAAATTCCCACGACAACCTCGGAAAAACAGCATTCATGGTGTTGGGAATATGGTATCTGCCATTTGCACTATCCAATTCCCAGCAAAACCATGCAATTACAGCACTCTGGGCATTGGGAATTTGGAATCCTCCGGTTCCACTCCCAAATTCCAATAGAATAACAGCCTTGCAGGCATGGGGATATTGGAATCCTCGAGTTCCCTTCCAAAAAGCCCATGGAATAACGACATTCTGGGTATTGAGAATTGAGAATTTGCCCATTTCCCTCCCAGATCCCTAGGGAATAAGACACTTCCGGGTGTCACGTATTTCGAATCCTTCAAATCCGCACCATAAGAGCCATGGAATAACAGAATTCCAGGTGTCAGGAATTGAGCATCCTCCACTTCCCCTTCGAATTTCCCATGGAATCATGGCATTCTGGCTGTTGGCACTTTAGAATCTCCCATACAGCCTCCCAAATACCCAGGAAATTCACAAGGAATAACAGAATTCCAGATATCAGGAATCTATTATCTGCCAGCTCTCCACGCAATTTCCCATGGAATCATGGCATTCCTGGTGCAGGGAATCTTGACTCCTCCAGTTATCCTCCCAAATCGCCATAGAAAAATGGCATTCTGCGTGTTGGGAATTAACAATCCCCCAGAAACCCACCCCAAATCCCACCACATTCCCAAAGAAAAGCAACTTTCCAGATGTCTGCAATTTGAAATATTCCAGTTCCCCACTCAAATTCCGATGGAACAACAGCATCCCAAGTGTCAGGAATTGGGAATGCTCCAGCTCCCTGAAAAAAATTCCCATGGAATCATGGGATTCCAGGTGTGAGGAATTGAGAATGCCCCGTACAGCCTCCCAGATTCCCACCACATTCCCATGGAATAACAACATTCCAGATTTCAGGAACTGAGAATCATCCTCTTCCCCTCCCAAATTCCCATGGAAACATTGCATTCGGTTTTTCTGCAATTTGGAACCCCCCAGAAGCTGTCCCAAAATCCCACCAAATTCCCATGCAATAGCGGCATTCCAAGTATCAGGAATTTAGGATACCCCATTTCCGCATCCAAATTCCCATAGAATAACGGCCTTCCGGCTATCAGGAATTTTGAATCGTCCATACGGTCTCCCATATTCCCATGGAATAACGCATACCCAAGCATGGGGAATTGAGTTTCATCTAGTTCCATACCCCAATTCCCATGGAATAACAGCATTCTGGGAGCGGAGGACTTGGAATCTGCCTGTTTCCCTCCCAAATGTTTAGGGAATAATGGCATTCTGGGCATTGGGAAGGTTGAATCGTCATGTTGCCCTTGAAAATTCCCATGAAATAACCAATTTAATGTGTTGGGAATTTCGAATGCTCCAGTTCCTCGCCCAAATTCCAATCAACCTGTAACGAAATCATGACACTATGTGTGTTGAGGATTTAGAATCCTCCACTTCCCCTTCCAAATTCCCAACAAAACCATGGAATAAGAGCAGTTCACTCATTTCTAATTTCAACTCCTCCTCTTCCTCTCCCAAATTTCCACCAAACTCGAATGGAAGAACGGCATTTTGTGTGTGCGAAATTTAGAATCCTCCACTTCCCCTTCCAAATTCCCATAGAATAGCTGCATTCCGGGTATGGGGATTTTCAAAACATCCATATGCCCACTTAAATTCCCACGACAACCTCGGAAAAACAGCATTCATGGTGTTGGGAATATGGTATCCGCCATTTGCACTATCCAATTCCCAGCAAAACCATGCAATTACAGCACTCTGGGCATTGGGAATTTGGAATCCTCCGGTTCCACTCCCAAATTCCAATAGAATAACAGCCTTGCAGGCATGGGGATATTGGAATCCTCGAGTTCCCTTCCAAAAAGCCCATGGAATAACGACATTCTGGGTATTGAGAATTGAGAATTTGCCCATTTCCCTCCCAGATCCCTAGGGAATAAGACACTTCCGGGTGTCACCTATTTCGAATCCTTCAAATCCGCACCATAACAGCCATGGAATAACAGAATTCCAGGTGTCAGGAATTGAGCATCCTCCACTTCCCCTTCGAATTTCCCATGGAATCATGGCATTCTGGCTGTTGGCACTTTAGAATCTCCCATACAGCCTCCCAAATACCCAGGAAATTCACAAGGAATAACAGAATTCCAGATATCAGGAATGTATTATCCGCCAGCTCTCCACGCAATTTCCCATGGAATCATGGCATTCCTGGTGCAGGGAATCTTGACTCCTCCAGTTATCCTCCCAAATCGCCATAGAAAAATGGCATTCTGCGTGTTGGGAATTAACAATCCCCCAGAAACCCACCCCAAATCCCACCACATTCCCAAAGAAAAGCAACTTTCCAGATGTCTGCAATTTGAAATATTCCAGTTCCCCACTCAAATTCCGATGGAACAACAGCATCCCAAGTGTCAGGAATTGGGAATGCTCCAGCTCCCTGAAAAAAATTCCCATGGAATCATGGGATTCCAGGTGTGAGCAATTGAGAATGCCCCGTACAGCCTCCCAGATTCCCACCACATTCCCATGGAATAACAACATTCCAGATTTCAGGAACTGAGAATCATCCTCTTCCCCTCCCAAATTCCCATGGAAACATTGCATTCGGTTTTTCTGCAATTTGGAACCCCCCAGAAGCTGTCCCAAAATCCCACCAAATTCCCATGCAATAGCGGCATTCCAAGTATCAGGAATTTAGGATACCCCATTTCCGCATCCAAATTCCCATAGAATAACGGCCTTCCGGCTATCAGGAATTTTGAATCGTCCATACGGTCTCCCATATTCCCATGGAATAACGCATACCCAAGCATGGGGAATTGAGTTTCATCTAGTTCCATACCCCAATTCCCATGGAATAACAGCATTCTGGGAGCTGAGGACTTGGAATCTGCCTGTTTCCCTCCCAAATGTTTAGGGAATAATGGCATTCTGGGCATTGGGAAGGTTGAATCGTCATGTTGCCCTTGCAAATTCCCATGAAATAACCAATTTAATGTGTTGGGAATTTCGAATGCTCCAGTTCCTCGCCCAAATTCCAATCAACCTGTAACGAAATCATGACACTATGTGTGTGCGAAATTTAGAATCCTCCACTTCCCCTTCCAAATTCCCAACAAAACCAGGGAATAAGAGCAGTTCACTCATTGCTAATTTCAACTCCTCCTCTTCCTCTCCCAAATTTCCACCAAACTCGAATGGAAGAACGGCATTTTGTGTGTGCGAAATTTAGAATCCTCCACTTCCCCTTCCAAATTCCCATAGAATAGCTGCATTCCGGGTATGGGGATTTTCAAAACATCCATATGCCCACTTAAATTCCCACGACAACCTCGGAAAAACAGCATTCATGGTGTTGGGAATATGGTATCCGCCATTTGCACTATCCAATTCCCAGCAAAACCATGCAATTACAGCACTCTGGGCATTGGGAATTTGGAATCCTCCGGTTCCACTCCCAAATTCCAATAGAATAACAGCCTTGCAGGCATGGGGATATTGGAATCCTCGAGTTCCCTTCCAAAAAGCCCATGGAATAACGACATTCTGGGTATTGAGAATTGACAATTTGCCCATTTCCCTCCCAGATCCCTAGGGAATAAGACACTTCCGGGTGTCACGTATTTCGAATCCTTCAAATCCGCACCATAAGAGCCATGGAATAACAGAATTCCAGGTGTCAGGAATTGAGCATCCTCCACTTCCCCTTCGAATTTCCCATGGAATCATGGCATTCTGGGTATTGGCACTTTAGAATCTCCCATACAGCCTCCCAAATACCCAGGAAATTCACAAGGAATAACAGAATTCCAGATATCAGGAATCTATTATCCGCCAGCTCTCCACGCAATTTCCCATGGAATCATGGCATTCCTGGTGCAGGGAATCTTGACTCCTCCAGTTATCCTCCCAAATCGCCATAGAAAAATGGCATTCTGCGTGTTGGGAATTAACAATCCCCCAGAAACCCACCCCAAATCCCACCACATTCCCAAAGAAAAGCAACTTTCCAGATGTCTGCAATTTGAAATATTCCAGTTCCCCACTCAAATTCCGATGGAACAACAGCATCCCAAGTGTCAGGAATTGGGAATGCTCCAGCTCCCTGAAAAAAATTCCCATGGAATCATGGGATTCCAGGTGTGAGGAATTGAGAATGCCCCGTACAGCCTCCCAGATTCCCACCACATTCCCATGGAATAACAACATTCCAGATTTCAGGAACTGAGAATCATCCTCTTCCCCTCCCAAATTCCCATGGAAACATTGCATTCGGTTTTTCTGCAATTTGGAACCCCCCAGAAGCTGTCCCAAAATCCCACCAAATTCCCATGCAATAGCGGCATTCCAAGTATCAGGAATTTAGGATACCCCATTTCCGCATCCAAATTCCCATAGAATAACGGCCTTCCGGCTATCAGGAATTTTGAATCGTCCATACGGTCTCCCATATTCCCATGGAATAACGCATACCCAAGCATGGGGAATTGAGTTTCATCTAGTTCCATACCCCAATTCCCATGGAATAACAGCATTCTGGGAGCGGAGGACTTGGAATCTGCCTGTTTCCCTCCCAAATGTTTAGGGAATAATGGCATTCTGGGCATTGGGAAGGTTGAATCGTCATGTTGCCCTTGCAAATTCCCATGAAATAACCAATTTAATGTGTTGGGAATTTCGAATGCTCCAGTTCCTCGCCCAAATTCCAATCAACCTGTAACGAAATCATGACACTATGTGTGTGCCAAATTTAGAATCCTCCACTTCCCCTTCCAAATTCCCAACAAAACCAGGGAATAAGAGCAGTTCACTCATTGCTAATTTCAACTCCTCCTCTTCCTCTCCCAAATTTCCACCAAACTCGAATGGAAGAACGGCATTTTGTGTGTGCGAAATTTAGAATCCTCCTCTTCCCCTTCCAAATTCCCATAGAATAGCTGCATTCCGGGTATGGGGATTTTCAAAACATCCATATGCCCACTTAAATTCCCACGACAACCTCGGAAAAACAGCATTCATGGTGTTGGGAATATGGTATCCGCCATTTGCACTATCCAATTCCCAGCAAAACCATGCAATTACAGCACTCTGGGCATTGGGAATTTGGAATCCTCCGGTTCCACTCCCAAATTCCAATAGAATAACAGCCTTGCAGGCATGGGGATATTGGAATCCTCGAGTTCCCTTCCAAAAAGCCCATGGAATAACGACATTCTGGGTATTGAGAATTGAGAATTTGCCCATTTCCCTCCCAGATCCCTAGGGAATAAGACACTTCCGGGTGTCACGTATTTTGAATCCTTCAAATCCGCACCATAACAGCCATGGAATAACAGAATTCCAGGTGTCAGGAATTGAGCATCCTCCACTTCCCCTTCGAATTTCCCATGGAATCATGGCATTCTGGCTGTTGGCACTTTAGAATCTCCCATACAGCCTCCCAAATACCCAGGAAATTCACAAGGAATAACAGAATTCCAGATATCAGGAATCTATTATCCGCCAGCTCTCCACGCAATTTCCCATGGAATCATGGCATTCCTGGTGCAGGGAATCTTGACTCCTCCAGTTATCCTCCCAAATCGCCATAGAAAAATGGCATTCTGCGTGTTGGGAATTAACAATCCCCCAGAAACCCACCCCAAATCCCACCACATTCCCAAAGAAAAGCAACTTTCCAGATGTCTGCAATTTGAAATATTCCAGTTCCCCACTCAAATTCCGATGGAACAACAGCATCCCAAGTGTCAGGAATTGGGAATGCTCCAGCTCCCTGAAAAAAATTCCCATGGAATCATGGGATTCCAGGTGTGAGCAATTGAGAATGCCCCGTACAGCCTCCCAGATTCCCACCACATTCCCATGGAATAACAACATTCCAGATTTCAGGAACTGAGAATCATCCTCTTCCCCTCCCAAATTCCCATGGAAACATTGCATTCGGTTTTTCTGCAATTTGGAACCCCCCAGAAGCTGTCCCAAAATCCCACCAAATTCCCATGCAATAGCGGCATTCCAAGTATCAGGAATTTAGGATACCCCATTTCCGCATCCAAATTCCCATAGAATAACGGCCTTCCGGCTATCAGGAATTTTGAATCGTCCATACGGTCTCCCATATTCCCATGGAATAACGCATACCCAAGCATGGGGAATTGAGTTTCATCTAGTTCCATACCCCAATTCCCATGGAATAACAGCATTCTGGGAGCGGAGGACTTGGAATCTGCCTGTTTCCCTCCCAAATGTTTAGGGAATAATGGCATTCTGGGCATTGGGAAGGTTGAATCGTCATGTTGCCCTTGCAAATTCCCATGAAATAACCAATTTAATGTGTTGGGAATTTCGAATGCTCCAGTTCCTCGCCCAAATTCCAATCAACCTGTAACGAAATCATGACACTATGTGTGTGCCAAATTTAGAATCCTCCACTTCCCCTTCCAAATTCCCAACAAAACCATGGAATAAGAGCAGTTCACTCATTTCTAATTTCAACTCCTCCTCTTCCTCTCCCAAATTTCCACCAAACTCGAATGGAAGAACAGCATTTTGTGTGTGCGAAATTTAGAATCCTCCACTTCCCCTTCCAAATTCCCATAGAATAGCAGCATTCCGGGTATGGGGATTTTCAAAACATCCATATGCCCACTTAAATTCCCACGACAACCTCGGAAAAACAGCATTCATGGTGTTGGGAATATGGTATCCGCCATTTGCACTATCCAATTCCCAGCAAAACCATGCAATTACAGCACTCTGGGCATTGGGAATTTGGAATCCTCCGGTTCCACTCCCAAATTCCAATAGAATAACAGCCTTGCAGGCATGGGGATATTGGAATCCTCGAGTTCCCTTCCAAAAAGCCCATGGAATAACGACATTCTGGGTATTGAGAATTGAGAATTTGCCCATTTCCCTCCCAGATCCCTAGGGAATAAGACACTTCCGGGTGTCACGTATTTCGAATCCTTCAAATCCGCACCATAACAGCCATGGAATAACAGAATTCCAGGTGTCAGGAATTGAGCATCCTCCACTTCCCCTTCGAATTTCCCATGGAATCATGGCATTCTGGCTGTTGGCACTTTAGAATCTCCCATACAGCCTCCCAAATACCCAGGAAATTCACAAGGAATAACAGAATTCCAGATATCAGGAATCTATTATCCGCCAGCTCTCCACGCAATTTCCCATGGAATCATGGCATTCCTGGTGCAGGGAATCTTGACTCCTGCAGTTGTCCTCCCAAATCGCCATAGAAAAATGGCATTCTGTGTGTTGGGAATTAACAATCCCCCAGAAACCCACCCCAAATCCCACCACATTCCCAAAGAAAAGCAACTTTCCAGATGTCTGCAATTTGAAATATTCCAGTTCCCCACTCAAATTCCGATGGAACAACAGCATCCCAAGTGTCAGGAATTGGGAATGCTCCAGCTCCCTGAAAAAAATTCCCATGGAATCATGGGATTCCAGGTGTGAGGAATTGAGAATGCCCCGTACAGCCTCCCAGATTCCCACCACATTCCCATGGAATAACAACATTCCAGATTTCAGGAACTGAGAATCATCCTCTTCCCCTCCCAAATTCCCATGGAAACATTGCATTCGGTTTTTCTGCAATTTGGAACCCCCCAGAAGCTGTCCCAAAATCCCACCAAATTCCCATGCAATAGCGGCATTCCAAGTATCAGGAATTTAGGATACCCCATTTCCGCATCCAAATTCCCATAGAATAACGGCCTTCCGGCTATCAGGAATTTTGAATCGTCCATACGGTCTCCCATATTCCCATGGAATAACGCATACCCAAGCATGGGGAATTGAGTTTCATCTAGTTCCATACCCCAATTCCCATGGAATAACAGCATTCTGGGAGCGGAGGACTTGGAATCTGCCTGTTTCCCTCCCAAATGTTTAGGGAATAATGGCATTCTGGGCATTGGGAAGGTTGAATCGTCATGTTGCCCTTGCAAATTCCCATGAAATAACCAATTTAATGTGTTGGGAATTTCGAATGCTCCAGTTCCTCGCCCAAATTCCAATCAACCTGTAACGAAATCATGACACTATGTGTGTGCCAAATTTAGAATCCTCCACTTCCCCTTCCAAATTCCCAACAAAACGATGGAAAAAGAGCAGTTCCCTCATTGCTAATTTCAACTCCTCCTCTTCCTCTCCCAAATTTCCACCAAACTCGAATGGAAGAACGGCATTTTGTGTGTGCGAAATTTAGAATCCTCCACTTCCCCTTCCAAATTCCCATAGAATAGCTGCATTCCGGGTATGGGGATTTTCAAAACATCCATATGCCCACTTAAATTCCCACGACAACCTCGGAAAAACAGCATTCATGGTGTTGGGAATATGGTATCTGCCATTTGCACTATCCAATTCCCAGCAAAACCATGCAATTACAGCACTCTGGGCATTGGGAATTTGGAATCCTCCGGTTCCACTCCCAAATTCCAATAGAATAACAGCCTTGCAGGCATGGGGATATTGGAATCCTCGAGTTCCCTTCCAAAAAGCCCATGGAATAACGACATTCTGGGTATTGAGAATTGAGAATTTGCCCATTTCCCTCCCAGATCCCTAGGGAATAAGACACTTCCGGGTGTCACGTATTTCGAATCCTTCAAATCCGCACCATAACAGCCATGGAATAACAGAATTCCAGGTGTCAGGAATTGAGCATCCTCCACTTCCCCTTCGAATTTCCCATGGAATCATGGCATTCTGGCTGTTGGCACTTTAGAATCTCCCATACAGCCTCCCAAATACCCAGGAAATTCACAAGGAATAACAGAATTCCAGATATCAGGAATCTATTATCCGCCAGCTCTCCACGCAATTTCCCATGGAATCATGGCATTCCTGGTGCAGGGAATCTTGACTCCTCCAGTTATCCTCCCAAATCGCCATAGAAAAATGGCATTCTGCGTGTTGGGAATTAACAATCCCCCAGAAACCCACCCCAAATCCCACCACATTCCCAAAGAAAAGCAACTTTCCAGATGTCTGCAATTTGAAATATTCCAGTTCCCCACTCAAATTCCGATGGAACAACAGCATCCCAAGTGTCAGGAATTGGGAATGCTCCAGCTCCCTGAAAAAAATTCCCATGGAATCATGGGATTCCAGGTGTGAGCAATTGAGAATGCCCCGTACAGCCTCCCAGATTCCCACCACATTCCCATGGAATAACAACATTCCAGATTTCAGGAACTGAGAATCATCCTCTTCCCCTCCCAAATTCCCATGGAAACATTGCATTCGGTTTTTCTGCAATTTGGAACCCCCCAGAAGCTGTCCCAAAATCCCACCAAATTCCCATGCAATAGCGGCATTCCAAGTATCAGGAATTTAGGATACCCCATTTCCGCATCCAAATTCCCATAGAATAACGGCCTTCCGGCTATCAGGAATTTTGAATCGTCCATACGGTCTCCCATATTCCCATGGAATAACGCATACCCAAGCATGGGGAATTGAGTTTCATCTAGTTCCATACCCCAATTCCCATGGAATAACAGCATTCTGGGAGCGGAGGACTTGGAATCTGCCTGTTTCCCTCCCAAATGTTTAGGGAATAATGGCATTCTGGGCATTGGGAAGGTTGAATCGTCATGTTGCCCTTGCAAATTCCCATGAAATAACCAATTTAATGTGTTGGGAATTTCGAATGCTCCAGTTCCTCGCCCAAATTCCAATCAACCTGTAACGAAATCATGACACTATGTGTGTGCCAAATTTAGAATCCTCCACTTCCCCTTCCAAATTCCCAACAAAACCAGGGAATAAGAGCAGTTCACTCATTGCTAATTTCAACTCCTCCTCTTCCTCTCCCAAATTTCCACCAAACTCGAATGGAAGAACGGCATTTTGTGTGTGCGAAATTTAGAATCCTCCACTTCCCCTTCCAAATTCCCATAGAATAGCTGCATTCCGGGTATGGGGATTTTCAAAACATCCATATGCCCACTTAAATTCCCACGACAACCTAGGAAAAACAGCATTCATGGTGTTGGGAATATGGTATCCGCCATTTGCACTATCCAATTCCCAGCAAAACCATGCAATTACAGCACTCTGGGCATTGGGAATTTGGAATCCTCCGGTTCCACTCCCAAATTCCAATAGAATAACAGCCTTGCAGGCATGGGGATATTGGAATCCTCGAGTTCCCTTCCAAAAAGCCCATGGAATAACGACATTCTGGGTATTGAGAATTGAGAATTTGCCCATTTCCCTCCCAGATCCCTAGGGAATAAGACACTTCCGGGTGTCACGTATTTCGAATCCTTCAAATCCGCACCATAACAGCCATGGAATAACAGAATTCCAGGTGTCAGGAATTGAGCATCCTCCACTTCCCCTTCGAATTTCCCATGGAATCATGGCATTCTGGCTGTTGGCACTTTAGAATCTCCCATACAGCCTCCCAAATACCCAGGAAATTCACAAGGAATAACAGAATTCCAGATATCAGGAATCTATTATCCGCCAGCTCTCCACGCAATTTCCCATGGAATCATGGCATTCCTGGTGCAGGGAATCTTGACTCCTCCAGTTATCCTCCCAAATCGCCATAGAAAAATGGCATTCTGCGTGTTGGGAATTAACAATCCCCCAGAAACCCACCCCAAATCCCACCACATTCCCAAAGAAAAGCAACTTTCCAGATGTCTGCAATTTGAAATATTCCAGTTCCCCACTCAAATTCCGATGGAACAACAGCATCCCAAGTGTCAGGAATTGGGAATGCTCCAGCTCCCTGAAAAAAATTCCCATGGAATCATGGGATTCCAGGTGTGAGGAATTGAGAATGCCCCGTACAGCCTCCCAGATTCCCACCACATTCCCATGGAATAACAACATTCCAGATTTCAGGAACTGAGAATCATCCTCTTCCCCTCCCAAATTCCCATGGAAACATTGCATTCGGTTTTTCTGCAATTTGGAACCCCCCAGAAGCTGTCCCAAAATCCCACCAAATTCCCATGCAATAGCGGCATTCCAAGTATCAGGAATTTAGGATACCCCATTTCCGCATCCAAATTCCCATAGAATAACGGCCTTCCGGCTATCAGGAATTTTGAATCGTCCATACGGTCTCCCATATTCCCATGGAATAACGCATACCCAAGCATGGGGAATTGAGTTTCATCTAGTTCCATACCCCAATTCCCATGGAATAACAGCATTCTGGGAGCGGAGGACTTGGAATCTGCCTGTTTCCCTCCCAAATGTTTAGGGAATAATGGCATTCTGGGCATTGGGAAGGTTGAATCGTCATGTTGCCCTTGCAAATTCCCATGAAATAACCAATTTAATGTGTTGGGAATTTCGAATGCTCCAGTTCCTCGCCCAAATTCCAATCAACCTGTAACGAAATCATGACACTATGTGTGTGCCAAATTTAGAATCCTCCACTTCCCCTTCCAAATTCCCAACAAAACCAGGGAATAAGAGCAGTTCACTCATTGCTAATTTCAACTCCTCCTCTTCCTCTCCCAAATTTCCACCAAACTCGAATGGAAGAACAGCATTTTGTGTGTGCGAAATTTAGAATCCTCCACTTCCCCTTCCAAATTCCCATAGAATAGCTGCATTCCGGGTATGGGGATTTTCAAAACATCCATATGCCCACTTAAATTCCCACGACAACCTCGGAAAAACAGCATTCATGGTGTTGGGAATATGGTATCTGCCATTTGCACTATCCAATTCCCAGCAAAACCATGCAATTACAGCACTCTGGGCATTGGGAATTTGGAATCCTCCGGTTCCACTCCCAAATTCCAATAGAATAACAGCCTTGCAGGCATGGGGATATTGGAATCCTCGAGTTCCCTTCCAAAAAGCCCATGGAATAACGACATTCTGGGTATTGAGAATTGAGAATTTGCCCATTTCCCTCCCAGATCCCTAGGGAATAAGACACTTCCGGGTGTCACGTATTTCGAATCCTTCAAATCCGCACCATAACAGCCATGGAATAACAGAATTCCAGGTGTCAGGAATTGAGCATCCTCCACTTCCCCTTCGAATTTCCCATGGAATCATGGCATTCTGGCTGTTGGCACTTTAGAATCTCCCATACAGCCTCCCAAATACCCAGGAAATTCACAAGGAATAACAGAATTCCAGATATCAGGAATCTATTATCCGCCAGCTCTCCACGCAATTTCCCTTGGAATCATGGCATTCCTGGTGCAGGGAATCTTGACTCCTCCAGTTATCCTCCCAAATCGCCATAGAAAAATGGCATTCTGTGTGTTGGGAATTAACAGTCCCCCAGAAACCCACCCCAAATCCCACCACATTCCCAAAGAAAAGCAACTTTCCAGATGTCTGCAATTTGAAATATTCCAGTTCCCCACTCAAATTCCGATGGAACAACAGCATCCCAAGTGTCAGGAATTGGGAATGCTCCAGCTCCCTGAAAAAATTCCCATGGAATCATGGGATTCCAGGTGTGAGGAATTGAGAATGCCCCGTACAGCCTCCCAGATTCCCACCACATTCCCATGGAATAACAACATTCCAGATTTCAGGAACTGAGAATCATCCTCTTCCCCTCCCAAATTCCCATGGAAACATTGCATTCGGTTTTTCTGCAATTTGGAACCCCCCAGAAGCTGTCCCAAAATCCCACCAAATTCCCATGCAATAGCGGCATTCCAAGTATCAGGAATTTAGGATACCCCATTTCCGCATCCAAATTCCCATAGAATAACGGCCTTCCGGCTATCAGGAATTTTGAATCGTCCATACGGTCTCCCATATTCCCATGGAATAACGCATACCCAAGCATGGGGAATTGAGTTTCATCTAGTTCCATACCCCAATTCCCATGGAATAACAGCATTCTGGGAGCTGAGGACTTGGAATCTGCCTGTTTCCCTCCCAAATGTTTAGGGAATAATGGCATTCTGGGCATTGGGAAGGTTGAATCGTCATGTTGCCCTTGCAAATTCCCATGAAATAACCAATTTAATGTGTTGGGAATTTCGAATGCTCCAGTTCCTCGCCCAAATTCCAATCAACCTGTAACGAAATCATGACACTATGTGTGTGCCAAATTTAGAATCCTCCACTTCCCCTTCCAAATTCCCAACAAAACCAGGGAATAAGAGCAGTTCACTCATTGCTAATTTCAACTCCTCCTCTTCCTCTCCCAAATTTCCACCAAACTCGAATGGAAGAACGGCATTTTGTGTGTGCGAAATTTAGAATCCTCCACTTCCCCTTCCAAATTCCCATAGAATAGCTGCATTCCGGGTATGGGGATTTTCAAAACATCCATATGCCCACTTAAATTCCCACGACAACCTCGGAAAAACAGCATTCATGGTGTTGGGAATATGGTATCCGCCATTTGCACTATCCAATTCCCAGCAAAACCATGCAATTACAGCACTCTGGGCATTGGGAATTTGGAATCCTCCGGTTCCACTCCCAAATTCCAATAGAATAACAGCCTTGCAGGCATGGGGATATTGGAATCCTCGAGTTCCCTTCCAAAAAGCCCATGGAATAACGACATTCTGGGTATTGAGAATTGACAATTTGCCCATTTCCCTCCCAGATCCCTAGGGAATAAGACACTTCCGGGTGTCACGTATTTCGAATCCTTCAAATCCGCACCATAACAGCCATGGAATAACAGAATTCCAGGTGTCAGGAATTGAGCATCCTCCACTTCCCCTTCGAATTTCCCATGGAATCATGGCATTCTGGCTGTTGGCACTTTAGAATCTCCCATACAGCCTCCCAAATACCCAGGAAATTCACAAGGAATAACAGAATTCCAGATATCAGGAATCTATTATCCGCCAGCTCTCCACGCAATTTCCCATGGAATCATGGCATTCCTGGTGCAGGGAATCTTGACTCCTGCAGTTGTCCTCCCAAATCGCCATAGAAAAATGGCATTCTGTGTGTTGGGAATTAACAATCCCCCAGAAACCCACCCCAAATCCCACCACATTCCCAAAGAAAAGCAACTTTCCAGATGTCTGCAATTTGAAATATTCCAGTTCCCCACTCAAATTCCGATGGAACAACAGCATCCCAAGTGTCAGGAATTGGGAATGCTCCAGCTCCCTGAAAAAAATTCCCATGGAATCATGGGATTCCAGGTGTGAGCAATTGAGAATGCCCCGTACAGCCTCCCAGATTCCCACCACATTCCCATGGAATAACAACATTCCAGATTTCAGGAACTGAGAATCATCCTCTTCCCCTCCCAAATTCCCATCGAAACATTGCATTCGGTTTTTCTGCAATTTGGAACCCCCCAGAAGCTGTCCCAAAATCCCACCAAATTCCCATGCAATAGCGGCATTCCAAGTATCAGGAATTTAGGATACCCCATTTCCGCATCCAAATTCCCATAGAATAACGGCCTTCCGGCTATCAGGAATTTTGAATCGTCCATACGGTCTCCCATATTCCCATGGAATAACGCATACCCAAGCATGGGGAATTGAGTTTCATCTAGTTCCATACCCCAATTCCCATGGAATAACAGCATTCTGGGAGCGGAGGACTTGGAATCTGCCTGTTTCCCTCCCAAATGTTTAGGGAATAATGGCATTCTGGGCATTGGGAAGGTTGAATCGTCATGTTGCCCTTGCAAATTCCCATGAAATAACCAATTTAATGTGTTGGGAATTTCGAATGCTCCAGTTCCTCGCCCAAATTCCAATCAACCTGTAACGAAATCATGACACTATGTGTGTGCCAAATTTAGAATCCTCCACTTCCCCTTCCAAATTCCCAACAAAACCAGGGAATAAGAGCAGTTCCCTCATTGCTAATTTCAACTCCTCCTCTTCCTCTCCCAAATTTCCACCAAACTCGAATGGAAGAACGGCATTTTGTGTGTGCGAAATTTAGAATCCTCCACTTCCCCTTCCAAATTCCCATAGAATAGCTGCATTCCGGGTATGGGGATTTTCAAAACATCCATATGCCCACTTAAATTCCCACGACAACCTCGGAAAAACAGCATTCATGGTGTTGGGAATATGGTATCTGCCATTTGCACTATCCAATTCCCAGCAAAACCATGCAATTACAGCACTCTGGGCATTGGGAATTTGGAATCCTCCGGTTCCACTCCCAAATTCCAATAGAATAACAGCCTTGCAGGCATGGGGATATTGGAATCCTCGAGTTCCCTTCCAAAAAGCCCATGGAATAACGACATTCTGGGTATTGAGAATTGAGAATTTGCCCATTTCCCTCCCAGATCCCTAGGGAATAAGACACTTCCGGGTGTCACGTATTTCGAATCCTTCAAATCCGCACCATAACAGCCATGGAATAACAGAATTCCAGGTGTCAGGAATTGAGCATCCTCCACTTCCCCTTCGAATTTCCCATGGAATCATGGCATTCTGGCTGTTGGCACTTTAGAATCTCCCATACAGCCTCCCAAATACCCAGGAAATTCACAAGGAATAACAGAATTCCAGATATCAGGAATCTATTATCCGCCAGCTCTCCACGCAATTTCCCATGGAATCATGGCATTCCTGGTGCAGGGAATCTTGACTCCTCCAGTTATCCTCCCAAATCGCCATAGAAAAATGGCATTCTGCGTGTTGGGAATTAACAATCCCCCAGAAACCCACCCCAAATCCCACCACATTCCCAAAGAAAAGCAACTTTCCAGATGTCTGCAATTTGAAATATTCCAGTTCCCCACTCAAATTCCGATGGAACAACAGCATCCCAAGTGTCAGGAATTGGGAATCCTCCAGCTCCCTGAAAAAAATTCCCATGGAATCATGGGATTCCAGGTGTGAGGAATTGAGAATGCCCCGTACAGCCTCCCAGATTCCCACCACATTCCCATGGAATAACAACATTCCAGATTTCAGGAACTGAGAATCATCCTCTTCCCCTCCCAAATTCCCATGGAAACATTGCATTCGGTTTTTCTGCAATTTGGAACCCCCCAGAAGCTGTCCCAAAATCCCACCAAATTCCCATGCAATAGCGGCATTCCAAGTATCAGGAATTTAGGATACCCCATTTCCGCATCCAAATTCCCATAGAATAACGGCCTTCCGGCTATCAGGAATTTTGAATCGTCCATACGGTCTCCCATATTCCCATGGAATAACGCATACCCAAGCATGGGGAATTGAGTTTCATCTAGTTCCATACCCCAATTCCCATGGAATAACAGCATTCTGGGAGCGGAGGACTTGGAATCTGCCTGTTTCCCTCCCAAATGTTTAGGGAATAATGGCATTCTGGGCATTGGGAAGGTTGAATCGTCATGTTGCCCTTGCAAATTCCCATGAAATAACCAATTTAATGTGTTGGGAATTTCGAATGCTCCAGTTCCTCGCCCAAATTCCAATCAACCTGTAACGAAATCATGACACTATGTGTGTGCCAAATTTAGAATCCTCCACTTCCCCTTCCAAATTCCCAACAAAACCAGGGAATAAGAGCAGTTCACTCATTGCTAATTTCAACTCCTCCTCTTCCTCTCCCAAATTTCCACCAAACTCGAATGGAAGAACGGCATTTTGTGTGTGCGAAATTTAGAATCCTCCACTTCCCCTTCCAAATTCCCATAGAATAGCTGCATTCCGGGTATGGGGATTTTCAAAACATCCATATGCCCACTTAAATTCCCACGACAACCTCGGAAAAACAGCATTCATGGTGTTGGGAATATGGTATCCGCCATTTGCACTATCCAATTCCCAGCAAAACCATGCAATTACAGCACTCTGGGCATTGGGAATTTGGAATCCTCCGGTTCCACTCCCAAATTCCAATAGAATAACAGCCTTGCAGGCATGGGGATATTGGAATCCTCGAGTTCCCTTCCAAAAAGCCTATGAAAGAACGACATTCTGGGTATTGAGAATTGAGAATTTGCCCATTTCCCTCCCAGATCCCTAGGGAATAAGACACTTCCGGGTGTCACGTATTTCGAATCCTTCAAATCTGCACCATAACAGCCATGGAATAACAGAATTCCAGGTGTCAGGAATTGAGCATCCTCCACTTCCCCTTCGAATTTCCCATGGAATCATGGCATTCTGGCTGTTGGCACTTTAGAATCTCCCATACAGCCTCCCAAATACCCAGGAAATTCACAAGGAATAACAGAATTCCAGATATCAGGAATCTATTATCCGCCAGCTCTCCACGCAATTTCCCATGGAATCATGGCATTCCTGGTGCAGGGAATCTTGACTCCTGCAGTTGTCCTCCCAAATCGCCATAGAAAAATGGCATTCTGTGTGTTGGGAATTAACAATCCCCCAGAAACCCACCCCAAATCCCACCACATTCCCAAAGAAAAGCAACTTTCCAGATGTCTGCAATTTGAAATATTCCAGTTCCCCACTCAAATTCCGATGGAACAACAGCATCCCAAGTGTCAGGAATTGGGAATGCTCCAGCTCCCTGAAAAAAATTCCCATGGAATCATGGGATTCCAGGTGTGAGGAATTGAGAATGCCCCGTACAGCCTCCCAGATTCCCACCACATTCCCATGGAATAACAACATTCCAGATTTCAGGAACTGAGAATCATCCTCTTCCCCTCCCAAATTCCCATGGAAACATTGCATTCGGTTTTTCTGCAATTTGGAACCCCCCAGAAGCTGTCCCAAAATCCCACCAAATTCCCATGCAATAGCGGCATTCCAAGTATCAGGAATTTAGGATACCCCATTTCCGCATCCAAATTCCCATAGAATAACGGCCTTCCGGCTATCAGGAATTTTGAATCGTCCATACGGTCTCCCATATTCCCATGGAATAACGCATACCCAAGCATGGGGAATTGAGTTTCATCTAGTTCCATACCCCAATTCCCATGGAATAACAGCATTCTGGGAGCGGAGGACTTGGAATCTGCCTGTTTCCCTCCCAAATGTTTAGGGAATAATGGCATTCTGGGCATTGGGAAGGTTGAATCGTCATGTTGCCCTTGCAAATTCCCATGAAATAACCAATTTAATGTGTTGGGAATTTCGAATGCTCCAGTTCCTCGCCCAAATTCCAATCAACCTGTAACGAAATCATGACACTATGTGTGTGCCAAATTTAGAATCCTCCACTTCCCCTTCCAAATTCCCAACAAAACGATGGAAAAAGAGCAGTTCCCTCATTGCTAATTTCAACTCCTCCTCTTCCTCTCCCAAATTTCCACCAAACTCGAATGGAAGAACGGCATTTTGTGTGTGCGAAATTTAGAATCCTCCACTTCCCCTTCCAAATTCCCATAGAATAGCTGCATTCCGGGTATGGGGATTTTCAAAACATCCATATGCCCACTTAAATTCCCACGACAACCTCGGAAAAACAGCATTCATGGTGTTGGGAATATGGTATCTGCCATTTGCACTATCCAATTCCCAGCAAAACCATGCAATTACAGCACTCTGGGCATTGGGAATTTGGAATCCTCCGGTTCCACTCCCAAATTCCAATAGAATAACAGCCTTGCAGGCATGGGGATATTGGAATCCTCGAGTTCCCTTCCAAAAAGCCCATGGAATAACGACATTCTGGGTATTGAGAATTGAGAATTTGCCCATTTCCCTCCCAGATCCCTAGGGAATAAGACACTTCCGGGTGTCACGTATTTCGAATCCTTCAAATCCGCACCATAACAGCCATGGAATAACAGAATTCCAGGTGTCAGGAATTGAGCATCCTCCACTTCCCCTTCGAATTTCCCATGGAATCATGGCATTCTGGCTGTTGGCACTTTAGAATCTCCCATACAGCCTCCCAAATACCCAGGAAATTCACAAGGAATAACAGAATTCCAGATATCAGGAATGTATTATCCGCCAGCTCTCCACGCAATTTCCCTTGGAATCATGGCATTCCTGGTGCAGGGAATCTTGACTCCTCCAGTTATCCTCCCAAATCGCCATAGAAAAATGGCATTCTGTGTGTTGGGAATTAACAGTCCCCCAGAAACCCACCCCAAATCCCACCACATTCCCAAAGAAAAGCAACTTTCCAGATGTCTGCAATTTGAAATATTCCAGTTCCCCACTCAAATTCCGATGGAACAACAGCATCCCAAGTGTCAGGAATTGGGAATGCTCCAGCTCCCTGAAAAAATTCCCATGGAATCATGGGATTCCAGGTGTGAGGAATTGAGAATGCCCCGTACAGCCTCCCAGATTCCCACCACATTCCCATGGAATAACAACATTCCAGATTTCAGGAACTGAGAATCATCCTCTTCCCCTCCCAAATTCCCATGGAAACATTGCATTCGGTTTTTCTGCAATTTGGAACCCCCCAGAAGCTGTCCCAAAATCCCACCAAATTCCCATGCAATAGCGGCATTCCAAGTATCAGGAATTTAGGATACCCCATTTCCGCATCCAAATTCCCATAGAATAACGGCCTTCCGGCTATCAGGAATTTTGAATCGTCCATACGGTCTCCCATATTCCCATGGAATAACGCATACCCAAGCATGGGGAATTGAGTTTCATCTAGTTCCATACCCCAATTCCCATGGAATAACAGCATTCTGGGAGCTGAGGACTTGGAATCTGCCTGTTTCCCTCCCAAATGTTTAGGGAATAATGGCATTCTGGGCATTGGGAAGGTTGAATCGTCATGTTGCCCTTGCAAATTCCCATGAAATAACCAATTTAATGTGTTGGGAATTTCGAATGCTCCAGTTCCTCGCCCAAATTCCAATCAACCTGTAACGAAATCATGACACTATGTGTGTGCCAAATTTAGAATCCTCCACTTCCCCTTCCAAATTCCCAACAAAACCAGGGAATAAGAGCAGTTCACTCATTGCTAATTTCAACTCCTCCTCTTCCTCTCCCAAATTTCCACCAAACTCGAATGGAAGAACGGCATTTTGTGTGTGCGAAATTTAGAATCCTCCACTTCCCCTTCCAAATTCCCATAGAATAGCTGCATTCCGGGTATGGGGATTTTCAAAACATCCATATGCCCACTTAAATTCCCACGACAACCTAGGAAAAACAGCATTCATGGTGTTGGGAATATGGTATCCGCCATTTGCACTATCCAATTCCCAGCAAAACCATGCAATTACAGCACTCTGGGCATTGGGAATTTGGAATCCTCCGGTTCCACTCCCAAATTCCAATAGAATAACAGCCTTGCAGGCATGGGGATATTGGAATCCTCGAGTTCCCTTCCAAAAAGCCCATGGAATAACGACATTCTGGGTATTGAGAATTGACAATTTGCCCATTTCCCTCCCAGATCCCTAGGGAATAAGACACTTCCGGGTGTCACGTATTTCGAATCCTTCAAATCCGCACCATAACAGCCATGGAATAACAGAATTCCAGGTGTCAGGAATTGAGCATCCTCCACTTCCCCTTCGAATTTCCCATGGAATCATGGCATTCTGGCTGTTGGCACTTTAGAATCTCCCATACAGCCTCCCAAATACCCAGGAAATTCACAAGGAATAACAGAATTCCAGATATCAGGAATCTATTATCCGCCAGCTCTCCACGCAATTTCCCATGGAATCATGGCATTCCTGGTGCAGGGAATCTTGACTCCTCCAGTTATCCTCCCAAATCGCCATAGAAAAATGGCATTCTGCGTGTTGGGAATTAACAATCCCCCAGAAACCCACCCCAAATCCCACCACATTCCCAAAGAAAAGCAACTTTCCAGATGTCTGCAATTTGAAATATTCCAGTTCCCCACTCAAATTCCGATGGAACAACAGCATCCCAAGTGTCAGGAATTGGGAATGCTCCAGCTCCCTGAAAAAAATTCCCATGGAATCATGGGATTCCAGGTGTGAGCAATTGAGAATGCCCCGTACAGCCTCCCAGATTCCCACCACATTCCCATGGAATAACAACATTCCAGATTTCAGGAACTGAGAATCATCCTCTTCCCCTCCCAAATTCCCATGGAAACATTGCATTCGGTTTTTCTGCAATTTGGAACCCCCCAGAAGCTGTCCCAAAATCCCACCAAATTCCCATGCAATAGCGGCATTCCAAGTATCAGGAATTTAGGATACCCCATTTCCGCATCCAAATTCCCATAGAATAACGGCCTTCCGGCTATCAGGAATTTTGAATCGTCCATACGGTCTCCCATATTCCCATGGAATAACGCATACCCAAGCATGGGGAATTGAGTTTCATCTAGTTCCATACCCCAATTCCCATGGAATAACAGCATTCTGGGAGCGGAGGACTTGGAATCTGCCTGTTTCCCTCCCAAATGTTTAGGGAATAATGGCATTCTGGGCATTGGGAAGGTTGAATCGTCATGTTGCCCTTGCAAATTCCCATGAAATAACCAATTTAATGTGTTGGGAATTTCGAATGCTCCAGTTCCTCGCCCAAATTCCAATCAACCTGTAACGAAATCATGACACTATGTGTGTGCCAAATTTAGAATCCTCCACTTCCCCTTCCAAATTCCCAACAAAACCAGGGAATAAGAGCAGTTCACTCATTGCTAATTTCAACTCCTCCTCTTCCTCTCCCAAATTTCCACCAAACTCGAATGGAAGAACGGCATTTTGTGTGTGCGAAATTTAGAATCCTCCACTTCCCCTTCCAAATTCCCATAGAATAGCTGCATTCCGGGTATGGGGATTTTCAAAACATCCATATGCCCACTTAAATTCCCACGACAACCTAGGAAAAACAGCATTCATGGTGTTGGGAATATGGTATCCGCCATTTGCACTATCCAATTCCCAGCAAAACCATGCAATTACAGCACTCTGGGCATTGGGAATTTGGAATCCTCCGGTTCCACTCCCAAATTCCAATAGAATAACAGCCTTGCAGGCATGGGGATATTGGAATCCTCGAGTTCCCTTCCAAAAAGCCCATGGAATAACGACATTCTGGGTATTGAGAATTGAGAATTTGCCCATTTCCCTCCCAGATCCCTAGGGAATAAGACACTTCCGGGTGTCACGTATTTCGAATCCTTCAAATCCGCACCATAACAGCCATGGAATAACAGAATTCCAGGTGTCAGGAATTGAGCATCCTCCACTTCCCCTTCGAATTTCCCATGGAATCATGGCATTCTGGCTGTTGGCACTTTAGAATCTCCCATACAGCCTCCCAAATACCCAGGAAATTCACAAGGAATAACAGAATTCCAGATATCAGGAATCTATTATCCGCCAGCTCTCCACGCAATTTCCCATGGAATCATGGCATTCCTGGTGCAGGGAATCTTGACTCCTCCAGTTATCCTCCCAAATCGCCATAGAAAAATGGCATTCTGCGTGTTGGGAATTAACAATCCCCCAGAAACCCACCCCAAATCCCACCACATTCCCAAAGAAAAGCAACTTTCCAGATGTCTGCAATTTGAAATATTCCAGTTCCCCACTCAAATTCCGATGGAACAACAGCATCCCAAGTGTCAGGAATTGGGAATGCTCCAGCTCCCTGAAAAAAATTCCCATGGAATCATGGGATTCCAGGTGTGAGCAATTGAGAATGCCCCGTACAGCCTCCCAGATTCCCACCACATTCCCATGGAATAACAACATTCCAGATTTCAGGAACTGAGAATCATCCTCTTCCCCTCCCAAATTCCCATGGAAACATTGCATTCGGTTTTTCTGCAATTTGGAACCCCCCAGAAGCTGTCCCAAAATCCCACCAAATTCCCATGCAATAGCGGCATTCCAAGTATCAGGAATTTAGGATACCCCATTTCCGCATCCAAATTCCCATAGAATAACGGCCTTCCGGCTATCAGGAATTTTGAATCGTCCATACGGTCTCCCATATTCCCATGGAATAACGCATACCCAAGCATGGGGAATTGAGTTTCATCTAGTTCCATACCCCAATTCCCATGGAATAACAGCATTCTGGGAGCGGAGGACTTGGAATCTGCCTGTTTCCCTCCCAAATGTTTAGGGAATAATGGCATTCTGGGCATTGGGAAGGTTGAATCGTCATGTTGCCCTTGCAAATTCCCATGAAATAACCAATTTAATGTGTTGGGAATTTCGAATGCTCCAGTTCCTCGCCCAAATTCCAATCAACCTGTAACGAAATCATGACACTATGTGTGTGCCAAATTTAGAATCCTCCACTTCCCCTTCCAAATTCCCAACAAAACCAGGGAATAAGAGCAGTTCACTCATTGCTAATTTCAACTCCTCCTCTTCCTCTCCCAAATTTCCACCAAACTCGAATGGAAGAACAGCATTTTGTGTGTGCGAAATTTAGAATCCTCCACTTCCCCTTCCAAATTCCCATAGAATAGCTGCATTCCGGGTATGGGGATTTTCAAAACATCCATATGCCCACTTAAATTCCCACGACAACCTCGGAAAAACAGCATTCATGGTGTTGGGAATATGGTATCTGCCATTTGCACTATCCAATTCCCAGCAAAACCATGCAATTACAGCACTCTGGGCATTGGGAATTTGGAATCCTCCGGTTCCACTCCCAAATTCCAATAGAATAACAGCCTTGCAGGCATGGGGATATTGGAATCCTCGAGTTCCCTTCCAAAAAGCCCATGGAATAACGACATTCTGGGTATTGAGAATTGAGAATTTGCCCATTTCCCTCCCAGATCCCTAGGGAATAAGACACTTCCGGGTGTCACGTATTTCGAATCCTTCAAATCCGCACCATAACAGCCATGGAATAACAGAATTCCAGGTGTCAGGAATTGAGCATCCTCCACTTCCCCTTCGAATTTCCCATGGAATCATGGCATTCTGGCTGTTGGCACTTTAGAATCTCCCATACAGCCTCCCAAATACCCAGGAAATTCACAAGGAATAACAGAATTCCAGATATCAGGAATCTATTATCCGCCAGCTCTCCACGCAATTTCCCTTGGAATCATGGCATTCCTGGTGCAGGGAATCTTGACTCCTCCAGTTATCCTCCCAAATCGCCATAGAAAAATGGCATTCTGTGTGTTGGGAATTAACAGTCCCCCAGAAACCCACCCCAAATCCCACCACATTCCCAAAGAAAAGCAACTTTCCAGATGTCTGCAATTTGAAATATTCCAGTTCCCCACTCAAATTCCGATGGAACAACAGCATCCCAAGTGTCAGGAATTGGGAATGCTCCAGCTCCCTGAAAAAATTCCCATGGAATCATGGGATTCCAGGTGTGAGGAATTGAGAATGCCCCGTACAGCCTCCCAGATTCCCACCACATTCCCATGGAATAACAACATTCCAGATTTCAGGAACTGAGAATCATCCTCTTCCCCTCCCAAATTCCCATGGAAACATTGCATTCGGTTTTTCTGCAATTTGGAACCCCCCAGAAGCTGTCCCAAAATCCCACCAAATTCCCATGCAATAGCGGCATTCCAAGTATCAGGAATTTAGGATACCCCATTTCCGCATCCAAATTCCCATAGAATAACGGCCTTCCGGCTATCAGGAATTTTGAATCGTCCATACGGTCTCCCATATTCCCATGGAATAACGCATACCCAAGCATGGGGAATTGAGTTTCATCTAGTTCCATACCCCAATTCCCATGGAATAACAGCATTCTGGGAGCTGAGGACTTGGAATCTGCCTGTTTCCCTCCCAAATGTTTAGGGAATAATGGCATTCTGGGCATTGGGAAGGTTGAATCGTCATGTTGCCCTTGCAAATTCCCATGAAATAACCAATTTAATGTGTTGGGAATTTCGAATGCTCCAGTTCCTCGCCCAAATTCCAATCAACCTGTAACGAAATCATGACACTATGTGTGTGCCAAATTTAGAATCCTCCACTTCCCCTTCCAAATTCCCAACAAAACCAGGGAATAAGAGCAGTTCACTCATTGCTAATTTCAACTCCTCCTCTTCCTCTCCCAAATTTCCACCAAACTCGAATGGAAGAACGGCATTTTGTGTGTGCGAAATTTAGAATCCTCCACTTCCCCTTCCAAATTCCCATAGAATAGCTGCATTCCGGGTATGGGGATTTTCAAAACATCCATATGCCCACTTAAATTCCCACGACAACCTCGGAAAAACAGCATTCATGGTGTTGGGAATATGGTATCCGCCATTTGCACTATCCAATTCCCAGCAAAACCATGCAATTACAGCACTCTGGGCATTGGGAATTTGGAATCCTCCGGTTCCACTCCCAAATTCCAATAGAATAACAGCCTTGCAGGCATGGGGATATTGGAATCCTCGAGTTCCCTTCCAAAAAGCCCATGGAATAACGACATTCTGGGTATTGAGAATTGACAATTTGCCCATTTCCCTCCCAGATCCCTAGGGAATAAGACACTTCCGGGTGTCACGTATTTCGAATCCTTCAAATCCGCACCATAACAGCCATGGAATAACAGAATTCCAGGTGTCAGGAATTGAGCATCCTCCACTTCCCCTTCGAATTTCCCATGGAATCATGGCATTCTGGCTGTTGGCACTTTAGAATCTCCCATACAGCCTCCCAAATACCCAGGAAATTCACAAGGAATAACAGAATTCCAGATATCAGGAATCTATTATCCGCCAGCTCTCCACGCAATTTCCCATGGAATCATGGCATTCCTGGTGCAGGGAATCTTGACTCCTGCAGTTGTCCTCCCAAATCGCCATAGAAAAATGGCATTCTGTGTGTTGGGAATTAACAATCCCCCAGAAACCCACCCCAAATCCCACCACATTCCCAAAGAAAAGCAACTTTCCAGATGTCTGCAATTTGAAATATTCCAGTTCCCCACTCAAATTCCGATGGAACAACAGCATCCCAAGTGTCAGGAATTGGGAATGCTCCAGCTCCCTGAAAAAAATTCCCATGGAATCATGGGATTCCAGGTGTGAGCAATTGAGAATGCCCCGTACAGCCTCCCAGATTCCCACCACATTCCCATGGAATAACAACATTCCAGATTTCAGGAACTGAGAATCATCCTCTTCCCCTCCCAAATTCCCATCGAAACATTGCATTCGGTTTTTCTGCAATTTGGAACCCCCCAGAAGCTGTCCCAAAATCCCACCAAATTCCCATGCAATAGCGGCATTCCAAGTATCAGGAATTTAGGATACCCCATTTCCGCATCCAAATTCCCATAGAATAACGGCCTTCCGGCTATCAGGAATTTTGAATCGTCCATACGGTCTCCCATATTCCCATGGAATAACGCATACCCAAGCATGGGGAATTGAGTTTCATCTAGTTCCATACCCCAATTCCCATGGAATAACAGCATTCTGGGAGCGGAGGACTTGGAATCTGCCTGTTTCCCTCCCAAATGTTTAGGGAATAATGGCATTCTGGGCATTGGGAAGGTTGAATCGTCATGTTGCCCTTGCAAATTCCCATGAAATAACCAATTTAATGTGTTGGGAATTTCGAATGCTCCAGTTCCTCGCCCAAATTCCAATCAACCTGTAACGAAATCATGACACTATGTGTGTGCCAAATTTAGAATCCTCCACTTCCCCTTCCAAATTCCCAACAAAACCAGGGAATAAGAGCAGTTCCCTCATTGCTAATTTCAACTCCTCCTCTTCCTCTCCCAAATTTCCACCAAACTCGAATGGAAGAACGGCATTTTGTGTGTGCGAAATTTAGAATCCTCCACTTCCCCTTCCAAATTCCCATAGAATAGCTGCATTCCGGGTATGGGGATTTTCAAAACATCCATATGCCCACTTAAATTCCCACGACAACCTCGGAAAAACAGCATTCATGGTGTTGGGAATATGGTATCTGCCATTTGCACTATCCAATTCCCAGCAAAACCATGCAATTACAGCACTCTGGGCATTGGGAATTTGGAATCCTCCGGTTCCACTCCCAAATTCCAATAGAATAACAGCCTTGCAGGCATGGGGATATTGGAATCCTCGAGTTCCCTTCCAAAAAGCCCATGGAATAACGACATTCTGGGTATTGAGAATTGAGAATTTGCCCATTTCCCTCCCAGATCCCTAGGGAATAAGACACTTCCGGGTGTCACGTATTTCGAATCCTTCAAATCCGCACCATAACAGCCATGGAATAACAGAATTCCAGGTGTCAGGAATTGAGCATCCTCCACTTCCCCTTCGAATTTCCCATGGAATCATGGCATTCTGGCTGTTGGCACTTTAGAATCTCCCATACAGCCTCCCAAATACCCAGGAAATTCACAAGGAATAACAGAATTCCAGATATCAGGAATCTATTATCCGCCAGCTCTCCACGCAATTTCCCATGGAATCATGGCATTCCTGGTGCAGGGAATCTTGACTCCTCCAGTTATCCTCCCAAATCGCCATAGAAAAATGGCATTCTGCGTGTTGGGAATTAACAATCCCCCAGAAACCCACCCCAAATCCCACCACATTCCCAAAGAAAAGCAACTTTCCAGATGTCTGCAATTTGAAATATTCCAGTTCCCCACTCAAATTCCGATGGAACAACAGCATCCCAAGTGTCAGGAATTGGGAATCCTCCAGCTCCCTGAAAAAAATTCCCATGGAATCATGGGATTCCAGGTGTGAGGAATTGAGAATGCCCCGTACAGCCTCCCAGATTCCCACCACATTCCCATGGAATAACAACATTCCAGATTTCAGGAACTGAGAATCATCCTCTTCCCCTCCCAAATTCCCATGGAAACATTGCATTCGGTTTTTCTGCAATTTGGAACCCCCCAGAAGCTGTCCCAAAATCCCACCAAATTCCCATGCAATAGCGGCATTCCAAGTATCAGGAATTTAGGATACCCCATTTCCGCATCCAAATTCCCATAGAATAACGGCCTTCCGGCTATCAGGAATTTTGAATCGTCCATACGGTCTCCCATATTCCCATGGAATAACGCATACCCAAGCATGGGGAATTGAGTTTCATCTAGTTCCATACCCCAATTCCCATGGAATAACAGCATTCTGGGAGCGGAGGACTTGGAATCTGCCTGTTTCCCTCCCAAATGTTTAGGGAATAATGGCATTCTGGGCATTGGGAAGGTTGAATCGTCATGTTGCCCTTGCAAATTCCCATGAAATAACCAATTTAATGTGTTGGGAATTTCGAATGCTCCAGTTCCTCGCCCAAATTCCAATCAACCTGTAACGAAATCATGACACTATGTGTGTGCCAAATTTAGAATCCTCCACTTCCCCTTCCAAATTCCCAACAAAACCAGGGAATAAGAGCAGTTCACTCATTGCTAATTTCAACTCCTCCTCTTCCTCTCCCAAATTTCCACCAAACTCGAATGGAAGAACGGCATTTTGTGTGTGCGAAATTTAGAATCCTCCACTTCCCCTTCCAAATTCCCATAGAATAGCTGCATTCCGGGTATGGGGATTTTCAAAACATCCATATGCCCACTTAAATTCCCACGACAACCTCGGAAAAACAGCATTCATGGTGTTGGGAATATGGTATCCGCCATTTGCACTATCCAATTCCCAGCAAAACCATGCAATTACAGCACTCTGGGCATTGGGAATTTGGAATCCTCCGGTTCCACTCCCAAATTCCAATAGAATAACAGCCTTGCAGGCATGGGGATATTGGAATCCTCGAGTTCCCTTCCAAAAAGCCCATGGAATAACGACATTCTGGGTATTGAGAATTGAGAATTTGCCCATTTCCCTCCCAGATCCCTAGGGAATAAGACACTTCCGGGTGTCACGTATTTTGAATCCTTCAAATCCGCACCATAACAGCCATGGAATAACAGAATTCCAGGTGTCAGGAATTGAGCATCCTCCACTTCCCCTTCGAATTTCCCATGGAATCATGGCATTCTGGCTGTTGGCACTTTAGAATCTCCCATACAGCCTCCCAAATACCCAGGAAATTCACAAGGAATAACAGAATTCCAGATATCAGGAATCTATTATCCGCCAGCTCTCCACGCAATTTCCCATGGAATCATGGCATTCCTGGTGCAGGGAATCTTGACTCCTCCAGTTATCCTCCCAAATCGCCATAGAAAAATGGCATTCTGCGTGTTGGGAATTAACAATCCCCCAGAAACCCACCCCAAATCCCACCACATTCCCAAAGAAAAGCAACTTTCCAGATGTCTGCAATTTGAAATATTCCAGTTCCCCACTCAAATTCCGATGGAACAACAGCATCCCAAGTGTCAGGAATTGGGAATCCTCCAGCTCCCTGAAAAAAATTCCCATGGAATCATGGGATTCCAGGTGTGAGGAATTGAGAATGCCCCGTACAGCCTCCCAGATTCCCACCACATTCCCATGGAATAACAACATTCCAGATTTCAGGAACTGAGAATCATCCTCTTCCCCTCCCAAATTCCCATCGAAACATTGCATTCGGTTTTTCTGCAATTTGGAACCCCCCAGAAGCTGTCCCAAAATCCCACCAAATTCCCATGCAATAGCGGCATTCCAAGTATCAGGAATTTAGGATACCCCATTTCCGCATCCAAATTCCCATAGAATAACGGCCTTCCGGCTATCAGGAATTTTGAATCGTCCATACGGTCTCCCATATTCCCATGGAATAACGCATACCCAAGCATGGGGAATTGAGTTTCATCTAGTTCCATACCCCAATTCCCATGGAATAACAGCATTCTGGGAGCGGAGGACTTGGAATCTGCCTGTTTCCCTCCCAAATGTTTAGGGAATAATGGCATTCTGGGCATTGGGAAGGTTGAATCGTCATGTTGCCCTTGCAAATTCCCATGAAATAACCAATTTAATGTGTTGGGAATTTCGAATGCTCCAGTTCCTCGCCCAAATTCCAATCAACCTGTAACGAAATCATGACACTATGTGTGTGCCAAATTTAGAATCCTCCACTTCCCCTTCCAAATTCCCAACAAAACCAGGGAATAAGAGCAGTTCACTCATTGCTAATTTCAACTCCTCCTCTTCCTCTCCCAAATTTCCACCAAACTCGAATGGAAGAACGGCATTTTGTGTGTGCGAAATTTAGAATCCTCCACTTCCCCTTCCAAATTCCCATAGAATAGCTGCATTCCGGGTATGGGGATTTTCAAAACATCCATATGCCCACTTAAATTCCCACGACAACCTCGGAAAAACAGCATTCATGGTGTTGGGAATATGGTATCCGCCATTTGCACTATCCAATTCCCAGCAAAACCATGCAATTACAGCACTCTGGGCATTGGGAATTTGGAATCCTCCGGTTCCACTCCCAAATTCCAATAGAATAACAGCCTTGCAGGCATGGGGATATTGGAATCCTCGAGTTCCCTTCCAAAAAGCCCATGGAATAACGACATTCTGGGTATTGAGAATTGAGAATTTGCCCATTTCCCTCCCAGATCCCTAGGGAATAAGACACTTCCGGGTGTCACGTATTTTGAATCCTTCAAATCCGCACCATAACAGCCATGGAATAACAGAATTCCAGGTGTCAGGAATTGAGCATCCTCCACTTCCCCTTCGAATTTCCCATGGAATCATGGCATTCTGGCTGTTGGCACTTTAGAATCTCCCATACAGCCTCCCAAATACCCAGGAAATTCACAAGGAATAACAGAATTCCAGATATCAGGAATCTATTATCCGCCAGCTCTCCACGCAATTTCCCATGGAATCATGGCATTCCTGGTGCAGGGAATCTTGACTCCTCCAGTTATCCTCCCAAATCGCCATAGAAAAATGGCATTCTGCGTGTTGGGAATTAACAATCCCCCAGAAACCCACCCCAAATCCCACCACATTCCCAAAGAAAAGCAACTTTCCAGATGTCTGCAATTTGAAATATTCCAGTTCCCCACTCAAATTCCGATGGAACAACAGCATCCCAAGTGTCAGGAATTGGGAATCCTCCAGCTCCCTGAAAAAAATTCCCATGGAATCATGGGATTCCAGGTGTGAGGAATTGAGAATGCCCCGTACAGCCTCCCAGATTCCCACCACATTCCCATGGAATAACAACATTCCAGATTTCAGGAACTGAGAATCATCCTCTTCCCCTCCCAAATTCCCATGGAAACATTGCATTCGGTTTTTCTGCAATTTGGAACCCCCCAGAAGCTGTCCCAAAATCCCACCAAATTCCCATGCAATAGCGGCATTCCAAGTATCAGGAATTTAGGATACCCCATTTCCGCATCCAAATTCCCATAGAATAACGGCCTTCCGGCTATCAGGAATTTTGAATCGTCCATACGGTCTCCCATATTCCCATGGAATAACGCATACCCAAGCATGGGGAATTGAGTTTCATCTAGTTCCATACCCCAATTCCCATGGAATAACAGCATTCTGGGAGCGGAGGACTTGGAATCTGCCTGTTTCCCTCCCAAATGTTTAGGGAATAATGGCATTCTGGGCATTGGGAAGGTTGAATCGTCATGTTGCCCTTGCAAATTCCCATGAAATAACCAATTTAATGTGTTGGGAATTTCGAATGCTCCAGTTCCTCGCCCAAATTCCAATCAACCTGTAACGAAATCATGACACTATGTGTGTGCCAAATTTAGAATCCTCCACTTCCCCTTCCAAATTCCCAACAAAACCAGGGAATAAGAGCAGTTCACTCATTGCTAATTTCAACTCCTCCTCTTCCTCTCCCAAATTTCCACCAAACTCGAATGGAAGAACGGCATTTTGTGTGTGTGAAATTTAGAATCCTCCACTTCCCCTTCCAAATTCCCATAGAATAGCTGCATTCCGGGTATGGGGATTTTCAAAACATCCATATGCCCACTTAAATTCCCACGACAACCTCGGAAAAACAGCATTCATGGTGTTGGGAATATGGTATCCGCCATTTGCACTATCCAATTCCCAGCAAAACCATGCAATTACAGCACTCTGGGCATTGGGAATTTGGAATCCTCCGGTTCCACTCCCAAATTCCAATAGAATAACAGCCTTGCAGGCATGGGGATATTGGAATCCTCGAGTTCCCTTCCAAAAAGCCCATGGAATAACGACATTCTGGGTATTGAGAATTGAGAATTTGCCCATTTCCCTCCCAGATCCCTAGGGAATAAGACACTTCCGGGTGTCACGTATTTTGAATCCTTCAAATCCGCACCATAACAGCCATGGAATAACAGAATTCCAGGTGTCAGGAATTGAGCATCCTCCACTTCCCCTTCGAATTTCCCATGGAATCATGGCATTCTGGCTGTTGGCACTTTAGAATCTCCCATACAGCCTCCCAAATACCCAGGAAATTCACAAGGAATAACAGAATTCCAGATATCAGGAATCTATTATCCGCCAGCTCTCCACGCAATTTCCCATGGAATCATGGCATTCCTGGTGCAGGGAATCTTGACTCCTCCAGTTATCCTCCCAAATCGCCATAGAAAAATGGCATTCTGCGTGTTGGGAATTAACAATCCCCCAGAAACCCACCCCAAATCCCACCACATTCCCAAAGAAAAGCAACTTTCCAGATGTCTGCAATTTGAAATATTCCAGTTCCCCACTCAAATTCCGATGGAACAACAGCATCCCAAGTGTCAGGAATTGGGAATCCTCCAGCTCCCTGAAAAAAATTCCCATGGAATCATGGGATTCCAGGTGTGAGGAATTGAGAATGCCCCGTACAGCCTCCCAGATTCCCACCACATTCCCATGGAATAACAACATTCCAGATTTCAGGAACTGAGAATCATCCTCTTCCCCTCCCAAATTCCCATGGAAACATTGCATTCGGTTTTTCTGCAATTTGGAACCCCCCAGAAGCTGTCCCAAAATCCCACCAAATTCCCATGCAATAGCGGCATTCCAAGTATCAGGAATTTAGGATACCCCATTTCCGCATCCAAATTCCCATAGAATAACGGCCTTCCGGCTATCAGGAATTTTGAATCGTCCATACGGTCTCCCATATTCCCATGGAATAACGCATACCCAAGCATGGGGAATTGAGTTTCATCTAGTTCCATACCCCAATTCCCATGGAATAACAGCATTCTGGGAGCGGAGGACTTGGAATCTGCCTGTTTCCCTCCCAAATGTTTAGGGAATAATGGCATTCTGGGCATTGGGAAGGTTGAATCGTCATGTTGCCCTTGCAAATTCCCATGAAATAACCAATTTAATGTGTTGGGAATTTCGAATGCTCCAGTTCCTCGCCCAAATTCCAATCAACCTGTAACGAAATCATGACACTATGTGTGTGCCAAATTTAGAATCCTCCACTTCCCCTTCCAAATTCCCAACAAAACCAGGGAATAAGAGCAGTTCACTCATTGCTAATTTCAACTCCTCCTCTTCCTCTCCCAAATTTCCACCAAACTCGAATGGAAGAACGGCATTTTGTGTGTGCGAAATTTAGAATCCTCCACTTCCCCTTCCAAATTCCCATAGAATAGCTGCATTCCGGGTATGGGGATTTTCAAAACATCCATATGCCCACTTAAATTCCCACGACAACCTCGGAAAAACAGCATTCATGGTGTTGGGAATATGGTATCCGCCATTTGCACTATCCAATTCCCAGCAAAACCATGCAATTACAGCACTCTGGGCATTGGGAATTTGGAATCCTCCGGTTCCACTCCCAAATTCCAATAGAATAACAGCCTTGCAGGCATGGGGATATTGGAATCCTCGAGTTCCCTTCCAAAAAGCCCATGGAATAACGACATTCTGGGTATTGAGAATTGAGAATTTGCCCATTTCCCTCCCAGATCCCTAGGGAATAAGACACTTCCGGGTGTCACGTATTTTGAATCCTTCAAATCCGCACCATAACAGCCATGGAATAACAGAATTCCAGGTGTCAGGAATTGAGCATCCTCCACTTCCCCTTCGAATTTCCCATGGAATCATGGCATTCTGGGTGCTGGCACTTTAGAATCTCCCATACACCCTCCCAAATACCCAAAAATTCACAAGGAATAACAGAATTCCAGATATCAGGAATCTATTATCCGCCAGCTCTCCACGCAATTTCCCATGGAATCATGGCATTCCTGGTGCAGGGAATCTTGACTCCTCCAGTTATCCTCCCAAATCGCCATAGAAAAATGGCATTCTGCGTGTTGGGAATTAACAATCCCCCAGAAACCCACCCCAAATCCCACCACATTCCCAAAGAAAAGCAACTTTCCAGATGTCTGCATTTTGAAATATTCCAGTTCCCCACTCAAATTCCGATGGAACAACAGCATCCCAAGTGTCAGGAATTGGGAATGCTCCAGCTCCCTGAAAAAAATTCCCATGGAATCATGGGATTCCAGGTGTGAGCAATTGAGAATGCCCCGTACAGCCTCCCAGATTCCCACCACATTCCCATGGAATAACAACATTCCAGATTTCAGGAACTGAGAATCATCCTCTTCCCCTCCCAAATTCCCATGGAAACATTGCATTCGGTTTTTCTGCAATTTGGAACCCCCCAGAAGCTGTCCCAAAATCCCACCAAATTCCCATGCAATAGCGGCATTCCAAGTATCAGGAATTTAGGATACCCCATTTCCGCATCCAAATTCCCATAGAATAACGGCCTTCCGGCTATCAGGAATTTTGAATCGTCCATACGGTCTCCCATATTCCCATGGAATAATGCATACCCAAGCATGGGGAATTGAGTTTCATCTAGTTCCATACCCCAATTCCCATGGAATAACAGCATTCTGGGAGCTGAGGACTTGGAATCTGCCTGTTTCCCTCCCAAATGTTTAGGGAATAATGGCATTCTGGGCATTGGGAAGGTTGAATCGTCATGTTGCCCTTGCAAATTCCCATGAAATAACCAATTTAATGTGTTGGGAATTTCGAATGCTCCAGTTCCTCGCCCAAATTCCAATCAACCTGTAACGAAATCATGACACTATGTGTGTGCCAAATTTAGAATCCTCCACTTCCCCTTCCAAATTCCCAACAAAACCAGGGAATAAGAGCAGTTCACTCATTGCTAATTTCAACTCCTCCTCTTCCTCTCCCAAATTTCCACCAAACTCGAATGGAAGAACGGCATTTTGTGTGTGCGAAATTTAGAATCCTCCACTTCCCCTTCCAAATTCCCATAGAATAGCTGCATTCCGGGTATGGGGATTTTCAAAACATCCATATGCCCACTTAAATTCCCACGACAACCTCGGAAAAACAGCATTCATGGTGTTGGGAATATGGTATCCGCCATTTGCACTATCCAATTCCCAGCAAAACCATGCAATTACAGCACTCTGGGCATTGGGAATTTGGAATCCTCCGGTTCCACTCCCAAATTCCAATAGAATAACAGCCTTGCAGGCATGGGGATATTGGAATCCTCGAGTTCCCTTCCAAAAAGCCCATGGAATAACGACATTCTGGGTATTGAGAATTGAGAATTTGCCCATTTCCCTCCCAGATCCCTAGGGAATAAGACACTTCCGGGTGTCACGTATTTTGAATCCTTCAAATCCGCACCATAACAGCCATGGAATAACAGAATTCCAGGTGTCAGGAATTGAGCATCCTCCACTTCCCCTTCGAATTTCCCATGGAATCATGGCATTCTGGGTGTTGGCACTTTAGAATCTCCCATACACCCTCCCAAATACCCAAAAATTCACAAGGAATAACAGAATTCCAGATATCAGGAATCTATTATCCGCCAGCTCTCCACGCAATTTCCCATGGAATCATGGCATTCCTGGTGCAGGGAATCTTGACTCCTCCAGTTATCCTCCCAAATCGCCATAGAAAAATGGCATTCTGCGTGTTGGGAATTAACAATCCCCCAGAAACCCACCCCAAATCCCACCACATTCCCAAAGAAAAGCAACTTTCCAGATGTCTGCATTTTGAAATATTCCAGTTCCCCACTCAAATTCCGATGGAACAACAGCATCCCAAGTGTCAGGAATTGGGAATGCTCCAGCTCCCTGAAAAAAATTCCCATGGAATCATGGGATTCCAGGTGTGAGCAATTGAGAATGCCCCGTACAGCCTCCCAGATTCCCACCACATTCCCATGGAATAACAACATTCCAGATTTCAGGAACTGAGAATCATCCTCTTCCCCTCCCAAATTCCCATGGAAACATTGCATTCGGTTTTTCTGCAATTTGGAACCCCCCAGAAGCTGTCCCAAAATCCCACCAAATTCCCATGCAATAGCGGCATTCCAAGTATCAGGAATTTAGGATACCCCATTTCCGCATCCAAATTCCCATAGAATAACGGCCTTCCGGCTATCAGGAATTTTGAATCGTCCATACGGTCTCCCATATTCCCATGGAATAACGCATACCCAAGCATGGGGAATTGAGTTTCATCTAGTTCCATACCCCAATTCCCATGGAATAACAGCATTCTGGGAGCGGAGGACTTGGAATCTGCCTGTTTCCCTCCCAAATGTTTAGGGAATAATGGCATTCTGGGCATTGGGAAGGTTGAATCGTCATGTTGCCCTTGCAAATTTGTAGAGAGCCTGGTGCAGGAATAGCTGGAAGAAAAAGGCCATAGTCAGATCAACTTAGTAAAGCTAGCAAAGTGGGCCTCAGTCTCACGGATACAGTGTCCTTGAGATAAGGAAGACACGCAGAATTGAGAAAAACATGAATGCCGAAGTGCTTAGCTAAGCCGCACAGCTAGACCAATGATGAGCTCAGATTTTGCACTATGCATGAGCTAATTAAGCACTGTATTTAATCGCCACTCTGCGTATCAATAAACGAGACTTTGCTGATGACCGAATTGGTGTCCGCGTCTCCCTTCTCCGACATTTGGTGAACCCCGACGTGCCTCCGTCGCTGAAAAGAAAACGGTTTCAGAAAACGGGGGAGAACGCGCCACGGTCGGTGAAGTAGAGTTGGGGCCTGCCGCAACCGGGTCGGTGTCAAACGACGTAGGGAAGACACCCCCAGGAGCCATAAAGGTGGTCCTGGGCCATACGTGCTGCCGAAGCCGGAGAGTTGCAACAGCGCTGACGACGAAAAATGGACAGGCAAGCAGCATATGATTTATTTATAGCACATATAGATAAGTTAGGGTTAAAAGAGATTAATCCCAGGAAGGATATACCAGGGTTGTTAGTCTGGGGTTATGCTAAAGGTTTATTCTCTAATCCTCACACCGTGCATGATTTGAATGAGTGGCGTAAGTTAGGGGATGCACTGTGGGAGGCGGTATTACAGGATGATAAAACAGCAAAAAAGCTAGGAAAGATCTGGCGGGTAGTTCATAATGCGCTGCTAAAGCAGCAAGCAGAGAGAAGGGCGGCTCGGGAGGCAGTAGAGGCATATAAAAGGAATGCTCAGTATGGCGATAATGAGCCCCGAGCACCCAGCACGACCAGAGTAGAAATACCTATCTCTGGGGAGGCGGCAGGAATGACAGACATGGCTAGCTGCGCTTGGCCCTCGGCACCCCCCTTAGAAGAGCTCGAGGAGGATTCCGCCGCGGCGGCGGAGACAATTGCAGAAGGCGGAGTAACCCCGCCTTCCGACAGCGAAGGGCCCCAGACCGGCGGCGAAAAATCCCCTTGCCAGTCTGAGCCTACCGCCCCTAAGCCCACCGTGGAGCCAGCTCCGGTCCCTAGGGCGGAAAGCGACCTGTGGGAGGAGATGGCAAGACGGCGGGGGGAGGCGTGGAGTATGCTAGCCAGACACGGCTTGGAGACTGGGGACGAGAGCGCTGTTGACGCAGCGAAAACCTGGGCTTTCCCCGTCACGTATACACAGGGAATAAACCAGCAAGGACAAGCCGTCCAAGTAGGAGCATACTCGCCTCCCGACTGGAAGCTGCTAGCCCAGCTAAGACAGACAGTGAGTCAGTTTGGTTTCCAGAGTGAGCCAGCTAAGCAAATGCTAGATTTCTTGTTCGATACATACCTGCTGTTGCCAAATGATATGAGAAGTATAGTGAAACTGATTTTCACGCAACATCAGCAGTTGCTATTTAACGCCCACTGGCAAGCTCTTGTTCAGGAGTCAATTGCAGTACAGAGGGGCCCGGGAGATCCGTTAGCTGGAATTACCATAGACGAACTGATGGGATTGGGTCAATACCGCAGGACAGAAGCTCAAATGATTTCAGGACCCGACAAGGTTAGGGAAGCCATGCGTCTAGTAAGGAATGCCATCAATCAAGTCAAAGATAGCTCAGGCATACCCATGTATATGGGGATAAAACAGGGAAGAAATAAATCCTTTAGGGACTTTGTAGATAAGGCTGCTGCTGCTATTGAAAAGGCAGGAGTCCCAGAGTATATGAGAGGGGCGCAGGTTTTCTTAGTTAATGCACTAAAAGAATTAGGCTTAGGGCTGCAGAAACAAGCCGAGTCCACACAGTCACAGGTGTTAGCCGCTCTTGCTCCGCTCCGTGCTCCTACGGCGGTCCCGGCCACATCGAACGACCACCGGCCTCCCTCGGCGCGCTGCTACAGATGCGGGTGGATGCGGCGCGGCCCGACGGGCGCCGCCGATCAGCCCCCGGCGGCCGCCGCCATATTGGCCCCAGTCACAAGTAGCCGCCGTGACATCAGCGCCATCTCCTGTTTACAACCAGCCACAACAGGGAGCCTGGGACTCGACCTGGCAGCCGCAGTAAAAACATCTTTGATAACAGATCGCCCTGTCAAAGTCCCAACTGGAGTTTATAGCCCGATAAATATCAAAGGACAAGCTTATGGAGGACTAATAGTGGGACGCTCGTCGAGCTCCATTGTAAGACTGTTTGTGCTACCAGGTGTCATCGATGCAGACTACACGGGAGAAATACAAATAATGGTTTATACTCCTTTTCCTCCTCTGACAATTGAGGCAGGTCAGCGTATTGCTCAATTTATTCCACTTCCACAGTTGAGCCGGGGTGTTCAACCACAAAAACAAACCCCACGTGGAGACCAAGGATTCGGATCATCAGGTACTGCTATGCTCACAATGGATCTCCATACCAGACCCAAAAAGAAGGTGAAACTAACCTATGCAGGAAAGACAATAGAAATAATGGGACTCCTAGACACTGGGGCAGATACCAGCATTGTCTCACCAGAAAAATGGCCCCACAACTGGCCATCACTGCAAACCACAGATACCGTCACAGGCGTCGGAGGATTCACCCTCGCTAGAAAAACACCTCCAGTAAGGGTCACTATAGATGGGCAAGATTTGGTAACTGTGTTGTCCGTAGTTGCGTTACCACCATCGGTACATTGCCTAATTGGAAGGGACATTTTGGCTCAGATGGGGGTCGTTTTATCCAACGAGCACCCTTTGGGGTAATTGCCATTGCTTGGACTTTCCCAATCCCAATCACCTGGACTACCAATGAACCGGTAATGGTTAAGCAATGGCCTCTAAAAAGGGAAAGTCTAATACAAGCACATCAACTCGTAAAAGATCAATTCCAACAAGGACATTTAAAACTCTCAACAAGCCCATGGAACACGCCAATTTTTGTGATCAAAAAGAAGTCAGGAAAATATCGTCTTCTACATGATTTAAGGGCAGTAAATAATCAGATGGAGGCAATGGGGGCATTACAGCCAGGCCTCCCCAACCCAGCAATGCTCCCACAGCATTGGCCTCTTCTAATCATTGATCTAAAGGACTGCTTCTTCACTATTGCCTTACACCCTCAAGATACTAAAAGATTTGCGTTCACCCTACCAGCAATAAACAGAGAAGAACCTGATAAACGGTATGAATGGACTGTTCTTCCACAAGGAATGAAAAACTCGCCTACCCTGTGCCAACTGTATGTGGATGCCGCACTACAACCATTGAGGATACAGTGGCCCAACACAATTATTTATCATTATATGGATGATATCCTCTTTGCTCAAGAATCAGCATTTACAGACACTCAGATGCAGGAAATTCAAAGCACCCTAGCAAAGGCATCCCTCATAATAGCTCAAGAAAAAATACAGCGATCCACACCATGGAGGTACTTGGGGTGGTCTATCACAGACCAAATCGTACGGCCACAGAAGCTCCAGCTTGCAACAAAGATCACCACTCTAAATGAGGCACAGCGACTGCTAGGAGATCTACAATGGCTCAAGCCGATTGTTAGGATACCCAACTCCTTGCTAGACTCCCACAGGCCACTACTTAAAGGAACTAACCCAACCGCACCCGTAACCGTAACCCCGCAACAACAGGAAGCCCTCAAGGGTATTATACGCTACATCGATGAGGGGTTTGTCTCCCGCCGAAATATCTCCTCGCCCATCGATCTTACCATCTGGAGTACTGCCAACCACCTACTCGGTGCACTCACACAGCTACAAAAGAAAACACGGGAGACACGGGTACTAGAAAGAACAGCCTCTCAGCAGCCGTCCTTGTTGTGCGTGTGGGGGGTCATGGTGTGAAGCCTGGGTAGCCCTAAAGTGCGGGGGCTGTGGGGACTGCTCGTGGGTGGAACAGAGAACAGTGTTTAGTTTGTGGTGCTAGAGGTGTCAAAGTGACGACCTAAGAGATTCAAATTGGGGTCGGGCCCTAGAAAAAGAAGCAGAAGTGCCATATGCCCAAGTACGAAACCTATACGAGACACCAGAACAGCTCCTGTTAGCTTGGGCCCGGTGGGAACTTACCAACTGGATTAAAAGGCAGCACATCTATGCAAATTCACACATTATCGCTGCAAGATGCAGACATAAAGTCCCACACCTGCCTTGGCCTCAGGTAGGACCAATTAGGCCCGGTACAGACCCAGAGGAGGTGTTAAATCAAAGTATAGAAGAGGTAAAACAACTGCAGATAACAGGGAGCAATACAGGGCGTAAAAAGAATAGGCCGCCAAAGAAATCAAAATGATGATCATTACACTGCTTATGCTTGCTAACTTTGCTCACACAAAATCTTTTCCAATGCAGCATGCGCCCCGGGAGAACGTATAGGTAACATTCACTAACATAACAAGACAAGAATCAATCTGCTTAAGTCTAGGGGGAGTACAAAATCCTTTTAAAACCTGCCTAGTAAGGTTGTCAGTATGGTTGCAAGAAGTTCAAGGGAATGTGCTGCATGAATTTATCTAACCACTCTGAGTCCATCCACAAAAAGATACAAAACACGCAGCAGAAATTACACAACCTAAAAGAAGAAGATGGTTGGGGCATTGACGAGTGGTTAAAAAGCCTAGGTCTTGGGGGATGGATTCAAACCATTATTAAGTATGCTATTATGGTGTTAGATATATTCTTGTGCTTAGCTTTATTGCTACCTTGCTTGATAACTTGCTTACAAAATTTTATTCAAAAGACTGTCAGCAAAGCTTGGCATGCCACTCTTCTAGCTCAAAAAGAAAACGGGGGAAGTGTAGAGAGCCTGGTGCAGGAATAGCTGGAAGAAAAAGGCCATAGTCAGATCAACTTAGTAAAGCTAGCAAAGTGGGCCTCAGTCTCACGGATACAGTGTCCTTGAGATAAGGAAGACACGCAGAATTGAGAAAAACATGAATGCCGAAGTGCTTAGCTAAGCCGCACAGCTAGACCAATGATGAGCTCAGATTTTGCACTATGCATGAGCTAATTAAGCACTGTATTTAATCGCCACTCTGCGTATCAATAAACGAGACTTTGCTGATGACCGAATTGGTGTCCGCGTCTCCCTTCTCCGACACAAATTCCCATGAAATAACCAATTTAATGTGTTGGGAATTTCGAATGCTCCAGTTCCTCGCCCAAATTCCAATCAACCTGTAACGAAATCATGACACTATGTGTGTGCCAAATTTAGAATCCTCCACTTCCCCTTCCAAATTCCCAACAAAACCAGGGAATAAGAGCAGTTCACTCATTGCTAATTTCAACTCCTCCTCTTCCTCTCCCAAATTTCCACCAAACTCGAATGGAAGAACGGCATTTTGTGTGTGCGAAATTTAGAATCCTCCACTTCCCCTTCCAAATTCCCATAGAATAGCTGCATTCCGGGTATGGGGATTTTCAAAACATCCATATGCCCACTTAAATTCCCACGACAACCTAGGAAAAACAGCATTCATGGTGTTGGGAATATGGTATCCGCCATTTGCACTATCCAATTCCCAGCAAAACCATGCAATTACAGCACTCTGGGCATTGGGAATTTGGAATCCTCCGGTTCCACTCCCAAATTCCAATAGAATAACAGCCTTGCAGGCATGGGGATATTGGAATCCTCGAGTTCCCTTCCAAAAAGCCCATGGAATAACGACATTCTGGGTATTGAGAATTGAGAATTTGCCCATTTCCCTCCCAGATCCCTAGGGAATAAGACACTTCCGGGTGTCACGTATTTCGAATCCTTCAAATCTGCACCATAACAGCCATGGAATAACAGAATTCCAGGTGTCAGGAATTGAGCATCCTCCACTTCCCCTTCGAATTTCCCATGGAATCATGGCATTCTGGGTGTTGGCACTTTAGAATCTCCCATACAGCCTCCCAAATACCCAAAAATTCACAAGGAATAACAGAATTCCAGATATCAGGAATCTATTATCCGCCAGCTCTCCACGCAATTTCCCATGGAATCATGGCATTCCTGGTGCAGGGAATCTTGACTCCTCCAGTTATCCTCCCAAATCGCCATAGAAAAATGGCATTCTGCGTGTTGGGAATTAACAATCCCCCAGAAACCCACCCCAAATCCCACCACATTCCCAAAGAAAAGCAACTTTCCAGATGTCTGCAATTTGAAATATTCCAGTTCCCCACTCAAATTCCGATGGAACAACAGCATCCCAAGTGTCAGGAATTGGGAACGCTCCAGCTCCCTGAAAAAAATTCCCATGGAATCATGGGATTCCAGGTGTGAGGAATTGAGAATGCCCCGTACAGCCTCCCAGATTCCCACCACATTCCCATGGAATAACAACATTCCAGATTTCAGGAACTGAGAATCATCCTCTTCCCCTCCCAAATTCCCATGGAAACATTGCATTCGGTTTTTCTGCAATTTGGAACCCCCCAGAAGCTGTCCCAAAATCCCACCAAATTCCCATGCAATAGCGGCATTCCAAGTATCAGGAATTTAGGATACCCCATTTCCGCATCCAAATTCCCATAGAATAACGGCCTTCCGGCTATCAGGAATTTTGAATCGTCCATACGGTCTCCCATATTCCCATGGAATAACGCATACCCAAGCATGGGGAATTGAGTTTCATCTAGTTCCATACCCCAATTCCCATGGAATAACAGCATTCTGGGAGCGGAGGACTTGGAATCTGCCTGTTTCCCTCCCAAATGTTTAGGGAATAATGGCATTCTGGGCATTGGGAAGGTTGAATCGTCATGTTGCCCTTGCAAATTCCCATGAAATAACCAATTTAATGTGTTGGGAATTTCGAATGCTCCAGTTCCTCGCCCAAATTCCAATCAACCTGTAACGAAATCATGACACTATGTGTGTGCCAAATTTAGAATCCTCCACTTCCCCTTCCAAATTCCCAACAAAACCAGGGAATAAGAGCAGTTCACTCATTGCTAATTTCAACTCCTCCTCTTCCTCTCCCAAATTTCCACCAAACTCGAATGGAAGAACGGCATTTTGTGTGTGCGAAATTTAGAATCCTCCACTTCCCCTTCCAAATTCCCATAGAATAGCTGCATTCCGGGTATGGGGATTTTCAAAACATCCATATGCCCACTTAAATTCCCACGACAACCTCGGAAAAACAGCATTCATGGTGTTGGGAATATGGTATCCGCCATTTGCACTATCCAATTCCCAGCAAAACCATGCAATTACAGCACTCTGGGCATTGGGAATTTGGAATCCTCCGGTTCCACTCCCAAATTCCAATAGAATAACAGCCTTGCAGGCATGGGGATATTGGAATCCTCGAGTTCCCTTCCAAAAAGCCCATGGAATAACGACATTCTGGGTATTGAGAATTGAGAATTTGCCCATTTCCCTCCCAGATCCCTAGGGAATAAGACACTTCCAGGTGTCACGTATTTTGAATCCTTCAAATCCGCACCATAACAGCCATGGAATAACAGAATTCCAGGTGTCAGGAATTGAGCATCCTCCACTTCCCCTTCGAATTTCCCATGGAATCATGGCATTCTGGGTGTTGGCACTTTAGAATCTCCCATACACCCTCCCAAATACCCAAAAATTCACAAGGAATAACAGAATTCCAGATATCAGGAATCTATTATCCGCCAGCTCTCCACGCAATTTCCCATGGAATCATGGCATTCCTGGTGCAGGGAATCTTGACTCCTCCAGTTATCCTCCCAAATCGCCATAGAAAAATGGCATTCTGCGTGTTGGGAATTAACAATCCCCCAGAAACCCACCCCAAATCCCACCACATTCCCAAAGAAAAGCAACTTTCCAGATGTCTGCAATTTGAAATATTCCAGTTCCCCACTCAAATTCCGATGGAACAACAGCATCCCAAGTGTCAGGAATTGGGAACGCTCCAGCTCCCTGAAAAAAATTCCCATGGAATCATGGGATTCCAGGTGTGAGCAATTGAGAATGCCCCGTACAGCCTCCCAGATTCCCACCACATTCCCATGGAATAACAACATTCCAGATTTCAGGAACTGAGAATCATCCTCTTCCCCTCCCAAATTCCCATGGAAACATTGCATTCGGTTTTTCTGCAATTTGGAACCCCCCAGAAGCTGTCCCAAAATCCCACCAAATTCCCATGCAATAGCGGCATTCCAAGTATCAGGAATTTAGGATACCCCATTTCCGCATCCAAATTCCCATAGAATAACGGCCTTCCGGCTATCAGGAATTTTGAATCGTCCATACGGTCTCCCATATTCCCATGGAATAACGCATACCCAAGCATGGGGAATTGAGTTTCATCTAGTTCCATACCCCAATTCCCATGGAATAACAGCATTCTGGGAGCGGAGGACTTGGAATCTGCCTGTTTCCCTCCCAAATGTTTAGGGAATAATGGCATTCTGGGCATTGGGAAGGTTGAATCGTCATGTTGCCCTTGCAAATTCCCATGAAATAACCAATTTAATGTGTTGGGAATTTCGAATGCTCCAGTTCCTCGCCCAAATTCCAATCAACCTGTAACGAAATCATGACACTATGTGTGTGCGAAATTTAGAATCCTCCACTTCCCCTTCCAAATTCCCAACAAAACCAGGGAATAAGAGCAGTTCACTCATTGCTAATTTCAACTCCTCCTCTTCCTCTCCCAAATTTCCACCAAACTCGAATGGAAGAACGGCATTTTGTGTGTGCGAAATTTAGAATCCTCCACTTCCCCTTCCAAATTCCCATAGAATAGCTGCATTCCGGGTATGGGGATTTTCAAAACATCCATATGCCCACTTAAATTCCCACGACAACCTAGGAAAAACAGCATTCATGGTGTTGGGAATATGGTATCCGCCATTTGCACTATCCAATTCCCAGCAAAACCATGCAATTACAGCACTCTGGGCATTGGGAATTTGGAATCCTCCGGTTCCACTCCCAAATTCCAATAGAATAACAGCCTTGCAGGCATGGGGATATTGGAATCCTCGAGTTCCCTTCCAAAAAGCCCATGGAATAACGACATTCTGGGTATTGAGAATTGAGAATTTGCCCATTTCCCTCCCAGATCCCTAGGGAGTAAGACACTTCCAGGTGTCACGTATTTCGAATCCTTCAAATCCGCACCATAACAGCCATGGAATAACAGAATTCCAGGTGTCAGGAATTGAGCATCCTCCACTTCCCCTTCGAATTTCCCATGGAATCATGGCATTCTGGCTGTTGGCACTTTAGAATCTCCCATACAGCCTCCCAAATACCCAGGAAATTCACAAGGAATAACAGAATTCCAGATATCAGGAATCTATTATCCGCCAGCTCTCCACGCAATTTCCCATGGAATCATGGCATTCCTGGTGCAGGGAATCTTGACTCCTCCAGTTATCCTCCCAAATCGCCATAGAAAAATGGCATTCTGCGTGTTGGGAATTAACAATCCCCCAGAAACCCACCCCAAATCCCACCACATTCCCAAAGAAAAGCAACTTTCCAGATGTCTGCAATTTGAAATATTCCAGTTCCCCACTCAAATTCCGATGGAACAACAGCATCCCAAGTGTCAGGAATTGGGAATGCTCCAGCTCCCTGAAAAAAATTCCCATGGAATCATGGGATTCCAGGTGTGAGGAATTGAGAATGCCCCGTACAGCCTCCCAGATTCCCACCACATTCCCATGGAATAACAACATTCCAGATTTCAGGAACTGAGAATCATCCTCTTCCCCTCCCAAATTCCCATGGAAACATTGCATTCGGTTTTTCTGCAATTTGGAACCCCCCAGAAGCTGTCCCAAAATCCCACCAAATTCCCATGCAATAGCGGCATTCCAAGTATCAGGAATTTAGGATACCCCATTTCCGCATCCAAATTCCCATAGAATAACGGCCTTCCGGCTATCAGGAATTTTGAATCGTCCATACGGTCTCCCATATTCCCATGGAATAACGCATACCCAAGCATGGGGAATTGAGTTTCATCTAGTTCCATACCCCAATTCCCATGGAATAACAGCATTCTGGGAGCTGAGGACTTGGAATCTGCCTATTTCCCTCCCATATGTTCAGGGAATAATGACATTCCAGGCATTGCGAAAGTAGAATCCTCATGTTCCCCTTGCAAATTCCCACGAAATAGCCATTTTAGTGCGTTGGGAATTTCGAATGCTCCACTGCCTCTCCCAAATTCCAACCAACCTCTAACGAAATAATGACACTATGTGTGTTGAGAATTTAGAATCCTCCACTTAACCCTACATAGTGCTATAGAATAGCTGCATTCTGGGTTTGGGGATTTTTAAAACATCTATATGCCTGCGTATGTTCCCATGAAATCCTCTGGAAAACAGCATTCATGGTGTTGGGAATATGGTATCCGTCTCTTGCACTATCCAATTCCCTGCAAAACCATGGAATTACAGGTCTCTGGGCATTGGGAATTTGAAATCCTCCAGTTCTGCTCCCAAATTCCAATAGAATAACAGCCTTGCAGGCATGGGGATATTGGAAACCTCTAGTTCCCTTTCAAAAATCACATGGAATAACAACAGTCTGGGCATGGAGAATTGAGGATTTTCCCATTCCCTTCCCAAATTTCTAGGGAATAAGACAATTCCGGGTGTCAGGCATTTGGAATCCTTCAAATCATCACCATAACCACCATGGAATAACAGAATTCCAGGTGTCAGGAATTGAGCATCCTCCAGTTCCCCTCGAATTTCCATTGGAATCATGGCATACCGGGTGGTGGGAATCTTGACTCCTCTACTTACCTTCCCAAATCCCCATGGAATAATGGCATTCTGGGTGTTCGGAATTTACAATTCTCCATTAAACGACCCAAAATCCCACCAAAGTCACAAGGAACAGATACTTTCCAGATATCAGGAATTTGTAATATTCCAGTTCCCCAACCTTTTGCCCACACAATTTCGCCTTCCAGTCATCAGAAATTTCAAATTGTCCATGTTCCCTCTCATATTCCCATGGAATAACACATTACCAGGCATGGGGTATTTAAAATCTCGTTCCCCACCAAATTCTCATGGAATAACAGGATTCTTGGCCCTGGGAATTTGGTATTTGCCAATTTCCCTCCATAATTCCCAAGGAATAGCAGCATTCCAGGTATTGGGAATCTAGAATCGTCATGTTCCCCTTCCAAATTCCCTTGGAATAAGCATTTCAGAGTATTGTGAATTTCAAATACTCCAGTTCACCTCCCAAATTCCCAAGGAATAACAGCCTTCCAGGCATGGGGTATTTCGAGCTGTCCATATGCCCTCCCAAATTCCCATGGAGTAAAACAGTCCCAGGCATGGGGAATTCATAATCGTCTACTTCCTTACCCAAATTCCCCGTGGAACAACGATATTCTGGGCATTGGATATTTAGAATTTGGCAGTTCTCCTCCCAAATTCCCATGTAATAATGGCATTCTGGGTTTCAGGAATTTAGAATCCCCTGTACAACCTCCCAAATTCCCACCAAATTCCCATGAAATAGCACCATTCCCGGTGACAGGAAATTCGAATTCTTCACCAATTTCCCCATCGAATTTGCTTTGGTATCATGGCAATACTGGAGTAGGGAACTTTGCAACCTCCAATTCCCCTTACTAATACTCATGGAATAACAGCATTCCAGGCATTGAGAATTTAGAATCGTCCTGCTTCCCTCCAACATTCCCACTAAAATGGTTGAATTACAGCATTCCAGGCAATGGGAATTTAGAATCCTCCGGCTCTCCTCCCAAATGACCATGGAATAACCACATTTAGTGTGTTGGGAATTTGGGATCCTCCACTTCCTCTTCCAAATTCCTACAAAAAACATGGAATAATGGCATTCCAGGTGTCAGGAATTTCTATATGCCCTGTCAAATTACCATGGAAGAACAGCTTTCCAACCATGGCGAATCTTGAATCCTCCACTTCCCCCCACCAAATTCCCATGGAATAATGCCTTTCCGGGTTTTTGGAATTCAGAATCCCCAATACATCCTCCAAAATTTGCACCAAATTTCTATGCAGTAGCAGCATTCCAGGTGTGAGGAATTTTGAAGACTCCAGTTCCTCACCAATTTGCTGAGAAATAATGGCATTCTCGGTGTTGGGAATTTTGAACCTTCCAATTCCCCTCACTAATTCCCATGGAATTACAGCATTCCTGGCATTGGGGATTTAGAATCTTCTAGCTATCCTCCTCAATTCCCACGAAAAACATGGAATTACACCATTCCTCTCAATGGGAATTTAGAATCCTCAAGTTCCAGTTCCAAATTCCCATGGAATAGCCACATTTCTGGAGTTGGGAGTTTCAAATACTCCATTTCCTGTCCCAAATTCCCACCAGAGTGCCACGAAATAATGATATTTTGTGTGTTGAGAATTTAGAATCCTCCACTTCCTCCTGCAAATTGCCAACAAAACCATGGAATAAGAGCAGTGCAGGCATTCAGAATTTTGAATCCTCCAGCGCCCCTCCCAAACTGTCACAGAATAGCTGCATTCCAGGTTTGGGGATTTTCGAGTTCTCCATACGACCTATTACACTCCCACAAAAATACTTGAAAAACCGTATTTGGGTGTTGGGAATACGGAATCCCCCCTTTTCACTCCCAAATTCCCACCAAAAGTATGGAATTACAGCATTCCGGGCACTGGGAATTTAGAACCCTGCAGTTCATCTCCCAAATTTCCATGGAATAATGGCATTTCAGGAGTCAGGAATTAGGAATAATCCATATGCCCCATAATTCCAATGGAAAACAGCCTACCGGGAATGGAGAACTTGGAATCCTCTAGTTCCCTTCCAAAAAGCCCATGGAATAACGACATTCTGGGCATTGAGAATTGAGAATTTGCCAATTCCTTTCTCAAATTCCTAGGGAATAAGAGAATTCTGGGAGTCAAGAATTTGGAATCCTCCAGCTCCGCACCAAAATCTCCATGGAATAACAGTATTCCAGGTGTCAGGAATTGAGAATCTTCCAGTTCCCCTTTGAATTTCCCCTGGAATAATGGCATTCCGGATTTGAAGAATTTACAGTCCCTCAAATGCCCCCTCAAATTCTTACCAAATTCCAACGGAAAACAGCATTCCAGGTGTCGGGAATTTTGAATACTCCAGTTCCCCACGGAAATTCCCATGGAATAAAGATATTCTAAGCATTGGGAATCTTGAATCCTCCAGTTCACCTCCCAATTTCTCATAGAATAATGGCATTCTGGCTGGTGGGAATTTACAATCTCCCATATGCCCTCAGAAATCTCCACCAAATTCCCATGGAATAAGTGAATTCCGGGTGTCAGGAATTTAGGATACTCCACTTTCCCACACAAATTCCCATGAAGGACATGCATTCTGGGTATCAGGATTTTCGAATCACCCATATGCCCTCTCAAATTCCCATGGAATAACACACTCCCAGGCATGGGGAATTTTAAATTGTCCATATGCCCTCCCATAATTCCAATGCAATAACAGCCTTCCAGGAATGGGGAATTTGGAATCCTCTAGTTCCTTTCCAAAAATCCCATGGAGTAACAACATTCTGGACATTGGGAATTGAGAATTTGCCAGTTCCCTTCCCAAATTCCTAGGGAATAAGAGAATTCTGGGAGTCAAGAATTTGGAATCTTCCAGTTGCGCACCATAATCCCCATGGAACAACAGAATTCCAAGTGTTAGGAATTGAGAATCCTCCATTTCTCCTCCCAATTTGCCATGGAATTATAGCATTCCGGGTTTGAAGAATTTACAAGTCCCCCATATGCCCCCTCAAATTCCTACCAAATTCCTACCAAATTCCTATGGAATAACAGCATTCCTGGTGACACAAAATTCAAATACTCCAGTTCCCCACCAGAATTCCCATGGAATAATGGCATTCTGGGTGTTAGGAATTTAGAATGTGCCAGATGCAGTCGCAAAATCACAGCAAATTCCCATGGAATAACTACATTCCTGTTTTCAGGAATTTAGACTATTCCATTTCCCCACACAAATTCCCATGGAATTACGGCATTTCTGCTGTTGGGAATTTTGAATCCTCCTGTTTCACTTCCAAATTCCCACCAAAACCAAATAAAGCACTAAACATTTACTCCCCAAAAAATCTACAAAGGAAAAATATTTAGAATCTTGTCAATTTTTTTTTTCAAATTTCAGTTGTTTGTTTGTTTTTTTAACATACTCAGAGTCTCCTACGATTTTATTTTATCATAAAGAGCACTAGACAAACAAAGCTTTATAACAAAAAGCCAGGCACTGATACATGGTAAAATTCTCATTTTTAATCTTTTTTTGGAATTCTTATAGTTTTTTTCTCTTCTTTTCACTGCAATTGCATCACAAGTAACAAGAATGAAAAAAGGCCACAATCCATCATCATTTTCACCATTTTATAGAAGTTTCTAAAAATATTGCAGAAGGAGGATGGGCAAAAGCAGCACTACACGAAAAGGAGACAACTTCCAGTCACATCAGAAAGGAAAAGTGGGACTTTCATGGATAAAAAAATAAAAATTTTAAACTCCAAAAAATTCCCAAATAAAACCAAAACTTTGGGCCCTTTCAGGCCCTGGTGCCCCGTTATACTGGAATTTCTGCTATTCCTCTCAGGAAAAATCCCAGGAATGATGCAGACGGTTGGTATCGCCTGGAAAAGAGGGTTTTATGGTTTCTTCCTTGGAATCCCGAGTGCTCTGATGCTGGCATATCCTGGCATTCTCACACCCCTCAGATAAACTTGCTCCAATTCCAGCTGTTTTCCTACCAAGTTTCAAATCCTCCAGCTGAATCCACCACCACATATGAGGAATTTCCTGCCAACTTCAAATGTGGGAAATTTGCTCATTCCCGGTTTCCAATTCTTGGCTCATCCAGGTAGAAATGGGCAATATTTTGGGGGTAAAATCTCAGTTCATCTGACTGCCCACTACCTTGTCATGTGCCCCAGCAGAGGAGCCTTGTGCTCCTTGTCCCCAGCCAGCCCAGCCTGGGCACCTTGGGGATGTCCCCACCATCCTGCTGGGGGTGTCTCAGCCTCGAGGGATTTAGCTGCAGGGCTGGAAGAGGCTTGGGGGAAGCACCAGAGCAGCCGGGTGTCAGGAAAAAGGCATCTGCCCGGGGGCTGCTTATGGAGCTGGATCAAGAGGCACCTCAGAGCCCTCAGCAATCCAGCCAGCAACACCCGGGCAGGAGGACACCAATGGTGGTTCCTGGTTGGGACAGGAGTCGTGGTCATCTCCAGGCACCGGTCTCGCAGGGATCCCCGCAGCTCTGGCCCCTGCCCACCCGCTCTGTCACCAGCACAAAGGCTTCAGCACAACCACCAAAGGCCAAGGGGCTTCTGGCCATTTTCCCTGTAACACTGCATGCCTGGGCATCTTGCAGAGCACAAGCACCCTTTCCCCCTCTTCCCCGATGCCATGCAGGCCCTGATCAGCAAAAGAAGGATCCTGGCAGTCTGTGTATTATAACACATCCTATATTTCTAGACCAAAGTAAAACTAAAAGAAGAAAAGAACAGTCTTAAAGAAAAAGAAAATCCAACTGGCCCAGGTGGCCTCGGCAGACAGAGCCTCCCAGATCAGTTCTCTGCAGATGTCCAGCAGCACAGCCAGCCGAGATCTGACAGATGAGGCCGTGTCTTCCATGCCCTGCGGAACTGATCTTGCAGATTCTCGAAAATGAAATATTGAGTTCTCCGTATCTGCCTTGAGGATGTACCAGGTTTGAATTGCCACGCTGCTGACGGCAGTGCTGCTGTCATCTGCCACGACCTCCAGAGCTGGAAGAAGAGAGTCACAGTCAGATCCTTGATCTGTGGGGACATGACGAGACCCGCATGCTAGGGGCATCTGAGACCGCTCTTGCCATGGCCAGGAGGGAGCAGGGACCACCGGGAGCAGCCCGAAGCTGCTGGCCACAAATCCCCCACGTGCCCCTGAAATCTCGGTGTGCTCTGCCCACGCCGACCCCCGTCCGCACAGGGAGCAGAGCCCTCCGCAGCCGGGCCAGGGCTTTCAGCTCCTCCTGCCAGCCCCCGCTGACAGCCCGCTGCCCTCACTCACCTCTGTAGATGAGCTGCAGCTTGTCCTGCTGCCCCATAAAGCTCCGTCCGGCGAACCCTGGGAACACAGAGCCTGTCACAGCTCTGCCCAGCGGCAGAGCTCCCTGCCAGCGGCGCTGCCAGCCCTGTGGCCACACGCCCTCGTGGCCCGGCAGGGCTCAGCCCGGGCCCTGGCCGCATCCTGACGCCCAAGGGCACGGCTGCGACAGGGCGGCAGCAGCCCCGAGGGCAGCCGGGGCTCCACGGAGCCGGGCCCGGATGCCGCTGCCGGGGCAGCAGGCGGGGCTGGGGCCGAGCTGCGGCGGGACGGGGCGGGGAGGGAGCCCGGGCTCACCCATGAACCTGATGGCCGCCTCTCGCAGGGGCTCCTGTGGGCTCTGCACGTACGGCAGGGCCTGGCGCAGGTGCTCGGCCGCTCGGCTCCTGTCGTCTGCCAGCTGGAGAGAGCGGCGGGAGGGAAGGGTCGAGCCGGGCTTTGTGCCCCTTTGCCAGGCACTCCCCGCTTTGGCCGGCCCCGGCCTCCCCTGCCCGCACAGCCCTGAGGCGCGGCCAGCAGCCGCTGGGCCGGGGCTCCGTGGGCACCCGGCTCGGGCCCACAGGAGCCTGGAGAAGAGCCCGTGCGGCTCCTGCGTGCAGCCCTGGGCAGGGCCACAGCTGCCAAGCGCACACAGTGAGCACCGCGCTCAGGGGGCTTCTCCTGGCTGAGCCTGGCACTTCCAGGCCCTCCTTACCACGCACTCTGCAAACATCCACAGCTTCTTCTTTTTCACCAATTTTTCAAGGTCTCTTCTCCATAGGAACTTGGCCACACAAACGAGTGTTTTCCGAGAGGCCTGGAGAGCAGCAGAGATGCAGAGATGGCTCCACAGCCCAGAGCACAGGACTCGTGTCCCTGTGCCAAGGCTGGGAGGAGGCTGCAGCCCGCCAGGCACCAGAGCAGGAGGCAGCCAAGCCCCCTCCCAGGGAGACACCAGCAGCCCACCAGTCCTCACCTCTGCCACATGTCGATTCTTATCCTGGCAGTGGAAGAAGAGTGGAAGCAGGCTCTTCTGCACCTGTGGCTTCAGGGCCTTTTTTTCTTTTTCCATTAGAAGAGTCACCATTGTCCAGAAGAGCATATGGACACCAGCTGCACCTGGCTATTCTCCTGTATGAAAGGAAGAAAGAGAACATTTCAGCATTGGCTGCACGGGGCTCAGCTGGCTGCTAGCCTGCAAATTCACAGGGCACAAAGTGTTTGAGCCGCTGCCAGTGGCTGTGGCTGGGGGCGCAGAGCCTTACGTGGTCAAAGAGTGGCAGGAGGGACTCAGCCAGCTGCAAGGCGATGGGGCTGGGTATCAGCATGTCCTTCTCCAACACGATAAAGCTGAGTACCATGACTGTCATTGTAACTATTTCTCCATCTCTGTCCTGCAGGAGCTCCACAAATCTTTCAATGAGGTTGCACATTTTTTTGGTCTGTGCAGAACACAAGTCTGTTAAATGCACAGCAATGGACGGCCACAAAAAAGGGAATTTCCTCAGTGAACATCAAAGCAGACACGTGGGGAAGTGCAGAGGATAGGGATAAGTTGTGTGTCAGGCAGGAATGGGTTGGGGCTTCCTTCCTCCTTGAGTGGCTGCTTCTAAGAGGCCTCTGGGGAGCGTGGGGAACAGGAGCTGGCAGACAGGAGCATGGCACATCTCTGGGGGCATGGCACGGCAGTGTGCACAGCAGGGCCAGCAGGCAGGGAGCAAGTTTTCTTGCTAGTAAGATTTCCTGTGTGTTGTCTGCTGTGTTTCTGTTGGCTGGCTGGTGTTAGGGTTTCTGTTACAAGATCAAAACCTGCAGTTAGTACAAGTGTATGTAACCAAGTGGAACCCTCAAAAAAGGATGTGCCTGTTGTAAGGGTCGGTCCGAAGTTCCCCTCGATTTTGCCTCCCGACCGTCCCAAGGAGACCTCGAGGACCCCCACCCAGGCTGACTCCCAACAATGGTTTCCTGGCCGGGCCAGGTGGATGCTCGTGACTGTGTGCTGGTGTATTGTGTTCACTTGGACTGTGCTGTTGTGACACCAACCAGAGGTTGTGTTGTATCAACTGAGGACTGCTTGTCCGTACCTGTCTCCTGCAGCACCACACAATGGTCCATAAATCTTCCCAGCTCTTGGCCAGAGGCCACTTGCTTTGGAGAAGGACTATAAAAGAGCAACCCTCTGGGAAAGACCCTTTGAGATCTCTCCACTGATGAAGACCCCCTGGAGAAGACCCCTGAGATCTTCCCACGGACGAAGACTCGTTTATCGGATGACCCGTGAGGACGCCCGTCTCGTCTGTTGGTAGCTATTTTCCCATCCCTTCCTTTCCTTCCCCTTTCCCTATACTTTGTTTCCTATACCTCTCCCCTTTACCGTAACTGAGTTGTTGGCATTTGATGAAATGCATTGCTGTTGTTGAATAAACTGATTTTCTGCTGTTGAATAAACTGATTTTGTCCCCTGCATTTTGCCTGTTTGCACCTTTAAGATCAAAAGAACCATCACGACCCCCGCTCTGCATTAATAGCGGATCGTGACACCTGTACAGACCCATTTCTTTGTGGAATGTTTGAGCTTATCAGTGGTTTCAGGGGGCGTTCTGGAGGAATCCTGCCTGTGGTGTGAACGGGTGAACGATCTCCTTTCACTGGTGGCCGAGCTTTGGGAGGAAGTTGAAAGAACAAGAAGTATCAGGGAAAGTGAAAGGGAAATAGACTGGTGGAGTTCAGCCCTTCCATCTTTGAGAGGGGTCCAACAAGAGTCAGAGGACTCCTATGCCTCCCACTGTTAGGCAATAGAAGGGCACCTGGTAGATGAAGGGGACTGGAAATGGTTCCCTGCTCAGGGAGGTAATAATAAAAATTCCTCCTGGCCCCCATCACCTAGCCAGGTGCAACTCCAGAATAAGTATGAAGGCCTGGATTTAGAGAGTCAGCCAGATGATTCAGATGATTTAGAAGAAAATTATCTGCACAGTGAGCCTCCCCATTACAATTCATCTGTCAAAGGGATCACCACCTCTGACATGAAAAGGAAAAGAAGGGTAGTTGTAGTGGGTGACTCCCTTCTGAGGGGAACTGAGGGCCCCATATGTCGACCGGACCTATCCCACAGGGAGGTCTGCTGCCTCCCTGGGGCCTGGGTATGGGATATCACGGAGAGACTTCGTGGGCTGATTCAGCCCTCTGGTTATTACCCACTGCCAATAGTCCAGGCTGGCAGTGATGAGACTGAAAAGAGGAGTGTCAGGGCAATTAAAAGGGACTTTAGGGCATTGGGTCAAGTGGTTGGTAGGAGTGGGGCACAGGTAGTCTTTTCCTCAGTCCCCGTGGTGGCTGAGATAAACAGTGAAAGGAATAGGAGAATTCCCATCATTAACAAGTGGGTCAAGGGTTGGTGTCATCGGCAAAATTTTGGATTTTTTGATCATGGGGCAACTTTTACAGGACCTCCCTGCTGGAATCAGATGGGATCCATCTCTCAGTTAAAAGCAAAAGGCATTTAGCTCATGAACTTGCAGACCTTGTTGAGAGGGCTTTTAACTAGGTTTGAAGGAGGAAGGGGATGCAGCTGGGCTGTCTGAAAGCAGGCCCAAGGGTGGTAAGCCTAAGTTAGGGGTGAAATCAGTAGCCCAGCTGAGGTGCATGTACACCAATGCACGCTGCATGGGTAATAAACAAGAAGAGCTGGAAGCCATGGTGCAAGAGCAGAGCTATGATGTAGCTGCCATCGCTGAAACATGGTGGGATGAATCACAGAGCTGGAGCACTGCACTGGATGGCTACAAGCTCTTCAGAAGAGACAGGAAAGGGAGAAGTGGAGGGGTGGCCCTTTATATTAGGGAGGCTTTTGACACCATGGGTATTGAAATGAATGATGATCAAGTCGAGTGCCTATGGGTAAGAATTCAGGGCAAGGCTACTAAGGCTGACATCCTACTAGGAGTCTGTTTTCGTCCACCCAACCAGGGAGGAGAGGTGGACAACTTATTCTATAAGCAGCTGGAGAATGTTTCAGCATCATCAGCCCTTGTTCTTGTAGGTGACTTTAAGCTGCCAGACATCTGCTGGAAACTCAATACAGCAGAAAAGAGACAGTCCAGGAAGTTCTTAGAGTGTGTGGAGGAAAATTTCTTGTTATCCTGGTGAGTCAGCCCACCAGGGAAGGGACTATATTAGATCCGTAGTTTGTAAATAGAGATGGGCTGGTGGCAGATGGGGTGGTTGGAGGCCGCTTGGGGCACAGTGATCATGAAGTTACAGAGTTCTCGATATTTGGTGAAATCAGGAGGAACATCAATAAGACTTTTACATGAGACTTCCGGAGGGCAGACTTTGGCATATTTAGGAAACTTATTCAGAGAGTTCCTTGGGAAGCAGCCCTTAAAAATAATGGAGTTCAGGAAAGGTGGGCGTGCTTCCAAACAGAGATCTTGAGGGCACAGGAGCAGACTGTCTCTGTGTGCTGAAAGGTGAGTCAACGAGGGAAACGTCCAGCCTGGATGGGCAAGGAGGTTTTGAAGGAACTTCGAAATAAAAAGAGGATGTATCATCTTTGGAAGGGGGGTCAGGTCTCTCAAGAAGTATTTAAGGGGGCAACTAGAGAGTGTAGGAAAAAAATTAGGGAGGCCAAAGCTGTGTTTGAACTACAAATGGCAACTTCTGTAGAAGAGAATAAAAAATGTTTTTACAAATATATTAATGGTAAAAGGAAGGGTAAGTCCAGCCCTTGTTCTCTATTGGATGAGAGAGGGAATTTAGTAACTGCAGATGCGGAGAAGGCAGAAGTCCTTAACACCTTCTTTGCCTCAGTCTTTAGTGGGAAGATGGCTTGTCCTCTGGACAAGTGTACTCCTGGATTGTAGATGCTATCAAGGAGCAGAATGGTCCCCCTGTTATCCAGGAGGAGGCAGTCAGGGAACCGCTGAGCAGCTTAGATGTTCATAAATGTATGGGACCAGATGGGATCCACGCCAGGCCGATGAGGGAGCTGGCAGATGTGCTGGCAAAGCCCCTCTGCATCATTTACCAGCAGTCCTGGCTCACTGGTGAGGTTCCAAATGACTGGAAGCTGGCCAATGTGACACTCACTCACAAAACGGGTGGGAAGGAGGATGCTGGCCAGTTATTATAGGCCAGTTAGCCTGAGCTCAGTACCAGGTAAGGTAATGACACAGTTTCTACTGAGTGTTCTCATGCAGCACTTACAGGATGGTCAGGGTATCAGGCCCAGCCAGCATAGGTTCAGGAGAGGTAGGTCGTGTTTGAGCAACCTGATCTCCTTTTATGACCAAGTGACCCACCTGGTGGGTGTGGGAAGGGCTGTGGATGTTGTGTATTTGGAGTCCAGCAAGGCCTTTGACACTGTCTCACGCAGCATTCCCTGGAAAAGCTGCAGCCCACGGCTTGGACAGGAGCACTCTGGATGGCTGGCCCAGAGAGTGGTGGTGAATGGTGCTGCATCCAGCTGGGGATCAGTCACCAGTGCTGTCCCTCAGGGCTCTGTGCTGGGGCCAGTCCCGTTCAATATTTTTATTGATGACATGGATGAGGGTATTGAGTCTTTCATTAGTAAAGTTACAGAAAATACAAAGCTGGGAGCATGTGTAGATCTGCTGGAAGGTAGGAGGGCTCTGCAGAGAGACCTGGAATGGTTGGATGGACAGGCAGAGTCCAATAAAATGAAGTTTAATACATCCAAGTGCTGAGTCCTGCATTTCGGCCTCCATAACCCCCTGCAACGTTATAGGCTGGGAATGCTGTGGCTGGACAGTGCCCAGGCCAGAAGGGCCTGGGGGTGCTGGTCAACAGCCGACTGAACATGAGCCAGCAGTGTGCCCTGGTGGCCAAGAAGGCCAATGGCCCCTGGCCTGGATCAGGAAGAGTGTGGCCAGCAGGAGCAGGAGGGTCATTCTTCCCCTGTACTCAGCACTGGTGAGGCCACGTCTTCAGTGCTGTGTCCAGTTCTGGGCCCCTCTGTTTTGGAAGGTCCTTGAGACACTTGAGCATGTCCAGAGGAGAGCAACAAGGCTGGGGAGGGGCTTGGAACACAAAGCCTGTGAGGAATGACTGACGAAGCTGGGGTTGTTTAGCCTGGAGAAAAGGAGACTCAGGGGTGACCTTATCTCTCTCTACAACTCCCTGAAAGGTGGCTGTAGTCAGGTGGGGTTGATCTCTTTCTCCAAGCAGCACTGACAGAATGAGAAGACAGAGTCTTGAGCTGCGCCAAGGGAAATACAGGTTGGATATTAGGAAAAAGTGATCAAGTACTGGATTGTCTGCCCAGGGAGGTGGTGGAGTCTCCGTCCCTGGATGCACATAAGAAAAGACTGGATGTGGCACTCAGTGCCATGGCTTAGTTGAAGTGTTAGGGCGTAGATTGGACTCAATGATTTGAAGGTCTCTTCTAACCCAGTGATTCTTTCATTCTGTGAAAAGACCAGCAATAATTCTGTCTTGCCAGCGTTTCTTAAGAGTGTGTTGGTGTTCTTGAGGAAGGCTACACATTTGGGGAAACACCTTTGGAGGAAAGGGGCTTACTTCTTCAGGGAAGTGCTTCCCAAGGAGATCCCAGTGCCGTAGGTGCCAGTGTCCCCCTTTGGCTCCCTGTGGTCCTTTCAGTCCTTGAGGCCCGCTGCCCTTGGCACAGGGGCAGGGGAAGGGCGAAGGCTGTGAAGAGCAGGTTTGGCATCTGCCTGGAGCTGTGGAGACCAACTCAGGCAACTGCAGCAGGGTGTGTTACCCCCCTTTGAACGGAGGTGTGAGCAGGAGCATCTCTGTGCAGCTGCGAGCCCCAAAGCTCTCTTTGAGAGCTGTGAATTAAAAGGCCTTTACGCACACACTGTTCACATCTCACCTGCCTGCTGTGTTTCAGCTCTTGGCAATATGCAATTGCCTCTCGCTTGGAGGAAGCTGCTGTGGGCTAGGGCCAGCAAAGAGCTGGGCTGTGTGGGCCAGGCTACGTGCAGAGTCTTGGCTGATCCTGGTGTGTCCCCGGCCTCACCAAAGGCTGGGAAGGTTTTCCTCCTAAAGCATCCTGCTGATTGGCTCTTCCTGTGCACCTTGGAGAGGAGAAGGTCGGCATTTCTGGCATCTTGGCATTAGCAGGCCTTAAAATGAGGGCGTGTTGTGGAGCAAGCCCAGCTGAAATAGCCTGAGAGGAGCCAGCCCAGTTCTCCTTGCTCCTCTCTGCTGACACCAGATCTTTTGTCTGCTTTAGGGATGACCCTGGCTCTGTCAGGGGGTGCTGGGTGGACACGAGACAGCCGCTCCTGGCCCGCTGGGTCCCAGCAGTGCCCCTCAGCAGTCCTGCGTGCACACCAGGATGCTGGCCAAGAGAGGTCCTGGAAGCTGAGGCAGCTGATTTTAAGCTTTTGCAGGTGCCTACAGGTCAAGGCCAACGGTGTTCCCTCAGGATATAGCTGTCCTGAGGATTCCCCCCACAGCTGTCTGATGTCATCCACTCCTTGTGGTTCCAGGTGCTTTCCTGTGGAATGTTCTGCCTCCTTCAAGAGTCAAGAGGGAGCTGGAAAAAGAGCTTGCCAGGCCACTCTCCATCCTTTCCCAGCACTGCTGCTCAAGTGCAGAAATCCAAGGTGAGTACCAATGTGCAAATGTAACAGCTGTGCACAGGGAGGGGTGGTGGGAAGGATGGTCCAGGGACCATAGACCTGGCAGCCTGAGCTTGCTACCAGGGAATGCCTTGGAGCAGATCCTCCTGAGTGCCATCCCACGGCACGTGCAGGGAACCAGGGGGTCTGCTGGAGGCTGGGAAAGCTCTGTGGAGGGATGGGGATAGCTGGGGATCTTGGCAGGCTGTTGGGGGCTCGTGTGTGGCTGTTTAGGGGGGTTGGTGTTGGTGGGTGTCTTGGGGAAGGAGTTGTCTGGGAGGTGAGAGGTGAAATTGGAGTCAGCTTGAAGGCAGCATCTGTGCTTTGGCACAGCTTAGGTTATGGAGGGCAGAAGGAATAGCTGTGATTTTTTCTGTTAGTGGCCCTGATTCTCCTGCAGGGAGGAAGAGAGGACAGCTGGACTTCATGAGCCACTTAGCTATCTGTACCAGGAGGAGGATTAGCCATTTTGCAATCTACTCATTTGTTTGGGCTAATTTTGTGACACTGAGTGGACTTCGATTCCTTGCGAGCTTTTATTCTTTCATAGAATTAGGATGTTCTCATCTCCTCACTGAAAACCATTTGCAAAGTAAAGAATGGCCTTTTTTTGCCTCTGTGTAGTGTTCTTTTGTAAAGTGACTCTCAATGGATGATGTTAAGGGAAACGAGTTGCCGTTTTGAGATGGGAAGCAAACTTCCAAATCTATCACACTCTCAGGCCATGCCAATGAATTTAGGAAGTTTGCAACTTTTTGGAATTACTTGAGTTGAGCAATTGGGAAGGAAAGCTTTCCTGATTTGAGGATTTTTTAAATGCCTTGTGCCCGTGGAGCCGGACATCGCCGGATATGATTTGAGCCATTCCTAACATTCCTGTCGGGCTGTCTTAGACATTTGGGCCAAGGGATTCCTGGGCCACTTTGCGTGGTCTCAGGGTGTCCCCAGGCCAGGTGGCAGCGTGTGCAAGGGCCCTTTGTGACACGGTGCAGCATGGTCACTGTGGCTTGGAACGCTGTCAAAGGACCCTTTGTGACATGTGGTGACATAGGAGCTGGTGGTGACACGGCCACACCACAGTGCTCGGAGCACGCGACGGGACAGGACGCGCCAGAGCTGTGCTGTGAGGAGTCCCTGCACAGCACACTCCTTCGTGCCTGACCCAGAGCTTTTCTGAGTCATTATTCCTGCAGGTGACCTCGAGGCCAGACCACAGGACTTGGTGACCTGCGGCCTTCCCAAGTCTGGTATTCTCCAGGTGCCCTGCAGAGGGATAGATCGTGGGACTTGGTGCCGAGGTTTCCGAGGCATCTCCCATTCCCGCAGCAGTTGCCCTCAAGACCACACTGAGGGATTTTCTGACCACAGTCGTTGACGAGGAGTGTCCCATCCTTGTGGAAGGAGCCCTCGAGACCAGAGTGCAGGACCTGCTGTCCTGTACTCTTACCAGGAGAGCAGTCTTGTCTTCCAGGCACGACTACAAGACTTGCTAACTCAGAGGTTTTCCAAGGCATCTCTCCTGCCAGTAGCCATCAATCCAGGCACTGACATGGAGCAGAGACCCCCGAGAGTGCCCAAGCTGGCCTGGGTGATAGAAGAGGAAGAAAACCCTGGATCTTCCCCAGCACAGGAGACTGAAGAGGTGGTACCGTTCCAGCCAGAACAGCAGGGTGAGCTGGGCTTCAGGGCTGCTGCCAGCATCCAGCTTGGCCCCATCCCATCCCATCCCATCCCATCCCATCCCATCCCATCCCATCCCATCCCATCCCATCCCATCCCATCCCATCCCCTGTGGACACACCCATGGACAGGACAGAAGAGGGGCCGGGCAGACAGCTCACAGTGGCCGTGCTCCATCCCCTGGGGCATCCCGGGGCTGTCCCTGCCTGGGGAATGAAGGCCTGGCTGTGTTCTCCAGCCTCTCCCGCAGCCCCTCAGCTCTGGCTCTGCTCGCTCTTTGCCAGGTGCAGCCGTGGAGCCGACACAAAAGCAGGAACCCACTGGTGGCCTCTTCCGCAGGACAGCACAGGTACCTGCAGCCATCCCCAGCTGGGCTGGGCCTGCTGTCACTGCTCAGCCAAGCGCCATGCTTGGAGCACTCCATGGAAAAGCCCTGGCTTCTTGCCCTTTGTTATCCTGCCAGACGTGCAAATTCACCACATGCATTTGGCAGGAAGAGACCAGTGTCATGGGCCTTGAGATTATTGAAAACGGTGACGTCTACACCACCGACACCAGTGCTGCCATGATGGATTTGCTTGTGGAGAAGGGTGTTTTCATTCCAGAGCAGGTAAGCAGCCTGTGGCCAGGGTTTAATTCCTCCATGAGTCATATGGCCTCTCAAGCCACTGGGGCCTGCTGGTCCCTGTAAGCCTTTGAGGCCATTCCAGTGTGGTGGGAAGGGAAACACTTCTCTGGGGACATTACTCCCTCTAGCAGGTTTCCAAGTCTCCCCACGCCTCCTTCAGGTGCCTGGCATGGTGAGGTACATCTACCAGTGGCTCATGACCAATGAGTCTGCTGACCACACGATGGAGAACACTCTGCTGGATCTCACTGAGGCACAGCCCGCTGATGTGGTGATGACACTCCTACGTGTGGCCCCATCGTGTGACAGGTATGGGGCCCACCAGCCCAGAGGGCTCAGGGCTCACCAGCCCATCACCCTGTACAACCTGTTCCAGGTGTCTGAGCAACAGAGAGTTCCAGGGCCCTCTGGCTGCTCCCTTTCCCAGCCCTGGCATGTCAGCCCCTGGGGCTGCTGCCATGCTCCCTCCCTGCCCCTCAGGGGCCTGTCCCCATAGGGCTGGGCTGCCTGGGTGCCACCAGCGAGGGGCAGTGGGCAGAGGCAGAGCTGACAGCCAGCTCAGCTCCCTGCTGCTGCCCAGGCCACATTTCTGTGTCTGAGACTGCCCTGAGACAGAGCTCTGACCCCACAGAGCTGCTATGGCCATGTGGAAGACGATCATGTCCTCGAGCAGGACTGTGGAGCCAGTGCTGGAGATACTCCTGGATGTGCTGGGGGACTGGCCAGAGCACAGCACATGCACCTCTGATGGGGACAGAACGTGTGTCTTTGCCCTGGCTGTGAGTTTCTGGAACTGGCCTTTGCTCACCCCAAGGCCGCCTCTCCAGCAGCTCTCCACCCTCCTTCCCCCACTGCATCTCCCTGCCTCAGGCACTGCGCTGAATCCTGGCCTAGGGGCACCTTCAGGGGCATCAGGCCCGGTGCTCCCCCTGCATCTCCCCTGGCCTTTCCGTGCCACGCTCGGGCCCTGCCGCACCGACACCTGGGCACTGAGCGCTGTCTCGGGGTGCTTTGTCCTTTGCAGGCAACTCTGGTGATGTGGAAGATCCTCCAGGTGCCCTGCTGGCCAGATATACTGGTGACGTATTTCCCCTGTCTGTTTGTCCACCTGCTCTTCCAAGTGTTCTTCAGCACTCTGGATACACCAGAGGAGGTCGATAACTTCTGGAAGGGATGCCAGGAAGAACATGGCCTTGCCACCAGCCCCAACAGGTTCTCCATGCCAGTCCACCTGTCCCTGACACATCCCCTGTCAAGGAGCCAGTGCTCCCAGTGTGACCTGAGCTTTGCTCTGCACACAGGTTTGCAGTGCAGACCCTGAAGTCTCTGCTCTGCTTTCTCCAGTGTGAGGATGTGGTGATGGCAATGGAGCGCAAGCGTGGCTGGGACACGCTGCTCTGTGTTGACACCCACCACTATGCCGTGGGTCTGTTGGCCAGGTGAGATTCCCTGCTCTCCACTGCCCCCAGCATTTGTGTTCTGTGCCCGGGGTGTGCCACACAGTCCCTGTGGTCATGGGCCAGAGGGCCTTGTCACTGAGAGATGGCCAATCAGACTGCAAATGGCTGGGAGAGGAGGTGCTCAGGAGCAGCCACCTTCCAATGGTCCTGCTCCCCTTGTATCATGGTGGGGAAAGACCAGAGAGATTTACCCCCCAACTCAGGAACCTGGTTTCTTTTTCGGCCTGCTAGGGAGATGCGTCATGCTTCTATGTGGTTGTGTTCCAGTATTGCACTCCACCTACTCCAGGTGCTCACCATACAGGAAACATGCTGGGATCTGCCTGCCATGGCATTTCTTGTGGAGGTGAGCCTGATGGCCAGCGCTGCCTCACTGAGCTGCCTCCCAGCTCTCTGCCCTCTCATCACCGCAGCTGCCTGGGATGGTGCCCGTGCCCCGTGCTGCTGTCTGGGCCCAGCCCTGTGCAGTTCTGGGCTCTTGCTGGCCGGGTCCCCTGTCATTGCCCTCTGCCTTTCAGGTCCTCAGGTGCCTGGACCCCCGTGATTGTGGTGGCAGTGTTGTAAAGGTCTCATCAAGGTACCTGCAGAGCGAGTGCAGGGAGAAGCGTTGCCTGGCACTCAGGGCCCTTCTTGAGCTCATTGATGATCCCTCCATGGTGAGAAGGGGGCAGTGGCTGAAGCTGCACTGGGGAAAGCAGCCCCTTGGGCTTCGGGTGCTGGAGCAGCTGCTCCCAGCTCTCCTGCCTCCCTGTTCAGCTGCCCGAGTGCTTCAGGACAGGCCTTTGGCCTCTGCGGCCTGAGGCAGCAGGGTGGCGTTTCACAGACTTGTGTTCTGCATAGGCCGAAAAAATGTTCAGCCTGACTGAAGGCCTCATGGACCTACTGTGGGACAAGGATGCAGAGATAGTTGGGATGACACTCATCACCATCAACTTTATATTCATGCACAAATATTTCCTGATACCAAGCTCCATTGCACTGCAGTTGGCTGAGGCGCTCTTGCCTTTCCTTGACGCGGTAAGGCTCTGTGCCCCAGGCCATGGGCCCTGGGTGCTTCTCAGAAGCTTGGTGGCCTATGGATTTTAAGGTGGGTGCTGGAATGGGCCTGGATCAGCCAAAGCTGAGGATTTTTTTTCCTTCCTTTCATACAGGATGATAGCCAGGTGCAGCTGCTCTCCATAAGGCTCTTCAAAGATATGCTGGAATATTTCATGGAAGAGAGAGAAAAGCTTTTGGAGAATCCAGTGCAGCAGAGTCTCCTCCCTCTCTTCTTCCACTGCCATGATGAGAATCTGCATGTGGCACAGGTGAGGACTGGTGGGCTGCTGGTGTCTCCCTGGGAGGGGGCTCGGCTGCCTCCTGCCCTGGCACCTCCCAGGCTACAGCCTCCTCCCAGCCTTGGCACAGGGACACGGGTCCTGTGCCCTGAACTGCGGTGCCATCTGCACATCTCTGCTGCTCTCCAGGCCTCTCGGGAAACCCTGCTTTGTGTGGTCAAATTCCTGAAGAACAGGGATCTCAAAAAGCTGGTGAAGGAGGAGAAACTCTGGAAGTTCGCCGAGTGCCTGGTAAGGAGGGCCTGGAAGCGCCAGGCTCAGCCTGGAGAAGCCCCCTGAGAGCGGTGCTCACTGTGTGCGCTTGGCAGCTGTGGCCCTGCCCAGGGCTGCACGCAGGAGCCGCACGGGCTCTTCTCCAGGCTCCTGTGGGCCCGAGCCGGGTGCCCACGGAGCCCCGGCCCAGCGGCTGCTGGCCGCGCCTCAGGGCTGTGCGGGCAGGGGAGGCCGGGGCCGGCCAAAGCGGGGAGCGCCTGCCAAAGGGGCACAAAGCCCGGCCCGACCCTTCCCTCCCGCTGCTCTCTCCAGCTGGCAGACGACAGGAGCCGAGCGGCCGAGCACCTGCGCCAGGCCCTGCCGTACGTGCAGAGCCCACAGGAGCCCCTGCGAGAGGCGGCCATCAGGTTCATGGGTGAGCCCGGGCTCCCTCCCCGCCCCGCCCCGTCCCGCCGCAGCTCGGCCCCAGCCCCGCCTGCTGCCCCGGCAGCGGCATCCGGGCCCGGCGCCGCGGAGCCCCGGCTGCCCTCGGCGCTGCTGCCGCCCTGTCGCAGCCGTGCCCTTGGGCGTCAGGATGCGGCCAGGGCCCGGGCTGAGCCCTGCCGGGCCACGAGGGTGTGTGGCCACAGGGCTGGCAGCGCCGCTGGCAGGGAGCTGTGCCGCTGGGCAGATGCATGACAGGCTATATGTACCCAGGGATCGCCGGACGGAGCTTTCGGAGGCAGCAGGAAGAGCTGCAGCTCATCTACAGAGGTGAGTGAGGGCAGCGGGCTGTCAGCGGGGGCTGGCAGGAGGAGCTGCAAGCCCTGGCCCGGCTGCGGAGGGCTCTGCTCCCTGTGCGGGCGGGGGTCGGCGTGGGCAGAGCACACCGAGATTTCAGGGGCACGTGGGGGATTTGTGGCCATCAGCTTCGGGCTGATCCCGGTGGTCCCTGCTCCCTCCTGGCCATGGCAAGAGCGGGCTGGGTTGCCCCTGGCACGGGGGTCTCGTCATGTCCCCGCAGATCAAGGATCTGGCCATGGCTCTTTTCCTTTCTCTTCCAGCCCTGGATGACATGGCAGATGACATCAGCCTTGCCGTCGGAAGCCTGGCACTTCAAACTTCCTACATTCTTAGGGCAGTAGAGCAGCCTCGGATCTCCATGTTCCAGAGGCTGCAAGCTCAGCTCCGCCGGGCATGGAAGACGTGGCCTCGTCTGTCGAGCCTCGGCCGTCTGCGCTGCTGGAGCTCTGCAGAGAACTGATCTGGGAAGCTCTGTCTGCTGGGGCCACCTGAGCCAGCGAGAATTTTCTTTTTTGTCAAAATGGTTTTTTTTCTTTTTTATTGTTTTACTTTAGAAATATAGGATATGTTAGAATAGACAGACTCCCAGGAGCTTTCTTTTCCTGCCCAGGGTCTGCATGGCTACAGGGAAGAGGGGGAATAGGTGCTTGTGCTCAGCAAGCTGCGCAGCCGTGTAGTGTTGAAGGGAGAATGGCCAGAAGCCCCTTGGCCTTTGGTGGTTGTGCTGAAGCCTTTGTGCTGGTGACAGAGCGGGTGGGCAGGGGCTGGAGCTTCAAGGATCCCTGCGAGACCGGTGCCTGGAGATGGCCACGACCCCTGTTCCAGCCAGGAACCGCCATCGGTGTCCTCCTGCTCAGGTGTTGCTGGCTGGATTACTGAGAGTTCCTGTGGTGTCTCTTCATCGGGCTTTTCTGGAGCTCCTGTGGGGCTGCAGTGCTGCTGCTGGGCTGGTTGGCCTGGCTGGGGGAGACCCTGAGGGGACAGGCACTGGGAGGCCATGAAGGGATGAGGGGCTGTGGAGGCCCGATGGGACCAGGCAGTGGGAAGGCACGAGGTGTACATGTGAGGGAGTGGGTGGCAGGAGGCTACAAGGTTACAGGAGGCACCTGAGGGACTGTGGTGGGGAGCCCTAAGGAAATGGGTGTCAGAGGCCATATATAGCCCCTGGGCAGCTGCCTTGTTCCTGTAACGTGTCTGCTCTGGTGCTTTCCCAAGGTATTTCACTCAGCAGGCTCTTTAAGGGGCTCCCTATAACCGGGAGTGTCACCCTGATGCTGGCCTTTCTGAGCTGCGGGCCCAGTCTGAGTTGTGGCACTGGGCGTGTGCCCACCCTGTCCTGGGCACTGGAGTCCCCTCCGCCTCAGGCCATGAGCTCGACTGCCTGGGTGCTGAGTCTTGTTCCTGTTGTCATGACGGAGGCCAAGATCCTTGGCTTTAGGCACGACTGAGTGAGACGAGCAGAGCCTTCGAGCCCAAGGGAGAACCCTGCAGAAAGGTCCTGTGGGCAAAGGGCTTTGCTGGCATTGCTAGGGCAGGCACACAGAGAGTGTGGTGAGCACCTTCAGGGTGCCACGGCTGGCTTGGGGCTGGGCGACCTCCCTGTGCGCAGGGCTGTCTCTCTGCTGTGCTGTCGTTGGCCTTTTGCTGTCGAGCTCCTCTGGCTGCCAGGAGACAAGAGCAGCCCTATAAGGAGAGTGCAAGCCCCTGTCTCCAAATCCTGAAGGGGGAAATGGAGCTGTCCCGGCCCGTGGCCAAGGCTGTAAGCAGAACAGAGCCTTTTCCCCACCCCTGACGGCTTTCTGCCTGCTGCTGGCCTTGGGCCAGCATGACCCGCTCTGCTGGGGCTGTGTCACTGCGGGGGTGGCTGCTGCCCCTGGGTTTGCTGATGAGACGTGAGGGTCACTGAGGAAAAGGTGGGTGTCCCAGGTGATGCTGAGGGGGCATTTGGTCACTGAGAGGATATTAGGGTCCCAGAGGAGGCTGCAGGTGAAAGGAATGAGAGAGATTTGTCTTTACAAATAAACTGTGGGTAAAGCTAGAGAATGAGAGATGAAAGAAGCAATGGATGGAACCATCAATTCCATAGGAAAAGAAAAAGTGCGGGTCTACATTAGAAGGGGTCTGTATTAGTACCTGTATTAGCCAATGGGGTTAGAGAGAGGGAAATGCGGCCAGGAAATGAGGATAAAAAGGAGGCTGCATCCTCTAAAAATGTGAAACTCCCCAGGGGAATGTCCCATGGCCTGTCCCTTTATTCAGAGAAAGTAACAGGACTCCTCTGTCTCTGATTTGGACATAAACCTCTGGTGTTTGTGGATTAATTTTCCTGACACAAGTGCCTCATGCATCACTCAAGGGAGGCGGATTTTCCGTGTGTCACTGACGTGTCATGATGGTCTTTGAATGCCAGGCACCTGCATGCCACTGAGGTGACAGGGGGGTCACTGAGGGGGAAGTGGGTGGCGGGTGCCCTACATGCCACTGAGGTGACATGAGTGTCATAAGTACATCTTATATGATTGGTTTTCACAAATATTAAAATGAATGCTCTATGCAGAATGTTGGAAAGCTTTGCTGAATGAATATAGTTTCTTTTAGTTCTGCTATTAGCAAAACTTAGACATAATAGTGTGATAAATATATTTCTTGGACTGTAACATGTTGATATGAAAAGCTTTTTTTCATGTAACTAACTCAGAGATTGGTAAAAAGATAATCAGGAAATTCTTCACATTCTTGGATTATCCTTTCTGGATGAAGGCGGGCTGAGGAACAGCAGAACTCTAAGGAAAGGATCCTTTGATCTCCAATAGCAGAGAGTGCACTGACAAGAAGGATCCACAAGGGGAAAAAAAAAAAAAAGAAGTAAAGATGTTGGTTTAGAGGTTGGGGGTGATTTTGATTTCTGCATGAAGGTCCATGAATATGCAACAGGTGGATGCATTTAAGAAAATGTTTTCTGAGTTAAGATGTGCTCTTGGCAGAATGCCAAGCACTGGGCCCTTGTAACCTTTGGCTTTATTGTCTCTTATTGTCTTTTATTAAACTTGTTAAAATCTACCAGGAAACTGGACCTCGTTTTTCACAATCAGGAGCCAGCCCAGAGCTTCCCAGGCCCCTCTGCAGGTTTGGTCACATCCATTCTGATCTGGCTCCCACAGCTTTACCCGAGCCCCTTGCAGTGCCCAGTTCCCTAAGGCAGAAGGGGATCCCAGGATACCACGGAAATAGTTCTGATCTGTGCTTCCTTCTAGATTGGGAACCTGACTTGGATTATTTGGAATTGCTGGTGAATGGTGCTTTGAAGGTCGTCTGAGATGCTGGAGGCAAGTTCTCAATGTGCCTTTCCTGATAGAATATGCAGTGTCACTGAGGCAAGAGCTCCCTCATGTGCCATTTCCCTTAAGATCACCTCAAGGTTGACGCATAGTGGAATCGTTGCCCTGCTCGCTTTTTGAGCCCTGATGATCCCACAGGATTGCTGTCAGTGGGAGGAAGGAGCATTTAGCTGTCAATCCTCTTCCCATGTGCAATGCCAGTGTCTCCTTCCATGTGCTCTGTGCAGCCAGGGAGAAGAGCAGAGAGGGAAGGGAAGGGCCCAGGGCTGTGCCCCGGGGCTGTGCCTTGCTGGGCTCCTTTGCTGGCCCCAGTCTTGGGGGTTGAATTTTCCCCTTTTCTTTCTGTGGAATTTTTCCCGTTGTTATGCTAAGTATTTGGAGCTACACGCAGAAGGTCGGATAGCTAAGTTAACAGTTTCTCTCGAAGGGGGGACGAGAAGGGGCAGCAGCGGAAAAGGGGAGGTGGGGTATGGGCTGTTCTCTGCTTCTCTCGCGGGTCTGGCTCGGAGAAGGATGGTCGCTAGAAACTCAGCTCTGCCACGCTGACGCCGGGAGCTGCCTTCCTTGGCTGTGCGATTTCGCAACCTCCCTGCTTGGACGCTGTCCCGCATCTCCTACTGATTGCAGCACATCCTTTTGGAGCATCAGGACTGACACTGCCCTGCGACCTGTGAGCAGCGTCTCCCCTCCGCTCTTCCCATCTGGGATCTGGAAGGTGATCTGGCTTCCCAACCCTCGTTCAGGAATGAGTCTTTGGGAGATGGTGAGGCTAGGTCAAGGCGTTACCCCTGTGACAGCTGCCAGCTCAGAGCCCAAACGTCGGCCAGCAGTGCAGAGATGACAGAAGCCTCTGTGGCTGTTGAGTTACAGGTGTGTCTGCAGGGAGGATTTCTCCAACTCCTCTGCTGGTTGCTGCACACAAGCCCGGCTCCCATGGCAGGGGTGAGTTGTGTGTCCCTGCTGACCCCACAGGCTGAGCACTGCTTTTGTGGGATCCGTTTCTGGGAAATGGAATTTTGTTGCTCTAAGGTCCTCCAAGAGGAAGGAACAAAGCTTCAGAACACAAGAAACTTCATGATTTATCCAAACTCAGGCAGCAAAAGCTGAAGGAAATGCGGCAGGGAAGACAAGGTGGGTGCATTTTCCCTCAGCCTTCTCCTGACACTCAGCAGCCAGGGGCTTTCTCTGCACATCTGGACACACTGTGCCTGGCACAGCAGGAAGTCTCACTGCCCTGCTGCTGCTGTCACACCCTGCAGGGCTGTTTCCCAGCCTGGCCTGGCTGCAGCTTCTCCCCAGCCTCTGCAGGAAGGCATTTGGCATCAGCTGCCAGGGAGCCCAAAGTGCCCCACGGGCCATGCACACCCTGAGATCCCTGCCATTTCCCGGTCTCAGGGTAGGTCAGGAGAGGTGCTGCTTTGGACAAGAGAGAGCCCTGTCATAGCCCCAAGAGCCTGGGCCTTTTCCTCATCCTTATCCATGTCTTTGGCAAGTATTGCCTCCTGACGAGGTCAATTCCCTGATATGTAATGGTTTCATCAGATGCAGCTCTACCTCTTCCTTTCTCAAGGAATGGACAGAGAGGCTCTATGGAAGGAGGCATTTCCAGAAGGAAAGGAGGCAATGCCAGGCACGGGCACAGGCAGAGGAGGTAATTGCTGTGTCAGGCTCAGCCCTGGGCATGGCTGTGTGGCAGCAGCTCTTCTTCCAGGGCCTGCCCTTGCATGGCCTGGCAGCAGCCAAAGCTGGAGGCGCTTTGGCTTCGAGGCCTCTGGAGCTCGTTCCCAGCCCCTGGGATACGGGAATGGTGCACCAAGGTCCCTTCTGCTGCAGCTGCTCCTGGAGCTGCCCTGAGTGCCCAGAGGCCCAAGGCACAGGAGCAGCCCCGAGTGGGAGCCCTGCTGAGAGCCCAGGGCTCCCGACTGGGCAGGGGCTGCACTGGGTCCTGACAGGGCCTGACTCTGTCCCCTTGGGCTGGGGGAGCTGTCACGGGGCTGGGAGGGTCAGGGTTAGGGTTAGGGTTAGGGTTAGGGTTAGGGTTAGGGTTAGGGTTAGGGTTAGGGTTTCTGCTAGTGGCTGCTGAGGGATGGGTTTGGCCTTGTCCCTGGAAGGAGCAACTGCCCAAGCAGCTGCACTGCCCCTGGGCTTTCCTCCCGGCCTTCTGGGCTTTGTTTTGTGGCACTGCCTGTGCCATGGGATGCCAAGGTGCCTGCAGGACCCAGCTGTGGGGGAAACAGAGAACATCCTGGCCGTATCCAGCGAGCTGCCAGCTGAGCAGTGGAGCACAGCACAGGCTCACGGTCCCCATTGCTCCCACACATGCAGCCAGCAACTCAACACGTCTTCCTGATTCCCAGAAGGACATTGGAAAGGGTTTCTGTCAGGGAACACGCTATTAGGTAGAGATAATGACAGGCCTCTTTGTTTTGGAGCTTGTCTTCATTTTGTGTGTCAGAATCTGGTATTGCTGGAAGAGAAAACAGTGAGTGTTTTGTTGCTCTCCCCCTCACACAGCTTCATTTGATGGCTGCTTGTAGAAAGGAAACATTCCTAGTGAGGCTGCTGTGGAGTTGTGGATGGTCAATGGTTGTCCGTATAACTCTGCTGAGGGTTCTGCTGCAGCCTAGTGCTTTAATTGGCCTCTTAATTGCTGGGCCTTGTCCGGGGGAGCCTACTGGGGCTGCAGCCAGTGCTGGCTCCCACTGAGGCTGCGTGGCCAAGAGCAGCCCCAGGAGCAGCGGGCAGAGACAAAGCAAGGTGGGGAGGAGAAAGAGCAGGGTCCAGGTTGCCCTTGGAAGGCAAATGCGCTCTGGGGCCGGCTCCTGGCCAGGGACCCTGCCCAGAGCCATGCCTTGCTCGCCGGGGCCCTGAGGGGCAGCTGTGCAGCTGGGCCAAGGTGTGCCAGCAGCTCCAGCCGTGCTGGGGAGCCTTGCCAGCTCTGGGCTCTGCTGTGCAGGAGGGTCCCTGTGTGCCAGTGGCAGCTGGGGCCTCAGACACCCCTCTCTCCACAGGAGCACTTCTCCCCCTTCTCAAGACCGGCCGACGACTTCAGTCTGGACAGACTGGATCTGTCATCTTGCATCTCCATGCACGTGTTCGTTTTCCATACCACAATTGCAATACCAGCTAAATGCTGTGTACAAGCTGCCACCAGCATGCTGAACAGGTCCCTCTGTCCCCAAAGGGACTGGCCCCACTCTCCAACCAGGGCAGGAAGTGGGGCCTTCCAGCCAAGACAGTGCTTGAGTCCAGCATCACCTTTGGGCTTCAGCTCTGGGGTCTGAGCGGTACCAGCAGCACTGGTGGAGCTCCTTGTCTGGCACAGCCAGGGCTGGGCAGGCAGCAGCTGGGCATGGGGCTCCTGATACATACAGACACCTCATGTTATCTTTGTTTTTCATTTTGAAACATTTAGGAATGTTTTTCATTTCCAGCAATTAAAAAGAGTTTTCATAGAACATAAATCTGAAATGTTTATTTCCCTTTCCCCCAACAGTCCTGTATTTGTCAAAGTAGTTTTGCAGTTATGGAAACTGCGATAATTAATAAAAGTTTTGTGTTAATCACAAAAGTATTGGGGTTTGTATAAACCAGAATACTAAGCTCTGAAGTGAAGCATGGACACTAGATAAAGGAAATTATACGATTAAATAATTCTGTTTTAAATCACCATGTTATGTTATGTTATGTTATGTTATGTTATGTTATGTTATGTTATGTTTTCCAAGTAAGTTGAATCTACTACCAGCTTACAATAACAGACTTCCTGATAGTCTTTCCTGCCTCTGTTTGATCAATGCTGCCTATCTCAAGGACCAGACTTCCAGAACTTCGCTGGTGGTTATCTACAAGGACCAGATGATGATCTGTGAAACTGACTATCGCCAGAGACTTTGTGAATTTCTATAAGGATGTTTATTCGACCACCACTGCTTACCTGGCAAAATTATGACAGCTAAAAACCAAAAATTATTGATTACGGAGAGAAACCATAGCATAAGAAAAGGCTGCAGGCCGGGGTTCGGTGGAGCATGGAGTGGGCAGTGACCCCTCACGTTCTCCAGGGCTGCATTGCTCGACCTATATCAAATAAAGCAATCTAAATTTTGCTGAATATTGAGACTTTTTTTCTCATTTATAACAAAACCTAGAATCTTTGGACTCTTCTGCAATAAATAATAAAATTGCATTAATTCTTAATGTTTACTCTTGCACAGGCTGGGCAAGGCCGGCACAGCCCAGAGGAATTATCTCGAACAGGCTCAGGGCACTTGGGTACTGAGCACTCCTGCTGGGATCCCTCCATGGGAGACACCGCCCAAAAGCTGGGAGGGGCTGCAAGGGGTAACCATGGTGGGGAAAGGGCAGAGGGGGAGAGCAAGGCTCCAGTGTGTCCTGAGAGGGCCTGACTCTGTCCCCTTGGGCTGGGGGAGCTGTCACGGGGCTGGGAGGGTCAGGGCTGGCAGTGGCTGATCAGGGATGGGTTTGGCTGGGTCCATGGAAGGAGTGACTGCCTAAGCAGTTGTGCTGCCCCCGGGCTCTCCTGCTGGCCTTCCGGGCTTTGTTGGGTGGCACAGCCTGTGCCAAGGGGTGCCAAGGTGCCTGCAGGTGCCAGCTGTGGTGGAAACAGAGAACGTCCTGGCTGTATCCACCAAGCTTCCAGCTCATCAGTGGAGCACAGCAAGGACTCATGCTCCCCACTGATGCTGGAGTCATGCACAGTGAGATAGGAACACATGCTCTAAATCCAATTTGATGGATGTTGACAACTCTTCCATGTTGTCATCACAACACAGCAGATGCCAGAGGAAGATGATAACTTCTGGAGGGTGTGCTGGTAGGATCACCACCTTCCCAGCAAGCCCAACAGGTTCCGGCCCTCCTGTCCTTCCCATGCCCTCGTGACCAGCGCCAGTGCTCCCAGTGTGACCTGGGCTTTGCTCTGCACACAGGTTTGCAGTGCAGACCATGAAGGCTCTGCTCTTCTGTCTGCAGTATGACCCTGAGGTGATGGCCATGGAGCGCAAGCGTGGCTGGGACACGCTGCTCTCTGCTGACACCCAGCACTATGCCGTGGCTCTGCTGGACAGGTGAGACCCCCCCATTTCCCCTCTGCCCCCAACATTTGTGCTCAATGCCCGGGGTGCCCCACACAGTCCCTGTGGTCATGGGCCAGAGGGCCTTGTCACTGATGGACGGCCAAGCAGACTGGAAAAGGCTGGGAGAGGGGGTGTCCAGAAGGAACTGCCTCCCAAAGTGCCCATATGACCTCCAGGGATGCTGGGGAAAGACTGGATCTCGGTGAGTCAGTGCTGGGAGTGGTTTGCTTGCCCACCTCAGTGCCTTGGTGCCTTTTCCCCCCCACCAGGGAGATGCGCCATATCTCCCTCTCCTTCTGATCTGGGATTTCCCCACCACCTGCTTGGGTGGCTCAGTAAGGAAGAGCCACACTGGGATCTGCCCTTCCTGGCATTCCTTGTGGAGGTGAGCCTGATGGCCAGCGCTGCCTCTCTGAGCTCCCTCCCAGCTCTCTGTCCTCTCGTCGCCACAGCTGCCTGGGACACTGCCCGTGCCCTGTGCTGCTCTCTGAGCCCAGCCCTGTGCGGTTCTGGGGTCCTGCCGACTGGATCCCCTTTCACTACCCTGTGCCTTTCAGGTGCTGAACTGCTTGGATTTCACTAAATGTGGTGACAGCATCCTTGAGATCATGTCAAGGCACCTGCAGAACAAGTGCAGGGAGAGACGTCGTCTGGCGCTCAGAGGCCTTGTGGTGCTCAGCAAGGATCCCTCGATGGTGAGAAGGGGGCAGGGCTGAAGCTGTACTGGGGAAAGCTGCCCCTTGGGCTGCCTGGGCTTCAGGAGCTGCAGCAGATGCTCCCAGCTCTCCTGCCTCACCTCCCTGAGTTCTTCGGGACAGACCTTTGGCCTCTGGGCCCTGCAGCAGCAGGGTGAGGTTGCAGTGCCAGCGCGGTGTTGGTGCTGCAGCCGCTCATGGCTTCACAGCACAGCACAGCCTTGTGTTCCACACAGGCCAGAAAAATGTGCAGCCTGTCTCCAAGTCTTTTGGAGCTGCTGGGTGATGCAGATGGAGGGGTGATTGGCATGACCGTCCGTGTGTTCACTAATGTGCTCCAGGACAAAGACATCCTGATATCCAGCACCACACCCCCAAGCTGGCCGAGGCACTCCTGGAGCTCTTTGACCACGTAAGGTTCTGCGTCCCGAGCCACAGGCATTGGGTGCTTCCCAGAAATTTGTGCCCTCTGCGTTTTAAGGCCTTTGCCTTGGTGGGCCTGGAGTAGTAGGTGCTTAAGTTTTTCTCTTTCCTCTAGCACAACAGCCAAGTGCAGCTGCTCTCCATTCACCTCTTCTGTAAAGTGATGGAATTGGTAGTGGATGAGGGGAAAAAGTGCCTGAAGACAATTGTTCACAAGAGCCTGTACCCACTTCTAATCTACTGCCATGATGAGAACCTGCACCTGGCAAAGATGAGGATTTGTGTGATGCTGGTGGATCACTGGGAGGGGCTCACCTGCCTCCTGCCCTGGCACCTCCAAGGCTGCAGCCTCCTCCCAGCCTCGGCACAGGGACGCGATGGTCCTGTGCCCTGAACTGCGGTGCCATCTGCACATCTCTGCTACTCTCCAGGCCTCTCCGGAAACGCTTCTTTAACCTGACTGCAGCATTGGCCTGGCACATGAGTGGCCTAACAGCACCTGAGGTACCGTCAAGGTGACACCACTGATCAATTGCCTCTGGTCTAGGGACAAGGACACAAGACTGAGGCAGGAGAATGTATCCAAAGAAAGCCAAAGCCAGCAGCTCTCCTGAAAATCAGCTTGGGCCAGGCTGGGGCTGGGCAAGGCCGTGGCCCACAGGCTCATCTGCTGAGGCCACCTTTGCACACACTGCCCACAGCCAGCCAGGGAGGAGGAGAGTTCTGGGGCTGTGGGGAACCTCTGCTCACAGGCAGTGAACACCCATCCTCCCTCACACAAACTGCCTCAGCTGAAAATTCCCCACCCGGGAAGGCCACATCCATGGCACATTCCCATGAAGGACACCTGAGGAGGTGCCAGAATCCATCCAACGGCCCCAAAGCCCTGCCCAGACTCACTGCTGAGGCCTTGCAGCAGAGCACTGCTCCTGATGCAAAGGGATGCAGCAGAGCCAGAGGCTGCTGCCAGAGCCTGTGTCAGACTTGTCCCTGCCAGGGGAGGTACCTGGGCCTTCCCACTTGGCCCAAATGTGTATGGACCCCCAGAACTCCGTGTTTGTGGGGGACCCAGAGCACCAAGAAGAAAGAGATGTAGAGCATCCACAGGAAGCCATTGGGATCCACCAAGTGGTGAGGTTTTCTACTGAATCTTTCTCTGTCACTCTCTTGCTCTCCCCCTACCTCTATTCCATTTCTGTTTTTCTCTCTTTGTCATTTTGTCTCTCTCTCATTTACTGTTCAATAGAACTATTGACTTTGGCACATGGTCTCATTTGCACCGTAATGGAGGCAGAGCCATTTCTGATCATTTTAATCAGTGGATCAGAACAAGGGGCTAGAAGCCCTCCAGTCTGGCTGCTGCTCCATGCCATTTCCACGGGGTTGGGCTGGTGAAGGGGTGCTGGGCTGTCCTGGTTTAGGGCAAATATGGGGGAAAACCTTCGGAAGGAGCCCCCAGAAAGCAAACCCCCACGACTCCTCCCCCCACCACCAGGTTCAGGAAGAATTTCCTCAGAGAGGAGTGGAAAAAAAACCTGAAAACCTGTGTATTTAACAAACTAAACACTCCTTGGCACAAAGAAACAACACCAGATGATGGAAAACTCTTTCACAGCTCTGAATGGATGACAAACTCAGAAAGTCTCTCCTGCGCGTGGTCACTCAGTTACCGGTCTCTGGCACTGGGGGATGGCTGCTACACATCACAAAATGCAGACTCCCGGTGTTTCTTGGTGTTTCCCAGGTCCCCGTCTGGAACAGGTTCTGATGGTATTCAGGAAAGGGAGAGGAAAAAAAAAAAAACAAAAACAGTCCAGGGAAAAAAAAGGACTGCCTAGCTGAACTAACTAATGAGCAAAAGCAAGGGCAAAAGCAAAAAAAGTAGGAACAAAAGGAAGCAAGCAAGAAAGCAAGCACGCGAGCAAGCCTCTCCTAAACAGAGACCATGGAGGAGGTGAGCTGACTGATAACGAGACAAAACAAACCTTCACTTTCAGATTCAGTCCTGAAAGCACAGAACATAATACCAAGCACAAACAGAACACACAATTGGGGATACAAGCACCATAACATCACCCTAGGACACCTTCTAAGTGTGACCTGAGGCATTCCCAACTCAAACAAATAAAGCCAAAGAAGTTGTCAACATTTTGTTAAACAACATAAGGCCCGGTTCAGAGTGCTTCTCGACATCTCCTCCCATCGAGTACCACATTCCCTAGCAAATATTGCACTGGACTTTTGCAACAATCTCCAAATCAACTGGCACCTACACATGCTGTATAGGCCCAGGCCAGCGACCAGGTGGAAAAGATGAATTATCTGATACAACAACAGATGGTTAAAACTGGACAAGAGGCCAACACACCTTGGCCCCAGAACCCACCTTTGGCTTTACTATGGATTTGAGTAAGATCAAGAACAAAAGACAAGCTGAATGCCTTCGAAATACTGTGTAGAATACCAGAGAAGCACAACTATCAAGGGGAAGCTACTGTACAAGTGGAGGAGGGGCATCTCCAGGACTATGTGGTCCAACTAACACAACAGCTGCAGAAAGCTAATCAACACGTTTTGAGCACATGAGCAAGAGGACGCTCCTCTCCCCAAATCCAGCCTAGGGACCATTTATATGTAAAATCCCCTGAGGGAAACTGTCTTATGCCAAAATGGAAAGAACTCTATTTAGTACTTTTAATCACTTATACAGCCTTTAAAGCTGAAAGCATTAATCTCTTGGATACTTTATTCCAGAATCAAAAGGCTTCTGCAAAAGGCAAGGGGAGTCCAAAACAAGACCTGAGAAAGAACAGGAGAAACCAAGCTGTGTTTCACATGATCATTGTCTTCCTGATGCTTCTTATCAGAATTCAAGCCACACTTGATGACTGTCACTACCATCAAGATCTTCTTGGCCTGCAAGATCCTGGTGGACAGAACACTCAAAAATATTCAGGATCTAATGGGCTAAAAGGGATTAAAAAGGTAAAAAGACTTGACGTCATTTTACGGATTAATGACAAGCAGTTGAAGATTGAGGAAAACCTGACTCCATGCCTGCCTTTCTTGTCCCACCTGAAAGTAAGATCTCTATGGCTTGTATATTTGAAACTCACAAATCCCTTGTAGATAAGATTACTACAATGACCATGTGCATCTGTGACCCTTGAACAAGTAGTGTGTGCATTCATTTTCATGTGATTTCTATCAGGACTTTTGCACTAAGCAAATAAAAATGGAAGGCTATAACCTAGTGCAAGATAGTCCTCTTCTTCTGTGACACATAGGTGGGGAGACAATCGTCATGTAGAGATATAGTAACTGAGCCCACCAGGAATCCCACCCAACAAATATTGTTTCCAAGAGCCAACTCTTGTGCAACTAGAATAATAAATCATACTGGTCGTCTGCTTAATACATGGAACAGATCTCATAGAGGATGTGCGTTTGAGAATTGAATGTCATTCTTGGGGTATTGCAGGTCATCAGGGATATTAACCAATCAACTTGGAGGGGTAGCCAGGAACATCACCATCCTATGAGGGTATATCATGCCCAATTCCATGACCACGTGATGGTGACCCAGACATGCATGGAATCCTGATAGCACAACTACATCCTTTGATGGGCTGAGCTACTCAGAATACTCAACTATTTGTACTGGGAACTTTAGTAAAGTAAGTAGCCTTTGTAATACTACCAGGGGCCAGTGTAAGGTTCCTGAAGGTATCAGAAATGGTTGCCTAAAGGCAGGCAATGTATCTGAGGAAACCACAGTTACATGCCTTGGGTACTCGACAAAGAGCCAACCTTGTCCCATCCCCCAGCATGGGAGCCTTGCCCTGTTTGTCCCCAGTCGGCCCAGCCTGGGCACTTTGGCAGTGTCCCTACCCTCCTGCTGAGGCTTCTGCTGCAGGCTGGGGAGAGGCTTTGGGAAAGCACCAGAGCAGACAGGTTACACAAACAAGCCTGGGGGCTGCTTATGGCCTCTGACACCCAATTCCTCAGGGCTTCCCACCACAGTCCCTCAGGTGCCTCCTGTCCCCTTGTAGCCTCCTGCCACCGAATCCCACAAAATCCCCCTCGTGCCTTCCCACAGCCTTGTCCCATCAGGGTCTCCTCAGTCCCTCATCCCTTCATGGCCTCCCAGTGCCCTGTCCACTCAGGGTCTCCCCCAGCCAGGCCAACCTGCCCAGCAGCAGCACTGCAGCCCCACAGGAGCTCCAGAGGAACCCGATCAAGAGGCACCACGGAGCCCTCAGCAATCCAGCCAGCAACACCCGGGCAGGAGGACACCGATGGCGGTTCCTGGCAGGGACAGGGGTCGTCGCCATCTCCAGGCACCGGTCTCGCAGGGATCCCTGAAGCTCCAGCCCCTGCCCACCCGCTCTGTCACCAGCACAAAGGCTTCAGCACAACCACCAAAGGCCAAGGGGCTTCTGGCCATTTTCCTTGTAACACCGCATGCCTGGGCAGCTTGCAGAGCACAGGCACCCTTTCCCCCTCTTCCCCGATGCCATGCGGACACTGGGCAGCAAAAGAAAGCTCCAGGGAGTCTGTTTATTATAACACATCCTATATTTATATAAGAGAGTAAAACAGAAAGGAGAACAAACTGAAAGAAAAGAAAATTCTCTGCTCGTTCAGGTGGCCCCACCAGACACAGCCTACATGCTCAGCTCTCTGCAGAGCTCCAGCAGCACAGCCAGGCACTGCCGCACAGACAACGCCGTCTCTTGCATGCCCTGCGGAATCGGTCTTGCAGCCTCCGCAATATGGAGTACGGAGCTCTCTCTAATGCACGCAGGACAAACGCTGTTTCACTTGCGAGGTTTCTAATGGCAGGGTTACTGTCATCTGCCGTGTCATCCAGAGCTGAAAGAGTGTGGAACAGAGCCACGGTAAGATCCCGGATCTGTGGGGACACCACGAGACCCCCGTGCCAAGGCTATCCCAGCCAGCTCCAGCCATGGCCAGGAGGGAGCAGGGACCACCGGGATCAGCTCGAAGCTGCTGGCCACAATTCCCCCACGTGCCCCTGAAATCTCGGTGTGCTCTGCTCACGCCGACCCCCGTCCGCAAAGTGAGCAGAGCCCTCCGCAGCCGGGCCAGGGCTTGCAGCTGCTCCTGCCAGCCCCTGCTGACAGCCCGCTGCCCTCACTCACCCTCACAGATGAGCTGCAGCTCTTCCTTCTTCCCCCTCAGGTGCGGCCCGGCCATCCCTGAGAACGAGAGAGCCTGTCACAGCTCTGCCCAGCGGCACAGCTCCCTGCCAGCGGCGCTGCCAGCCCTGTGGCCACACGCCCTCGTGGCCCGGCAGGGCTCAGCCCGGGCCCTTGCCGCATCCTGACGCCCAAGGGCACGGCTGCGACAGGGCGGCAGCAGCCCCGAGGGCAGCCGGGGCTCCACGGCGCCGGGCCCGGATGCCGCTGCCGGGGCAGCAGGCGGGGCTGGGGCCGAGCTGCGGCGGGACGGGGCGGGGAGGGAGCCCGGGCTCACCCATGAACCTGATGGCCGCCTCTCGCAGGGGCTCCTGTGGGCTCTGCAGGTACGGCAGGGCCTGGCGCAGGTGCTCGGCTGCTCGGCTCCTGTCGTCTGCCAGCTGGAGAGAGCGGCGGGAGGGAAGGGTCGGGCCGGGCTTTGTGCCCCTTTGGCAGGCGCTCCCCGCTTTGGCCGGCCCCGGCCTCCCCTGCCCGCACAGCCCTGAGGCGCGGCCAGCAGCCGCTGGGCCGGGGCTCCGTGGGCACCCGGCTCGGGCCCACAGGAGCCTGGAGAAGAGCCCGTGCGGCTCCTGCGTGCAGCCCTGGGCAGGGCCACAGCTGCCAAGCGCACACAGTGAGCACCGCGCTCAGGGGGCTTCTCCAGGCTCTCCTTTCCAGGCACTCGCCAAATCTCCACGTCTTATCCACCTGCAGCATCTGTTCAATATCCCTCCTCTTCAGGAATCTTGCAGAACAATGCAGCGTTTCCCGAGAGGCCTGGAGAGTAGCAGAGATGTGCAGATGGCACCGCAGTTCAGGGCACAGGAGCCGTGTCCCTGTGCCAAGGCTGGGAGGAGGCTGCAGCCCGGAAGGTGCCAGATCTGGAGGCAGCCGAGCCCCCTCCCAGGGGGACGCCACCAGCCCACGAGTCCTCACCTCTGCCACTTGCGGATTCTCATCATGGCAGTGGAAAGAGAGTGGGACCAGACTCTGGCGCACATGTGGCTTCAGGGCCCTTCTTTCCTCTTCCACTAGTAAATCCATTATCTCTTGAAAGACAAGCATGGAACACAGTTGCACCTGGCTATCATCCTGTATGAAAGGAAGGAGAAGAAGCCTAAGCATTGGTTCTTTCAGGCCCACCTGGGCACTGGCATAGAAATGCACAGGGCACCAAGTGTCCAGGCTGCACCCAGTGGCTGTGGCTGGGGGCCCAGAGCCTTACATTGTCAAAGAGTGGCAGGAGCGCCTCAGCCAGCTGCAGGGCGATGGGGCTGGGTATGGGGACACCGTTATAGAGAAACAAATATCTGAGTAGAACGACAGCCATCCTGACCACGTCGCTATCATTTTCCTGCAGGAGCTGCACAAGACTTTCAGTCAGGCTCCATATTTTTTTTGCCTGTATGGAACACAAGTGTGTGAAAGGCCAGCCTGCTGCCACAGGGTCTAGAGGCCAAAGGCCTGTCCTAAAGAACTAGGGCAAAGAACTAGAGAGCTGGGAGCAGCTGCCGAAGCACCCGAAGCACAGCCATGCCCAAGCGACTGCATTCCCCAGCCTCACGCTGCTGGCAGGGCTTCAGCAACTGCCCCTTTCTCACCATGGGGGGATTCTTGCTGAGCACTACGAGGCCTCTGAGGGCCAGGCGACGCCTCTCCCTGCACTCGCTCTGCAGGTTTTTTGACATGATCTCAAGGAGGATGGCCCCATATTCAGTCACGTCCAAGCACTCAAGGACCTGAAAGGCACAGGGCAGTGACAGGTGACTGGGCTGGCAGGAGCCTGTAACCACATAGGGCTGGGCCCAGACAGCAGCACGGGGCACAGGCACCATCCCAGGCAACTGTGGCTACAAAAGGGCACAGAGCTGGCCATCAGGCTCACCTCCACAAAGAATGCCAGGGCATAGAAATCCCAGAATGGCATCTCCATGCTGATCAGCCTGAGCAGGTACAATGCAATCCCAGAACACAAGGGTATGGATGAATGGTGCATTACCCTGAAAGGAGGAAAAAGGAACCAAGGCCTGAGCCAGGGGGACAAACCTCTCCCAGGACTGACTCACACAGTTCTCGTCTTTGCCCACCATCCTGCAAGGGGGCCTGGGCCATTTGGGAGGTGGCTGCTTTTGGGCACCCTCCTCTCCCAGCCTTTTCCAGTCTGCTTGAGCATTCCACAGTGACAAGGCCCTCTGGTCCATGACCACAGGTACAGGTGTGAAGCAGACCAGGCACAGAGCACAAATGCTGGGGGCAGTGAGAAGGGGATCTCACCTGGCCAGCAGACCCACGGCATAGTGCTGTGTGTCAACACAGAGCAGGGTGTCCCAGCCACGCCTGCGTTCCATTTCCATGACTACAGTCTCATACTGCATTTGGCAGAGCAGAGACTTCAGGGTCTGCACTGCAAATCTGTGTGCAGAGCAAAGCTCAGGTCATGCTGGGAGCACTGGCTCCATGCCTGAGGACATGGCAGGGACAGATGGACTGGCATGGAGAACCTGTTGGGGCTGGCAGCAAGGCCGTGCTCTTCCTGGCATCCCTTCCAGAAGGTGTCGACCTCCTCTGGCATATTCCGAGTATGGAAGAACACTTGGAAGAGCAGGTGGACAAATAGGCGGGTGAAATACACCGTCACTATATGTGGGCAGCTGGGCTCCTGGAGGATCTTCCACATCACCAGAGTTGCCTGCAAAGGACAAAGCACCCCGAGACAGCGCTCAGTGCCCAGGTGTCGGTGCGGCAGGGCCCGAGCGTGGCACGGAGAGGCCAGGGGAGATGCAGGGGGAGCACCGGGCCTGATGCCCCTGAAGGTGCCCCTAAGCCAGGATTCAGCGCAGTGCCTGAGGCAGGGAGATGCGGTGGGGGAAGGAGGGTGGAGAGCTGCTGGAGAGGCGGCTTTGGAGTGAGCAAAGGCCAGTTCCAGAAACTCACAGCCAGGGCAAAGACACGCATTCTGTCCCCATCCGAGGTGTATGTGCTATGCTCTGGCCAGTTCCCCATCACATCGAGGAGTGTCAGCTGTGCCAGCTCCGAGGTCCTGCTTGAGCACAAGATCGTCTTCCACATGGCCATAGCAGCTCTGTGGGGTCAGAGCTCTGTCTCAGGGCAGTCTCAGACACAGAACTGTGGCCTGGGCAGCAGTGGGGAGCTGAGCTGGCTGCCAGCTCTGCCTCTGCCCACTGCCCCTCGCTGGTGGCACCCAGGCAGCCCAGCCCTGTGGGGACAGGCCCTTGAGGGGCAGGGAGGGAGCATGGCAGCAGGCTCAGGGGCTGACATGCCAGGGCTGGGAAAGGGAGCAGCCAGAGGGCCCTGGAACTCTCTGTTGCTCAGACACCTGGAACAGGTTGTACAGGGTGATGGGCTGGTGAGCCCTGAGCCCTCTGGGCTGGTGGGCCCCATACCTGTCACACGATGGGGCCACATCCAGGAGAGTCACCACCACATCAGCGGGCTGTGCCTCAGTGAGATCCAGCAGGGTCTTCTCCATCCTGTGGTCAGCAGACTCATTGGTCATGAGCCACTGGTGGATGTACCTCACCATGCCAGGCACCTGCAGGAGGCACAGAGAGACTTAGAAAGCTGCTAGAGGGAGTAATGTCCCCAGCTCCCCAGAGAAATGCTTCCCTTCCCACCACACTGGAATGGCCTCAAAGGCTTACAGTGACCAACATAGCCCAGTGGCTGGAGAGCCAAGCAATTCATAGGAGGATCAAACCCTGCCCACAGGCTGCTTACTTGCTTTGGAGTGGAAAAACTCTCTTCTACAAGCATATCCATCAGGGCAGCACTGGTGTTGGTGGTGTAGATGTCACAGTTTTCCATGGACCCAATGCCCACGGCGCTTGTCTCTTCCTGCCAAATGCATTTAATGAAATTGCAAGTCCAGCAGGAGAACAAAGGGCACGAATCGAGAGCTGTTCCATGGAGTGCTCCAAGCATGGCGCTTGGCTGAGCAGTCACAGCAGGCCCAGCCCAGCTGGGGATGGCTGCAGGTACCTGTGCTGTTCTGCGGAAGAGGCCACCAGTGGGTTCCTGCTTTTGTGTCGGCTCCATGGCTGCACCTGGCAAAGAGCGAGCAGAGCCAGAGCTGAGGGGCTGCGGGAGAGGCTGGAAAACACAGCCCAGCCCTTCATTCCCCAGGCAGGGACAGCCCCAAGATACCCCAGGGGATGGAGCTGGGCCACTATAAGCTGTCTGCCTGGCTTCCTCTTCCATCCTGTCCATGGGCATGTCCACAGTGGGTGGGATAGGATGGGATGGGATGGGATGGGATGGGATGGGATGGGATGGGATGGGATGGGATGGGATGGGATGGGATGGGATGGGATGGGATGGGATGGGATGGGATGGGATGGGATGGGATGAGGTCAAGCTGTCTGCAGGCACCAGCCCTGAGGCCCAGATCTGCCACTCACCCTGCTGTTCTGACTGCAGTGTCACCACCTGTTCTGTCTCCTGTGCTGAGGCAGCTCCAGGACTTTCTTCCTCCACATTCCCCCAGGCCAGCTTGGTCATTCTTGGGGTTCTCTGCTCCATGTCAGTGACTGGATTGATGGCTAATGGCAGGAGAGTTGCCTCAGAAAACCATGAGTCAGCAAGTCCTGCAGTCGTGCCTGCAAGGCACCTGCAACACAAATCTTCTGGGAAGGCCACAGGACAGCAGGTCCTGCACTCTGGTCTCAAAGGTTCTTACCAGAAGGACGAGAGACTCCTTGTCAGGGATCGTGATCAGCAAATCCCTCAGTCTGGTCTCAAGGTCACCTGCAGGAATCACTCTTCGGAAAAGCTCCGGTCAGGCACGAATGAGTGTGCTGTGCAGGGGCTCCTCACATCACAGCTCTGGTGCGTCCTGTCCCGCAGTGTGCTCCGAGCACTGTGGTGTGGCCGTTGCACCACCAGCTCCTATGTCAGCATACATCACAAAGGGTCCTTGGACACCCTGCTCCGTTCCGTTCCATGGTAACCATGTGTCACAAAGGGCCCTTGCACACGCTGCCACCTGGCCTGGGGCTGGCCCCAGCTCAGCCAAAGTGGCCCAGGTTGGAAGAAATCCCTTGGCCCAAGTGTCTAAGACAGCCTGACAGGATCCTTAGGAACAGCTTAAGCCATCAGCAAACGCTGCCCTGCTCTGCAGGCTCAGGGCAGCAGAAGGAGCCCCGAGGGCTTCTGACACAGCTGTAGTGGGAAGGGCACAGGGCCTTCCACAGAAGCTGGCTCAGCCTCCTTGGGACACGTCCCAGCTGGTGGCCATCTGAAAGACAGGTGTCTGCTAGAGAAGGCAGGTCCCTCCCTTGGAATGAGGCTGTAAACCCCCTCTTTCCAAATTCTTATAGTTTTCCCATTAAGAGGCTCTCAGGCAAATATATGAGGATAGGAACAACAGTTCTTTACTATTATGTATAACAAGGCAAACAAACAATAACAACTATGGAATTCGTAACAAACAGAACCAGAGACCCTTTGACATCCTTCTCGGCTGAGCCGGGAAAGGATGGAGGAGAGCTTTGCTTGCCTGGCTCCAAGCAGGGCAGGGAGAGGTGGTCTCAGGATTCCCAGGCACACAAGCAGATGCTGATAGATCCCTCTTTTAGTGAGGTAGGGTGATAATAAGGTCCCAGGTCAGTGGCTGCTCTCACGAGCAGAGGCTCACCACACAGAAGAAGCAGAAGAACAACAACAACAACAACAAGAGGAACAAGAAAAAGACAAGGAACAAGAAAAAGAAGAGGAACAAGAACAAGAACGTCTGGGCTGGGTTATGGCGAATCCCCTTCCCCATGCAGCAGCAGCTCCGAGCGTCCTCCTCTGAAGCCGCAGAGCAAGAGAGCTCGCAGCTGCACCAGCCCTACTTTTCCTGCCCAAGATCCCAGTATCTCTGTTCCCCCAAGAGAAATTCCCAGATGAGAGATAATGCAACCAGTTGCCCTCCTTCCCCCTGGGCTTTGCCACTTCTTTGTTTTCTTAGTTACTCATCAGTGCCAAGTAGTCAGTGTTTCTTAAGAGCTTATGGCCAAAATTCTATAGGAAAGAAAGAAAGAAAAAAGAAAAGAAACCTAACTGCCAAAACCATCCTAAACCCACGGGTGTGACACAGAGAAGGAACGTGTGGGTCAGGGCATGAATGCTGCTCTGACCCCTGGGGCCCTGCCAGCACTGAAATAAGCAGCTGTGGCAGAGTCCCAGCTCAAGCAGAGCTGCCACCCCTCTGAGCCTTGGCAGCGCTGGTGCCCGGCTCCTGCCCCAGAGACCTGTGCCCCTGGGGGCTTCTGTGCCAGAGGGAGCCAAAGCCCATGTGCACTGGGGGCTGTGCTCCTTCCTACAGGGGCTATTGGCAGGAGCACCTGGAGCAACTGCTGGCAACACTTGGCATCTGTCAGCAGGCAGAAGCTGTCAGTCCTGAAATTATTTTTTTCAGGGAAGGGATTGGCAGGAGCACCAGAACACCATCAGCTGCTGATGCACCAGGAAGGTTGCAGCTGGTGTTAATTCTCAGGGACTCGTTTCCACTATGTCTGTCAAGAAGACAGTTTTCTCACATTGGCTAAGTGACATTGACCCACTCAGTTGTGTTACTGGAAAAGTTGCCAAGATTTGCTCCAGAGTGGTTCAGCCCTGTGTATGCGACTGACTCGTTGATAGGCAGTAATTGGAGAAGGGGCTTGCCCAAGGAAGATCCTGCCTGTCTACACTGAGCACTAGTGCTGTGTAAGCTACAGGGCTTCAAATCTGACCAATTGCTTGATGGTACCCCTGTTAAGGGAAGGTTCCATTGTTGCACCTTTCCACAAAGCCAGCAATCCCTGAGTCCTGTATAATTAGCTGTGGTTCCTATTAGTGTTACACGGCTGATAACTTTGAAGGCCAGTGACAGTATAAGCAATGAAGAAGACAGTGAAATGCAATATGAATTTAATGGTTTTTGAGTGAATTTCAATTTTAGTCCATGATCCCCAACAGATTTGGTTGTCCAAGGTTTAATTGGTGATTTCTTCACTGGGATGCAGTGAATCCAGGTAGGTCTTTCCTTTACTCAAACGGATGTAAAGGTAGTCAGGAGCACTTGGATGGATCCGTCCCACTTTACTTGCAGAGGATCACCTGTAACATTCTTGACCTACACCCAGTCACCAGGATCAATTGTATGTAATTTATGATCTGGCTGCTTCGCTTGATTCTCAAACACAGTATTAAACATCTGGTGCAATTGGTTGTTTATAGCCATTAAATATTCATAGATATATTGATTACCAACTTGAGCCAAATTTTCATCATGAGTAACATTTAATCCATAAGGTCTGCCACAAAGCATTTGTCCTGGGGTACAATGCAAAAATGTGTATTCTATCACCATCTGTTAAAATGTAGGAGGGGTGGTGATCCTTATCTCTGTGGGAGATATCCTCTGCTGATGTGCCATCTGATAAGATCGGGGGATGATCATCGTTATCTTTTCACAACCCATCCTTCCTCCAGAAGATATATTCCGTTAATGGGCCATTAAGTCCTATTGTGTGACTGATAAGATTACATCATCCCATTGGGAGATGCCCCAGCTGGGGCAGGAGCTAAGCCTTTCCTACCTAGATAAAAAACTGGGGTTTGGGACACGAAGGCAGACCTTTCCACTGGATCCCAGAGGAAAGTCGGATCATTTCCACATCATCACTGGATCTTCTGAGGAAAACTGCACCCTCTACAGGAGCACTGCTTCAACGGAACCACATCCGTCATCCAGGAGGACTGCAGCCACCATTTATACGGACTGCTACCAACACCCTGACTGACAGCGTGTCAGGTTGTATTTCTGACTGTGTTGGTGGTTGTTTCTTTTATATTATTGCATGTATTTTATTTTTTCTCTTTTCTCCTATTAAATTGTATTACTGACTTGGAGTCTCGAACTGGTTTTACTTTCAAACCAACACAGCATTTCAAATGAACTAACTTTTTCTTTAGACCTAGGTTTTCTTCTGAGTCTGGTAAGGGCAATAGGTAAAGCTTGATAGCAATATAAATTAATTTCTTGACATATTTTAGCTATCTGTTTTTTGATCATATGATTGAGGTTTTCTACTTGACCACTAGCTTGTGATCTGTAGGGTGTGTGAAGCTGCCCTTGGATTCCTAATGCTTTGCTGAGAGCTTGCACAATTTCTGCACAGAAATGTGATCCTCTGTCAGGGGATATTTCTCTGGGTGCACCAAACCAAGGTATGATCTCATTCAACAACACTTTTATCACTTCTCTAGCTTTATTTGTCCTACAAGGGAACGCAGATTCTGGCCACCCAGAGAAAGTATCAGTAAGTACCAGCAAATATCAAAACCCCCCTTTGTTGGGAGTTCAGAAAAGTCTGTCTGCCACAGGGCTCCAGGAAAAGCTCCTCCACTAATAACTCCTTGTTCTAGCCTAAATCCTATAGGGTTTGGATTATTCTTCAAACAAGTCACACATTGTGATGTTACTTCTTTAACAATGTCCTGCATGCCTGGGCCTGCAATTCATTTTTTAGTTGGTGTTGTAGGGATTCTGCTCCTCTTACAAGTCTTACCACGTACAGATTTCACATTATGACCATGAACTTTTCTGGTATTATTAGTTGACCTGTTGTCTAATTGTCCCCAACCATTTTCTAAAAGTTTCCTTTTCTTTTCATTAATCCATTTATAATCAGAAGGTTGGTGTTTTACAGGCTGCTTAGTTGATACTGCAGTGGGTATTAGAGCTGCCACAAGTGGTTGATTTCTTTTGGCAGCGATTCCAGCTGCATCATCTGCAAATTTCCTGCTGCCTTCGGGAGGGTGTTACCTTTAGAGTGCCCTCAGCAATGTACAATTGCCACTTGCAATGGGAGTTCCACCTCCCTGGGGAGCTGGAGGATTTCAGTGGCATATTTGACGCTCTTCTTTTGTGCAGTCAGGAGTCTTCTTTCCCTCCATATGGCTCTGTGGGCATGAACTATTCCCATAAGCACATCTTCCATCAGTCCAAACATTAACTTTCCTTCCTTTTGCCAGTTGTGATGCTCGAGTGAGGGCTCTCAGCTCAGCCCTTTGTGCTCAGGTTCCTGCTGGCAATGGGCTTGACTTGATGACCTCCGTGACTGTAGTCACAGGCTACCCCACCCTTCACACTCACTGTCTCACAAACTGCTGCCATCAGTGAACCAGTTCATGGCAGCTGGGAGCAGCTGTTCCTTTAGATTTGGCTGGCTGGAATACACAGCTTCCATGGTCTCTAGGCAATCGTGTACTACAGGTTCAGCCTCTGACTTCCTTTGCAGAAAAGAGGCTGGGTTAACGCTACTGCTCACTTGAATTTCAGTATCATCCGGTTCAGCCAAGACTGCTTGGTATTTTAGGAGCCTTGAGGGAGACAGACATTGGGTCTCTTTTCTGATCTAAAACAGGTGACAGCGTGTGTGAGACTAAGACAGTCATCTTTTGTCCTGTTGTAAACTTCCTTGCTTCTTCAATGTTCATGATGGCTGCTGCTCCTGCCCTAAGGCAGGCGGGCCAGCCCTTGGGCACAGTATGGAGTTGTTTAGAAAAGCAGCCTACTGCCCTTTTGTAAGGTGTAGAGAGCCTGGTGCAGGAATGGCTAGAAGAGAGAGGCCATAGTCAAATCAATTTAGTCAGGCTAACAAAGTAGGCCTCAGCTCCAAGGGCACAGTAAAAGGGAAAGCACGTAGAATTGTGATAAGACGAACAAAGACAGACTGTAAAAAGAAGAACTAGAAGAACTCTGCTAGCCATGAAATTGTAAAAGTGTAGCCACAAAATTAGCCGATCAGCATAGTGACGCATATGGCAAGGCAACCAATGATGAGCTTAGCTTTTGCAATATGCATGAGCTAATTAAGCACTGTATTTAATCGCCACTCTAATTATCAATAAACGAGACTTTGCAGATGACCGAATTGGTGTCCGTGTCTCCCTTCTCCGACAAATGGTGACCCCGACGCGTGCCTCCGTCGCTGAAAAGAAAACGGGGGAGAACGCGCCACGGTCGGTGAAGTTGAGCTTGGGGCCTGCTGCAACCGGGTCGGTGTCAAACGACGTAGGGAAGACACCCCCAGGAGCTACATAGGTGGTCCTGGGCCATACGTGCTGCCGAAGCCGGAGAGTTGCAACAGCGCTGACGGTAAAAAATGGACAGGCAAGCAGCATATGATTTATTTATAGCACATATAGATAAGTTAGGGCTAAAAGAGCTTAATCCCAGGAAGGACATACCGGGGTTGTTAGCCTGGGGTTCTGCTAAAGGCTTATTCACTAACCCTCATAGTGTGCATGAGTTAAATGAGTGGCGTAAGTTAGGGGATGTACTGTGGGAGGCAGTATTAGGAGATGATAAGACGGCAAAAAAGTTAGGAAAAATCTGGCAAGTAGTTCATAACGCGCTCTTAAAGCAACAGGCAGAGAAAAGGGCGGCACAGCAGGCAGTAGAGGCATATAAAAGAAATGCTCAGTATGGTGATAATGAGCCCCTTGCACCAAGCACAAGAAGGGTTGAAATACCTATTCTTAAAGACGCGGCAGGAATAGCCGATGGGGCTAGTTGCACTTGGCCCTCTGCACCCCCCTCAGAAGAACTGGGGAATAACGCTGCCAAAGCAGCGGAGGCAATTGCAGAGGGCGAAATATCCCAACCTTGCGGCGTAGAATCCCCTTGCCGGCCTGAATCTAGCATCCCTAAACCTGCCAGTGAGCCAGATCCTGTCCCTAGGGCGGAAAGCGACCTGCGGGGGGAAGTGGCAAGGCAGAGAAGGGAAGCGTGGAATATGCTAGCTAGACACGGCCTGGAGACTGGGGATGATGCCGCTGTAAGCGCAGTCAAAGTCTGGACCTTTCCTGTCACGTACACACAGGGAGTAAACCAACAAGGACAAGCTGTACAAGTGGGAGAGTATGAACCACTTGATTGGAAGTTGCTAGCACAGTTACGACAGACAGTAAGTCAGTTCGGTTTTCGCAGCGAGCCAGCTAAGCAAATGCTAGACTATCTATTTGACACATATTTATTACTGCCAAATGATCTAAAAAGCATAGCAAAATTAATTTTCACACCACATCAGCAAATGCTGTTTAATGCTCACTGGCAAGCTCTTGTTGCCGAGGCAGTTGCGGTACAAAGGGGTCAGGGTGATCCCTTAGCCGGGATTACAGCAGATGAGTTAATGGGAGTGGGCGCATTTCGCAGGTCGGAAACTCAGTTACTCCCGGGGGCCGACAGGGTTAGAGAAGCCATGCGTATCGTAAGAACTGCTATTGATCAAGTAAAAGATAGCTCAGGTATACCCATGTATATGGGAATAAAACAAGGAAGGGAGGAATCCTTTGGGGACTTTGTAGATAAGGCTACCGCTGCTATCGACAGGGCAGGAGTTCCAGAGTATATGAGAGGGGCAATGTTAAAGCAATGTGCGTTACAAAATAGCAATGAGGCAACAAAGAAGGTATTGTCAACTCTAGGAGCTAATTGGACGATAGAAGAAGCATTAGAAAGAATGGCACTGCAGCCATCAGGGTCGCAGGTTTTCTTAATTAATGCACTAAAAGAAATAGGCTTAGGGCTACAGAAACAAGCTGAATCCACACAATCACAGGTACTAGCTGCTCTTGCCCCGCTCCGTGCTTCCACAGCAGCACCGGCCGCAGCGAACAACCGCCGACCTCCTTCAACGCGATGCTTTAGATGCGGAAGCGGAGGCCATTTTCGACGAGACTGCCGAGCCTCAGGAGTGTGGTGCCAAAACTGCCAGAACAACACCCACAACACGTCAGCTTGTCGCCGCCAATCGGAAAACTCCAGGCGGAGCGCGTCCGGCAGCCGCGCCCAGACACAAGTAGCCGCCGTAGCATCAGCGCCATCTCCTGTCTGCAACCAGCCACAACAGGGAGCCTGGGACTCGACTTGGCAGCCGCAATAAAAACATCATTATTAACAACACGCCCCGCTAAAGTCCCAACTGGAGTACAAGGCCCGGTAACTGTTAAAGGACAAGCTTTTGGAGGACTAATAATAGGACGCTCATCGAGCTCTATTTTAGGACTGTTTGTACTACCAGGTGTCATTGATGCAGACTACACTGGGGAAATACAAATAATAGTATATACTCCTTTTCCTCCTCTAACAATTGAGGCAAATCAACGTATTGCTCAATTTATTCCACTTCCACAGTTGAGCCAGGGTGTTCAACCACAAACACAAACCCCGCGCAGGGACCAAGGTTTTGGATCCTCTGGTGTTGCTCTGCTCACAATGGATCTTAATACTAGACCCAAAAAGGAAGTGAGGTTCACCTATGCAGGACGTACAATAAAAATGATGGGACTTTTAGACACTGGAGCAGATACCAGCATTGTTTCTCCAGAAAAATGGCCCTGTGATTGGCCATCGTTACAGACCACGGATACCGTAACGGGCGTCAGAGGGTTCACCCTCGCAAAGAAAACGCCCCCAATAAGGGTTACTATAGATGGGCAGGACTTGGTAACTGTGTTATCAGTAGTTGCATTACCACCCATGGTACATTGCCTAATTGGAAGGGACATTCTAGCTCAACTTGGAGTTGTTCTATCCAACGAGCACCCTTTGGGGTAATTGCCATTGCTTGGACTTTCCCAATTCCAATCACCTGGACTACCAATGAACCGGTAATGGTTAAGCAATGGCCTCTAAAAAGGGAAAGTCTAATACAAGCACATCAACTCGTAAAAGAACAATTTCAACAAGGACATTTAAAACTTTCCACAAGCCCATGGAACACGCCAATTTTTGTGATTAAAAAGAAATCAGGGAAATATCGTCTTCTTCATGATTTAAGAGCAGTAAATGATCAAATGGAAGCAATGGGAGCGTTACAACCGGGACTTCCCAATCCAGCCATGCTCCCACAACATTGGCCTCTTTTAATTATTGATTTAAAGGACTGCTTTTTTACTATAGCCTTACACCCCCAGGATACAAAAAGATTTGCATTTACCCTACCGGCAATTAACAGGGGGGAACCTGACAAAAGATATGAATGGACTGTTCTCCCACAAGGTATGAAAAACTCGCCTACTTTGTGCCAATTATATGTTGATGCGGCCTTGCAGCCCCTAAGACTAAAATGGCCCGACACAATTATTTACCACTACATGGATGACATCCTATTCGCACAGAAAATAGCATTTACAGATATTCAAATGCAGGAAATTCAAAACACCTTAGCAAAAGCATCTCTCATGATAGCTCCAGAAAAGATACAGCAATCTACACCATGGAAGTACCTGGGATGGACTATTACAAATCAAATCGTACGGCCGCAAAAACTTCAGATTGCAACAAAAATCACCAATCTCAATGAAGCACAACGCTTACTAGGAGATCTACAGTGGCTCAAACCGATTGTTGGGATACCCAACTCCTTGCTAGAATCCCTCAGGCCACTACTCAAGGGGACTAATCCAACTACACCTGTAACTATGACACCACAACAAAAAGACGCTCTCAATGGCATTATTCGCTGCATCAATGAAGGATTTGTCTCCCGCCGGGATGTATCATTACCTATAAACCTCACCATTTGGAATACTCCTGATCATCTACTTGGAGCACTTACACAAACACAAAAGAAAACGGGGGAGATACAGGTACTAGAGTGGATAACCCCACCTTTACAAGCAAAAAGGACAATCAGTACAAAAATCGAACAAGTAGCTACCTTGATTCGTAAGGGTCGGGTAAGGATTCTGGAAATCACTGGAACATGCCCGACTGCAATCCACCTACCCATGAAAAAGGAGGACTTAGATTGGTACCTCCTCAACTCTGAGGACTTACAAACGGCTTTGCTGGAAGCTGGAGCAACAGTCAACACAGGACCGCTGACACCACGTCATCTCCAGTGGTTAGGAAATTGGGACTGGGTATTAAAGCCAACACGATCGGAACAGCCGATAGCGGGTGCCATCACAGCATTCACGGATGCCGGAAAGAAATCGAGGAGGGCAGCCATCACCTGGAAAGAAGGCCCTCGATGGAAAAAGCAGATAATAGACGCTGCTCCAGAGGACAGTTTACAAACATTAGAACTGCTTGCTGTTGTGTGGGCACTAAGTGAACTGCAAGGGCCTTTGAATGTGGTCACTGACTCGTTTTATGTTGCAGGAGTAGCACAGAGAATTGAGGACGCCTCTGTGAAAGAGGTGCAGAACAAAAGACTCTATGAACTCTTGCTGCAGCTAAAGCGAGCAGTAGGAGCAAGGTTTAAGCCTTATTGTATCATACACATCAGAAGCCACAAGTGGGATGTAGGCTTGGGTGAAGGCAATGCCAGGGCAGATAGATTGGTAATGAATGTAGCAGATGATAGGGGGATTGAGGCAAGAGAGTCACACACACGATTTCACCAAAATGCTAAAGGATTGGTGCGCGAGTTCAAAATAGGCATACAAGAAGCTAAAGCAATAGTGAGAGCCTGTCCCACCTGCAGTCATCACAATAGCGGGGTGGGCCTTGGGTGTGGGGTAAATCCTCGGGGTCTGGAAAGTAATGAAATTTGGCAAATGGATGTTACACACGTAGCAGAATTTGGTAGGCTTAAGTATGTGCATGTCACAATAGACACGTATAGTAAATACATCTGGGCTACAGCACAAACAGGAGAGAAGGCAATCCATGTAATAAGGCACCTGACAAGTTGCTTTGCAGTCATGGGAATGCCTAGGGAAATAAAGACCGACAATGGACCAGCCTATGTCGGCAAGAGAGTAAGCCAGTTCATGAGACTCTGGAGAATTAAACACATCACAGGAGTACCACACTCACCCACAGGACAAGCCATAGTAGAAAGAGCCAATGGGACACTCAAACAGTACCTACTCAAGCACAAATCCATAGATGATCCACAAGAAAGGTTAGCTAAGGTTCTTTATGTCATGAATTTTTTGTGTGTGTTTGGGGAAGAGTCGGAGCCGCCTGCAGTTAGGCATAGAGGAAAAAGGGAAAGTAACAAGGAAGAAAGCACAAAGGCGTGGGTAAAGTATCGGGATCCAAAGACAGGGATATGGAATGGCCCCGCTGAAGTAATATACTGGGGCAGAGGTTATGTTTGTGTTTCTACTCCCACAGGAACAGTTTGGGTCCCTGCTAGATGGGTGAAGCCCATTCTAAATGACCGAGTGGGCGGAAAGATTCCTGAGGATACGATTGACACCAAACGACCGGAAACGGATTCATCAGAAACTAACAGTGACCTTGCAACCCTATTTACAAGAGCTGGGACAGTATAGCCGCGTAGCCCGTGAAGCGCTGCAGCAACCACCATTGGACTGGGCCGATTGGCTTGAGATCCACGCCTACAGGGAAAAACAGCCCCTCAATGACCGTCCATGTTGCGCATGTGGGGGGTCGTGGTGTGAGGCTTGGGTGGCTTTAAAGTGTGGGCGCTGTGGGGACTGCTCGTGGGTAAGGCAACAAGGAGTATATAATTTATGGTGTGCAAAGTGTCAAGGTAAAGACATAAGGCGTTCAGACTGGGGAACAGCTTTAGAGGGAGAAGCAGGGGTACCATATGCACAACTCCCGAGTATATATGAAGCACCAGAACAACTTATGTTAGCTTGGGCCCGATGGGCGACTACTAAGTGGCTCTGGAGGCAACGCATTAACGCCAGATCTCGCATTGTTGCTGCCAGGTGTATGCATAAGGTGCCACATTTACCTTTCCCTCGGGTAGGACCAGTTAAGCCAGGTACCGATCCTGAAGAGGTGTTAGACCAGTGCATAGAAAAGGTAAAACAGTGGCACATAGCAGCAGAAAATCCAAAGTATAGAAGGAAGAGACTACGTAAACAACGAAAATGATATTCATCACACTGATTACGCTTACTAACTTTGCTTACACAAATGCTTTTCCAATGGAGCACACACCTAGAAAAAATGTATGGGTAACATTTGCTAGTATAACAAAGCAAGAATCAATCTGCTTAAGCTTAGGGGGAGCACAAAACCCTTTCAAAACTTGTCTTGTAGGATTACCAGTCTGGAAGCCAAGAGAGTTTGCAGGGTATCTTAATAACAGTAACCTGCCTGCAAAGAGAGATGACGATCTATTACAAGGTTGTGCCTACCCTAGCATTTATCCCTCACAACATGATGGATGCTGGCAATGTGAATTTGTCCTAGCTTTGAATAGAACCTTAGCCTCTCCTCCGGAGGAGATTGATCTCTTTGGAAGCACTAACACCTCAATGGGGAAAAATGCAGGAGGATGGTTTAGTTTTTTGCCCCTAGAAAGCAAAAACTTTAAGACACACCGCAAGTATTGGGCAACCCTTGATTCGACTCTTACTGGTTTGTCAACAATTCATACTCAACTTTACCCCAAATGTAACGGTAGGTACATCACAAAGGCAAGAGCACTACCCCCAAGAATATTTTTAATTTGTGGGGATCGTGCCTGGAATGGTATTCCAGTGAGGCCACAAGGGGGACCCTGCTATCTAGGGAAACTAACCATGTTTCACCCCAATGTAACTACTCTCATGCAACTTGCAAGCAATGCAAATAGAACAAAACGCAGTTTACACGATCTTGACTGCACCGGCATAGGGCAACCACACTTTTGGAGTGACTTTAGACAGGTAGCAACTGCTGTACTCCTCCCTCACGCAGCAGCCAGGAAAGCTATGGCCCTAGCCGAACAGTTAGGGTGCTGGGCAAAAGATGAATTTAACACCACCTCTCAGGTGTTAGACATGATGGCCAGGGATGTCTCAAGTGTTAACCATGCAGTACTGCAAAACAGAGCAGCCATCGATTTTCTACTTTTAGCGCAGGGACACGGTTGTGAGGAATTTGAAGGAATGTGCTGCATGAATTTGTCTGACCACTCTGAATCCATTCACAAAAAGATACGAGACATACAAAACAAGCTGCATGACCTAAAAAAGGAAGATAGTTGGGACATTGATGAATGGCTAAAGAGCCTAGGCCTTGGAGGATGGATTCGAACCATCATTAAGTATGCTATCATGATCTTAGGCGTATTCTTATGCTTAGCTTTGTTACTTCCTTGCTTGATAACTTGCTTGCAAAATTTCATTCAAAAAACTGTTAGCAAGGCTTGGCATACTAATCTTCTCGCTCAAAAAGAAAACGGGGGAAGTGTAGAGAGCCTGGTGCAGGACTGGCTAGAAGAGAGAGGCCATAGTCAAATCAATTTAGTTAGGCTAACAAAGTAGGCCTCAGCTCCAAGGGCACAGTAAAAGGGAAAGCACGTAGAATTGTGATAAGACGAACAAAGACAGACTGTAAAAGAAGAACTAGAAGAACTCTGCTAGCCATGAAATTGTAAAAGTGTAGCCACAAAATTAGCCGATCAGCATAGTGACGCATATGGCAAGGCAACCAATGATGAGCTTAGCTTTTGCAATATGCATGAGCTAATTAAGCACTGTATTTAATCGCCACTCTAATTATCAATAAACGAGACTTTGCAGATGACCGAATTGGTGTCCGTGTCTCCCTTCTCCGACACTCCACTTCCTCTCCCAAATTCCAATCAACCTCTAACGAAATAATGACACTATGTGTGCTGAGAAATTAGAATCCTCCACTTCCCCTTCTAAATTCCAAAAAAACCCATGGAATAAGAGCAGTTCACTCATTGCAAATTTCAACTCCTTCTCTTCCTCTCCCAAATTTCCACCAAACTCGAATGGAAGAACAGCATTTTGTGTGTGCGAAATTTAGAATCCTCCACTTCCCCTTCCAAATTCCCATAGAAGAGCTGCATTCCGGGTATGGGGATTTCCAAAACATCCATATGCCCACTTAAATTCCCATGACAACCTCGGAAAAACAGCATTCATGATGTTGGGAATATGGAATCCACCAGTTCCACTATCCAGTTCCTAGCAAATCCATGGAATTACAGCACTCTGGGCTCTGGGAATTTGGAATCCTCCAGTTCCACTCCCAAATTCCAATGGAGTAACAGCCTTGCAGGCATGGGGATATTGGAATCCTCTAGTTCCCGTCCAAAAAGCCCATGGAATAACGCCAATCTGGGTACTGAGAATTGAGAATTTGCTCATTCCCTTCCCAGATCCCTAGGGAATAAGACACTTCTGGGTGTCACGTATTTCGAATCCTTCAGCTCCACACCATAACCGCCATGGAATATCAGAATTCCAGGTGTTAGGAATTGAGCATCCTCCAATTCCCCTTCGAATTTCCCATGGAATCATGGCATTCTGGGTGTTGGCACTTTAGAATCTCCCATACACCCTCCCAAATAACCACGAAATTCACAAGGAATAACAGAATTCCAGATATCAGGAATCTATTATCCGCCAGCACTCCACGCAATTTCCCATGGAATCATGGCATTCCTGGTGCAGGGAATCTTGACTCCTCCACTTATCCTCCCAAATCGCCATAGAAAAATGGAATTCTGCGTGTTGGGAATTAACAATCCCCCAGAAACCCACCCCAAATCCCACCACATTCCCAAAGAAGAGCAACTTTCCAGATGTCTGCAATTTGAAATATTCCAGTTCCCCACTCAAATTCCGATGGAACAACAGAATCCCAAGTGTCAGGAATTGGGAATCCTCCAGCTTCCTGAAAAAAATTCCCATGGAATCATGGGATTCCAGGTGTGAGGAATTGAGAATGCCCCGTACAGCCTCCCAGATTCCCACCACATTCCCATGGAATAACAACATTCCAGATTTCAGGAACTGAGAATCATCCTCTTCCCCTCCCAAATTCCCATGGAAACATGGCATTCTGTTACTTTCTAATTTGGAACTCTCCATAACCTTTCCCAAAATCCCACCAAATTCCCATGCAATAGCGGCATTCCAAGTATCAGGAATTTAGGATACCCCATTTCCGCATCCAAATTCCCATAGAATAACGGCCTTCCGGCTATCAGGAATTTCGAATCATCCATACGGTCTCCCATATTCCCATGGAATAACGCATACCCAAGCATGGGGAATTGAGTTTCATCTAGTTCCATACCCCAATTCCCATGGAATAACATCATTCTGGGAGCTGAGTACTTGGAAGCTGCCTGTTTCCCTCCCAAATGCTTAGGGAATAACGGCATTCCGGGCATTGGGAACGTAGAATCCGCATGTTCCCCTTGCAAATTCCCATGAAATAACCAATTTAATGTGTTGGGAATTTCGAATGCTCCAGTTCCTCGCCCAAATTCCAATCAACCTGTAACGAAATCATGACACTATGTGTGTTGAGAATTTAGAATCCTCCACTTCCCCTTCCAAATTCCCAACAAAACCATGGAATAAGAGCAGTTCACTCATTGCTAATTTCAACTCCTCCTCTTCCTCTCCCAAATTTCCACCAAACTCGAATGGAAGAACGGCATTTTGTGTGTGCGAAATATAGAATCCTCCACTTCCCCTTCCAAATTCCCATAGAATAGCTGCATTCCCGGTATGGGGATTTTCAAAACATCCATATGCCCACTTAAATTCCCACGACAACCTCGGAAAAACAGCATTCATGGTGTTGGGAATATGGTATCCGCCATTTGCACTATCCAATTCCCAGCAAAACCATGCAATTACAGCACTCTGGGCACTGGGAATTTAGAATCCTCCAGTTCCACTCCCAAATTCCAATGGAGTAACAGCCTTGCAGGCATGGGGATATTGGAATCCTCGAGTTCCCTTCCAAAAAGCCCATGGAATAATGACATTCTGGGTATTGAGAATTGAGAATTTGCCCATTTCCCTCCCAGATCCCTAGGGAATAAGACAATTCCGGGTGTCAGGCATTTGGAATACTTCAGCTCCGCACCATAACTGCCATGGAATAACAGAATTCCAGGTATCAGGTATGGATTATCCGCCAGCTCCCCACGCAATTTCCCATGGAATCAGGGCATTCCTGGTGCAGGGAATCTTGACTCCTCCAGTTATCCTCCCAAATCCACATGGTAAAATGGCATTCTGGGTGTTCGGAATTAACAATCCAGTATAAACACACCCCATATCCCACCACGTTCCCAAAAAAAAGCAATTGTCCAGATGTCTGCAATTTGGAATATTCCAGTTCCCCACTCAAATTCCGATGGAATAACAGCATCCCAAGTGCCAGAAATTGAGAATCCTCCAGCTCCCTGAAAAAATTCCCATGGAATCATGGGATTCCAGGTGTGAGGAATTGAGAATGCCCCGTACAGCCTCCCAGATTCCCACCACATTCCCATGGAATAACAACATTCCAGATTTCACGAACTGAGAATCATCCTCTTCCCCTCCCAAATTCCCATGGAAACATGGCATTCTGTTACCTTGTAATTTGGAACCCCCCAGAAGCTGTCCCAAAATCCCACCAAATTCCCATGCAATAGCGGCATTCCAAGTGTCAGGAATTTAGGATACCCCATTTCCGCATCCAAATTCCCATAGAATAACGGCCTTCCGGCTATCAGGAATTTCGAATCGTCCATACGGTCTCCCATATTCCCATGGAATAACGCATACCCAAGCATGGGGAATGGAGTTTCATCTAGTTCCATACCCCAATTCCCATGGAATAACAACATTCTGGGAGCTGAGTACTTGGAATCTGCCTATTTCCCTCCCAAATGTTTAGGGAATAATGGCATTCCGGGCATTGGGAACGTAGAATCCTCATGTTGCTCTTGCAAATTCCCATGAAATAACCATTTTAGTGTGTTGGGAATTTCGAATGCTCCACTTCCTCTCCCAAATTCCAATCAACCTCTAACGAAATAATGACACTATGTGTGTTGAGAATTTAGAATCCTTCACTTCCCCTTCCAAATTCCCAACAAAACCATGGAATAAGAGAAGTTCACTCACTGCTAATTTCAACTCCTCCTCTTCCTCTCCCAAATTTCCACCAAACTCGAATGGAAGAACGGCATTTTGTGTGTGCCAAATTTAGAATCCTCCACTTCCCCTTCCATAATCCCATAGAATAGCTGCATTCCGGGTATGGGGATTTCCAAAACATCCATATGCCCACTTAAATTCCCACGAAAACCTCGGAAAAACAGCATTCATGATGTTGGGAATATGGTATCCGCCACTTCCACTTTCCAATTCCCAGCAAAACCATGCAATTACAGCACTCTGGGCATTGGGAATTTGGAATCCTCCAGTTCCATTCCCAAATTCCAATGGAGTAACAGCCTTGCAGGCATGGGGATATTGGGATCCTCGAGTTCCCTTCCAAAAAGCCCATGGAATAATGACATTCTGGGTATTGAGAATTGAGAATTTGCCCATTCCCTTCCCAGATCCCTAGGGAATAAGACAATTCTGGGTGTCACGTATTTCGAATCCTTCAAATCCGCACCATAACCGCCATGGAATAACAGAATTCCAGGTGTCAGGAATTGAGCATCCTCCACTTCCCCTTCGAATTTCCCATGGAAACATGGCATTCTGGGTGTTGGCACTTTAGAATCTCCCATACACTCTCACAAATACGCCAAAATTCACAAGGAATAACAGAATTCCAGGTATCAGGTATGGATTATCTGCCAGCTCTCCACATAATTTCCCTTGGAATCATGGCATTCCTGGTGCAGGGAATCTTGACTCCTGCAGTTATCCTCCCAAATTGCCATAGAAAAATGGAATTCTGCGTGTTGGGAATTAACAATCCCCCAGAAACCCAGCCAAAATCCAACCACATTCCCAAAGAAGAGCAACTTTCCAGATGTCTGCAATTTGAAATATTCCAGTTCCCCACTCAAATTCCGATGGAATAACATCATCCCAAGTGTCAGGAATTGGAATCCTCCAGCTCTCTGAAAAAATTCCCGTGGAATCATGGGATTCCAGGTGTGAGGAATTGAGAATGCCCCGTACAGCCTCCCAGATTCCCACCACATTCCCATGGAATAACAACATTCCAGATTTCAGGAACTGAGAATCATCCTCTTCCCCTCCCAAATTCCCATGGAATCATGGCATTCTGTTACTTTCTAATTTGGAACCCCCCAGAAGCTGTCCCAAAATCCCACCAAATTCCCATGGAATAGCGACATTCCAAGTGTCAGGAATTTAGGATACCCCATTTCCGCATCCAAATTCCCATAGAATAACGGCCTTCCGGCTATCAGGAATTTCAAATCGTCCATATGGTCTCCCATATTCCCATGGAATAACGCATACCCAAGCATGGGGAATTGAGTTTCATCTAGTTCCATACCCCAATTCCCATGGAATAACAACATTCTGGGAGCTGAGTACTTGGAAGCTGCCTGTTTCCCTCCCAAATGTTTAGGGAATAACGGCATTCCGGGCATTGGGAACGTAGAATCCGCATGTTCCCCTTGCAAATTCCCATGAAATAACCATTTTAGTGTGTTGGGAATTTCGAATGCTCCACTTCCTCTCCCAAATTCCAATCAACCTCTAACGAAATAATGACACTATGTGTGTTGAGAATTTAGAATCCTCCACTTCCCCTTCCAAATTCCCAACAAAACCATGGAATAAGAGCAATTCACCCATTGATAATTTCAACTCCTCCTCTTCCTCTCCCAAATTTCCACCAAACTCGAATGGAAGAACAGCATTTTGTGTGTGCGAAATATAGAATCCTCCACTTCCCCTTCCATAATCCCATAGAATAGCTGCATTCCGGGTATGGGGATTTCCAAAACATCCATATGCCCACTTAAATTCCCACGAAAACCTCGGAAAAACAGCATTCATGATGTTGGGAATATGGTATCCGCCACTTCCACTTTCCAATTCCCAGCAAAACCATGCAATTACAGCACTCTGGGCATTGGGAATTTGGAATCCTCCAGTTCCATTCCCAAATTCCAATGGAGTAACAGCTTTGCAGGCATGGGGATATTGGAATCCTCGAGTTCCCTTCCAAAAAGCCCATGGAATAATGACATTCTGGGTATTGAGAATTGAGAATTTGCCCATTCCCTTCCCAGATCCCTAGGGAATAAGACAATTCTGGGTGTCACGTATTTCGAATCCTTCAAATCCGCACCATAACCGCCATGGAATAACAGAATTCCAGGTGTCAGGAATTGAGCATCCTCCACTTCCCCTTCGAATTTCCCATGGAAACATGGCATTCTGGGTGTTGGCACTTTAGAATCTCCCATACACTCTCACAAATACGCCAAAATTCACAAGGAATAACAGAATTCCAGGTATCAGGTATGGATTATCTGCCAGCTCTCCACATAATTTCCCTTGGAATCATGGCATTCCTGGTGCAGGGAATCTTGACTCCTGCAGTTATCCTCCCAAATTGCCATAGAAAAATGGCATTCTGCGTGTTGGGAATTAACAATCCCCCAGAAACCCAGCCAAAATCCAACCACATTCCCAAAGAAGAGCAACTTTCCAGATGTCTGCAATTTGAAATATTCCAGTTCCCCACTCAAATTCCGATGGAATAACATCATCCCAAGTGTCAGGAATTGGAATCCTCCAGCTCTCTGAAAAAATTCCCGTGGAATCATGGGATTCCAGGTGTGAGGAATTGAGAATGCCCCGTACAGCCTCCCAGATTCCCACCACATTCCCATGGAATAACAACATTCCAGATTTCAGGAACTGAGAATCATCCTCTTCCCCTCCCAAATTCCCATGGAATCATGGCATTCTGTTACTTTCTAATTTGGAACCCCCCAGAAGCTGTCCCAAAATCCCACCAAATTCCCATGCAATAGCGCCATTCCAAGTGTCAGGAATTTAGGATACCCCATTTCCGCATCCAAATTCCCACAGAATAACGGCCTTCCGGCTATCAGGAATTTCGAATCATCCATACGGTCTCCCATATTCCCATGGAATAACGCATACCCAAGCATGGGGAATTGAGTTTCATCTAGTTCCATACCCCAATTCCCATGGAATAACAGCATTCTGGGAGCTGAGTACTTGGAAGCTGCCTGTTTCCCTCCCAAATGTTTAGGGAGTATTGGCATTCCGGGCATTGGGAACGTAGAATCCGCATGTTCCCCTTGCAAATTCCCATGAAATAACCATTTTAGTGTGTTGGGAATTTCGAATGCTCCACTTCCTCTCCCAAATCCCAATCAACCTCTAACGAAATAATGACACTATGTGTGTTGAGAATTTAGAATCCTCCACTTCCCCCTACATATTGCCATAGAATAGCTGCATTCCGGGTTTGGGGATCTCCAAAACATCTATATGCCCACTTAAATTCCCACGAAAACCTCAGAACCACAGCATTCATGGTGTTGGGAATATGGTATCCGTCTCTTGCACTACCCAATTCCCAGCAAAAACATGGGATTACAGTACTCTGGGAATTGGGAATTTGAAATCCTCCAGTTCGGTTCCCAAATTCCAATAGAATAACTGCCTTGCAGGCATGGGGATATTGGAATCCTCTAGTTCCCTTCCCAAAATCCCATGGAATAAGGACAGTCTGGGCATGGAGAATTGAGAATTTGCCCATTACCTTCCCCAATTTCTAGGGAATAACACAATTCCGGGTGTCAGGCATTTGGAATCCTTCAAATCTGCGCCATAACCACTGTGGAATAACAGAATTCCAGGTGTCAGGAATTGAGCATCCTCCAGTTCCCCTCGAATTTCCATTGGAATCATGGTATACTGGGTGTTGGGAATCTTGACTCCTCCACTTACCCTCCCAAATCCCCATGGAGTAATGGCATTCTGGATGTTGGGAATTTACAATCCCCCATTAAACGACCCAAAATCTCACCAAAATCACAAGGAAGAGATACTTTTCAGATATTAGGAATTTGGAATATTCCAGTTCCCCAAGCGTTTGCCCACAGAATTATCGCCTTCCGGTTATCAGAAATTTCAAATTGTCCATGTTCCCTGTCATATTCCCATGGAACAACACATTACCAGGCATGGGGTATTTAAAATCTTCTAGTTCCTCACCAAATTCTCATGGAATAACAGGATTCTGGGCGCTGGGAATTTGGTATTTGCCCATTTCCCTCCATAATTCCCAAGGAATAGCAGCATTCCAGGTATTGGGAATCTAGAATCATCATGTTCCCCTTCCAAACTCCCTTGGAATAAGCATTTCAGAGTATTGTGAATTTCAAATACTCCAGTTCACCTCCCAAATTCCCAAGGAATAACAGCCTTCCAGGCATGGGGAATTTCGAACTGTCCATATGCCCTCCCAAATTCCCATGGAGTAAAACAGTCCCAGGCATGGGGAATTTATAATCGTCTACTTCCTTACCCAAATTCCCCGTGGAACAATGATATTCTGGGCATTGGATATTTAGAATTTGGCAGTTCTCCTCCCAAATTCCCATGTAATAATGGCATTCTGGGTTTCAGGAATTTAGAATCCCCCCTACAACCTCCCAAATTCCCACCAAATTCCCATGAAATAGCACTATTCCCGGGTAACAGGAAATTCGAATTCTTCACCAATTTCCCCATCGAATTTGCTTTGGTATAATGGCAATACTGGAGTAGGGAACTTTGCAACCTCCAATTCCCCTTACTAATACCCATGGAATAACAGCATTCCAGGCATTGAGAATTTAGAATCGTCCTGCTTCCCTCCAACATTCCCACTAAAACGACTGAATTACAGCATTCCAGGCAAGGGGAATTTAGAATCCTCCGTCTCTCCTCCCAAATGACCATGGAATAACCACATTTGGTGTGTTGGGAATTTGGGATCCTCCACTTCCTCTTCCAAATTCCTACAAAAAACATGGAATAATGGCATTCCAGGTGTCAGGAATTTCTATATGCCCTGTCAAATTACCATGGAAGAACAGCTTTCCAACCATGGCGAATCTTGAATCCTCCACTTCCCCCCACCAAATTCCCATGGAATAATGGCTTTCCGGGTTTTTGGAATTCAGAATCCCCAATACATCCTCCAAAATTTGCACCAAATTTCTATGCAGTAGCAGCATTCCAGGTGTGAGGAATTTTGAAGACTCCAGTTCCTCACCAATTTGCTGAGAAATAATGGCATTCTCGGTGTTGGGAATTTTGAACCTTCCAATTCCCCTCACTAATTCCCATGGAATTACAGCATTCCTGGCATTGGGGATTTAGAATCTTCTAGCTATCCTCCTCAATTCCCACGAAAAACATGGAATTACACCATTCCTCTCCATGGGAATTTAGAATCCTCAAGTTCCAGTTCCAAATTCCCATGGAATAGCCACATTTCTGGAGTTGGGAGTTTCAAATACTCCATTTCCTGTCCCAAATTCCCACCAGAGTGCCACGAAATAATGATATTTTGTGTGTTGAGAATTTAGAATCCTCCACTTCCTCCTGCAAATTGCCAACAAAACCATGGAATAAGAGCAGTGCAGGCATTCAGAATTTTGAATCCTCCAGCGCCCCTCCCAAACTGTCACAGAATAGCTGCATTCCAGGTTTGGGGATTTTCGAGTTCTCCATATGACCTATTACACTCCCACAAAAATACTTGAAAAACCGTATTTGGGTGTTGGGAATACGGAATCCCCCCTTTTCACTCCCAAATTCCCACCAAAAGTATGGAATTACAGCATTCCGGGCACTGGGAATTTAGAACCCTGCAGTTCATCTCCCAAATTTCCATGGAATAATGGCATTTCAGGAGTCAGGAATTAGGAATAATCCATATGCCCCATAATTCCAATGGAAAACAGCCTACCGGGAATGGAGAACTTGGAATCCTCTAGTTCCCTTCCAAAAAGCCCATGGAATAACGACATTCTGGGCATTGAGAATTGAGAATTTGCCAATTCCCTTCTCAAATTCCTAGGGAATAAGAGAATTCTGGGAGTCAAGAATTTGGAATCCTCCAGCTCCGCACCAAAATCTCCATGGAATAACAGTATTCCAGGTGTCAGGAATTGAGAATCTTCCAGTTCCCCTTTGAATTTCCCCTGGAATAATGGCATTCCGGATTTGAAGAATTTACAGTCCCTCAAATGCCCCCTCAAATTCTTACCAAATTCCAACGGAAAAACAGCATTCCAGGTGTCGGGAATTTTGAATACTCCAGTTCCCCACGGAAATTCCCATGGAATAAAGTTATTCTAAGCATTGGGAATCTTGAATCCTCCAGTTCACCTCCCAATTTCTCATAGAATAATGGCATTCTGGCTGGTGGGAATTTACAATCTCCCATATGCCCACAGAAATCTCCACCAAATTCCCATGGAATAAGTGAATTCCGGGTGTCAGGAATTTAGGATACTCCACTTTCCCACACAAATTCCCATGAAGGACATGCATTCTGGGTATCAGGATTTTCGAATCACCCATATGCCCTCTCAAATTCCCATGGAATAACACACTCCCAGGCATGGGGAATTTTAAATTGTCCATATGCCCTCCCATAATTCCAATGCAATAACAGCCTTCCAGGAATGGGGAATTTGGAATCCTCTAGTTCCCTTCCAAAAATCCCATGGAGTAGCAACATTCTGGACATTGGGAATTGAGAATTTGCCAGTTCCCTTCCCAAATTCCTAGGGAATAAGAGAATTCTGGGAGTCAAGAATTTGGAATCTTCCAGTTGCGCACCATAATCCCCATGGAACAACAGAATTCCAAGTGTTAGGAATTGAGAATCCTCCATTTCTCCTCCCAATTTGCCATGGAATTATAGCACTCCGGGTTTGAAGAATTTACAAGTCCCCCATATGCCCCCTCAAATTCCTACCAAATTCCTATGGAATAACAGCATTCCTGGTGACACAAAATTCGAATACTCCAGTTCCCCACCAAAATTCCCATGGAATAATGGCATTCTGGGTGTTAGGAATTTAGAATGTGCCAGATGCAGTCGCAAAATCACAGCAAATTCCCATGGAATAACTACATTCCTGTTTTCAGGAATTTAGACTATTCCATTTCCCCACACAAATTCCCATGGAATTACGGCATTTCTGCTGTTGGGAATTTTGAATCCTCCTGTTTCACTTCCAAATTCCCACCAAAACCAAATAAAGCACTAAACATTTACTCCCCAAAAAATCTACAAAGGAAAAATATTTAGAATCTTGTCAATTTTTTTTTTCAAATTTCAGTTGTTTGTTTGTTTTTTTAACATACTCAGAGTCTCCTACGATTTTATTTTATCATAAAGAGCACTAGACAAACAAAGCTTTATAACAAAAAGCCAGGCACTGATACATGGTAAAATTCTCATTTTTAATCTTTTTTTGGCGTTTCTTATCGTTTTTTTCTCTTCTTTTCACTGCAATTGCATCACAAGTAACAAGAATGAAAAAAGGCCACAATCCATCATAATTTTCACCATTTTATAGAAGTTTCTAAAAATATTGCAGAAGGAGGATGGGCAAAAGCAGCATTACATGAAAAGGAGACAACTTCCAGTCGCATCAGAAAGGAAAAGTGGGATTTTCATGGAAAAAAAAATAAAAATTTTAAACTCCAAAAAATTCCCAAATAAAACCAAAACTTTGGGCCCTTTCAGGCCCTGGTGCCCCGTAATACTGGAATTTCTGCTATTCCTCTCAGGAAAAATCCCAGGAATGATGCAGACGGTTGGTATCTCCTGGAAAAGAGGGTTTTATGGTTTCTTCCTTGGAATCCCGAGTGCTCTGATGCTGGCATATCCTGGCATTCTCACACCCCTCAGATAAACTTGCTCCAATTCCAGCTGTTTTCCTACCAAGTTTCAAATCCTCCAGCTGAATCCACCACCACATATGAGGAATTTCCTGCCAACTTCAAATGTGGGAAATTTGCTCATTCCCAGTTTCCAATTCTTGGCTCATCCAGGTAGAAATGGGCAATATTTTGGGGGTAAAATCTCAGTTCACCTGACTGCCCACTACCTTGTCATGTGCCCCAGCAGAGGAGCCTTGTGCTCCTTGTCCCCAGCCAGCCCAGCCTGGGCACCTTGGGGATGTCCCCACCATCCTGCTGGGGGTGTCTCAGCCTCGAGGGATTTAGCTGCAGGGCTGGAAGAGGCTTTGGGGAAGCACCAGAGCAGCCGGGTGTCAGGAAAAAGGCATCTGCCCGGGGGCTGCTTATGGAGCTGGATCAAGAGGCACCTCAGAGCCCTCAGCAATCCAGCCAGCAACACCCGGGCAGGAGGACACCGATGGTGGTTCCTGGCTGGGACAGGGGTCGTGGCCATCTCCAGGCACCGGTCTCACAGGGATCCCTGAAGCTCCGGCCCCTGCCCACCCGCTCTGTCACCAGCACAAAGGCTTCAGCACAACCACCAAAGGCCAAGGGGCTTCTGGCCATTTTCCCTGTAACACTGCATGCCTGGGCATCTTGCAGAGCACAAGCACCCTTTCCCCCTCTTCCCCGATGCCATGCAGACCCTAATCAGCAAAAGAAGGATCCTGGCAGTCTGTGTATTATAACACATCCTATATTTCTAGACCAAAGTAAAACTAAAAGAAGAAAAGAACAGTCAACTGGCCCAGGTGGCCTCGGCAGACAGAGCCTCCCAGATCAGTTCTCTGCAGATGTCCAGCAGCACAGCCAGCCGAGATCTGACAGATGAGGCCGTGTCCTCCATGCCCTGCGGAACTGATCTTGCAGATTCTCGAAAATGAAATATTGAGTTCTCCGTATCTGCCTTGAGGATGTACCATGTTTGAATTGCCACGCTGCTGACGGCAGTGCTGCTGTCATCTGCCACGACCTCCAGAGCTGGAAGAAGAGAGTCACGGTCAGATCCCAGATCTGTGGGGACATGATGAGACCCCCATGCTAGGGACATCTGAGACCGCTCTTGCCATGGCCAGGAGGGAGCAGGGACCACCGGGATCAGCCCGAAGCTGCTGGCCACAAATCCCCCACGTGCCCCTGAAATCTCGGTGTGCTCTGCCCACGCCGACCCCCGTCCGCACAGGGAGCAAAGCCAGGGCTTTCAGCTCCTCCTGACAGCCCCCGCTGACAGCCCGCTGCCCTCACTCACCTCTGTAGATGAGCTGCAGCTCTTCCTGCTGGCTCCGAAAGCTCCGTCTGGCGATCCCTGGGTACATATAGCCTGTCATGCCTCTGCCCAGCGGCACAGCTCCCTGCCAGCGGCGCTGCCAGCCCTGTGGCCACACGCCCTCGTGGCCCGGCAGGGCTCAGCCCGGGCCCTTGCCGCATCCTGACGCCCAAGGGCACGGCTGCGACAGGGCGGCAGCAGCCCCGAGGGCAGCCGGGGCTCCACGGCGCCGGGCCCGGATGCCGCTGCCGGGGCAGCAGGCGGGGCTGGGGCCGAGCTGCGGCGGGACGGGGCGGGGAGGGAGCCCGGGCTCACCCATGAACCTGATGGCCGCCTCTCGCAGGGGCTCCTGTGGGCTCTGCACGTACGGCAGGGCCTGGCGCAGGTGCTCGGCCGCTCGGCTCCTGTCGTCTGCCAGCTGGAGAGAGCGGCGGGAGGGAAGGGTCGGGCCGGGCTTTGTGCCCCTTTGCCAGGCACTCCCCGCTTTGGCCGGCCCCGGCCTCCCCTGCCCGCACAGCCCTGAGGCGCGGCCAGCAGCCGCTGGGCCGGGGCTCCGTGGGCACCCGGCTCGGGCCCACAGGAGCCTGGAGAAGAGCCCGTGCGGCTCCTGCGTGCAGCCCTGGGCAGGGCCACAGCTGCCAAGCGCACACAGTGAGCACCGCGCTCAGGGGCTTCTCCAGGCTGAGCCTGGCGCTTCCAGGCCCTCCTTACCAGGCACTCTGCAAACATCCACAGCTTCTTCTTTTTCACCAGTTTTTCAAGGTCGCTTCTCCTTAGGAACTTGGCCACACAAACCAGTGTTTTCCGAGAGGCCTGGAGAGCAGCAGAGATGCAGAGATGGCTTCACAGCACAGAGCACAGGACCCGTGTCCCTGTGCCAAGGCTGGGAGGAGGCTGCAGCCCGCCAGGCACCAGAGCAGGAGGCAGCCAAGCCCCCTCCCAGGGGGACACCAGCAGCCCACCAGTCCTCACCTCTGCCACATGTCGATTCTTATCCTGGCAGTGGAAGAAGAGTGGAAGCAGGCTTTTCTGCACCTGTGGCTTCAGGGCCTTTTTTTCTTTTTCCATTAGAAGAGTCACCATTGTCCGGAAGAGCAATATGGACACCAGCTGCACCTGGCTATTCTCCTGTATGAAAGGAAGAAAGAGAACATTTCAGCATTGGCTGCACGGGGCTCAGCTGGCTGCTAGCCTGCAAATTCACAGGGCACAAAGTGTTTGAGCCGCTGCCAGTGGCTGTGGCTGGGGGCGCAAAGCCTTACGTGGTCAAAGAGTGGCAGGAGGGACTCAGCCAGCTGCAGGGCGATGGGGCTGGGTATCAGCATGTCCTTCTCCAACACGATAAAGCTGAGTACCATGACTGTCACTGTAACTATTTCTCCATCTCTGTCCTGCAGGAGCTCCACAAGTCTTTCAATGAGGCTGCACATTTTTTGGTCTGTGCGGAACACAAGTCTGTTAAATGCACAGCAATGGACAGCCACAAAAAAGGGAATTTCCTCAGTGAACATCAAAGCAGACACGTGGGGAAGTGCAGAGGATAGGGATAACTTGTGAGTCAGGCAGGAATGGGTTGGGGCTTCCTTCCTCCTTGAGTGGCTGCTTCTAAGAGGCCTCTGGGGAGCGTGGGGAACAGGAGCTGGCAGACAGGAGCGTGGCACATCTCTGGGGGCATGGCATTGCAGTGTGCACAGCAGGGCCAGCAGGCAGGGAGCAAGTTTTCTTGCTAGTAAGATTTCCTGTGTGTTGTCTGCTGTGTTTCTGTTGGCTGGCTGGTGTTAGGGTTTCTGTTACAAGATCAAAACCTGCAGTTAGTACAAGTGTATGTAACCAAGTGGAACCCTCAAAAAACGATGTGCTTGTTGTAAGGGTCAGTCCGAAGTTCCCCTCGATTTTGCCTCCCGACCGTCGCAAGGAGACCTCGAGGGCCCCCACCCAGGCTGACTCCCAACAATGGTTTCCTGGCTGGGCCAGGTGGATGCTCGTGACTGTGTGCTGGTGTATTGTGTTCACTTGGACTGTGCTGTTGTGACACCAACCAGAGGTTGTGTTGTATCAACTGAGGACTGCTTGTCTGTACCTGTCTCCTGCAGCACCACACAATGGTCCATAAATCTTCCCAGCTCTTGGCCAGAGGCCACTCGCTTTGGAGAAGGACTATAAAAGAGCGACCCTCTGGGAAAGACCCTTTGAGATCTCTCCACTGATGAAGACCCCCTGGAGAAGACCCCTGAGATCTCCCCACAGATGAAGACTCGTCTATCAGATGACCCGTGAGGACGCCCGTCTCGTCTGTTGGTAGCTATTTTCCCATCCCTTCCTTTCCTTCCCCTTTCCCTATACTTTGTTTCCTATACCTCTCCCCTTTACCGTAACTGAGTTGTTGGCATTTGATGAAATGCATTGCTGTTGTTGAATAAACTGATTTTCTGCTGTTGAATAAACTGATTTTGTCCCCTGCATTTTGCCTGTTTGCACCTTTAAGATCAAAAGAACCATCACGACCCCGCTCTGCATTAATAGCGGATCGTGACATGAAACTGGCATCACGTACAGGATTTTCTGGCAGACAGAAGGGATGCAAGGTTGTCTGTAGTCTGTATCAGGGGAAGGAAGTCTTACTCCAGCCGCACCTAGCTGGCCACCTTGGATGGGTGAGCCTGTCTAGAAAGCAAGGGGGGTTTTTCTGATTTCCCGCAGACTGCAGACACCTTGGTGTGGAGCATCCCCAGACTCGCTTGAGGGTTCTGTCGTCAGAATTTCACAAAAGATCTACTGGTGCAAAAGGCGGGACACTGTTGTTGTTGTTGTTGTTGTTGTTTTTTATGATGTTTGACTACTTGGTGTAGTGAAGAGACAACCTGGTGTTTTGTAACTAAGGAGTGCCTCCCAAGTAGTTTGGTCTCTTCACCCGCACAGGGAAGCAAAGGGGGGCACACAGCGGAAGCTGTTTCGTTGTGTGTGGTAACTTAAGCAATAGATCTCCCTGTTGTGGTTTTTACTTATCCCTTCACAAAATGACTGAGAATTCCACTGTAACAGATAAAGCTGCATTTTATGCTCTATTAGCTAAGTATAGCGCCAGACCGTCCCAAGGTGGGGAGGAATGGGCGAACAATAATCGGTTTAATCTGGAGAATGTGATTGATAGAATATATTCTTTGCAACATGAGTCAAAGTTCAAACTGGGCAAAAATAAAACCATACTCTGCTCAGTTTTGGGAGCTTGTCTTACAGCAGCCATAGAAACTCGCTCTAAGCGAGTGAGTGAAGAAAGCACAATTATAGATTCTTTACAAAATCTTGTTCAAATTTTGTAAAAACAATTAGATCAAGAAAGGCATGAGAACCATTTGTTGCTAGATGAAAATAATTTGTTAAAAGCTGCCTTAAGAGAAGAATGGGACAAAAATTCAACACAGGGTATAACACCAAAAGAAACACAGGAGAAGGAAGCTGTTCACATTAATCCAATACACTCTCAAAAAGACCTAATTTTGATGAAAAATTGTGGGCAACACTGCTGCCCCAACTTAAAACCTGTGATTAAAATAGAATATGATTATATCAGTGATGCACCCCCCGAGCAACCTTCTCCACAGGTTCTGGGCAGTGTACCAGAGCAAACTTCTCCACAAGTTCTGAACAATGAACCAAATCAATCTCCTCCACAGGCTCTGGGAGTTGAGCCAAAGCAGTACACCTGCACTGGGCTTTCCCAAGGGTCTGAACATTCCCCCACTTCGGCCCACCACACTTTAGCCCAGGAATTAGAAAAGATACCCAAACGTGACAACACAGCTGTCTATCAATACATTGATGATATTCTGGTGGGAAGGGATGAAATAAAAGTAGTGGGGGATACCCAACAAAAAATAATCTCTCATTTGGAAAACCCTGATTTGCAAATTTCCTCAGAGAAAATTCAAAAACCTTCCCAGGAAGTGAAGTTGTTGGGAATTTGGGGGAAAGGAAGTATGACATGTATTCCACCTGATACTCTAACCTCCCTGGATCAAATTAAATTGCCTGAATCCAGGAAAGAGATCCAACAGGCTCTAGAATTATTAGTGTTCTGGAGAAAAGACATCACAGTCACTATTGAGACCCCTCCCCCTGACTGGGTGGCCCAGAGATCCTCAGTTGGGAAGTGGTATGCCCAGATCAAACATTACTGTAACATCTTCTCAGTGATAGAAAGAGCTGTAAAAAATCTGGCAATACAAGAAACTGAGAGCTTGGCAAATAGCCATGACCAACCTGCCTTGGTAAGTAAAGTAGCCACTCCTTTCTCCCCTGAATAATCAGCAAATTCTTGGTTCACTGATGCTTTTGCCAAACGAGAGGGAAAGGTGGGGAGATACAGGGCAGTAGCCCTCCCCACTTCTGTGGTGAACAAATTATTACTGAGGGAGAAGGCAGCTCTCAGGCTGGGGAGCTGACAGTTGTTTGGAGTGTTTTCCAACTTGAGGTACAGAATATCTCTCTTGTTTACATCTACACTGACTCCTATGATGTGTTTAAAGGAGGTACAGAGTGGCCTCCTTTTGCTGTGTTTAAAGGAGGTACAGAGTGGCTTCCTTTTCAGCAGCAAAATGATTGGGAAGTTAACAGAATTCCAGTCCACGCTACACACTGGATAGTTCCATCATTTTAATCTCCTGCCTCCTGGAGGCAGACTCTGTTTGTGTTTACTTTTCACAGAAGAACACCGAGGGACATGAAGAAGCACCCCCCCTTAGTGCTGGATGACAAAAACAAGGTTTTTCCTCCTTCCATGGTGACACAAGGTGATGATGTCACAATAACTTGTAAATTAGTGGCTGGATCCCTCACCGAACCTGCATACAGTTATGGCACAGGACTTTATGGCCGTGTTTTATATTGTGAAATTCATAATTAGGACTGTTGGCTAAACTTAACTGCTATACAACTTTCCTACAAAATCATGTGTGGAAAAAATGATACAAAATACTGGGGGGAACTTGATGTTAATGTTGTAACACCTACTACCCAACCACCGCTTGTGCTGAGCCCTACGATTTTTCAATTTGGACCATATGTAATTAGAAAAACTGGCCAACAACAAATATTATTTAATCCGGCATGGTCTCTCAAACAGATCAAATTGCTGATGCAAAATAATGTCTCAGAAGTTCAGCCAGCTTGTTCACCCTTTCTACAGACTTCTTTTGAGGGATGGACAACCTGGCTGCGGAAACGGAATCCTTCTAAAAAAACGAATGGCAAGAGACATAACTGGTGTTGTGGGAACAGGATTGGGAATTTTGAATGGCATCGATTCAGAAGTACTAATGAATAAATTGGCTACCACAGCTGGAGATGTAACCAAATTACAACGGCCCCTGCAAACAGCCTTAACAGCTTTGGGGACCAACAGTGGTTGTTATCAAACATATTACCAAGTTGGGAAAAGGTAAACGTAAATGACCACAAATTGATAATCGATGCACTTGGTACTACCAAATAACATCTCTTTGGCTCTCAGTTGTATCCAGGCCCAGTTGTGGATGCAGTCAGTTGCTGCTTTAATTATAAGAGAAGGTGAGGAAGGCACTTTTCCCACTGAAATTCGAAAAATAGTCTGGGACAATGGCACTGATTTTGAACAAGAATTCCAGTCCTGGTGGAACTTAGTAACTTTTACCTATGATCCCAGCACAAACACAGCCACAGCCTTTGTACTGACAATTTGTAATGCTTCAGTGCATTCAATATTCCCCATCATTGAACCATGATGGAGCTATTCTCTATCCTTTCGAGCATAGGGAATGGGCCCGTCAAATTGGTGGGAGGTGGCAAACTGTCAATTTGGAAGCTTGCATTGTCCGGGAACAACAAGTGTTTATCTGTGAAAGTAATGCAATCAGAGCTCAAGATATTTGCTTGGATACAGAACAGAATGTTTGCAGTTTTGAAATTCATCCAAACAAGGTTCCTGAAACAGTACTGGTATATGTAGGCAATGGATGTTCATGTTTAGAACTGCTTGTGATAGTGTTTTCATAGAAAATTTAGTAGTGAATACCAAAAATCATTCAAACTTTTGTGTCTGTAATTTTACTAGGATTTCAGGATGTGATTTTTTCCTATGTAGCCCCAGTTACTTCTAACCACCTTTTGCAGTCAAATTACACACTGATCCACCATCTATTGCCCACTCCAATTGGAATGAACCTTTCTCTGGTGAAGCAATTGTTGCTCCACCAAGATCTGATCGAAATTTTGGAGAAGATCAAGAAAAACGGACAGAAAACTCTAATAGCTGTTCATCACAATGTGGAAAAAATACATCGTGCTTTGGAAAGGGTAAAGACCGATGCTGAACACAGGTGGTGGGATACTCTATTTGGGTGGTCACCTACTGCTACAGGTGTCCTGAACAAATTGTGTCATCCCACCATTGTTCTTTTGATTTTGGTTTTAATTGGTTTTGTTTTATCAGCAATTCTATACATTATGACTTGGAGAATAATGAAACGGTTAGCACAATTGGCATCTGTGACAGATGTATCCAGATCGGTTACTGTCGACACCCCTAGGGTTATTGACACAAGGTTTTAAATAGGATAAAATATGATTTTTAACTAGAATTGATTATCTTCTAATTGCAATTAGAATTGTTTAATCAAAAACTTGCTTTAAAAATTGATTTATTTCTAATCAAAATTGAAAAATTTAAAGAATTGAACAAATTGTTTGAAATTGTTCACAATCAAAAAAATTGAATATAATTAAACTGTTTTGTTTTCCCTTTTCTCCTTTTCCTTATCCTGTCCTTTATCTTTTTCCTACTCTCCTGTCTCTGTTTTTCAGGATATGCTACCAACTTGGACGAGTCCTGAAGACACCACAACTGAAGACTTCACTACAAGTCTACAAAGGGGGGGCTCTTGACGACGATAGTGAGTCACAGGGTGGTGTAAGGGTCGGTCCGAAGTTCCCCTCGATTTTGCCTCCCGACCGTCGCAAGGAGACCTCGAGGACCCCCACCCAGGCTGACTCCCAACAATGGTTTCCTGGCCGGGCCAGGTGGATGCTCGTGACTGTGTGCTGGTGTATTGTGTTCACTTGGACTGTGCTGTTGTGACACCAACCAGAGGTTGTGTTGTGTCAACTGAGGACTGCTTGTCCGTACCTGTCTCCTGCAGCACCACACAATGGTCCATAAATCTTCCCAGCTCTTGGCCAGAGGCCACTCGCTTTGGAGAAGGACTATAAAAGAGCAACCCTCTGGGAAAGACCCTTTGAGATCTCTCCACTGATGAAGACCCCCTGGAGAAGACTCCTGAGATCTCCCCACAGATGAAGACTCGTCTATCAGATGACCCGTGAGGACGCCCGTCTCGTCTGTTGGTAGCTATTTTCCCATCCCTTCCTTTCCTTCCCCTTTCCCTATACTTTGTTTCCTATACCTCTCCCCTTTACTGTAACTGAGTTGTTGGCATTTGATGAAATGCATTGCTGTTGTTGAATAAACTGATTTTCTGCTGTTGAATAAACTGATTTTGTCCCCTGCATTTTGCCTGTTTGCACCTTTAAGATCAAAAGAACCATCACGACCCCCGCTCTGCATTAATAGCGGATCGTGACACCTGTACAGACCCATTCCTTTGTGGAATGTTTGAGCTTATCAGTGGTTTCAGGGGGCGTTCTGGAGGAATCCGCCTGTGGTGTGAACGGGTGAATGATCTCCTTTCACTGGTGGCTGAGCTTTGGGAGGAGGTTGAAAGAACAAGAAGTATCAGGGAAAGTGAAAGGGAAATAGACTGGTGGAGTTCAGCCCTTCCATCTTTGAGAGGGGTCCAACAAGAGTCAGAGGACTCCTATGCCTCCCACTGTTAGGCAATAGAAGGGCACCTGGTAGATGAAGGGGACTGGAAATGGTTCCCTGCTCAGGGAGGTAATAATAAAAATTCCTCCTGGCCCCCATCACCTAGCCAGGTGCCACTCCAGAATAAGTATGAAGGCCTGGATTTAGAGAGTCAGCCAGATGATTCAGATGATTTAGAAGAAAATTATCGGCACAGTGAGCCTCCCCATTACAATTCATCTGTCAAAGGGATCACCACCTCTGACATGAAAAGGAAAAGAAGGGTAGTTGTAGTGCGTGACTCCCTTCTGAGGGGAACTGAGGGCCCCACATGTCGACCGGACCTATGTCACAGGGAGGTCTGCTGCCTCCCTGGGGCCTGGGTATGGGATATCACTGAGAGACTTCGTGGGCTGATTCAGCCCTCTGGTTATTACCCACTGCCAATAGTCCAGGCTGGCAGTGATGAGACTGAAAAGAGGAGTGTCAGGGCAATTAAAAGGGACTTTAGGGCATTGGGTCAAGTGGTTGGTAGGAGTGGGGCACAGGTAGTCTTTTCCTCAGTCCTCGTGGTGGCTGAGATAAACAGTGAAAGGAATAGGAGAATTCACATCATTAACAAGTGGCTCAATCAAGGGTTGGTGTCATCGGCAAAATTTTGGATTTTTTGATCATGGGGCAACTTTTACAGGACCTCCCTGCTGGAATCAGATGGGATCCATCTCTCAGTTAAAGGCAAAAGGCATTTAGCTCATGAACTTGCAGACCTTGTTGAGAGGGCTTTTAACTAGGTTTGAAGGAGGAAGGGGATGCAGCTGGGCTGTCTGAAAGCAGGCCCAAGGGTGGTAAGCCTGAGTTAGGGGTGAAATCAGTAGCCCAGCTGAGGTGCATGTACCCCAATGCACGCTGCATGGGTAATAAACAAGAAGAGCTGGAAGCCATGGTGCAAGAGCAGAGCTATGATGTAGCTGCCATCGCTGAAACATGGTGGGATGAATCACAGAGCTGGAGCACTGCACTGGATGGCTACAAGCTCTTCAGAAGAGACAGGAAAGGGAGAAGTGGAGGGGTGGCCCTTTATATTAGGGAGGCTTTTGACGCCATGGGTATTGAAATGAATGATGATCAAGTCGAGTGCCTATGGGTAAGAATTCAGGGCAAGGCTACTAAGGCTGACATCCTACTAGGAGTCTGTTTTCGTCCACCCAACCAGGGAGGAGAGGCGGACAACTTATTCTATAAGCAGCTGGAGAATGTTTCAGCATCATCAGCCCTTGTTCTTGTAGGTGACTTTAAGCTGCCAGACATCTGCTGGAAACTCAATACAGCAGAAAAGAGGAAGTTCTTAGAGTGTGTGGAGGAAAATTTCTTGTTATCCTGGTGAGTCAGCCCACCAGGGAAGGGACTATATTAGATCCGTAATTTGTAAATAGAGATGGGCTGGTGGGAGATGGGGTGGTTGGAGGCCGCTTGGGGCACAGTGATCATGAAGTTACAGAGTTCTCGATATTTGGTGAAATCAGGAGGAACATCAATAAGACTTTTACATGAGACTTCCAGAGGGCAGACTTTGGCATATTTAGGAAACTTATTCAGAGAGTTCCTTGGGAAGCAGCCCTTAAAAATAATGGAGTTCAGGAAAGGTGGGCGTGCTTCCAAACAGAGATCTTGAGGGCACAGGAGCAGACTGTCTCTGTGTGCTGAAAGGTGAGTCAATGAGGGAAACGTCCAGCCTGGATGGGCAAGGAGGTTTTGAAGGAACTTCGAAATAAAAAGAGGATGTATCATCTTTGGAAGGAGAGTCAGGTCTCTCAAGAAGTATTTAAGGGGGCAACTAGAGAGTGTAGGAAAAAAATTAGGGAGGCCAAAGCTGTGTTTGAACTACAAATGGCAACTTCTGTAAAAGAGAATAAAAAATGTTTTTACAAATATATTAATGGTAAAAGGAAGGGTAAGTCCAGCCTTTGTTCTCTATTGGATGAGAGAGGGAATTTAGTAACTGCAGATGCGGAGAAGGCAGAAGTCCTTAACACCTTCTTTGCCTCAATCTTTAGTGGGAAGAAGGCTTGTCCTCTGGACAAGTGTACTCCTGGATTGTAGATGCTATCAAGGAGCAGAATGGTCCCCCTGTTATCCAGGAGGAGGCAGTCAGGGAACCGCTGAGCAGCTTAGATGTTCATAAATGTATGGGACCAGATGGGATCCACGCCAGGCCGATGAGGGAGCTGGCAGATGTGCTGGCAAAGCCCCTCTGCATCATTTACCAGCAGTCCTGGCTCACTGGTGAGGTTCCAAATGACTGGAAGCTGGCCAATGTGACACTCACTCACAAAACGGGTGGGAAGGAGGATCCTGGCCAGTTATTATAGGCCAGTTAGCCTGACCTCAGTACCAGGTAAGGTAATGACACAGTTTCTACTGAGTGTTCTCATGCAGCACTTACAGGATGGTCAGGGTATCAGACCCAGCCAGCATAGGTTTAGGAGAGGTAGGTCGTGTTTGAGCAACCTGATCTCCTTTTATGACCAAGTGACCCACCTGGTGGGTGTGGGAAGGGCTGTGGATGTTGTGTATTTGGAGTCCAGCAAGGCCTTTGACACTGTCTCACACAGCATTCCCTGGAAAAGCTGCAGCCCACGGCTTGGACAGGAGCACTCTGGATGGCTGGCCCAGAGAGTGGTGGTGAATGGTGCTGCATCCAGCTGGGGATCAGTCACCAGTGGTGTCCCTCAGGGCTCTGTGCTGGGGCCAGTCCCGTTCAATATTTTTATTGACGACATGGATGAGGGTATTGAGTCTTTCATTAGTAAAGTTACAGAAAACACAAAGCTGGGAGCATGTGTAGATCTGCTGGAAGGTAGGAGGGCTCTGCAGAAAGACCTGGAATGGTTGGATGGACAGGCGGAGTCCAATAAAATGAAGTTTAATACATCCAAGTGCTGAGTCCTGCATTTTGGCCTCCATAACCCCCTGCAACGTTATAGGCTGGGAATGCTGTGGCTGGACAGTGCCCAGGCCAGAAGGGACCTGGGGGTGCTGGTCAACAGCCGACTGAACATGAGCCAGCAGTGTGCCCTGGTGGCCAAGAAGGTCAATGGCCCCTGGCCTGGATCAGGAAGAGTGTGGCCAGCAGGAGCAGGAGGGTCATTCTTACCCTGTACTCAGCACTGGTGAGGCCACGCCTTCAGTGCTGTGTCCAGTTCTGGGCCCCTCTGTTTTGGAAGGTCCTTGAGACACTTGAGCATGTCCAGAGGAGAGCAACAAGGCTGGGGAGGGGCTCGGAACACAAAGCCTGTGAGGAATGACTGAGGGAGCTGGGGTTGTTTAGCCTGGAGAAAAGGAGACTCAGGGGTGACCTTATCTCTCTCTACAACTCCCTGAAAGGTGGCTGTAGTCAGGTGGGGTTGGTCTCTTTCTCCAAGCAGCACTGACAGAATGAGAAGACAGAGTCTTAAGCTGCGCCAAGGGAAATACAGGTTGGATATTAGGAAAAAGTGATCAAGTACCGGATTGTCTGCCCAGGGAGGTGGTGGAGTCTCCGTCCCTGGATGCACATAAGAAAAGACTGGATGTGGCACTCAGTGCCATGGCTTAGTTGAAGTGTTAGGGCATGGATTGGACTCGATGATTTGAAGGTCTCTTCTAACCCAGTGATTCTTTCATTCTGTGAAAAGACCAGCAATAATTCTGCCTTGCCAGCGTTTTTTAAGAGTTTGTTGGTGTTCTTAAGGAAAGCTACACATTTGGGGAAACACCTTTGGAGGAAAGGGGCTTACTTCTTCAGGGAAGTGCCTCCCAAGGAGATCCCAGTGCCGTAGGTACCAGTGTCCCCCTTTGGCTCCCTGTGGTCCTTTCAGTCCTTGAGGCCCGCTGCCCTTGGCACAGGGGCAGGGGAAGGGCGAAGGCTGTGAAGAGCAGGTTTGGCATCTGCCTGGAGCTGTGGAGACCAACCCAGGCAACTGCAGCAGGGTGTGTTACCCCCCTTTGAACGGAGGTGTGAGCAGGAGCATCTCTGTGCAGCTGCGAGCCCCAAAGCTCTCTTTGAGAGCTGTGAATTAAAAGGCCTTTACGCACACACTGTTCACATCTCACCTGCCTGCTGTGTTTCAGCTCTTGGCAATATGCAATTGCCTCTCGCTTGGAGGAAGCTGCTGTGGGCTAGGGCCAGCAAAGAGCTGGGTTGTGTGGGCCAGGCTACGTGCAGAGTCTTGGCTGATCCTGGTGTGTCCCCGGCCTCACCAAAGGCTGGGAAGGTTTTCCTCCTAAAGCATCCTGCTGATTGGCTCTTCCTGTGCACCTTGGAGAGGAGAAGGTCGGCATTTCTGGCATCTTGGCATTAGCAGGCCTTAAAATGAGGGCGTGTTGTGGAGCAAGCCCAGCTGAAATAGCCTGAGAGGAGCCAGCCCAGTTCTCCTTGCTCCTCTCTGCTGACACCAGATCTTTTGTCTGCTTTAGGGATGACCCTGGCTCTGTCAGGGGGTGCTGGGTGGACACAAGACAGCCGCTCCTGGCCCGCTGGGTCCCAGCAGTGCCCCTCAGCAGTCCTGCGTGCACACCAGGATGCTGGCCAAGAGAGGTCCTGGAAGCTGAGGCAGCTGATTTTAAGCTTTTGCAGGTGCCTACAGGTCAAGGCCAACGGTGTTCCCTCAGGATATAGCTGTCCTGAGGATTCTCCCCACAGCTGTCTGATGTCATCCACTCCTTGTGGTACCAGGTGCTTTCCTGTGGAATGTTCTGCCTCCTTCAAGAGTCAAGAGGGAGCTGGAAAAAGAGCTTGCCAGGCCATTCTCCATCCTTTCCCAGCACTGCTGCTCAAGTGCAGAAATCCAAGGTGAGTACCAATGTGCAAATGTAACAGCTGTGCACAGGGAGGGGTGGTGGGAAGGATGGTCCAGGGACCATAGACCTGGCAGCCTGTGCTTGCTACCAGGGAATGCCTTGGAGCAGATCCTCCTGAGTGCCATCCCACGGCACGTGCAGGGAACCAGGGGGTCTGCTGGAGGCTGGGAAAGCTCTGCGGAGGGATGGGGATAGCTGGGGATCTTGGCAGGCTGTTGGGGGCTCGTGTGTGGCTGTTTAGGGGGGTTGGTGTTGGTGGGTGTCTTGGGGAAGGAGTTGTCTGGGAGGTGAGAGGTGAAATTGGAGTCAGCTTGAAGGTAGCATCTGTGCTTTGGCACAGCTTAGGTTATGGAGGGCAGAAGGAATAGCTGTGATTTTTTCTGTTAGTGGCCCTGATTCTCCTGCAGGGAGGAAGAGACGACAGCTGGACTTCATGAGCCACTTAGCTATCTGTACCAGGAGGAGGATTAGCCATTTTGCAATCTACTCATTTGTTTGGGCTAATTTTGTGATACTGAGTGGACTTCGATTCCTTGCGAGCTTTTATTCTTTCATAGAATTAGGATGTTCTCATCTCTTCACTGAAAACCATTTGCAAAGTAAAGAATGGCCTTTTTTGCCTCTGTGTAGTGTTCTTTTGTAAAGTGACTCTCAATGGATGATGTTAAGGGAAACGAGTTGCCGTTTTGAGATGGGAAGCAAACTTCCAAATCTATCACACTCTCAGGCCATGCCAATGAATTTAGGAAGTTTGCAACTTTTTGGAATTACTTGAGTAGAGAAATTGGGAAGGAAAGCTTTCCTGATTTGAGGATTTTTAAATGCCCTGTGCCCGTGGAGCCGGATATCGCCGGATATGATTTGAGCCATTCCTAACATTCCTGTCGGGCTGTCTTAGACATTTGGGCCAAGGGATTCCTGGGCCACTTTGCGTGGTCTCAGGGTGTCCCCAGGCCAGGTGGCAGCGTGTGCAAGGGCCCTTTGTGACACGGTGCAGCATGGTCACTGTGGCATGGAACGCTGTCAAAGGACCCTTTGTGACATGTGGTGACATAGGAGCTGGTGGTGACACGGCCACACCACAGTGCTCGGAGCACACGACGGGACAGGACGCCCCAGAGCTGTGCTGTGAGGAGCCTCTGCACAGCACACTCCTTCGTGCCTGACCCAGAGCTTTTCTGAGTCATTATTCCTGCAGGTGACCTCGAGGCCAGACCACAGGACTTGGTGACCTGCGGCCTTCCCAAGTCTGGTATTCTCCAGGTGCCCTGCAGAGGGATAGATCGTGGGACTTGGTGCCGAGGTTTCCGAGGCATCTCCCATTCCCGCAGCAGTTGCCCTCAAGACCACACTGAGGGATTTTCTGACCACAGTCGTTGACGAGGAGTGTCCCATCCTTGTGGAAGGAGCCCTCGAGACCAGAGTGCAGGACCTGCTGTCCTGTACTCTTACCAGGAGAGCAGTCTTGTCTTCCAGGCACTACTACAAGACTTGCTAACTCAGAGGTTTTCCAAGGCATCTCTCCTGCCAGTAGCCATCAATCCAGGCACTGACATGGAGCAGAGACCCCCGAGAGTGCCCAAGCTGGCCTGGGTGATAGAAGAGGAAGAAAACCCTGGATCTTCCCCAGCACGGGAGACTGAAGAGGTGGTGCCGTTCCAGCCAGAACAGGAGGGTGAGCTGGGCTTCAGGGCTGCTGCCAGCATCCAGCTTGGCCCCATCCTATCCCATCCCATCCCATCCCATCCCATCCCATCCCATCCCATCCCATCCCATCCCATCCCATCCCATCCCATCCCATCCCATCCCATCCCCTGTGGACACACCCATGGACAGGATGGAAGAGGGGCCAGGCAGACAGCTCACAGTGGCCGTGCTCCATCCCCTGGGGCATGCCGGGGCTGTCCCTGCCTGGGGAATGCAGGCCTGGCTGTGTTCTCCAGCCTCTCCCGCAGCCCCTCAGCTCTGGCTCTGCTCGCTCTTTGCCAGGTGCAGCCACGGAGCCGACACAAAAGCAGGAACCCACTGGTGGCCTCTTCCGCAGGACAGCACAGGTACCTGCAGCCATCCCCAGCTGGGCTGGGCCTGCTGTCACTGCTCAGCCAAGCGCCATGCTTGGAGCACTCCATGGAAAAGCCCTGGCTTCTTGCCCTTTGTTATCCTGCCAGACGTGCAAATTCACCACATGCATTTGGCAGGAAGAGACCAGTGTCATGGGCCTTGAGATTATTGAAAACGGTGACGTCTACACCACTGACACCAGTGCTGCCATGATGGATTTGCTTGTGGAGAAGGGTGTTTTCATTCCAGAGCAGGTAAGCAGCCTGTGGCCAGGGTTTAATTCCTCCATGAGTCATATGGCCTCTCAAGCCACTGGGGCCTGCTGGTCCCTGTAAGCCTTTGAGGCCATTCCAGTGTGGTGGGAAGGGAAACACTTCTCTGGGGACATTACTCCCTCTAGCAGGTTTCCAAGTCTCCCCACGCCTCCTTCAGGTGCCTGGCATGGTGAGGTACATCTACCAGTGGCTCATGACCAATGAGTCTGCTGACCACACGATGGAGAACACTCTGCTGGATCTCACTGAGGCACAGCCCGCTGATGTGGTGGTGACACTCCTGCGTGTGGCCCCATCGTGTGACAGGTATGGGGCCCACCAGCCCAGAGGGCTCAGGGCTCACCAGCCCATCACCCTGTACAACCTGTTCCAGGTGTCTGAGCAACAGAGAGTTCCAGGGCCCTCTGGCTGCTCCCTTTCCCAGCCCTGGCATGTCAGTCCCTGGGCCTGCTGCCATGCTCCCTCCCTGACCCTCAGGGGCCTGTCCCCATAGGGCTGGGCTGCCTGGGCGCCACCAGCGAGGGGCAGTGGGCAGAGGCAGAGCTGACAGCCAGCTCAGCTCCCTGCTGCTGCCCAGGCCACATTTCTGTGTCTGAGACTGCCCTGAGACAGAGCTCTGACCCCACAGAGCTGCTATGGCCATGTGGAAGACGATCATGTCCTCGAGCAGGACTGTGGAGCCAGTGCTGGAGATACTCCTCGATGTGCTGGGGGACTGGCCAGAGCACAGCACATGCACCTCTGATGGGGACAGAACGGGTGTCTTTGCCCTGGCTGTGAGTTTCTGGAAGTGGCCTTTGCTCACCCCAAGGCCGCCTCTCCAGCAGCTCTCCACCCTCCTTACCCCACTGCATCTCCCTGCCTCAGGCACTGCGCTGAAGCCTGGCCTAGGGTCACCTTCAGGGGCATCAGGCCCGGTGCTCCCCCTGCATCTCCCCTGGCCTCTCCGTGCCACGCTCGGGCCCTGCCGCACGGACACCTGGGCACTGAGCGCTGTCTCGGGGTGCTTTGTCCTTTGCAGGCAACTCTGGTGATGTGGAAGATCCTCCAGGTGCCCTGCTGGCCAGATATACTGGTGACGTATTTCCCCTGTCTGTTTGTCCACCTGCTCTTCCAAGTGTTCTTCAGCACTCTGGATACACCAGAGGAGGTCGACACCTTCTGGAAGGGATGCCAGGAAGAACATGGCCTTGCCACCAGCCCCAACAGGTTCTCCATGCCAGTCCTTCTGTCCCTGACACATCCCCTGTCAAGGAGCCAGTGCTCCCAGTGTGACCTGAGCTTTGCTCTGCACACAGGTTTGCAGTGCAGACCCTGAAGTCTCTGCTCTGCTTTCTCCAGTGTGAGGATGTGGTGATGGCAATGGAGCGCAAGCGTGGCTGGGACACGCTGCTCTGTGTTGACACCCACCACTATGCCGTGGGTCTGTTGGCCAGGTGAGATTCCCTGCTCTCCACTGCCCCCAGCATTTGTGTTCTGTGCCCGGGGTGTGCCACACAATCCCTGTGGTCATGGGCCAGAGGGCCTTGTCACTGAGAGATGGCCAATCAGACTGCAAATGGCTGGGAGAGGAGGTGCTCAGGAGCAGCCACCTTCCAATGGCCCTGCTCCCCTTGTATCATGGTGGGGAAAGACCAGAGAGATTTACCCCCCAACTCAGGAACCTGGTTTCTTTTTCGGCCTGCTAGGGAGATGCGTCATGCTTCTATGTGGTTGTGTTCCAGTATTGCACTCCACCTACTCCAGGTGCTCACCATACAGGAAACATGCTGGGATCTGCCTGCCATGGCATTTCTTGTGGAGGTGAGCCTGATGGCCAGCGCTGCCTCACTGAGCTGCCTCCCAGCTCTCTGCCCTCTCATCACCACAGCTGCCTGGGACGATGCCCGTGCCCCGTGCTGCTGTCTGGGCCCAGCCCTGTGCAGTTCTGGGCTCTTGCTGGCCGGGTCCCCTGTCATTACCCTGTGCCTTTCAGGTCCTCAGGTGCCTGGACCCCCGTGAATGTGGTGGCAGTGTTGTAAAGGTCACATCAAGGTACCTGCAGAGCGAGTGCAGGGAGAAGCGTTGCCTGGCACTCAGGGCCCTTCTTGAGCTCATTGATGATCCCTCCATGGTGAGAAGGGGGCAGTGGCTGAAGCTGCACTGGGGAAAGCAGCCCCTTGGGCTTCGGGTGCTGGAGCAGCTGCTCCCAGCTCTCCTGCCTCTCTATTCAGCTGCCCAAGTGCTTCAGGACAGGCCTTTGGCCTCTGCGGCCTGAGGCAGCAGGGTGGCGTTTCACAGACTTGTGTTCTGCACAGGCCGAAAAAATGTTCAGCCTGACTGAAGGCCTCATGGACCTACTGTGGGACAAGGATGCAGAGATAGTTGGGATGACACTCATCACCATCAACTTTATATTCATGCACAAATATTTCCTGATACCAAGCTCCATTGCACTGCAGTTGGCTGAGGCGCTCTTGCCTTTCCTTGACGCGGTAAGGCTCTGTGCCCCAGGCCATGGGCCCTGGGTGCTTCTCAGAAGCGTGGTGCCCTATGGATTTTAAGGTGGGTGCTGGAATGGGCCTGGATCAGCCAAAGTTGAGGATTTTTTTTCCTTCCTTTCATACAGGATGATAGCCAGGTGCAGCTGCTCTCCATAAGGCTCTTCCAAGATATGCTGGAATATTTCATGGAAGAGAGAGAAAAGCTTTTGGAGAATCCAGTGCAGCAGAGTCTCCTCCCTCTCTTCTTCCACTGCCATGATGAGAATCTGCATGTGGCACAGGTGAGGACTGGTGGGCTGCTGGTGTGTCCCTGGGAGGGGGCTCGGCTGCCTCCTGCCCTGGCACCTCCCAGGCTACAGCCTCCTCTCAGCCTTGGCACAGGGACACGGCTCCTGTGCCCTGAGCTGCGGTGCCATCTGCACATCTCTGCTGCTCTCCAGGCCTCTCGGGAAACCCTGCTTTGTGTGGTCAAATTCCTGAAGAACAGGGATCTCAAAAAGCTGGTGAAGGAGGAGAAACTCTGGAAGTTCGCCGAGTGCCTGGTAAGGAGGGCCTGGAAGTGCCAGGCTCAGCCTGGAGAAGCCCCTGAGCGCGGTGCTCACTGTGTGCGCTTGGCAGCTGTGGCCCTGCCCAGGGCTGCACGCAGGAGCTGCACGGGCTCTTCTCCAGGCTCCTGTGGGCCCGAGCCGGGTGCCCACGGAGCCCCGGCCCAGCGGCTGCTGGCCGCGCCTCAGGGCTGTGCGGGCAGGGGAGGCCGGGGCCGGCCAAAGCGGGGAGTGCCTGGCAAAGGGGCACAAAGCCCGGCCCGACCCTTCCCTCCCGCTGCTCTCTCCAGCTGGCAGACGACAGGAGCCGAGCGGCCGAGCACCTGCGCCAGGCCCTGCCGTACGTGCAGAGCCCACAGGAGCCCCTGCGAGAGGCGGCCATCAGGTTCATGGGTGAGCCCGGGCTCCCTCCCCGCCCCGTCCCGCCGCAGCTCGGCCCCAGCCCCGCCTGCTGCCCCGGCAGCGGCATCCGGGCCCGGCGCCGTGGAGCCCCGGCTGCCCTCGGGGCTGCTGCCGCCCTGTCGCAGCCGTGCCCTTGGGCGTCAGGATGCGGCAAGGGCCCGGGCTGAGCCCTGCCGGGCCACGAGGGCATGTGGCCACAGGGCTGGCAGCGCCGCTGGCAGGGAGCTGTGCCGCTGGGCAGATGCATGACAGGCTATATGTACCCAGGGATCGCCGGACGGAGCTTTCGGAGCCAGCAGGAAGAGCTGCAGCTCATCTACAGAGGTGAGTGAGGGCAGCGGGCTGTCAGCGGGGGCTGGCAGGAGGAGCTGCAAGCCCTGGCCCGGCTGCGGAGGGCTCTGCTCCCTGTGCGGACGGGGGTCGGCGTGGGCAGAGCACACCGAGATTTCAGGGGCACGTGGGGGATTTGTGGCCAGCAGCTTCGGGCTGATCCCAGTGGACCCTGCTCCCTCCTGGCCATGGCAAGAGCGGGCTGGGTTGCCCCTGGCACGGGGGTCTCGTCATGTCTCCGCAGATCAAGGATCTGGCCATGGCTCTGTTCGTTTCTCTTCCAGCCCTGGAGGACATGGCAGATGACACCAGCCTTGCCGTCGGAAGCCTGGCACTTCAAACTTCGTATATCCTTAGGGCAGTAGAGCAGCCTCGGATCTCCATGTTCCAGAGGCTGCAAGCTCAGCTCCGCCGGGCATGGAAGACGCGGCCTCGTCTGTCGAGCGTCGGCCGTCTGCGCTGCTGGAGCTCTGCAGAGAACTGATCTGGGAAGCTCTGTCTGCTGGGGCCACCTGAGCCAGCGAGAATTTTCTTTTTTGTCAAAATGGTTTTTTTTTCTTTTTTATTGTTTTACTTTAGAAATATAGGATATGTTAGAATAGACAGACTCCCTGGAGCTTTCTTTTCCTGCCCAGGGTCTGCATGGCTACAGGGAAGAGGGGGAATAGGTGCTTGTGCTCAGCAAGCTGCGCAGCCATGTAGTGTTGAAGGGAGAATGGCCAGAAGCCCCTTGGCCTTTGGTGGTTGTGCTGAAGCCTTTGTGCTGGTGACAGAGCGGGTGGGCAGGGGCTGGAGCTTCAGGGATCCCTGCGAGACCGGTGCCTGGAGATGGCCACGACCCCTGTCCCAGCCAGGAACCGCCATCGGTGTCCTCCTGCTCAGGTGTTGCTGGCTGGATTACTGAGAGTTCCTGTGGTGTCTCTTGATCGGGCTTTTCTGGAGCTCCTGTGGGGCTGCAGTGCTGCTGCTGGGCAGGTTGGCCTGGCTGGGGGAGACCCTGAGGGGACAGGCACTGGGAGGCCATGAAGGGATGAGGGGCTGTGGAGGCCCGATGGGACCAGGCAGTGGGAAGGCACGAGGTGTACATGTGAGGGAGTGGGTGGCAGGAGGCTACAAGGTTACAGGAGGCACCTGAGGGACTGTGGTGGGGAGCCCTAAGGAAATGGGTGTCAGAGGCCGTATATAGCCCCTGGGCAGCTGCCTTGTTCCTGTAACCTGTCTGCTCTGGTGCTTTCCCAAGGTATTTCACTCAGCAGGCTCTTTAAGGGGCTCCCTATAACCGGGAGTGTCACCCTGATGCTGGCCTTTCTGAGCTGCGGGCCCAGTCTGAGTCGTGGCACTGGGCGTGTGCCCACCCTGTCCTGGGCACTGGAGTCCCCTCCGCCTCAGGCCATGAGCTCGACTGCCTGGGTGCTGAGTCTTGTTCCTGTTGTCATGACGGAGGCCAAGATCCTTGGCTTTAGGCACGACTGAGTGAGACGAGCAGAGCCTTCGAGCCCAAGGGAGAGCCCTGCAGAAAGGCCCTGTGGGCAAAGGGCTTTGCTGGCATTGCCAGGGCAGGCACACAGAGAGTGTGGTGAGCACCTTCAGGGTGCCACGGCTGGCTTGGGGCTGGGCGACCTCCCTGTGCGCAGGGCTGTCTCTCTGCTGTGCTGTCGTTGGCCTTTTGCTGTCGAGCTCCTCTGGCTGCCAGGAGACAAGAGCAGCCCTATAAGGAGAGTGCAAGCCCCTGTCTCCAAATCCTGAAGGGGGAAATGGAGCTGTCCCGGCCCGTGGCCAAGGCTGTAAGCAGAGCAGAGCATTTTCCCCACCCCTGACGGCTTTCTGCCTGCTGCTGGCCTTGGGCCAGCATGACCCGCTCTGCTGGGGCTGTGTCACTGCGGGGGTGGCTGCTGCCCCTGGGTTTGCTGATGGGACGTGAGGGTCACTGAGGAAAAGGTGGGTGTCCCAGGTGATGCTGAGGGGGCATTTGGTCGCTGAGAGGATATTAGGGTCCCAGAGGAGGCTGCAGGTGAAAGGAATGAGAGAGATTTGTCTTTACAAATAAACTGTGGGTAAAGCTAGAGAATGAGAGATGAAAGAAGCAATGGATGGAACCATCAATTCCATAGGAAAAGAAAAAGTGCGGGTCTACATTAGAAGGGGTCTGTATTAGTACCTGTATTAGCCAATGGGGTTAGAGAGAGGGAAATGCGGCCAGGAAATGAGGATAAAAAGGAGGCTGCATCCTCTAAAAATGTGAAACTCCCCAGGGGAATGTCCCATGGCCTGTCCCTTTATTCAGAGAAAGTAACAGGACTCCTCTGTCTCTGATTTGGACATAAACCTCTGGTGTTTGTGGATTAATTTTCCTGACACAAGTGCCTCATGCATCACTCAAGGGAGGCGGATTTTCCGTGTGTCACTGACGTGTCATGATGGTCTTTGAATGCCAGGCACCTGCATGCCACTGAGGTGACAGGGGGGTCACTGAGGGGGAAGTGGGTGGCGGGTGCCCTACATGCCACTGAGGTGACATGAGTGTCATAAGTACATCTTATATGATTGGTTTTCACAAATATTAAAATGAATGCTCTCTGCAGAATGTTGGAAAGCTTTGCTGAATGAATATAGTTTCTTTTAGTTCTGCTATTAGCAAAACTTAGACATAATAGTGTGATAAATATATTTCTTGGACTGTAAAATGTTGATATGAAAAGCTTTTTTTCATGTAACTAACTCAGAGATTGGTAAAAAGATAATCAGGAAATTCTTCACATTCTTGGATTATCCTTTCTGGATGAAGGCGGGCTGAGGAACAGCAGAACTCTAAGGAAAGGATCCTTTGATCTCCAATATCAGAGAGTGCACTGACAAGAAGGATCCACAAGGGGAAAAAAAAAAAAAAAAAGAAGTAAAGATGTTGGTTTAGAGGTTGGGGGCGATTTTGATTTCTGCATGAAGGTCCATGAATATGCAACAGGTGGATGCATTTAAGAAAATGTTCTCTGAGTTAAGGTGTGCTCTTGGCAGAATGCCAAGCACTGGGCCCTTGTAACCTTTGGCTTTATTGTCTGTTATTGTCTTTTATTAAACTTGTTAAAATCTACCAGGAAACTGGACCTCGTTTTTCACAATCAGGAGCCAGCCCAGAGCTTCCCAGGCCCCTCTGCAGGTTTGGTCACATCCATTCTGATCTGGCTCCCACAGCTTTACCCGAGCCCCTTGCAGTGCCCAGTTCCCTAAGGCAGAAGGGGATCCCAGGATACCATGGAAATAGTTCTGATCTGTGCTTCCTTCTAGATTGGGAACCTGACTTGGATTATTTGGAATTGCTGGTGAATGGTGCTTTGAAGATCGTCTGAGATGCTGGAGGCAAGTTCTCAATGTGCCTTTCCTGATAGAATATGCAGTGTCACTGAGGCAAGAGCTCCCTCATGTGCCATTTCCCTTAAGATCACCTCAAGGTTGAAGCATAGTGGAATCGTTGCCCTGCTCGCTTTTTGAGCCCTGATGATCCCACAGGATTGCTGTCAGTGGGAGGAAGGAGCATTTAACTGTCAATCCTCTTCCCATGTGCAATGCCAGTGTCTCCTTCCATGTGCTCTGTGCAGCCAGGGAGAAGAGCAGAGAGAGAAGGGAAGGGCCCAGGGCTGTGCCCCGGGGCTGTGCCTTGCTGGGCTCCTTTGCTGGCCCCAGTCTTGGGGGTTGAATTTTCCCCTTTTCTTTCTGTGGAATTTTTCCCGTTGTTATGCTAAGTATTTGGAGCTACACGCAGAAGGTCGGATAGCTAAGTTAACAGTTTCTCTCGAAGGGGGGACGAGAAGGGGCAGTAGCGGAAAAGGAGAGGTGGGGTAGGGGCTGTTCTCTGCTTCTCTCGCGGGTCTGGCTCGGAGAAGGACGGTCGCTAGAAACTCAGCTCTGCCGGGAGCTGCCTTCCTTGGCTGTGCGATTTCGCAACCTCCCTGCTTGGACGCTGTCCCGCATCTCCTACTGATTGCAGCACATCCTTTTGAAGCATCAGGACTGACACTGCCCTGCGACCTGTGAGCAGCGTCTCCCCTCCGCTCTTCCCATCTGGGATACAGAGGCCGTTCACCGCAGCGCCCCTCCAGCCACGTGGGATCACCGCATCTCCTCCCTGCTCACCAGGGGCTGGCAGGCAGCACCAGAACTGTAACTGGACCTCAGAGGAAAGGTGTCCACAACCGAGAGAACTGTTTGCTGGGTTTTCTGCTCGGTTGTTGTTGATCTCGCAGTTATTGTTGTTGTGTTTTGTTTCCCTGGTTACATATATATATATATATATATATATCAGTTAAGAACTGTTATTCCTACCCCCATATCTTCGCCTGAGAATCTTTTAATTTCAAAATCGTAGTAGAGTGATGGGGGGTTATACTCTCCTTATCAAAAAAAAAAAGAGGCCCCTGTCTCTTTTGGCAGATACCTGTCTTTCAAACCAAGACACCCAGGCAGCCTGAGGATTTCCTGTGGTGCTGGGAGTTGTTCTGTCCTGCCTTTCTTTGCCGATGAACCTGTTGGGGAAGGTGATCTGGCTTCCCAACCCTCGTTCAGGAATGAGTCTTTGGGAGATGGTGAGGCTAGGTCAAGGCGTTACCCCTGTGACAGCTGCCAGCTCAGAGCCCAAACGTCGGCCAGCAGTGCAGAGATGACAGAAGCCTCTGTGGCTGTTGAGTTACAGGTGTGTCTGCAGGGAGGATTTCTCCAACTCCTCTGCTGGTTGCTGCACACAAGCCCGGCTCCCATGGCAGGGGTGAGTTGTGTGTCCCTGCTGACCCCACAGGCTGAGCACTGCTTTTGTGGGATCCGTTTCTGGGAAATGGAATTTTGTTGCTCTAAGGTCCTCCAAGAGGAAGGAACAAAGCTTCAGAACACAAGAAACTTCATGATTTATCCAAACTCAGGCAGCAAAAGCTGAAGGAAATGCAGCAGGGAAGACAAGGTGGGTGCATTTCCCTCAGCCTTCTCCTGACACTCAGCAGCCAGGGGCTTTCTCTGCACATCTGGACACACTGTGCCTGGCACAGCAGGAAGTCTCACTGCCCTGCTGCTGCTGTCACACCCTGCAGGGCTGTTTCCCAGCCTGGCCTGGCTGCAGCTTCTCCCCAGCCTCTGCAGGAAGGCATTTGGCATCAGCTGCCAGGGAGCCCAAAGTGCCCCACGGGCCATGCACACCCTGACATCCCTGCCATTTCCCGGTCTCAGGGTAGGTCAGGAGAGGTGCTGCTTTGGACAAGAGAGAGCCCTGTCATAGCCCCAAGAGCCTGGGCCTTTTCCTCATCCTTATCCATGTCTTTGGCAAGTATTGCCTCCTGACGAGGCCAATTCCCTGATATGTAATGGTTTCATCAGATGCAGCTCTACCTCTTCCTTTCTCAAGGAATGGACAGAGAGGCTCTATGGAAGGAGGCATTTCCAGAAGGAAAGGAGGCAATGCCAGGCACGGGCACAGGCAGAGGAGGTAATTGCTGTGTCTGTCCCCTTGGGCTGGGGGAGCTGTCACGGGGCTGGGAGGGTCAGGGTTAGGGTTAGGGTTAGGGTTAGGGTTAGGGTTAGGTTTAGGGTTAGGGTTAGGGTTAGGGTTAGGGTTAGGGTTAGGGTTAGGGTTAGGGTTAGGGTTAGGGTTAGGGTTAGGGTTAGGGTTAGGGTTAGGGTTAGGGTTGCTGCTAGTGGCTGCTGAGGGATGGGTTTGGCCGTGTCCCTGGAAGGAGCAACTCCCCAAGCAGCTGCGCTGCCCCTGGGCTTTCCTCCTGGCCTTCTGGGCTTTGTTGTGTGGCACTGGCTGTGCCATGGGATGCCAAGGTGCCTGCAGGACCCAGCTGTGGGGGAAACAGAGAACGTCGTGGCCGTATCCAGCGAGCTGCCAGCTGAGCAGTGGAGCACAGCACAGGCTCACGGTCCCCATTGCTCCCACACATGCAGCTGGCACCTCAACACGTCTTCCTGATTCCCAGAAGGACATTGGAAAGGGTTTCTGTCAGGGAACACGCTGTTAGGTAGAGATAATGACAGGCCTCTTTGTTTTGGAGCTTGTCTTCATTTTGTGTGTCAGAATCTGGTATTGCTGGAAGAGAAAACAGTGAGTGTTTTGTTGCTCTCCCCCTCACACAGCTTCATTTGATGGCTGCTTGTAGAAAGGAAACATTCCTAGTGAGGCTGCTGTGGAGTTGTGGATGGTCAATGGTTGTCCGTATAACTCTGCTGAGGGTTCTGCTGCAGCCTAGTGCTTTAATTGGCCTCTTAATTGCTGGGCCTTGTCCGGGGGAGCCTACTGGGGCTGCAGCCAGTGCTGGCTCCCACTGAGGCTGCGTGGCCAAGAGCAGCCCCAGGAGCAGCGGGCAGAGACAAAGCAAGGTGGGGAGGAGAAAGAGCAGGGTCCAGGTTGCCCTTGGAAGGCAGATGCGCTCTGGGGCCCGCTCCTGGCCAGGGACCCTGCCCAGAGCCATGCCTTGCTCGCCGGGGCCCTGAGGGGCAGCTGTGCAGCTGGGCCAAGGTGTGCCAGCAGCTCCAGCCGTGCTGGGGAGCCTCGCCAGCTCTGGGCTCTGCTGTGCAGGAGGGTCCCTGTGTGCCAGTGGCAGCTGGGGCCTCCTCTCTCCAGAGGAGCACTTCTCCCCCTTCTCAAGACCGGCCGACGACTTCAGTCTGGACAGACTGGATCTGTCATCTTGCATCTCCATGCACGTGTTCGTTTTCCATACCACAATTGCAATACCAGCTAAATGCTGTGTACAAGCTGCCACCAGCATGCTGAACAGGTCCCTCTGTCCCCAAAGGGACTGGCCCCACTCTCCAACCAGGGCAGGAAGTGGGGCCTTCCAGCCAAGACAGTGCTTGAGTCCAGCATCACCTTTGGGCTTCAGCTCTGGGGTCTGAGCGGTACCAGCAGCACTGGTGGAGCTCCTTGTCTGGCACAGCCAGGGCTGGGCAGGTAGCAGCTGGGCATGGGGCTCCTGATACATACAGACACCTCATGTTATCTTTGTTTTTCATTTTGAAACATTTAGGAATGTTTTTCATTTCCAGCAATTAAAAAGAGTTTTCATAGAACATAAATCTGAAATGTTTATTTCCCTTTCTCCCAACAGTCCTGTATTTGTCAAAGTAGTTTTGCAGTTATGGAAACTGCGATAATTAATAAAAGTTTTGTGTTAATCACAAAAGTATTGGGGTTTGTATAAACCAGAATACTAAGCTCTGAAGTGAAGCATGGACACTAGATAAAGGAAATTATACGATTAAATAATTCTGTTTTAAATCACCATGTTATGTTATGTTATGTTATGTTTTCCAAGTAAGTTGAATCTACTACCAGCTTACAATAACAGACTTCCTGATAGTCTTTCCTGCCTCTGTTTGATCAATGCTGCCTATCTCAAGGACCAGACTTCCAGAACTTTGCTGGTGGTTATCTACAAGGACCAGATGATTATCTGTGAAACTGACTATCACCAGAGACTTTGTGAATTTCTATAAGGATGTTTATTCGACCACCACTGCTTACCTGGCAAAATTATGACAGCTAAAAACCAAAAATTATTGATTACGGAGAGAAACCATAGCATAAGAAAAGGCTGCAGGCCGGGGTTCGGTGGAGCATGGAGTGGGCAGTGACCCCTCACGTTCTCCAGGGCTGCATTGCTCGACCTATATCAAATAAAGCAATCTAAATTTTGCTGAATATTGAGACTTTTTTTCTCATTTATAACAAAACCTAGAATCTTTGGACTCTTCTGCAATAAATAATAAAATTGCATTAATTCTTAATGTTTACTCTTGCACAGGCTGGGCAAGGCCGGCACAGCCCAGAGGAATTATCCCGAACAGGCTCAGGGCACTTGGGTACTGAGCACTCCTGCTGGGGTCCCTCCATGGGAAACACTGCCCAAAAGCTGGGAGGGGCTGCAAGGGGTAACCATGGTGGGGAAAGGGCAGAGGGGGAGAGCAAGGCTCCAGTGTGTCCTGAGAGGGCCTGACTCTGTCCCCTTGGGCTGGGGGAGCTGTCACGGGGCTGGGAGGGTCAGGGCTGACAGTGGCTGATCAGGGATGGGTTTGGCTGGGTCCATGGAAGGAGTGACTGCCTAAGCAATTGTGCTGCCCCCGGGCTCTCCTGCTGGCCTTCCGGGCTTTGTTGGGTGGCACAGCCTGTGCCAAGGGGTGCCAAGGTGCCTGCAGGTGCCAGCTGTGGTGGAAACAGAGAACGTCCTGGCTGTATCCACCAAGCTTCCAGCTCATCAGTGGAGCACAGCAAGGACTCATGCTCCCCACTGATGCTGGAGTCATGCACAGTGAGATAGGAACACATGCTCTAAATCCAATTTGATGGATGTTGACAACTCTTCCATGTTGTCATCACAACACAGCAGATGCCAGAGGAAGTTGATAACTTCTGGAGGGTGTGCTGGTAGGATCACCACCTTCCCAGCAAGCCCAACAGGTTCCGGCCCTCCTGTCCTTCCCATGCCCTCGTGACCAGCGCCAGTGCTCCCAGTGTGACCTGGGCTTTGCTCTGCACACAGGTTTGCAGTGCAGACCATGAAGGCTCTGCTCTTCTGTCTGCAAGTATGACCCTGAGGTGATGGCCATGGAGCGCAAGCGTGGCTGGGACACACTGCTCTCTGCTGACACCCAGCACTATGCCGTGGCTCTGCTGGACAGGTGAGACCCCCCCATTTCCCCTCTGCCCCCAACATTTGTGCTCAATGCCCGGGGTGCCCCACACAGTCCCTGTGGTCATGGGCCAGAGGGCCTTGTCACCGATGGACGGCCAAGCAGACTGGAAAAGGCTGGGAGAGGAGGTGTCCAGAAGGAACTGCCTCCCAAAGTGCCCATATGACCTCCAGGGATGCTGGGGAAAGACTGGATCTCGGTGAGTCAGTGCTGGGAGTGGTTTGCTTGCCCACCTCAGTGCCTTGGTGCCTTTTCCCCCCCACCAGGGAGATGCGCCATATCTCCCTCTCCTTCTGATCTGGGATTTCCCCACCACCTGCTTGGGTGGCTCAGTAAGGAAGAGCCACACTGGGATCTGCCCTTCCTGGCATTCCTTGTGGAGGTGAGCCTGATGGCCAGCGCTGCCTCGCTGAGCTCCCTCCCAGCTCTCTGTCCTCTCGTCGCCACAGCTGCCTGGGACACTGCCCGTGCCTTGTGCTGCTCTCTGAGCCCAGCCCTGTGCGGTTCTGGGGTCCTGCCGACTGGATCCCCTTTCACTACCCTGTGCCTTTCAGGTGCTGAACTGCTTGGATTTCACTAAATGTGGTGACAGCATCCTTGAGATCATGTCAAGGCACCTGCAGAACAAGTGCAGGGAGAGACGTCGTCTGGCGCTCAGAGGCCTTGTGGTGCTCAGCAAGGATCCCTCGATGGTGAGAAGGGGGCAGGGTTGAAGCTGTACTGGGGAAAGCTGCCCCTTGGGCTGCCTGGGCTTCAGGAGCTGCAGCAGATGCTCCCAGCTCTCCTGCCTCACCTCCCTGAGTTCTTCGGGACAGACCTTTGGCCTCTGGGCCCTGCAGCAGCAGGGTGAGGTTGCAGTGCCAGCGCGGTGTTGGTGCTGCAGCCGCTCATGGCTTCACAGCACAGCACAGCCTTGTGTTCCACACAGGCCAGAAAAATGTGCAGCCTGTCTCCAAGTCTTTTGGAGCTGCTGGGTGATGCAGATGGAGGGGTGATTGGCATGACCGTCCGTGTGTTCACTAATGTGCTCCAGGACAAAGACATCCTGATATCCAGCACCACACCCCCAAGCTGGCCGAGGCACTCCTGGAGCTCTTTGACCACGTAAGGTTCTGCGTCCCGAGCCACAGGCATTGGGTGCTTCCCAGAAATTTGTGCCCTCTGCGTTTTAAGGCCTTTGCCTTGGTGGGCCTGGAGTAGTAGGTGCTTAAGTTTTTCTCTTTCCTCTAGCACAACAGCCAAGTGCAGCTGCTCTCCATTCACCTCTTCTGTAAAGTGATGGAATTGGTAGTGGATGAGGGAAAAAAGTGCCTGAAGACAATTGTTCACAAGAGCCTGTACCCACTTCTAATCTACTGCCATGATGAGAACCTGCACCTGGCAAAGATGAGGATTTGTGTGATGCTGGTGGATCACTGGGAGGGGCTCACCTGCCTCCTGCCCTGGCACCTCCAAGGCTGCAGCCTCCTCCCAGCCTCGGCACAGGGACGCGATGGTCCTGTGCCTTGAACTGCGGTGCCATCTGCACATCTCTGCTACTCTCCAGGCCTCTCCGGAAACGCTTCTTTAACCTGACTGCAGCATTGGCCTGGCACATGAGTGGCCTAACAGCACCTGAGGTACCGTCAAGGTGACACCATTGATCAATTGCCTCTGGTCTAGGGACAAGGACACAAGACTGAGGCAGGAGAATGTATCCAAAGAAAGCCAAAGCCAGCAGCTCTCCTGAAAATCAGCTTGGGCCAGGCTGGGGCTGGGCAAGGCCGTGGCCCACAGGCTCATCTGCTGAGGCCACCTTTGCACACACTGCCCACAGCCAGCCAGGGAGGAGGAGAGTTCTGGGGCTGTGGGGAACCTCTGCTCACAAGCAGTGAACACCCATCCTCCCTCACACAAACTGCCTCAGCTGAAAATTCCCCACCCGGGAAGGCCACATCCATGGCACATTCCCATGAAGGACACCTGAGGAGGTCAGAATCCATCCAACGGCCCCAAAGCCCTGCCCAGACTCACTGCTGAGGCCTTGCAGCAGAGCACTGCTCCTGATGCAAAGGGATGCAGCAGAGCCAGAGGCTGCTGCCAGAGCCTGTGTCAGACTTGTCCCTGCCAGGGGAGGTACCTGGGCCTTCCCACTTGGCCCAAATGTGTATGGACCCCCAGAACTCCGTGTTTGTGGGGGACCCAGAGCACCAAGAAGAAAGAGATGTAGAGCATCCACAGGAAGCCATTGGGATCCACCAAGTGGTGAGGTTTTCTACTGAATCTCTCTGTCACTCTCTTGCTCTCCCCCTGCCTCTATTCCATTTCTGTTTTTCTCTCTTTGTCATTTTGTCTCTCTCTCATTTACTGTTCAATAAAACTACTGACTTTGGCACATGGTCTCATTTGCACCGTAATGGAGGCAGAGCCATTTCTGATCATTTTAATCAGTGGATCAGAACAAGGGGCTAGAAGCCCTCCAGTCTGGCTGCTGCTCCATGCCATTTCCACGGGGTTGGGCTGGTGAAGGGGTGCTGGGCTGTCCTGGTTTAGGGCAAATATGGGGGAAAACCTTCGGAAGGAGCCCCCAGAAAGCAAACCCCCACGACTCCTCCCCCCACCACCAGGTTTGGGAAGAATTTCCTCAGAGAGGAGTGGAAAAAAAACCTGAAAATCTGTGTATTTAACAAACTAAACACTCCTTGGCACAAAGAAACAACACCAGATGATGGAAAACTCTTTCACAGCTCTGAATGGATGACAAACTCAGAAAGTCTCTCCTGCGCGTGGTCACTCAGTTACCGGTCTCTGGCACTGGGGGATGGCTGCTACACATCACAAAATGCAGACTCCCGGTGTTTCTTGGTGTTTCCCAGGTCCCCGTCTGGAACAGGTTCTGATGGTATTCAGGAAAGGGAGAGGAAAAAAAAAAAACAAAAACAGTCCAGGGAAAAAAAAGGACTGCCTAGCTGAACTAACTAATGAGCAAAAGCAAGGGCAAAAGCAAAAAAAGTAGGAACAAAAGGAAGCAAGCAAGAAAGCAAGCACGCGAACAAGCCTCTCCTAAACAGAGACCATGGAGGAGGTGAGCTGACTGATAACGAGACAAAACAAACCTTCACTTTCAGATTCAGTCCTGAAAGCACAGAACATAATACCAAGCACAAACAGAACACACAATTGGGGATACAAGCACCATAACATCACCCTAGGACACTTTCTAAGTGTGACCTGAGGCATTCCCAACTCAAACAAATAAAGCCAAAGAAGTTGTCAACATTTTGTTAAACAACATAAGGCCCGGTTCAGAGTGCTTCTCGACATCTCCTCCCATCGAGTACCACATTCCCTAGCAAATATTGCACTGGACTTTTGCAACAATCTCCAAATCAACTGGCACCTACACATGCTGTATAGGCCCAGGCCAGCGACCAGGTGGAAAAGATGAATTATCTGATACAACAACAGATGGTTAAAACTGGACAAGAGGCCAACACACCTTGGCCCCAGAACCCACCTTTGGCTTTACTATGGATTTGAGTAAGATCAAGAACAAAAGACAAGCTGAATGCCTTCGAAATACTGTGTAGAATACCAGAGAAGCACAACTATCAAGGGGAAGCTACTGTACAAGTGGAGGAGGGGTATCTCCAGGACTATGTGGTCCAACTAACACAACAGCTGCAGAAAGCTAATCAACACATTTTGAGCACATGAGCAAGAGGACGCTCCTCTCCCCAAATCCAGCCTAGGGACCATTTATACGTAAAATCCCCTGAGGGAAACTGTCTTATGCCAAAATGGAAAGAACTCTATTTAGTACTTTTAATCACTTATACAGCCTTTAAAGCTGAAAGCATTAATCTCTTGGATACTTTATTCCAGAATCAAAAGGCTTCTGCAAAAGGCAAGGGGAGTCCAAAACTAGACCTGAGAAAGAACAGGAGAAACCAAGCTGTGTTTCACATGATCATCGTCTTCCTGATGCTTCTTATCAGAATTCAAGCCATACTTGATGACTGTCACTACCATCAAGATCTTCTTGGCCTGCAAGATCCTGGTGGATGGAACACTCAAAAATATTCAGGATCTAATGGGCTAAAAGGGATTAAAAAGGTAAAAAGGCTTGACGTCATTTTACGGATTAATGACAAGCAGCTGAAGATTGAGGAAAACCTGACTCCATGCCTGCCTTTCTTGTCCCACCTGAAAGTAAGATCTCTATGGCTTGTATATTTGAAACTCACAAATCCCTTGTAGATAAGATTACTACAGTGACCATGTGCGTCTGTCACCCTTGAACAAGTAGTGTGTGCATTCATTTTCATGTGATTTCTATCAGGATTTTTGCACTAAGCAAATAAAAATGGAAGGCTATAACCTAGTGCAAGATAGTCCTCTTCTTCTGTGACACATAGGTGGGGAGACCATCGTCATGTAGAGATATAGTAACTGAGCCCACCAGGAATCCCACCCAACAAATATTGTTTCCAAGAGCCAACTCTTGTGCAACTAGAATAATAAATCGTACTGGTCGTCTGCTTAATACATGGAACAGATCTCATAGAGGATGTGCGTTTGAGAATTGAATGTCATTCTTGGGGTATTGCAGGTCATCAGGGATATTAACCAATCAACTTGGAGGGGTAGCCAGGAACATCACCATCCTATGAGGGTATATCATGCCCAATTCCATGACCACGTGATGGTGACCCAGATATGCATGGAATCCTGATAGCACAACTACGTCCTTTGATGGGCTGAGCTACTCAGAATACTCAACTATTTGTACTGGGAACTTTCGTAAAGTAAGTAGCCTTTGTAATACTACCAGGGGCCAGTGTAAGGTTCCTGAAGGTATCAGAAATGGTTGCCTAAAGGCAGGCAATGTATCTGAGGAAACCACAGTTACATGCCTTGGGTACTCGACAAAGAGCCAACCTTGTCCCATCCCCCAGCATGGGAGCCTTGCCCTGTTTGTCCCCAGCCGGCCCAGCCTGGGCACTTTGGCAGTGTCCCTACCCTCCTGCTGAGGCTTCTGCTGCAGGCTGGGGAAAGGCTTTGGGAAAGCACCAGAGCAGACAGGTTACACGAACAAGCCTGGGGGCTGCTTATGGCCTCTGACACCCAATTCCTCAGGGCTTCCCACCACAGTCCCTCAGGTGCCTCCTGTCCCCTTGTAGCCTCCTGCCACCGAATCCCACACAAATCCCCCTCGTGCCTTCCCACAGCCTTGTCCCATCAGGATCTCCTCAGTCCCTCATCCCTTCATGGCCTCCCAGTGCCCTGTCCACTCAGGGTCTCCCCCAGCCTGGACAACCTGCCCAGCAGCAGCACTGCAGCCCCACAGGAGCTCCAGAGGAACCCGATCAAGAGGCACCACGGAGCCCTCAGCAATCCAGCCAGCAACACCCGGGCAGGAGGACACCGATGGCGGTTCCTGGCTGGGACAGGGGTCGTGGCCATCTCCAGGCACCGGTCTCGCAGGGATCCCTGAAGCTCCAGCCCCTGCCCACCCGCTCTGTCACCAGCACAAAGGCTTCAGCACAACCACCAAAGGCCAAGGGGCTTCTGGCCATTTTCCTTGTAACACCGCATGCCTGGGCAGCTTGCAGACCACAGGCACCCTTTCCCCCTCTTCCCCGATGCCATGCGGACACTGGGCAGCAAAAGAAAGCTCCAGGGAGTCTGTTTATTATAACACATCCTATATTTATATAATAGAGTAAAACAGAAAGGAGAACAAACTGAAAGAAAAGAAAATTCTCTGCTTGTTCAGGTGGCCCCACCAGACACAGCCTACATGCTCAGCTCTCTGCAGAGCTCCAGCAGCACAGCCAGGCACTGCCGCACAGACAACGCCGTCTCTTGCATGCCCTGCGGAATCGGTCTTGCAGCCTCCGCAATATGGAGTACGGAGCTCTCTGTAATGCACGCAGGACAAACGCTGTTTCACTTGCGAGGTTTCTAATGGCAGGGTTACTGTCATCTGCCGTGTCATCCAGAGCTGCAAGAGTGTGGAACAGAGCCACGGTAAGATCCCGGATCTGTGGGGACACCACGAGACCCCCGTGCCAGGGCTATCCCAGCCAGCTCCAGCCATGGCCAGGAGGGAGCAGGGACCACCGGGATCAGCCCGAAGCTGCTGGCCACAATTCCCCCACGTGCCCCTGAAATCTCGGTGTGCTCTGCCCACGCCGACCACCGTCCGCAAAGGGAGCAGAGCCCTCCGCAGCCGGGCCAGGGCTTGCAGCTGCTCCTGCCAGCCCCTGCTGACAGCCCGCTGCCCTCACTCACCTTCACAGATGAGCTGCAGCTCTTCCTTCTTCCCCCTCAGGTGCGGCCCGGCCATCCCTGGGAACGAGAGAGCCTGTCACGGCTCTGCCCATCGGCACAGCTCCCTGCCAGCGGCGCTGCCAGCCCTGTGGCCACACGCCCTCGTGGCCCGGCAGGGCTCAGCCCGGGCCCTGGCCGCATCCTGACGCCCAAGGGCACGGCTGCGACAGGGCGGCAGCAGCCCCGAGGGCAGCCGGAGCTCCACGGCGCCGGGCCCGGATGCCGCTGCCGGGGCAGCAGGCGGGGCTGGGGCCGAGCTGCGGCGGGACGGGGCGGGGAGGGAGCCCGGGCTCACCCATGAACCTGATGGCCGCCTCTCGCAGGGGCTCCTGTGGGCTCTGCACGTACGGCAGGGCCTGGCGCAGGTGCTCGGCCGCTCGGCTCCTGTCGTCTGCCAGCTGGAGAGAGCGGCGGGAGGGAAGGGTCGGGCCGGGCTTTGTGCCCCTTTGCCAGGCTCTTCCCGCTTTGGCCGGCCCCGGCCTCCCCTGCCCGCACAGCCCTGAGGCGCGGCCAGCAGCCGCTGGGCCGGGGCTCCGTGGGCACCCGGCTCGGGCCCACAGGAGCCTGGAGAAGAGCCCGTGCGGCTCCTGCGTGCAGCCCTGGGCAGGGCCACAGCTGCCAAGCGCACACAGTGAGCACCGCGCTCAGGGGGCTTCTCCAGGCTCTCCTTACCAGGCACTCGCCAAATCTCCACGTCTTATCCACCTGCAGCATCTGTTCAATATCCCTCCTCTTCAGGAATCTTGCAGAACAATGCAGCGTTTCCCGAGAGGCCTGGAGAGTAGCAGAGATGTGCAGATGGCACCGCAGTTCAGGGCACAGGACCCGTGTCCCTGTGCCAAGGCTGGGAGGAGGCTGCACCCCGGGAGGTGCCAGATCTGGAGGCAGCCGAGCCCCCTCCCAGGGGGACGCCAGCAGCCCACGAGTCCTCACCTCTGCCACTTGCGGATTCTCATCATGGCAGTGGAAAGAGAGTGGGACCAGACTCTGGCGCACATGTGGCTTCAGGGCCCTTCTTTCCTCTTCCACTAGTAAATCCATTATCTCTTGAAAGACAAGCATGGAACATAGTTGCACCTGGCTATCATCCTGTATGAAAGGAAGGAGAAGAAGCCTAAGCATTGGTTCTTTCAGGCCCACCTGGGCACCGGCATAGAAATGCACAGGGCACCAAGTGTCCAGGCTGCACCCAGTGGCTGTGGCTGGGGGCCCAGAGCCTTACATTGTCAAAGAGTGGCAGGAGCGCCTCAGCCAGCTGCAGGGCGATGGGGCTGGGTATGGGGACACCGTTATAGAGAAACAAATATCTGAGTAGAACGACAGCCATCCTGACCACGTCGCTATCATTTTCCTGCAGGAGCTGCACAAGACTTTCAGTCAGGCTCCATATTTTTTTTGCCTGTATGGAACACAAGTGTGTGAAAGGCCAGCCTGCTGCCACAGGGTCTAGAGGCCAAAGGCCTGTCCTAAAGAACTAGGGCAAAGAACTAGAGAGCTGGGAGCAGCTGCCTCAGCACCCGAAGCACAGCCATGCCCAAGCGACTGCATTCCCCAGCCTCACGCTGCTGGCAGGGCTTCAGCAACTGCCCCTTTCTCACCATGGGGGGATTCTTGCTGAGCACTACGAGGCCTCTGAGGGCCAGGCGACGCCTCTCCCTGCACTCGCTCTGCAGGTTTTTTGACATAATCTCAAGGAGGATGGCCCCATATTCAGTCACGTCCAAGCACTCAAGGACCTGAAAGACACAGGGCAGTGACAGGGGACTGGGCCGGCAGGAGCCTGTAACCACATAGGGCTGGGCCCAGACAGCAGCACGGGGCACAGGCACCATCCCAGGCAACTGTGGCTACGAAAGGGCACAGAGCTGGCCATCAGGCTCACCTCCACAAAGAATGCCAGGGCATAGAAATCCCAGAATGGCATCTCCATGCTGATCAGCCTGAGCAGGTACAATGCAATCCCAGAACACAAGGGTATGGATGAATGGTGCATTACCCTGAAAGGAGGAAAAAGGAACCAAGGCCTGAGCCAGGGGGACAAACCTCTCCCAGGACTGACTCACACAGTTCTCGTCTTTGCCCACCATCCTGCAAGGGGGCCTGGGCCATTTGGGAGGTGGCTGCTTTTGGGCACCCTCCTCTCCCAGCCTTTTCCAGTCTGCTTGAGCATTCCACAGTGACAAGGCCCTCTGGTCCATGACCACAGGTACAGGTGTGAAGCAGACCAGGCACAGAGCACAAATGCTGGGGGCAGTGAGGAGAAGGGGATCTCACCTGGCCAGCAGACCCACGGCATAGTGCTGGGTGTCAACACAGAGCAGGGTGTCCCAGCCACGCCTGCGTTCCATTTCCATGACTACAGTCTCGTACTGCATTTGGCAGAGCAGAGACTTCAGGGTCTGCACTGCAAATCTGTGTGCAGAGCAAAGCTCAGGTCATGCTGGGAGCACTGGCTCCATGCCTGAGGACATGGCAGGGACAGATGGACTGGCATGGAGAACCTGTTGGGGCTGGCAGCAAGGCCGTGCTCTTCCTGGCATCCCTTCCAGAAGGTGTCGACCTCCTCTGGCATATCCCGAGTATGGAAGAACACTTGGAAGAGCAGGTGGACAAATAGGCGGGTGAAATACACCGTCACTATATGTGGGCAGCTGGGCTCCTGGAGGATCTTCCACATCACCAGAGTTGCCTGCAAAGGACAAAGCACCCCGAGACAGCGCTCAGTGCCCAGGTGTCCGTGCGGCAGGGCCCGAGCGTGGCACGGAGAGGCCAGGGGAGATGCAGGGGGAGCACCGGGCCTGATGCCCCTGAAGGTGACCCTAGGCCAGGATTCAGCGCAGTGCCTGAGGCAGGGAGATGCAGTGGGGGAAGGAGGGTGGAGAGCTGCTGGAGAGGCGGCCTGGAGTAAGCAAAGGCCACTTCCAGAAACTCACAGCCAGGGCAAAGACACGCATTCTGTCCCCATCCGAGGTGTATGTGCTGTGCTCTGGCCAGTTCCCCATCACATCGAGGAGTGTCAGCTGTGCCAGCTCCGAGGTCCTGCTTGAGCACAAGATCATCTTCCACATGGCCATAGCAGCTCTGTGGGGTCAGAGCTCTGCCTCAGGGCAGTCTCAGACACAGAATTGTGGCCTGGGCAGCAGTGGGGAGCTGAGCTGGCTGCCAGCTCTGCCTCTGCCCACTGCCCCTCGCTGGTGGCACCTAGGCAGCCCAGCCCTGTGGGGACAGGCCCCTGAGGGGCAGGGAGGGAGCATGGCAGCAGGCCCAGGGGCTGACATGCCAGGGCTGGGAAAGGGAGCAGCCAGAGGGCCCTGGAACTCTCTGTTGCTCAGACACCTGGAACAGGTTGTACAGGGTGATGGGCTGGTGAGCCCTGAGCCCTCTGGGCTGGTGAGCCCCATACCTGTCACACGATGGGGCCACATCCAGGAGAGTCACCACCACATCAGCAGGCTGTGCCTCAGTGAGATCCAGCAGGGTCTTCTCCATCCTGTGGTCAGCAGACTCATTGGTCATGAGCCACTGGTGGATGTACCTCACCATGCCAGGCACCTGCAGGAGGCACAGAGAGACTTAGAAAGCTGCTAGAGGGAGTAATGTCCCCAGCTCCCCAGAGAAATGCTTCCCTTCCCACCACACTGCAATGGCCTCAAAGGCTTACAGTGACCAACATAGCCCAGTGGCTGGAGAGCCAAGCAATTCATAGGAGGATCAAACCCTGCCCACAGGCTGCTTACTTGCTTTGGAGTGGAAAAACTCTCTTCTACAAGTATATCCATCAGGGCAGCACTGGTGTTGGTGGTGTAGATGTCACAGTTTTCCATGGACCCAATGCCCACGGCGCTTGTCTCTTCCTGCCAAATGCATTTAATGAAATTGCAAGTCCAGCAGGAGAACAAAGGGCACGAATCGAGAGCTGTTCCATGGAGTGCTCCAAGCGTGGCGCTTGGCTGAGCAGTGACAGCAGGCCCAGCCCAGCTGGGGATGGCTGCAGGTACCTGTGCTGTCCTGCGGAAGAGGCCACCAGTGGGTTCCTGCTCTTGTGTCGGTTCCATGGCTGCACCTGGCAAAGAGCAAGCAGAGCCAGAGCTGAGGGGCTGCGGGAGAGGCTGGAAAACACAGCCCAGCCCTTCATTCCCCAGGCAGGGACAGCCCCAAGATACCCCAGGGGATGGAGCTGGGCCACTATAAGCTGTCTGCCCGGCTTCCTCTTCCATCCTGTCCATGGGCATGTCCACAGTGGGTGGGATGGGATGGGATGGGATGGGATGGGATGGGATGGGATGGGATGGGATGGGATGGGATGGGATGAGGTCAAGCTGTCTGCAGGCACCAGCCCTGAGGCCCAGATCTGCCACTCACCCTGCTGTTCTGACTGCAGTGTCACCACCTGTTCTGTCTTCTGTGCTGAGGCAGCTCCAGGACTTTCTTCCTCCACATTCCCCCAGGCCAGCTTGGTCATTCTTGGGGTTCTCTGCTCCATGTCAGTGACTGGATTGATGGCTAATGGCAGGGGAGTTGCCTCAGAAAACCATGAGTCAGCAAGTCCTGCAGTCGTGCCTGCAAGGCACCTGCAACACAAATCTTCTGGGAAGGCCACAGGACAGCAGGTCCTGCACTCTGGTCTCAAAGGTTCTTACCAGAAGGACGAGAGACTCCTTGTCAGGGATCGTGATCAGCAAATCCCTCAGTCTGGTCTCAAGGTCACCTGCAGGAATCACTCTTCGGAAAAGCTCCGGTCAGGCACGAATGAGTGTGCTGTGCAGGGGCTCCTCACAGCACAGCTCTGGTGCGTCCTGTCCCGCAGTGTGCTCCGAGCACTGTGGTGTGGCCGTGGCACCACCAGCTCCTATGTCACCATACATCATAAAGGGTCCTTGGACACCCTGCTCCGTTCCGTTCCATGGTAACCATGTGTCACAAAGGGCCCTTGCACACGCTGCCACCTGGCCTGGGGCTGGCCCCAGCTCAGCCAAAGTGGCCCAGGTTGGAAGAAATCCCTTGGCCCAAGTGTCTAAGACAGCCTGACAGGATCCTTAGGAACAGCTTAAGCCATCAGCAAACGCTGCCCTGCTCTGCAGGCTCAGGGCAGCAGAAGGAGCCCCGAGGGCTTCTGACACAGCTGTAGTGGGAAGGGCACAGGGCCTTCCACAGAAGCTGGCTCAGCCTTCTTGGGACACGTCCCAGCTGGTGGCCATCTGAAAGAGAGGTGTCTGCTAGAGAAGGCAGGTCCCTCCCTTGGAATGAGGCTGCAAACCCCCTCTTTCCAAATTCTTATAGTTTTCCCATTAAGAGGCTCTCAGGCAAATATATGAGGATAGGAACAACAGTTCTTTACTATTATGTATAACAAGGCAAACAAACAATAACAACTATGGAATTCGTAACAAACAGAACCAGAGACCCTTTGACATCCTTCTCGGCTGAGCCGGGAAAGGATGGAGGAGAGCTTTGTTTGCCTGGCTCCAAGCAGGGCAGGGAGAGGTGGTCTCAGGATTCCCAGGCACACAAGCAGATGCTGATAGATCCCTCTTTTAGTGAGGTAGGGTGATAATAAGGTCCCAGGTCAGTGGCTGCTCTCACGAGCAGAGGCTCACCACACAGAAGAAGCAGAAGAACAACAACAAGAGGAACAAGAAAAAGACAAGGAACAAGAAAAAGAAGAGGAACAAGAACAAGAACGTGTGGGCTGGGTTATGGCGAATCCCCTTCCCCATGCAGCAGCAGCTCCGAGCGTCCTCCTCTGAAGCCGCAGAGCAAGAGAGCTCGCAGCTGCACCAGCCCTACTTTTCCTGCCCAAGATCCCACGGTATCTCTGTTCCCCCAAGAGAAATTCCCAGATGAGAGATAATGCAACCAGTTGCCCTCCTTCCCCCTGGGCTTTGCCACTTCTTTGTTTTCTTAGTTACTCATCAGTGCCAAGTAGTCAGTGTTTCTTAAGAGCTTATGGCCAAAATTCTATAGGAAAGAAAGAAAGAAAAAAGAAAAGAAACCTAACTGCCAAAACCATCCTAAACCCACGGGTGTGACACAGAGAAGGAACGTGTGGGTCAGGGCATGAATGCTGCTCTGACCCCTGGGGCCCTGCCAGCACTGAAATAAGCAGCTGTGGCAGAGTCCCAGCTCAAGCAGAGCTGCCACCCCTCTGAGCCTTGGCAGCGCTGGTGCCCGGCTCCTGCCCCAGAGACCTGTGCCCCTGGGGGCTTCTGTGCCAGAGGGAGCCAAAGCCCATGTGCACTGGGGGCTGTGCTCCTTCCTACAGGGGCTATTGGCAGGAGCACCTGGAGCAACTGCTGGCAACACTTGGCATCTGTCAGCAGGCAGAAGCTGTCCGTCCTGAAATTATTTTTTTCGGGGAAGGGATTGGCAGGAGCACCAGAACACCATCAGCTGCTGATGCACCAGGAAGGTTGCAGCTGGTGTTAATTCTCAGGGACTCGTTTCCACTATGTCTGTCAAGAAGACAGTTTTCTCACATTGGCTAAGTGACATTGACCCACTCAGTTGTGTTACTGGAAAAGTTGCCAAGATTTGCTCCAGAGTGGTTCAGCCCTGTGTATGCGACTGACTCGTTGATAGGCAGTAATTGGAGAAGGGGCTTGCCCAAGGAAGATCCTGCCTGTCTACACTGAGCACTAGTGCTGTGTAAGCTACAGGGCTTCAAATCTGACCAATTGCTTGATGGTACCCCTGTTAAGGGAAGGTTCCATTGTTGCACCTCTCCACAAAGCCAGCAATCCCTGAGTCCTGTATAATTAGCTGTGGTTCCTATTAGTGTTACATGGCTGATAACTTTGAAGGCCAGTGACAGTATAAGCAATGAAGAAGACAGTGAAATGCAATATGAATTTAATGGTTTTTGAGTGAATTTCAATTTTAGTCCATGATCCCCAACAGATTTGGTTGTCCAAGGTTTAATTGGTGATTTCTTCACTGGGATGCAGTGAATCCAGGTAGGTCTTTCCTTTACTCAAACGGATGTAAAGGTAGTCAGGAGCACTTGGATGGATCCGTCCCACTTTACTTGCAGAGGATCACCTGTAACATTCTTGACCTACACCCAGTCACCAGGATCAATTGTATGTAATTTATGATCTGGCTGCTTCGCTTGATTCTCAAACACAGTATTAAACATCTGGTGCAATTGGTTGTTTATAGCCATTAAATATTCATAGATATATTGATTACCAACTTGAGCCAAATTTTCATCATGAGTAACATTTAATCCATAAGGTCTGCCACAAAGCATTTGTCCTGGGGTACAATGCAAAAATGTGTATTCTATCACCATCTGTTAAAATGTAGGAGGGGTGGTGATCCTTATCTCTGTGGGAGATATCCTCTGCTGATGTGCCATCTGATAAGATCGGGGGATGATCATCGTTATCTTTTCACAACCCATCCTTCCTCCGGAAGATATATTCCGTTAATGGGCCATTAAGTCCTATTGTGTGACTGATAAGATTACATCATCCCATTGGGAGATGCCCCAGCTGGGGCAGGAGCCAAGCCTTTCCTACCTAGATAAAAAGCTGGGGTTTGGGACGCGAAGGCAGACCTTTCCACTGGATCCCAGAGGAAAGTCGGAACATTTCCACATCATCGCTGGATCTTCTGAGGAAAACTGCACCTTCTACAGGAGCACTGCTTCAACAGAACCACATCCGTCATCCAGGAGGACTGCAGCCACCATTTATAGGGACTGCTACCAACACCCTGACTGACAGCGTGTCAGGTTGTATTTCTGACTGTGTCGATGGTTGTTTCTTTTATATTATTGCATGTATTTGATTTTTTCTCTTTTCTCCTATTAAATTGTATTACTGACTTGGAGTCTCGAACTGGTTTTACTTTCAAACCAACACAGCATTTCAAATGAACTAACTTTTTCTTTAGACCTAGGTTTTCTTCTGAGTCTGGTAAGGGCAATAGGTAAAGCTTGATAGCAATATAAATTAATTTCTTGACATATTTTAGCTATCTGTTTTTTGATCATATGATTGAGGTTTTCTACTTGACCACTAGCTTGTGATCTGTAGGGTGTGTGAAGCTGCCCTTGGATTCCTAATGCTTTGCTGAGAGCTTGCACAATTTCTGCACAGAAATGTGATCCTCTGTCAGGGGATATTTCTCTGGGTGCACCAAACCAAGGTATGATCTCATTCAACAACACTTTTATCACTTCTCTAGCTTTATTTGTCCTACAAGGGAACGCAGATTCTGGCCACCCAGAGAAAGTATCAGTAAGTACCAGCAAATATCAAAACCCCCCTTTGTTGGGAGTTCAGAAAAGTCTGTCTGCCACAGGGCTCCAGGAAAAGCTCCTCCACTAATAACTCCTTGTTCTAGCCTAAATCCTATAGGGTTTGGATTATTCTTCAAACAAGTCACACATTGTGATGTTACTTCTTTAACAATGTCCTGCATGCCTGGGCCTGCAATTCATTTTTTAGGTGGTGTTGTAGGGATTCTGCTCCTCTTACAAGTCTTACCACGTACAGATTTCACATTATGACCATGAACTTTTCTGGTATTATTAGTTGACCTGTTGTCTAATTGTCCCCAACCATTTTCTAAAAGTTTCCTTTTCTTTTCATTAATCCATTTATAATCAGAAGGTTGGTGTTTTACAGGCTGCTTAGTTGATACTGCAGTGGGTATTAGAGCTGCCACAAGTGGTTCATTTCTTTTGGCAGCGATTCCAGCTGCATCATCTGCAAATTTCCTGCTGCCTTCCGGGAGGGTGTTACCTTTAGAGTGCCCTCAGCAATGTACAATTGCCACTTGCAATGGGAGTTCCACCTCCCTGGGGAGCCGGAGGATTTCAGTGGCATATTTGACGCTCTTCTTTTGTGCAGTCAGGAGTCTTCTTTCCCTCCATATGGCTCTGTGGGTATGAACAATTGCCATAAGCACATCTCCCATCAGTCCAAACATTAACTTTCCTTCCTTTTGCCAGTTGTGATGCTCGAGTGAGGGCTCTCAGCTCAGCCCTTTGTGCTCAGGTTCCTGCTGGCAATGGGCTTGACTTGATGACCTCCGAGACTGTAGTCACAGGCTACCCCACCCTTCACACTCGCTGTCTCACAAACTGCTGCCATCAGTGAACCAGTTCATGGCAGCTGGGAGCAGCTGTTCCTTTAGATTTGGCTGGCTGGAATACACAGCTTCCATGGTCTCTAGGCAATCGTGTACTACAGGTTCAGCTTCTGACTTCCTTTGCAGAAAAGAGGCTGGGTTAACGCTACTGCTCACTTGAATTTCAGTATCATCAGGTTCAGCCAAGACTGCTTGGTATTTTAGGAGCCTTGAGGGAGACAGACATTGGGTCTCTTTTCTGATCTAAAACAGGTGACAGCGTGTGTGAGACTAAGACAGTCATCTTTTGTCCTGTTGTAAACTTCCTTGCTTCTTCAATGTTCATGATGGCTGCTGCTCCTGCCCTAAGGCAGGCGGGCCAGCCCTTGGGCACAGTATGGAGTTGTTTAGAAAAGCAGCCTACTGCCCTTTTGTAAGGCCCCAGGCATTGTGCCAGAACTGCTAAAGCTCTTCCCTGTCTCTCATGTGAGAATACCCAAAATAGCTTACTCACATCAGCGGCCCCAAAGCAGGGGCCCTCATGAGTTCACGCTTTGTTTCTTCAAAGGCCCTGTTCACTTCTGGGCTCCATATCAAGGTAGTTTTAGACATTTTCACCAATTCATAGAAAGGTTTCACAATCAATCCATTGCTCTATATCCCCAGTTGGCACCAACGTGTCATTCCAAGGACAGCACGGAGTTCTCTTACGGTTTGTGGTTGAGATGTCGGGGAAATTGCTTCCTTCTGGGCAGTTCTCAAGGACCGTTGTCACCTCCATGCCCTTTTCACACTTCTCCTCTAGGCCTGTGCAGTCTCTCGTTAACTGTTTCAGCAGGACCTGCTCTCCTGGAGCCTTCCTGAGGCTTCTCTCTTGCAGGTGCCTTCCAGGCATGACTGAAGGACATGCTGACTCGGAGCTTTTCCAAGGCATCTCTCCTGCCAGTAGCCATCAATCCAGGAACTGACATGGAGCAGAGATTCCCGAGAGTGCCCAAGCTGGCCTGGGTGACAGAGGAGGAAGAAAGCCCTGGAGCTGCCCCAGCACAGGAGACTGAAGAGGTGGTGCCGTTCCAGCCAGAACAGCAGGGTGAGTGGCAGATCTGGGCCTCAGGGCTGGTGCCTGCATCCAGCTTGGACCCATCCCATCCCATCCCATCCCATCCCATCCCATCCCATCCCATCCCATCCCATCCCATCCCATCCCATCCCATCCCATCCCATCCCATCCCATCCCAGGTGGTTCAAGGTTGAAATTGATAATCCAGGTTGGAGTTGAAGTCCAGTGTAGGAGTTGGTGGTCAAAGGTTGCATATGAATGTGCATAGTAAGATTTGAAGGTCCAGGGTTGTATTTCATGGGGAACGCTATGAATCCATGGAATAACTGTATTCCAGGTGCTAAGGATGTAGAATCCTCTTGCTGCCCTCCCAGATACCCACTTAAACTATGGAATTACAGCATTCCTGGCATTAGGAATTTAGAATTCTCCAGCTGCCCACATAAATTCCTCTGGAATAATGGTATAATGGGTGTTGGGAATCTTGAATCCTCCAGTTTCTTTTCAATACTCCCATGGAAAAATGGCATTCTAGTTGTCGAGAATTTGGCATCTCCAATAAAACGTCCCCAAATGACACCAAATTCCCAAGGAAAAACAGCATTCCAGGTGTCAGGAATTTAGAATATTCCAGTTGCCCAACCAAATCCCCATGGAAAAACAGCATTCCAGGTGTCAGGAATTGACAATTCTCCAGTTCTCCTCCTAATTTCCCCTGGAATAATGGCATTCCAGGTGTTGGGAATGAAAAATTCCCCCATACAGTTTCCCCAATTCCCACTCAATTCCCATGGAAAAACAGCATTCCAGGTTTCAGAATACTCCAGTTAGATGGCCATACTCGCATGGAATAGAGGCATTTTAGGCACTGAAAATTCAGAATCCTCCTGTTTTCCTCGCAGATTCCCACTAAAACCATGGAATTACAGCATTCCAAGAATTGGGAAATTAGAATTGTCCAGTGCCCCCCCTCAAATTCCCATGGAATAATCACAATTCAGGTGTTCTGGATTATGAATATTGAGGGTCCACGCTCAAATTCCCCCCAAACTGCCACAGAATACTGCCATTTCGGGAATTTGAGAATTTAAAATCTTCCACTTTGCCTTCCAAATTCCCAAAAAAAACCATGGAAAAAGAGCAGTTCAAGCACTGGCAATTTCAACTCCTCCAGTCCCTCTCCCAAATTCCCAACAAACTCTAATGGAATAATGACATTTAGTGTGGTGGGAATTTAGAATGCAGCATCTCACATCCCATATTCCCATGCAATATCTGCAGTCTGGGGTTGGGGATTTTCAAAACATCCATATGCCCACACGAACACTCACGAAAACTGCAGAAAAACAGCATTCATGGTGTTGGGAATATGGTATCTGCCACTTGCACAATCCAATTCCCACCAAAACCATGGAATTACAGCACTCTGGGCATTGGGTGTTTGGAATCTTCCAGTTCCACTCCCAAATTCCAATGGAATAACAGCCTTCTAGGCTTCGGGAATTTGGAATCCTCTAGTTCCCTTCCAAAAAGCCCATGGGATAATGACATTCTGGGCAATGGGAATTGAGAATTTGCTAAATCCATTCCCAAATCCCTATGGAATAAGACAATTCTGGGTGTCAGATATTAGGAATCCTTCAGCTCGGCACCATAATCCCCATGGAATAACAGAATTCCAGGTGTTACGTTTGAGCATTCTCCAGTTCCGCTTCAAATTACCCATCAAATCATGGCATTCCTGGTGCAGGGAATCTTGACTCCTCCAGTTATCCTCCCAAATCCCCATGGAATAATGGCATTCTGGGTGTTGGGAATTAACAATCCCCCTAAAGCGTCCCAAAACCCCACCATATTCGCAAAGAAAAGCAACTTTCCAGATGTCTGCAATTTGGAATATTCCAGTTCGCCACCGATATTTCGATGGAACAACAGCATCCCAAGTGTCAGAAAATGAGAATCCTCCAGCTCCCCGAAAAAATTCACATGGAATCATGGCATTCTGCATGTCGGAACTTTAGAATCTCCCATACACCCTCCCAAATAACCACGAAATTCACAAGGAATAACAGAATTCCAGATATCAGGAATCTATTATCCGCCAGCTCTCCACGCAATTTCCCATGGAATCATGGCATTCCTGGTGCAGGGGATCTTGTCTCCTCCAATTATCCTCCCAAATCCCCATAGAAAAACGGCATTCTGCGTGTTGGGAATTAACAATCCCCCAGAAACCCACCCCAAATCCCACCACATTCCCAAAGAAAAGCAACGGTCCAGATGTCTGCAATTTGGAATATTCCAGTTCCCCACTCAAATTCCGATGGAACAGCAAAATTCCAAGTGTCAGAAACTGAGAATCCTCCAGCTCCCCAAAAACGTCCCCACAGAATCATGGGATTCCAGGTGTGAGGAATTGAGAATGCCCCGTACAGCCTCCCAGATTCCCACCACATTCCCATGGAATAACAACATTCCAGATTTCAGGAACTGAGAATCATCCTCTTCCCCTCCCAAATTCCCATGGAAACATTGCATTCGGTTTTTCCGCAATTTGCAACCCCCCAGAAGCTGTCCCAAAATCCCACCAAATTCCCATGCAATAGCGGCATTCCAAATGTCAGGAATTTAGGATACCCCATTTCCGCATCCAAATTCCCATAGAATAACGGCCTTCCGGCTATCAGGAATTTCGAATCATCCATACCGTCTCCCATATTCCCATGGAATAACGCATACCCAAGCATGGGGAATTGAGTTTCATCTAGTTCCATACCCCAATTCCCATGGAATAACAGCATTCTGGGAGCTGAGTATTTGGAATCTGCCTGTTTCCCTCCCAAATGCTTAGGGAATAACGGCATTCTGGGCATTGGGAAGGTTGAATCCTCATGTTCCCCTTGCAAATTCCCATGAAATAACCAATTTAATGTGTTGGGAATTTCGAATGCTCCAGTTCCTCGCCCAAACTCCAATCAACCTGTAACGAAATCATGACACTATGTGTGTGCGAAATTTAGAATCCTCCACTTCCCCTTCCAAATTCCCAACAAAACCATGGAATAAGAGCAGTTCACTCATTGCTAATTTCAACTCCCCCTCTTCCTCTCCCAAATTTCCACCAAACTCGAATGGAAGAACGGCATTTTGTGTGTGCGAAATTTAGAATCCTCCACTTCCCCTTCCAAATTCCCATAGAATAGCTGCATTCCGGGTATGGGGATTTTCAAAACATCCATATGCCCACTTAAATTCCCACGACAACCTCGGAAAAACAGCATTCATGGTGTTGGGAATATGGTATCCGCCATTTGCACTATCCAATTCCCAGCAAAACCATGCAATTACAGCACTCTGGGCATTGGGAATTTGGAATCCTCCGGTTCCACTCCCAAATTCCAATAGAATAACAGCTTTGCAGGCATGGGGATATTGGAATCCTCGAGTTCCCTTCCAAAAAGCCCATGGAATAACGACATTCTGGGTATTGAGAATTGACAATTTGCCCATTTCCCTCCCAGATCCCTAGGGAATAAGACAATTCCGGGTGTCAGGCATTTGGAATCCTTCAGCTCCGCACCATAACAGCCATGGAATAACAGAATTCCAGGTGTCAGGAATTGAGCATCCTCCACTTCCCCTTCGAATTTCCCATGGAATCATGGCATTCTGGCTGTTGGCACTTTAGAATCTCCCATACACCCTCCCAAATAACCACGAAATTCACAAGGAATAACAGAATTCCAGATATCAGGAATGTATTATCTGCCAGCTCTCCACGCAATTTCCCATGGAAAAATGGCATTCCTGGTGCAGGGAATCTTGACTCCTCCAGTTATCCTCCCAAATCGCCATAGAAATATGGCATTCTGCGTGTTGGGAATTAACAATCCCCCAGAAACCCACCCCAAATCCCAGCACATTCCCAAAGAAAAGCAACTTTCCTGATGTCCGCAATTTGAAATATTTCCGTTCCCCACTCAAATTCCGATGGAACAACAGCATCCCAAGTGTCAGGAATTGGGAATGCTCCAGCTCTCTGAAAAAAATTCCCATGGAATCATGGGATTCCAGGTGTGAGCAATTGAGAATGCCCCATACAGCCTCCCAGATTCCCACCACATTCCCATGGAATAACAACATTCCAGATTTCAGGAACTGAGAATCATCCTCTTCCCCTCCCAAATTCCCATGGAAACATTGCATTCGGTTTTTCCGCAATTTGCAACCCCCCAGAAGCTGTCCCAAAATCCCACCAAATTCCCATGCAATAGCGGCATTCCAAGTATCAGGAATTTAGGATACCCCATTTCCGCATCCAAATTCCCATAGAATAACGGCCTTCCAGCTATCAGGAATTTCAAATCGTCCATACGGTCTCCCATATTCCCATGGAATAACGCATACCCAAGCATGGGGAATTGAGTTTCATCTAGTTCCATACCCCAATTCCCATGGAATAACAGCATTCTGGGAGCTGAGTACTTGGAATCTGCCTGTTTCCCTCCCAAATGCTTAGGGAATAACGGCATTCTGGGCATTGGGAACGTTGAATCCTCATGTTCCCCTTGCAAATTCCCATGAAATAACCAATTTAATGTCTTGGGAATTTCGAATGCTCCAGTTCCTCGCCCAAATTCCAATCAACCTGTAACGAAATCATGACACTATGTGTGTTGAGAATTTAGAATCCTATACTTCCCCTTCCAAATTCCCAACAAAACCATGGAATAAGAGCAGTTCACTCATTGCTAATTTCAACTCCTCCTCTTCCTCTCCCAAATTTCCACCAAACTCGAATGGAAGAACGGCATTTTGTGTGTGCGAAATTTAGAATCCTCCACTTCCCCTTCCAAATTCCCATAGAATAGCTGCATTCCGGGTATGGGGATTTTCAAAACATCCATATGCCCACTTAAATTCCCACGACAACCTCGGAAAAACAGCATTCATGGTGTTGGGAATATGGTATCCGCCATTTGCACTATCCAATTCCCAGCAAAACCATGCAATTACAGCGCTCTGGGCATTGGGAATTTGGAATCCTCCGGTTCCACTCCCAAATTCCAATAGAATAACAGCCTTGCAGGCATGGGGATATTGGAATCCTCGAGTTCCCTTCCAAAAAGCCCATGGAATAACGACATTCTGGGTATTGAGAATTGACAATTTGCCCATTTCCCTCCCAGATCCCTAGGGAATAAGACAATTCCGGGTGTCAGGCATTTGGAATCCTTCAGCTCCGCACCATAACAGCCATGGAATAACAGAATTCCAGGTGTCAGGAATTGAGCATCCTCCACTTCCCCTTCGAATTTCCCATGGAATCATGGCATTCTGGCTGTTGGCACTTTAGAATCTCCCATACACCCTCCCAAATACCCAAGAAATTCACAAGGAATAACAGAATTCCAGATATCAGGAATGTATTATCTGCCAGCTCTCCACGCAATTTCCCATGGAAAAATGGCATTCCTGGTGCAGGGAATCTTGACTCCTCCAGTTATCCTCCCAAATCGCCATAGAAAAATGGCATTCTGCGTGTTGGGAATTAACAATCCCCCAGAAACCCACCCCAAATCCCAGCACATTCCCAAAGAAAAGCAACTTTCCAGATGTCTGCAATTTGAAATATTCCAGTTCCCCACTCAAATTCCGATGGAACAACAGCATCCCAAGTGTCAGGAATTGGGAATCCTCCAGCTCCCTGAAAAAAATTCCCATGGAATCATGGGATTCCAGGTGTGAGCAATTGAGAATGCCCCGTACAGCCTCCCAGATTCCCACCATATTCCCAAGGAATAACAACATTCCAGATTTCAGGAACTGAGAATCATCCTCTTCCCCTCCCAAATTCCCATGGAAACATTGCATTCGGTTTTTCTGCAATTTGGAACCCCCCAGAAGCTGTCCCAAAATCCCACCAAATTCCCATGCAATAGCGGCATTCCAAGTGTCAGGAATTTAGGATACCCCATTTCCGCATCCAAATTCCCATAGAATAACGGCCTTCCGGCTATCAGGAATTTCGAATCATCCATACGGTCTCCCATATTCCCATGGAATAACGCATACCCAAGCATGGGGAATTGAGTTTCATCTAGTTCCATACCCCAATTCCCATGGAATAACAGCATTCTGGGAGCTGAGTATTTGGAATCTGCCTGTTTCCCTCCCAAATGCTTAGGGAATAACGGCATTCTGGGCATTGGGAACGTTGAATCCTCATGTTCCCCTTGCAAATTCCCATGAAATAACCAATTTAATGTCTTGGGAATTTTGAATGCTCCACTTCCTCGCCCAAATTCCAATCAACCTGTAACAAAATCATGACACTATGTGTGTTGAGAATTTAGAATCCTCCACTTCCCCTTCCAAATTCCCAACAAAACCATGGAATAAGAGCAGTTCACTCATTGCTAATTTCAACTCCCCCTCTTCCTCTCCCAAATTTCCACCAAACTCGAATGGAAGAACAGCATTTTGTGTGTGCGAAATTTAGAATCCTCCACTTCCCCTTCCAAATTCCCATAGAATAGCTGCATTCCGGGTATGGGGATTTTCAAAACATCCATATGCCCACTTAAATTCCCACGACAACCTCGGAAAAACAGCATTCATGGTGTTGGGAATATGGTATCCGCCATTTGCACTATCCAATTCCCAGCAAAACCATGCAATTACAGCACTCTGGGCATTGGGAATTTGGAATCCTCCGGTTCCACTCCCAAATTCCAATAGAATAACAGCCTTGCAGGCATGGGGATATTGGAATCCTCGAGTTCCCTTCCAAAAAGCCCATGGAATAACGACATTCTGGGTATTGAGAATTGACAATTTGCCCATTTCCCTCCCAGATCCCTAGGGAATAAGACAATTCCGGGTGTCAGGCATTTGGAATCCTTCAGCTCCGCACCATAACAGCCATGGAATAACAGAATTCCAGGTGTCAGGAATTGAGCATCCTCCACTTCCCCTTCGAATTTCCCATGGAATCATGGCATTCTGGCTGTTGGCACTTTAGAATCTCCCATACACCCTCCCAAATAACCCAAAATTCACAAGGAATAACAGAATTCCAGGTATAAGGTATGGATTATCTGCCAGCTCCCCAGGCAATTTCCCATGGAATCATGGCATTCATGGTTCAGGGAATCTTGACTCCTCCACTTATCCTCCCAAATCCCCATAGAAAAATGGCATTCTGGGTGTTCGGAATTAACAATCCACTATAAACACACCCCATATCCCACCAGATTCCCAAAAAAAAGCAACTGTCCAGATGTCTGCAATTTGGAATATTCAAGTTCACCACTCAAATTCCGATGGAATAACATCATCCCAAGTGTCAGGAATTGGGAATCCTCCAGCTCCCTGAAAAAAATTCCCATGGAATCATGGGATTCCAGGTGTGAGCAATTGAGAATGCCCCGTACAGCCTCCCAGATTCCCACCACATTCCCATGGAATAACAACATTCCAGATTTCACGAACTGAGAATCATCCTCTTCCCCTCCCAAATTCCCATGGAAACATTGCATTCGGTTTTTCCGCAATTTGGAACCCCCCAGAAGCTGTCCCAAAATCCCACCAAATTCCCATGCAATAGCGACATTCCAAGTGTCAGGAATTTAGGATACCCCATTTCCGCATCCAAATTCCCGTAGAAGAGCAGCCTTCCGGCTATCAGGAATTTCAAATCGTCCATACGGTTTCCCATATTCCCATGGAATAACGCATACCCAAGCATGGGGAATTGAGTTTCATCTAGTTCCATACCCCAATTCCCATGGAATAACAGCATTCTGGGAGCTGAGTACTTGGAAGCTGCCTGTTTCACTCCCAAATATTTAGGGAATAATGGCATTCCGGGCATTGGGAAGGTTGAATCCTCATGTTCCCCTTGCAAATTCCCATGAAATAACCATTTTAGTGTGTTGGGAATTTCCAATGCTCCACTTCCTCTCCCAAATTCCAATCAACCTCTAACGAAATAATGACACTATGTGTGTTGAGAATTTAAAATCCTCCACTTCCCCTTCCAAATTCCCAACAAAACCATGGAATAAGAGCAGTTCACTCATTGCTAATTTCAACTCCTCCTCTTCCTCTCCCAAATTTCCACCAAACTCGAATGGAAGAACGGCATTTTGTGTGTGCGAAATTTAGAATCCTCCACTCCCCCTTCCAAATTCCCATAGAATCGCTGCATTCCGGGCATGGGGATTTCCAAAACATCCATATGCCCACTTAAATTCCCACGACAACCTCGGAAAAACAGCATTCATGGTGTTGGGAATATGGTATCCGCCAATTTGCACTATCCAATTCCCAAAAAACCATGCAATTACAGCACTCTGGGCATTGGGAATTTGGAATCCTCCAATTCCACTCCCAAATTCCAATAGAATAACAGCCTTGCAGGCATGGGGATATTGGAATCCTCTAGTTCCCTTCCAAAAAGCCCATGGAATAACGACATTCTGGGTATTGAGAATTGAGAATTTGCCCAATCCCTTCCCAGATCCCTAGGGAATAAGACTCTTCTGGGTGTCACGTATTTAGAATCCTTCAGCTCCGCACCATAACAGCCATGGAATAACAGAATTCCAGGTGTCAGGAATTGAGCATCCTCCACTTCCCCTTCGAATTTCCCATGGAATCATGGCATTCTGGGTGTCGGCACTTTAGAATCTCCCATACACCCTCCCAAATACCCCAAAATTCACAAGGAATAACAGAATTCCAGGTATAAGGTATGGATTATCCGCCAGCTCTCCACGCAATTTCCCATGGAATCATGACATTCCTGGTGCAGGGAATCTTGACTCCTCCAGTTATCCTCCCAAATCCCCATAGAAAAATGGCATTCTGGGTGTTCGGAATTCAAAATCCACTATTAACACACCCCATATCCCACCAGATTCCCAAAAAAAAGCAACTGTCCAGATGTCTGCAATTTGGAATATACCAGTTCCCCACTCAAATTCCCATGGAATAAGATCATCCCAAGTGTCAGGAATTGGGAATCCTCCAGCTCCCTGAAAAAAATTCCCATGGAATCATGGGATTCCAGGTGTGAGCAATTGAGAATGCCCCGTACAGCCTCCCAGATTCCCACCACATTCCCATGGAATAACAACATTCCAGATTTCAGGAACTGAGAATCATCCTCTTCCCCTCCCAAATTCCCATGGAAACATGGCATTCTGTTACTTTCCAATTTGGAACCCCCCAGAAGCTGTCCCAAAATCCCACCAAATTCCCATGCAATAGCGACATTCCAAGTATCAGGAATTTAGGATACCCCATTTCCGCATCCAAATTCCCATAGAATAACGGCCTTCCGGCTATCAGGAATTTCAAATCGTCCATACTGTCTCCCATATTCCCATGGAATAACGCATACCCTAGCTTGGGGAATTGAGTTTCATCTAGTTCCATACCCCAATTCCCATGGAATAACAGCATTCTGGGAGCTGAGTACTTGGAAGCTGCCTGTTTCCCTCCCAAATGTTTAGGGAATAACGGCATTCCGGGCTTTGGGAACGTTGAATCCTCATGTTCCCCTTGCAAATTCCCATGAAATAACCATTTTAGTGTTTTGGGAATTTCGAATGCTCCACTTCCCCCTACATATTCCCATAGAATAGCTGCATTCCGGGTTTGGGGATCTCCAAAACATCTATATGCCTTCTTAAATTCCCACGAAAAGCTCAGGAAAACAGCATTCATGGTGTTGGGAATATGGTATCCGTCTCTTGCACTATCCAATTCCCAGCAAAACCATGGGATTACAGCACTCTGGGCATTGGGAATTTGAAATCCTCCAGTTCCGTTCCCAAATTCCAATAGAATACCTGCCTTGCAGGCATGGGGATATTGGAATCCTCTAGTTCCCTTCCAAAAAGCCCATGGAATAACGACAGTCTGGGCATGGAGAATTGAGAATTTGCTCATTACCTTCCCCAATTTCTAGGGAATAAGGCAATTCCGGGTGTCAGGCATTTGGAATCCTTCAAATCCGCGCCATAACCACTATGGAATAACAGAATTCCAGGTGTCAGGAATTGAGCATCCTCGAGTTCCCCTCGAATTTCCATTGGAATTATGGTATATCGGGTGGTGGGAATCTTGACTCATCCACTTACCCTCCCAAATCCCCATGGAATAATGGCATTCTGGGTGTTGGGAATTTACAATCCCCCATTAAACATCCCAAAATCTCACCAAAATCACAAGGAAGAGATACTTTTCAGATATCAGGAATTTGGAATATTCCAGTTCCCCAAGCGTTTGCCCACAGAATTATCGACTTCCGGTTATCAGAAATTTCAAATTGTCCATGTTCCCTCTCATATTCCCATGGAATAACACATTACCAGGCATGGGGTATTTAAAATCTTCTAGCTCCTCACCAAATTCTCATGGAATAACAGGATTCTGGGCGCTGGGAATTTGGTATTTGCCAATTTCCCTCCAAAATTCCCAAGGAATAGCAGCATTCCGGGTATTGGGAATCTAGAATCGTCATGTTCCCCTTCCAAATTCCCTTGGAATAAGCATTTCAGAGTATTTTGAATTTCAAATACTCCAGTTCACCTCCCAAATTCCCAAGGAATAACAGCCTTCCAGGCATGGGGAATTTCGAACTGTCCATATGCCCTCCCAAATTCCCATGGAGTAAAACAGTCCCAGGCATGGGCAATTTATAATCGTCTACTTCCTTACCCAAATTCCCCGTGGAACAATGATATTCTGGGCATTGGATATTTAGAATTTGGCAGTTCTCCTCCCAAATTCCCATGTAATAATGGCATTCTGGGTTTCAGGAATTTAGAATCCCCCGTACAACCTCCCAAATTCCCACCAAATTCCCATGAAATAGCACCATTCCCAGTGACAGGAAATTCGAATTCTTCACCAATTTCCCCATCGAATTTGCTTTGGTATAATGGCAATACTGGAGTAGGGAACTTTGCAACCTCCAATTCCCCTTACTAATACTCATGGAATAACAGCATTCCAGGCATTGAGAATTTAGAATCGTCCTGCTTCCCTCCAACATTCCCACTAAAACGATTGAATTACAGCATTCCAGGCAATGGGAATTTAGAATCCTCCGGCTCTCCTCCCAAATGACCATGGAATAACCACATTTGGTGTGTTGGGAATTTGGGATCCTCCACTTCCTCTTCCAAATTCCTACAAAAAACATGGAATAATGGCATTCCAGGTGTCAGGAATTTCTATATGCCCTGTCAAATTACCATGGAAGAACAGCTTTCCAACCATGGCGAATCTTGAATCCTCCACTTCCCCCCACCAAATTCCCATGGAATAATGGCTTTCCGGGTTTTTGGAATTCAGAATTCCCAATACATCCTCCAAAATTTGCACCAAATTTCTATGCAGTAGCAGCATTCCAGGTGTGAAGAATTTTGAAGACTCCAGTTCCTCACCAATTTGCTGAGAAATAATGGCATTCTCGGTGTTGGGAATTTTGAACCTTCCAATTCCCCTCACTAATTCCCATGGAATTACAGCATTCCTGGCATTGGGGATTTAGAATCTTCTAGCTATCCTCCTCAATTCCCACGAAAAACATGGAATTACACCATTCCTCTCAATGGGAATTTAGAATCCTCAAGTTCCAGTTCCAAATTCCCATGGAATAGCCACATTTCTGGAGTTGGGAGTTTCAAATACTCCATTTCCTGTCCCAAATTCCCACCAGAGTGCCACGAAATAATGATATTTTGTGTGTTGAGAATTTAGAATCCTCCACTTCCTCCTGCAAATTGCCAACAAAACCATGGAATAAGAGCAGTGCAGGCATTCAGAATTTTGAATCCTCCAGCGCCCCTCCCAAACTGTCACAGAATAGCTGCATTCCAGGTTTGGGGATTTTCGAGTTCTCCATACGACCTATTACACTCCCACAAAAATACTTGAAAAACCGTATTTGGGTGTTGGGAATACGGAATCCCCCCTTTTCACTCCCAAATTCCCACCAAAAGTATGGAATTACAGCATTCCGGGCACTTGGAATTTAGAACCCTGCAGTTCATCTCCCAAATTTCCATGGAATAATGGCATTTCAGGAGTCAGGAATTAGGAATAATCCATATGCCCCATAATTCCAATGGAAAACAGCCTACCGGGAATGGAGAACTTGGAATCCTCTAGTTCCCTTCCAAAAAGCCCATGGAATAACGACATTCTGGGCATTGAGAATTGAGAATTTGCCAATTCCCTTCTCAAATTCCTAGGGAATAAGAGAATTCTGGGAGTCAAGAATTTGGAATCCTCCAGCTCCGCACCAAAATCTCCATGGAATAACAGTATTCCAGGTGTCAGGAATTGAGAATCTTCCAGTTCCCCTTTGAATTTCCCCTGGAATAATGGCATTCCGGATTTGAAGAATTTACAGTCCCTCAAATGCCCCCTCAAATTCTTACCAAATTCCAACGGAAAACAGCATTCCAGGTGTCGGGAATTTTGAATACTCCAGTTCCCGACGGAAATTCCCATGGAATAAAGATATTCTAAGCATTGGGAATCTTGAATCCTCCAGTTCACCTCCCAATTTCTCATAGAATAATGGCATTCTGGCTGGCGGGAATTTACAATCTCCCATATGCCCTCAGAAATCTCCACCAAATTCCCATGGAATAAGTGAATTCCGGGTGTCAGGAATTTAGGATACTCCACTTTCCCACACAAATTCCCATGAAGGACATGCATTCTGGGTATCAGGATTTTCGAATCACCCATATGCCCTCCCAAATTCCCATGGAATAACACACTCCCAGGCATGGGGAATTTTAAATTGTCCATATGCCCTCCCATAATTCCAATGCAATAACAGCCTTCCAGGAATGGGGAATTTGGAATCCTCTAGTTCCCTTCCAAAAATCTCATGGAGTAGCAACATTCTGGACATTGGGAATTGAGAATTTGCCAGTTCCCTTCCCAAATTCCTAGGGAATGAGAGAATTCTGGGAGTCAAGAATTTGGAATCTTCCAGTTGCGCACCATAATCCCCATGGAACAACAGAATTCCAAGTGTTAGGAATTGAGAATCCTCCATTTCTCCTCCCAATTTGCCATGGAATTATAGCATTCCGGGTTTGAAGAATTTACAGTCCCCCATATGCCCCCTCAAATTCCTACCAAATTCCTATGGAATAACAGCATTCCTGGTGACACAAAATTCAAATACTCCAGTTCCCCACCAAAATTCCCATGGAATAATGGCATTCTGGGTGTTAGGAATTTAGAATGTGCCAGATGCAGTCGCAAAATCACAGCAAATTCCCATGGAATAACTACATTCCTGTTTTCAGGAATTTAGACTATTCCATTTCCCCACACAAATTCCCATGGAATTACGGCATTTCTGCTGTTGGGAATTTTGAATCCTCCTGTTTCACTTCCAAATTCCCACCAAAACCAAATAAAGCACTAAACATTTACTCCCCAAAAAATCTACAAAGAAGAAATATTTAGAATCTTCTCTTTTTTTTTTTTTTCAAATTTCGGTTGTTTGGGTTTTTTTAACATACTCAGAGTCTCCTACAATTTTAGTTTATCATAAAGAGCACTAGACAAACAAAGCTTTATAACAAAAAGCCAGGCACTGATACATGGTAAAATTCTCATTTTTAATCTTTTTTTGGCGTTTCTTATCGTTTTTTTCTCTTCTTTTCACTGCAATTGCATCACAAGTACCAAGAATGAAAAAAGGCCACAATCCATCATCATTTTCACCATTTTATAGAAGTTTCTAAAAATATGGAAGAAGGAGGATGGGCAAAAGCAGCACTACACGAAAAGGAGACAACTTCCAGTCGCATCAGAAAGGAAAAGTGGGATTTTCATGGAAAAAAAAATAAAAATTTTAAACTCCAAAAAATTCCCAAATAAAACCAAAACTTTGGGCCCTTTCGGGCCCTGGTGCCCCGTTATACTGGAATTTCTGCTATTCCTCTCAGGAAAAATCCCAGGAATGATGCAGACGGTTGGTATTTCCTGGAAAAGAGGGTTTTATGGTTTCTTCCTTGGAATCCCGAGTGCTCTGATGCTGGCATATCCTGGCATTCTCACACTCCTCAGATAAACTTGCTCAAATTCCAGCTCTTTTCCTACCAAGTTTCAAATCCTCCAGCTGAATCCACCACCACATATGAGGAATTTCCTGCCAACTTCAAATGTGGGAAATTTGCTCATTCCCAGTTTCCAATTCTTGGCTCATCCAGGTAGAAATGGGCAATATTTTGGGGGTAAAATCTCAGTTCACCTGACTGCCTTGTCATGTGCCCCAGCAGAGGAGCCTTGTGCTCCTTGTCCCCAGCCAGCCCAGCCTGGGCACCTTGGGGATGTCCCCACCATCCTGCTGGGGGTGTCTCAGCCTCGAGGGATTTAGCTGCAGGGCTGGAAGAGGCTTTGGGGAAGCACCAGAGCAGCCGGATGTCAGGAAAAAGGCATCTCCCCTGGGGCTGCTTATGGAGCTGGATCAAGAGGCACCTCAGAGCCCTCAGCAATCCAGCCAGCAACACCCGGGCAGGAGGACACCGATGGTGGCTCCTGGCTGGGACAGGGGTCGTGGCCATCTCCAGGCACCGGTCTCGCAGGGATCCCTGAAGCTCTGGCCCCTGCCCACCCGCTCTGTCACCAGCACAAAGGCTTCAGCACAACCACCAAAGGCCAAGGGGCTTCTGGCCATTTTCCCTGTAACACTGCATGCCTGGGCATCTTGCAGAGCACAAGCACCCTTTCCCCCTCTTCCCCGATGCCATGCAGACCCTGATCAGCAAAAGAAGGATCCTGGCAGTCTGTGTATTATAACACATCCTATATTTCTAGACCAAAGTAAAACTAAAAGAAGAGAAGAACAGTCTTAAAGAAAAAGAAAATCCAACTGGCCCAGGTGGCCTCGGCAGACAGAGCCTCCCAGATCAGTTTTCTGCAGATGTCCAGCAGCACAGCCAGCCGAGATCTGACAGATGAGGCCGTGTCTTCCATGCCCTGCGGAACTGACCTTGCAGATTCTAGAAAATGAAATATTGAGTTCTCCGTATCTGCCTTGAGGATGTACCATGTTTGAATTGCCACGCTGCTAACGGCAGTGCTGCTGTCATCTGCCACGACCTCCAGAGCTGGAAGAAGAGAGTCACGGTCAGATCCCAGATCTGCGGGGACATGACGAGACCCCCATGCCAGGGGCATCTGAGACCGCTCCAGCCATGGCCAGGAGGGAGCAGGGACCACCGGGATCAGCCCAAGCTGCTGGCCACAAATCCCCCACGTGCCCCTGAAATCTCGGTGTGCTCTGCCCACGCCGACCCCCGTCCGCACAGGGAGCAGAGCCCTCCGCAGCCGGGCCAGGGCTTGCAGCTGCTCCTGCCAGCCCCCGCTGACAGCCCGCTGCCCTCACTCACCTCTGTAGATGAGCTGCAGCTCTTCCTGCTGCCTCCGAAAGCTCCGTCCGGCGATCCCTGGGTACATATAGCCTGTCATGCATCTGCCCAGCGGCACAGCTCCCTGCCAGCGGCGCTGCCAGCCCTGTGGCCACACGCCCTCGTGGCCCGGCAGGGCTCAGCCCGGGCCCTGGCCGCATCCTGACGCCCAAGGGCACGGCTGCGACACAGGGCGGCAGCAGCCCCGAGGGCAGCCGGGGCTCCACGGCGCCGGGCCCGGATGCCGCTGCCGGGGCAGCAGGCGGGGCTGGGGCCGAGCTGCGGCGGGACGGGGCGGGGAGGGAGCCCGGACTCACCCATGAACCTGATGGCGGCCTCTCGCAGGGGCTCCTGTGGGCTCTGCACGTACGGCAGGGCCTGGCGCAGGTGCTCGGCCGCTCGGCTCCTGTCGTCTGCCAGCTGGAGAGAGCGGCGGGAGGGAAGGGTCGGGCCGGGCTTTGTGCCCCTTTGCCAGGCGCTCCCCGCTTTGGCCGGCCCCGGCCTCCCCTGCCCGCACAGCCCTGAGGCGCGGCCAGCAGCCGCTGGGCCGGGGCTCCGTGGGCACCCGGCTCGGGCCCACAGGAGCCTGGAGAAGAGCCCGTGCGGCTCCTGCGTGCAGCCCTGGGCAGGGCCACAGCTGCCAAGCGCACACAGTGAGCACCGCGCTCAGGGGGCTTCTCCAGGCTGAGCCTGGCGCTTCCAGGCCCTCCTTACCACGCACTCTGCAAACATCCACAGCTTCTTCTTTTTCACCAGTTTTTCAAGGTCGCTTCTCCTTAGGAACTTGGCCACACAAACCACTGTTTTCCGAGAGGCCTGGAGAGCAGCAGAGATGGCTTCACAGCCCAGAGCACAGGACTCGTGTCCCTGTGCCAAGGCTGGGAGGAGGCTGCAGCCCGCCAGGCACCAGAGCAGGAGGCAGCCGAGCCCCCTCCCAGGGGGACACCAGCAGCCCACCAGTCCTCACCTCTGCCACACGCCGATTCTTATCCTGGCAGTGGAAGAAGAGTGGAAGCAGGCTCTTCTGCACCTGTGGCTTCAGGGCCTTTTTTTCTTTTTCCATTAGAAGAGTCACCATTGTCTGGAAGAGCAATATGGACACCAGCTGCACCTGGCTATTCTCTTGTATGAAAGGAAGAAAGAGAACATTTCAGCATTGGCTGCACGGGGCTCAGCTGGCTGCTAGCCTGCAAATTCACAGGGCACAAAGTGTTTGAGCCGCTGCCAGTGGCTGTGGCTGGGGGCGCAAAGCCTTACGTGGTCAAAGAGTGGCAGGAGGGACTCAGGCAGCTGCAGGGCGATGGGGCTGGGTATCAGCATGTCCTTCTCCAACACGATAAAGCTGAGTACCATGACTGTCATTGTAACTATTTCTCCATCTCTGTCCTGCAGGAGCTCCACAAGTCTTCCAATGAGGCTGCACATTTTTTGGTCTGTGCGGAACACAAGTCTGTTAAATGCACAGCAATGGACGGCAACAAAAAAGGGAATTTCCTCAGTGAACATCAAAGCAGACACGTGGGGAAGTGCAGAGGATAGGGATAAGTTGTGTGTCAGGCAGGAATGGGTTGGGGCTTCCTTCCTCCGTGAGTGGCTGCTTCTAAGAGGCCTCTGGGGAGCGTGGGGAACAGGAGCTGGCAGACAGGAGCGTGGCACATCCCTGGGGGCGTGGCACGGCAGTGTGCACAGCAGGGCCAGCAGGCAGGGAGCAGGTTTTCTTGCTAGTAAGATTTCCTGTGTGTTGTCTGCTGTGTTTCTGTTGGCTGGCTGGTGTTAGGGTTTCTGTTACATGATCAAAACCTGCAGTTAGTACAAGTGTATGTAACCAAGTGGAACCCTCAAAAAAGGATGTGCTTGTTGTAAGGGTCGGTCCGAAGTTCCCCTTGATTTTGCCTCCCGACCGTCACAAGGAGACCTCGAGGACCCCCACCCAGGCTGACTCCCAACAATGGTTTCCTGGCCGGGCCAGGTGGATGCTCGTGACTGTGTGCTGGTGTATTGTGTTCACTTGGACTGTGCTGTTGTGACACCAACCAGAGGTTGTGTTGTATCAACTGAGGACTGCTTGTCAGTACCTGTCTCCTGCAGCACCACACAATGGTCCATAAATCTTCCCACCTCTTGGCCAGAGGCCACTCGCTTTGGAGAAGGACTATAAAAGAGCAACCCTCTGGGAAAGACCCTTTGAGATCTCTCCACTGATGAAGACCCCCTGGAGAAGACCCCTGAGATCTCCCCACGGACAAAGACTCGTCTATCGGATGACCCGTGAGGACGCCCGTCTCGTCTGTTGGTAGCTATTTTCCCATCCCTTCCTTTCCTTCCCCTTTCCCTATACTTTGTTTCCTATACCTCTCCCCTTTACCGTAACTGAGTTGTTGGCATTTGATGAAATGCATTGCTGTTGTTGAATAAACTGATTTTCTGCTGTTGAATAAACTGATTTTGTCCCCTGCATTTTGCCTGTTTGCACCTTTAAGATCAAAAGAACCATCACGACCCCGCTCTGCATTAATAGCGGATCGTGACATGAAACTGGTGTCATGGACAGGATTTTCTGGCAGACAGAAGGGATGCAAGGTTGTCTGTAGTCTGTATCAGGGGAAGGAAGTCTTACTCCAGCCACACCTAGCTGGCCACCTTGGATGGGTGAGCCTGTCTAGAAAGCAAGGGGAGTTTTTCTGATTTCCCGCAGACTGCAGACACCTTGGTGTGGAGCATCCCCAGACTCGCTTGAGGGTTCTGTCGTCAGAAAAGATCTACTGGTGCAAAAGGTGGGACACTGTTGTTGTTGTTGTTGTTGTTTATGATGTTTGACTACTTGGTGTAGTGAAGAGACAACCTGGTGTTTTGTAACTAAGGAGTGCCTCCCAAGTAGTTTGGTCTCTTCACCCGCACAGGGAAGCAAAGGGGGGCACACAGCGAAAGCTGTTTCGTTGTGTGTGGTAACTTAAGCAATAGATCTCCCTGTTGTGGTTTTTACTTATCCCTTCACAAAATGACTGAGAATTCCACTGTAACAGATAAAGCTGCATTTTATGCTCTATTAGCTAAGTATAGCGCCAGACCGTCCCAAGGTGGGGAGGAATGGGCGAACAATAATCGGTTTAATCTGAAGAATGTGATTGATAGAATATATTCTTTGCAACATGAGTCAAAGTTCAAACTGGGCAAAAATAAAACCATACTCTGCTCAGTTTTGGGAGCTTGTCTTACAGCAGCCATAGAAACTCGCTCTAAGCGAGTGAGTGAAGAAAGCACAATTATAGATTCTTTACAAAATCTTGTTCAAATTTTGTAAAAACAATTAGATCAAGAAAGGCATGAGAACCATTTGTTGCTAGATGAAAATAATTTGTTAAAAGCTGCCTTAAGAGAAGAACGGGACAAAAATTCAACGCAGGGTATAACACCAAAAGAAACACAGGAGAAGGAAGCTGTTCACATTAATCCAATACACTCTCAAAAAGACCTAATTTTGATGAAAAATTGTGGGCAACACTGCTGCCCCAACTTAAAACCTGTGATTAAAATAGAATATGATTATATCAGTGATGCACCCCCCGAGCAACCTTCTCCACAGGTTCTGGGCAGTGTACCAGAGCAAACTTCTCCACAAGTTCTGAACAATGAACCAAATCAATCTCCTCCACAGGCTCTGGGAGTTGAGCCAAAGCAGTACACCTGCACTGGGCTTTCCCAAGGGTCTGAACATTCCCCCACTTCGGCCCACCACACTTTAGCCCAGGAATTAGAAAAGATACCCAAACGTGACAATACAGCTGTCTATCAATACATTGATGATATTCTGGTGGGAAGGGATGAAATAAAAGTAGTGGGGGATACCCAACAAAAAATAATCTCTCATTTGGAAAACCCTGATTTGCAAATTTCCTCAGAGAAAATTCAAAAACCTTCTCAGGAGGTGAAGTTGTTGGGAATTTGGTGGAAAGGAAGTATGACATGTATTCCACCTGATACTCTAACCTCCCTGGATCAAATTAAATTGCCTGAATCCAGGAAAGAGATCCAACAGGCTCTAGAATTATTAGTGTTCTGGAGAAAAGACATCACAGTCACTATTGAGACCCCTCCCCCTGACTGGGTGGCCCAGAGATCCTCAGTTGGGAAGTGGTATGCCCAGATCAAACATTACTGTAACATCTTCTCAGTGATAGAAAGAGCTGTAAAAAATCTGGCAATACAAGAAACTGAGAGCTTGGCAAATAGCCATGACCAACCTGCCTTGGTAAGTAAAGTAGCCACTCCTTTCTCCCCTGAATAATCAGCAAATTCTTGGTTCACTGATGCTTTTGCCAAACGAGAGGGAAAGGTGGGGAGATACAGGGCAGTAGCCCTCCCCACTTCTGTGGTGAACAAATTATTACTGAGGGAGAAGGCAGCTCTCAGGCTGGGGAGCTGACAGTTGTTTGGAGTGTTTTCCAACTTGAGGTACAGAATATCTCTCTTGTTTACATCTACACTGACTCCTATGATGTGTTTAAAGGAGGTACAGAGTGGCCTCCTTTTGCTGTGTTTAAAGGAGGTACAGAGTGGCTTCCTTTTCAGCAGCAAAATGATTGGGAAGTTAACAGAATTCCAGTCCACGCTACACACTGGATAGTTCCATCATTTTAATCTCCTGCCTCCTGGAGGCAGACTCTGTTTGTGTTTACTTTTCACAGAAGAACACCGAGGGACATGAAGAAGCACCCCCCCTTAGTGTTGGATGACAAAAACAAGGTTTTTCCTCCTTCCATGGTGACACAAGGTGATGGTGTCACAATAACTTGTAAATTAGTGGCTGGATCCCTCACCGAACCTGCATACAGTTATGGCACAGGACTTTATGGCCGTGTTTTATATTGTGAAATTCATAATTAGGACTGTTGGCTAAACTTAACTGCTATACAACTTTCCTACAAAATCATGTGTGGAAAAAATGGTACAAAATACTGGGGGGAACTTGATGTTAATGTTGTAACACCTACTACCCAACCACCGCTTGTGCTGAGCCCTACGATTTTTCAATTTGGACCATATGTAATTAGAAAAACTGGCCAACAACAAATATTATTTAATCCGGCATGGTCTCTCAAACAGATCAAATTGCTGATGCAAAATAATGTCTCAGAAGTTCAGCCAGCTTGTTCACCCTTTCTACAGACTTCTTTTGAGGGATGGACAACCTGGCTGCAGAAACGGAATCCTTCTGAAAAAACAAATGGCAAGAGACATAACCGGTGTTGTGGGAACAGGATTGGGAATTTTGAATGGCATCGATTCAGAAGTACTAATGAATAAATTGGCTACCACAGCTGGAGATGTAACCAAATTACAGCAGCCCCTGCAATCATCCTTAACAGCTTTGGGGACCCAACAGTGGTTGTTATCAAACATATTACCAAGTTGGGAAAAGGTAAACGTAAATGACCACAAATTGATAATCGATGCACTTGGTACTACCAAATAACATCTCTTTGGCTCTCAGTTGTATCCAGGCCCAGTTGTGGATGCAGTCGGTTGCTGCTTTAATTATAAGAGAAGGTGAGGAAGGCACTTTTCCCACTGAAATTCGAAAAATAGTCTGGGACAATGGCACTGATTTTGAAAAAGAATTCCAGTCCTGGTGGAACTTAGTAACTTTTACCTATGATCCCAGCACAAACACAGCCACAGCCTTTGTACTGACAATTTGTAATGCTTCAGTGCATTCAATATTCCCCATCATTACATTAGGGTTGAACCATGATGGAGCTATTCTCTATCCTTTCGAGCATAGGGAATGGGCCCGTCAAATTGGTGGGAGGTGGCAAACTGTCAATTTGGAAACTTGCATTGTCCGGGAACAACAAGTGTTTATCTGTGAAAGGAATGCAATCAGAGCTCAAGATATTTGCTTGGATACAGAACAGAATGTTTGCAATTTTGAAATTCATCCAAACGAGGTTCCTGAAACAGTACTGGTATATGTAGGCAATGGATGTGCATGTTTAGAACTGCTTGTGATAATGTTTTCATAGAAAATTTAGTAGTGAATACCAAAAATCATTCAAACTTTTGTGTCTGTAACTTTACTAGGATTTCAGGATGTGATTTTTTCCTATGTAGCCCCAGTTACTTCTCACCACCTTTTGCAGTCAAATTACACACTGATCCACCATCTATTGCCCACTCCAATTGGAATGAACCTTTCTCTGGTGAAGCAATTGTTGCTCCACCAAGATCTGATCGAAATTTTGGAGAAGATCAAGAAAAACGGACAGAAAACTCTAATAGCTGTTCATCACAATGTGGAAAAAATACATCGTGTTTTGGAAAGGGTAAAGACCGATGCTGAACACAGGTGGTGGGATACTCTATTTGGGTGGTCACCTACTGCTACAGGTGTCCTGAACAAATTGTGTCATCCCACCATTGTTCTTTTGATTTTGGTTTTAATTGGTTTTGTTTTATCAGCAATTCTATACATTATGACTTGGAGAATAATGAAACGGTTAGCACAATTGGCATCTGTGACAGATGTATCCAGATCGGTTACTGTCGACACCCCTAGAGTTATTGACACAAGGTTTTAAATAGGATAAAATATGATTTTTAACTAGAATTTATTATCTTCTAATTGCAATTAGAATTGTTTAATCAAAAACTTGCTTTAAAAAATTGATTTATTTCTAATCAAAATTGAAAAATTTAAAGAATTGAACAAATTGTTTGAAATTGTTCACAATCAAAAAAATTGAATATAATTAATCTGTTTTGTTTTCCCTTTTCTCCTTTTCCTTATCCTGTCCCTTATCTTTTTCCTACTCTCCTGTCTCTGTTTTCCGGGATATGCTACCAACTTGGACGAGTCCTGAAGACACCACAACTGAAGATTTCACTACAACTCTACAAAGGGGGTGCTCTTGACGACGATCGTGAGTCACGAGGTGGTGTAAGGGTCGGTCCGAAGTTCCCCTCGATTTTGCCTCCCGACCGTCGCAAGGAGACCTCGAGGACCCCCACCCAGGCTGACTCCCAACAATGGTTTCCTGGCCAGGCCAGGTGGATGCTCGTGACTGTGTGCTGGTGTATTGTGTTCACTTGGACTGTGCTGTTGTGACACCAACCAGAGGTTGTGTTGTGTCAACTGAGGACTGCTTGTCCATACCTGTCTCCTGCAGCACCACACAATGGTCCATAAATCTTCCCACCTCTTGGCCAGAAGCCACTCGCTTTGGAGAAGGACTATAAAGAGCAACCCTCTGGAAAAGACCCTTTGAGATCTCTCCACTGATGAAGACCCCCTGGAGAAGACCCCTGAGATCTCCCCACAGATGAAGACTCGTCTATCAGATGACCCGTGAGGACGCCCGTCTCGTCTGTTGGTAGCTATTTTCCCATCCCTTCCTTTCCTTCCCCTTTCCCTATACTTTGTTTCCTATACCTCTCCCCTTTACCGTAACTGAGTTGTTGGCATTTGATGAAATGCATTGCTGTTGTTGAATAAACTGATTTTCTGCTGTTGAATAAACTGATTTTGTCCCCTGCATTTTGCCTGTTTGCACCTTTAAGATCAAAAGAACCATCACGACCCCCGCTCTGCATTAATAGCGGATCGTGACACCTGTACAGACCCATTCCTTTGTGGAATGTTTGAGCTTATCAGTGCTTTCAGGGGGCGTTCTGGAGGAATCCTGCCTGTGGTGTGAACGGGTGAATGATCTCCTTTCACTGGTGGCCGAGCTTTGGGAGGAAGTTGAATGAACAAGAAGTATCAGGGAAAGTGAAAGGGAAATAGACTGGTGGAGTTCAGCCCTTCCATCTTTGAGAGGGGTCCAACAAGAGTCAGAGGACTCCTATGCCTCCCACTGTTAGGCAATAGAAGGGCACCTGGTAGATGAAGGGGACTGGAAATGGTTCCCTGCTCAGGGAGGTAATAATAAAAATTCCTCCTGGCCCCCATCACCTAGCCAGGTGCCACTCCAGAATAAGTATGAAGGCCTGGATTTAGAGAGTCAGCCAGATGATTCAGATGATTTAGAAGAAAATTATCTGCACAGTGAGCCTCCCCATTACAATTCATCTGTCAAAGGGATCACCACCTCTGACTTGAAAATGAAAAGAAGGGTAGTTGTAGTGGGTGACTCCCTTCTGAGGGGAACTGAGGGCCCCATATGTCGACCGGACCTATCCCACAGGGAGGTCTGCTGCCTCCCTGGGGCCTGGGTATGGGATATCACGGAGAGACTTCGTGGGCTGATTCAGCCCTCTGGTTATTACCCACTGCCAATAGTCCAGGCTGGCAGTGATGAGACTGAAAAGAGGAGTGTCAGGGCAATTAAAAGGGACTTTAGGGCATTGGGTCAAGTGGTTGGTAGGAGTGGGGCACAGGTAGTCTTTTCCTCAGTCCCCGTGGTGGCTGAGATAAACAGTGAAAGGAACAGGAGAATTCACATCATTAACAAGTGGCTCAATCAAGGGTTGGTGTCATCGGCAAAATTTTGGATTTTTTGATCATGGGGCAACTTTTACAGGACCTCCCTGCTGGAATCAGATGGGATCCATCTCTCAGTTAAAGGCAAAAGGCATTTAGCTCATGAACTTGCAGACCTTGTTGAGAGGGCTTTTAACTAGGTTTGAAGGAGGAAGGGGATGCAGCTGGGCTGTCTGAAAGCAGGCCCAAGGGTGGTAAGCCTGAGTTAGGGGTGAAATCAGTAGCCCAGCTGAGGTGCATGTACCCCAATGCACGCTGCATGGGTAATAAACAAGAAGAGCTGGAAGCCATGGTGCAAGAGCAGAGCTATGATGTAGCTGCCATCGCTGAAACATGGTGGGATGAATCACAGAGCTGGAGCACTGCACTAGATGGCTACAAGCTCTTCAGAAGAGACAGGAAAGGGAGAAGTGGAGGGGTGGCCCTTTATATTAGGGAGGCTTTTGACACCATGGGTATTGAAATGAATGATGATCAAGCCGAGTGCCTATGGGTAAGAATTCAGGGCAAGGCTACTAAGGCTGACATCCTACTAGGAGTCTGTTTTCGTCCACCCAACCAGGGAGGAGAGGTGGACAACTTATTCTATAAGCAGCTGGAGAATATTTCAGCATCATCAGACCTTGTTCTTGTAGGTGACTTTAAGCTGCCAGACAGCTGCTGGAAACTCAATACAGCAGAAAAGAGACAGTCCAGGAAGTTCTTAGAGTGTGTGGAGGAAAATTTCTTGTTATCCTGGTGAGTCAGCCCACCAGGGAAGGGACTATATTAGATCCGTAGTTTGTAAATAGAGATGGGCTGGTGGCAGATGGGGTGGTTGGAGGCCGCTTGGGGCACAGTGATCATGAAGTTACAGAGTTCTCGATATTTGGTGAAATCAGGAGGAACATCAATAAGACTTTTACATGAGACTTCCGGAGGGCAGACTTTGGCATATTTAGGAAACTTATTCAGAGAGTTCCTTGGGAAGCAGCCTTGAAAAATAATGGAGTTCAGGAAAGGTGGGCGTGCTTCCAAACAGAGATCTTGAGGGCACAGGAGCAGACTGTCTCTGTGTGCTGAAAGGTGAGTCAACGAGGGAAACGTCCAGCCTGGATGGGCAAGGAGGTTTTGAAGGAACTTCGCAATAAAAAGAGGATGTATCATCTTTGGAAGGGGGGTCAGGTCTCTCAAGAAGTATTTAAAGGGGCAACTAGAGAGTGTAGGAAAAAAATTAGGGAGGCCAAAGATGTGTTTGAATTACAAATGGCAACTTCTGTAGAAGAGAATAAAAAATGTTTTTACAAATATATTAATGGTAAAAGGAAGGGTAAGTCCAGCCCCTGTTCTCTATTGGATGAGAGAGGGAATTTAGTAACTGCAGATGCGGAGAAGGCAGAAGTCCTTAACACCTTCTTTGCCTCAGTCTTTAGTGGGAAGATGGCTTGTCCTCTGGACAAGTGTACTCCTGGATTGTAGATGCTATCAAGGAGCAGAATGGTCCCCCTGTTATCCAGGAGGAGGCAGTCAGGGAACCGCTGAGCAGCTTAGATGTTCATAAATGTATGGGACCAGATGGGATCCACGCCAGGCCGATGAGGGAGCTGGCAGATGTGCTGGCAAAGCCCCTCTGCATCATTTACCAGCAGTCCTGGCTCACTGGTGAGGTTCCAAATGACTGGAAGCTGGCCAATGTGACACTCACTCACAAAACGGGTGGGAAGGAGGATCCTGGCCAGTTATTATAGGCCAGTTAGCCTGACCTCAGTACCAGGTAAGGTAATGACACAGTTTCTACTGAGTGTTCTCATGCAGCACTTACAGGATGGTCAGGGTATCAGACCCAGCCAGCATAGGTTTAGGAGAGGTAGGTCGTGTTTGAGCAACCTGATCTCCTTTTATGACCAAGTGACCCACCTGGTGGATGTGGGAAGGGCTGTGGATGTTGTGTATTTGGAGTCCAGCAAGGCCTTTGACACTGTCTCACGCAGCATTCCCTGGAAAAACTGCAGCCCACGGCTTGGACAGGAGCACTCTGGATGGCTGGCCCAGAGAGTGGTGGTGAATGGTGCTGCATCCAGCTGGGGATCAGTCACCAGTAGTGTCCCTCAGGGCTCTGTGCTGGGGCCAGTCCTGTTCAATATTTTTATTGACGACATGGATGAGGGTATTGAGTCTTTCATTAGTAAAGTTACAGAAAACACAAAGCTGGGAGCATGTGTAGATCTGCTGGAAGGTAGGAGGGCTCTGCAGAGAGACCTGGAATGGTTGGATGGACAGGCAGAGTCCAATAAAATGAAGTTTAATACATCCAAGTGCTGAGTCCTGCATTTCGGCCTCCATAACCCCCTGCAACGTTATAGGCTGGGAATGCTGCGACTGGACAGTGCCCAGGCCAGAAGGGCCTGGGGGTGCTGGTCAACAGCCGACTGAACATGAGCCAGCAGTGTGCCCTGGTGGCCAAGAAGGTCAATGGCCCCTGGCCTGGATCAGGAAGAGTGTGGCCAGCAGGAGCAGGAGGGTCATTCTTCCCCTGTACTCAGCACTGGTGAGGCCACGCCTTCAGTGCTGTGTCCAGTTCTGGGCCCCTCTGTTTTGGAAGGTCCTTGAGACACTTGAGCATGTCCAGAGGAGAGCAACAAGGCTGGGGAGGGGCTTGGAACACAAAGCCTGTGAGGAATGACTGAGGAAGCTGGGGTTGTTTAGCCTGGAGAAAAGGAGACTCAGGGGTGACCTTATCTCTCTCTACAACTCCCTGAAAGGTGGCTGTAGTCAGGTGGGGTTGGTCTCTTTCTCCAAGCAGCACTGACAGAATGAGAAGACAGAGTCTTAAGCTGCGCCAAGGGAAATACAGGTTGGATATTAGGAAAAAGTGATCAAGTACCGGATTGTCTGCCCAGGGAGGTGGTGGAGTCTCCGTCCCTGGATGCACATAAGAAAAGACTGGATGTGGCACTCAGTGCCATGGCTTAGTTGAAGTGTTAGGGCATGGATTGGACTCGATGATTTGAAGGTCTCTTCTAACCCAGTGATTCTTTCATTCTGTGAAAAGACCAGCAATAATTCTGCCTTGCCAGCGTTTCTTAAGAGTGTGTTGGTGTTCTGGAGGAAAGCTACACATTTGGGGAAACACCTTTGGAGGAAAGGGGCTTACTTCTTCAGGGAAGTGCTTCCCAAGGAGATCCCAGTGCCGTAGGTGCCAGTGTCCCCCTTTGGCTCCCTGTGGTCCTTTCAGTCCTTGAGGCCCGCTGCCCTTGGCACAGGGGCAGGGGAAGGGCGAAGGCTGTGAAGAGCAGGTTTGGCATCTGCCTGGAGCTGTGGAGACCAACCCAGGCAACTGCAGCAGGGTGTGTTACCCCCCTTTGAACGGAGGTGTGAGCAGGAGCATCTCTGTGCAGCTGCGAGCCCCAAAGCTCTCTTTGAGAGCTGTGAATTAAAAGGCCTTTACGCACACACTGTTCACATCTTACCTGCCTGCTGTGTTTCAGCTCTTGGCAATATGCAATTGCCTCTCGCTTGGAGGAAGCTGCTGTGGGCTAGGGCCAGCAAAGAGCTGGGCTGTGTGGGCCAGGTTATGTGCATAGTCTTGGCTGATCCTGGTGTGTCCCCGGCCTCACCAAAGGCTGGGAAGGTTTTCCTCCTAAAGCATCCTGCTGATTGGCTCTTCCTGTGCACCTTGGAGAGAAGAAGGTCGGCATTTCTGGCATCTTGGCATTAGCAGGCCTTAAAATGAGGGCGTGTTGTGGAGCAAGCCCAGCTGAAATAGCCTGAGAGGAGCCAGCCCAGTTCTCCTTGCTCCTCTCTGCTGACACCAGATCTTTTGTCTGCTTTAGGGATGACCCTGGCTCTGTCAGGGGGTGCTGGGTGGACACGAGACAGCCGCTCCTGTCCTGCTGGGTCCCAGCAGTGCCCCGCAGCAGTCCTGCGTGCACACCAGGATGCTGGCCAAGAGAGGTCCTGGAAGCTGAGGCAGCTGATTTTAAGCTTTTGCAGGTGCCTACAGGTCAAGGCCAACGGTGTTCCCTCAGGATATAGCTGTCCTGAGGATTCTCCCCACAGCTGTCTGATGTCATCCACTCCTTGTGGTACCAGGTGCTTTCCTGTGGAATGTTCTGCCTCCTTCAAGAGTCAAGAGGGAGCTGGAAAAAGAGCTTGCCAGGCCACTCTCCATCCTTTCCCAGCACTGCTGCTCAAGTGCAGAAATCCAAGGTGAGTACCAATGTGCAAATGTAACAGCTGTGCACAGGGAGGGGTGGTGGGAAGGATGGTCCAGGGACCATAGACCTGGCAGCCTGAGCTTGCTACCGGGGAATGCCTTGGAGCAGATCCTCCTGAGTGCCATCCCACGGCACGAGCAGGGAACCAGGGGGTCTGCTGGAGGCTGGGAAAGCTCTGCGGAGGGATGGGGATAGCTGGGGATCTTGGCAGGCTGTTGGGAGCTCGTGTGTGGCTATTTAGGGGGGTTGGTGTTGGTGGGTGTCTTGGGGAAGGAGTTGTCTGGGAGGTGAGAGGTGAAATTGGAGTCAGCTTGAAGGCAGCATCTGTGCTTTGGCACAGCTTAGGTTATGGAGGGCAGAAGGAATAGCTGTGATTTTTTCTGTTAGTGGCCCTGATTCTCCTGCAGGGAGGAAGAGAGGACAGCTGGACTTTATGAGCCACTTAGCTATCTGTACCAGGAGGAGGATTAGCCATTTTGCAATCTACTCATTTGTTTGGGCTAATTTTGTGACACTGAGTGGACTTCGATTCCTTGCGAGCTTTTATTCTTTCATAGAATTAGGATGTTCTCATCTCTTCACTGAAAACCATTTGCAAAGTAAAGAATGGCCTTTTTTTGCCTCTGTGTAGTGTTCTTTTGTAAAGTGACTCTCAATGGATGATGTTAAGGGAAACGAGTTGCCGTTTTGAGATGGGAAGCAAACTTCCAAATCTATCACACTCTCAGGCCATGCCAATGAATTTAGGAAGTTTGCAACTTTTTGGAATTACTTGAGTTGAGCAATTGGGAAGGAAAGTTTTCCTGATTTGAGGATTTTTAAATGCCCTGTGCCCGTGGAGCCGGATATCGCCGGATATGATTTGAGCTATTCCTAACATTCCTGTCGGGCTGTCTTAGACATTTGGGCCAAGGGATTCCTGGGCCACTTTGTGTGGTCTCAGGGTGTCCCCAGGGCAGGTGGCAGCATGTGCAAGGGCCCTTTGTGACACGGTGCAGCATGGTCACTGTGGCATGGAACGCTGTCAAAGGACCCTTTGTGACATGTGGTGACATAGGAGCTGGTGGTGACACGGCCACACCACAGTGCTCAGAGCACGCGACGGGACAGGACGCGCCAGAGCTGTGCTGTGAGGAGTCCCTGCACAGCACACTCCTTTGTGCCTGACCCGGAGCTTTTCCAAGTCATTATTCCTGCAGGTGACCTCGAGGCCAGACCACAGGACTTGGTGACCTTCCCAAGTCTGGTATTCTCCAGGTGCCCTGCAGAGGGATAGATCGTGGGACTTGGTGCCGAGGTTTCCGAGGCATCTCCCATTCCCGCAGCAGTTGCCCTCAAGACCACACTGAGGGATTTTCTGACCACAGTCGTTGACGAGGAGTGTCCCATCCTTGTGGAAGGAGCCCTCGAGACCAGAGTGCAGGACCTGCTGTCCTGTACTCTTACCAGGAGAGCAGTCTTGTCTTCCAGGCACGACTACAAGACTTGCTAACTCAGAGGTTTTCCAAGGCATCTCTCCTGCCAGTAGCCATCAATCCAGGCACTGACATGGAGCAGAGACCCCCGAGAGTGCCCAAGCTGGCCTGGGTGATAGAAGAGGAAGAAAACCCTGGATCTTCCCCAGCACAGGAGACTGAAGAGGTGGTGCCGTTCCAGCCAGAACAGGAGGGTGAGCTGGGCTTCAGGGCTGCTGCCAGCATCCAGCTTGGCCCCATCCTATCCCATCCCATCCCATCCCATCCCATCCCATCCCATCCCATCCCATCCCATCCCATCCCATCCCATCCCATCCCATCCCATCCCATCCCATCCCATCCCATCCCATCCCCTGTGGACACACCCATGGACAGGACAGAAGAGGGGCCGGGCAGACAGCTCACAGTGGCCGTGCTCCATCCCCCGGGGCATCCCGGGGCTGTCCCTGCCTGGGGAATGAAGGCCTGGCTGTGTTCTCCAGCCTCTCCCGCAGCCCCTCAGCTCTGGCTCTGATCGCTCTTTGCCAGGTGCAGCCATGGAGCCAACACAAAAGCAGGAACCCACTGGTGGCCTCTTCCGCAGGACAGCACAGGTACCTGCAGCCATCCCCAGCTGGGCTGGGCCTGCTGTCACTGCTCAGCCAAGCGCCATGCTTGGAGCACTCCATGGAAAAGCCCTGGCTTCTTGCCCTTTGTTGTCCTGCCAGACGTGCAAATTCACCACATGCATTTGGCAGGAAGAGACCAGTGTCATGGGCCTTGAGATTATTGAAAACGGTTACGTCTACACCACCGACACCAGTGCTGCCATGATGGATTTGCTTGTGGAGAAGGGTGTTTTCATTCCAGATCAGGTAAGCAGCCTGTGGCCAGGGTTTAATTCCTCCATGAGTCATATGGCCTCTCAAGCCACTGGGGCCTGCTGGTCCCTGTAAGCCTTTGAGGCCATTCCAGTGTGGTGGGAAGGGAAACACTTCTCTGGGGACATTACTCCCTCTAGCAGCTTTCCAAGTCTCCCCACGCCTCCTTCAGGTGCCTGGCATGGTGAGGTACATCCACCAGTGGCTCATGACCAATGAGTCTGCTGACCACACGATGGAGAACACTCTGCTGGATCTCACTGAGGCACAGCCCGCTGATGTGGTGATGACACTCCTGCGTGTGGCCCCATCGTGTGACAGGTATGGGGCCCACCAGCCCAGAGGGCTCAGGGCTCACCAGCCCATCACCCTGTACAACCTGTTCCAGGTGTCTGAGCAACAGAGAGTTCCAGGGCCCTCTGGCTGCTCCCTTTCCCAGCCCTGGCATGTCAGCCCCTGAGCCTGCTGCCATGCTCCCTCCCTGCCCCTCAGGGGCCTGTCCCCACAGGGCTGGGCTGCCTGGGTGCCACCAGCGAGGGGCAGTGGGCAGAGGCAGGGCTGGCAGCCAGCTCAGCTCCCTGCTGCTGGCCAGGCCACAGTTCTGTGTCTGAGACTGCCCTGAGACAGAGCTCTGACCCCACAGAGCTGCTATGGCCATGTGGAAGACGATCATGTCCTCGAGCAGGACTGTGGAGCCAGTGCTGGAGATACTCCTGGATGTGCTGGGGGACTGGCCAGAGCACAGCACATGCACCTCTGATGGGGACAGAACGTGTGTCTTTGCCCTGGCTGTGAGTTTCTGGAACTGGCCTTTGCTCACCCCAAGGCCGCCTCTCCAGCAGCTCTCCACCCTCCTTACCCCACTGCATCTCCCTGCCTCAGGCACTGCGCTGAATCCTGGCCTAGGGGCACCTTCAGGGGCATCAGGCCCGGTGCTCCCCCTGCATCTCCCCTGGCCTCTCCGTGCCACGCTCGGGCCCTGCCGCACCGACACCTGGGCACTGAGCGCTGTCTCGGGGTGTTTTGTCCTTTGCAGGCAACCCTGGTGATGTGGAAGATCCTCCAGGTGCCCTGCTGGCCAGATATACTGGTGATGTATTTCCCCTGTCTGTTTGTCCACCTGCTCTTCCAAGTGTTCTTCAGCACTCTGGATACACCAGAGGAGGTCGATAACTTCTGGAAGGGATGCCAGGAAGAACATGGCCTTGCCACCAGCCCCAACAGGTTCTCCATGCCAGTCCACCTGTCCCTGACACATCCCCTGTCAAGGAGCCAGTGCTCCCAGTGTGACCTGAGTTTTGCTCTGCACACAGGTTTGCAGTGCAGACCCTGAAGTCTCTGCTCTGCTTTCTCCAGTGTGAGGATGTGGTGATGGCAATGGAGCGCAAGCGTGGCTGGGACACGCTGCTCTGTGTTGACACCCACCACTATGCCGTGGGTCTGTTGGCCAGGTGAGATTCCCTGCTCTCCACTGCCCCCAGCATTTGTGTTCTGTGCCCGGGGTGTGCCACACAGTCCCTGTGGTCATGGGCCAGAGGGCCTTGTCACTGAGAGATGGCCAATCAGACTGCAAATGGCTAGGAGAGGAGGTGCTCAGGAGCAGCCACCTTCCAATGGCCCTGCTCCCCTTGTATCATGGTGGGGAAAGACCAGAGAGATTTACCCCCCAACTCAGGAACCTGGTTTCTTTTTCGGCCTGCTAGGGAGATGCGTCATGCTTCTATGTGGTTGTGTTCCAGTATTGCACTCCACCTACTCCAGGTGCTCACCATACAGGAAACATGCTGGGATCTGCCTGCCATGGCATTTCTTGTGGAGGTGAGCCTGATGGCCAGCGCTGCCTCACTGAGCTGCCTCCCAGCTCTCTGCCCTCTCATCACCACAGCTGCCTGGGACGGTGCCCGTGCCCCGTGCTGCTGTCTGGGCCCAGCCCTGTGCAGTTCTGGGCTCTTGCTGGCCGGGTCCCCTGTCATTGCCCTCTGCCTTTCAGGTCCTCAGGTGCCTGGACCCCCGTGAATGTGGTGGCAGTGTTGTAAAGGTCTCATCAAGGTACCTGCAGAGCGAGTGCAGGGAGAAGCGTTGCCTGGCACTCAGGGCCCTTCTTGAGCTCATTGATGATCCCTCCATGGTGAGAAGGGGGCAGTGGCTGAAGCTGCACTGGGGAAAGCAGCCCCTTGGGCTTCGGGTGCTGGAGCAGCTGCTCCCAGCTCTCCTGCCTCCCTGTTCAGCTGCTCGAGTGCTTCAGGACAGGCCTTTGGCCTCTGCGGCCTGAGGCAGCAGGGTGGCGTTTCACAGACTTGTGTTCTGCATAGGCCGAAAAAATGTTCAGCCTGACTGAAGGCCTCATGGACCTACTGTGGGACAAGGATGCAGAGATAGTTGGGATGACACTCATCACCATCAACTTTATATTCATGCACAAATATTTCCTGATACCAAGCTCCATTGCACTGCAGTTGGCTGAGGCGCTCTTGCCTTTCCTTGACGCGGTAAGGCTTTGTGTCCCAGGCCATGGCCCCTGGGTGCTTCTCAGAAGCTTGGTGGCCTATGGATTTTAAGGTGGGTGCTGGAATGGGCCTGGATCAGCCAAAGTTGAGGATTTTTTTTCCTTCCTTTCATACAGGATGATAGCCAGGTGCAGCTGCTCTCCATAAGGCTCTTCCAAGATATGCTGGAACATTTCATGGAAGAGAGAGAAAAGCTTTTGGAGAATCCAGTGCAGCAGAGTCTCCTCCCTCTCTTCTTCCACTGCCATGATGAGAATCTGCATGTGGCACAGGTGAGGACTGGTGGGCTGCTGGTGTCTCCCTGGGAGGGGGCTCGGCTGCCTCCTGCCCTGGCACCTCCCAGGCTACAGCCTCCTCCCAGCCTTGGCACAGGGACACGGCTCCTGTGCCCTGAGCTGCGGTGCCATCTGCACATCTCTGCTGCTCTCCAGGCCTCTCGGGAAACCCTGCTTTGTGTGGTCAAATTCCTGAAGAACAGGGATCTCAAAAAGCTGGTGAAGGAGGAGAAACTCTGGAAGTTCGCCGAGTGCCTGGTAAGGAGGGCCTGGAAGCGCCAGGCTCAGCCTGGAGAAGCCCCTGAGCGCGGTGCTCACTGTGTGCGCTTGGCAGCTGTGGCCCTGCCCAGGGCTGCACGCAGGAGCCGCACGGGCTCTTCTCCAGGCTCCTGTGGGCCCGAGCCGGGTGCCCACGGAGCCCCGGCCCAGCGGCTGCTGGCCGCGCCTCAGGGCTGTGCGGGCAGGGGAGGCCGGGGCCGGCCAAAGCGGGGAGCGCCTGGCAAAGGGGCACAAAGCCCGGCCCGACCCTTCCCTCCCGCCGCTCTCTCCAGCTGGCAGACGACAGGAGCCGAGCGGCCGAGCACCTGCGCCAGGCCCTGCCGTACGTGCAGAGCCCACAGGAGCCCCTGCGAGAGGCGGCCATCAGGTTCATGGGTGAGCCCGGGCTCCCTCCCCGCCCCGTCCCGCCGCAGCTCGGCCCCAGCCCCGCCTGCTGCCCCGGCAGCGGCATCCGGGCCCGGCGCCGTGGAGCCCCGGCTGCCCTCGGGGCTGCTGCCGCCCTGTGTCGCAGCCGTGCCCTTGGGCGTCAGGATGCGGCCAGGGCCCGGGCTGAGCCCTGCCGGGCCACGAGGGCGTGTGGCCACAGGGCTGGCAGCGCCGCTGGCAGGGAGCTGTGCCGCTGGGCAGATGCATGACAGGCTATATGTACGCAGGGATCGCCGGACGGAGCTTTCGGAGGCAGCAGGAAGAGCTGCAGCTCATCTACAGAGGTGAGTGAGGGCAGCGGGCTGTCAGCGGGGGCTGGCAGGAGCAGCTGCAAGCCCTGGCCCGGCTGCGGAGGGCTCTGCTCCCTGTGCGGACGGGGGTCGGCGTGGGCAGAGCACACCGAGATTTCAGGGGCACGTGGGGGATTTGTGGCCAGCAGCTTCGGGCTGATCCCGGTGGTCCCTGCTCCCTCCTGGCCATGGCTGGAGCGGTCTCAGATGCCCCTGGCACGGGGGTCTCGTCCTGTCCCCGCAGATCAAGGATCTGGCCATGGCTCTGTTCCTTTCTCTTCCAGCCCTGGATGACATGGCAGATGACACCAGCCTTGCCGTCGGAAGCCTGGCACTTCAAACTTCGTACATTCTTAGGGCAGTAGAGCAGCCTCGGATCTCCATGTTCCAGAGGCTGCAAACTCAGCTCCGCCGGGCATGGAAGACGCGGCCTCGTCTGTCGAGCCTCGGCCGTCTGCGCTGCTGGAGCTCTGCAGAGAGCTGATCTGGGAACCTCTGTCTGCTGGGGCCACCTGAGCCAGCGAGAATTTTCTTTTTTGTCGAAATTGTTTTTTTTTCTTTTTTATTGTTTTACTTTAGAAATATAGGATATGTTAGAATAGACAGACTCCCAGGAGCTTTCTTTTCCTGCCCAGGGTCTGCATGGCTACAGGGAAGAGGGGAAATAGGTGCTTGTGCTCAGCAAGCTGCGCAGCCATGTAGTGTTGAAGGGAGAATGGCCAGAAGCCCCTTGGCCTTTGGTGGTTGTGCTGAAGCCTTTGTGCTGGTGACAGAGCGGGTGGGCAGGGGCTGGAGCTTCAGGGATCCCTGCGAGACCGGTGCCTGGAGATGGCCACGACCCCTGTCCCAGCCAGGAACCGCCATCGGTGTCCTCCTGCCCAGGTGTTGTTGGCTGGATTACTGAGAGTTCCTGTGGTGTCTCTTGATCGGGTTCCTCTGGAGCTAGCTCCTGTGGGGCTGCAGTGCTGCTGCTGGGCAGGTTGTCCAGGCTGGGGGAGACCCTGAGGGGACAGGGCACTGGGAGGCCATGAAGGGATGAGGGACAGAGGAGACCCTGATGGGACAAGGCTGTTGGGAAGGCACGAGGTGTACATGTGAGGGAGTGGGTGGCAGGAGGCTACAAGGTGACAGGAGGCACCTGAGGGACTGTGGTGGGGAGCCCTAAGGAAATGGGTGTCAGAGGCCATATGTAGCCCCTGGGCAGCTGCCTTGTTCCTGTAACCTGTCTGCTCTGGTGCTTTCCCAAGGTATTTCACTCAGCAGGCTCTTTAAGGGGCTCCCTATAACCGGGAGTGTCACCCGGATGCTGGCCTTTCTGAGCTGTGGGCCCAGTCTGAGTTGTGGCACCGGGCGTGTGCCCACCCTGTCCTGGGCACTGGAGTCCCCTCCACCTCAGGCCATGAGCTCGACTGCCTTGGTGCTGAGTCTTGTTCCTGTTGTCATGACGGAGGCCAAGATCCTTGGCTTTAGGCACGACTGAGTGAGACAAGCAGAGCCTTCGAGCCCAAGGGAGAGCCCTGCAGAAAGGCCCTGTGGGCAAAGGGCTTTGCTGGCATTGCCAGGGCAGGCACACAGAGAGTGTGGTGAGCACCTTCAGGGTGCCACGGCTGGCTTGGGGCTGGGTGACCTCCCTGTGCGCAGGGCTGTCTCTCTGCTGTGCTGTCGTTGGCCTTTTGCTGTCGAGCTCCTCTGGCTGCCAGGAGACAAGAGCAGCCCTATAAGGAGAGTGCAAGCCCCTGTCTCCAAATCCTGAAGGGGGAAATGGAGCTGTCCCGGCCCGTGGCCGAGGCTGTAAGCAGAGCAGAGCCTTTTCCCCACCCCTGACGGCTTTCTGCCTGCTGCTGGCCTTGGGCCAGCATGACCCACTCTACTGGGGCTGTGTCACTGCGGGGGTGGCTGCTGCCCTGGGTTTGCTGATGGGACGTGAGGGTCACTGAGGAAAAGGTGGGTGTCCCAGGTGATGCTGAGGGGACATTTGGTCGCTGAGAGGATATTAGGGTCCCAGAGGAGGCTGCAGGTGAAAGGAATGAGAGAGATTTGTCTTTACAAACAAACTGTGGGTAAAGCTAGAGAATGAGAGATGAAAGAAGCAATGGATGGAACCATCAATTCCATAGGAAAAGAAAAGGTGCGGGTCTACATTAGAAGGGGTCTGTATTAGTACCTGTATTAGCCAATGGGGTTAGAGAGAGGGAAATGCGGCCAGGAAATGAGGATAAAAAGGAGGCTGCATCCTCTAAAAATGTGAAACTCCCCAGGGGACTGTCCCATGGCCTGTCCCTTTATTCAGAGAAAGTAACAGGACTCCTCTGTCTCTGATTTGGACATAAACCTCTGGTGTTTGTGGATTAATTTTCCTGACACAAGTGCCTCATGCATCACTCAAGGGAGGCGGATTTTCCGTGTGTCACTGACGTGTCATGATGGTCTCTGAATGCCAGGCACCTGCATGCCACTGAGGTGACAGGGGGGTCACTGAGGGGGAAGTGGGTGGCGGGTGCCCTACATGCCACTGAGGTGACATGAGTGTCATAAGTACATCTTATATTATTGGTTTTCACAAATATTAAAATGAATGCTCTATGTAGAATGTTGGAAAGCTTTGCTGAATGAATATAGTTTCTTTTAGTTCTGCTATTAGCAAAACTTAGACATAATAGTGTGATAAATATATTTCTTGGACTGTAACATGGTGATATGAAAAGCTTCTTTTCATGTAACTAACTCAGAGATTGGTAAAAAGATAATCAGGAAATTCTTCACATTTTTGGATTATCCTTTCTGGATGAAGGCGGGGTGAGGAACAGCAGAACTCTAAGGAAAGGATCCTTTGATCTCCAATATCAGAGAGTGCACTGACAAGAAGGATCCACAAGGGGAAAAAAAAAAAAGAAGTAAATTTGTTGGTTTAGAGGTTGGGGGTGATTTTGATTTCTGCATGAAGGTTCATGAATATGCAACAGGTGGATGCATTTAAGAAAATGTTCTCTGAGTTAAGGTGTGCTCTTGGCAGAATGCCAAGCACTGGGCCCTTGTAACCTTTGGCTTTATTGTCTCTTATTGTCTTTTATTAAACTTGTTAAAATCTACCAGGAAACTGGACCTCGTTTTTCACAATCAGGAGCCAGCCCAGAGCTTCCCAGGCCCCTCTGCAGGTTTGGTCACATCCATTCTGATCTGGCTCCCACAGCTTTACCCGAGCCCCTTGCAGTGCCCAGTTCCCTAAGGCAGAAGGGGATCCCAGGATACCATGGAAATAGTTCTGATCTGTGCTTCCTTCTAGATTGGGAACCTGACTTAGATTATTTGGAATTGCTGGTGAATGGTGCTTTGAAGATCGTCTGAGATGCTGGAGGCAAGTTCTCAATGTGCCTTTCCTGATAGAATATGCAGTGTCACTGAGGCAAGAGCTCCCTCATGTGCCATTTCCCTTAAGATCACCTCAAGGTTGAAGCATAGTGGAATCGTTGCCCTGCTCGCTTTTTGAGCCCTGATGATCCCACAGGATTGCTGTCAGTGGGAGGAAGGAGCATTTAGCTGTCAATCCTCTTCCCATGTGCAATGCCAGTGTCTCCTTCCATGTGCTCTGTGCAGCCAGGGAGAAGAGCAGAGAGGGAAGGGAAGGGCCCAGGGCTGTGCCCCGGGGCTGTGCCTTGCTGGGCTCCTTTGCTGGCCCCAGTCTTGGGGGCTGAATTTTCCCCTTTTCTTTCTGTGGAATTTTTCCCGTTGTTATGCTAAGTATTTGGAGCTACACGCAGAAGGTCGGATAGCTAAGTTAACAGTTTCTCTCGAAGGGGGGACGAGAAGGGGCAGCAGCGGAAAAGGAGAGGTGGGGTAGGGGCTGTTCTCTGCTTCTCTCGCGGGTCTGGCTCGGAGAAGGACGGTCGCTAGAAACTCAGCTCTGCCACTGTTGCCTGATACCCCAAATTAAAACACAAACGAACGGAGTGTCAGTTTATGCGGTGCTTTATTCGGGGCCCGGGGACCTGCGGACTCATGTCCAAAGTCAGAATCCCACTGGTTCCCTTTTTTAGAGGGTTTTTATACCCTTTTTTACAAATGGTCTACGTGCAGAAGTACACATTCTTCTAAATAATATAGATACATTCATCTTGTAGATAACATTTTACATCATAGATCCTACATGGTTGCTTACCCTAGGACTATAGTGTTCTCCCCCTTAATCTCCCTCTTACGCCACTACCCACCACCAGTACTTTATTTATGATTATACTTTATCCTTATCACTAACAGTTCTGCATGCTCTGCTAAATCTTTTGAACATTGTTTCCTCAGCACAGCACATTCCTAAGTTAGTTTCCCAGGGCCTACTCTGGGAACTGCAGTCTCCAAGGCTTAGCATTACTACTACTATTATGGTTTATACACTTTATATTCCAATATTCAGGATTTCTAGTTCATACGGTAACAACTCCCCCCTTTTGAGCATTCTTCAGAGTCTTCTGTAAGGATGCTCAATTCTTCTAAGTGATAGTCTTTAGATATGATGGTGGAGGGTTGTTTCAGGAAGTTGGTTGAATCACTTCTTTCCAAGTCAGGGCCTTCATGATTTGTCGTGTGTGTGTTTCTTCTTTAGCAATCATTCCTAAAAGGCATCTATACATAATCACGATTACTGCAATGATTATTACAATCATTATTCCATTTTGAATAATTGAGGATAACCAACCAGAGACCTGGATTCCCAAAGAACTGAATAAAGCTCCAACCCAATTATGTTCCGCATCCTTTTGTACTCCATGTATTTTTGATTCAATTTGTTCCAATTGACCTATATCCTTTTCTACTTCCTCCGTGACATTTGGGATATGTACACAACAGTGATCATCCCTTCCTTGTAAATATCCACAAACTCCGTGTTCCTTTAATAAGAGCAGATCTAATGCCATTCTATTTTGGATTGTCATCCTGGTTGTAGCTTGTAATTGTAGATTAAGATCTTTAAATCCCTTCTTTGTCACTGCCGCCAATCTTTCCGTCTGCCCTAGCAATTTATATAACATTTCCCGGTTCTTATATGTAGATACAGGTGCAAATAAAGATTCAAGCATCCAACCGAATTTTACACTTCCCCCTGGCTCGTGCCATTCATTCTCCAGATTTACTGCCTTGTCTGTCTTAGGGCTTAATCCCCTTTTCATCCTTTTCTCTTGGTCTTCCTTGGTTAATTTGAACTGTTTCCAAAATGGACATAAGGTTGGTATCCTTAATGTTATTTGAGTAATCGGACCACCTATCGGTAAATGTGTAGTCCATTGGCCATGTCCCATTACCCAGACTGAATTTCCGGGGCTTTGTACTGTGGTTGATTGACAATCTTTCCAAGCTCCTTTTAATTCTCCCGTTATTGTATGGTTGTATCTCTGACATTCACATCCCCATTTTAACAACACCCGGACGGGTACTAATCCAATTTGGGATTCTGGGGTATCACAGGTTATGACTTTACTACAGTTCCAACCTGATGTTTGGGCTAGTTTGTCGTGGTGCACTGTTTCAGCTTCGAGGACCCCTGGGTGTTCCTGTTTTCTTGACCCAATCCATTCGATACACCAGTGTATTGATCTGATATAACTATAGGGTTCCAGTAGGCTAGGACCTCAAATTGTTTTCCATTGTTCCCACTCTTCTTTTCCTTCTTGACACACTATTTCATAATAATAATCTACTACAGGTTTTCTCCTTTTCTGATTTACTTCAAATGTGCACCACCCAACATTTTTGTATCGACCTATTTTAGTGAATACAGGATTTGGTAATTTTAAACATTCCGATCTTTGCTCTGGGGTTGACCACTGTTTTCGATAGGTATGAACCTCTTCTATTATTCTAGTGCGATTTCATAGCTCTTTGTTGCATTTCCTCGTTTCATTTGCTATTTTTGGGGGCATTTCTCCTAATGGGATGATTCCCCACGGTATAGGGTCACCTGCTGCCTTTGGCAAGGGCAAACATGCTGTTATCGCTGTTACATTTTGCATCTTCCCAAAATCCCTAACTAATCCCACTACCAAATTCTCTTGCCCCAATTCCTGTTGCACATTTTCCGTTTCTTTTGCTTGTCGGACCGTTCTAGTTTCTCTCATCCTGCAAAGATTCCCTAATTTGAGAGTGCAATTGATTCTCAATGAAGGACCATCCCACATGTCAACTCTCATACTTGTGGGTATTACTTGTATTGGATAAGAATGCCCTTCTATTTTAAAACCCTTCGCCAAAATTTTTACATCTAAGTTCCCATAATCGAAGCTTTCCTTGATCCATACTATGCATGAAAATTGACCAACCTGAGCTTTTTGCAAGTGTGAGATCATTAGGGTAGTATTACCTTTCTGTTGTTTCATATCCCAAATTGTCACAATCCCTTCTGAAAATACCTTATTTGTAGTGATCAATTTCCATCTCGCATTTACTTCATCGAATCCAGCTCCCTGGTCATCAGAAAACAAACAGGTTAGATTTACATTTGCCCTTTGTGGTACAATCACAGTTGGTTCAGGAACAGTAACTTTAACAAAAGCATCTCCGATACGAGCAATGCTTAACATTAGCATCGCAATCAAGGCCTTGCCCTGAACACCAGTTTTGTGTCGGTTAAAGGTTGGACTTCCCATCGTGACGGGACTTCCTTGATTCGGGTGTAGTGTATCCAATTGTCGATCCCCTGGACTTTTACGGCTGTGTATGTAGTCATAATCACTTGTCGGGGACTGTCCCATGTTTCTTTTAGCAGTTCCACATTCCAGTTCTTTATATAGACTTGGTCTCCAGGCTGTATATCGTGGACGGGATTCTCCAGAGGCAAAGGTCGATTCCACTGCAATGCCCTCCGTAGTGCTGTAAGAGTCTTATTAAGAGACAAAATGTAATTTAACAGTACCTGATTTTCCACCACATTAGGGTCCCCTTTGTAAGTTGCAGCATGATAGGGTTTGCCGTATAAAATTTCATACTGACTTACCCCTACTTTGTCTCTAGGTTTGATCTTGACCCTTAACAGAGCTAAAGGTAATGCTCGAGGCCATTGTATCTTTGCTTCTTGGCAGATTTTCTTAATCTGGCCTTTTAGTGTTTGATTCATCTTTTCTATTTGTCCACTAGACTGAGGTCTCCAACGTGTATGGAGATTCCATGTTATCCCAAGTACCTTAGCCAATTCTTGCACTATTCCTGCCACAAAATGAGGTCCCCTATTTGAGGACATCCCTAGTGGGATTCCAAACTTAGGGATGATCTCTCGAAGTAAAGTTTTAATCACTTTTTTTGCTTGGTTTGTTCTACATGGGAATGCCTCTGGCCAGCCTGAGAAGGTACATACATAGACTAAAACATACTTATACCCCTGTGCTTTTGGTAATTCTGAAAAATCTATCTGCCAATAATATCCTGGCTGTGGGCTTATTTGCAATTTTCCCATTTGCACTTGCCTACGTGTCACTGGGTTGTTCTTAATACAAACTGGACACATTGCATTGATCCTTTTGGCCATTGTTAACATCTGATTGGAGATTATTTCTCGTTTTAGAAATTGCACTAAAGCTTCTGCTCCCCAATGGCATTTGTTATGTTCAATTTCTAATATAATTTTCATAATTTTTGTCTGCAATGTCACTTGTCCTACGGCAGTTACATACCATCCGACCGCATTCTTCTTAGCTTGTACTAGCCGTGCTAATTTTTCGTCTTCTGGTAGGTATACTGGTACTTTGTCCATAAAAGCTCCTGCAGGGTTGGTATGTGCTGGTAGCAACGCCATTTGGGTCCATACCTCGCGAGCAGCCTGTCTGGTTGCTCTGTCAGCCAGACGATTTCCCTGGAATGCTCTTTCTTCTCCCTGCTGGTGTCCTTTTACATGCATTACTGCCACCGCCTGGGGCTTATGTACTGCTTCCAGTAGTTGCACAATTTGTTCTTGGTGTTTAATTGACGAACTTTGTGAATTTAATAGTCCTCTCTCCTTCCATAATGCCCCACGTACATGTATTACTCCAAATGCATATTTAGAATCAGTCCAAATATTTACTCTTTTCTCTTGACTCAATTCCAAGGCTCGGATGAGGGCTTGGATTTCAGCTTTTTGTGCTGATGTTCCGGGAGCCAAGGCTCTGGCTTCTATAACCTGTCTTAGAGTTACCACTGCATACCCGGAGTACCTGGTTCCATTTTCCACGAAACTAGATCCATCGGTATACAGCTCCCATTCAGGTTCGTCTAAGGGCTCATCCTTTAGATCCTTGCGGGTAGCGTATACCTGTTCGATGGTCTCCACACAGTCGTGTACCAGGTTGCCTTCTTCTTGGGTGGCTCTAAGAAATTCGGCTGGATTGAGATGGTTAGTTACCTTCATTTCAACATCATCATGTTCCCTAAGGATTGCCTGGTATTGCAGCAAACGGCTGGAGGAGAGCCAATGCCCCCCTTTTTGTTCCAAAACTGCTATTACCATATGTGGGACAAACACTTCCATTTTCTGCCCCATAGTTAGTTTTTTAGCTTCTTGTATCAGAAGCACTGTTGCAGCAACAGCTCTAAGGCAGCCAGGCCATCCAGCGCTTACTGGATCCAGTTGTTTCGAGAGGTATCCCACCGGGCGCTTCCATGTTCCCAATTTTTGTGTCAACACCCCAATCCCCAGTCTTTGCCTCTCATTTACATATAGTTGAAAAGGTTTTGTGAGATCTGGCAACCCTAATGCAGGTGCCTCTTTTAGAGCTTGCTTCAAGTTCTGAAATGCCTTTTCTTGTATTTTATTCCATTTAAATTCAGGATTTTTGACTGCCTCATACAGAGGTTTTGCTTTTAGTCCAAATTCTGGAATCCACAACCGACACCACTCTGCCATTCCTAAAAAGGACCTTAACTCTTGTGGATTTCGAGGTGTCGGTATAGCACATATTGCCTGAATCCGGTTCAACCCTAATTTCCGAACTCCTTGTGATATCTCGCATCCCAAATAAATGACTTGTGTTCTTACCAGCTGGGCCTTTTCTTTTGACACTTGGTATCCAGCTTGTCCGAGCATGTTGAGGAGTTCAATGTTGAGTCTTCGACAGATGTCTTCTTCTGTTGAGGCTAGAAAAATATCATCTACCTACTGTAGAAGAATAAATGAGAAAAGTGACTCCTTTACCTGGGTTAGTTTCCATTCTTCCAGTTCCCGGGCTAGTTGGTTTCCAAAGATGGTTGGAGAATTCTTGAATCCTTGTGGTAAACGTGTCCAGGTGAGCTGTCTTTTTCGTCCTGTAGCAGGGTTTTCCCATTCGAAAGCAAAAATTTTCCTACTTTCAAATGCCAAAGGGATACAGAAGAATGCATCTTTCAAGTCAATTACTGTGAACCATTTAAATTTCTCCGAGACAGCTGTTAGCAATGTATATGGATTTGCTACTACTGGATGAATATCCTTTGTTATACTATTGATTGCCCTCAGATCTTGAACTAACCTGTACTTACCATTGGACTTCTTTACCGGAAATATGGGGGTATTAAATTCTGATTCACATTCCTGTAATACCCCTAAACTAACAAACTGATCTATTAAGGGTGCTACTCCTTTCCGAGCCTCTAGTTTCAGAGGATACTGCCTTATCCGTACGGGTTGTGCTCCTTCCTTCAATTCCACAACTACCGGTTGTGCTGCTTTTGATTTTCCAGGGATTCTTGTTTCCCATACCCATGGTACCACAGCCTGTTCTATTTCTGTGGGGATTTCTGTTGCCTCTACTTCTTTCACCGTAAATAATTTGGCTATATTATCTTCTGGAATTTCTAATTTTACTCTTCCTTTTTCAAAGATTATTTTTGCCTCTAACATTGATAACAAATCCCTCCCCATTAATGATTCTGGGCTATTTGGCATGTATAAAAATTGATGATCAAATTCTTTCCCCCCAAACTTTATATCCAACGGACGTAGAAATGCCCTTTCTTCAACCTGTCCTGTAACCCCTACCACCCGAATGGTAGAATCACTTAGAGGTCCTAATTTGGTGTTAATTGCAGAATATGTAGCCCCCGTATCTACTCTAAATTCCAATGGTTCCCCGTCTACTTCTAAAACTACCTTCAGATCCTGATCTAGTCAGCTTTGATTCTGGTAGCTTCCCATCATAAAGGCTGGGGCGACACCCTGTGGCCCTCCCTGAACTGCACTTGAATTATTTATCAACCCCTCCCTGCTATTCAGCCCGAATCCCATACCTTGATTAAGTGGACATTCGTTTTTCCAGTGTCCTCTGTTCTTGCACAAGGCACACTGATCCAATCCCAATCTCATGTTTCCTTGTCCCATTTGTAATTGGTTTGGGAATCCCCTTCCACCCATTGAAATTCCTCCCCTAGCCATTCCTCGTCCCCGTCCGTGCCCCCGGCCACCTCCCCGCATACCATTCCCCGTTATCTGCTGTAGTACTGCCAACATACTAGCTTGTTGCTTCTTAGCAGTCTCTTTTTCCCTATTATTATACACTTTCCATGCAACTTCTAAAAGTTTATCCAAATTCCGTGTATCTTCCCCTTCTAATTTCTGCAATTTTTCCGAATATCCTCTTGGGATTGTCCCATAAAAATTAAAGCTAGCTGCAATTTCCCTGATTCCCCTTCAATTTCTAAACTGGTATATTTTCGAACAGTTTCCTTAAGCCTTTCTAAGAAAGCTGACGGGGACTCATTTTTCTCCTGCCTTACTGAATACAACTTGGACCAGTTCAACGTCTTAGGTATCCTGCTCCGTATTCCTTCTATCAACAATTCTTGATAAGCCTTAAGTCTATGGTAACCCCCTGTTGAATTAACATTCCACTCTGGATCCTCCCGCAGTACTAAATCATTTAATGTACCGTCCGCTATTTGCAACCTAATCATTTCTCGTGCCTTTTCCCTCATAGCTTTAATCACCATCTCTTTCTCAGTAGAGTCCATTATTGTATCCAGTAAGACCTGTAAATCATTCCAGTCTGGATTCTGTGTTTTAATCACCATTTTCACTACCCTTGCCGCCCGTTCAGGATCCTCCCGATAAGCCCCCGCAGACTGCTTCCAAATTAACAAATCATTAGGAGAAAAAGGAACTTTCACCATTACTCGTTCCCCGTGGGGTCCAACCGCTTCCCGCAACGGAGCCATCAATTGTGCACCCCTTTTTCCTTTCTTCTCCTGCCCGCTACGGGTCCTTTCACATAGAGGAGTACGCGGCTTATCAACGACTTTTCCTTTCTCTAAATCCCCTCCCTTTTCTTCCCCATTCACCTCTTCATCCGACTCACTTGATTCACTCTCCTCCAGGGGAGGGGCACTAGGTGCTACCAACAGAGAAACATTCTCCTCAGGGTCTGAAAATTTAACAGAATACTCCTTCCCTTTTTGCCACCCTTTGCAGCCCACACAACCATCTGTTGCTGTTTTTAAGACCATAATGCCACACTCCTTCTGCCATTCTGGCTTATTTTTCAAACAATAAAACAAATCAAGATACGGAATTTCTTCCCATTTCTCATTATTTTGTAAGAAGTGCATAAGAGGAATTATAATATCAGGATTTAGAGTACCATTTCGGGGCCATTGCATACCCTCAGGTTCGTATTGGGGCCACACATGATTACAAAAATCAATCAATTTCTTTTTACTCAGTTCTTGACCAAAATTCCCCACCTTCCAATGTTGCAACAGACAGCCCAAGGGTGAATCATTCGGAATTTCCATCCCCGAACTAGCCAGAGCTTTAAAGGTTTTAAAAGGCATCATAACACTCACACCCACACACTTTACTATTATTTCCACACTCACACACCCTTTACCACAATTCTTGCCTTTCTCGTCGCCGCGAGTGGCAAGTGCTGGATCTGCGCAATCACTGTTGCGTCTGACGACCAGCGCCTAGGCTTCCTTTTCCACAACCTTTAAGACGTCCCTTGCCCCCGGTGCGGGATCACCGTCCCATCTTAATCGGCGGGCTTTCCCTTTCAATAAAGAATAAAGCACCTTGCGGGCTTACCTCACAGTCGTCCGTCAGGCGCGGGGTCGGGCACGGGTTGATGTCTCCCCAGAAATCACCTGGTGCCGGCGTGGAGTAGATCAGCTCGCGAACCGCCCCTGCCGCCCTCGGAGTCCTTCCGCGGTCGCCAAAACTGCTGCCCGAAACCCCAAGTAAAACACAAACTAACAGAGTGTCAGTTTATGCGGTGCTTTATTCAGGGCCCGGGGACCTGGGGACTCGCGTCCCAAGTCAGGATCCCACCGGTTCCCTTTTTAGAGGGTTTTTTATACCCTTTTTACAAATGGTTTATGTGCAGAAGTACACATTCTTCTATAGATACATTCACCTTGTAGATAGCATTTTGCGTCATAAATCTTACACGGTTGCTTATCTTAGGACTATAGTGTTCTCCCCCTCAATCTCTCTCTTACGCCACTGCCCACCACCAGTACTTTATTTATGATTATACTTTAACCTTATCACTAACGGTTCTGCATGCTCTCAGCACAGCACATTCCTAAGTTAGTTTCCCAGGGCCTACTCTTGGAACTGCAGTCTCTAAGCCTTAGCATTACTACTACTATTATGGTTTATACACTTTATATTCTAATATTCAGGATTTCTAGTCCATACGGTAACAGCACTGTTCACACACCCAGGAGGTCTTTCCTACCTGCTCGATCAGAGGCACATTAGAAGAGCAGTATGGACCTGAGGGGCAGATGCACATACCTTCACACACCTCGCAGTGGGACTGTGGTTAGAGCTGGAGGTTTGATACTCTTCCTAATAATTTGAGCCGTTAAAACAAGGCCAGAGGTAACAGACCAAGTGAAAATACAATGCCAGGTTGCGGAAAGAGAATGTTACCTATCTGAACACCTACATAAATTCCCCATCATTCTCTTTGTTTAGGAGACCAAGCCAATGTCAGTGTAAATGAAAACATATGTGAATATTGATTTTTCTTGAATCAAGACTCAGCTTTATGTCCAAGTCAAAGGCAAATAAACCAGAAAGGCTCCACTGAGCACAGTGCAGAACTAACATGGAAGACAGTCATTTGACCTCTTATGTAAGCAGTGTTGGTGTGGTTCCCCATCCAAAAGGAAGGATGTCAAATGCTTCTTTGGAAATATTTTAACTTCTGTGCATTTCTTTCTTTGTAATGAACTAATCTCTAACAAGCCAGGACGTGATTGTGTTCAGTAGAAACAGATCAATGGCAACATTTAGCCTAAAGGTTTTATGAGATTGATCAGGAAGTTCGATTTAGATTTAAAGGCACTGTAGTCATATTTAATTTTATTTCTCTCCGTACTTGAGTCTCTTAAACAGGGACCTTCAATTGGACAGGACACTGAAGCAAATTGTAATGGATGACGTAATGGCTTACCCAGAAGCATTTTGTGGGAATTGATTTCTTCTAGGTATCCATCAGCCAGCATTTTAGTGTGAAGGGAATCTTCAAACAGGTAAAACAAAAATTCCCGTTGGTTTCAAACCTGACTGCTAGATTAATTTTTCTCTTTGGAGAAAATTTTCATGACCTTTAAAATTCAGACTATATCAAGTATTGTTTCAGCCATTGAAGAAAGTGCTTTTGATAGAGATAGGAGAGGGAAACCAAAACATTTCTCAGAGCCACACTTTGAGCTCTGTCCTTGTTACAAACGGCACTTGAGCAAATTCATTTGCCTTTGGAACAGAAAACGACAAGGTAACAGGCTTATCATTACGGATTTGAGTGTTCCAGGTTCTTTAGATAGTAAGTGATCTATTCAAGATGATCTCTTACTGAAATAGATCCATTTTGAGAAAGGATATGGATTTCTTAGAAGAAAGCAAATCCCTATGTTAAAACGGTGTGGTGGGTGTTTTTTGTTGTTGTTTTGCTTTTAGAACTTGCAAGGCACAATCGACTTCATAGTTCGAGATGCAGATAAGACCACGACATTCCAAACAGGTGTTTCTTTTTGGTTGTTTTTCAATCTGTCTATCTTTGGATTGTAACCAGTAGAACTGTGCTTGAACTGGAAAGAAGTAGCGGAGGTTTCAGAAGTGGAACATACGGTGGAACAGTAAGCTGAGAGCATTGTGCAAGGAGAGGAAAGAGGGGAAAATGGTAAGAGTTTCCTGAGTCGGAAGGGACCCCTAGGGATCATCGAAGTCCAACTCCTGGCCCTGCACAGACACTCCAGCAGTCCCACCCTCTGCATCCCTGAGAGCATTGGCCAAACGCTCCTGGATCTCTGGCAGCCTTGGGGCTGTGCCCATTGCCTGGAGAACCTATTCAGTGCCCGACCAGCCTCTGAGGAAAAAAACCTTTCCCTGATAGCCAGCCTAATCGTCCCCTGACACAGCTCCTGGCATTCCCTTGGCTCCTGTCCCTGGTCGCAGAGAGCAGAGAGCAAAGCTGTCCCTGTGCTGCCCTTGGGAGGAGCTGAGAGGTCCCAAGTGAGGTGTGAGCTCAGTGTCCTCTCTGCAGCTGAACCAAATGCCCTGAGCCACTCTTTGTATGGCTTCCCCTCCAGCCTCTTCACTATCTCTGTGTCCCTCCTTTGGACATTTCTCCAATAGCCTGAGGTCTTTCTGACGTTGTGGCATCCAAAATTGCCCCCAGGGCTTGAAGAGAGCGCAGTCCCAGCCCAGAGCAGAGCGGGACAATCGCCTCTCTCGAGCGAGCGGTGCCAGAAGATAGGGACAGCTGTCAAAAAATCAGCTGGAGAAAGAAATCTAACAGAGAAACAGGTGATCTTGGCACAGGAAATGGAAGAAGCAGAGGAAGAAGAAGATGAGGAGAGGATTCCTTGTAAAAGTGAAGAAAATGAGCATGCAGAACAGGGACTAAGCATTATGCAGGTAAGTGAGCAAGAGAATAAGTTTGAAAGTGAAGGCAGTTTTGTCCAAAAGAAGGAGGAATAGGAAGTATTTTTGCTGAGAATGAATAGAAAGGTTGTTTCCATTTAGTTTGTATACGAAGCGCACAGGGCTCTAGATCCTTTTGTGGGAAAATGGAGTGTGTAAAGTTGCCAATCATTTTGGAGCGAATTTGGAGGTTTTGGGGGTCCCAGGTGAATTTGGGGGGGGGGGGGGCGGGGATTTGGGGATATCCAGGTGAGTTTTGAGGGGTCCCAGGTTGATTTTGGGGGAGAATTTGTGGAATTTTGGGGGATCCCGGGTAGTGAGGTTTGGGGTGAATTTGTGGAATGTGGGGAGTCCCAGTTGAATTTTAGGGGGAATTTGTGGAATTCTAGGGATCTCAGGGGAATTTTGGGGTGAATTTGGTGAATTTTAGGGTATACATGTGAATTTTAGGGTTCTCAGGTGAGTTTTGGGGATGCCAGGTGTATTTTGGGGTGAATTCTGTCGATTTTGGGGTATCCAGGTGAGCATTTGGGAGTCGTGGGAGAATTTTGGGATGACTTTGGGGGGATGCAGGTGGATTTTCCGGGGAATTTTAGTGATTTTTGGGAGTCCCAGATGGGTCTTGGAGTGAATTTGGTGGATTTGGGGGTATCTGGGCGGGTTTTGAGGGGGATTTGAGACATTTTGGGGTGAATTTGGGAGGTGTTGGGGGAACTGGGTCTTGGGGGTGATTTGAGGGATTTTGGGGGTTGCAGGTGGGATTTTGGGGTGAAGCCCTGGGATTTGGGGGTCCCCCGTGAATTTTGGGGTGAATTTGTGGAATTTTGGGAGTTGCCAGGTGAGTGCTGAGCATCCCAGGGAGGACTTCGGGGTGAATTTTGGGGATTTGGGGTTTCCCAGGTGAATTTCTGAGGTGAAAAGGTTCAAAAAGGGTTTTTTTGAAAACAAGTTAAAGCCAGAAGGTTATTGAACATCAATAGATGTGATGCAAGTAGGTAATATGCAGACAATACACAGCGAGACAAATCATGGGAAAAATACAGTGGTAACACATGAGTGTGTGAGGATGGGATCAGTATAGCTAAGGCTCAGTTGAAGCTGAATTTGGAAAAGCATACCAAAACTAAGAATAATAAAGGCACCTACGGGTATTTCAGCAGGAAAAGGAAGATGGAAAGAAACCTATCACACCTCCCCTATTCCCCCCCCCACCCCCATAAGCCAGACAGGACTAGTGACAACAGACAAGGAGAAGGCTGAGGTACTCAACAAGTGTTGGTCTCAATTTTTACTGCCAGTCACTATTTCCACATCTCTCAGGTTATTGGACTGGTGGACTTGATTCTAACCCATAGTAGCAGGTCAGCTTTCAGACCACTTGAGGAACCTGAGCATGCAAGACCATGGGACCCACCCAGAGGCATGTCAGGGCCCTGAGAGAACTGGCAGCTGTCGTTGCTAAGGTGCTTTCTCCATCATATTTGAGAAATCAAGGCAACCAGCTGAAGTCTCCAGACACTGTGTTGTATTGACTCCAGTCCTCTTGGTCTTTTTTGTAAATCTTAGAGCTCTGAGTCAATTTCTGCAGAGGATTCCCAATGCAGTTTCAAAAATGGAATCTTTGTTACTGGTCCTCATGTTGATCTTGGATATTTCCATTTTCTGCACTCCTTTATTTTCGAAACATTTGTAATGACTGAAAAGAAAGCTGAGACGAGGCATTATGCTCTTTCCAGTGATAGAAATGGACCAGTATTCTTTTCAGACAAATATATTTTTGCTGTGTCTAAGCACATGTGCATACCTGTGTTTGATTTATGTGTCCAGGTTTTGGCAATGGGGCAGCCACAGGGCCGTCCTGTGACAATGGCCCAGGTGCTGCCCTGTCCCACTTTCTTCCAACTGGCTCCACTTCAGGATGCCCTCCCTGCTGAGAGAAGAGGCTGGGACAGCACCTTTAGAAATGTGACTTTCTGGGTTCTTTTTGTTTTGTTTTGTTATTTTTAAAGTTACTAAAATCCTTCACCCTGATTTTTTGATGTGTTGGGTTTGGGGTTTTTTTTCAGTTTTGGGTGGGGTTTTTTGTGGGCTTTTTTTGGGGCTTTTTTTGTCTCTTTGGGGATTATTGGTTGGGGTTTTTTGTGTGTTTGTTTGGTCTGCTTTTTTTGTTTGGTTGGTTTTTTATTACGGTTTTGTAGAGTTTTTTAAGCAAATTTATTGGAAAACTGAATAGTCCTCCACTATAGTCTCCTGGATTCACCTGAGACTCTTCCTAGGCATCTCCCTGATCCTTTTTGCAATGAGTCTCACATCATTCTCCTGAAGAAACTATCTGCTTATGGTTTGCATGGGTGGGCTGTTTGCTGGGTGACAAACTGGGTGACGGCCAGGCCCACAGAGTGGTGGGAAATAGAGTTCATCCAGCTGGTCTCCAAGGCTCAGTCTTGGGCCCAGTCCTGTTTAATATCTTGCTCAGTGATCTGGACAAGGGGACAGAGTACACGCCCAGGAAGTTCACAGATGATGCAAAGTTGGCTGGTAGTGTTTTTTTCTTCTGGAGGACAGCAGGCTCTGCTTCTTCTTCCTCCTGTTCTGAGGTCGCTGCTCCCTCTTCATCCCTCATTAAGTGTGCTGATTTTGTCACTTGGATGAGAAAACAAACAATTTTAGCAACAATACTAGTGGCAGGGTACAAGAAAGGAAGAGTTCACACGAATCCCCCCCCCCCAACAACAGACAATACCTGATGGCTCCTCTGCCCAGCTTACTGACTACACCGGAACCCATTGTCCCCCAAAGATACTCCCTTCTCCCTGCCCCCAGCCATGATGTGAGATGGAATAGAATAACTAAGATTAAGATTCTCCCTACAGAACTCCATCATACTTCGATTCTGGGAAAAAAAATTTCTTGAAGTTCTATCATTTCAGATCATTTGAATTTGCATACTAAAAAGTCTAGCCAGAAACTCATGACAATATTAATAGCCCATTCTAGAATGTCCGAGATGATAGACACTTCTTTCAAGAGAATGTGATACCTCACGTGACTTCTCCAGAATTTAAATGAACAGCGGGAGTAGTCTACAAGATTCTTGCTGCCATCTGGATTTCCTGGTATTTGGCTGGTCTATGTAAGCCAACCAGCTATTTAGCAGAGGGAATATTAGTGTGATACTTGATGGTATGTGAGATGGAACACAGTAATTTATGGCTTTTTGCATAGTGATGAAGCTGTAAAGAAAGCTCCGTAATGCTCAGACAAGGAGGCTGCTGGACTTCAAGTAGTAAAGGCCCAAAACGAACCAGTGAAAAGGTGTCATTGAAAAAAAAAAAAAGCCAGGTGGGGAGCAAAGTGATACTTAAGGGCAGTTTACTGAAAGAGGAAATCTAGTGAAAAAAAAAGTCCAAGAGTGAAGGAATAACAAGGAAAATGAAACTAAGGAAGGAACTCAATCTCAGCTAATCATTTCAGAAGCTAACAAGTTGTCATTGCAATGATGCATAAAGTGAGAAATAATAAATATGTCTGCACCAAAATCTGAAATATGAACTTTATTGCATTCTGTCTTTCACAGAATCATACAACAGTCTGTGATTAAAGATCACCTAGTCCAACTTCCTTGCCAGGTAGATCTTACAGTAGATCAAATTGCTCAAGACTAGCCAAACTGATAAGGAGCACTCTCAATGATGGGGCATCCACAACTTCTCTGGAACACCCCTTTGAGTGTCTCACCAGCTTCATTGTAGAAAAGTTTTTCCTTTTAGCCAATCTAAACCTAGTCTCAGTTTGAAAGCATGGCCCCTTGTCCTGTCTCTGCAAACCTTCCTCAAAAGTCTTTCTCCATTTGTCTTATACCCTCTTTACATATTCAAAGGGCACAATACTGTCTCTCCAGAAACCTCTCTTCTCCAGGCTAAAAGATCCTACTTTTCACAAGAACCAGGTCATAAACTGAGATGGAAGACATCTCAGGAGATCAGATCATCCAACAGCTCAGTGTAAGAATAGCTCTGAAGTCAGATCAACTAGCTTAGGGCTGTGTCTGTTTGAATTTTGAAAATTAGCAGGACTTGAAATGCTTCAAGGAAGAGAACTCTGGGTGGCTCCAGAAACAGCCTGAGAAACTCGAGCAAACTCGAAACCTCAGAAACTACCACTGCTTTCTCTCCCTCAGCCCAAGCAGTCCCAAAGAAGAAGTGTTCCCAGCAGGCTGGGATAGCACACATATACACTACATATACGTGACAGGCATCGCCAGCAGCCACATCCTGCTCCTTTCTGTGGCTGGCAAGAGTGAGACTGGATGTTTACATGTGGGCAACCTGGGTCCCTCCAGCAGCTCACACACTCAGCCTGCCCAGTGACCCCACTGAATTCCAGTATTAGCAGTGTGCCAAGGCCACAGCACTACTCCGCTTGCTGGCACAGACCATCACACGCCTCCTAAATCAGTCAGGACTCCCCTGGTCCCACAGCCAGCACCCCACTTGCCCTCCGCCAGGCCACTGCCATTGTTCACCAACTTCTCCACTTTGATCTTTGCTGGTGCTCTCAACACTGGCACACCCAGATGTTCTGCAGCTGTTGTCTCCTGGTGGAAAGGACTTGTAAAGCCATGTTTCCTAACAGGACTTCCACAACCTTTCAAAGCAACCTTTACTGGAGTATGAACAATCTCATTCAAATGTCAACCTTTCTTTTCCCATATGTGAAATCAGAATTTCCTTCTTCCGGGCATGCCCAAAACAAGGCACAAACTACATTGTGCCTTCTGTTTCACATGCTGACTCGTTTGTAAACAATGCTAGGAGAATACCTGTTTTGATCCAAGCTAATCTCTGGCCCTTATAGTGCTTTCGGTAGTTAGTTTTGCTTTGCTATTTACTTGATGTCCCACTGAATTGTTGAATCATAAACAGACTATCTGCCTGTATAGCAGCATAGCAGTGATGAATAAATGCAAGAGAAGGAGCAAGGTGATTGTTTGCTAGACTCTTCCTAGAAACTGAGAAATCTGTTACTTAATGCTGACCACAGCAGATGGAGGAAGCATCCTACATGATGTCAAAGCAATGAAGCTGTAATCACTTTTATGATTACAGTCAAGGCACTGCTTTTGCCACCATAAGTGGAGTGCAGGGAATCTTAAAAGACGACACTCTAACTGTTGTCCATGCTCACTGAGAAAATAATGCTTTTACAGCAGAGCAGGTCTCACCGCAGCTAAATCATGGCTTCAACTGTACACCGCCTTCAAAAAAGCCCACAAAAACACAAATGAAAGGGAATCTCAGATTGTGACATCAGCTCACTTTGGATTCTTTCCAAATTCTCAATTCCATTTTCTTCCGAGCCAATTATCCCACCTAACCTGAGATATAATTTATGGATTTCCAACACATCTAGTTACCTTAGAATTAGATTGCCACTAGCCAAAAAGACAGAAACAAGCAGTTAATTTCAGACTGAAACCAAGGGTGTTTAGAACAGCAATACTTGGACGTAACTATTCTTAATAAAACCAAAACTTTTAGGACTTACCCATGTATTTTTGGAGGTGGAAAAAGTTTTACATCCAAAAGTCCCTAGGGAGCTCTCACTCAGTGCCTGGAGAGCCGCTGTCACTCGTCTTTCAAGGAATGATTCGTCACAGCAGAGGCAGCAGAGCACAAGATGGCCGACGAGAAGGGGCAGTGTAGAACTCTCTGTCTGTCTCTGTCTCTACTCAGTGTAGAACGTCTCTGTCCTGGCACATTTTCGTGTGCGATATGTCTCTCCAGGTCTTCGGTCCTTGCGAAGCTCTATGTACTGTGAGCGCTGCTACTTGCAGCTGAGAAGGACCATGGAGCTAGCAGCGAATTCGGAGAGCGCTGAGCACGAAGTCAAGAAGCGAGACGTGTCCCTGCAACGCGGTGCTAATAGCAGCTTCCTCGCGGCGGGGGCGAGCTCCGGCCACAAGGCATTCTCGTCCTGGCAACGGATCTCTGTGACGGGCGTAGGCGAAAAGCTTTCGTTTTCCATTCGAACTGCGAGAGAGGCAGACTGTTGCACGGAGCTCTGAGACCAAAGGTGCACGCCCTAGGCGGGCTTGGGCAGATGCAGGGTTCTTGAGCTCTTGGCTGCCGGCACATTGCTGGGTGTGTGGCGCCCTTGCAGCGTCTTCTGGCCGCCGGCAAGTGAAAGCGGCGCCAGGCGTGGGCGAGGGCGGTGAACGAAGCAGCACTAGTCCCGTGCTTGTGTGCACCATGTTACAGGCTACTAGGAGAGGAAGGTGGCTGCCTCTCGCTTGCCTTCCCAAGTGCCCTTAGCAGTCGGAAGGAGCAAGCTGAAGAACTGCTGCTTGTGCTGCTCCTTGGTTCCCTTGCAGCCCGCTGTGAAAGCATTGGCGGTCACTTCTAGGCGCCGAGTTGCACACAGCACCACGGTAAGTGCCGAGGAGAAGGGAAATACAGAGTGCAGCGAGGAGCTGGATGTGGCTTACATGCAATAAGTAGAAGGTGAACCTAGGCACTGCCTCTTCAATCTGGCCACCTCTGCTCTGGTAGCAACTTTTGGAAGTCGGCAAAGGGAGCTGCGAGTATGTAGAATGGAGGGCAGTGAGACGCCGTGTGTTATGCACCCTTTCAAGGGCTGCTGCCAGGGGGCTACTTTAAGAACGCCTTCTTCTTCCTCCTGTCCTTCTCGCTTTGCTCTAGCTTCATGGAGTACAGCACAGCGAAGGTGTGAGGAAGGGCACTGCCCCAGCTTTTGCCGTGGCGTGCAACGGCTGTGTGCTGCTTTTCCAAGCAGCAAGAGCACTGAGAAGTGAAAGAAATTATGAAAGAGCTCTTTGGCTGCCCCTGTCCTATTCGCTGTACTGCGCTTGCAAGCAGCTTAATTCCTCGCCTTCTGCCGTGTATGTGTGTTGAGAATTTGGAATCCTCCACTTCCCCTTCCATAATCCCATAGAATAGCTGCATTCCGGGTTTGGGGATTTTCGAAGCATTCATATGCCCACTTAAATTCCCACGACAACCTCGGAAAAACAACATTCATGGTGTTGGGAATATGGTATCCGCCATTTGCACTATCCAATTCCCAGCAAAGCCATGCAATTACAGCACTCTGGGCATTGGGAATTTGGAATCCTCCGGTTCCACTCCCAAATTCCAATAGAATAACAGCCTTGCAGGCATGGGGATATTGGAATCCTCGAGTTCCCTTCCAAAAAGCCCATGGAATAACGACATTCTGGGTATTGAGAATTGAGAATTTGCCCATTTCCCTCCCAGATCCCTAGGGAATAAGACAATTCCGAGTGTCAGGCGTTTGGAATACCTCAGCTCCGCACCATAACCGCCGTGGAATAACAGAATTCCAGGTGTTAGGAATTGAGCATCCTCCACTTCCCCTTCGAATTTCCCATGGAATCATGGCATTCTGCGTGTCGGCACTTTAGAATCTCCCATACAGCCTCCCAAATACCCAGGAAATTCACAAGGAATAACAGAATTCCAGATATCAGGAATGGATTATCCGCCAGGTCTCCACACAATTTCCCATGGAATCATGCCATTCTGGGTGGTAGGAATCTTGACTTCTCCAGTTACCCTCCCAAATCCCCATGGAATAATGGCATTCTGCGTGTTGGGAATTTAACATGCCCATGTACCCACCCCAAATCCCACCACATTCCCAAAGAAAAGCAACTTTCCAGATGTCTGCAATTTGAAATATTCCAGTTCCCCACTCAAATTCCGATGGAACAACAGCATCCCAAGTGTCAGGAATTGGGAATGCTCCAGCTCCCTGAAAAAAATTCCCATGGAATCATGGGATTCCAGGGGTGAGGAATTGAGAATGCCCCGTACAGCCTCCCAGATTCCCACCACATTCCCATGGAATAACAACATTCCAGATTTCAGGAACTGAGAATCATCCTCTTCCCCTCCCAAATTCCCATGGAAACATTGCATTCGGTTTTTCCGCAATTTGGAACCCCCCAGAAGCTGTCCCAAAATCCCACCAAATTCCCATGCAATAGCGGCATTCCAAGTATCAGGAATTTAGGATACCCCATTTCCGCATCCAAATTCCCATAGAATAACGGCCTTCCGGCTATCAGGAATTTTGAATCATCCATACGGTCTCTCATATTCCCATGGAATAACGCATACCCAAGCATGGGGAATTGAGTTTCATCTAGTTCCATACCCCAATTCCCATGGAATAACAGCCTTCTGGGAGCTGTGTACTTGGAATCTGCCTGTTTCCCTCCCAAATGTTTAGGGAATAATGGCATTCTGGGCATTGGGAACCTTGAATCCTCATGTTCCCCTTGCAAATTCCCATGAAATAACCAATTTAATGTGTTGGGAATTTCCAATGCTCCAGTTCCTCGCCCAAATTCCAATCAACCTGTAACGAAATCATGACACTATGTGTGTTGAGAATTTAGAATCCTCCACTTCCCCTTCCAAATTCCCAGCAAAACCATGGAATAAGAGCAGTTCACTCATTGCTAATTTCAACTCCTCCTCTTCCTCTCCCAAATTTCCACCAAACTCGAATGGAAGAACGGCATTTTGTGTGTGCGAAATTTAGAATCCTCCACTTCCCCTTCCAAATTCCCATAGAATAGCTGCATTCCGGGTATGGGGATTTTCAAAACATCCATATGCCCACTTAAATTCCCACGACAACCTCGGAAAAACAGCATTCATGGTGTTGGGAATATGGTATCCGCCATTTGCACTATCCAATTCCCAGCAAAACCATGCAATTACAGCACTCTGGGCATTGGGAATTTGGAATCCTCCGGTTCCACTCCCAAATTCCAATAGAATAACAGCCTTGCAGGCATGGGGATATTGGAATCCTCGAGTTCCCTTCCAAAAAGCCCATGGAATCACGACATTCTGGGTATTGAGAATTGACAATTTGCCCATTTCCCTCCCAGATCCCTAGGGAATAAGACACTTCCGGGTGTCACGTATTTCGAATCCTTCAAATCCGCACCATAACAGCCATGGAATAACAGAATTCCAGGTGTCAGGAATTGAGCATCCTCCACTTCCCCTTCGAATTTCCCATGGAATCATGGCATTCTGGCTGTTGGCACTTCAGAATCTCCCATACACCCTCCCAAATACCCAGGAAATTCACAAGGAATAACAGAATTCCAGATATCAGGAATCTATTATCCGCCAGCTCTCCACGCAATTTCCCATGGAATCATGGCATTCCTGGTGCAGGGAATCTTGACTCCTCCAGTTATCCTCCCAAATCGCCATAGAAAAATGGCATTCTGCGTGTTGGGAATTAACAATCCCCCAGAAACCCACCCCAAATCCCACCACATTCCCAAAGAAAAGCAACTTTCCAGATGTCTGCAATTTGAAATATTCCAGTTCCCCACTCAAATTCCGATGGAACAACAGCATCCCAAGTGTCAGGAATTGGGAATGCTCCAGCTCCCTGAAAAAAATTCCCATGGAATCATGGGATTCCAGGGGTGAGGAATTGAGAATGCCCCGTACAGCCTCCCAGATTCCCACCACATTCCCATGGAATAACAACATTCCAGATTTCAGGAACTGAGAATCATCCTCTTCCCCTCCCAAATTCCCATGGAAACATTGCATACGGTTTTTCCGCAATTTGGAACCCCCCAGAAGCTGTCCCAAAATCCCACCAAATTCCCATGCAATAGCGGCATTCCAAGTATCAGGAATTTAGGATACCCCATTTCCGCATCCAAATTCCCATAGAATAACGGCCTTCCGGCTATCAGGAATTTTGAATCATCCATACGGTCTCTCATATTCCCATGGAATAACGCATACCCAAGCATGGGGAATTGAGTTTCATCTAGTTCCATACCCCAATTCCCATGGAATAACAGCCTTCTGGGAGCTGTGTACTTGGAATCTGCCTGTTTCCCTCCCAAATGTTTAGGGAATAATGGCATTCTGGGCATTGGGAAGGTTGAATCCTCATGTTCCCCTTGCAAATTCCCATGAAATAACCAATTTAATGTGTTGGGAATTTCCAATGCTCCAGTTCCTCGCCCAAATTCCAATCAACCTCTAACGAAATCATGACACTATGTGTGTTGAGAATTTAGAATCCTCCACTTCCCCTTCCAAATTCCCAGCAAAACCATGGAATAAGAGCAGTTCACTCATTGCTAATTTCAACTCCTCCTCTTCCTCTCCCAAATTTCCACCAAACTCGAATGGAAGAACGGCATTTTGTGTGTGCCAAATTTAGAATCCTCCACTTCCCCTTCCAAATTCCCATAGAATAGCTGCATTCCGGGTATGGGGATTTTCAAAACATCCATATGCCCACTTAAATTCCCACGACAACCTCGGAAAAACAGTATTCATGGTGTTGGGAATATGGTATCCGCCATTTGCACTATCCAATTCCCAGCAAAACCATGCAATTACAGCACTCTGGGCATTGGGAATTTGGAATCCTCCAGTTCCACTCCAAAATTTCAATAGAATAACAGCCTTGCAGGCATGGGGATATTGGAATCCTCGAGTTCCCTTCCAAAAAGCCCATGGAATAACGACATTCTGGGTATTGAGAATTGACAATTTGCCCATTTCCCTCCCAGATCCCTAGGGAATAAGACAATTCCGGGTGTCAGGCATTTGGAATCCTTCAGCTCCGCACCATAACTGCAATGGAATAACAGAATTCCAGGTGCCAGGAATTGAGCATCCTCCACTTCCCCTTCAAATATCCCATGGAATCATGGCATTCTGGGTGTTGGCACTTTACAATCTCCCATACACCCTCCCAGATACCCAAAAATTCACAAGGAATAACAGAATTCCAGATATCAGGAATCTATTATCCGCCAGCTCTCCATGCAATTTCCCATGGAATCATGGCATTCCTGGTGCAGGGAATCTTGACTCCTCCAGTTATCCTCCCAAATCGCCATAGAAAAATGGCATTCTGCGTGTTGGGAATTAACAATCCCCCAGAAACCCACCCCAAATCCCACCACATTCCCAAAGAAAAGCAACTTTCCAGATGTCTGCAATTTGAAATATTCCAGTTCCCCACTCAAATTCCGATGGAACAACAGCATCCCAAGTGTCAGGAATTGGGAATGCTCCAGCTCCCTGAAAAAAATTCCCATGGAATCATGGGATTCCAGGGGTGAGGAATTGAGAATGCCCCGTACAGCCTCCCAGATTCCCACCACATTCCCATGGAATAACAACATTCCAGATTTCAGGAACTGAGAATCATCCTCTTCCCCTCCCAAATTCCCATGGAAACATTGCATTCGGTTTTTCCGCAATTTGGAACCCCCCAGAAGCTGTCCCAAAATCCCACCAAATTCCCATGCAATAGCGGCATTCCAAGTATCAGGAATTTAGGATACCCCATTTCCGCATCCAAATTCCCATAGAATAACGGCCTTCCGGCTATCAGGAATTTTGAATCATCCATACGGTCTCTCATATTCCCATGGAATAACGCATACCCAAGCATGGGGAATTGAGTTTCATCTAGTTCCATACCCCAATTCCCATGGAATAACAGCCTTCTGGGAGCTGTGTACTTGGAATCTGCCTGTTTCCCTCCCAAATGTTTAGGGAATAATGGCATTCTGGGCATTGGGAACGTTGAATCCTCATGTTCCCCTTGCAAATTCCCATGAAATAACCAATTTAATGTGTTGGGAATTTCCAATGCTCCAGTTCCTCGCCCAAATTCCAATCAACCTGTAACGAAATCATGACACTATGTGTGTTGAGAATTTAGAATCCTCCACTTCCCCTTCCAAATTCCCAGCAAAACCATGGAATAAGAGCAGTTCACTCATTGCTAATTTCAACTCCTCCTCTTCCTCTCCCAAATTTCCACCAAACTCGAATGGAAGAACAGCATTTTGTGTGTGCGAAATTTAGAATCCTCCACTTCCCCTTCCAAATTCCCATAGAATAGCTGCATTCCGGGTATGGGGATTTTCAAAACATCCATATGCCCACTTAAATTCCCACGACAACCTCGGAAAAACAGCATTCATGGTGTTGGGAATATGGTATCCGCCATTTGCACTATCCAATTCCCAGCAAAACCATGCAATTACAGCACTCTGGGCATTGGGAATTTGGAATCCTCCGGTTCCACTCCCAAATTCCAATAGAATAACAGCCTTGCAGGCATGGGGATATTGGAATCCTCGAGTTCCCTTCCAAAAAGCCCATGGAATCACGACATTCTGGGTATTGAGAATTGAGAATTTGCCCATTTCCCTCCCAGATCCCTAGGGAATAAGACACTTCCGGGTGTCACGTATTTCGAATCCTTCAAATCCGCACCATAACAGCCATGGAATAACAGAATTCCAGGTGTCAGGAATTGAGCATCCTCCACTTCCCCTTCGAATTTCCCATGGAATCATGGCATTCTGGCTGTTGGCACTTCAGAATCTCCCATACACCCTCCCAAATACCCAGGAAATTCACAAGGAATAACAGAATTCCAGATATCAGGAATCTATTATCCGCCAGCTCTCCACGCAATTTCCCATGGAATCATGGCATTCCTGGTGCAGGGAATCTTGACTCCTCCAGTTATCCTCCCAAATCGCCATAGAAAAATGGCATTCTGCCTGTTGGGAATTAACAATCCCCCAGAAACCCACCCCAAATCCCACCACATTCCCAAAGAAAAGCAACTTTCCAGATGTCTGCAATTTGAAATATTCCAGTTCCCCACTCAAATTCCGATGGAACAACAGCATCCCAAGTGTCAGGAATTGGGAATGCTCCAGCTCCCTGAAAAAAATTCCCATGGAATCATGGGATTCCAGGGGTGAGCAATTGAGAATGCCCCGTACAGCCTCCCAGATTCCCACCACATTCCCATGGAATAACAACATTCCAGATTTCAGGAACTGAGAATCATCCTCTTCCCCTCCCAAATTCCCATGGAAACATTGCATTCGGTTTTTCCGCAATTTGGAACCCCCCAGAAGCTGTCCCAAAATCCCACCAAATTCCCATGCAATAGCGGCATTCCAAGTATCAGGAATTTAGGATACCCCATTTCCGCATCCAAATTCCCATAGAATAACGGCCTTCCGGCTATCAGGAATTTTGAATCATCCATACGGTCTCTCATATTCCCATGGAATAACGCATACCCAAGCATGGGGAATTGAGTTTCATCTAGTTCCATACCCCAATTCCCATGGAATAACAGCCTTCTGGGAGCTGTGTACTTGGAATCTGCCTGTTTCCCTCCCAAATGTTTAGGGAATAATGGCATTCTGGGCATTGGGAACCTTGAATCCTCATGTTCCCCTTGCAAATTCCCATGAAATAACCAATTTAATGTGTTGGAATTTCCAATGCTCCAGTTCCTCGCCCAAATTCCAATCAACCTCTAACGAAATCATGACACTATGTGTGTTGAGAATTTAGAATCCTCCACTTCCCCTTCCAAATTCCCAGCAAAACCATGGAATAAGAGCAGTTCACTCATTGCTAATTTCAACTCCTCCTCTTCCTCTCCCAAATTTCCACCAAACTCGAATGGAAGAACAGCATTTTGTGTGTGCGAAATTTAGAATCCTCCACTTCCCCTTCCAAATTCCCATAGAATAGCTGCATTCCGGGTATGGGGATTTTCAAAACATCCATATGCCCACTTAAATTCCCACGACAACCTCGGAAAAACAGCATTCATGGTGTTGGGAATATGGTATCCGCCATTTGCACTATCCAATTCCCAGCAAAACCATGCAATTACAGCACTCTGGGCATTGGGAATTTGGAATCCTCCGGTTCCACTCCCAAATTCCAATAGAATAACAGCCTTGCAGGCATGGGGATATTGGAATCCTCGAGTTCCCTTCCAAAAAGCCCATGGAATAACGACATTCTGGGTATTGAGAATTGAGAATTTGCCCATTTCCCTCCCAGATCCCTAGGGAATAAGACAATTCCGGGTGTCACCTATTTCGAATCCTTCATATCTGCACCATAACAGCCATGGAATAACAGAATTCCAGGTGTCAGGAATTGAGCATCCTCCAGTTCCCCTTCGAATTTCCCATGGAATCATGGCATTCTGGCTGTTGGCACTTCAGAATCTCCCATACACCCTCCCAAATACCCAGGAAATTCACAAGGAATAACAGAATTCCAGATATCAGGAATCTATTATCCGCCAGCTCTCCACGCAATTTCCCATGGAATCATGGCATTCCTGGTGCAGGGAATCTTGACTCCTCCAGTTATCCTCCCAAATCGCCATAGAAAAATGGCATTCTGCCTGTTGGGAATTAACAATCCCCCAGAAACCCACCCCAAATCCCACCACATTCCCAAAGAAAAGCAACTTTCCAGATGTCTGCAATTTGAAATATTCCAGTTCCCCACTCAAATTCCGATGGAACAACAGCATCCCAAGTGTCAGGAATTGGGAATGCTCCAGCTCCCTGAAAAAAATTCCCATGGAATCATGGGATTCCAGGGGTGAGCAATTGAGAATGCCCCGTACAGCCTCCCAGATTCCCACCACATTCCCATGGAATAACAACATTCCAGATTTCAGGAACTGAGAATCATCCTCTTCCCCTCCCAAATTCCCATGGAAACATTGCATTCGGTTTTTCTGCAATTTGGAACCCCCCAGAAGCTGTCCCAAAATCCCACCAAATTCCCATGCAATAGCGGCATTCCAAGTATCAGGAATTTAGGATACCCCATTTCCGCATCCAAATTCCCATAGAATAACGGCCTTCCGGCTATCAGGAATTTTGAATCATCCATACGGTCTCTCATATTCCCATGGAATAACGCATACCCAAGCATGGGGAATTGAGTTTCATCTAGTTCCATACCCCAATTCCCATGGAATAAGAGCCTTCTGGGAGCTGTGTACTTGGAATCTGCCTGTTTCCCTCCCAAATGTTTAGGGAATAATGGCATTCTGGGCATTGGGAACGTTGAATCCTCATGTTCCCCTTGCAAATTCCCATGAAATAACCAATTTAATGTGTTGGGAATTTCCAATGCTCCAGTTCCTCGCCCAAATTCCAATCAACCTGTAACGAAATAATGACACTATGTGTGTTGAGAATTTAGAATCCTCCACTTCCCCTTCCAAATTCCCAGCAAAACCATGGAATAAGAGCAGTTCACTCATTGCTAATTTCAACTCCTCCTCTTCCTCTCCCAAATTTCCACCAAACTCGAATGGAAGAACAGCATTTTGTGTGTGCGAAATTTAGAATCCTCCACTTCCCCTTCCAAATTCCCATAGAATAGCTGCATTCCGGGTATGGGGATTTTCAAAACATCCATATGCCCACTTAAATTCCCACGACAACCTCGGAAAAACAGCATTCATGGTGTTGGGAATATGGTATCCGCCATTTGCACTATCCAATTCCCAGCAAAACCATGCAATTACAGCACTCTGGGCATTGGGAATTTGGAATCCTCCAGTTCCACTCCCAAATTCCAATAGAATAACAGCCTTGCAGGCATGGGGATATTGGAATCCTCGAGTTCCCTTCCAAAAAGCCCATGGAATAACGACATTCTGGGTATTGAGAATTGAGAATTTGCCCATTTCCCTCCCAGATCCCTAGGGAATAAGACACTTCCGGGTGTCACGTATTTCGAATCCTTCAGCTCCGCACCATAACAGCCATGGAATAACAGAATTCCAGGTGTCAGGAATTGAGCATCCTCCACTTCCCCTTCGAATTTCCCATGGAATCATGGCATTCTGGCTGTTGGCACTTCAGAATCTCCCATACACCCTCCCAAATACCCAGGAAATTCACAAGGAATAACAGAATTCCAGATATCAGGAATCTATTATCCGCCAGCTCTCCACGCAATTTCCCATGGAATCATGGCATTCCTGGTGCAGGGAATCTTGACTCCTCCAGTTATCCTCCCAAATCGCCATAGAAAAATGGCATTCTGCCTGTTGGGAATTAACAATCCCCCAGAAACCCACCCCAAATCCCACCACATTCCCAAAGAAAAGCAACTTTCCAGATGTCTGCAATTTGAAATATTCCAGTTCCCCACTCAAATTCCGATGGAACAACAGCATCCCAAGTGTCAGGAATTGGGAATGCTCCAGCTCCCTGAAAAAAATTCCCATGGAATCATGGGATTCCAGGGGTGAGCAATTGAGAATGCCCCGTACAGCCTCCCAGATTCCCACCACATTCCCATGGAATAACAACATTCCAGATTTCAGGAACTGAGAATCATCCTCTTCCCCTCCCAAATTCCCATGGAAACATTGCATTCGGTTTTTCTGCAATTTGGAACCCCCCAGAAGCTGTCCCAAAATCCCACCAAATTCCCATGCAATAGCGGCATTCCAAGTATCAGGAATTTAGGATACCCCATTTCCGCATCCAAATTCCCATAGAATAACGGCCTTCCGGCTATCAGGAATTTTGAATCATCCATACGGTCTCCCATATTCCCATGGAATAACGCATACCCAAGCATGGGGAATTGAGTTTCATCTAGTTCCATACCCCAATTCCCATGGAATAACAGCATTCTGGGAGCTGAGTATTTGGAATCTGCCTGTTTCCCTCCCAAATGCTTAGGGAATAACAGCATTCTGGGCATTGGGAACGTTGAATCCTCATGTTCCCCTTGCAAATTCCCATGAAATAACCAATTTAATGTCTTGGGAATTTCGAATGCTCCAGTTCCTCGCCCAAATTCCAATCAACCTGTAACGAAATCATGACACTATGTGTGTGCCAAATTTAGAATCCTCCACTTCCCCTTCCAAATTCCCAACAAAACCATGGAATAAGAGCAGTTCACTCATTGCTAATTTCAACTCCTCCTCTTCCTCTCCCAAATTTCCACCAAACTCGAATGGAAGAACGGCATTTTGTGTGTGCCAAATTTAGAATCCTCCACTTCCCCTTCCAAATTCCCATAGAATAGCTGCATTCCGGGTATGGGGATTTTCAAAACATCCATATGCCCACTTAAATTCCCACGACAACCTCGGAAAAACAGCATTCATGGTGTTGGGAATATGGTATCCGCCAATTTGCACTATCCAATTCCCAGCAAAACCATGCAATTACAGCACTCTGGGCATTGGGAATTTGGAATCCTCCGGTTCCACTCCCAAATTCCAATAGAATAACAGCCTTGCAGGCATGGGGATATTGGAATCCTCGAGTTCCCTTCCAAAAAGCCCATGGAATAACGACATTCTGGGTATTGAGAATTGAGAATTTGCCCACTTCCCTCCCAGATCCCTAGGGAATAAGACAACACCGGGTGTCAGGCATTTGGAATCCTTCAGCTCCGCACCATAACAGCCATGGAATAACAGAATTCCAGGTGTCAGGAATTGAGCATCCTCCACTTCCCCTTCGAATTTCCCATGGAATCATGGCATTCTGGCTGTTGGCACTTTAGAATCTCCCATACACCCTCCCAAATAACCACGAAATTCACAAGGAATAACAGAATTCCAGATATCAGGAATCTATTATCTGCCAGCTCTCCACGCAATTTCCCATGGAAAAATGGCATTCCTGGTGCAGGGAATCTTGATTCCTCCAGTTATCCTCCCAAATCCCCATAGAAATATGGCATTCTGCGTGTTGGGAATTAACAATCCCCCAGAAACCCACCCCAAATCCCAGCACATTCCCAAAGAAAAGCAACTTTCCAGATGTCTGCAATTTGAAATATTCCAGTTCCCCACTCAAATTCCGATGGAACAACAGCATCCCAAGTGTCAGGAATTGGGAATGATCCAGCTCTCTGAAAAAAATTCCCATGGAATCATGGGATTCCAGGTTTGAGCAATTGAGAATGCCCCATACAGCCTCCCAGATTCCCACCACATTCCCATGGAATAACAACATTCCAGATTTCACGAACTGAGAATCATCCTCTTCCCCTCCCAAATTCCCATGGAAACATTGCATTCGGTTTTTCTGCAATTTGGAACCCCCCAGAAGCTGTCCCAAAATCCCACCAAATTCCCATGCAATAGCGGCATTCCAAGTATCAGGAATTTAGGATACCCCATTTCCGCATCCAAATTCCCATAGAATAACGGCCTTCCAGCTATCAGGAATTTCAAATCGTCCATACGGTCTCCCATATTCCCATGGAATAACGCATACCCAAGCATGGGGAATTGAGTTTCATCTAGTTCCATACCCCAATTCCCATGGAATAACAGCATTCTGGGAGCTGAGTATTTGGAATCTGCCTGTTTCCCTCCCAAATGCTTAGGGAATAACGGCATTCTGGGCATTGGGAACGTTGAATCCTCATGTTCCCCTTGCAAATTCCCATGAAATAACCAATTTAATGTCTTGGGAATTTCGAATGCTCCAGTTCCTCGCCCAAATTCCAATCAACCTGTAACGAAATCATGACACTATGTGTGTGCCAAATTTAGAATCCTCCACTTCCCCTTCCAAATTCCCAACAAAACCATGGAATAAGAGCAGTTCACTCATTGCTAATTTCAACTCCTCCTCTTCCTCTCCCAAATTTCCACCAAACTCGAATGGAAGAACGGCATTTTGTGTGTGCCAAATTTAGAATCCTCCACTTCCCCTTCCAAATTCCCATAGAATAGCTGCATTCCGGGTATGGGGATTTTCAGAACATCCATATGCCCACTTAAATTCCCACGACAACCTCGGAAAAACAGCATTCATGGTGTTGGGAATATGGTATCCGCCAATTTGCACTATCCAATTCCCAGCAAAACCATGCAATTACAGCACTCTGGGCATTGGGAATTTGGAATCCTCCAGTTCCACTCCCAAATTCCAATAGAATAACAGCCTTGCAGGCATGGGGATATTGGAATCCTCGAGTTCCCTTCCAAAAAGCCCATGGAATAACGACATTCTGGGTATTGAGAATTGAGAATTTGCCCACTTCCCTCCCAGATCCCTAGGGAATAAGACAACACCGGGTGTCAGGCATTTGGAATCCTTCAGCTCCGCACCATAACAGCCATGGAATAACAGAATTCCAGGTTTCAGGAATTGAGCATCCTCCACTTCCCCTTCGAATTTCCCATGGAATCATGGCATTCTGGCTGTTGGCACTTTAGAATCTCCCATACACCCTCCCAAATACCCAAGAAATTCACAAGGAATAACAGAATTCCAGATATCAGGAATCTATTATCTGCCAGCTCTCCACGCAATTTCCCATGGAAAAATGGCATTCCTGGTGCAGGGAATCTTGATTCCTCCAGTTATCCTCCCAAATCGCCATAGAAATATGGCATTCTGCGTGTTGGGAATTAACAATCCCCCAGAAACCCACCCCAAATCCCACCACATTCCCAAAGAAAAGCAACTTTCCAGATGTCTGCAATTTGAAATATTCCAGTTCCCCACTCAAATTCCGATGGAACAACAGCATCCCAAGTGTCAGGAATTGGGAATCCTCCAGCTCCCTGAAAAAAATTCCCATGGAATCATGGGATTCCAGGTGTGAGGAATTGAGAATGCCCCGTACAGCCTCCCAGATTCCCACCATATTCCCATGGAATAACAACATTCCAGATTTCAGGAACTGAGAATCATCCTCTTCCCCTCCCAAATTCCCATGGAAACATTGCATTCGGTTTTTCTGCAATTTGGAACCCCCCAGAAGCTGTCCCAAAATCCCACCAAATTCCCATGCAATAGCGGCATTCCAAGTGTCAGGAATTTAGGATACCCCATTTCCGCATCCAAATTCCCATAGAATAACGGCCTTCCGGCTATCAGGAATTTCGAATCATCCATACGGTCTCCCATATTCCCATGGAATAACGCATTCCCAAGCATGGGGAATTGAGTTTCATCTAGTTCCATACCCCAATTCCCATGGAATAACAGCATTCTGGGAGCTGAGTATTTGGAATCTGCCTGTTTCCCTCCCAAATGCTTAGGGAATAACGGCATTCTGGGCATTGGGAACGTTGAATCCTCATGTTCCCCTTGCAAATTCCCATGAAATAACCAATTTAATGTCTTGGGAATTTCGAATGCTCCAGTTCCTCGCCCAAATTCCAATCAACCTGTAACGAAATCATGACACTATGTGTGTGCCAAATTTAGAATCCTCCACTTCCCCTTCCAAATTCCCAACAAAACCATGGAATAAGAGCAGTTCACTCATTGCTAATTTCAACTCCTCCTCTTCCTCTCCCAAATTTCCACCAAACTCGAATGGAAGAATGGCATTTTGTGTGTGCGAAATTTAGAATCCTCCACTTCCCCTTCCAAATTCCCATAGAATAGCTGCATTCCGGGTATGGGGATTTTCAAAACATCCATATGCCCACTTAAATTCCCACGACAACCTCGGAAAAACAGCATTCATGGTGTTGGGAATATGGTATCCGCCATTTGCACTATCCAATTCCCAGCAAAACCATGCAATTACAGCACTCTGGGCATTGGGAATTTGGAATCCTCCGGTTCCACTCCCAAATTCCAATAGAATAACAGCCTTGCAGGCATGGGGATATTGGAATCCTCGAGTTCCCTTCCAAAAAGCCCATGGAATAACGACATTCTGGGTATTGAGAATTGAGAATTTGCCCACTTCCCTCCCAGATCCCTAGGGAATAAGACAACACCGGGTGTCAGGCATTTGGAATCCTTCAGCTCCGCACCATAACAGCCATGGAATAACAGAATTCCAGGTGTCAGGAATTGAGCATCCTCCACTTCCCCTTCGAATTTCCCATGGAATCATGGCATTCTGGCTGTTGGCACTTTAGAATCTCCCATACACCCTCCCAAATAACCACGAAATTCACAAGGAATAACAGAATTCCAGATATCAGGAATCTATTATCTGCCAGCTCTCCACGCAATTTCCCATGGAAAAATGGCATTCCTGGTGCAGGGAATCTTGATTCCTCCAGTTATCCTCCCAAATCCCCATAGAAATATGGCATTCTGCGTGTTGGGAATTAACAATCCCCCAGAAACCCACCCCAAATCCCAGCACATTCCCAAAGAAAAGCAACTTTCCAGATGTCTGCAATTTGAAATATTCCAGTTCCCCACTCAAATTCCGATGGAACAACAGCATCCCAAGTGTCAGGAATTGGGAATGATCCAGCTCTCTGAAAAAAATTCCCATGGAATCATGGGATTCCAGGTTTGAGCAATTGAGAATGCCCCATACAGCCTCCCAGATTCCCACCACATTCCCATGGAATAACAACATTCCAGATTTCACGAACTGAGAATCATCCTCTTCCCCTCCCAAATTCCCATGGAAACATTGCATTCGGTTTTTCTGCAATTTGGAACCCCCCAGAAGCTGTCCCAAAATCCCACCAAATTCCCATGCAATAGCGGCATTCCAAGTATCAGGAATTTAGGATACCCCATTTCCGCATCCAAATTCCCATAGAATAACGGCCTTCCAGCTATCAGGAATTTCAAATCGTCCATACGGTCTCCCATATTCCCATGGAATAACGCATACCCAAGCATGGGGAATTGAGTTTCATCTAGTTCCATACCCCAATTCCCATGGAATAACAGCATTCTGGGAGCTGAGTATTTGGAATCTGCCTGTTTCCCTCCCAAATGCTTAGGGAATAACGGCATTCTGGGCATTGGGAACGTTGAATCCTCATGTTCCCCTTGCAAATTCCCATGAAATAACCAATTTAATGTCTTGGGAATTTCGAATGCTCCAGTTCCTCGCCCAAATTCCAATCAACCTGTAACGAAATCATGACACTATGTGTGTGCCAAATTTAGAATCCTCCACTTCCCCTTCCAAATTCCCAACAAAACCATGGAATAAGAGCAGTTCACTCATTGCTAATTTCAACTCCTCCTCTTCCTCTCCCAAATTTCCACCAAACTCGAATGGAAGAACGGCATTTTGTGTGTGCCAAATTTAGAATCCTCCACTTCCCCTTCCAAATTCCCATAGAATAGCTGCATTCCGGGTATGGGGATTTTCAGAACATCCATATGCCCACTTAAATTCCCACGACAACCTCGGAAAAACAGCATTCATGGTGTTGGGAATATGGTATCCGCCAATTTGCACTATCCAATTCCCAGCAAAACCATGCAATTACAGCACTCTGGGCATTGGGAATTTGGAATCCTCCAGTTCCACTCCCAAATTCCAATAGAATAACAGCCTTGCAGGCATGGGGATATTGGAATCCTCGAGTTCCCTTCCAAAAAGCCCATGGAATAACGACATTCTGGGTATTGAGAATTGAGAATTTGCCCACTTCCCTCCCAGATCCCTAGGGAATAAGACAACACCGGGTGTCAGGCATTTGGAATCCTTCAGCTCCGCACCATAACAGCCATGGAATAACAGAATTCCAGGTTTCAGGAATTGAGCATCCTCCACTTCCCCTTCGAATTTCCCATGGAATCATGGCATTCTGGCTGTTGGCACTTTAGAATCTCCCATACACCCTCCCAAATACCCAAGAAATTCACAAGGAATAACAGAATTCCAGATATCAGGAATCTATTATCTGCCAGCTCTCCACGCAATTTCCCATGGAAAAATGGCATTCCTGGTGCAGGGAATCTTGATTCCTCCAGTTATCCTCCCAAATCGCCATAGAAATATGGCATTCTGCGTGTTGGGAATTAACAATCCCCCAGAAACCCACCCCAAATCCCACCACATTCCCAAAGAAAAGCAACTTTCCAGATGTCTGCAATTTGAAATATTCCAGTTCCCCACTCAAATTCCGATGGAACAACAGCATCCCAAGTGTCAGGAATTGGGAATCCTCCAGCTCCCTGAAAAAAATTCCCATGGAATCATGGGATTCCAGGTGTGAGGAATTGAGAATGCCCCGTACAGCCTCCCAGATTCCCACCATATTCCCATGGAATAACAACATTCCAGATTTCAGGAACTGAGAATCATCCTCTTCCCCTCCCAAATTCCCATGGAAACATTGCATTCGGTTTTTCTGCAATTTGGAACCCCCCAGAAGCTGTCCCAAAATCCCACCAAATTCCCATGCAATAGCGGCATTCCAAGTGTCAGGAATTTAGGATACCCCATTTCCGCATCCAAATTCCCATAGAATAACGGCCTTCCGGCTATCAGGAATTTCGAATCATCCATACGGTCTCCCATATTCCCATGGAATAACGCATTCCCAAGCATGGGGAATTGAGTTTCATCTAGTTCCATACCCCAATTCCCATGGAATAACAGCATTCTGGGAGCTGAGTATTTGGAATCTGCCTGTTTCCCTCCCAAATGCTTAGGGAATAACGGCATTCTGGGCATTGGGAACGTTGAATCCTCATGTTCCCCTTGCAAATTCCCATGAAATAACCAATTTAATGTCTTGGGAATTTCGAATGCTCCAGTTCCTCGCCCAAATTCCAATCAACCTGTAACGAAATCATGACACTATGTGTGTGCCAAATTTAGAATCCTCCACTTCCCCTTCCAAATTCCCAACAAAACCATGGAATAAGAGCAGTTCACTCATTGCTAATTTCAACTCCTCCTCTTCCTCTCCCAAATTTCCACCAAACTCGAATGGAAGAATGGCATTTTGTGTGTGCGAAATTTAGAATCCTCCACTTCCCCTTCCAAATTCCCATAGAATAGCTGCATTCCGGGTATGGGGATTTTCAAAACATCCATATGCCCACTTAAATTCCCACGACAACCTCGGAAAAACAGCATTCATGGTGTTGGGAATATGGTATCCGCCATTTGCACTATCCAATTCCCAGCAAAACCATGCAATTACAGCACTCTGGGCATTGGGAATTTGGAATCCTCCGGTTCCACTCCCAAATTCCAATAGAATAATAGCTTTGCAGGCATGGGGATATTGGAATCCTCGAGTTCCCTTCCAAAAAGCCCATGGAATAACGACATTCTGGGTATTGAGAATTGACAATTTGCCCATTTCCCTCCCAGATCCCTAGGGAATAAGACAATTCCGGGTGTCAGGCATTTGGAATCCTTCAGCTCCGCACCATAACAGCCATGGAATAACAGAATTCCAGGTGTCAGGAATTGAGCATCCTCCACTTCCCCTTCGAATTTCCCATGGAATCATGGCATTCTGGCTGTTGGCACTTTAGAATCTCCCATACACCCTCCCAAATAACCACGAAATTCACAAGGAATAACAGAATTCCAGATATCAGGAATCTATTATCTGCCAGCTCTCCACGCAATTTCCCATGGAAAAATGGCATTCCTGGTGCAGGGAATCTTGATTCCTCCAGTTATCCTCCCAAATCCCCATAGAAATATGGCATTCTGCGTGTTGGGAATTAACAATCCCCCAGAAACCCACCCCAAATCCCAGCACATTCCCAAAGAAAGCAACTTTCCAGATGTCCGCAATTTGAAATATTTCCGTTCCCCACTCAAATTCCGATGGAACAACAGCATCCCAAGTGTCAGGAATTGGGAATGCTCCAGCTCTCTGAAAAAAATTCCCATGGAATCATGGGATTCCAGGTGTGAGCAATTGAGAATGCCCCATACAGCCTCCCAGATTCCCATCACATTCCCATGGAATAACAACATTCCAGATTTCACGAACTGAGAATCATCCTCTTCCCCTCCCAAATTCCCATGGAAACATTGCATTCGGTTTTTCCGCAATTTGCAATCCCCCAGAAGCTGTCCCAAAATCCCACCAAATTCCCATGCAATAGCGGCATTCCAAGTATCAGGAATTTAGGATACCCCATTTCCGCATCCAAATTCCCATAGAATAACGGCCTTCCAGCTATCAGGAATTTCAAATCGTCCATACGGTCTCCCATATTCCCATGGAATAACGCATACCCAAGCATGGGGAATTGAGTTTCATCTAGTTCCATACCCCAATTCCCATGGAATAACAGCATTCTGGGAGCTGAGTATTTGGAATCTGCCTGTTTCCCTCCCAAATGCTTAGGGAATAACGGCATTCTGGGCATTGGGAACGTTGAATCCTCATGTTCCCCTTGCAAATTCCCATGAAATAACCAATTTAATGTCTTGGGAATTTCGAATGCTCCAGTTCCTCGCCCAAATTCCAATCAACCTCTAACGAAATAATGACACTATGTGTGTGCCAAATTTAGAATCCTCCACTTCCCCTTCCAAATTCCCAACAAAACCATGGAATAAGAGCAGTTCACTCATTGCTAATTTCAACTCCTCCTCTTCCTCTCCCAAATTTCCACCAAACTCGAATGGAAGAACGGCATTTTGTGTGTGCGAAATTTAGAATCCTCCACTTCCCCTTCCAAATTCCCATAGAATAGCTGCATTCCGGGTATGGGGATTTTCAGAACATCCATATGCCCACTTAAATTCCCACGACAACCTCGGAAAAACAGCATTCATGGTGTTGGGAATATGGTATCCGCCAATTTGCACTATCCAATTCCCAGCAAAACCATGCAATTACAGCACTCTGGGCATTGGGAATTTGGAATCCTCCAGTTCCACTCCCAAATTCCAATAGAATAACAGCCTTGCAGGCATGGGGATATTGGAATCCTCGAGTTCCCTTCCAAAAAGCCCATGGAATAATGACATTCTGGGTATTGAGAATTGAGAATTTGCCCACTTCCCTCCCAGATCCCTAGGGAATAAGACAACACCGGGTGTCAGGCATTTGGAATCCTTCAGCTCCGCACCATAACTGCCATGGAATAACAGAATTCCAGGTGTCAGGAATTGAGCATCCTCCACTTCCCCTTCGAATTTCCCATGGAATCATGGCATTCTGGCTGTTGGCACTTTAGAATCTCCCATACACCCTCCCAAATACCCAAGAAATTCACAAGGAATAACAGAATTCCAGATATCAGGAATCTATTATCTGCCAGCTCTCCACGCAATTTCCCATGGAAAAATGGCATTCCTGGTGCAGGGAATCTTGATTCCTCCAGTTATCCTCCCAAATCCCCATAGAAATATGGCATTCTGCGTGTTGGGAATTAACAATCCCCCAGAAACCCACCCCAAATCCCAGCACATTCCCAAAGAAAGCAACTTTCCAGATGTCCGCAATTTGAAATATTTCCGTTCCCCACTCAAATTCCGATGGAACAACAGCATCCCAAGTGTCAGGAATTGGGAATGCTCCAGCTCTCTGAAAAAAATTCCCATGGAATCATGGGATTCCAGGTTTGAGCAATTGAGAATGCCCCATACAGCCTCCCAGATTCCCACCACATTCCCATGGAATAACAACATTCCAGATTTCACGAACTGAGAATCATCCTCTTCCCCTCCCAAATTCCCATGGAAACATTGCATTCGGTTTTTCCGCAATTTGCAACCCCCCAGAAGCTGTCCCAAAATCCCACCAAATTCCCATGCAATAGCGGCATTCCAAGTATCAGGAATTTAGGATACCCCATTTCCGCATCCAAATTCCCATAGAATAACGGCCTTCCAGCTATCAGGAATTTCAAATCGTCCATACGGTCTCCCATATTCCCATGGAATAACGCATACCCAAGCATGGGGAATTGAGTTTCATCTAGTTCCATACCCCAATTCCCATGGAATAACAGCATTCTGGGAGCTGAGTATTTGGAATCTGCCTGTTTCCCTCCCAAATGCTTAGGGAATAACGGCATTCTGGGCATTGGGAACGTTGAATCCTCATGTTCCCCTTGCAAATTCCCATGAAATAACCAATTTAATGTCTTGGGAATTTCGAATGCTCCAGTTCCTCGCCCAAATTCCAATCAACCTGTAACGAAATCATGACACTATGTGTGTGCCAAATTTAGAATCCTCCACTTCCCCTTCCAAATTCCCAACAAAACCATGGAATAAGAGCAGTTCACTCATTGCTAATTTCAACTCCTCCTCTTCCTCTCCCAAATTTCCACCAAACTCGAATGGAAGAACGGCATTTTGTGTGTGCGAAATTTAGAATCCTCCACTTCCCCTTCCAAATTCCCATAGAATAGCTGCATTCCGGGTATGGGGATTTTCAGAACATCCATATGCCCACTTAAATTCCCACGACAACCTCGGAAAAACAGCATTCATGGTGTTGGGAATATGGTATCCGCCAATTTGCACTATCCAATTCCCAGCAAAACCATGCAATTACAGCACTCTGGGCATTGGGAATTTGGAATCCTCCAGTTCCACTCCCAAATTCCAATAGAATAACAGCCTTGCAGGCATGGGGATATTGGAATCCTCGAGTTCCCTTCCAAAAAGCCCATGGAATAACGACATTCTGGGTATTGAGAATTGAGAATTTGCCCACTTCCCTCCCAGATCCCTAGGGAATAAGACAACACCGGGTGTCAGGCATTTGGAATCCTTCAGCTCCGCACCATAACTGCCATGGAATAACAGAATTCCAGGTGTCAGGAATTGAGCATCCTCCACTTCCCCTTCGAATTTCCCATGGAATCATGGCATTCTGGCTGTTGGCACTTTAGAATCTCCCATACACCCTCCCAAATACCCAAGAAATTCACAAGGAATAACAGAATTCCAGATATCAGGAATGTATTATCTGCCAGCTCTCCACGCAATTTCCCATGGAAAAATGGCATTCCTGGTGCAGGGAATCTTGATTCCTCCAGTTATCCTCCCAAATCGCCATAGAAATATGGCATTCTGCGTGTTGGGAATTAACAATCCCCCAGAAACCCACCCCAAATCCCAGCACATTCCCAAAGAAAAGCAACTTTCCAGATGTCTGCAATTTGAAATATTCCAGTTCCCCACTCAAATTCCGATGGAACAACAGCATCCCAAGTGTCAGGAATTGGGAATGCTCCAGCTCTCTGAAAAAAATTCCCATGGAATCATGGGATTCCAGGTTTGAGCAATTGAGAATGCCCCATACAGCCTCCCAGATTCCCACCACATTCCCATGGAATAACAACATTCCAGATTTCACGAACTGAGAATCATCCTCTTCCCCTCCCAAATTCCCATGGAAACATTGCATTCGGTTTTTCTGCAATTTGGAACCCCCCAGAAGCTGTCCCAAAATCCCACCAAATTCCCATGCAATAGCGGCATTCCAAGTATCAGGAATTTAGGATACCCCATTTCCGCATCCAAATTCCCATAGAATAACGGCCTTCCAGCTATCAGGAATTTCGAATCGTCCATACGGTCTCCCATATTCCCATGGAATAACGCATACCCAAGCATGGGGAATTGAGTTTCATCTAGTTCCATACCCCAATTCCCATGGAATAACAGCATTCTGGGAGCTGAGTATTTGGAATCTGCCTGTTTCCCTCCCAAATGCTTAGGGAATAACGGCATTCTGGGCATTGGGAACGTTGAATCCTCATGTTCCCCTTGCAAATTCCCATGAAATAACCAATTTAATGTCTTGGGAATTTCGAATGCTCCAGTTCCTCGCCCAAATTCCAATCAACCTGTAACGAAATCATGACACTATGTGTGTGCCAAATTTAGAATCCTCCACTTCCCCTTCCAAATTCCCAACAAAACCATGGAATAAGAGCAGTTCACTCATTGCTAATTTCAACTCCTCCTCTTCCTCTCCCAAATTTCCACCAAACTCGAATGGAAGAACGGCATTTTGTGTGTGCGAAATTTAGAATCCTCCACTTCCCCTTCCAAATTCCCATAGAATAGCTGCATTCCGGGTATGGGGATTTTCAAAACATCCATATGCCCACTTAAATTCCCACGACAACCTCGGAAAAACAGCATTCATGGTGTTGGGAATATGGTATCCGCCAATTTGCACTATCCAATTCCCAGCAAAACCATGCAATTACAGCACTCTGGGCATTGGGAATTTGGAATCCTCCAGTTCCACTCCCAAATTCCAATAGAATAACAGCCTTGCAGGCATGGGGATATTGGAATCCTCGAGTTCCCTTCCAAAAAGCCCATGGAATAACGACATTCTGGGTATTGAGAATTGAGAATTTGCCCACTTCCCTCCCAGATCCCTAGGGAATAAGACAACACCGGGTGTCAGGCATTTGGAATCCTTCAGCTCCGCACCATAACTGCCATGGAATAACAGAATTCCAGGTGTCAGGAATTGAGCATCCTCCACTTCCCCTTCGAATTTCCCATGGAATCATGGCATTCTGGCTGTTGGCACTTTAGAATCTCCCATACACCCTCCCAAATACCCAAGAAATTCACAAGGAATAACAGAATTCCAGATATCAGGAATGTATTATCTGCCAGCTCTCCACGCAATTTCCCATGGAAAAATGGCATTCCTGGTGCAGGGAATCTTGATTCCTCCAGTTATCCTCCCAAATCCCCATAGAAATATGGCATTCTGCGTGTTGGGAATTAACAATCCCCCAGAAACCCACCCCAAATCCCAGCACATTCCCAAAGAAAGCAACTTTCCAGATGTCCGCAATTTGAAATATTTCCGTTCCCCACTCAAATTCCGATGGAACAACAGCATCCCAAGTGTCAGGAATTGGGAATGCTCCAGCTCTCTGAAAAAAATTCCCATGGAATCATGGGATTCCAGGTGTGAGCAATTGAGAATGCCCCATACAGCCTCCCAGATTCCCATCACATTCCCATGGAATAACAACATTCCAGATTTCACGAACTGAGAATCATCCTCTTCCCCTCCCAAATTCCCATGGAAACATTGCATTCGGTTTTTCCGCAATTTGCAATCCCCCAGAAGCTGTCCCAAAATCCCACCAAATTCCCATGCAATAGCGGCATTCCAAGTATCAGGAATTTAGGATACCCCATTTCCGCATCCAAATTCCCATAGAATAACGGCCTTCCAGCTATCAGGAATTTCAAATCGTCCATATGGTCTCCCATATTCCCATGGAATAACGCATACCCAAGCATGGGGAATTGAGTTTCATCTAGTTCCATACCCCAATTCCCATGGAATAACAGCATTCTGGGAGCTGAGTATTTGGAATCTGCCTGTTTCCCTCCCAAATGCTTAGGGAATAACGGCATTCTGGGCATTGGGAACGTTGAATCCTCATGTTCCCCTTGCAAATTCCCATGAAATAACCAATTTAATGTCTTGGGAATTTCGAATGCTCCAGTTCCTCGCCCAAATTCCAATCAACCTGTAACGAAATCATGACACTATGTGTGTGCCAAATTTAGAATCCTCCACTTCCCCTTCCAAATTCCCAACAAAACCATGGAATAAGAGCAGTTCACTCATTGCTAATTTCAACTCCTCCTCTTCCTCTCCCAAATTTCCACCAAACTCGAATGGAAGAACGGCATTTTGTGTGTGCCAAATTTAGAATCCTCCACTTCCCCTTCCAAATTCCCATAGAATAGCTGCATTCCGGGTATGGGGATTTTCAAAACATCCATATGCCCACTTAAATTCCCACGACAACCTCGGAAAAACAGCATTCATGGTGTTGGGAATATGGTATCCGCCAATTTGCACTATCCAATTCCCAGCAAAACCATGCAATTACAGCACTCTGGGCATTGGGAATTTGGAATCCTCCAGTTCCACTCCCAAATTCCAATAGAATAACAGCCTTGCAGGCATGGGGATATTGGAATCCTCGAGTTCCCTTCCAAAAAGCCCATGGAATAACGACATTCTGGGTATTGAGAATTGAGAATTTGCCCATTTCCCTCCCAGATCCCTAGGGAATAAGTTAACACCGGGTGTCAGGCATTTGGAATCCTTCAGCTCCGCACCATAACAGCCATGGAATAACAGAATTCCAGGTGTCAGGAATTGAGCATCCTCCACTTCCCCTTCGAATTTCCCATGGAATCATGGCATTCTGGCTGTTGGCACTTTAGAATCTCCCATACACCCTCCCAAATAACCACGAAATTCACAAGGAATAACAGAATTCCAGATATCAGGAATGTATTATCTGCCAGCTCTCCACGCAATTTCCCATGGAAAAATGGCATTCCTGGTGCAGGGAATCTTGATTCCTCCAGTTATCCTCCCAAATCGCCATAGAAATATGGCATTCTGCGTGTTGGGAATTAACAATCCCCCAGAAACCCACCCCAAATCCCAGCACATTCCCAAAGAAAAGCAACTTTCCAGATGTCTGCAATTTGAAATATTCCAGTTCCCCACTCAAATTCCGATGGAACAACAGCATCCCAAGTGTCAGGAATTGGGAATGCTCCAGCTCTCTGAAAAAAATTCCCATGGAATCATGGGATTCCAGGTTTGAGCAATTGAGAATGCCCCATACAGCCTCCCAGATTCCCACCACATTCCCATGGAATAACAACATTCCAGATTTCACGAACTGAGAATCATCCTCTTCCCCTCCCAAATTCCCATGGAAACATTGCATTCGGTTTTTCCGCAATTTGGAACCCCCCAGAAGCTGTCCCAAAATCCCACCAAATTCCCATGCAATAGCGGCATTCCAAGTATCAGGAATTTAGGATACCCCATTTCCGCATCCAAATTCCCATAGAATAACGGCCTTCCAGCTATCAGGAATTTCAAATCGTCCATACGGTCTCCCATATTCCCATGGAATAACGCATACCCAAGCATGGGGAATTGAGTTTCATCTAGTTCCATACCCCAATTCCCATGGAATAACAGCATTCTGGGAGCTGAGTATTTGGAATCTGCCTGTTTCCCTCCCAAATGCTTAGGGAATAACGGCATTCTGGGCATTGGGAACGTTGAATCCTCATGTTCCCCTTGCAAATTCCCATGAAATAACCAATTTAATGTCTTGGGAATTTCGAATGCTCCAGTTCCTCGCCCAAATTCCAATCAACCTGTAACGAAATCATGACACTATGTGTGTGCCAAATTTAGAATCCTCCACTTCCCCTTCCAAATTCCCAACAAAACCATGGAATAAGAGCAGTTCACTCATTGCTAATTTCAACTCCTCCTCTTCCTCTCCCAAATTTCCACCAAACTCGAATGGAAGAACGGCATTTTGTGTGTGCGAAATTTAGAATCCTCCACTTCCCCTTCCAAATTCCCATAGAATAGCTGCATTCCGGGTATGGGGATTTTCAGAACATCCATATGCCCACTTAAATTCCCACGACAACCTCGGAAAAACAGCATTCATGGTGTTGGGAATATGGTATCCGCCAATTTGCACTATCCAATTCCCAGCAAAACCATGCAATTACAGCACTCTGGGCATTGGGAATTTGGAATCCTCCAGTTCCACTCCCAAATTCCAATAGAATAACAGCCTTGCAGGCATGGGGATATTGGAATCCTCGAGTTCCCTTCCAAAAAGCCCATGGAATAACGACATTCTGGGTATTGAGAATTGAGAATTTGCCCACTTCCCTCCCAGATCCCTAGGGAATAAGACAACACCGGGTGTCAGGCATTTGGAATCCTTCAGCTCCGCACCATAACTGCCATGGAATAACAGAATTCCAGGTGTCAGGAATTGAGCATCCTCCACTTCCCCTTCGAATTTCCCATGGAATCATGGCATTCTGGCTGTTGGCACTTTAGAATCTCCCATACACCCTCCCAAATACCCAAGAAATTCACAAGGAATAACAGAATTCCAGATATCAGGAATGTATTATCTGCCAGCTCTCCACGCAATTTCCCATGGAAAAATGGCATTCCTGGTGCAGGGAATCTTGATTCCTCCAGTTATCCTCCCAAATCGCCATAGAAATATGGCATTCTGCGTGTTGGGAATTAACAATCCCCCAGAAACCCACCCCAAATCCCAGCACATTCCCAAAGAAAAGCAACTTTCCAGATGTCTGCAATTTGAAATATTCCAGTTCCCCACTCAAATTCCGATGGAACAACAGCATCCCAAGTGTCAGGAATTGGGAATGCTCCAGCTCTCTGAAAAAAATTCCCATGGAATCATGGGATTCCAGGTTTGAGCAATTGAGAATGCCCCATACAGCCTCCCAGATTCCCACCACATTCCCATGGAATAACAACATTCCAGATTTCACGAACTGAGAATCATCCTCTTCCCCTCCCAAATTCCCATGGAAACATTGCATTCGGTTTTTCTGCAATTTGGAACCCCCCAGAAGCTGTCCCAAAATCCCACCAAATTCCCATGCAATAGCGGCATTCCAAGTGTCAGGAATTTAGGATACCCCATTTCCGCATCCAAATTCCCATAGAATAACGGCCTTCCGGCTATCAGGAATTTCGAATCGTCCATACGGTCTCCCATATTCCCATGGAATAACGCATACCCAAGCATGGGGAATTGAGTTTCATCTAGTTCCATACCCCAATTCCCATGGAATAACAGCATTCTGGGAGCTGAGTATTTGGAATCTGCCTGTTTCCCTCCCAAATGCTTAGGGAATAACGGCATTCTGGGCATTGGGAACGTTGAATCCTCATGTTCCCCTTGCAAATTCCCATGAAATAACCATTTTAGTGTGTTGGGAATTTCGAATGCTCCACTTCCTCTCCCAAATTCCAATCAACCTCTAACGAAATAATGACACTATGTGTGTTGAGAATTTAAAATCCTCCACTTCCCCTTCCAAATTCCCAACAAAACCATGGAATAAGAGCAGTTCACTCATTGCTAATTTCAACTCCTCCTCTTCCTCTCCCAAATTTCCACCAAACTCGAATGGAAGAACGGCATTTTGTGTGTGCCAAATTTAGAATCCTCCACTTCCCCTTCCAAATTCCCATAGAATAGCTGCATTCCGGGTATGGGGATTTTCAGAACATCCATATGCCCACTTAAATTCCCACGACAACCTCGGAAAAACAGCATTCATGGTGTTGGGAATATGGTATCCGCCAATTTGCACTATCCAATTCCCAGCAAAACCATGCAATTACAGCACTCTGGGCATTGGGAATTTGGAATCCTCCAGTTCCACTCCCAAATTCCAATAGAATAACAGCCTTGCAGGCATGGGGATATTGGAATCCTCGAGTTCCCTTCCAAAAAGCCCATGGAATAACGACATTCTGGGTATTGAGAATTGAGAATTTGCCCACTTCCCTCCCAGATCCCTAGGGAATAAGACAACACCGGGTGTCAGGCATTTGGAATCCTTCAGCTCCGCACCATAACAGCCATGGAATAACAGAATTCCAGGTGTCAGGAATTGAGCATCCTCCACTTCCCCTTCGAATTTCCCATGGAATCATGGCATTCTGGCTGTTGGCACTTTAGAATCTCCCATACACCCTCCCAAATACCCAAGAAATTCACAAGGAATAACAGAATTCCAGATATCAGGAATGTATTATCTGCCAGCTCTCCACGCAATTTCCCATGGAAAAATGGCATTCCTGGTGCAGGGAATCTTGATTCCTCCAGTTATCCTCCCAAATCCCCATAGAAATATGGCATTCTGCGTGTTGGGAATTAACAATCCCCCAGAAACCCACCCCAAATCCCAGCACATTCCCAAAGAAAAGCAACTTTCCAGATGTCTGCAATTTGAAATATTCCAGTTCCCCACTCAAATTCCGATGGAACAACAGCATCCCAAGTGTCAGGAATTGGGAATGCTCCAGCTCTCTGAAAAAAATTCCCATGGAATCATGGGATTCCAGGTTTGAGCAATTGAGAATGCCCCATACAGCCTCCCAGATTCCCACCACATTCCCATGGAATAACAACATTCCAGATTTCACGAACTGAGAATCATCCTCTTCCCCTCCCAAATTCCCATGGAAACATTGCATTCGGTTTTTCTGCAATTTGGAACCCCCCAGAAGCTGTCCCAAAATCCCACCAAATTCCCATGCAATAGCGGCATTCCAAGTGTCAGGAATTTAGGATACCCCATTTCCGCATCCAAATTCCCATAGAATAACGGCCTTCCGGCTATCAGGAATTTCGAATCGTCCATACGGTCTCCCATATTCCCATGGAATAACGCATACCCAAGCATGGGGAATTGAGTTTCATCTAGTTCCATACCCCAATTCCCATGGAATAACAGCATTCTGGGAGCTGAGTATTTGGAATCTGCCTGTTTCCCTCCCAAATGCTTAGGGAATAACGGCATTCTGGGCATTGGGAACGTTGAATCCTCATGTTCCCCTTGCAAATTCCCATGAAATAACCATTTTAGTGTGTTGGGAATTTCGAATGCTCCACTTCCTCTCCCAAATTCCAATCAACCTCTAACGAAATAATGACACTATGTGTGTTGAGAATTTAAAATCCTCCACTTCCCCTTCCAAATTCCCAACAAAACCATGGAATAAGAGCAGTTCACTCATTGCTAATTTCAACTCCTCCTCTTCCTCTCCCAAATTTCCAGCAAACTCGAATGGAAGAACGGCATTTTGTGTGTGCGAAATTTAGAATCCTCCACTCCCCCTTCCAAATTCCCATAGAATCGCTGCATTCCGGGCATGGGGATTTTCAAAACATCCATATGCCCACTTAAATTCCCACGACAACCTCGGAAAAACAGCATTCATGGTGTTGGGAATATGGTATCCGCCAATTTGCACTATCCAATTCCCAAAAAACCATGCAATTACAGCACTCTGGGCATTGGGAATTTGGAATCCTCCAATTCCACTCCCAAATTCCAATAGAATAACAGCCTTGCAGGCATGGGGATATTGGAATCCTCGAGTTCCCTTCCAAAAAGCCCATGGAATAACGACATTCTGGGTATTGAGAATTGACAATTTGCCCAATCCCTTCCCAGATCCCTAGGGAATAAGACTCTTCTGGGTGTCACGTATTTAGAATCCTTCAGCTCCGCACCATAACAGCCATGGAATAACAGAATTCCAGGTGTCAGGAATTGAGCATCCTCCACTTCCCCTTCGAATTTCCCATGGAATCATGGCATTCTGGGTGTCGGCACTTTAGAATCTCCCATACACCCTCCCAAATACCCCAAAATTCACAAGGAATAACAGAATTCCAGGTATAAGGTATGGATTATCCGCTAGCTCTCCACGCAATTTCCCATGGAATCATGGCATTCCTGGTGCAGGGAATCTTGACTCCTCCAGTTATCCTCCCAAATCCCCATAGAAAAATGGCATTCTGGGTGTTCGGAATTCAAAATCCACTATAAACACACCCCATATCCCACCACATTCCCAAAAAAAAGCAACTGTCCAGATGTCTGCAATTTGGAATATACCAGTTCCCCACTCAAATTCCCATGGAATAAGATCATCCCAAGTGTCAGGAATTGGGAATCCTCCAGCTCCCTGAAAAAAATTCCCATGGAATCATGGGATTCCAGGTGTGAGCAATTGAGAATGCCCCGTACAGCCTCCCAGATTCCCACCACATTCCCATGGAATAACAACATTCCAGATTTCACGAACTGAGAATCATCCTCTTCCCCTCCCAAATTCCCATGGAAACATGGCATTCTGTTACTTTCTAATTTGGAACCCCCCAGAAGCTGTCCCAAAATCCCACCAAATTCCCATGCAATAGCGACATTCCAAGTATCAGGAATTTAGGATACCCCATTTCCGCATCCAAATTCCCATAGAATAACGGCCTTCCGGCTATCAGGAATTTCAAATCGTCCATACTGTCTCCCATATTCCCATGGAATAACGCATACCCTAGCTTGGGGAATTGAGTTTCATCTAGTTCCATACCCCAATTCCCATGGAATAACAGCATTCTGGGAGCTGAGTACTTGGAAGCTGCCTGTTTCCCTCCCAAATGTTTAGGGAATAACGGCATTCCGGGCTTTGGGAACGTAGAATCCTCATGTTCCCCTTGCAAATTCCCATGAAATAACCATTTTAGTGTTTTGGGAATTTCGAATGCTCCACTTCCCCGTACATATTCCCATAGAATAGCTGCATTCCGGGTTTGGGGATCTCCAAAACATCTATATGCCTTCTTAAATTCCCACGAAAAGCTCAGGAAAACAGCATTCATGGTGTTGGGAATATGGTATCCGTCTCTTGCACTACCCAATTCCCAGCAAAACCATGGGATTACAGCACTCTGGGAATTGGGAATTTGAAATCCTCCAGTTCCGTTCCCAAATTCCAATAGAATACCTGCCTTGCAGGCATGGGGATATTGGAATCCTCTTGTTCCCTTCCAAAAAGCACATGGAATAACGACAGTCTGGGCATGGAGAATTGAGAATTTGCTCATTACCTTCCCCAATTTCTAGGGAATAAGGCAATTCCGGGTGTCAGGCATTTGGAATCCTTCAAATCCGCGCCATAACCACTATGGAATAACAGAATTCCAGGTGTCAGGAATTGAGCATCCTCGAGTTCCCCTCGAATTTCCATTGGAATTATGGTATATCGGGTGGTGGGAATCTTGACTCATCCACTTACCCTCCCAAATCCCCATGGAATAATGGCATTCTGGGTGTTGGGAATTTACAATCCCCCATTAAACGACCCAAAATCTCACCAAAATCACAAGGAAGAGATACTTTTCAGATATCAGGAATTTGGAATATTCCAGTTCCCCAAGCGTTTGCCCACAGAATTATCGACTTCCGGTTATCAGAAATTTCAAATTGTCCATGTTCCCTCTCATATTCCCATGGAATAACACATTACCAGGCATGGGGTATTTAAAATCTTCTAGTTCCTCACCAAATTCTCATGGAATAACAGGATTCTGGGCGCTGGGAATTTGGTATTTGCCAATTTCCCTCCAAAATTCCCAAGGAATAGCAGCATTCCGGGTATTGGGAATCTAGAATCGTCATGTTCCCCTTCCAAATTCCCTTGGAATAAGCATTTCAGAGTATTTTGAATTTCAAATACTCCAGTTCACCTCCCAAATTCCCAAGGAATAACAGCCTTCCAGGCATGGGGAATTTCGAACTGTCCATATGCCCTCCCAAATTCCCATGGAGTAAAACAGTCCCAGGCATGGGCAATTTATAATCGTCTACTTCCTTACCCAAATTCCCCGTGGAACAATGATATTCTGGGCATTGGATATTTAGAATTTGGCAGTTCTCCTCCCAAATTCCCATGTAATAATGGCATTCTGGGTTTCAGGAATTTAGAATCCCCCGTACAACCTCCCAAATTCCCACCAAATTCCCATGAAATAGCACCATTCCCAGTGACAGGAAATTCGAATTCTTCACCAATTTCCCCATCGAATTTGCTTTGGTATAATGGCAATACTGGAGTAGGGAACTTTGCAACCTCCAATTCCCCTTACTAATACCCATGGAATAACAGCATTCCAGGCATTGACAATTTAGAATCGTCCTGCTTCCCTCCAACATTCCCACTAAAACGATTGAATTACAGCATTCCAGGCAATGGGAATTTAGAATCCTCCGGCTCTCCTCCCAAATGACCATGGAATAACCACATTTGGTGTGTTGGGAATTTGGGATCCTCCACTTCCTCTTCCAAATTCCTACAAAAAACATGGAATAATGGCATTCCAGGTGTCAGGAATTTCTATATGCCCTGTCAAATTACCATGGAAGAACAGCTTTCCAACCATGGCGAATCTTGAATCCTCCACTTCCCCCCACCAAATTCCCATGGAATAATGGCTTTCCGGGTTTTTGGAATTCAGAATCCCCAATACATCCTCCAAAATTTGCACCAAATTTCTATGCAGTAGCAGCATTCCAGGTGTGAAGAATTTTGAAGACTCCAGTTCCTCACCAATTTGCTGAGAAATAATGGCATTCTCGGTGTTGGGAATTTTGAACCTTCCAATTCCCCTCACTAATTCCCATGGAATTACAGCATTCCTGGCATTGGGGATTTAGAATCTTCTAGCTATCCTCCTCAATTCCCACGAAAAACATGGAATTACACCATTCCTCTCAATGGGAATTTAGAATCCTCAAGTTCCAGTTCCAAATTCCCATGGAATAGCCACATTTCTGGAGTTGGGAGTTTCAAATACTCCATTTCCTGTCCCAAATTCCCACCAGAGTGCCACGAAATAATGATATTTTGTGTGTTGAGAATTTAGAATCCTCCACTTCCTCCTGCAAATTGCCAACAAAACCATGGAATAAGAGCAGTGCAGGCATTCAGAATTTTGAATCCTCCAGCGCCCCTCCCAAACTGTCACAGAATAGCTGCATTCCAGGTTTGGGGATTTTCGAGTTCTCCATACGACCTATTACACTCCCACAAAAATACTTGAAAAACCGTATTTGGGTGTTGGGAATACGGAATCCCCCCTTTTCACTCCCAAATTCCCACCAAAAGTATGGAATTACAGCATTCCGGGCACTGGGAATTTAGAACCCTGCAGTTCATCTCCCAAATTTCCATGGAATAATGGCATTTCAGGAGTCAGGAATTAGGAATAATCCATATGCCCCATAATTCCAATGGAAAACAGCCTACCGGGAATGGAGAACTTGGAATCCTCTAGTTCCCTTCCAAAAAGCCCATGGAATAACGACATTCTGGGCATTGAGAATTGAGAATTTGCCAATTCCCTTCTCAAATTCCTAGGGAATAAGAGAATTCTGGGAGTCAAGAATTTGGAATCCTCCAGCTCCGCACCAAAATCTCCATGGAATAACAGTATTCCAGGTGTCAGGAATTGAGAATCTTCCAGTTCCCCTTTGAATTTCCCCTGGAATAATGGCATTCCGGATTTGAAGAATTTACAGTCCCTCAAATGCCCCCTCAAATTCTTGCCAAATTCCAACGGAAAACAGCATTCCAGGTGTCGGGAATTTTGAATACTCCAGTTCCCGACGGAAATTCCCATGGAATAAAGATATTCTAAGCATTGGGAATCTTGAATCCTCCAGTTCACCTCCCAATTTCTCATAGAATAATGGCATTCTGGCTGGCGGGAATTTACAATCTCCCATATGCCCTCAGAAATCTCCACCAAATTCCCATGGAATAAGTGAATTCCGGGTGTCAGGAATTTAGGATACTCCACTTTCCCACACAAATTCCCATGAAGGACATGCATTCTGGGTATCAGGATTTTCGAATCACCCATATGCCCTCCCAAATTCCCATGGAATAACACACTCCCAGGCATGGGGAATTTTAAATTGTCCATATGCCCTCCCATAATTCCAATGCAATAACAGCCTTCCAGGAATGGGGAATTTGGAATCCTCTAGTTCCCTTCCAAAAATCTCATGGAGTAGCAACATTCTGGACATTGGGAATTGAGAATTTGCCAGTTCCCTTCCCAAATTCCTAGGGAATGAGAGAATTCTGGGAGTCAAGAATTTGGAATCTTCCAGTTGCGCACCATAATCCCCATGGAACAACAGAATTCCAAGTGTTAGGAATTGAGAATCCTCCATTTCTCCTCCCAATTTGCCATGGAATTATAGCATTCCGGGTTTGAAGAATTTACAGTCCCCCATATGCCCTCTCAAATTCCTACCAAATTCCTATGGAATAACAGCATTCCTGGTGACACAAAATTCAAATACTCCAGTTCCCCACCAAAATTCCCATGGAATAATGGCATTCTGGGTGTTAGGAATTTAGAATGTGCCAGATGCAGTCGCAAAATCACAGCAAATTCCCATGGAATAACTACATTCCTGTTTTCAGGAATTTAGACTATTCCATTTCCCCACACAAATTCCCATGGAATTACAGCATTTCTGCTGTTGGGAATTTTGAATCCTCCTGTTTCACTTCCAAATTCCCACCAAAACCAAATAAAGCACTAAACATTTACTCCCCAAAAAATCTACAAAGAAGAAATATTTAGAATCTTCTCTTTTTTTTTTTTTTTCAAATTTCGGTTGTTTGGGTTTTTTTAACATACTCAGAGTCTCCTACAATTTTAGTTTATCATAAAGAGCACTAGACAAACAAAGCTTTATAACAAAAAGCCAGGCACTGATACATGGTAAAATTCTCATTTTTAATCTTTTTTTGGCGTTTCTTATCGTTTTTTTCTCTTCTTTTCACTGCAATTGCATCACAAGTACCAAGAATGAAAAAAGGCCACAATCCATCATCATTTTCACCATTTTCTAGAAGTTTCTAAAAATATTGCAGAAGGAGGATGGGCAAAAGCAGCACTACACGAAAAGGAGACAACTTCCAGTCGCATCAGAAAGGAAAAGTGGGATTTTCATGGAAAAAAAATAAAAATTTTAAACTCCAAAAAATTCCCAAATAAAACCAAAACTTTGGGCCCTTTCGGGCCCTGGTGCCCCGTTATACTGGAATTTCTGCTATTCCTCTCAGGAAAAATCCCAGGAATGATGCAGACGGTTGGTATCTCCTGGAAAAGAGGGTTTTATGGTTTCTTCCTTGGAATCCCGAGTGCTCTGATGCTGGCATATCCTGGCATTCTCACACTCCTCAGATAAACTTGCTCCAATTCCAGCTGTTTTCCTACCAAGTTTCAAATCCTCCAGCTGAATCCACCACCACATATGAGGAATTTCCTGCCAACTTCAAATGTGGGAAATTTGCTCATTCCCAGTTTCCAATTCTTGGCTCATCCAGGTAGAAATGGGCAATATTTTGGGGGTAAAATCTCAGTTCATCTGACTGCCCACTACCTTGTCATGTGCCCCAGCAGAGGAGCCTTGTGCTCCTTGTCCCCAGCCAGCCCAGCCTGGGCACCTTGGGGATGTCCCCACCATCCTGCTGGGGGTGTCTCAGCCTCGAGGGATTTAGCTGCAGGGCTGGAAGAGGCTTTGGGGAAGCACCAGAGCAGCCGGATGTCAGGAAAAAGGCATCTCCCCTGGGGCTGCTTATGGAGCTGGATCAAGAGGCACCTCAGAGCCCTCAGCAATCCAGCCAGCAACACCCGGGCAGGAGGACACCGATGGTGGCTCCTGGCTGGGACAGGGGTCGTGGCCATCTCCAGGCACCGGTCTCGCAGGGATCCCTGAAGCTCTGGCCCCTGCCCACCCGCTCTGTCACCAGCACAAAGGCTTCAGCACAACCACCAAAGGCCAAGGGGCTTCTGGCCATTTTCCCTGTAACACTGCATGCCTGGGCATCTTGCAGAGCACAAGCACCCTTTCCCCCTCTTCCCCGATGCCATGCAGACCCTGATCAGCAAAAGAAGGATCCTGGCAGTCTGTGTATTATAACACATCCTATATTTCTAGACCAAAGTAAAACTAAAAGAAGAGAAGAACAGTCTTAAAGAAAAAGAAAATCCAACTGGCCCAGGTGGCCTCGGCAGACAGAGCCTCCCAGATCAGTTTTCTGCAGATGTCCAGCAGCACAGCCAGCCGAGATCTGACAGATGAGGCCGTGTCTTCCATGCCCTGCGGAACTGACCTTGCAGATTCTAGAAAATGAAATATTGAGTTCTCCGTATCTGCCTTGAGGATGTACCATGTTTGAATTGCCACGCTGCTAACGGCAGTGCTGCTGTCATCTGCCACGACCTCCAGAGCTGGAAGAAGAGAGTCACGGTCAGATCCCAGATCTGCGGGGACATGACGAGACCCCCATGCCAGGGGCATCTGAGACCGCTCTTGCCATGGCCAGGAGGGAGCAGGGACCACCGGGATCAGCCCGAAGCTGCTGGCCACAATTCCCCCACGTGCCCCTGAAATCTCGGTGTGCTCTGCCCACGCCGACCCCCGTCCGCACAGGGAGCAGAGCCCTCCGCAGCCGGGCCAGGGCTTGCAGCTCCTCCTGCCAGCCCCCGCTGACAGCCCGCTGCCCTCACTCACCTCTGTAGATGAGCTGCAGCTCTTCCTGCTGCCTCCGAAAGCTCCGTCCGGCGATCCCTGGGTACATATAGCCTGTCATGCATCTGCCCAGCGGCACAGCTCCCTGCCAGCGGCGCTGCCAGCCCTGTGGCCACACGCCCTCGTGGCCCGGCAGGGCTCAGCCCGGGCCCTGGCCGCATCCTGACGCCCAAGGGCGCAGGTGCGACAGGGCGGCAGCAGCCCCGAGGGCAGCCGGGGCTCCACGGCGCCGGGCCCGGATGCCGCTGCCGGGGCAGCAGGCGGGGCTGGGGCCGAGCTGCGGCGGGACGGGGCGGGGAGGGAGCCCGGGCTCACCCATGAACCTGATGGCCGCCTCTCGCAGGGGCTCCTGTGGGCTCTGCACGTACGGCAGGGCCTGGCGCAGGTGCTCGGCCGCTCGGCTCCTGTCGTCTGCCAGCTGGAGAGAGCGGCGGGAGGGAAGGGTCGGGCCGGGCTTTGTGCCCCTTTGCCAGGCGCTCCCCGCTTTGGCCGGCCCCGGCCTCCCCTGCCCGCACAGCCCTGAGGCGCGGCCAGCAGCCGCTGGGCCGGGGCTCCGTGGGCACCCGGCTCGGGCCCCCAGGAGCCTGGAGAAGAGCCCGTGCGGCTCCTGCGTGCAGCCCTGGGCAGGGCCACAGCTGCCAAGCGCACACAGTGAGCACCGCGCTCAGGGGGCTTCTCCAGGCTGAGCCTGGCGTTTCCAGGCCCTCCTTACCACGCACTCTGCAAACATCCACAGCTTCTTCTTTTTCACCAGTTTTTCAAGGTCGCTTCTCCTTAGGAACTTGGCCACACAAACCAGTGTTTTCCGAGAGGCCTGGAGAGCAGCAGAGATGGCTTCACAGCCCAGAGCACAGGACTCGTGTCCCTGTGCCAAGGCTGGGAGGAGGCTGCAGCCCGCCAGGCACCAGAGCAGGAGGCAGCCGAGCCCCCTCCCAGGGGGACACCAGCAGCCCACCAGTCCTCACCTCTGCCACACGCCGATTCTTATCCTGGCAGTGGAAGAAGAGTGGAAGCAGGCTCTTCTGCACCTGTGGCTTCAGGGCCTTTTTTTCTTTTTCCATTAGAAGAGTCACCATTGTCTGGAAGAGCAATATGGACACCAGCTGCACCTGGCTATTCTCCTGTATGAAAGGAAGAAAGAGAACATTTCAGCATTGGCTGCACGGGGCTCAGCTGGCTGCTAGCCTGCAAATTCACAGGGCACAAAGTGCTTGAGCCGCTTCCAGTGGCTGTGGCTGGGGGCGCAAAGCCTTACGTGGTCAAAGAGTGGCAGGAGGGACTCAGCCAGCTGCAGGGCGATGGGGCTGGGTATCAGCATGTCCTTCTCCAACACGATAAAGCTGAGTACCATGACTGTCATTGTAACTATTTCTCCATCTCTGTCCTGCAGGAGCTCCACAAGTCTTCCAATGAGGCTGCACATTTTTTGGTCTGTGCGGAACACAAGTCTGTTAAATGCACAGCAATGGACGGCAACAAAAAAGGGAATTTCCTCAGTGAACATCAAAGCAGACACGTGGGGAAGTGCAGAGGATAGGGATAAGTTGTGTGTCAGGCAGGAATGGGTTGGGGCTTCCTTCCTCCGTGAGTGGCTGCTTCTAAGAGGCCTCTGGGGAGCATGGGGAACAGGAGCTGGCAGACAGGAGCGTGGCACATCCCTGGGGGCGTGGCACGGCAGTGTGCACAGCAGGGCCAGCAGGCAGGGAGCAGGTTTTCTTGCTAGTAAGATTTCCTGTGTGTTGTCTGCTGTGTTTCTGTTGGCTGGCTGGTGTTAGGGTTTCTGTTACATGATCAAAACCTGCAGTTAGTACAAGTGTATGTAACCAAGTGGAACCCTCAAAAAAGGATGTGCTTGTTGTAAGGGTCGGTCCGAAGTTCCCCTTGATTTTGCCTCCCGACCGTCACAAGGAGACCTCGAGGACCCCCACCCAGGCTGACTCCCAACAATGGTTTCCTGGCCGGGCCAGGTGGATGCTCGTGACTGTGTGCTGGTGTATTGTGTTCACTTGGACTGTGCTGTTGTGACACCAACCAGAGGTTGTGTTGTATCAACTGAGGACTGCTTGTCAGTACCTGTCTCCTGCAGCACCACACAATGGTCCATAAATCTTCCCACCTCTTGGCCAGAGGCCACTCGCTTTGGAGAAGGACTATAAAAGAGCAACCCTCTGGGAAAGACCCTTTGAGATCTCTCCAGTGATGAAGACCCCCTGGAGAAGACCCCTGAGATCTCCCCACAGATGAAGACTCGTCTATCAGATGACCCGTGAGGATGCCCGTCTCGTCTGTTGGTAGCTATTTTCCCATCCCTTCCTTTCCTTCCCCTTTCCCTATACTTTGTTTCCTATACCTCTCCCCTTTACCGTAACTGAGTTGTTGGCATTTGATGAAATGCATTGCTGTTGTTGAATAAACTGATTTTCTGCTGTTGAATAAACTGATTTTGTCCCCTGCATTTTGCCTGTTTGCACCTTTAAGATCAAAAGAACCATCACGACCCCGCTCTGCATTAATAGCGGATCGTGACATGAAACTGGTGTCATGGACAGGATTTTCTGGCAGACAGAAGGGATGCAAGGTTGTCTGTAGTCTGTATCAGGGGAAGGAAGTCTTACTCCAGCCACACCTAGCTGGCCACCTTGGATGGGTGAGCCTGTCTAGAAAGCAAGGGGAGTTTTTCTGATTTCCCGCAGACTGCAGACACCTTGGTGTGGAGCATCCCCAGACTCGCTTGAGGGTTCTGTCGTCAGAATTTCACAAAAGATCTACTGGTGCAAAAGGTGGGACACTGTTGTTGTTGTTGTTGTTTTTTATGATGTTTGACTACTTGGTGTAGTGAAGAGACAACCTGGTGTTTTGTAACTAACGAGTGCCTCCCAAGTAGTTTGGTCTCTTCACCCGCACAGGGAAGCAAAGGGGGGCACACAGCGAAAGCTGTTTCGTTGTGTGTGGTAACTTAAGCAATAGATCTCCCTGTTGTGGTTTTTACTTATCCCTTCACAAAATGACTGAGAATTCCACTGTAACAGATAAAGCTGCATTTTATGCTCTATTAGCTAAGTATAGCGCCAGACCGTCCCAAGGTGGGGAGGAATGGGCGAACAATAATCGGTTTAATCTGAAGAATGTGATTGATAGAATATATTCTTTGCAACATGAGTCAAAGTTCAAACTGGGCAAAAATAAAACCATACTCTGCTCAGTTTTGGGAGCTTGTCTTACAGCAGCCATAGAAACTCGCTCTAAGCGAGTGAGTGAAGAAAGCACAATTATAGATTCTTTACAAAATCTTGTTCAAATTTTGTAAAAACAATTAGATCAAGAAAGGCATGAGAACCATTTGTTGCTAGATGAAAATAATTTGTTAAAAGCTGCCTTAAGAGAAGAATGGGACAAAAATTCAACGCAGGGTATAACACCAAAAGAAACACAGGAGAAGGAAGCTATTCACATTAATCCAATACACTCTCAAAAAGACCTAATTTTGATGAAAAATTGTGGGCAACACTGCTGCCCCAACTTAAAACCTGTGATTAAAATAGAATATGATTATATCAGTGATGCACCCCCCGAGCAACGTTCTTCACAGGTTCTGGGCAGTGTACCAGAGCAAACTTCTCCACAAGTTCTGAACAATGAACCAAATCAATCTCCTCCACAGGCTCTGGGAGTTGAGCCAAAGCAGTACACCTGCACTGGGCTTTCCCAAGGGTCTGAACATTCCCCCACTTCGGCCCACCACACTTTAGCCCAGGAATTAGAAAAGATACCCAAACGTGACAATACAGCTGTCTATCAATACATTGATGATATTCTGGTGGGAAGGGATGAAATAAAAGTAGTGGGGGATACCCAACAAAAAATAATCTCTCATTTGGAAAACCCTGATTTGCAAATTTCCTCAGAGAAAATTCAAAAACCTTCTCAGGAGGTGAAGTTGTTGGGAATTTGGTGGAAAGGAAGTATGACATGTATTCCACCTGATACTCTAACCTCCCTGGATCAAATTAAATTGCCTGAATCCAGGAAAGAGATCCAACAGGCTCTAGAATTATTAGTGTTCTGGAGAAAACACATCACAGTCACTATTGAGACCCCTCCCCCTGACTGGGTGGCCCAGAGATCCTCAGTTGGGAAGTGGTATGCCCAGATCAAACATTACTGTAACATCTTCTCAGTGATAGAAAGAGCTGTAAAAAATCTGGCAATACAAGAAACTGAGAGCTTGGCAAATAGCCATGACCAACCTGCCTTGGTAAGTAAAGTAGCCACTCCTTTCTCCCCTGAATAATCAGCAAATTCTTGGTTCACTGATGCTTTTGCCAAACGAGAGGGAAAGGTGGGGAGATACAGGGCAGTAGCCCTCCCCACTTCTGTGGTGAACAAATTATTACTGAGGGAGAAGGCAGCTCTCAGGCTGGGGAGCTGACAGTTGTTTGGAGTGTTTTCCAACTTGAGGTACAGAATATCTCTCTTGTTTACATCTACACTGACTCCTATGATGTGTTTAAAGGAGGTACAGAGTGGCCTCCTTTTGCTGTGTTTAAAGGAGGTACAGAGTGGCTTCCTTTTCAGCAGCAAAATGATTGGGAAGTTAACAGAATTCCAGTCCACGCTACACACTGGATAGTTCCATCATTTTAATCTCCTGCCTCCTGGAGGCAGACTCTGTTTGTGTTTACTTTTCACAGAAGAACACCGAGGGACATGAAGAAGCACCCCCCCTTAGTGTTGGATGACAAAAACAAGGTTTTTCCTCCTTCCATGGTGACACAAGGTGATGATGTCACAATAACTTGTAAATTAGTGGCTGGATCCCTCACCGAACCTGCATACAGTTATGGCACAGGACTTTATGGCCGTGTTTTATATTGTGAAATTCATAATTAGGACTGTTGGCTAAACTTAACTGCTATACAACTTTCCTACAAAATCATGTGTGGAAAAAATGATACAAAATACTGGGGGGAACTTGATGTTAATGTTGTAACACCTACTACCCAACCACCGCTTGTGCTGAGCCCTACGATTTTTCAATTTGGACCATATGTAATTAGAAAAACTGGCCAACAACAAATATTATTTAATCCGGCATGGTCTCTCAAACAGATCAAATTGCTGATGCAAAATAATGTCTCAGAAGTTCAGCCAGCTTGTTCACCCTTTCTACAGACTTCTTTTGAGGGATGGACAACCTGGCTGCAGAAACGGAATCCTTCTGAAAAAACAAATGGCAAGAGACATAACCGGTGTTGTGGGAACAGGATTGGGAATTTTGAATGGCATCGATTCAGAAGTACTAATGAATAAATTGGCTACCACAGCTGGAGATGTAACCAAATTACAGCAGCCCCTGCAATCATCCTTAACAGCTTTGGGGACCCAACAGTGGTTGTTATCAAACATGTTACCAAGCTGGGAAAAGGTAAACGTAAATGACCACAAATTGATAATCGATGCACTTGGTACTACCAAATAACATCTCTTTGGCTCTCAGTTGTATCCAGGCCCAGTTGTGGATGCAGTCGGTTGCTGCTTTAATTATAAGAGAAGGTGAGGAAGGCACTTTTCCCACTGAAATTCGAAAAATAGTCTGGGACAGTGCCACTGATTTTGAAAAAGAATTCCAGTCCTGGTGGAACTTAGTAACTTTTACCTATGATCCCAGCACAAACACAGCCACAGCCTTTGTACTGACAATTTGTAATGCTTCAGTGCATTCAATATTCCCCATCATTACATTAGGGTTGAACCATGATGGAGCTATTCTCTATCCTTTCGAGCATAGGGAATGGGCCCGTCAAATTGGTGGGAGGTGGCAAACTGTCAATTTGGAAACTTGCATTGTCCGGGAACAACAAGTGTTTATCTGTGAAAGGAATGCAATCAGAGCTCAAGATATTTGCTTGGATACAGAACAGAATGTTTGCAATTTTGAAATTCATCCAAACGAGGTTCCTGAAACAGTACTGGTATATGTAGGCAATGGATGTGCATGTTTAGAACTGCTTGTGATAGTGTTTTCATAGAAAATTTAGTAGTGAATACCAAAAATCATTCAAACTTTTGTGTCTGTAACTTTACTAGGATTTCAGGATGTGATTTTTTCCTATGTAGCCCCAGTTACTTCTCACCACCTTTTGCAGTCAAATTACACACTGATCCACCATCTATTGCCCACTCCAATTGGAATGAACCTTTCTCTGGTGAAGCAATTGTTGCTCCACCAAGATCTGATCGAAATTTTGGAGAAGATCAAGAAAAACGGACAGAAAACTCTAATAGCTGTTCATCACAATGTGGAAAAAATACATCGTGTTTTGGAAAGGGTAAAGACCGATGCTGAACACAGGTGGTGGGATACTCTATTTGGGTGGTCACCTACTGCTACAGGTGTCCTGAACAAATTGTGTCATCCCACCATTGTTCTTTTGATTTTGGTTTTAATTGGTTTTGTTTTATCAGCAATTCTATACATTATGACTTGGAGAATAATGAAACGGTTAGCACAATTGGCATCTGTGACAGATGTATCCAGATCGGTTACTGTCGACACCCCTAGGGTTATTGACACAAGGTGTTAAATAGGATAAAATATGATTTTTAACTAGAATTGATTATCTTCTAATTGCAATTAGAATTGTTTAATCAAAAACTTGCTTTAAAAAATTGATTTATTTCTAATCAAAATTGAAAAATTTAAAGAATTGAACAAATTGTTTGAAATTGTTCACAATCAAAAAAATTGAATATAATTAATCTGTTTTGTTTTCCCTTTTCTCCTTTTCCTTATCCTGTCCCTTATCTTTTTCCTACTCTCCTGTCTCTGTTTTCCGGGATATGCTACCAACTTGGACGAGTCCTGAAGACACCACAACTGAAGATGTCACTAGAACTCTACAAAGGGGGTGCTCTTGACGACGATCGTGAGTCAGGAGGTGGTGTAAGGGTCGGTCCGAAGTTCCCCTCGATTTTGCCTCCCGACCGTCGCAAGGAGACCTCGAGGACCCCCACCCAGGCTGACTCCCAACAATGGTTTCCTGGCCGGGCCAGGTGGATGCTCGTGACTGTGTGCTGGTGTATTGTGTTCACTCGGACTGTGCTGTTGTGACACCAACCAGAGGTTGTGTTGTACCAACTGAGGACTGCTTGTCCGTACCTGTCTCCTGCAGCACCACACAATGGTCCATAAATCTTCCCACCTCTTGGCCAGAGGCCACTCGCTTTGGAGAAGGACTATAAAAGAGCAACCCTCTGGGAAAGACCCTTTGAGATCTCTCCACTGATGAAGACCCCCTGGAGAAGACCCCTGAGATCTCCCCACGGACGAAGACTCGTCTATCAGATGACCCGTGAGGACGCCCGTCTCGTCTGTTGGTAGCTATTTTCCCATCCCTTCCTTTCCTTCCCCTTTCCCTATACTTTGTTTCCTATACCTCTCCTCTTTACTGTAACTGAGTTGTTGGCATTTGATGAAATGCATTGCTGTTGTTGAATAAACTGATTTTCTGCTGTTGAATAAACTGATTTTGTCCCCTGCATTTTGCCTGTTTGCACCTTTAAGATCAAAAGAATCATCACGACCCCGCTCTGCATTAATAGCGGATCGTGACACCTGTACAGACCCATTCCTTTGTGGAATGTTTGAGCTTATCAGTGGTTTCAGGGGGCGTTCTGGAGGAATCCTGCCTGTGGTGTGAACGGGTGAACGATCTCCTTTCACTGGTGGCCGAGCTTTGGGAGGAAGTTGAAAGAACAAGAAGTATCAGGGAAAGTGAAAGGGAAATAGACTGGTGGAGTTCAGCCCTTCCATCTTTGAGAGGGGTCCAACAAGAGTCAGAGGACTCCTATGCCTCCCACTGTTAGGCAATAGAAGGGTACCTGGTAGATGAAGGGGACTGGAAATGGTTCCCTGCTCAGGGAGGTAATAATAAAAATTCCTCCTGGCCCCCATCACCTAGCCAGGTGCCACTCCAGAATAAGTATGAAGGCCTGGATTTAGAGAGTCAGCCAGATGATTCAGCTGATTTAGAAGAAAATGATCTGCACAGTGAGCCTCCCCATTATGATTCATCTGTCAAAGGGATCACCACCTCTGACTTGAAAAGGAAAAGAAGGGTAGTTGTAGTGGGTGACTCCCTTCTGAGGGGAACTGAGGGCCCCACATGTCGACCGGACCTATCCCACAGGGAGGTCTGCTGCCTCCCTGGGGCCTGGGTATGGGATATCACTGAGAGACTTCGTGGGCTGATTCAGCCCTCTGGTTGTTACCCACTGCCAATAGTCCAGGCTGGCAGTGATGAGACTGAAAAGAGGAGTGTCAGGGCAATTAAAAGGGACTTTAGGGCATTGGGTCAAGTGGTTGGTAGGAGTGGGGCACAGGTAGTCTTTTCCTCAGTCCCCGTGGTGGCTGAGATAAACAGTGAAAGGAATAGGAGAATTCACATCATTAACAAGTGGCTCAATCAAGGGTTGGTGTCATCGGCAAAATTTTGGATTTTTTGATCATGGGGCAACTTTTACAGGACCTCCCTGCTGGAATCAGATGGGATCCATCTCTCAGTTAAAGGCAAAAGGCATTTAGCTCATGAACTTGCAGACCTTGTTGAGAGGGCTTTTAACTAGGTTTGAAGGAGGAAGGGGATGCAGCTGGGCTGTCTGAAAGCAGGCCCAAGGGTGGTAAGCCTGAGTTAGGGGTGAAATCAGTAGCCCAGCTGAGGTGCATGTACCCCAATGCACGCTGCATGGGTAATAAACAAGAAGAGCTGGAAGCCATGGTGCAAGAGCAGAGCTATGATGTAGCTGCCATCGCTGAAACATGGTGGGATGAATCACAGAGCTGGAGCACTGCACTGGATGGCTACAAGCTCTTCAGAAGAGACAGGAAAGGGAGAAGTGGAGGGGTGGCCCTTTATATTAGGGAGGCTTTTGACGCCATGGGTATTGAAATGAATGATGATCAAGTCGAGTGCCTATGGGTAAGAATTCAGGGCAAGGCTACTAAGGCTGACATCCTACTAGGAGTCTGTTTTCGTCCACCCAACCAGGGAGGAGAGGTGGACAACTTATTCTATAAGCAGCTGGAGAATATTTCAGCATCATCAGACCTTGTTCTTGTAGGTGACTTTAAGCTGCCAGAAATCTGCTGGAAACTCAATACAGCAGAAAAGAGGAAGTTCTTAGAGTGTGTGGAGGAAAATTTCTTGTTATCCTGGTGAGTCAGCCCACCAGGGAAGGGACTATATTAGATCCGTAGTTTGTAAATAGAGACGGGCTGGTGGCAGATGGGGTGGTTGGAGGCCGCTTGGGGCACAGTGATCATGAAGTTACAGAGTTCTTGATATTTGGTGAAATCAGGAGGAACATCAATAAGACTTTTACATGAGACTTCCGGAGGGCAGACTTTGGCAAATTTAGGAAACTTATTCAGAGAGTTCCTTGGGAAGCAGCCCTTAAAAATAATGGAGTTCAGGAAAGGTGGGCGTGCTTCCAAACAGAGATCTTGAGGGCACAGGAGCAGACTGTCTCTGTGTGCTGAAAGGTGAGTCAACGAGGGAAACGTCCAGCCTGGATGGGCAAGGAGGTTTTGAAGGAACTTCGAAATAAAAAGAGGATGTATCATCTTTGGAAGGAGAGTCAGGTCTCTCAAGAAGTATTTAAGGGGGCAACTAGAGAGTGTAGGAAAAAAATTAGGGAGGCCAAAGCTGTGTTTGAACTACAAATGGCAACTTCTGTAAAAGAGAATAAAAAATGTTTTTACAAATATATTAATGGTAAAAGGAAGGGTAAGTCCAGCCTTTGTTCTCTATTGGATGAGAGAGGGAATTTAGTAACTGCAGATGCGGAGAAGGCAGAAGTCCTTAACACCTTCTTTGCCTCAATCTTTAGTGGGAAGATGGCTTGTCCTCTGGACAAGTGTACTCCTGGATTGTAGATGCTATCAAGGAGCAGAATGGTCCCCCTGTTATCCAGGAGGAGGCAGACAGGGAACCGCTGAGCAGCTTAGATGTTCATAAATGTATGGGACCAGATGGGATCCACGCCAGGCCGATGAGGGAGCTGGCAGATGTGCTGGCAAAGCCCCTCTGCATCATTTACCAGCAGTCCTGGCTCACTGGTGAGGTTCCAAATGACTGGAAACTGGCCAATGTGACACTCACTCACAAAACGGGTGGGAAGGAGGATCCTGGCCAGTTATTATAGGCCAGTTAGCCTGAGCTCAGTACCAGGTAAGGTAATGACACAGTTTCTACTGAGTGTTCTCATGCAGCACTTACAGGATGGTCAGGGTATCAGACCCAGCCAGCATAGGTTTAGGAGAGGTAGGTCGTGTTTGAGCAACCTGATCTCCTTTTATGACCAAGTGACCCACCCGGTGGGTGTGGGAAGGGCTGTGGATGTTGTGTATTTGGAGTCCAGCAAGGCCTTTGACACTGTCTCACACAGCATTCCCTGGAAAAGCTGCAGCCCACGGCTTGGACAGGAGCACTCTGGATGGCTGGCCCAGAGAGTGGTGGTGAATGGTGCTGCATCCAGCTGGGGATCAGTCACCAGTGGTGTCCCTCAGGGCTCTGTGCTGGGGCCAGTCCTGTTCAATATTTTTATTGACGACATGGATGAGGGTATTGAGTCTTTCATTAGTAAAGTTACAGAAAACACAAAGCTGGGAGCATGTGTAGATCTGCTGGAAGGTAGGAGGGCTCTGCAGAAAGACCTGGAATGGTTGGATGGACAGGCAGAGTCCAATAAAATGAAGTTTAATACATCCAAGTGCTGAGTCCTGCATTTTGGCCTCCATAACCCCCTGCAACGTTATAGGCTGGGAATGCTGTGGCTGGACAGTGCCCAGGCCAGAAGGGACCTGGGGGTGCTGGTCAACAGCCGACTGAACATGAGCCAGCAGTGTGCCCTGGTGGCCAAGAAGGTCAATGGCCCCTGGCCTGGATCAGGAAGAGTGTGGCCAGCAGGAGCAGGAGGGTCATTCTTCCCCTGTACTCAGCACTGGTGAGGCCACGCCTTCAGTGCTGTGTCCAGTTCTGGGCCCCTCTGTTTTGGAAGGTCCTTGAGACACTTGAGCATGTCCAGAGGAGAGCAACAAGGCTGGGGAGGGGCTTGGAACACAAAGCCTGTGAGGAATGACTGAGGGAGCTGGGGTTGTTTAGCCTGGAGAAAAGGAGACTCAGGGGTGACCTTATCTCTCTCTACAACTCCCTGAAAGGTGGCTGTAGTCAGGTGGGGTTGGTCTCTTTCTCCAAGCAGCACTGACAGAATGAGAAGACAGAGTCTTAAGCTGCGCCAAGGGAAATACAGGTTGGATATTAGGAAAAAGTGATCAAGTACCGGATTGTCTGCCCAGGGAGGTGGTGGAGTCTCCGTCCCTGGATGCACATAAGAAAAGACTGGATGTGGCACTCAGTGCCATGGCTTAGTTGAAGTGTTAGGGCATGGATTGGACTCGATGATTTGAAGGTCTCTTCTAACCCAGTGATTCTTTCATTCTGTGAAAAGACCAGCAATAATTCTGCCTTGCCAGCGTTTCTTAAGAGTGTGTTGGTGTTCTTAAGGAAAGCTACACATTTGGGGAAACACCTTTGGAGGAAAGGGGCTTACTTCTTCAGGGAAGTGCTTCCCAAGGAGATCCCAGTGCCGTAGGTGCCAGTGTCCCCCTTTGGCTCCCTGTGGTCCTTTCAGTCCTTGAGGCCCGCTGCCCTTGGCACAGGGGCAGGGGAAGGGCGAAGGCTGTGAAGAGCAGGTTTGGCATCTGCCTGGAGCTGTGGAGACCAACTCAGGCAACTGCAGCAGGGTGTGTTACCCCCCTTTGAACGGAGGTGTGAGCAGGAGCATCTCTGTGCAGCTGCGAGCCCCAAAGCTCTCTTTGAGAGCTGTGAATTAAAAGGCCTTTACGCACACACTGTTCACATCTCACCTGCCTGCTGTGTTTCAGCTCTTGGCAATATGCAATTGCCTCTCGCTTGGAGGAAGCTGCTGTGGGCTAGGGCCAGAAAAGAGCTGGGCTGTGTGGGCCAGGCTACGTGCAGAATCTTGGCTGATCCTGGTGTGTCCCCGGCCTCACCAAAGGCTGGGAAGGTTTTCCTCCCAAGGCATCCTGCTGATTGGCTCTTCCTGTGCACCTTGGAGAGGAGAAGGTCGGCAATTCTGGCATCTTGGCATTAGCAGGCCTTAAAATGAGGGCGTGTTGTGGAGCAAGCCCAGCTGAAATAGCCTGAGAGGAGCCAGCCCAGTTCTCCTTGCTCCTCTCTGCTGACACCAGATCTTTTGTCTGCTTTAGGGATGACCCTGGCTCTGTCAGGGGGTGCTGGGTGGACACGAGACAGCCGCTCCTGGCCCGCTGGGTCCCAGCAGTGCCCCGCAGCAGTCCTGCGTGCACACCAGGATGCTGGCCAAGAGAGGTCCTGGAAGCTGAGGCAGCTGATTTTAAGCTTTTGTAGGTGCCTACAGGTCAAGGCCAACGGTGTTCCCTCAGGATATAGCTGTCCTGAGGATTCTCCCCACAGCTGTCTGATGTCATCCACTCCTTGTGGTACCAGGTGCTTTCCTGTGGAATGTTCTGCCTCCTTCAAGAGTCAAGAGGGAGCTGGAAAAAGAGCTTGCCAGGCCACTCTCCATCCTTTCCCAGCACTGCTGCTCAAGTGCAGAAATCCAAGGTGAGTACCAATGTGCAAATGTAACAGCTGTGCACAGGGAGGGGTGGTGGGAAGGATGGTCCAGGGACCATAGACCTGGCAGCCTGAGCTTGCTACCAGGGAATGCCTTGGAGCAGATCCTCCTGAGTGCCATCCCACGGCACGTGCAGGGAACCAGGGGGTCTGCTGGAGGCTGGGAAAGCTCTGCGGAGGGATGGGGATAGCTGGGGATCTTGGCAGGCTGTTGGGAGCTCGTGTGTGGCTATTTAGGGGGGTTGGTGTTGGTGGGTGTCTTGGGGAAGGAGTTGTCTGGGAGGTGAGAGGTGAAATTGGAGTCAGCTTGAAGGCAGCATCTGTGCTTTGGCACAGCTTAGGTTATGGAGGGCAGAAGGAATAGCTGTGATTTTTTCTGTTAGTGGCCCTGATTCTCCTGCAGGGAGGAAGAGAGGACAGCTGGACTTTATGAGCCACTTAGCTATCTGTACCAGGAGGAGGATTAGCCATTTTGCAATCTACTCATTTGTTTGGGCTAATTTTGTGACACTGAGTGGACTTCGATTCCTTGCGAGCTTTTATTCTTTCATAGAATTAGGATGTTCTCATCTCTTCACTGAAAACCATTTGCAAAGTAAAGAATGGCCTTTTTTTGCCTCTGTGTAGTGTTCTTTTGTAGTGACTCTCAATGGATGATGTTAAGGGAAACGAGTTGCCGTTTTGAGATGGGAAGCAAACTTCCAAATCTATCACACTCTCAGGCCATGCCAATGAATTTAGGAAGTTTGCAACTTTTTGGAATTACTTGAGTAGAGAAATTGGGAAGGAAAGCTTTCCTGATTTGAGGATTTTTAAATGCCCTGTGCCCGTGGAGCCGGATATCGCCGGATATGATTTGAGCCATTCCTAACATTCCTGTCGGGCTGTCTTAGACATTTGGGCCAAGGGATTCCTGGGCCACTTTGCGTGGTCTCAGGGTGTCCCCAGGCCAGGTGGCAGCGTGTGCAAGGGCCCTTTGTGACACGGTGCAGCATGGTCACTGTGGCATGGAACGCTGTCAAAGGACCCTTTGTGATATGTGGTGACATAGGAGCTGGTGGTGACACGGCCACACCACAGTGCTCGGAGCATGCGACGGGACAGGACGCGCCAGAGCTGTGCTGTGAGGAGCCTCTGCACAGCACACTCCTTCGTGCCTGACCCAGAGCTTTTCTGAGTCATTATTCCTGCAGGTGACCTCGAGGCCAGACCACAGGACTTGGTGACCTGCGGCCTTCCCAAGTCTGGTATTCTCCAGGTGCCCTGCAGAGGGATAGATCGTGGGACTTGGTGCCGAGCTTTCTGAGGCATCTCCCATTCCCGCAGCAGTTGCCCTCAAGACCACACTGAGGGATTTTCTGACCACAGTCGTTGACGAGGAGTGTCCCATCCTTGTGGAAGGAGCCCTCGAGACCAGAGTGCAGGACCTGCTGTCCTGTACTCTTACCAGGAGAGCAGTCTTGTCTTCCAGGCACGACTACAAGACTTGCTAACTCAGAGGTTTTCCAAGGCATCTCTCCTGCCAGTAGCCATCAATCCAGGCACTGACATGGAGCAGAGACCCCCGAGAGTGCCCAAGCTGGCCTGGGTGATAGAAGAGGAAGAAAACCCTGGATCTTCCCCAGCACAGGAGACTGAAGAGGTGGTGCCATTCCAGCCAGAACAGGAGGGTGAGCTGGGCTTCAGGGCTGCTGCCAGCATCCAGCTTGGCCCCATCCTATCCCATCCCATCCCATCCCATCCCATCCCATCCCATCCCATCCCATCCCATCCCATCCCATCCCATCCCATCCCATCCCCTGTGGACACACCCATGGACAGGACAGAAGAGGGGCCGGGCAGACAGCTCACAGTGGCCGTGCTCCATCCCCTGGGGCATCCCGGGGCTGTCCCTGCCTGGGGAATGAAGGCCTGGCTGTATTCTCCAGCCTCTCCCGCAGCCCCTCAGCTCTGGCTCTGCTCGCTCTTTGCCAGGTGCAGCCATGGAGCCTACACAAAAGCAGGAACCCACTGGTGGCCTCTTCCGCAGGACAGCACAGGTACCTGCAGCCATCCCCAGCTGGGCTGGGCCTGCTGTCACTGCTCAGCCAAGCGCCATGCTTGGAGCACTCCATGGAAAAGCCCTGGCTTCTTGCCCTTTGTTATCCTGCCAGACGTGCAAATTCACCACATGCATTTGGCAGGAAGAGACCAGTGTCATGGGCCTTGAGATTATTGAAAACGGTGACGTCTACACCACTGACACCAGTGCTGCCATGATGGATTTGCTTGTGGAGAAGGGTGTTTTCATTCCAGAGCAGGTAAGCAGCCTGTGGCCAGGGTTTAATTCCTCCATGAGTCATATGGCCTCTCAAGCCACTGGGGCCTGCTGGTCCCTGTAAGCCTTTGAGGCCATTCCAGTGTGGTGGGAAGGGAAACACTTCTCTGGGGACATTACTCCCTCTAGCAGGTTTCCAAGTCTCCCCACGCCTCCTTCAGGTGCCTGGCATGGTGAGGTACATCTACCAGTGGCTCATGACCAATGAGTCTGCTGACCACACGATGGAGAACACTCTGCTGGATCTCACTGAGGCACAGCCCGCTGATGTGGTGGTGACACTCCTGCGTGTGGCCCCATCGTGTGACAGGTATGGGGCCCACCAGCCCAGAGGGCTCAGGGCTCACCAGCCCATCACCCTGTACAACCTGTTCCAGGTGTCTGAGCAACAGAGAGTTCCAGGGCCCTCTGGCTGCTCCCTTTCCCAGCCCTGGCATGTCAGCCCCTGGGCCTGCTGCCATGCTCCCTCCCTGCCCCTCAGGGGCCTGTCCCCACAGGGCTGGGCTGCCTGGATGCCACCAGCGAGGGGCAGTGGGCAGAGGCAGAGCTGACAGCCAGCTCAGCTCCCTGCTGCTGCCCAGGCCACAGTTCTGTGTCTGAGACGGCCCTGAGACAGAGCTCTGACCCCACAGAGCTGCTATGGCCATGTGGAAGACGATCATGTCCTCGAGCAGGACTGTGGAGCCAGTGCTGGAGATACTCCTGGATGTGCTGGGGGACTGGCCAGAGCACAGCACATACACCTCTGATGGGGACAGAACGTGTGTCTTTGCCCTGGCTGTGAGTTTCTGGAACTCGCCTTTGCTCACCCCAAGGCCGCCTCTCCAGCAGCTCTCCACCCTCCTTCCCCCACTGCATCTCCCTGCCTCAGGCACTGCGCTGAATCCTGGCCTAGGGGCACCTTCAGGGGCATCAGGCCCGGTGCTCCCCCTGCATCTCCCCTGGCCTCTCCGTGCCACGCTCGGGCCCTGCCGCACCGACACCTGAGCACTGAGCGCTGTCTCGGGGTGCTTTGTCCTTTGCAGGCAACTCTGGTGATGTGGAAGATCCTCCAAGTGCCCTGCTGGCCAGATATACTGGTGATGTATTTCCCCTGTCTGTTTGTCCACCTGCTCTTCCAAGTGTTCTTCAGCACTCTGGATACACCAGAGGAGGTCGATAACTTCTGGAAGGGATGCCAGGAAGAACATGGCCTTGCCACCAGCCCCAACAGGTTCTCCATGCCAGTCCACCTGTCCCTGACACATCCCCTGTCAAGGAGCCAGTGCTCCCAGTGTGACCTGAGCTTTGCTCTGCACACAGGTTTGCAGTGCAGACCCTGAAGTCTCTGCTCTGCTTTCTCCAGTGTGAGGATGTGGTGATGGCAATGGAGCGCAAGCGTGGCTGGGACACGCTGCTCTGTGTTGACACCCACCACTATGCCGTGGGTCTGTTGGCCAGGTGAGATTCCCTGCTCTCCACTGCCCCCAGCATTTGTGTTCTGTGCCCGGGGTGTGCCACACAGTCCCTGTGGTCATGGGCCAGAGGGCCTTGTCACTGAGAGATGGCCAATCAGACTGCAAATGGCTGGGAGAGGAGGTGCTCAGGAGCAGCCACCTTCCAATGGCCCTGCTCCCCTTGTATCATGGTGGGGAAAGACCAGAGAGATTTACCCCCCAACTCAGGAACCTGGTTTCTTTTTCGGCCTGCTAGGGAGATGCGTCATGCTTCTATGTGGTTGTGTTCCAGTATTGCACTCCACCTACTCCAGGTGCTCACCATACAGGAAACATGCTGGGATCTGCCTGCCATGGCATTTCTTGTGGAGGTGAGCCTGATGGCCAGCGCTGCCTCACTGAGCTGCCTCCCAGCTCTCTGCCCTCTCATCACCGCAGCTGCCTGGGACGGTGCCCGTGCCCCGTGCTGCTGTCTGGGCCCAGCCCTGTGCAGTTCTGGGCTCTTGCTGGCCGGGTCCCCTGTCATTGCCCTCTGCCTTTCAGGTCCTCAGGTGCCTGGACCCCCGTGAATGTGGTGGCAGTGTTGTAAAGGTCACATCAAGGTACCTGCAGAGCGAGTGCAGGGAGAAGCGTTGCCTGGCACTCAGGGCCCTTCTTGAGCTCATTGATGATCCCTCCATGGTGAGAAGGGGGCAGTGGCTGAAGCTGCACTGGGGAAAGCAGCCCCTTGGGCTTCGGGTGCTGGAGCAGCTGCTCCCAGCTCTCCTGCCTCCCTGTTCAGCTGCCCGAGTGCTTCAGGACAGGCCTTTGGCCTCTGCGGCCTGAGGCAGCAGGGTGGCGTTTCACAGACTTGTGTTCTGCATAGGCCGAAAAAATGTTCAGCCTGACTGAAGGCCTCATGGACCTACTGTGGGACAAGGATGCAGAGATAGTTGGGATGACACTCATCACCATCAACTTTATATTCATGCACAAATATTTCCTGATACCAAGCTCCATTGCACTGCAATTGGCTGAGGCGCTCTTGCCTTTCCTTGATGCGGTAAGGCTCTGTGCCCCAGGCCATGGCCCCTGGGTGCTTCTCAGAAGCTTGGTGCCCTATGGATTTTAAGGTGGGTGCTGGAATGGGCCTGGATCAGCCAAAGCTGAGGATTTTTTTTCCTTCCTTTCATACAGGATGATAGCCAGGTGCAGCTGCTCTCCATAAGGCTCTTCAAAGATATGCTGGAACATTTCATGGAAGAGAGAGAAAAGCTTTTGGAGAATCCAGTGCAGCAGAGTCTCCTCCCTCTCTTCTTCCACTGCCATGATGAGAATCTGCATGTGGCACAGGTGAGGACTGGTGGGCTGCTGGTGTCTCCCTGGGAGGGGGCTCGGCTGCCTCCTGCCCTGGCACCTCCCAGGCTACAGCCTCCTCCCAGCCTTGGCACAGGGACACGGCTCCTGTGCCCTGAGCTGCGGTGCCATCTGCACATCTCTGCTGCTCTCCAGGCCTCTCGGGAAACCCTGCTTTGTGTGGTCAAATTCCTGAAGAACAGGGATCTCAAAAAGCTGGTGAAGGAGGAGAAACTCTGGAAGTTCGCCGAGTGCCTGGTAAGGAGGGCCTGGAAGCGCCAGGCTCAGCCTGGAGAAGCCCCTGAGCGCGGTGCTCACTGTGTGCGCTTGGCAGCTGTGGCCCTGCCCAGGGCTGCACGCAGGAGCCGCACGGGCTCTTCTCCAGGCTCCTGTGGGCCCGAGCCGGGTGCCCACGGAGCCCCGGCCCAGCGGCTGCTGGCCGCGCCTCAGGGCTGTGCGGGCAGGGGAGGCCGGGGCCGGCCAAAGCGGGGAGTGCCTGCCAAAGGGGCACAAAGCCCGGCCCGACCCTTCCCTCCCGCCGCTCTCTCCAGTTGGCAGACGACAGGAGCCGAGCGGCCGAGCACCTGCGCCAGGCCCTGCCGTACGTGCAGAGCCCACAGGAGCCCCTGCGAGAGGCGGCCATCAGGTTCATGGGTGAGCCCGGGCTCCCTCCCCGCCCCGCCCCGTCCCGCCGCAGCTCGGCCCCAGCCCCGCCTGCTGCCCCGGCAGCGGCATCCGGGCCCGGCGCCGTGGAGCCCCGGCTGCCCTCGGGGCTGCTGCCGCCCTGTCGCAGCCGTGCCCTTGAGCGTCAGGATGCGGTCAGGGCCCGGGCTGAGCCCTGCCGGGCCACGAGGGCGTGTGGCCACAGGGCTGGCAGCGCCGCTGGCAGGGAGCTGTGCCGCTGGGCAGATGCATGACAGGCTATATGTACCCAGGGATCGCCGGACGGAGCTTTCGGAGGCAGCAGGAAGAGCTGCAGCTCATCTACAGAGGTGAGTGAGGGCAGCGGGCTGTCAGCGGGGGCTGGCAGGAGCAGCTGCAAGCCCTGGCCCGGCTGCGGAGGGCTCTGCTCCCTGTGCGGGCGGGGGTCGGCGTGGGCAGAGCACACCGAGATTTCAGGGGCACGTGGGGGATTTGTGGCCAGCAGCTTCGGGCTGATCCCAGTGGTCCCTGCTCCCTCCTGGCCATGGCAAGAGCGGGCTGGGTTGCCCCTGGCACGGGGGTCTCGTCATGTCCCCGCAGATCAAGGATCTGGCCATGGCTCTTTTCCTTTCTCTTCCAGCCCTGGAGGACATGGCAGATGACATCAGCCTTGCCGTCGGAAGCCTGGCACTTCAAACTTCCTACATTCTTAGGGTAGTAGAGCAGCCTCGGATCTCCATGTTCCAGAGGCTGCAAGCTCAGCTCCGCCGGGCATGGAAGACGCGGCCTCGTCTGTCGAGCCTCGGCCGTCTGCGCTGCTGGAGCTCTGCAGAGAACTGATCTGGGAAGCTCTGTCTGCTGGGGCCACCTGAGCCAGAGAGAATTTTCTTTTTTGTCAAAATTGTTTTTTTTCTTTTTTATTGTTTTACTTTAGAAATATAGGATATGTTAGAATAGACAGACTCCCAGGAGCTTTCTTTTCCTGCCCAGGGTCTGCATGGCTACAGGGAAGAGGGGGAATAGGTGCTTGTGCTCAGCAAGCTGCGCAGCCATGTAGTGTTGAAGGGAGAATGGCCAGAAGCCCCTTGGCCTTTGGTGGTTGTGCTGAAGCCTTTGTGCTGGTGACAGAGCGGGTGGGCAGGGGCTGGAGCTTCAGGGATCCCTGCGAGACCGGTGCCTGGAGATGGCCACCACCCCTGTCCCAGCCAGTAACCGCCATCGGTGTCCTCCTGCTCAGGTGTTGCTGGCTGGATTACTGAGAGTTCCTGTGGTGTCTCTTGATCGGGCTTTTCTGGAGCTCCTCTGGGGCTGCAGTGCTGCTGCTGGGCTGGTTGGCCTGGCTGGGGGAGACCCTGAGGAGACAGGCACTGGGAGGCCATGAAGGGATGAGGGGCTGTGGAGGCCCGATGGGACCAGGCAGTGGGAAGGCACGAGGTGTACATGTGAGGGAGTGGGTGGCAGGAGGCTACAAGGTTACAGGAGGCACCTGAGGGACTGTGGTGGGGAGCCCTAAGGAAATGGGTGTCAGAGGCCATATGTAGCCCCTGGGCAGCTGCCTTGTTCCTGTAACCTGTCTGCTCTGGTGCTTTCCCAAGGTATTTCACTCAGCAGGCTCTTTAAGGGGCTCCCTATAACCGGGAGTGTCACCCTGATGCTGGCCTTTCTGAGCTGCGGGCCCAGTCTGAGTTGTGGCACTGGGCGTGTGCCCACCCTGTCCTGGGCACTGGAGTCCCCTCCGCCTCAGGCCATGAGCTCGACTGCCTGGGTGCTGAGTCTTGTTCCTGTTGTCATGACGGAGGCCAAGATCCTTGGCTTTAGGCACGACTGAGTGAGACGAGCAGAGCCTTCGAGCCCAAGGGAGAGCCCTGCAGAAAGGCCCTGTGGGCAAAGGGCTTTGCTGGCATTGCCAGGGCAGGCACACAGAGAGTGTGGTGAGCACCTTCAGGGTGCCACGGCTGGCTTGGGGCTGGGCGACCTCCCTGTGCGCAGGGCTGTCTCTCTGCTGTGCTGTCGTTGGCCTTTTGCTGTCGAGCTCCTCTGGCTGCCAGGAGACAAGAGCAGCCCTATAAGGAGAGTGCAAGCCCCTGTCTCCAAATCCTGAAGGGGGAAATGGAGCTGTCCCGGCCCGTGGCCAAGGCTGGAAGCAGAGCAGAGCCTTTTCCCCACCCCTGACGGCTTTCTGCCTGCTGCTGGCCTTGGGCCAGCATGACCCGCTCTGCTGGGGCTGTGTCACTGCGGGGGTGGCTGCTGCCCCTGGGTTTGCTGATGGGACGTGAGGGTCACTGAGGAAAAGGTGGGTGTCCCAGGTGATGCTGAGGGGGCATTTGGTCGCTGAGAGGATATTAGGGTCCCAGAGGAGGCTGCAGGTGAAAGGAATGAGAGAGATTTGTCTTTACAAATAAACTGTGGGTAAAGCTAGAGAATGAGAGATGAAAGAAGCAATGGATGGAACCATCAATTCCATAGGAAAAGAAAAAGTGCGGGTCTACATTAGAAGGGGTCTGTATTAGTACCTGTATTAGCCAATGGGGTTAGAGAGAGGGAAATGCGGCCAGGAAATGAGGATAAAAAGGAGGCTGCATCCTCTAAAAATGTGAAACTCCCCAGGGGAATGTCCCATGGCCTGTCCCTTTATTCAGAGAAAGTAACAGGACTCCTCTGTCTCTGATTTGGACATAAACCTCTGGTGTTTGTGGATTAATTTTCCTGACACAAGTGCCTCATGCATCACTCAAGGGAGGCGGATTTTCCGTGTGTCACTGATGTGTCATGATGGTCTCTGAATGCCAGGCACCTGCATGCCACTGAGGTGACAGGGGGGTCACTGAGGGGGAAGTGGGTGGCGGGTGCCCTACATGCCACTGAGGTGACATGAGTGTCATAAGTACATCTTATAGTATTGGTTTTCACAAATATTAAAATGAATGCTCTATGCAGAATGTTGGAAAGCTTTGCTGAATTAATATAGTTTCTTTTAGTTCTGCTATTAGCAAAACTTAGACATAATAGTGTGATAAATATATTTCTTGGACTGTAACATGGTGATATGAAAAGCTTTTTTTCATGTAACTAACTTAGAGATTGGTAAAAAGATAATCAGGAAATTCTTCACATTCTTGGATTATCCTTTCTGGATGAAGGCGGGCTGAGGAACAGCAGAACTCTAAGGAAAGGATCCTTTGATCTCCAATATCAGAGAGTGCACTGACAAGAAGGATCCACAAGGGGAAAAAAAAAAAAAAAGAAGTAAAGATGTTGGTTTAGAGGTTGGGGGTGATTTTGATTTCTGCATGAAGGTCCGTGAATATGCAACAGGTGGATGCATTTAAGAAAATGTTCTCTGAGTTAAGGTGTGCTCTTGGCAGAATGCCAAGCACTGGGCCCTTGTAACCTTTGGCTTTATTGTCTCTTATTGTCTTTTATTAAACTTGTTAAAATCTACCAGGAAACTGGACCTCGTTTTTCACAATCAGGAGCCAGCCCAGAGCTTCCCAGGCCCCTCTGCAGGTTTGGTCACATCCATTCTGATCTGGCTCCCACAGCTTTACCCGAGCCCCTTGCAGTGCCCAGTTCCCTAAGGCAGAAGGGGATCCCAGGATACCATGGAAATAGTTCTGATCTGTGCTTCCTTCTAGATTGGGAACCTGACTTGGATTATTTGGAATTGCTGGTGAATGGTGCTTTGAAGATCGTCTGAGATGCTGGAGGCAAGTTCTCAATGTGCCTTTCCTGATAGAATATGCAGTGTCACAGAGGCAAGAGCTCCCTCATGTGCCATTTCCCTTAAGATCACCTCAAGGTTGAAGCATAGTGGAATCGTTGCCCTGCTCGCTTTTTGAGCCCTGATGATCCCACAGGATTGCTGTCAGTGGGAGGAAGGAGCATTTAACTGTCAATCCTCTTCCCATGTGCAATGCCAGTGTCTCCTTCCATGTGCTCTGTGCAGCCAGGGAGAAGAGCAGAGAGAGAAGGGAAGGGCCCAGGGCTGTGCCCCGGGGCTGTGCCTTGCTGGGCTCCTTTGCTGGCCCCAGTCTTGGGGGTTGAATTTTCCCCTTTTCTTTCTGTGGAATTTTTCCCGTTGTTATGCTAAGTATTTGGAGCTACACGCAGAAGGTCGGATAGCTAAGTTAACAGTTTCTCTCGAAGGGGGGACGAGAAGGGGCAGCAGCGGAAAAGGGGAGGTGGGGTAGGGGCTGTTCTCTGCTTCTCTCGCGGGTCTGGCTCGGAGAAGGACGGTCGCTAGAAACTCAGCTCTGCCACGCTGACGCCGGGAGCTGCCTTCCTTGGCTGTGCGATTTCGCAACCTCGCTGCTTGGACGCTGTCCCGCATCTCCTACTGATTGCAGCACATCCTTTTGAAGCATCAGGACTGACACTGCCCTGCGACCTGTGAGCAGCGTCTCCCCTCCGCTCTTCCCATCTGGGATACAGAGGCCGTTCACCGCAGCGCCCCTCCAGCCACGTGGGATCACCGCATCTCCTCCCTGCTCACCAGGGGCTGGCAGGCAGCACCAGAACTGTAACTGGACCTCAGAGGAAAGGTGTCCACAACCGAGAGAACTGTTTGCTGGGTTTTCTGCTCAGTTGTTGTAGATCTCGCAGTTATTGTTGTTGTGTTTTGTTTCCCTGGTTACATATATATATATATCAGTTAAGAACTGTTATTCCTACCCCCATATCTTCGCCTGAGAATCCTTTAATTTCAAAATCGTAGTAGAGTGATGGGGGGTTATACTCTCCTTATCAAAAAAAAAGAGGCCCCTGTCTCTTTTGGCAGATACCTGTCTTTCAAACCAAGACACCCAGGCAGCCTGAGGATTTCCTGTGGTGCTGGGAGTTGTTCTGTCCTGCCTTTCTTTGCCGATGAACCTGTTGGGGAAGGTGATCTGGCTTCCCAACCCTCGTTCAGGAATGAGTCTTTGGGAGATGGTGAGGCTAGGTCAAGGCGTTACCCCTGTGACAGCTGCCAGCTCAGAGCCCAAACGTTGGCCAGCAGTGCAGAGATGACAGAAGCCTCTGTGGCTGTTGAGTTACAGGTGTGTCTGCAGGGAGGATTTCTCCAACTCCTCTGCTGGTTGCTGCACACAAGCCCGGCTCCCATGGCAGGGGTGAGTTGTGTGTCCCTGCTGACCCCACAGGCTGAGCACTGCTTTTGTGGGATCCGTTTCTGGGAAATGGAATTTTGTTGCTCTAAGGTCCTCCAAGAGGAAGGAACAAAGCTTCAGAACACAAGAAACTTCATGATTTATCCAAACTCAGGCAGCAAAAGCTGAAGGAAATGCGGCAGGGAAGACAAGGTGGGTGCATTTCCCTCAGCCTTCTCCTGACACTCAGCAGCCAGGGGCTTTCTCTGCACATCTGGACACACTGTGCCTGGCACAGCAGGAAGTCTCACTGCCCTGCTGCTGCTGTCACACCCTGCAGGGCTGTTTCCCAGCCTGGCCTGGCTGCAGCTTCTCCCCAGCCTCTGCAGGAAGGCATTTGGCATCAGCTGCCAGGGAGCCCAAAGTGCCCCACGGGCCATGCACACCCTGACATCCCTGCCATTTCCCGGTCTCAGGGTAGGTCAGGAGAGGTGCTGCTTTGGACAAGAGAGAGCCCTGTCATAGCCCCAAGAGCCTGGGCCTTTTCCTCATCCTTATCCATGTCTTTGGCAAGTATTGCCTCCCGACGAGGCCAATTCCCTGATATGTAATGGTTTCATCAGATGCAGCTCTACCTCTTCCTTTCTCAAGGAATGGACAGAGAGGCTCTATGGAAGGAGGCATTTCCAGAAGGAAAGGAGGCAATGCCAGGCACGGGCACAGGCAGAGGAGGTAATTGCTGTGTCAGGCTCAGCCCTGGGCAGGGCTGTGTGGCAGCAGCTCTTCTCCCAGGGCCTGCCCTTGCATGGCCTGGCAGTAGCCAAAGCTGGAGGCGCTTTGGCTTCGAGGCCTCTGGAGCTCGTTCCCAGCCCCTGGGATATGGGAGTGGTGCACCAAGGTCCCTCCTGCTGCAGCTGCTCCTGGAGCTGCCCTGACTGCCCAGAGGCCCAAGGCACAGGAACAGCCCCGAGTGGGAGCCCTGCTGAGAGCCCAGGGCTCCCGACTGGGCAGGGGCTGCACTGGGTCCTTACAGGGCCTGACTCTGTCCCCTTGGGCTGGGGGAGCTGTCACGGGGCTGGGAGGGTCAGGGTTAGGGTTAGGGTTAGGGTTAGGGTTAGGGTTAGGGTTAGGGTTAGGGTTAGGGTTGCTGCTAGTGGCTGCTGAGGGATGGGTTTGGCCGTGTCCCTGGAAGGAGCAACTGCCCAAGCAGCTGCGCTGCCCCTGGGCTTTCCTCCCGGCCTTCTGGGCTTTGTTGTGTGGCACTGCCTGTGCCATGGGATGCCAAGGTGCCTGCAGGACCCAGCTGTGGGGGAAACAGAGAACGTCGTGGCCTTATCCAGCGAGCTGCCAGCTGAGCAGTGGAGCACAGCACAGGCTCACGGTCCCCATTGCTCCCACACATGCAGCTGGCACCTCAACACGTCTTCCTGATTCCCAGAAGGACATTGGAAAGGGTTTCTGTCAGGGAACACGCTGTTAGGTAGAGATAATGACATGCCTCTTTGTTTTGGAGCTTGTCTTCATTTTGTGTGTCAGAATCTGGTATTGCTGGAAGAGAAAACAGTGAGTGTTTTGTTGCTCTCCCCCTCACACAGCTTCATTTGATGGCTGCTTGTAGAAAGGAAACATTCCTAGTGAGGCTGCTGTGGAGTTGTGGATGGTCAATGGTTGTCCGTATAACTCTGCTGAGGGTTCTGCTGCAGCCTAGTGCTTTAATTGGCCTCTTAATTGCTGGGCCTTGTCCGGGGGAGCCTACTGGGGCTGCAGCCAGTGCTGGCTCCCACTGAGGCTGCGTGGCCAAGAGCAGCCCCAGGAGCAGCGGGCAGAGACAAAGCAAGGTGGGGAGGAGAAAGAGCAGGGTCCAGGTTGCCCTTGGAAGGCAGATGCGCTCTGGGGCCCGCTCCTGGCCAGGGACACTGCCCAGAGCCATGCCTTGCTCTCCGGGGCCCTGAGGGGCAGCTGTGCAGCTGGGCCAAGGTGTGCCAGCAGCTCCAGCCGTGCTGGGGAGCCTCGCCAGCTCTGGGCTCTGCTGTGCAGGAGGGTCCCTGTGTGCCAGTGGCAGCTGGGGCCTCAGACACTCCTCTCTCCACAGGAGCACTTCTCCCCCTTCTCAAGACCGGCCGACGACTTCAGTCTGGACAGACTGGATCTGTCATCTTGCATCTCCATGCACGTGTTCGTTTTCCATACCACAATTGCAATACCAGCTAAATGCTGTGTACAAGCTGCCACCAGCATGCTGAACAGGTCCCTCTGTCCCCAAAGGGACTGGCCCCACTCTCCAACCAGGGCAGGAAGTGGGGCCTTCCAGCCAAGACAGTGCTTGAGTCCAGCATCACCTTTGGGCTTCAGCTCTGGGGTCTGAGCGGTACCAGCAGCACTGGTGGAGCTCCTTGTCTGGCACAGCCAGGGCTGGGCAGGTAGCAGCTGGGCATGGGGCTCCTGATACATACAGACACCTCATGTTATCTTTGTTTTTCATTTTGAAACATTTAGGAATGTTTTTCATTTCCAGCAATTGAAAAGAGTTTTCATAGAACATAAATCTGAAATGTTTATTTCCCTTTCCCCCAACAGTCCTGTATTTGTCAAAGTAGTTTTGCAGTTATGGAAACTGCGATAATTAATAAAAGTTTTGTGTTAATCACAAAAGTATTGGGGTTTGTATAAACCAGAATACTAAGCTCTGAAGTGAAGCATGGACACTAGATAAAGGAAATTATACGATTAAATAATTCTGTTTTAAATCACCATGTTATGTTATGTTATGTTATGTTTGTTATGTTATGTTATGTTATGTTATGTTATGTTATGTTATGTTTTCCAAGTAAGTTGAATCTACTACCAGCTTACAATAACAGACTTCCTGATAGTCTTTCCTGCCTCTGTTTGATCAATGCTGCCTATCTCAAGGACCAGACTTCCAGAACTTCGCTGGTGGTTATCTACAAGGACCAGATGATGATCTGTGAAACTGACTATCGCCAGAGACTTTGTGAATTTCTATAAGGATGTTTATTCGACCACCACTGCTTACCTGGCAAAATTATGACAGCTAAAAACCAAAAATTATTGATGACGGAGAGAAACCATAGCATAAGAAAAGGCTGCAGGCCGGGGTTCGGTGGAGCATGGAGTGGGCAGTGACCCCTCACGTTCTCCAGGGCTGCATTGCTCGACCTATATCAAATAAAGCAATCTAAATTTTGCTGAATATTGAGACTTTTTTCTCATTTATAACAAAACCTAGAATCTTTGGACTCTTCTGCAATAAATAATAAAATTGCATTAATTCTTAATGTTTACTCTTGCACAGGCTGGGCAAGGCCGGCACAGCCCAGAGGAATTATCCCGAACAGGCTCAGGGCACTTGGGTACTGAGCACTCCTGCTGGGGTCCCTCCATGGGAGACACTGCCCAAAAGCTGGGAGGGGCTGCAAGGGGTAACCATGGTGGGGAAAGGGCAGAGGGGGAGAGCAAGGCTCCAGTGTGTCCTGAGAGGGCCTGACTCTGTCCCCTTGGGCTGGGGGAGCTGTCACGGGGCTGGGAGGGTCAGGGCTGGCAGTGGCTGATCAGGGATGGGTTTGGCTGGGTCCATGGAAGGAGTGACTGCCTAAGCAGTTGTGCTGCCCCCGGGCTCTCCTGCTGGCCTTCCGGGCTTTGTTGGGTGGCACAGCCTGTGCCAAGGGGTGCCAAGGTGCCTGCAGGTGCCAGCTGTGGTGGAAACAGAGAACGTCCTGGCTGTATCCACCAAGCTTCCAGCTCATCAGTGGAGCACAGCAAGGACTCATGCTCCCCACTGATGCTGGAGTCATGCACAGTGAGATAGGAACACATGCTCTAAATCCAATTTGATGGATGTTGACAACTCTTCCATGTTGTCATCACAACACAGCAGATGCCAGAGGAAGTTGATAACTTCTGGAGGGTGTGCTGGTAGGATCACCACCTTCCCAGCAAGCCCAACAGGTTCCGGCCCTCCTGTCCTTCCCATGCCCTCGTGACCAGCGCCAGTGCTCCCAGTGTGACCTGGGCTTTGCTCTGCACACAGGTTTGCAGTGCAGACCATGAAGGCTCTGCTCTTCTGTCTGCAGTATGACCCTGAGGTGATGGCCATGGAGCGCAAGCGTGGCTGGGACACGCTGCTCTCTGCTGACACCCAGCACTATGCTGTGGCTCTGCTGGACAGGTGAGACCCCCCCCATTTCCCCTCTGCCCCCAACATTTGTGCTCAATGCCCGGGGTGCCCCACACAGTCCCTGTGGTCATGGGCCAGAGGGCCTTGTCACCGATGGACGGCCAAGCAGACTGGAAAAGGCTGGGAGAGGGGGTGTCCAGAAGGAACTGCCTCCCAAAGTGCCCACATGACCTCCAGGGATGCTGGGGAAAGACTGGATCTCGGTGAGTCAGTGCTGGGAGTGGTTTGCTTGCCCACCTCAGTGCCTTGGTGCCTTTTCCCCCCCACCAGGGAGATGCGCCATATCTCCCTCTCCTTCTGATCTGGGATTTCCCCACCACCTGCTTGGGTGGCTCAGTAAGGAAGAGCCACACTGGGATCTGCCCTTCCTGGCATTCCTTGTGGAGGCGAGCCTGATGGCCAGCGCTGCCTCTCTGAGCTCCCTCCCAGCTCTCTGTCCTCTCGTCGCCACAGCTGCCTGGGACAGTGCCCGTACCCTGTGCTGCTCTCTGAGCCCAGCCCTGTGCGGTTCTGGGGTCCTGCCGACTGGATCCCCTTTCACTACCCTGTGCTTTTCAGGTGCTGAACTGCTTGGATTTCACTAAATGTGGTGACAGCATCCTTGAGATCATGTCAAGGCACCTGCAGAACAAGTGCAGGGAGAGACGTCGTCTGGCGCTCAGAGGCCTTGTGGTGCTCAGCAAGGATCCCTCGATGGTGAGAAGGGGGCAGGGCTGAAGCTGTACTGGGGAAAGCTGCCCCTTGGGCTGCCTGGGCTTCAGGAGCTGCAGCAGATGCTCCCAGCTCTCCTGCCTCACCTCCCTGAGTTCTTCGGGACAGACCTTTGGCCTCTGGGCCCTGCAGCAGCAGGGTGAGGTTGCAGTGCCAGCACGGTGTTGGTGCTGCAGCCGCTCATGGCTTCACAGCACAGCACAGCCTTGTGTTCCACACAGGCCAGAAAAATGTGCAGCCTGTCTCCAAGTCTTTTGGAGCTGCTGGGTGATGCAGATGGAGAGGTGATTGGCATGACCGTCCGTGTGTTCACTAATGTGCTCCAGGACAAAGACATCCTGATATCCAGCACCACACCCCCAAGCTGGCCGAGGCACTCCTGGAGCTCTTTGACCACGTAAGGTTCTGCGTCCCGAGCCACAGGCATTGGGTGCTTCCCAGAAATTTGTGCCCTCTGCGTTTTAAGGCCTTTGCCTTGGTGGGCCTGGAGTAGTAGGTGCTTAAGTTTTTCTCTTTCCTCTAGCACAACAGCCAAGTGCAGCTGCTCTCCATTCACCTCTTCTGTAAAGTGATGGAATTGGTAGTGGATGAGGGAAAAAAGTGCCTGAAGACAATTGTTCACAAGAGCCTGTACCCACTTCTAATCTACTGCCATGATGAGAACCTGCACCTGGCAAAGATGAGGATTTGTGTGATGCTGGTGGATCACTGGGAGGGGCTCACCTGCCTCCTGCCCTGGCACCTCCAAGGCTGCAGCCTCCTCCCAGCCTCGGCACAGGGACGCGATGGTCCTGTGCCCTGAACTGCGGTGCCATCTGCACATCTCTGCTACTCTCCAGGCCTCTCTGGAAACGCTTCTTTAACCTGACTGCAGCATTGGCCTGGCACATGAGTGGCCTAACAGCACCTGAGGTACCGTCAAGGTGACACCACTGATCAATTGCCTCTGGTCTAGGGACAAGGACACAAGACTGAGGCAGGAGAATGTATCCAAAGAAAGCCAAAGCCAGCAGCTCTCCTGAAAATCAGCTTGGGCCAGGCTGGGGCTGGGCAAGGCCGTGGCCCACAGGCTCATCTGCTGAGGCCACCTTTGCACACACTGCCCACAGCCAGCCAGGGAGGAGGAGAGTTCTGGGGCTGTGGGGAACCTCTGCTCACAAGCAGTGAACACCCATCCTCCCTCACACAAACTGCCTCAGCTGAAAATTCCCCACCCGGGAAGGCCACATCCATGGCACATTCCCATGAAGGACACCTGAGGAGGTGCCAGAATCCATCCAACGGCCCCAAAGCCCTGCCCAGACTCACTGCTGAGGCCTTGCAGCAGAGCACCGCTCCTGATGCAAAGGGATGCAGCAGAGCCAGAGGCTGCTGCCAGAGCCTGTGTCAGACTTGTCCCTGCCAGGGGAGGTACCTGGGCCTTCCCACTTGGCCCAAATGTGTATGGACCCCCAGAACTCCGTGTTTGTGGGGGACCCAGAGCACCAAGAAGAAAGAGATGTAGAGCATCCACAGGAAGCCATTGGGATCCACCAAGTGGTGAGGTTTTCTACTGAATCTTTCTCTGTCACTCTCTTGCTCTCCCCCTACCTCTATTCCATTTCTGTTTTTCTCTCTTTGTCATTTTGTCTCTCTCTCATTTACTGTTCAATAAAACTATTGACTTTGGCACATGGTCTCATTTGCACCGTAATGGAGGCAGAGCCATTTCTGATCATTTTAATCAGTGGATCAGAACAAGGGGCTAGAAGCCCTCCAGTCTGGCTGCTGCTCCATGCCATTTCCACGGGGTTGGGCTGGTGAAGGGGTGCTGGGCTGTCCTGGTTTAGGGCAAATATGGGGGAAAACCTTCGGAAGGAGCCCCCAGAAAGCAAACCCCCATGACTCCTCCCCCCACCACCAGGTTCAGGAAGAATTTCCTCAGAGAGGAGTGGAAAAAAAACCTGAAAATCTGTGTATTTAACAAACTAAACACTCCTTGGCACAAAGAAACAACACAAGATGATGGAAAACTCTTTCACAGCTCTGAATGGATGACAAACTCAGAAAGTCTCTCCTGCGCGTGGTCACTCAGTTACCGGTCTCTGGCACTGGGGGATGGCTGCTACACATCACAAAATGCAGACTCCCGGTGTTTCTTGGTGTTTCCCAGGTCCCCGTCTGGAACAGGTTCTGATGGTATTCAGGAAAGGGAGAGGAAAAAAAAAACAAAAACAGTCCAGGGAAAAAAAAGTCCAGGGAAAAAAAAGGACTGCCTAGCTGAACTAACTAATGAGCAAAAGCAAGGGCAAAAGCAAAAAAAGTAGGAACAAAAGGAAGCAAGCAAGAAAGCAAGCACGCGAACAAGCCTCTCCTAAACAGAGACCATGGAGGAGGTGAGCTGACTGATAACGAGACAAAACAAACCTTCACTTTCAGATTCTGTCCTGAAAGCACAGAACATAATACCAAGCACAAACAGAACACACAATTGGGGATACAAGCACCATAACATCACCCTAGGACACTTTCTAAGTGTGACCTGAGGCATTCCCAACTCAAACAAATAAAGCCAAAGAAGTTGTCAACATTTTGTTAAACAACATAAGGCCCGGTTCAGAGTGCTTCTCGACATCTCCTCCCATCGAGTACCACATTCCCTAGCAAATATTGCACTGGACTTTTGCAACAATCTCCAAATCAACTGGCACCTACACTTGCTGTATAGGCCCAGGCCAGCGACCAGGTGGAAAAGATGAATTATCTGATACAACAACAGATGGTTAAAACTGGACAAGAGGCCAACACACCTTGGCCCCAGAACCCACCTTTGGCTTTACTATGGATTTGAGTAAGATCAAGAACAAAAGACAAGCTGAATGCCTTCGAAATACTGTGTAGAATACCAGAGAAGCACAACTATCAAGGGGAAGCTACTGTACAAGTGGAGGAGGGGTATCTCCAGGACTATGTGGTCCAACTAACACAACAGCTGCAGAAAGCTAATCAACACATTTTGAGCACATGAGCAAGAGGACGCTCCTCTCCCCAAATCCAGCCTAGGGACCATTTATATGTAAAATCCCCTGAGGGAAACTGTCTTATGCCAAAATGGAAAGAACTCTATTTAGTACTTTTAATCACTTATACAGCCTTTAAAGCTGAAAGCATTAATCTCTTGGATACTTTATTCCAGAATCAAAAGGCTTCTGCAAAAGGCAAGGGGAGTCCAAAACTAGACCTGAGAAAGAACAGGAGAAACCAAGCTGTGTTTCACATGATCATCGTCTTCCTGATGCTTCTTATCAGAATTCAAGCCATACTTGATGACTGTCACTACCATCAAGATCTTCTTGGCCTGCAAGATCCTGGTGGATGGAACACTCAAAAATATTCAGGATCTAATGGGCTAAAAGGGATTAAAAAGGTAAAAAGGCTTGACGTCATTTTACGGATTAATGACAAGCAGCTGAAGATTGAGGAAAACCTGACTCCATGCCTGCCTTTCTTGTCCCACCTGAAAGTAAGATCTCTATGGCTTGTATATTTGAAACTCACAAATCCCTTGTAGATAAGATTACTACAGTGACCATGTGCGTCTGTGACCCTTGAACAAGTAGTGTGTGCATTCATTTTCATGTGATTTCTATCAGGATTTTTGCACTAAGCAAATAAAAATGGAAGGCTATAACCTAGTGCAAGATAGTCCTCTTCTTCTGTGACACATAGGTGGGGAGACCATCGTCATGTAGAGATATAGTAACTGAGCCCACCAGGAATCCCACCCAACAAATATTGTTTCCAAGAGCCAACTCTTGTGCAACTAGAATAATAAATCGTACTGGTCGTCTGCTTAATACATGGAACAGATCTCATAGAGGATGTGCGTTTGAGAATTGAATGTCATTCTTGGGGTATTGCAGGTCATCAGGGATATTAACCAATCAACTTGGAGGGGTAGCCAGGAACATCACCATCCTATGAGGGTATATCATGCCCAATTCCATGACCACGTGATGGTGACCCAGATATGCATGGAATCCTGATAGCACAACTACGTCCTTTGATGGGCTGAGCTACTCAGAATACTCAACTATTTGTACCGGGAACTTTCGTAAAGTAAGTAGCCTTTGTAATACTATCAGGGGCCAGTGTAAGGTTCCTGAAGGTATCAGAAATGGTTGCCTAAAGGCAGGCAATGTATCTGAGGAAACCACAGTTACATGCCTTGGGTACTCGACAAAGAGCCAACCTTGTCCCATCCTCCAGCATGGGAGCCTTGCCCTGTTTGTCCCCAGCCGGCCCAGCCTGGGCACTTTGGCAGTGTCCCTACCCTCCTGCTGAGGCTTCTGCTGCAGGCTGGGGAAAGGCTTTGGGAAAGCACCAGAGCAGACAGGTTACACGAACAAGCCTGGGGGCTGCTTATGGCCTCTGACACCCAATTCCTCAGGGCTTCCCACCACAGTCCCTCAGGTGCCTCCTGTCCCCTTGTAGCCTCCTGCCACCGAATCCCACACAAATCCCCCTCGTGCCTTCCCACAGCCTTGTCCCATCAGGGTCTCCTCAGTCCCTCATCCCTTCATGGCCTCCCAGTGCCCTGTCCACTCAGGGTCTCCCCCAGCCTGGACAACCTGCCCAGCAGCAGCACTGCAGCCCCACAGGAGCTCCAGAGGAACCCGATCAAGAGGCACCACGGAGCCCTCAGCAATCCAGCCAGCAACACCCGGGCAGGAGGACACCGATGGCGGTTTCTGGCAGGGACAGGGGTCGTGGCCATCTCCAGGCACCGGTCTCGCAGGGATCCCTGAAGCTCCAGCCCCTGCCCACCCGCTCTGTCACCAGTACAAAGGCTTCAGCACAACCACCAAAGGCCAAGGGGCTTCTGGCCATTTTCCTTGTAACACCGCATGCCTGGGCAGCTTGCAGAGCACAGGCACCCTTTCCCCCTCTTCCCCGATGCCATGCGGACCCTGGGCAGCAAAAGAAAGCTCCAGGGAGTCTGTTTATTATAACACATCCTATATTTATATAATAGTGCAAAACAGAAAGGAGAACAAACTGAAAGAAAAGAAAATTCTCTGCTCGTTCAGGTGGCCCCACCAGACACAGCCTACATGCTCAGCTCTCTGCAGAGCTCCAGCAGCACAGCCAGGCACTGCCGCACAGACAACGCCGTCTCTTGCATGCCCTGCGGAATCGGTCTTGCAGCCTCCGCAATATGGAGTACGGAGCTCTCTCTAATGCACGCAGGACAAACGCTGTTTCACTTGCGAGGTTTCTAATGGCAGGGTTACTGTCATCTGCCGTGTCATCCAGAGCTGCAAGAGTGTGGAACAGAGCCACGGTAAGATCCCGGATCTGTGGGGACACCACGAGACCCCCGTGCCAGGGCTATCCCAGCCAGCTCCAGCTATGGCCAGGAGGGAGCAGGGACCACTGGGATCAGCCCGAAGCTGCTGGCCACAATTCCCCCACGTGCCCCTGAAATCTCGGTGTGCTCTGCCCACGCCGACCCCCGTCCGCAAAGTGAGCAGAGCCGTCCGCAGCCGGGCCAGGGCTTGCAGCTGCTCCTACGAGCCCCTGCTGACAGCCCGCTGCCATCACTCACCCTCACAGATGAGCTGCAGCTCTTCCTTCTTCCCCCTCAGGTGCGGCCCGGCCATCCCTGGGAACGAGAGAGCCTGTCACAGCTCTGCCCAGCGGCAGAGCTCCCTGCCAGCGGCGCTGCCAGCCCTGTGGCCACACGCCCTCGTGGCCCGGCAGGGCTCAGCCCGGGCCCTTGCCGCATCCTGACGCCCAAGGGCACGGCTGCGACAGGGCGGCAGCAGCCCCGAGGGCAGCCGGGGCTCCACGGCGCCGGGCCCGGATGCCGCTGCCGGGGCAGCAGGCGGGGCTGGGGCCGAGCTGCGGCGGGACGGGGCGGGGAGGGAGCCCGGGCTCACCCATGAACCTGATGGCCGCCTCTCGCAGGGGCTCCTGTGGGCTCTGCACGTACGGCAGGGCCTGGCGCAGGTGCTCGGCCGCTCGGCTCCTGTCGTCTGCCAGCTGGAGAGAGCGGCGGGAGGGAAGGGTCGGGCCGGGCTTTGTGCCCCTTTGCCAGGCGCTTCCCGCTTTGGCCGGCCCCGGCCTCCCCTGCCCGCACAGCCCTGAGGCGCGGCCAGCAGCCGCTGGGCCGGGGCTCCGTGGGCACCCGGCTCGGGCCCACAGGAGCCTGGAGAAGAGCCCGTGCGGCTCCTGCGTGCAGCCCTGGGCAGGGCCACAGCTGCCAAGCGCACACAGTGAGCACCGCGCTCAGGGGCTTCTCCAGGCTGAGCCTGGCGCTTCCAGGCCCTCCTTACCAGGCACTCGCCAAATCTCCACGTCTTATCCACCTGCAGCATCTGTTCAATATCCCTCCTCTTCAGGAATCTTGCTGAACAATGCAGCGTTTCCCGAGAGGCCTGGAGAGTAGCAGAGATGTGCAGATGGCACCGCAGTTCAGGGCACAGGACCCGTGTCCCTGTGCCAAGGCTGGGAGGAGGCTGCAGCCCGGGAGGTGCCAGATCTGGAGGCAGCCGAGCCCCCTCCCAGGGGGACGCCAGCAGCCCACGAGTCCTCACCTCTGCCACTTGCGGATTCTCATCATGGCAGTGGAAAGAGAGTGGGACCAGACTCTGGCGCACATGTGGCTTCAGGGCCCTTCTTTCCTCTTCCACTAGTAAATCCATTATCTCTTGAAAGACAAGCATGGAACATAGTTGCACCTGGCTATCATCCTGTATGAAAGGAAGGAGAAGAAGCCTAAGCATTGGTTCTTTCAGGCCCACCTGGGCACCGGCATAGAAATGCACAGGGCACCAAGTGTCCAGGCTGCACCCAGTGGCTGTGGCTGGGGGCCCAGAGCCTTACATTGTCAAAGAGTGGCAGGAGCGCCTCAGCCAGCTGCAGGGCGATGGGGCTGGGTATGGGGACACCGTTATAGAGAAACAAATATCTGAGTAGAACGACAGCCATCCTGACCACGTCGCTATCATTTTCCTGCAGGAGCTGCACAAGACTTTCAGTCAGGCTCCATATTTTTTTTGCCTGTATGGAACACAAGTGTGTGAAAGGCCAGCCTGCTGCCACAGGGTCTAGAGGCCAAAGGCCTGTCCTAAAGAACTAGGGCAAAGTACTAGAGAGCTGGGAGCAGCTGCCTCAGCACCCGAAGCACAGCCATGCCCAAGCGACTGCATTCCCCAGCCTCACGCTGCTGGCAGGGCTTCAGCAACTGCCCCTTTCTCACCATGGGGGGATTCTTGCTGAGCACTACGAGGCCTCTGAGGGCCAGGCGACGCCTCTCCCTGCACTCGCTCTGCAGGTTTTTTGACATGATCTCAAGGAGGATGGCCCCATATTCAGTCACGTCCAAGCACTCAAGGACCTGAAAGGCACAGGGCAGTGACAGGGGACTGGGCCGGCAGGAGCCTGTAACCACATAGGGCTGGGCCCAGACAGCAGCACGGGGCACAGGCACCATCCCAGGCAACTGTGGCTACGAAAGGGCACAGAGCTGGCCATCAGGCTCACCTCCACAAAGAATGCCAGGGCATAGAAATCCCAGAATGGCATCTCCATGCTGATCAGCCTGAGCAGGTACAATGCAATCCCAGAACACAAGGGTATGGATGAATGGTGCATTACCCTGAAAGGAGGAAAAAGGAACCAAGGCCTGAGCCAGGGGGACAAACCTCTCCCAGGACTGACTCACACAGTTCTCGTCTTTGCCCACCATCCTGCAAGGGGGCCTGGGCCATTTGGGAGGTAGCTGCTTTTGGGCACCCTCCTCTCCCAGCCTTTTCCAGTCTGCTTGAGCATTCCACAGTGACAAGGCCCTCTGGTCCATGACCACAGGTACAGGTGTGAAGCAGATCAGGCACAGAGCACAAATGCTGGGGGCAGTGAGGAGAAGGGGATCTCACCTGGCCAGCAGACCCACGGCATAGTGCTGGGTGTCAACACAGAGCAGGGTGTCCCAGCCACGCCTGCGTTCCATTTCCATGACTACAGTCTCATACTGCATTTGGCAGAGCAGAGACTTCAGGGTCTGCACTGCAAATCTGTGTGCAGAGCAAAGCTCAGGTCATGCTGGGAGCACTGGCTCCATCCCTGAGGACATGGCAGGGACAGATGGACTGGCATGGAGAACCTGTTGGGGCTGGCAGCAAGGCCGTGCTCTTCCTGGCATCCCTTCCAGAAGGTGTCGACCTCCTCTGGCATATTCCGAGTATGGAAGAACACTTGGAAGAGCAGGTGGACAAATAGGCGGGTGAAATACACCGTCACTATATGTGGGCAGCTGGGCTCCTGGAGGATCTTCCACATCACCAGAGTTGCCTGCAAAGGACAAAGCACCCCGAGACAGCGCTCAGTGCCCAGGTGTCGGTGCGGCAGGGCCCGAGCGTGGCACGGAGAGGCCAGGGGAGATGCAGGGGGAGCACCGGGCCTGGTGCCCATGAAGCTGCCCCTAGGCCAGGATTCAGTGCAGTGCCTGAGGCAGGGAGATGCAGTGGGGGAAGGAGGGTGGAGAGCTGCTGGAGAGGCGGCTTTGGAGTGAGCAAAGGCCAGTTCCAGAAACTCACAGCCAGGGCAAAGACACGCATTCTGTCCCCATCCGAGGTGTATCTGCTATGCTCTGGCCAGTTCCCCATCACATCGAGGAGTGTCAGCTGTGCCAGCTCCGAGGTCCTGCTTGAGCACAAGATCGTCTTCCACATGGCCATAGCAGCTCTGTGGGGTCAGAGCTCTGTCTCAGGGCAGTCTCAGACACAGAAATGTGGCCTGGGCAACAGTGGGGAGCTGAGCTGGCTGCCAGCTCTGCCTCTGCCAACTGCCCCTCGCTGGTGGCACCCAGGCAGCCCAGCCCTGTGGGGACAGGCCCCTGAGGGGCAGGGAGGGAGCATGGCAGCAGGCTCAGGGGCTGACATGCCAGGGCTGGGAAAGGGAGCAGCCAGAGGGCCCTGGAACTCTCTGTTGCTCAGACACCTGGAACAGGTTGTACAGGGTGATGGGCTGGTGAGCCCTGAGCCCTCTGGGCTGGTGAGCCCCATACCTGTCACACGATGGGGCCACATCCAGGAGAGTCACCACCACATCAGCAGGCTGTGCCTCAGTGAGATCCAGCAGGGTCTTCTCCATCCTGTGGTCAGCAGACTCATTGGTCATGAGCCACTGGTGGATGTACCTCACCATGCCAGGCACCTGCAGGAGGCACAGAGAGACTTAGAAAGCTGCTAGAGGGAGTAATGTCCCCAGCTCCCCAGAGAAATGCTTCCCTTCCCACCACACTGGAATGGCCTCAAAGGCTTACAGTGACCAACATAGCCCAGTGGCTGGAGAGCCAAGCAATTCATAGGAGGATCAAACCCTGCCCACAGGCTGCTTACTTGCTTTGGAGTGGAAAAACTCTCTTCTACAAGCATATCCATCAGGGCAGCACTGGTGTTGGTGGTGTAGATGTCACAGTTTTCCATGGACCCAATGCCCACGGCGCTTGTCTCTTCCTGCCAAATGCATTTAATGAAATTGCAAGTCCAGCAGGAGAACAAAGGGCACGAATCGAGAGCTGTTCCATGGAGTGCTCCAAGCGTGGCGCTTGGCTGAGCAGTGACAGCAGGCCCAGCCCAGCTGGGGATGGCTGCAGGTACCTGTGCTGTCCTGCGGAAGAGGCCACCAGTGGGTTCCTGCTTTTGTGTCGGCTCCATGGCTGCACCTGGCAAAGAGCGAGCAGAGCCAGAGCTGAGGGGCTGCGTGAGAGGCTGGAAAACACAGCCCAGCCCTTCATTCCCCAGGCAGGGACAGCCCCAAGATACCCCAGGGGATGGAGCAGGGCCACTATAAGCTGTCTGGCCGGCTTTCTCTTCCATCCTGTCCATGGGCATGTCCACAGTGGGTGGGATGGGATGGGATGGGATGGGATGGGATGGGATGGGATGGGATGAGGTCAAGCTGTCTGCAGGCACCAGCCCTGAGGCCCAGATCTGCCACTCACCCTGCTGTTCTGACTGCAGTGTCACCACCTGTTCTGTCTCCTGTGCTGAGGCAGCTCCAGGACTTTCTTCCTCCACATTCCCCCAGGCCAGCTTGGTCATTCTTGGGGTTCTCTGCTCCATGTCAGTGACTGGATTGATGGCTAATGGCAGGAGAGGTACCTCAGAAAACCATGAGCAAGTCCTGCAGTCGTGCCTGCAAGGCACCTGCAACACAAATCTTCTGGGAAGGCCACAGGACAGCAGGTCCTGCACTCTGGTCTCAAAGGTTCTTACCAGAAGGACGAGAGACTCCTCGTCAGGGATCGTGATCAGCAAATCCCTCAGTCTGGTCTCAAGGTCACCTGCAGGAATCACTCTTCGGAAAAGCTCCGGTCAGGCACGAATGAGTGTGCTGTGCAGGGGCTCCTCACAGCACAGCTCTGGTGCGTCCTGTCCTGCAGTGTGCTCCGAGCACTGTGGTGTGGCCGTGGCACCACCAGCTCCTATGTCACCATACATCACAAAGGGTCCTTGGACACCCTGTTCCGTTCCGTTCCGTTCCATGGTAACCATGTGTCACAAAGGGCCCTTGCACACGCTGCCACCTGGCCTGGGGCTGGCCCCAGCTCACCCCAAGTGGCCCAGGTTGGAAGAAATCCCTTGGCCCAAGTGTCTAAGACAGCCTGACAGGATCCTTAGGAACAGCTTAAGCCATCAGCAAACGCTGCCCTGCTCTGCAGGCTCAGGGCAGCAGAAGGAGCCCCGAGGGCTTCTGACACAGCTGTAGTGGGAAGGGCACAGGGCCTTCCACAGAAGCTGGCTCAGCCTTCTTGGGACACGTCCCAGCTGGTGGCCATCTGAAAGACAGGTGTCTGCTAGAGAAGGCAGGTCCTTCCCTTGGAATGAGGCTGTAAACCCCCTCTTTCCAAATTCTTATAGTTTTCCCATTAAGAGGCTCTCAGGCAAATATATGAGGATAGGAACAACAGTTCTTTACTATTATGTATAACAAGGCAAACAAACAATAACAACTATGGAATTCGTAACAAACAGAACCAGAGATCCTTTGACATCCTTCTCGGCTGAGCCGGGAAAGGATGGAGGAGAGCTTTGCTTGCCTGGCTCCAAGCAGGGCAGGGAGAGGTGGTCTCAGGATTCCCAGGCACACAAGCAGATGCTGATAGATCCCTCTTTTAGTGAGGTAGGGTGATAATAAGGTCCCAGGTCAGTGGCTGCTCTCACGAGCAGAGGCTCACCACACAGAAGAAGCAGAAGAACAACAACAAGAGGAACAAGAAAAAGACAAGGAACAAGAAAAAGAAGAGGAACAAGAACAAGAACGTCTGGGCTGGGTTATGGCGAATCCCCTTCCCCATGCAGCAGCAGCTCCGAGCGTCCTCCTCTGAAGCCGCAGAGCAAGAGAGCTCGCAGCTGCACCAGCCCTACTTTTCCTGCCCAAGATCCCACTGTATCTCTGTTCCCCCAAGAGAAATTCCCAGATGAGAGATAATGCAACCAGTTGCCCTCCTTCCCCCTGGGCTTTGCCACTTCTTTGTTTTCTTAGTTACTCATCAGTGCCAAGTAGTCAGTGTTTCTTAAGAGCTTATGGCCAAAATTCTATAGGACAGAAAGAAAGAAAAAAGAAAAGAAACCTAACTGCCAAAACCATCCTAAACCCACGGGTGTGACACAGAGAAGGAACGTGTGGGTCAGGGCATGAATGCTGCTCTGACCCCTGGGGCCCTGCCAGCACTGAAATAAGCAGCTGTGGCAGAGTCCCAGCTCAAGCAGAGCTGCCACCCCTCTGAGCCTTGGCAGCGCTGGTGCCCGGCTCCTGCCCCAGAGACCTGTGCCCCTGGGGGCTTCTGTGCCAGAGGGAGCCAAAGCCCATGTGCACTGGGGGCTGTGCTCCTTCCTACAGGGGCTATTGGCAGGAGCACCTGGAGCAACTGCTGGCAACACTTGGCATCTGTCAGCAGGCAGAAGCTGTCCGTCCTGAAATTATTTTTTTCGGGGAAGGGATTGGCAGGAGCACCAGAACACCATCAGCTGCTGATGCACCAGGAAGGTTGCAGCTGGTGTTAATTCTCAGGGACTCGTTTCCACTATGTCTGTCAAGAAGACAGTTTTCTCACATTGGCTAAGTGACATTGACCCACTCAGTTGTGTTACTGGAAAAGTTGCCAAGATTTGCTCCAGAGTGGTTCAGCCCTGTGTATGCGACTGACTCGTTGATAGGCAGTAATTGGAGAAGGGGCTTGCCCAAGGAAGATCCTGCCTGTCTACACTGAGCACTAGTGCTGTGTAAGCTACAGGGCTTCAAATCTGACCAATTGCTTGATGGTACCCCTGTTAAGGGAAGGTTCCATTGTTGCACCTCTCCACAAAGCCAGCAATCCCTGAGTCCTGTATAATTAGCTGTGGTTCCTATTAGTGTTACATGGCTGATAACTTTGAAGGCCAGTGACAGTATAAGCAATGAAGAAGACAGTGAAATGCAATATGAATTTAATGGTTTTTGAGTTAATTTCAATTTTAGTCCATGATCCCCAACAGATTTGGTTGTCCAAGGTTTAATTGGTGATTTCTTCACTGGGATGCAGTGAATCCAGGTAGGTCTTTCCTTTACTCAAACGGATGTAAAGGTAGTCAGGAGCACTTGGATGGATCCGTCCCACTTTACTTGCAGAGGATCACCTGTAACATTCTTGACCTACACCCAGTCACCAGGATCAATTGTATGTAATTTATGATCTGGCTGCTTCGCTTGATTCTCAAACACAGTATTAAACATCTGGTGCAATTGGTTGTTTATAGCCATTAAATATTCATAGATATATTGATTACCAACTTGAGCCAAATTTTCATCATGAGTAACATTTAATCCATAAGGTCTGCCACAAAGCATTTGTCCTGGGGTACAATGCAAAAATGTGTATTCTATCACCATCTGTTAAAATGTAGGAGGGGTGGTGATCCTTATCTCTGTGGGAGATATCCTCTGCTGATGTGCCATCTGATAAGATCGGGGGATGATCATCGTTATCTTTTCACAACCCATCCTTCCTCCAGAAGATATATTCCGTTAATGGGCCATTAAGTCCTATTGTGTGACTGATAAGATTACATCATCCCATTGGGAGATGCCCCAGCTGGGGCAGGAGCCAAGCCTTTCCTACCTAGATAAAAAACTGGGGTTTGGGACGCGAAGGCAGACCTTTCCACTGGATCCCAGAGGAAAGTCGGAACATTTCCACATCATCGCTGGATCTTCTGAGGAAAACTGCACCCTCTACAGGAGCACTGCTTCAACGGAACCACATCCGTCATCCAGGAGGACTGCAGCCACCATTTATAGGGACTGCTACCAACACCCTGACTGACAGCGTGTCAGGTTATATTTCTGACTGTGTCGATGGTTGTTTCTTTTATATTATTGCATGTATTTTATTTTTTCTCTTTTCTCCTATTAAATTGTATTACTGACTTGGAGTCTCGAACTGGTTTTACTTTCAAACCAACACAGCATTTCAAATGAACTAACTTTTTCTTTAGACCTAGGTTTTCTTCTGAGTCTGGTAAGGGCAATAGGTAAAGCTTGATAGCAATATAAATTAATTTCTTGACATATTTTAGCTATCTGTTTTTTGATCATATGATTGAGGTTTTCTACTTGACCACTAGCTTGTGATCTGTAGGGTGTGTGAAGCTGCCCTTGGATTCCTAATGCTTTGCTGAGAGCTTGCACAATGTCTGCACAGAAATGTGATCCTCTGTCAGGGGATATTTCTCTGGGTGCACCAAACCAAGGTATGATCTCATTCAACAACACTTTTATCACTTCTCTAGCTTTATTTGTCCTACAAGGGAACGCAGATTCTGGCCACCCAGAGAAAGTATCAGTAAGTACCAGCAAATATCAAAACCCCCCTTTGTTGGGAGTTCAGAAAAGTCTGTCTGCCACAGGGCTCCAGGAAAAGCTCCTCCACTAATAACTCCTTGTTCTAGCCTAAATCCTATAGGGTTTGGATTATTCTTCAAACAAGTCACACATTGTGATGTTACTTCTTTAACAATGTCCTGCATGCCTGGGCCTGCAATTCATTTTTTAGGTGGTGTTGTAGGGATTCTGCTCCTCTTACAAGTCTTACCACGTACAGATTTCACATTATGACCATGAACTTTTCTGGTATTATTAGTTGACCTGTTGTCTAATTGTCCCCAACCATTTTCTAAAAGTTTCCTTTTCTTTTCATTAATCCATTTATAATCAGAAGGTTGGTGTTTTACAGGCTGCTTAGTTGATACTGCAGTGGGTATTAGAGCTGCCACAAGTGGTTGATTTCTTTTGGCAGCGATTCCAGCTGCATCATCTGCAAATTTCCTGCTGCCTTCGGGAGGATGTTACCTTTAGAGTGCCCTCAGCAATGTACAATTGCCACTTGCAATGGGAGTTCCACCTCCCTGGGGAGCCGGAGGATTTCAGTGGCATATTTGACGCTCTTCTTTTGTGCAGTCAGGAGTCTTCTTTCCCTCCATATGGCTCTGTGGGTATGAACAATTGCCATAAGCACATCTCCCATCAGTCCAAACATTAACTTTCCTTCCTTTTGCCAGTTGTGATGCTCGAGTGAGGGCTCTCAGCTCAGCCCTTTGTGCTCAGGTTCCTGCTGGCAATGGGCTTGACTTGATGACCTCCGAGACTGTAGTCACAGGCTACCCCACCCTTCACACTCGCTGTCTCACAAACTGCTGCCATCAGTGAACCAGTTCATGGCAGCTGGGAGCAGCTGTTCCTTTAGATTTGGCTGGCTGGAATACACAGCTTCCATGGTCTCTAGGCAATCGTGTACTACAGGTTCAGCTTCTGACTTCCTTTGCAGAAAAGAGGCTGGGTTAACGCTACTGCTCACTTGAATTTCAGTATCATCAGGTTCAGCCAAGACTGCTTGATATTTTAGGAGCCTTGAGGGAGACAGACATTGGGTCTCTTTTCTGATCTAAAACAGGTGACAGCGTGTGTGAGACTAAGACAGTCATCTTTTGTCCTGTTGTAAACTTCCTTGCTTCTTCAATGTTCATGATGGCTGCTGCTCCTGCCCTAAGGCAGGCGGGCCAGCCCTTGGGCACAGTATGGAGTTGTTTAGAAAAGCAGCCTACTGCCCTTTTGTAAGGCCCCAGGCATTGTGCCAGAACTGCTAAAGCTCTTCCCTGTCTCTCATGTGAGAATACCCAAAATAGCTTACTCACATCAGCGGCCCCAAAGCAAGGGCCCTCATGAGTTCACGCTTTGTTTCTTCAAAGGCCCTGTTCACTTCTGGGCTCCATATCAAGGTAGTTTTAGACATTTTCACCAATTCATAGAAAGGTTTCACAATCAATCCATTGCTCTATATCCCTAGTTGGCACCAACGTGTCATTCCAAGGACAGCACGGAGTTCTCTTACGGTTTGTGGTTGAGATGTCTGGGAAATTGCTTCCTTCTGGGCAGTTCTCAAGGACCGTTGTCACCTCCATGCCCTTTTCACATTTCTCCTCTAGGCCTGTGCAGTCTCTCATTAACTGTTTCAGCAGGACCTGCTCTCCTGGAGCCTTCCTGAGGCTTCTCTCTTGCAGGTGCCTTCCAGGCATGACTGAAGGACATGCTGACTCAGAGGTTTTCCAAGGCATCTCTCCTGCCAGTAGCCATCAATCCAGGAACTGACATGGAGCAGAGACTCCCGAGAGTGCCCAAGCTGACCTGGGTGACAGAGGAGGAAGAAAGCCCTGGAGCTGCCCCAGCACAGGAGACTGAAGAGGTGGTGCCGTTCCAGCCAGAACAGCAGGGTGAGTGGCAGAGCTGGGCCTCAGGGCTGGTGCCTGCATCCAGCTTGGCCCCATCCCATCCCATCCCATCCCATCCCATCCCATCCCATCCCATCCCATCCCATCCCATCCCATCCCATCCCATCCCATCCCATCCCAGGTGGTTCAAGGTTGAAATTGATAATCCAGGTTGGAGTTGAAGTCCAGTGTAGGAGTTGGTGGTCAAAGGTTGCATATGAATGTGCATAGTAGGATTTGAAGGTCCACGGTTGTATTTCATGGGGTACGCTATGAATCCATGGAATAACTGTATTCCAGGTGCTAAGGATGTAGAATCCTCTTGCTGCCCTCCCAGATACCCACTTAAACTATGGAATTACAGCATTCCTGGCATTAGGAATTTAGAATTCTCCAGCTGCCCACATAAATTCCTCTGGAATAATGGTATAATGGGTGTTGGGAATCTTGAATCCTCCAGTTTCTTTTCAATACTCCCATGGAAAAATGGCATTCTAGTTGTCGAGAATTTGGCATCTCCAATAAAACGTCCCAAAATGACACCAAATTCCCAAGGAAAAACAGCATTCCAGGTGTCAGGAATTGACAATTCTCCAGTTCTCCTCCTAATTTCCCCTGGAATAATGGCATTCCAGGTGTTGGGAATGAAGAGTTCCCCCATACAGTTTCCCAAATTCCCACTCAATTCCCATGGAAAAACAGCATTCCAGGTTTCAGAATACTCCAGTTAGACTGCCATACTCGCATGGAATAGAGGCATTTTAGGCACTGAGAATTAAGAATCCTTCTGTTTCCCTCCAATATTCCCACTAAAACCATGGAATAACAGCATTCCAGGAATTGGGAAATTAGAATTGTCCAGTTCCCCCCTCAAATTCCCATGGAATAATCACAATTCAGGTGTTATGAATTATTAATATTGAGGGTCCACTCTCAAAATCCCCCCAAACTGCCACAGAATACTGCCTTTCCGGATTTGAGAATTTAATATCCTCCACTTTCCCTTCATAATTCCCCCACAAAAATGGAAAAAGAGCAGTTCAGGCACTGGCAATTTCAACTCCTCCAGTCCCTCTCCCAAATTCTGAACAAACTCTAAAGGAATACTGACATTTAGTGTGTTGGGAATTTAGAATGCACCACCTCCTCTCCCACATTCCCATGGAATATCTGCAGTCTGGGGATGAGGATTTTCAAAACATCCATATGCCCACTTGAACACTCACGAAAACCTCAGAAAAACAGCATTCATGGTGTTGGGAATATGGTATCTGCCACTTGCACAATCCAATTCCCAGCAAAACCATGGAATTACAGCACTGTGGGCATTGGGTGTTTGGAATCCTCCAGTTTGTCTCCCAAATTCAAATGAAATAACAACCTTCTAGCCTTCAGGAATTTGGAATCCTCTAGTTCCCTTCCAAAAAACCCATGGGATAATGACATTCTGGATATTGGGAATTGAGAATTTCCCAAATCCATTCCCAAATACCCAGGGACTAAGACAACGCTGGGTGTCAGATATTTGGAATCCTTCAGATCGGCACCATAATCCCCATGGAATAACAGAATTCCAGTTGTTAGGATTTGAGCATGGTCCAGTTCCCCTTCGAATTTCCCATCGAATCATGGAATTACTGCTGCAGGGAATCTTGACTCCTCCAGTTATGCTCCCAAATCCCCATAGAAATATGGCATTCTGCGTGTTGGGAATTAACAATCCCCCAGAAACCCACCCCAAATCCCAGCACATTCCCAAAGAAAAGCAACTTTCCAGATGTCCGCAATTTGAAATATTCCAGTTCCCCACTCAAATTCCGATGGAACAACAGCATCCCAAGTGTCAGGAATTGGGAATCCTCCAGCTTCCTGAAAAAAATTCCCATGGAATCATGGGATTCCAGGTGTGAGGAATTGAGAATGCCCCGTACAGCCTCCCAGATTCCCACCACATTCCCATGGAATAACAACATTCCAGATTTCAGGAACTGAGAATCATCCTCTTCCCCTCCCAAATTCCGATGGGAACATTGCATTCGGTTTTTCCGCAATTTGGAACCCCCCAGAAGCTGTCCCAAAATCCCACCAAATTCCCATGCAATAGCGGCATTCCAAGTGTCAGGAATTTAGGATACCCCATTTCCGCATCCAAATTCCCATAGAATAACGGCCTTCCGGCTATCAGGAATTTCGAATCATCCATACGGTCTCCCATATTCCCATGGAATAACGCATACCCAAGCATGGGGAATTGAGTTTCATCTAGTTCCATACCCCAATTCCCATGGAATAACAGCATTCTGGGAGCTGAGTACTTGGAATCCGCCTATTTCACTCCCAAATATTTAGGGAATAATGGCATTCTGGGCATTGGGAACGTAGAATCCTCATGTTCCCCTTGCAAATTCCCATGAAATAACCAATTTAATGTCTTGGGAATTTCGAATGCTCCAGTTCCTCGCCCAAATTCCAATCAACCTGTAACGAAATCATGACACTATGTGTGTGTGAAATTTAGAATCCTCCACTTCCCCTTCCAAATTCCCATAGAATAGCTGCATTCCGGGTATGGGGATTTTCAAAACATCCATATGCCCACTTAAATTCCCACGACAACCTCGGAAAAACAGCGTTCATGGTGTTGGGAATATGGTATCCGCCATTTGCACTATCCAATTCCAGCAAAACCATGCAATTACAGCACTCTGGGCATTGGGAATTTGGAATCCTCCGGTTCCACTCCCAAATTCCAATAGAATAACAGCCTTGCAGGCATGGGGATATTGGAATCCTCGAGTTCCCTTCCAAAAAGCCCATGGAATAACGACATTCTGGGTATTGAGAATTGACAATTTGCCCATTTCCCTCCCAGATCCCTAGGGAATAAGAGAATTCCGGGTGTCAGGCATTTGGAATCCTTCAAATCCGCACCATAACTGCCATGGAATAACAGAATTCCAGGTGTCAGGAATTGAGCATCCACCACTTCCCCTTCGAATTTCCCATGGAATCATGGCATTCTGGCTGTTGGCACTTTAGAATCTCCCATACACCTTCCCAAATAACCCAAAATTCACAAGGAATAACAGAATTCCAGGTAACAGGTATGGATTATTTGCCAGCTCTCCACATAATTTCCCATGGAATCATGGCATTCCTGGTGCAGGGAATCCTGACTCCTCCAGTTATCCACCCAAATTCCCACAGAATAATGGTATTCTGGGTGTTGGGAATTAACAATCCCCCATAAACCCACCCCAAATCCCACTATATTCCCAAAGAAAAGCAACTGTCCAGATGTCTGCAATTTGGAATATTCCAGTTCCCCACTCAAATTCCCATGGAATACATCATCCCAAGTGTCAGGAATTGGGAATCCTCCAGCTCCCTGAAAAAAATTCCCATGGAATCATGGGATTCCAGGGGTGAGCAATTGAGAATGCCCCGTACAGCCTCCCAGATTCCCACCACATTCCCATGGAATAACAACATTCCAGATTTCAGGAACTGAGAATCATCCTCTTCCCCTTCCAAATTCCCATGGAAACATGGCATTCTGTATTTCCGCAATTTGGAACCCTCCGTAACCTTTCCCAAAATCCCACCAAATTCCCATGCAATAGCGACATTCCAAGTGTCAGGAATTTAGGATACCCCATTTCCGCATCCAAATTCCCATAGAATAACGGCCTTCCGGCTATCAGGAATTTCGAATCGTCCATACGGTCTCCCATATTCCCATGGAACAACGCATACCCAAGCATGGGGAATTGAGTTTCATCTAGTTCCATACCCCAATTCCCATGGAATAACAGCATTCTGGGAGCTGAGTATTTGGAAGCTGCCTGTTTCCCTCCCAAATGTTTAGGGAATAACGGCATTCCGGGCATTGGGAACGTAGAATCCGCATGTTCCCCTTGCAAATTCCCATGAAATAACCATTTTAGTGTGTTGGGAATTTCGAATGCTCCACTTCCTCTCCCAAATTCCAATCAACCTCTAACGAAATAATGACACTATGTGTGTTGAGAATTTAGAATCCTCCACTTCCCCTTCCAAATTCCCAACAAAACCATGGAATAAGAGCAGTTCACTCATTGCTAATTTCAACTCCTCCTCTTCCTCTCCCAAATTTCACCAAACTCGAATGGAAGAACGGCATTTTGTGTGTGCCAAATTTAGAATCCTCCACTTCCCCTTCCAAATTCCCATGGAATAGCTGCATTCCGGGTATGGGGATTTCCAAAACATCCATATGCCCACTTAAATTCCCACGACAACCTAGGAAAAACAGCATTCATGGTGTTGGGAATATGGTATCCGCCATTTGCACTATCCAATTCCCAGCAAAACCATGCAATTACAGCACTCTGGGCATTGGGAATTTGGAATCCTCCGGTTCCACTCCCAAATTCCAATAGAATAACAGCCTTGCAGGCATGGGGATATTGGAATCCTCGAGTTCCCTTCCAAAAAGCCCATGGAATAACGACTTCTGGGTATTGAGAATTGAGAATTTGCCCAATGCCTTCCCAGATCCCTAGGGAATAAGACACTTCCGGGTGTCACGTATTTCGAATCCTTCTGCTCCGCACCATAACAGCCATGGAATAACAGAATTCCAGGTGTCAGGAATGGAGCATCCTCCACTTCCCCTTCGAATTTCCCATGGAATCATGGCATTCTGGCTGTCGGCACTTAAGAACTCCTATGCACTCTCCCAAATACCCCAAAATTCACAAGGAATAACAGAATTCCGGATATCAGGTATGTATTATTCTCCAGTTCTCCAGGCAATTTCCCACGGAATCAAGGCATTCTGAATGTTGGCACTTTAGATTCTCCCTTAAACCTTCCCAAATAACCCAAAATTCACAAGGAATAACAGAATTCCAGGTAACAGGTATGGATTATTTGCCAGCTCTCCACATAATTTCCCATGGAATCATGGCATTCCTGGTGCAGGGAATCCTGACTCCTCCAGTTATCCACCCAAATTCCCACAGAATAATGGTATTCTGGGTGTTGGGAATTAACAATCCCCCATAAACCCACCCCAAATCCCACTATATTCCCAAAGAAAAGCAACTGTCCAGATGTCTGCAATTTGGAATATTCCAGTTCCCCACTCAAATTCCCATGGAATACATCATCCCAAGTGTCAGGAATTGGGAATCCTCCAGCTCCCTGAAAAAAATTCCCATGGAATCATGGGATTCCAGGTGTGAGGAATTGAGAATGCCCCGTACAGCCTCCCAGATTCCCACCACATTCCCATGGAATAACAACATTCCAGATTTCACGAACTGAGAATCATCCTCTTCCCCTTCCAAATTCCCATGGAAACATGGCATTCTGTATTTCCGCAATTTGGAACCCTCCGTAACCTTTCCCAAAATCCCACCAAATTCCCATGCAATAGCGACATTCCAAGTGTCAGGAATTTAGGATACCCCATTTCCGCATCCAAATTCCCATAGAATAACGGCCTTCCGGCTATCAGGAATTTCGAATCGTCCATACGGTCTCCCATATTCCCATGGAACAACGCATACCCTAGCTTGGGGAATTGAGTTTCATCTAGTTCCATACCCCAATTCCCATGGAATAACAGCATTCTGGGAGCTGAGTATTTGGAAGCTGCCTGTTTCCCTCCCAAATGTTTAGGGAATAACGGCATTCCGGGCATTGGGAACGTAGAATCCGCATGTTCCCCTTGCAAATTCCCATGAAATAACCATTTTAGTGTGTTGGGAATTTCGAATGCTCCACTTCCTCTCCCAAATTCCAATCAACCTCTAACGAAATAATGACACTATGTGTGTTGAGAATTTAGAATCCTCCACTTCCCCTTCCAAATTCCCAACAAAACCATGGAATAAGAGCAGTTCACTCATTGCTAATTTCAACTCCTCCTCTTCCTCTCCCAAATTTCACCAAACTCGAATGGAAGAACGGCATTTTGTGTGTGCCAAATTTAGAATCCTCCACTTCCCCTTCCAAATTCCCATGGAATAGCTGCATTCCGGGTATGGGGATTTCCAAAACATCCATATGCCCACTTAAATTCCCACGACAACCTAGGAAAAACAGCATTCATGGTGTTGGGAATATGGTATCCGCCATTTGCACTATCCAATTCCCAGCAAAACCATGCAATTACAGCACTCTGGGCATTGGGAATTTGGAATCCTCCGGTTCCACTCCCAAATTCCAATAGAATAACAGCCTTGCAGGCATGGGGATATTGGAATCCTCGAGTTCCCTTCCAAAAAGCCCATGGAATAACGACTTCTGGGTATTGAGAATTGAGAATTTGCCCAATGCCTTCCCAGATCCCTAGGGAATAAGACACTTCCGGGTGTCACGTATTTCGAATCCTTCTGCTCCGCACCATAACAGCCATGGAATAACAGAATTCCAGGTGTCAGGAATTGAGCATCCTCCAGTTCCCCTTCGAATTTCCCATGGAATCATGGCATTCTGGCTGTCGGCACTTAAGAACTCCCATGCACTCTCCCAAATACCCCAAAATTCACAAGGAATAACAGAATTCCGGATATCAGGTACGTATTATTCTCCAGTTCTCCAGGCAATTTCCCACGGAATCAAGGCATTCTGAATGTTGGCACTTTAGATTCTCCCTTAAACCTTCCCAAATAACCCAAAATTCACAAGGAATAACAGAATTCCAGGTAACAGGTATGGATTATTTGCCAGCTCTCCACATAATTTCCCATGGAATCATGGCATTCCTGGTGCAGGGAATCCTGACTCCTCCAGTTATCCACCCAAATTCCCACAGAATAATGGTATTCTGGGTGTTGGGAATTAACAATCCCCCATAAACCCACCCCAAATCCCACTATATTCCCAAAGAAAAGCAACTGTCCAGATGTCTGCAATTTGGAATATTCCAGTTCCCCACTCAAATTCCCATGGAATACATCATCCCAAGTGTCAGGAATTGGGAATCCTCCAGCTCCCTGAAAAAAATTCCCATGGAATCATGGGATTCCAGGTGTGAGGAATTGAGAATGCCCCGTACAGCCTCCCAGATTCCCACCACATTCCCATGGAATAACAACATTCCAGATTTCAGGAACTGAGAATCATCCTCTTCCCCTTCCAAATTCCCATGGAAACATGGCATTCTGTATTTCCGCAATTTGGAACCCTCCGTAACCTTTCCCAAAATCCCACCAAATTCCCATGCAATAGCGACATTCCAAGTGTCAGGAATTTAGGATACCCCATTTCCGCATCCAAATTCCCATAGAATAACGGCCTTCCGGCTATCAGGAATTTCGAATCATCCATACGGTCTCCCATATTCCCATGGAACAACGCATACCCTAGCTTGGGGAATTGAGTTTCATCTAGTTCCATACCCCAATTCCCATGGAATAAGAGCATTCTGGGAGCTGAGTATTTGGAATCTGCCTGTTTCCCTCCCAAATGTTTAGGGAATAACGGCATTCCGGGCATTGGGAACGTAGAATCCGCATGTTCCCCTTGCAAATTCCCATGAAATAACCATTTTAGTGTGTTGGGAATTTCGAATGCTCCACTTCCTCTCCCAAATTCCAATCAACCTCTAACGAAATAATGACACTATGTGTGTTGAGAATTTAGAATCCTCCACTTCCCCTTCCAAATTCCCAACAAAACCATGGAATAAGAGCAGTTCACTCATTGCTTATTTCAGCTCCTCCTCTTCCACTCCCAAATTTCCACCAAACTTGAATGGATGAACGGCATTTTGTGTGTGCGAAATATAGAATCCTCCACTTCCCCTTCCAAATTCCCATAGAAGAGCTGCATTCCGGGTATGGGGATTACCAAAACATCCATATGCCCACTTAAATTCCCACTACAACCTCAGAACAACAGCATTCATGATGTTGGGAATATGGTATCCGCCATTTGCACTATCCAATTCCCAGCAAAACCATGCAATTACAGCATTCTGGGCATTGGGAATTTGGAATCCTCCAGTTCCACTCCCAAATTCCAATAGAATAAAGGCCTTGCAGGCATGGGGATATTGGAATCCTCTAGTTCCCTTCCAAAAAGCCCATGGAATAACGACATTCTGGGTATTGAGAATTGAGAATATGCCCAATCCCTTCCCAGATCCCCAGTGAATAAGACACTTCTGGGTGTCACGTATTTCAAATCCTTCAGCTCCACACCATAACAGCCATGGAATAACAGAATTCCAGGTGTCAGGAATTGAGCATCCTCCAGTTCCCCTTCGAATTTCCCATGGTATCATGGCATTCTGGCTGTCGGCACTTTAGAATCTCCCATACACCCTCCGAAATACCCCAAAATTCACAAGGAATAACAGAATTCCGGATGTCAGGTATGGATTATCCGCCAGCTCTCCATGCAATTTCCCATGGAATCATGGCATTATGGACGGTGGCACTTTAGAATCTCCCATACACCTTCCCAAATAACCCAAAATTCACAAGGAATAACAGAATTCCAGATATCAGGTATGGATTATCCGCCAGCTCCCCACGCAATTTCCCATGGAATCATGGCATTCCTGGTGCAGGGAATCTTGACTCCTCCACTTATCCTCCCAAATCCCCACAGAAAAAATGGCATTCTGGGTGTTGGGAATTAACAATCCCCCATAAACCCACCCCAAATCCCACTATATTCCCAAAGAAAAGCAACTTTCCAGATGTCTGCACTTTGGAATATTCCAGTTCCCCACTCAAATTCCCGTGGAATAACATAATCCCAAGTGTCAGGAATTGGGAATCCTCCAGCTCTCTGAAAAAAAATTCCCATGGAATCATGGGATTCCAGGTGTGAGGAATTGAGAATGCCCCGTACAGCCTCCCAGATTCCCACCACATTCCCATGGAATAACAACATTCCAGATTTCACGAACTGAGAATCATCCTCTTCCCCTCCCAAATTCCCATGGAAACATGGCATTCTGTTACTTTGTAATTTGGAACCCCCCAGAAGCTGTCCCAAAATCCCACCAAATTCCCATGCAATAGCGACATTCCAAGTGTCAGGAATTTAGGATACCCCATTTCCGCATCCAAATTCCCATAGAATAACAGCCTTTCCGGCTATCACGAATTTCGAATTGTCCATACAGTCTCCCATATTCCCATGGAATAACGCATACCCAAGCATGGGGAATTGAGTTTCATCTAGTTCCATACCCCAATTCCCATGGAATAAGAGCATTCTGGGAGCTGAGTACTTGGAAGCTGCCTGTTTCCCTCCCAAATGTTTAGGGAATAACGATATCGCGGGCATTTGGAACTTAGAATCCTCATGTTCCCCTTGCAAATTCCCATGAAATAACCATTTTAGTGTGTTGGGAATTTCGAATGCTCCACTTCCCCCTACATATTGCCATAGACTAGCTGCATTCCGGGTTTGGGGATCTCCAAAACATCTATATGCCCACTTAAATTCCCACGAAAAGCTCAGGAAAACAGCATTCATGGTGTTGGGAATATGGTATCCGTCTCTTGCACTACCCAATTCCCAGCAAAACCATGGGATTACAGCACTCTGGGAATTGGGAACTTGAAATCCTCCAGTTCCGTTCCCAAATTCCAATAGAATACCTGCCTTGCAGGTATGGGGATATTGGAATCCTCGAGTTCCCTTCCAAAAAGCCCATGGAATAACGACAGTCTGGGCATGGAGAATTGAGAATTCGCTCATTACCTTCCCCAATTTCTAGGGAATAAGGCAATTCCGGGTGTCAGGCATTTGGTATCCTTCAAATCCGCGCCATAACCACTATGGAATAACAGAATTCCAGGTGTCAGGAATTGAGCATCCTCCAGTTCCCCTCGAATTTCCATTGGAATTATGGTATACCGGGTGGTGGGAATCTTGACTCCTCCACTTACCCTCCCAAATCCCCATGGAATAATGGCATTCTGGGTGTTGGGAATTTACAATCCCCCATTAAACGACCCAAAATCTCACCAAAATCACAAGGAAGAGATACTTTTCAGATATCAGGAATTTGGAATATTCCAGTTCCCCAAGCGTTTGCCCACAGAATTATCGACTTCCGGTTATCAGAAATTTCAAATTGTCCATGTTCCCTCTCATATTCCCATGGAATAACACATTACCAGGCATGGGGTATTTAAAATCTTCTAGTTCCTCACCAAATTCTCATGGAATAACAGGATTCTGGACGCTGGGAATTTGGTATTTGCCAATTTCCCTCCAAAATTCCCAAGGAATAGCAGCATTCCGGGTATTGGGAATCTAGAATCATCATGTTCCCCTTCCAAATTCCCTTGGAATAAGCATTTCAGAGTATTTTGAATTTCAAATACTCCAGTTAACCTCCCAAATTCCCAAGGAATAACAGCCTTCCAGGCATGGGGAATTTCGAACTGTCCATATGCCCTCCCAAATTCCCATGGAGTAAAACAGTCCCAGGCATGGGGAATTTATAATCGTCTACTTCCTTACCCAAATTCCCCGTGGAACAATGATATTCTGGGCATTGGATATTTAGAATTTGGCAGTTCTCCTCCCAAATTCCCATGTAATAATGGCATTCTGGGTTTCAGGAATTTAGAATCCCCCGTACAACCTCCCAAATTCCCACCAAATTCCCATGAAATAGCACCATTCCCAGTGACAGGAAATTCGAATTCTTCACCAATTTCCCCATCGAATTTGCTTTGGTATAATGGCAATACTGGAGTAGGGAACTTTGCAACCTCCAATTCCCCTTACTAATACCCATGGAATAACAGCATTCCAGGCATTGACAATTTAGAATCGTCCTGCTTCCCTCCAACATTCCCACTAAAACGATTGAATTACAGCATTCCAGGCAATGGGAATTTAGAATCCTCCGGCTCTCCTCCCAAATGACCATGGAATAACCACATTTGGTGTGTTGGGAATTTGGGATCCTCCACTTCCTCTTCCAAATTCCTACAAAAAACATGGAATAATGGCATTCCAGGTGTCAGGAATTTCTATATGCCCTGTCAAATTACCATGGAAGAACAGCTTTCCAACCATGGCGAATCTTGAATCCTCCACTTCCCCCCACCAAATTCCCATGGAATAATGGCTTTCCGGGTTTTTGGAATTCAGAATCCCCAATACATCCTCCAAAATTTGCACCAAATTTCTATGCAGTAGCAGCATTCCAGGTGTGAGGAATTTTGAAGACTCCAGTTCCTCACCAATTTGCTGAGAAATAATGGCATTCTCGGTGTTGGGAATTTTGAACCTTCCAATTCCCCTCACTAATTCCCATGGAATTACAGCATTCCTGGCACTGGGGATTTAGAATCTTCTAGCTATCCTCCTCAATTCCCACGAAAAACATGGAATTACACCATTCCTCTCAATGGGAATTTAGAATCCTCAAGTTCCAGTTCCAAATTCCCATGGAATAGCCACATTTCTGGAGTTGGGAGTTTCAAATACTCCATTTCCTGTCCCAAATTCCCACCAGAGTGCCACGAAATAATGATATTTTGTGTGTTGAGAATTTAGAATCCTCCACTTCCTCCTGCAAATTGCCAACAAAACCATGGAATAAGAGCAGTGCAGGCATTCAGAATTTTGAATCCTCCAGCGCCCCTCCCAAACTGTCACAGAATAGCTGCATTCCAGGTTTGGGGATTTTCGAGTTCTCCATACGACCTATTACACTCCCACAAAAATACTTGAAAAACCGTATTTGGGTGTTGGGAATACGGAATCCCCCCTTTTCACTCCCAAATTCCCACCAAAAGTATGGAATTACAGCATTCCGGGCACTGGGAATTTAGAACCCTGCAGTTCATCTCCCAAATTTCCATGGAATAATGGCATTTCAGGAGTCAGGAATTAGGAATAATCCATATGCCCCATAATTCCAATGGAAAACAGCCTACCGGGAATGGAGAACTTGGAATCCTCTAGTTCCCTTCCAAAAAGCCCATGGAATAACGACATTCTGGGCATTGAGAATTGAGAATTTGCCAATTCCCTTCTCAAATTCCTAGGGAATAAGAGAATTCTGGGAGTCAAGAATTTGGAATCCTCCAGCTCCGCACCAAAATCTCCATGGAATAACAGTATTCCAGGTGTCAGGAATTGAGAATCTTCCAGTTCCCCTTTGAATTTCCCCTGGAATAATGGCATTCCGGATTTGAAGAATTTACAGTCCCTCAAATGCCCCCTCAAATTCTTACCAAATTCCAACGGAAAACAGCATTCCAGGTGTCGGGAATTTTGAATACTCCAGTTCCCGACGGAAATTCCCATGGAATAAAGATATTCTAAGCATTGGGAATCTTGAATCCTCCAGTTCACCTCCCAATTTCTCATAGAATAATGGCATTCTGGCTGGTGGGAATTTACAATCTCCCATATGCCCTCAGAAATCTCCACCAAATTCCCATGGAATAAGTGAATTCCGGGTGTCAGGAATTTAGGATACTCCACTTTCCCACACAAATTCCCATGAAGGACATGCATTCTGGGTATCAGGATTTTCGAATCACCCATATGCCCTCTCAAATTCCCATGGAATAACACACTCCCAGGCATGGGGAATTTTAAATTGTCCATATGCCCTCCCATAATTCCAATGCAATAACAGCCTTCCAGGAATGGGGAATTTGGAATCCTCTAGTTCCTTTCCAAAAATCCCATGGAGTAACAACATTCTGGACATTGGGAATTGAGAATTTGCCAGTTCCCTTCCCAAATTCCTAGGGAATAAGAGAATTCTGGGAGTCAAGAATTTGGAATCTTCCAGTTGCGCACCATAATCCCCATGGAACAACAGAATTCCAAGTGTTAGGAATTGAGAATCCTCCATTTCTCCGCCCAATTTGCCATGGAATTATAGCATTCCGGGTTTGAAGAATTTACAAGTCCCCCATATGCCCCCTCAAATTCCTACCAAATTCCTATGGAATAACAGCATTCCTGGTGACACAAAATTCGAATACTCCAGTTCCCCACCAAAATTCCCATGGAATAATGGCATTCTGGGTGTTAGGAATTTAGAATGTGCCAGATGCAGTCGCAAAATCACAGCAAATTCCCATGGAATAACTACATTCCTGTTTTCAGGAATTTAGACTATTCCATTTCCCCACACAAATTCCCATGGAATTACGGCATTTCTGCTGTTGGGAATTTTGAATCCTCCTGTTTCACTTCCAAATTCCCACCAAAACCAAATAAAGCACTAAACATTTACTCCCCAAAAAATCTACAAAGAAAAAATATTTAGAATCTTGTCAATTTTTTTTTTCAAATTTCAGTTGTTTGTTTGTTTTTTTAACATACTCAGAGTCTCCTACGATTTTATTTTATCATAAAGAGCACTAGACAAACAAAGCTTTATAACAAAAAGCCAGGCACTGATACATGGTAAAATTCTCATTTTTAATCTTTTTTTGGCGTTTCTTATCGTTTTTTTCTCTTCTTTTCACTGCAATTGCATCACAAGTAACAAGAATGAAAAAAGGCCACAATCCATCATCATTTTCACCATTTTCTAGAAGTTTCTAAAAATATTGCAGAAGGAGGATGGGCAAAAGCAGCACTACACGAAAAGGAGACAACTTCCAGTCGCATCAGAAAGGAAAAGTGGGATTTTGATGGAAAAAAAAATTAAAAATTTTAAACTCCAAAGAATTCCCAAATAAAACCAAAACTTTGGGCCCTTTCAGGCCCTGGTGCCCTGTTATACTGGAATTTCTGCTATTCCTCTCAGGAAAAATCCCAGGAATGATGCAGACGGTTGGTATCTCCTGGAAACGAGGGTTTTATGGTTTCTTCCTTGGAATCCCGAGTGCTCTGATGCTGGCATATCCTGGCATTCTCACACCCCTCGGATAAACTTGCTCCAATTCCAGCTGTTTTCCTACCAAGTTTCAAATCCGCCAGCTGAATCTACCACCACATATGAGGAATTTCCTGCCAACTTCAAATGTGGGAAATTTGCTCATTCCCGGTTTCCAATTCTTGGCTCATCCAGGTAGAAATGGGCAATATTTTGGGGGTAAAATCTCAGTTCACCTGACTGCCCACTACCTTGTCATGTGCCCCAGCAGAGGAGCCTTGTGCTCCTTGTCCCCAGCCAGCCCAGCCTGGGCACCTTGGGGATGTCCCCACCATCCTGCTGGGGGTGTCTCAGCCTCGAGGGATTTAGCTGCAGGGCTGGAAGAGGCTTTGGGGAAGCACCAGAGCAGCCGGGTGTCAGGAAAAAGGCATCTGCCCGGGGGCTGCTTATGGAGCTGGATCAAGAGGCACCTCAGAGCCCTCAGCAATCCAGCCAGCAACACCCGGGCAGGAGGACACCGATGGTGGTTCCTGGTTGGGACAGGGGTCGTGGCCATCTCCAGGCACCGGTCTCGCAGGGATCCCTGAAGCTCCGGCCCCTGCCCACCCGCTCTGTCACCAGCACAAAGGCTTCAGCACAACCACCAAAGGCCAAGGGGCTTCTGGCCATTTTCCCTGTAACACTGCATGCCTGGGCATCTTGCAGAGCACAAGCACCCTTTCCCCCTCTTCCCCGATGCCATGCAGACCCTGATCAGCAAAAGAAGGATCCTGGCAGTCTGTGTATTATAACACATCCTATATTTCTAGACCAAAGTAAAACTAAAAGAAGAAAAGAACTGTCTTAAAGAAAAAGAAAATCCAACTGGCCCAGGTGGCCTCGGCAGACAGAGCCTCCCAGATCAGTTCTCTGCAGATGTCCAGCAGCACAGCCAGCCGAGATCTGACAGATGAGGCCGTGTCTTCCATGCCCTGCGGAACTGACCTTGCAGATTCTCGAAAATGAAATATTGAGTTCTCCGAATCTGCCTTGAGGATGTACCATGTTTGAATTGCCACGCTGCTGACGGCAGTGCTACTCTCACATGCCACGACCTCCAGAGCTGGAAGAAGAGAGTCACAGTCAGATCCCAGATCTGTGGGGACATGACGAGACCCCCGTGCCAGGGGCATCTGAGACCGCTCTTGCCATGGCCAGGAGGGAGCAGGGAGCACCGGGATCAGCCCGAAGCTGCTGGCCACAAATCCCCCACGTGCCCCTGAAATCTCGGTGTGCTCTGCCCACGCCGGCCCCCGACCGCACAGGGAGCAGAGCCCTCCGCAGCCGGGCCAGGGCTTGCAGCTGCTCCTGCCAGCCCCCGCTGACAGCCCGCTGCCCTCACTCACCTCTGTAGATGAGCTGCAGCTCTTCCTTCTTCCCCCTCAGGTGCGGCCCGGCCATCCCTGGGTACATATAGCCTGTCATGCCTCTGCCCAGCGGCAGAGCTCCCTGCCAGCGGCGCTGCCAGCCCTGTGGCCACACGCCCTCGTGGCCCGGCAGGGCTCAGCCCGGGCCCTTGCCGCATCCTGACGCCCAAGGGCACGGCTGCGACAGGGCGGCAGCAGCCCCGAGGGCAGCCGGGGCTCCACGGCGCCGGGCCCGGATGCCGCTGCCGGGGCAGCAGGCGGGGCTGGGGCCGAGCTGCGGCGGGACGGGGCGGGGAGGGAGCCCGGGCTCACCCATGAACCTGATGGCCGCCTCTCGCAGGGGCTCCTGTGGGCTCTGCACGTACGGCAGGGCCTGGCGCAGGTGCTCGGCCGCTCGGCTCCTGTCGTCTGCCAGCTGGAGAGAGCAGCGGGAGGGAAGGGTCGGGCCGGGCTTTGTGCCCCTTTGCCAGGCGCTCCCTGCTTTGGCCGGCCCCGGCCTCCCCTGCCCGCACAGCCCTGAGGCGCGGCCAGCAGCCGCTGGGCCGGGGCTCCGTGGGCACCCGGCTCGGGCCCACAGGAGCCTGGAGAAGAGCCCGTGCGGCTCCTGCGTGCAGCCCTGGGCAGGGCCACAGCTGCCAAGCGCACACAGTGAGCACCGCGCTCAGGGGGCTTCTCCAGGCTGAGCCTGGCGCTTCCAGGCCCTCCTTACCAGGCACTCTGCAAACATCCACAGCTTCTTCTTTTTCACCAGTTTCTCAAGGTCGCTTCTCCTTAGGAACTTGGCCACACAAACCAGTGTTTTCTGAGAGGCCTGGAGAGCAGCAGAGATGCAGAGATGGCTTCACAGCACAGAGCACAGGACCCGTGTCCCTGTGCCAAGGCTGGGAGGAGGCTGCAGCCCGCCAGGCACCAGAGCAGGAGGCAGCCAAGCCCCCTCCCAGGGGGACAGCAGCAGCCCACCAGTCCTCACCTCTGCCACATGTCGATTCTTATCCTGGCAGTGGAAGAAGAGTGGAAGCAGGCTCTTCTGCACCTGTGGCTTCAGGGCCTTTTTTTCTTTTTCCATTAGAAGAGTCACCATTGTCCGGAAGAGCAATATGGACACCAGCTGCACCTGGCTATTCTCCTGTATGAAAGGAAGAAAGAGAACATTTCAGCATTGGCTGCACGGGGCTCAGCTGACTGCTAGCCTGCAAATTCACAGGGCACAAAGTGTTTGAGCCACTGCCAGTGGCTGTGGCTGGGGGCGCAAAGCCTTACGTGGTCAAAGAGTGGCAGGAGGGACTCAGCCAGCTGCAGGGCGATGGGGCTGGGTATCAGCATGTCCTTCTCCAACACGATAAAGCTGAGTACCATGACTGTCACTGTAACTATTTCTCCATCTCTGTCCTGCAGGAGCTCCACAAGTCTTTCAATGAGGCTGCACATTTTTTGGTCTGTGCGGAACACAAGTCTGTTAAATGCACAGCAATGGACGGCAACAAAAAAGGGAATTTCCTCAGTGAACATCAAAGCAGACACGTGGGGAAGTGCAGAGGATAGGGATAAGTTGTGTGTCAGGCAGGAATGGGTTGGGGCTTCCTTCCTCCGTGAGTGGCTGCTTCTAAGAGGCCTCTGGGGAGCGTGGGGAACAGGAGCTGGCAGACAGGAGCGTGGCACATCCCTGGGGGCGTGGCACGGCAGTGTGCACAGCAGGGCCAGCAGGCAGGGAACAAGTTTTCTTGCTAGTAAGATTTCCTGTGTGTTGTCTGCTGTGTTTCTGTTGGCTGGCTGGTGTTAGGGTTTCTGTTACATGATCAAAACCTGCAGTTAGTACAAGTGTATGTAACCAAGTGGAACCCTCAAAAAAGGATGTGCTTGTTGTAAGGGTCGGTCCGAAGTTCCCCTCGATTTTGCCTCCCGACCGTCACAAGGAGACCTCGAGGACCCCCACCCAGGCTGACTCCCAACAATGGTTTCCTGGCCGGGCCAGGTGGATGCTCGTGACTGTGTGCTGGTGTATTGTGTTCACTTGGACTGTGCTGTTGTGACACCAACCAGAGGTTGTGTTGCATCAACTGATGACTGCTTGTCCGTACCTGTCTCCTGCAGCACCACACAATGGTCCATAAATCTTCCCACCTCTTGGCCAGAGGCCACTCGCTTTGGAGAAGGACTATAAAAGAGCGACCCTCTGGGAAAGACCCTTTGAGATCTCTCCACTGATGAAGACCCCCTGGAGAAGACCCCTGAGATCTCCCCACAGATGAAGACTCGTCTATCAGATGACCCGTGAGGACGCCCGTCTCGTCGGTTGGTAGCTATTTTCCCATCCCTTCCTTTCCTTCCCCTTTCCCTATACTTTGTTTCCTATACCTCTCCCCTTTACCGTAACTGAGTTGTTGGCATTTGATGAAATGCATTGCTGTTGTTGAATAAACTGATTTTCTGCTGTTGAATAAACTGATTTTGTCCCCTGCATTTTGCCTGTTTGCACCTTTAAGATCAAAAGAACCATCACGACCCCCGCTCTGCATTAATAGCGGATCGTGACATGAAACTGGTGTCATGGACAGGATTTTCTGGCAGACAGAAGGGATGCAAGGTTGACTGTAGTCTGTATCAGGGGAAGGAAGTCTTACTCCAGCCGCACCTAGCTGGCCACCTTGGATGGGTGAGCCTGTCTAGAAAGCAAGGGGTGTTTTTCTGATTTCCCGCAGACTGCAGACACCTTGGTGTGGAGCATCCCCAGACTCGCTTGAGGGTTCTGTCGTCAGAATTTCACAAAAGATCTACTGGTGCAAAAGGTGGGACACTGTTGTTGTTGTTGTTGTTGTTGTTGTTGTTGTTGTTGTTTTTTATGATGTTTGACTACTTGGTGTAGTGAAGAGACAACCTGGTGTTTTGTAACTAAGGAGTGCCTCCCAAGTAGTTTGGTCTCTTCACCCGCACAGGGAAGCAAAGGGGGGCACACAGCGGAAGCTGTTTCGTTGTGTGTGGTAACTTAAGCAATAGATCTCCCTGTTGTGGTTTTTACTTATCCCTTCACAAAATGACTGAGAATTCCACTGTAACAGATAAAGCTGCATTTTATGCTCTATTAGCTAAGTATAGCGCCAGACCGTCCCAAGGTGGGGAGGAATGGGCGAACAATAATCGGTTTAATCTGGAGAATGTGATTGATAGAATATATTCTTTGCAACATGAGTCAAAGTTCAAACTGGGCAAAAATAAAACCATACTCTGCTCAGTTTTGGGAGCTTGTCTTACAGCAGCCATAGAAACTCGCTCTAAGCGAGTGAGTGAAGAAAGCACAATTATAGATTCTTTACAAAATCTTGTTCAAATTTTGTAAAAGCAATTAGATCAAGAAAGGCATGAGAACCATTTGTTGCTAGATGAAAATAATTTGTTAAAAGCTGCCTTAAGAGAAGAATGGGACAAAAATTCAACGCAGGGTATAACACCAAAAGAAACACAGGAGAAGGAAGCTATTCACATTAATCCAATACACTCTCAAAAAGACCTAATTTTGATGAAAAATTGTGGGCAACACTGGTGCCCCAACTTAAAACCTGTGATTAAAATAGAATATGATTATATCAGTGATGCACCCCCCGAGCAATGTTCTCCACAGGTTCTGGGCAGTGTACCAGAGCAAACTTCTCCACAAGTTCTGAACAATGAACCAAATCAATCTCCTCCACAGGCTCTGGGAGCTGAGCCAAAGCAGTACACCTGCACTGGGCTTTCCCAAGGGTCTGAACATTCCCCCACTTCGGCCCACCACACTTTAGCCCAGGAATTAGAAAAGATACCCAAACGTGACAATACAGCTGTCTATCAATACATTGATGATATTCTGGTGGGAAGGGATGAAATAAAAGTAGTGGGGGATACCCAACAAAAAATAATCTCTCATTTGGAAAACCCTGATTTGCAAATTTCCTCAGAGAAAATTCAAAAACCTTCTCAGGAGGTGAAGTTGTTGGGAATTTGGGGGAAAGGAAGTATGACATGTATTCCACCTGATACTCTAACCTCCCTGGATCAAATTAAATTGCCTGAATCCAGGAAAGAGATCCAACAGGCTCTAGAATTATTAGTGTTCTGGAGAAAACACATCACAGTCACTATTGAGACCCCTCCCCCTGACTGGGTGGCCCAGAGATCCTCAGTTGGGAAGTGGTATGCCCAGATCAAACATTACTGTAACATCTTCTCAGTGATAGAAAGAGCTATAAAAAATCTGGCAATACAAGAAACTGAGAGCTTGGCAAATAGCCATGACAAACCTGCCCTGGTAAGTAAAGTAGCCATTCCTTTCTCCCCTGAACAATCAGCAAATTCTTGGTTCACTGATGCTTCTGCCAAACGAGAGGGAAAGGTGGGGAGATACAGGGCAGTAGCCCTCCCCACTTCTGTGGTGAACAAATTATTACTGAGGGAGAAGGCAGCTCTCAGGCTGGGGAGCTGACAGTTGTTTGGAGTGTTTTCCAACTTGAGGTACAGAATATCTCTCTTGTTTACATCTACACTGACTCCTATGATGTGTTTAAAGGAGGTACAGTGGCCTCCTTTTGCTGTGTTTAAAGGAGGTACAGAGTGGCTTCCTTTTCAGCAGCAAAATGATTGGGAAGTTAACAGAATTCCAGTCCACGCTACACACTGGATAGTTCCATCATTTTAATCTCCTGCCTCCTGGAGGCAGACTCTGTTTGTGTTTACTTTTCACAGAAGAACACCGAGGGACATGAAGAAGCACCCCCCCTTAGTGCTGGATGACAAAAACAAGGTTTTTCCTCCTTCCATGGTGACACAAGGTGATGGTGTCACAATAACTTGTAAATTAGTGGCTGGATCCCTCACCGAACCTGCATACAGTTATGGCACAGGACTTTATGGCCGTGTTTTATATTGTGAAATTCATAATTAGGACTGTTGGCTAAACTTAACTGCTATACAACTTTCCTACAAAATCATGTGTGGAAAAAATGATACAAAATACTGGGGGGAACTTGATGTTAATGTTGTAACACCTACTACCCAACCACCGCTTGTGCTGAGCCCTACGATTTTTCAATTTGGACCATATGTAATTAGAAAAACTGGCCAACAACAAATATTATTTAATCCGGCATGGTCTCTCAAACAGATCAAATTGCTGATGCAAAATAATGTCTCAGAATTTCAGCCAGCTTGTTCACCCTTTCTACAGACTTCTTTTGAGGGATGGACAACCTGGCTGCGGAAACGGAATCCTTCTAAAAAAACGAATGGCAAGAGACATAACCGGTGTTGTGGGAACAGGATTGGGAATTTTGAATGGCATCGATTCAGAAGTACTAATGAATAAATTGGCTACCACAGCTGGAGATGTAACCAAATTACAGCAGCCCCTGCAATCATCCTTAACAGCTTTGGGGACCCAACAGTGGTTGTTATCAAACATATTACCAAGTTGGGAAAAGGTAAACGTAAATGACCACAAATTGATAATCGATGCACTTGGTACTACCAAATAACATCTCTTTGGCTCTCAGTTGTATCCAGGCCCAGTTGTGGATGCAGTCGGTTGCTGCTTTAATTATAAGAGAAGGTGAGGAAGGCACTTTTCCCACTGAAATTCGAAAAATAGTCTGGGACAGTGGCACTGATTTTGAAAAAGAATTCCAGTCCTGGTGGAACTTAGTAACTTTTACCTATGATCCCAGCACAAACACAGCCACAGCCTTTGTACTGACAATTTGTAATGCTTCAGTGCATTCAATATTCCCCATCATTACGTTAGGGTTGAACCATGATGGAGCTATTCTCTATCCTTTCGAGCATAGGGAATGGGCCCGTCAAATTGGTGGGAGGTGGCAAACTGTCAATTTGGAAACTTGCATTGTCCGGGAACAACAAGTGTTTATCTGTGAAAGTAATGCAATCAGAGCTCAAGATATTTGCTTGGATACAGAACAGAATGTTTGCAATTTTGAAATTCATCCAAACAAGGTTCCTGAAACAGTACTGGTATATGTAGGCAATGGATGTGCATGTTTAGAACTGCTTGTGATAGTGTTTTCATAGAAAATTTAGTAGTGAATACCAAAAATCATTCAAACTTTTGTGTCTGTAATTTTACTAGGATTTCAGGATGTGATTTTTTCCTATGTAGCCCCAGTTACTTCTAACCACCTTTTGCAGTCAAATTACACACTGATCCACCATCTATTGCCCACTCCAATTGGAATGAACCTTTCTCTGGTGAAGCAATTGTTGCTCCACCAAGATCTGATCGAAATTTTGGAGAAGATCAAGAAAAACGGACAGAAAACTCTAATAGCTGTTCATCACAATGTGGAAAAAATACATCGTGTTTTGGAAAGGGTAAAGACAGATGCTGAACACAGGTGGTGGGATACTCTATTTGGGTGGTCACCTACTGCTACAGGTGTCCTGAACAAATTGTGTCATCCCACCATTGTTCTTTTGATTTTGGTTTTAATTGGTTTTGTTTTATCAGCAATTCTATACATTATGACTTGGAGAATAATGAAACGGTTAGCACAATTGGCATCTGTGACAGATGTATCCAGATCGGTTACTGTCGACACCCCTAGGGTTATTGACACAAGGTTTTAAATAGGATAAAATATGATTTTTAACTAGAATTGATTATCTTCTAATTGCAATTAGAATTGTTTAATCAAAAACTTGCTTTAAAAAATTGATTTATTTCTAATCAAAATTGAAAAATTTAAAGAATTGAACAAATTGTTTGAAATTGTTAACAATCAAAAAAATTGAATATAATTAATCTGTTTTGTTTTCCCTTTTCTCCTTTTCCTTATCCTGTCCTTTATCTTTTTCCTACTCTCCTGTCTCTGTTTTCCGGGATATGCTACCAACTTGGACAAGTCCTGAAGACACCACAACTGAAGATGTCACTACAACTCTACAAAGGGGGTGCTCTTGACAACGATTGTGAGTCACGAGGTGGTGTAAGGGTCGGTCCGAAGTTCCCCTCGATTTTGCCTCCCGACCGTCGCAAGGAGACCTCGAGGACCCCCACCCAGGCTGACTCCCAACAATGGTTTCCTGGCCGGGCCAGGTGGATGCTCGTGACTGTGTGCTGGTGTATTGTGTTCACTTGGACTGTGCTGTTGTGACACCAACCAGAGGTTGTGTTGTGTCAACTGAGGACTGCTTGTCCGTACCTGTCTCCTGCAGCACCACACAATGGTCCATAAATCTCCCCACCTCTTGGCCAGAGGCCACTCGCTTTGGAGAAGGACTATAAAAGAGCAACCCTCTGGGAAAGACCCTTTGAGATCTCTCCACTGATGAAGACCCCCTGGAGAAGACCCCTGAGATCTCCCCACGGACGAAGACTCGTCTATCAGATGACCCGTGAGGACGCCCGTCTCGTCTGTTGGTAGCTATTTTCCCATCCCTTCCTTTCCTTCCCCTTTCCCTATACTTTGTTTCCTATACCTCTCCTCTTTACTGTGACTGAGTTGTTGGCATTTGATGAAATGCATTGCTGTTGTTGAATAAACTGATTTTCTGCTGTTGAATAAACTGATTTTGTCCCCTGCATTTTGCCTGTTTGCACCTTTAAGATCAAAAGAACCATCACGACCCCACTCTGCATTAATAGCGGATCGTGACACCTGTACAGACCCATTTCTTTGTGGAATGTTTGAGCTTATCAGTGGTTTCAGGGGGCGTTCTGGAGGAATCCTGCCTGTGGTTTGAACGGGTGAACCATCTCCTTTCACTGGTGGCCGAGCTTTGGGAGGAGGTTGAAAGAACAAGAAGTATCAGGGAAAGTGAAAGGGAAATAGACTGGTGGAGTTCAGCCCTTCCATCTTTGAGAGTGGTCAAACAAGAGTCAGAGGACTCCTATGCCTCCCACTGTTAGGCAATAGAAGGGCACCTGGTAGATGAAGGGGACTGGAAATGGTTCCCTGCTCAGGGAGGTAATAATAAAAATTCCTCCTGGCCCCCATCACCTAGCCAGGTGCCACTCCAGAATAAGTATGAAGGCCTGGATTTAGAGAGTCAGCCAGATGATTCAGATGATTTAGAAGAAAATTATCTGCACAGTGAGCCTCCCCATTACAATTCATCTGTCAAAGGGATCACCACCTCTGACATGAAAAGGAAAAGAAGGGTAGTTGTAGTGGGTGACTCCCTTCTGAGGGGAACTGAGGGCCCCATATGTCGACCGGACCTATCCCACAGGGAGGTCTGCTGCCTCCCTGGGGCCTGGGTATGGGATATCACGGAGAGACTTCGTGGGCTGATTCAGCCCTCTGGTTATTACCCACTGCCAATAGTCCAGGCTGTCAGTGATGAGACTGAAAAGAGGAGTGTCAGGGCAATTTAAAGGGACTTTAGGGCATTGGGTCAAGTGGTTGGTAGGAGTGGGGCACAGGTAGTCTTTTCCTCAGTCCCCGTGGTGGCTGAGATAAACAGTGAAAGGAATAGGAGAATTCACATCATTAACAAGTGGCTCAATCAAGGGTTGGTGTCATCGGCAAAATTTTGGATTTTTTGATCATGGGGCAACTTTTACAGGACCTCCCTGCTGGAATCAGATGGGATCCATCTCTCAGTTAAAGGCAAAAGGCATTTAGCTCATGAACTTGCAGACCTTGTTGAGAGGGCTTTTAACTAGGTTTGAAGGAGGAAGGGGATGCAGCTGGGCTGTCTGAAAGCAGGCCCAAGGGTGGTAAGCCTGAGTTAGGGGTGAAATCAGTAGCCCAGCTGAGGTGCATGTACCCCAATGCACGCTGCATGGGTAATAAACAAGAAGAGCTGGAAGCCATGGTGCAAGAGCAGAGCTATGATGTAGCTGCCATCGCTGAAACATGGTGGGATGAATCACAGAGCTGGAGCACTGCACTGGATGGCTACAAGCTCTTCAGAAGAGACAGGAAAGGGAGAAGTGGAGGGGTGGCCCTTTATATTAGGGAGGCTTTTGACACCATGGGTATTGAAATGAATGATGATCAAGTCGAGTGCCTATGGGTAAGAATTCAGGGCAAGGCTACTAAGGCTGACATCCTACTAGGAGTCTGTTTTCGTCCACCCAACCAGGGAGGAGAGGTGGACAACTTATTCTATAAGCTGCTGGAGAATGTTTCAGCATCATCAGACCTTGTTCTTGTAGGTGACTTTAAGCTGCCAGACATCTGCTGGAAACTCAATACAGCAGAAAAGAGGAAGTTCTTAGAGTGTCTGGAGGAAAATTTCTTGTTATCCTGGTGAGTCAGCCCACCAGGGAAGGGACTATATTAGATCCGTAGTTTGTAAATAGAGACGGGCTGGTGGCAGATGGGGTGGTTGGAGGCCGCTTGGGGCACAGTGATCATGAAGTTACAGAGTTCTCGATATTTGGTGAAATCAGGAGGAACATCAATAAGACTTTTACATGAGACTTCCGGAGGGCAGACTTTGGCATATTTAGGAAACTTATTCAGAGAGTTCCTTGGGAAGCAGCCCTTAAAAATAATGGAGTTCAGGAAAGGTGGGCGTGCTTCCAAACAGAGATCTTGAGGGCACAGGAGCAGACTGTCTCTGTGTGCTGAAAGGTGAGTCAACGAGGGAAACGTCCAGCCTGGATGGGCAAGGAGGTTTTGAAAGAACTTCGAAATAAAAAGAGGATGTATCATCTTTGGAAGGAGAGTCAGGTCTCTCAAGAAGTATTTAAGGGGGCAACTAGAGAGTGTAGGAAAAAAATTAGGGAGGCCAAAGCTGTGTTTGAACTACAAATGGCAACTTCTGTAAAAGAGAATAAAAAATGTTTTTACAAATATATTAATGGTAAAAGGAAGGGTAAGTCCAGCCTTTGTTCTCTATTGGATGAGAGAGGGAATTTAGTAACTGCAGATGTGGAGAAGGCAGAAGTCCTTAACACCTTCTTTGCCTCAATCTTTAGTGGGAAGAAGGCTTGTCCTCTGGACAAGTGTACTCCTGGATTGTAGATGCTATCAAGGAGCAGAATGGTCCCCCTGTTATCCAGGAGGAGGCAGTCAGGGAACCGCTGAGCAGCTTAGATGTTCATAAATGTATGGGACCAGATGGGATCCACGCCAGGCCGATGAGGGAGCTGGCAGATGTGCTGGCAAAGCCCCTCTGCATCATTTACCAGCAGTCCTGGCTCACTGGTGAGGTTCCAAATGACTGGAAGCTGGCCAATGTGACACTCACTCACAAAACGGGTGGGAAGGAGGATCCTGGCCAGTTATTATAGGCCAGTTAGCCTGAGCTCAGTACCAGGTAAGGTAATGACACAGTTTCTACTGAGTGTTCTCATGCAGCACTTACAGGATGGTCAGGGTATCAGACCCAGCCAGCATAGGTTTAGGAGAGGTAGGTCGTGTTTGAGCAACCTGATCTCCTTTTATGACCAAGTGACCCACCTGGTGGGTGTGGGAAGGGCTGTGGATGTTGTGTATTTGGAGTCCAGCAAGGCCTTTGACACTGTCTCACACAGCATTCCCTGGAAAAGCTGCAGCCCACGGCTTGGACAGGAGCACTCTGGATGGCTGGCCCAGAGAGTGGTGGTGAATGGTGCTGCATCCAGCTGGGGATCAGTCACCAGTGGTGTCCCTCAGGGCTCTGTGCTGGGGCCAGTCCTGTTCAATATTTTTATTGACGACATGGATGAGGGTATTGAGTCTTTCATTAGTAAAGTTACAGAAAACACAAAGCTGGGAGCATGTGTAGATCTGCTGGAAGGTAGGAGGGCTCTGCAGAAAGACCTGGAATGGTTGGATGGACAGGCAGAGTCCAATAAAATGAAGTTTAATACATCCAAGTGCTGAGTCCTGCATTTTGGCCTCCATAACCCCCTGCAACGTTATAGGCTGGGAATGCTGTGGCTGGACAGTGCCCAGGCCAGAAGGGCCTGGGGGTGCTGGTCAACAGCCGACTGAACATGAGCCAGCAGTGTGCCCTGGTGGCCAAGAAGGTCAATGGCCCCTGGCCTGGATCAGGAAGAGTGTGGCCAGCAGGAGGGTCATTCTTCCCCTGTACTCAGCACTGGTGAGGCCACGCCTTCAGTGCTGTGTCCAGTTCTGGGCCCCTCTGTTTTGGAAGGTCCTTGAGACACTTGAGCATGTCCAGAGGAGAGCAACAAGGCTGGGGAGGGGCTCGGAATACAAAGCCTGTGAGGAATGACTGAGGGAGCTGGGGTTGTTTAGCCTGGAGAAAAGGAGACTCAGGGGTGACCTTATCTCTCTCTACAACTCCCTGAAAGGTGGCTGTAGTCAGGTGGGGTTGGTCTCTTTCTCCAAGCAGCACTGACAGAATGAGAAGACAGAGTCTTAAGCTGCGCCAAGGGAAATACAGGTTGGATATTAGGAAAAAGTGATCAAGTACCGGATTGTCTGCCCAGGGAGGTGGTGGAGTCTCCGTCCCTGGATGCACATAAGAAAAGACTGGATGTGGCACTCAGTGCCATGGCTTAGTTGAAGTGTTAGGGCATGGGTTGGACTCGATGATTTGAAGGTCTCTTCTAACCCAGTGATTCTTTCATTCTGTGAAAAGACCAGCAATAATTCTGCCTTGCCAGCGTTTCTTAAGAGTGTGTTGGTGTTCTTGAGGAAAGCTACACATTTGGGGAAACACCTTTGGAGGAAAGGGGCTTACTTCTTCAGGGAAGTGCTTCCCAAGGAGATCCCAGTGCCGTAGGTGCCAGTGTCCCCCTTTGGCTCCCTGTGGTCCTTTCAGTCCTTGAGGCCCGCTGCCCTTGGCACTGGGGCAGGGGAAGGGCGAAGGCTGTGAAGAGCAGGTTTGGCATCTGCCTGGAGCTGTGGAGACCAACCCAGGCAACTGCAGCAGGGTGTGTTACCCTCCTTTGAACGGAGGTGTGAGCAGGAGCATCTCTGTGCAGCTGCGAGCCCCAAAGCTCTCTTTGAGAACTGTGAATTAAAAGGCCTTTACGCACACACTGTTCACATCTCACCTGCCTGCTGTGTTTCAGCTCTTGGCAATATGCAATTGCCTCTCGCTTGGAGGAAGCTGCTGTGGGCTAGGGCCAGCAAAGAGCTGGGTTGTGTGGGCCAGGCTACGTGCAGAGTCTTGGCTGATCCTGGTGTGTCCCCGGCCTCACCAAAGGCTGGGAAGGTTTTCCTCCTAAAGCATCCTGCTGATTGGCTCTTCCTGTGCACCTTGGAGAGGAGAAGGTCGGCATTTCTGGCATCTTGGCATTAGCAGGCCTTAAAATGAGGGCGTGTTGTGGAGCAAGCCCAGCTGAAATAGCCTGAGAGGAGCCAGCCCAGTTCTCCTTGCTCCTCTCTGCTGACACCAGATCTTTTGTCTGCTTTAGGGATGACCCTGGCTCTGTCAGGGGGTGCTGGGTGGACACGAGACAGCCGCTCCTGGCCCGCTGGGTCCCAGCAGTGCCCCGCAGCAGTCCTGCGTGCACACCAGGATGCTGGCCAAGAGAGGTCCTGGAAGCTGAGGCAGCTGATTTTAAGCTTTTGCAGGTGCCTACAGGTCAAGGTCAACGGTGTTCCCTCAGGATATAGCTGTCCTGAGGATTCCCCCCACAGCTGTCTGATGTCATCCACTCCTTGTGGTACCAGGTGCTTTCCTGTGGAATGTTCTGCCTCCTTCAAGAGTCAAGAGGGAGCTGGAAAAAGAGCTTGCCAGGCCACTCTCCATCCTTTCCCAGCACTGCTGCTCAAGTGCAGAAATCCAAGGTGAGTACCAATGTGCAAATGTAACAGCTGTGCACAGGGAGGGGTGGTGGGAAGGATGGTCCAGGGACCATAGACCTGGCAGCCTGAGCTTGCTACCGGGGAATGCCTTGGAGCAGATCCTCCTGAGTGCCATCCCACGGCACGTGCAGGGAACCAGGGGGTCTGCTGGAGGCTGGGAAAGCTCTGCGGAGGGATGGGGATAGCTGGGGATCTTGGCAGGCTGTTGGGGGCTCGTGTGTGGCTGTTTAGGGGGGTTGGTGTTGATGGGTGTCTTGGGGAAGGAGTTGTCTGGAAGGTGAGAGGTGAAATTGGAGTCAGCTTGAAGGCAGCATCTGTGCTTTGGCACAGCTTAGGTTAGGAGGGCAGAAGGAATAGCTGTGATTTTTTCTGTTAGTGGCCCTGATTCTCCTGCAGGGAGGAAGAGAGGACAGCTGGACTTCATGAGCCACTTAGCTATCTGTACCAGGAGGAGGATTAGCCATTTTGCAATCTACTCATTTGTTTGGGCTAATTTTGTGACACTGAGTGGACTTCGATTCCTTGTGAGCTTTTATTCTTTCATAGAATTAGGATGTTCTCATCTCTTCACTGAAAACCATTTGCAAAGTAAAGAATGGCGTTTTTTTGCCTCTGTGTAGTGTTCTTTTGTAAAGTGACTCTCAATGGATGATGTTAAGGGAAACGAGTTGCCGTTTTGAGATGGGAAGCAAACTTCCAAATCTATCACACTCTCAGGCCATGCCAATGAATTTAGGAAGTTTGCAACTTTTTGGAATTACTTGAGTTGAGCAATTGGGAAGGAAAGCTTTCCTGATTTGAGGATTTTTAAATGCCTTGTGCCCGTGGAGCCGGACATCGCCGGATATGATTTGAGGCATTCCTAACATTCCTGTCGGGCTTAGACATTTGGGCCAAGGGATTCCTGGGCCACTTTGCGTGGTCTCAGGGTGTCCCCAGGCCAGGTGGCAGCGTGTGCAAGGGCCCTTTGTGACACGGTGCAGCATGGTCACTGTGGCTTGGAACGCTGTCAAAGGACCCTTTGTGACATGTGGTGACATAGGAGCTGGTGGTGACACGGCCACACCACAGTGCTCGGAGCACGCGACGGGACAGGACGCGCCAGAGCTGTGCTGTGAGGAGTCCCTGCACAGCACACTCCTTCGTGCCTGACCCGGAGCTTTTCTGAGTCATTATTCCTGCAGGTGACCTCGAGGCCAGACCACAGGACTTGGTGACCTGCGGCCTTCCCAAGTCTGGTATTCTCCAGGTGCCCTGCAGAGGGATAGATCGTGGGACTTGGTGCCGAGCTGTCTGAGGCATCTCCCATTCCCGCAGCAGTTGCCCTCAAGACCACACTGAGGGATTTTCTGACCACAGTCGTTGACGAGGAGTGTCCCATCCTTGTGGAAGGAGCCCTCGAGACCAGAGTGCAGGACCTGCTGTCCTGTACTCTTACCAGGAGAGCAGTCTTGTCTTCCAGGCACGACTACAAGACTTGCTAACTCAGAGGTTTTCCAAGGCATCTCTCCTGCCAGTAGCCATCAATCCAGTCACTGACATGGAGCAGAGACCCCCGAGAGTGCCCAAGCTGGCCTGGGTGATAGAAGAGGAAGAAAACCCTGGATCTTCCCCAGCACAGGAGACTGAAGAGGTGGTACCGTTCCAGCCAGAACAGCAGGGTGAGCTGGGCTTCAGGGCTGCTGCCAGCATCCAGCTTGGCCCCATCCTATCCCATCCCATCCCATCCCATCCCATCCCATCCCATCCCATCCCATCCCATCCCATCCCATCCCATCCCATCCCATCCCCTGTGGACACACCCATGGACAGGACAGAAGAGGGGCCGGGCAGACAGCTCACAGTGGCCGTGCTCCATCCCCTGGGGCATCCCGGGGCTGTCCCTGCCTGGGGAATGAAGGCCTGGCTGTGTTCTCCAGCCTCTCCCGCAGCCCCTCAGCTCTGGCTCTGCTCGCTCTTTGCCAGGTGCAGCCGTGGAGCCGACACAAAAGCAGGAACCCACTGGTGGCCTCTTCCGCAGGACAGCACAGGTACCTGCAGCCATCCCCAGCTGGGCTGGGCCTGCTGTCACTGCTCAGCCAAGCGCCATGCTTGGAGCACTCCATGGAAAAGCCCTGGCTTCTTGCCCTTTGTTATCCTGCCAGACGTGCAAATTCACCACATCCATTTGGCAGGAAGAGACCAGTGTCATGGGCCTTGAGATTATTGAAAACAGTGACGTCTACACCACTGACACCAGTGCTGCCATGATGGATTTGCTTGTGGAGAAGGGTGTTTTCATTCCAGAGCAGGTAAGCAGCCTGTGGCCAGGGTTTAATTCCTCCATGAGTCATATGGCCTCTCAAGCCACTGGGGCCTGCTGGTCCCTGTAAGCCTTTGAGGCCATTCCAGTGTGGTGGGAAGGGAAACACTTCTCTGGGGACATTACTCCCTCTAGCAGGTTTCCAAGTCTCCCCACGCCTCCTTCAGGTGCCTGGCATGGTGAGGTACATCTACCAGTGGCTCATGACCAATGAGTCTGCTGACCACACGATGGAGAACACTCTGCTGGATCTCACTGAGGCACAGCCCGCTGATGTGGTGGTGACACTCCTGCGTGTGGCCCCATCGTGTGACAGGTATGGGGCCCACCAGCCCAGAGGGCTCAGGGCTCACCAGCCCATCACCCTGTACAACCTGTTCCAGGTGTCTGAGCAACAGAGAGTTCCAGGGCCCTCTGGCTGCTCCCTTTCCCAGCCCTGGCATGTCAGCCCCTGGGCCTGCTGCCATGCTCCCTCCCTGCCCCTCAGGGGCCTGTCCCCACAGGGCTGGGCTGCCTGGATGCCACCAGCGAGGGGCAGTGGGCAGAGGCAGAGCTGACAGCCAGCTCAGCTCCCTGCTGCTGCCCAGGCCACAGTTCTGTGTCTGAGACGGCCCTGAGACAGAGCTCTGACCCCACAGAGCTGCTATGGCCATGTGGAAGACGATCATGTCCTCGAGCAGGACTGTGGAGCCAGTGCTGGAGATACTCCTGGATGTGCTGGGGGACTGGCCAGAGCACAGCACATACACCTCTGATGGGGACAGAACGGGTGTCTTTGCCCTGGCTGTGAGTTTCTGGAACTCGCCTTTGCTCACCCCAAGGCCGCCTCTCCAGCAGCTCTCCACCCTCCTTCCCCCACTGCATCTCCCTGCCTCAGGCACTGCGCTGAATCCTGGCCTAGGGGCACCTTCAGGGTCATCAGGCCCGGTGCTCCCCCTGCATCTCCCCTGGCCTCTCCGTGCCACGCTCGGGCCCTGCCGCACCGACACCTGGGCACTGAGCGCTGTCTCGGGGTGCTTTGTCCTTTGCAGGCAACTCTGGTGATGTGGAAGATCCTCCAGGTGCCCTGCTGGCCAGATATACTGGTGATGTATTTCCCCTGTCTGTTTGTCCACCTGCTCTTCCAAGTGTTCTTCAGCACTCTGGATACACCAGAGGAGGTCGATAACTTCTGGAAGGGATGCCAGGAAGAACATGGCCTTGCCACCAGCCCCAACAGGTTCTCCATGCCAGTCCTTCTGTCCCTGACACATCCCCTGTCAAGGAGCCAGTGCTCCCAGTGTGACCTGAGCTTTGCTCTGCACACAGGTTTGCAGTGCAGACCCTGAAGTCTCTGCTCTGCTTTCTCCAGTGTGAGGATGTGGTGATGGCAATGGAGCGCAAGCGTGGCTGGGACACGCTGCTCTGTGTTGACACCCACCACTATGCCGTGGGTCTGTTGGCCAGGTGAGATTCCCTGCTCTCCACTGCCCCCAGCATTTGTGTTCTGTGCCCGGGGTGTGCCACACAGTCCCTGTGGTCATGGGCCAGAGGGCCTTGTCACTGAGAGATGGCCAATCAGACTGCAAATGGCTAGGAGAGGAGGTGCTCAGGAGCAGCCACCTTCCAATGGCCCAGCTCCCCTTGTATCATGGTGGGGAAAGAGCAGAGAGATTTACCCCCCAACTCAGGAACCTGGTTTCTTTTTCGGCCTGCTAGGGAGATGCGTCATGCTTCTATGTGGTTGTGTTCCAGTATTGCACTCCACCTACTCCAGGTGCTCACCATACAGGAAACATGCTGGGATCTGCCTGCCATGGCATTTCTTGTGGAGGTGAGCCTGATGGCCAGCGCTGCCTCACTGAGCTGCCTCCCAGCTCTCTGCCCTCTCATCACCACAGCTGCCTGGGACGGTGCCCGTGCCCCGTGCTGCTGTCTGGGCCCAGCCCTGTGCAGTTCTGGGCTCTTGCTGGCCGGGTCCCCTGTCATTGCCCTCTGCCTTTCAGGTCCTCAGGTGCCTGGACCCCCGTGAATGTGGTGGCAGTGTTGTAAAGGTCACATCAAGGTACCTGCAGAGCGAGTGCAGGGAGAAGCGTTGCCTGGCACTCAGGGCCCTTCTTGAGCTCATTGATGATCCCTCCATGGTGAGAAGGGGGCAGTGGCTGAAGCTGCACTGGGGAAAGCAGCCCCTTGGGCTTCGGGTGCTGGAGCACCTGCTCCCAGCTCTCCTGCCTCCCTGTTCAGCTGCCCGAGTGCTTCAGGACAGGCCTTTGGCCTCTGCGGCCTGAGGCAGCAGGGTGGCGTTTCACAGACTTGTGTTCTGCATAGGCCGAAAAAATGTTCAGCCTGACTGAAGGCCTCATGGACCTACTGTGGGACAAGGATGCAGAGATAGTTGGGATGACACTCATCACCATCAACTTTATATTCATGCACAAATATTTCCTGATACCAAGCTCCATTGCACTGCAATTGGCTGAGGCGCTCTTGCCTTTCCTTGACGCGGTAAGGCTCTGTGCCCCAGGCCATGGCCCCTGGGTGCTTCTCAGAAGCTTGGTGCCCTATGGATTTTAAGGTGGGTGCTGGAATGGGCCTGGATCAGCCAAAGCTGAGGATTTTTTTTCCTTCCTTTCATACAGGATGATAGCCAGGTGCAGCTGCTCTCCATAAGGCTCTTCAAAGATATGCTGGAATATTTCATGGAAGAGAGAGAAAAGCTTTTGGAGAATCCAGTGCAGCAGAGTCTCCTCCCTCTCTTCTTCCACTGCCATGATGAGAATCTGCATGTGGCACAGGTGAGGACTGGTGGGCTGCTGGTGTCTCCCTGGGAGGGGGCTCGGCTGCCTCCTGCCCTGGCACCTCCCAGGCTACAGCCTCCTCCCAGGCTTGGCACAGGGACACGGCTCCTGTGCCCTGAGCTGCGGTGCCATCTGCACATCTCTGCTGCTCTCCAGGCCTCTCGGGAAACCCTGCTTTGTGTGGTCAAATTCCTGAAGAACAGGGATCTCAAAAAGCTGGTGAAGGAGGAGAAACTCTGGAAGTTCGCCGAGTGCCTGGTAAGGAGTGTCTGGAAGCGCCAGGCTCAGCCTGGAGAAGCCCCTGAGAGCGGTGCTCACTGTGTGCGCTTGGCAGCTGTGGCCCTGCCCAGGGCTGCACGCAGGAGCCGCACGGGCTCTTCTCCAGGCTCCTGTGGGCCCGAGCCGGGTGCCCACGGAGCCCCGGCCCAGCGGCTGCTGGCCGCGCCTCAGGGCTGTGCGGGCAGGGGAGGCCGGGGCCGGCCAAAGCGGGGAACGCCTGGCAAAGGGGCACAAAGCCCGGCCCGACCCTTCCCTCCCGCCGCTCTCTCCAGCTGGCAGACGACAGGAGCCGAGCGGCCGAGCACCTGCGCCAGGCCCTGCCGTACGTGCAGAGCCCACAGGAGCCCCTGCGAGAGGCGGCCATCAGGTTCATGGGTGAGCCCGGGCTCCCTCCCCGCCCCGCCCCGTCCCGCCGCAGCTCGGCCCCAGCCCCGCCTGCTGCCCCGGCAGCGGCATCCGGGCCCGGCGCCGTGGAGCCCCGGCTGCCCTCGGGGCTGCTGCCGCCCTGTCGCAGCCGTGCCCTTGGGCGTCAGGATGCGGCCAGGGCCCGGGCTGAGCCCTGCCGGGCCACGAGGGCGTGTGGCCACAGGGCTGGCAGCGCCGCTGGCAGGGAGCTGTGCCGCTGGCCAGAGGCATGACAGGCTATATGTACCCAGGGATCGCCGGACGGAGCTTTCGGAGGCAGCAGGAAGAGCTGCAGCTCATCTACAGAGGTGAGTGAGGGCAGCGGGCTGTCAGCGGGGGCTGGCAGGAGCAGCTGCAAGCCCTGGCCCGGCTGCGGAGGGCTCTGCTCCCTGTGCGGGCGGGGGTCGGCGTGGGCAGAGCACACCGAGATTTCAGGGGCACGTGGGGGATTTGTGGCCAGCAGCTTCGGGCTGATCCCAGTGGTCCCTGCTCCCTCCTGGCCATGGCAAGAGCGGGCTGGGTTGCCCCTGGCACGGGGGTCTCGTCATGTCCCCGCAGATCAAGGATCTGGCCATGGCTCTTTTCCTTTCTCTTCCAGCCCTGGATGACATGGCAGATGACATCAGCCTTGCCGTCGGAAGCCTGGCACTTCAAACTTCCTACATTCTTAGGGCAGTAGAGCAGCCTCGGATCTCCATGTTCCAGAGGCTGCAAGCTCAGCTCCGCCGGGCATGGAAGACGCGGCCTCGTCTGTCGAGCGTCGGCCGTCTGCGCTGCTGGAGCTCTGCAGAGAACTGATCTGGGAAGCTCTGTCTGCTGGGGCCACCTGAGCCAGCGAGAATTTTCTTTTTTGTCAAAATGGTTTTTTTTCTTTTTTATTGTTTTACTTCAGAAATATAGGATATGTTAGAATAGACAGACTCCCAGGAGCTTTCTTTTCCTGCCCAGGGTCTGCATGGCTACAGGGAAGAGGGGGAATAGGTGCTTGTGCTCAGCAAGCTGCGCAGCCGTGTAGTGTTGAAGGGAGAATGGCCAGAAGCCCCTTGGCCTTTGGTGGTTGTGCTGAATCCTTTGTGCTGGTGACAGAGCGGGTGGGCAGGGGCTGGAGCTTCAAGGATCCCTGCGAGACCGGTGCCTGGAGATGGCCACGACCCCTGTCCCAGCCAGGAACCGCCATCGGTGTCCTCCTGCTCAGGTGTTGCTGGCTGGATTACTGAGAGTTCCTGTGGTGTCTCTTGATCGGGCTTTTCTGGAGCTCCTGTGGGGCTGCAGTGCTGCTGCTGGGCAGGTTGGCCTGGCTGGGGGAGACCCTGAGGGGACAGGCACTGGGAGGCCATGAAGGGATGAGGGGCTGTGGAGGCCCGATGGGACCAGGCAGTGGGAAGGCACGAGGTGTACATGTGAGGGAGTGGGTGGCAGGAGGCTACAAGGTTACAGGAGGCACCTGAGGGACTGTGGTGGGGAGCCCTAAGGAAATGGGTGTCAGAGGCCATATATAGCCCCTGGGCAGCTGCCTTGTTCCTGTAACGTGTCTGCTCTGGTGCTTTCCCAAGGTATTTCACTCAGCAGGCTCTTTAAGGGGCTCCCTATAACCGGGAGTGTCACCCTGATGCTGGCCTTTCTGAGCTGCGGGCCCAGTCTGAGTTGTGGCACTGGGCGTGTGCCCACCCTGTCCTGGGCACTGGAGTCCCCTCCGCCTCAGGCCATGAGCTCGACTGCCTGGGTGCTGAGTCTTGTTCCTGTTGTCATGACGGAGGCCAAGATCCTTGGCTTTAGGCACGACTGAGTGAGACGAGCAGCACCTTCGAGCCCAAGGGAGAGCCCTGCAGAAAGGCCCTGTGGGCAAAGGGCTTTGCTGGCATTGCCAGGGCAGGCACACAGAGAGTGTGGTGAGCACCTTCAGGGTGCCACGGCTGGCTTGGGGCTGGGCGACCTCCCTGTGCGCAGGGCTGTCTCTCTGCTGTGCTGTCGTTGGCCTTTTGCTGTCGTGCTCCTCTGGCTGCCAGGAGACAAGGGCAGCCCTATAAGGAGAGTGCAAGCCCCTGTCTCCAAATCCTGAAGGGGGAAATGGAGCTGTCCCGGCCCGTGGCCAAGGCTGGAAGCAGAACAGAGCCTTTTCCCCACCCCTGACGGCTTTCTGCCTGCTGCTGGCCTTGGGCCAGCATGACCCGCTCTGCTGGGGCTGTGTCACTGCGGGGGTGGCTGCTGCCCCTGGGTTTGCTGATGGGACGTGAGGGTCACTGAGGAAAAGGTGGGTGTCCCAGGTGATGCTGAGGGGGCATTTGGTCGCTGAGAGGATATTAGGGTCCCAGAGGAGGCTGCAGGTGAAAGGAATGAGAGAGATTTGTCTTTACAAATAAACTGTGGGTAAAGCTAGAGAATGAGAGATGAAAGAAGCAATGGATGGAACCATCAATTCCATAGGAAAAGAAAAAGTGCGGGTCTACATTAGAAGGGGTCTGTATTAGTACCTGTATTAGCCAATGGGGTTAGAGAGAGGGAAATGCGGCCAGGAAATGAGGATAAAAAGGAGGCTGCATCCTCTAAAAATGTGAAACTCCCCAGGGGAATGTCCCATGGCCTGTCCCTTTATTCAGAGAAAGTAACAGGACTCCTCTGTCTCTGATTTGGACATAAACCTCTGGTGTTTGTGGATTAATTTTCCTGACACAAGTGCCTCATGCATCACTCAAGGGAGGCGGATTTTCCGTGTGTCACTGATGTGTCATGATGGTCTTTGAATGCCAGGCACCTGCATGCCACTGAGGTGACAGGGGGGTCACTGAGGGGGAAGTGGGTGGCGGGTGCCCTACATGCCACTGAGGTGACATGAGTGTCATAAGTACATCTTATATGATTGGTTTTCACAAATATTAAAATGAATGCTCTATGCAGAATGTTGGAAAGCTTTGCTGAATGAATATAGTTTCTTTTAGTTCTGCTATTAGCAAAACTTAGACATAATAGTGTGATAAATATATTTCTTGGACTGTAACATGTTGATATGAAAAGCTTTTTTTCATGTAACTAACTCAGAGATTGGTAAAAAGATAATCAGGAAATTCTTCACATTCTTGGATTATCCTTTCTGGATGAAGGCGGGCTGAGGAACAGCAGAACTCTAAGGAAAGGATCCTTTGATCTCCAATAGCAGAGAGTGCACTGACAAGAAGGATCCACAAGGGAAAAAAAAAAAAAAGAAGTAAAGATGTTGGTTTAGAGGTTGGGGGTGATTTTAATTTCTGCATGAAGGTCCATGAATATGCAACAGGTGGATGCATTTAAGAAAATGTTCTCTGAGTTAAGGTGTGCTCTTGGCAGAATGCCAAGCACTGGGCCCTTGTAACCTTTGGCTTTATTGTCTGTTATTGTCTTTTATTAAACTTGTTAAAATCTACCAGGAAACTGGACCTCGTTTTTCACAATCAGGAGCCAGCCCAGAGCTTCCCAGGCCCCTCTGCAGGTTTGGTCACATCCATTCTGATCTGGCTCCCACAGCTTTACCCGAGCCCCTTGCAGTGCCCAGTTCCCTAAGGCAGAAGGGGATCCCAGGATACCATGGAAATAGTTCTGATCTGTGCTTCCTTCTAGATTGGGAACCTGACTTGGATTATTTGGAATTGCTGGTGAATGGTGCTTTGAAGATCGTCTGAGATGCTGGAGGCAAGTTCTCAATGTGCCTTTCCTGATAGAATATGCAGTGTCACTGAGGCAAGAGCTCCCTCATGTGCCATTTCCCTTAAGATCACCTCAAGGTTGAAGCATAGTGGAATCGTTGCCCTGCTCGCTTTTTGAGCCCTGATGATCCCACAGGATTGCTGTCAGTGGGAGGAAGGAGCATTTAACTGTCAATCCTCTTCCCATGTGCAATGCCAGTGTCTCCTTCCATGTGCTCTGTGCAGCCAGGGAGAAGAGCAGAGAGGGAAGGGAAGGGCCCAGGGCTGTGCCCCGGGGCTGTGCCTTGCTGGGCTCCTTTGCTGGCCCCAGTCTTGGGGGTTGAATTTTCCCCTTTTCTTTCTGTGGAATTTTTCCCGTTGTTATGCTAAGTATTTGGAGCTACACGCAGAAGGTCGGATAGCTAAGTTAACAGTTTCTCTCGAAGGGGGGACGAGAAGGGGCAGTAGCGGAAAAGGAGAGGTGGGGTAGGGGCTGTTCTCTGCCTCTCTCGCGGGTCTGGCTCGGAGGACGGTCGCTAGAAACTCAGCTCTGCCACGCTGACGCCGGGAGCTGCCTTCCTTGGCTGTGCGATTTCGCAACCTCCCTGCTTGGACGCTGTCCCGCATCTCCTACTGACTGCAGCACATCCTTTTGAAGCATCAGGACTGACACTGCCCTGCGACCTGTGAGCAGCGTCTCCCCTCCGCTCTTCCCATCTGGGATACAGAGGCCGTTCACCGCAGCGCCCCTCCAGCCACGTGGGATCACCGCATCTCCTCCCTGCTCACCAGGGGCTGGCAGGCAGCACCAGAACTGTAACTGGACCTCAGAGGAAAGGTGTCCACAACCGAGAGAACTGTTTGCTGGGTTTTCTGCTCGGTTGTTGTAGATCTCGCAGTTATTGTTGTTGTGTTTTGTTTCCCTGGTTACATATATATATATATCAGTTAAGAACTGTTATTCCTACCCCCATATCTTCGCCTGAGAATCTTTTAATTTCAAAATCGTAGTAGAGTGATGGGGGGTTATACTCTCCTTATCAAAAAAAAAAACAGGCCCCTGTCTCTTTTGGCAGATACCTGTCTTTCAAACCAAGACACCCAGGCAGCCTGAGGATTTCCTGTGGTGCTGGGAGTTGTTCTGTCCTGCCTTTCTTTGCCAATGAACCTGTTGGGGAAGGTGATCTGGCTTCCCAACCCTCGTTCAGGAATGAGTCTTTGGGAGATGGTGAGGCTAGGTCAAGGCGTTACCCCTGTGACAGCTGCCAGCTCAGAGCCCAAACGTCGGCCAGCAGTGCAGAGATGACAGAAGCCTCTGTGGCTGTTGAGTTACAGGTGTGTCTGCAGGGAGGATTTCTCCAACTCCTCTGCTGGTTGCTGCACACAAGCCCGGCTCCCATGGCAGGGGTGAGTTGTATGTCCCTGCTGACCCCACAGGCTGAGCACTGCTTTTGTGGGATCCGTTTCTGGGAAATGGAATTTTGTTGCTCTAAGGTCCTCCAAGAGGAAGGAACAAAGCTTCAGAACACAAGAAACTTCATGATTTATCCAAACTCAGGCAGCAAAAGCTGAAGGAAATGCGGCAGGGAAGACAAGGTGGGTGCATTTCCCTCAGCCTTCTCCTGACACTCAGCAGCCAGGGGCTTTCTCTGCACATCTGGACACATTGTGCCTGGCACAGCAGGAAGCCTCACTGCCCTGCTGCTGCTGTCACACCCTGCAGGGCTGTTTCCCAGCCTGGCCTGGCTGCAGCTTCTCCCCAGCCTCTGCAGGAAGGCATTTGGCATCAGCTGCCAGGGAGCCCAAAGTGCCCCACGGGCCATGCACACCCTGAGATCCCTGCCATTTCCCGGTCTCAGGGTAGGTCAGGAGAAGTGCTGCTTTGGACAAGAGAGAGCCCTGTCATAGCCCCAAGAGCCTGGGCCTTTTCCTCATCCTTATCCATGTCTTTGGCAAGTATTGCCTCCTGACGAGGCCAATTCCCTGATATGTAATGGTTTCATCAGATGCAGCTCTACCTCTTCCTTTCTCAAGGAATGGACAGAGAGGCTCTATGGAAGGAGGCATTTCCAGAAGGAAAGGAGGCAATGCCAGGCACGGGCACAGGCAGAGGAGGTAATTGCTGTGTCAGGCTCAGCCCTGGGCAGGGCTGTGTGGCAGCAGCTCTTCTCCCAGGGCCTGCCCTTGCATGGCCTGGCAGCAGCCAAAGCTGGAGGCGCTTTGGCTTCGAGGCCTCTGGAGCTCGTTCCCAGCCCCTGGGATACGGGAGTGGTGCACCAAGGTCCCTCCTGCTGCAGCTGCTCCTGGAGCTGCCCTGAGTGCCCAGAGGCCCAAGGCACAGGAGCAGCCCCGAGTGGGAGCCCTGCTGAGAGCCCAGGGCTCCCGACTGGGCAGGGGCTGCACTGGGTCCTGACAGGGCCTGACTCTGTCCCCTTGGGCTGGGGGAGCTGTCACGGGGCTGGGAGGGTCAGGGTTAGGGTTAGGGTTAGGGTTAGGGTTAGGGTTAGGGTTAGGGTTAGGGTTAGGGCTAGGGTTAGGGTTGCTGCTAGTGGCTGCTGAGGGATGGGTTTGGCCGTGTCCCTGGAAGGAGCAACTCCCCAAGCAGCTGCGCTGCCCCTGGGCTTTCCTCCCGGCCTTCTGGGCTTTGTTGTGTGGCACTGCCTGTGCCATGGGATGCCAAGGTGCCTGCAGGACCCAGCTGTGGGGGAAACAGAGAACGTCGTGGCCTTATCCAGCGAGCTGCCAGCTGAGCAGTGGAGCACAGCACAGGCTCACGGTCCCCATTGCTCCCACACATGCAGCCGGCACCTCAACACGTCTTCCTGATTCCCAGAAGGACATTGGAAAGGGTTTCTGTCAGGGAACACGCTGTTAGGTAGAGATAATGACAGGCCTCTTTGTTTTGGAGCTTGTCTTCATTTTGTGTGTCAGAATCTGGTATTGCTGGAAGAGAAAACAGTGAGTGTTTTGTTGCTCTCCCCCTCACACAGCTTCATTTGATGGCTGCTTGTAGAAAGGAAACATTCCTAGTGAGGCTGCTGTGGAGTTGTGGATGGTCAATGGTTGTCCGTATAACTCTGCTGAGGGTTCTGCTGCAGCCTAGTGCTTTAATTGGCCTCTTAATTGCTGGGCCTTGTCCGGGGGAGCCTACTGGGGCTGCAGCCAGTGCTGGCTCCCACTGAGGCTGCGTGGCCAAGAGCAGCCCCAGGAGCAGCGGGCAGAGACAAAGCAAGGTGGGGAGGAGAAAGAGCAGGGTCCAGGTTGCCCTTGGAAGGCAGATGCGCTCTGGGGCCCGCTCCTGGCCAGGGACCCTGCCCAGAGCCATGCCTTGCTCGCCGGGGCCCTGAGGGGCAGCTGTGCAGCTGGGCCAAGGTGTGCCAGCAGCTCCAGCCGTGCTGGGGAGCCTCGCCAGCTCTGGGCTCTGCTGTGCAGGAGGTTCCCTGTGTGCCAGTGGCAGCTGGGGCCTCAGACACTCCTCTCTCCACAGGAGCACTTCTCCCCCTTCTCAAGACCGGCCGACAACTTCAGTCTGGACAGACTGGATCTGTCATCTTGCATCTCCATGCACGTGTTCGTTTTCCATACCACAATTGCAATACCAGCTAAATGCTGTGTACAAGCTGCCACCAGCATGCTGAACAGGTCCCTCTGTCCCCAAAGGGACTGGCCCCACTCTCCAACCAGGGCAGGAAGTGGGGCCTTCCAGCCAAGACAGTGCTTGAGTCCAGCATCACCTTTGGGCTTCAGCTCTGGGGTCTGAGCGGTACCAGCAGCACTGGTGGAGCTCCTTGTCTGGCACAGCCAGGGCTGGGCAGGCAGCAGCTGGGCATGGGGCTCCTGATACATACAGACACCTCATGTTATCTTTGTTTTTCATTTTGAAACATTTAGGAATGTTTTTCATTTCCAGCAATTAAAAAGAGTTTTCATAGAACATAAATCTGAAATGTTTATTTCCCTTTCCCCCAACAGTCCTGTATTTGTCAAAGTAGTTTTACAGTTATGGAAACTGCGAAAATTAATAAAAGTTTTGTGTTAATCACAAAAGTATTGGGGTTTGTATAAACCAGAATACTAAGCTCTGAAGTGAAGCATGGACACTAGATAAAGGAAATTATACGATTAAATAATTCTGTTTTAAATCACCATGTTATGTTATGTTATGTTATGTTTGTTATGTTATGTTATGTTATGTTATGTTATGTTTTCCAAGTAAGTTGAATCTACTACCAGCTTACAATAACAGACTTCCTGATAGTCTTTCCTGCCTCTGTTTGATCAATGCTGCCTATCTCAAGGACCAGACTTCCAGAACTTCGCTGGTGGTTATCTACAAGGACCAGATGATTATCTGTGAAACTGACTATCGCCAGAGACTTTGTGAATTTCTATAAGGATGTTTATTCGACCACCACTGCTTACCTAGCAAAATTATGACAGCTAAAATACAAAAATTATTGATTACGGAGAGAAACCATAGCATAAGAAAAGGCTGCAGGCCGGGGTTCGGTGGAGCATGGAGTGGGCAGTGACCCCTCACGTTCTCCAGGGCTGCATTGCTCGACCTATATCAAATAAAGCAATCTAAATTTTGCTGAATATTGAGACTTTTTTTCTCATTTATAACAAAACCTAGAATCTTTGGACTCTTCTGCAATAAATAATAAAATTGCATTAATTCTTAATGTTTACTCTTGCACAGGCTGGGCAAGGCCGGCACAGCCCAGAGGAATTATCCCAAACAGGCTCAGGGCACTCGGGTACTGAGCACTCCTGCTGGGGTCCCTCCATGGGAGACACCGCCCAAAAGCTGGGAGGGGCTGCAAGGGGTAACCATGGTGGGGAAAGGGCAGAGGGGGAGAGCAAGGCTCCAGTGTGTCCTGAGAGGGCCTGACTCTGTCCCCTTGGGCTGGGGGAGCTGTCACGGGGCTGGGCGGGTCAGGGCTGGCAGTGGCTGATCAGGGATGGGTTTGGATGGGTCCATGGAAGGAGTGACTGCCTAAGCAGTTGTGCTGCCCCTGGGCTCTCCTGCTGGCCTTCCGGGCTTTGTTGGGTGGCACAGCCTGTGCCAAGGGGTGCCAAGGTGCCTGCAGGTGCCAGCTGTGGTGGAAACAGAGAACGTCCTGGCTGTATCCACCAAGCTTCCAGCTCATCAGTGGAGCACAGCAAGGACTCATGCTCCCCACTGATGCTGGAGTCATGCACAGTGAGATAGGAACACATGCTCTAAATCCAATTTGATGGATGTTGACAACTCTTCCATGTTGTCATCACAACACAGCAGATGCCAGAGGAAGTTGATAACTTCTGGAGGGTGTGCTGGTAGGATCACCACCTTCCCAGCAAGCCCAACAGGTTCCGGCCCTCCTGTCCTTCCCATGCCCTCGTGACCAGCGCCAGTGCTCCCAGTGTGACCTGGGCTTTGCTCTGCACACAGGTTTGCAGTGCAGACCATGAAGGCTCTGCTCTTCTGTCTGCAGTATGACCCTGAGGTGATGGCCATGGAGCGCAAGCGTGGCTGGGACACGCTGCTCTGTGCTGACACCCAGCACTATGCCGTGGCTCTGCTGGACAGGTGAGACCCCCCCATTTCCCCTCTGCCCCCAACATTTGTGCTCAATGCCCGGGGTGCCCCACACAGTCCCTGTGGTCATGGGCCAGAGGGCCTTGTCACCGATGGACGGCCAAGCAGACTGGAAAAGGCTGGCAGAGGAGGTGTCCAGAAGGAACTGCCTCTCAAAGTGCCCACATGACCTCCAGGGATGCTGGGGAAAGACTGGATCTCGGTGAGTCAGTGCTGGGAGTGGTTTGCTTGCCCACCTCAGTGCCTTGGTGCCTTTTCACCCCCACCAGGGAGATGCGCCATATCTCCCTCTCCTTCTGATCTGGGATTTCCCCACCACCTGCTTGGGTGGCTCAGTAAGGAAGAGCCACACTGGGATATGCCCTTCCTGGCATTCCTTGTGGAGGTGAGCCTGATGGCCAGCGCTGACTCGCTGAGCTCCCTCCCAGCTCTCTGTCCTCTCGTCGCCACAGCTGCCTGGGACACTGCCCGTGCCTTGTGCTGCTCTCTGAGCCCAGCCCTGTGCGGTTCTGGGGTCCTGCCGACTGGATCCCCCTTTCACTACCCTGTGCCTTTCAGGTGCTGAACTGCTTGGATTTCACTAAATGTGGTGACAGCATCCTTGAGATCATGTCAAGGCACCTGCAGAACAAGTGCAGGGAGAGACGTCGTCTGGCGCTCAGAGGCCTTGTGGTGCTCAGCAAGGATCCCTCGATGGTGAGAAGGGGGCAGGGCTGAAGCTGTACTGGGGAAAGCTGCCCCTTGGGCTGCCTGGGCTTCAGGAGCTGCAGCAGATGCTCCCAGCTCTCCTGCCTCACCTCCCTGAGTTCTTCGGGACAGACCTTTGGCCTCTGGGCCCTGCAGCAGCAGGGTGAGGTTGCAGTGCCAGCGCGGTGTTGGTGCTGCAGCCGCTCATGGCTTCACAGCACAGCACAGCCTTGTGTTCCACACAGGCCAGAAAAATGTGCAGCCTGTCTCCAAGTCTTTTGGAGCTGCTGGGTGATGCAGATGGAGAGGTGATTGGCATGACCGTCCGTGTGTTCACTAATGTGCTCCAGGACAAAGACATCCTGATATCCAGCACCACACCCCCAAGCTGGCCAAGGCACTCCTGGAGCTCTTTGACCACGTAAGGTTCTGCGCCCCGAGCCACAGGCATTGGGTGCTTCCCAGAAATTTGTGCCCTCTGCGTTTTAAGGCCTTTGCCTTGGTGGGCCTGGAGTAGTAGGTGCTTAAGTTTTTCTCTTTCCTCTAGCACAACAGCCAAGTGCAGCTGCTCTCCATTCACCTCTTCTGTAAAGTGATGGAATTGGTAGTGGATGAGGGAAAAAAGTGCCTGAAGACAATTGTTCACAAGAGCCTGTACCCACTTCTAATCTACTGCCATGATGAGAACCTGCACCTGGCAAAGATGAGGATTTGTGTGATGCTGGTGGATCACTGGGAGGGGCTCACCTGCCTCCTGCCCTGGCACCTCCAAGGCTGCAGCCTCCTCCCAGCCTCGGCACAGGGACGCGATGGTCCTGTGCCCTGAACTGCGGTGCCATCTGCACATCTCTGCTACTCTCCAGGCCTCTCCGGAAACGCTTCTTTAACCTGACTGCAGCATTGGCCTGGCACATGAGTGGCCTAACAGCACCTGAGGTACCGTCAAGGTGACACCACTGATCAATTGCCTCTGGTCTAGGGACAAGGACACAAGACTGAGGCAGGAGAATGTATCCAAAGAAAGCCAAAGCCAGCAGCTCTCCTGAAAATCAGCTTGGGCCAGGCTGGGGCTGGGCAAGGCCGTGGCCCACAGGCTCATCTGCTGAGGCCACCTTTGCACACACTGCCCACAGCCAGCCAGGGAGGAGGAGAGTTCTGGGGCTGTGGGGAACCTCTGCTCACAAGCAGTGAACACCCATCCTCCCTCACACAAACTGCCTCAGCTGAAAATTCCCCACCCGGGAAGGCCACATCCATGGCACATTCCCATGAAGGACACCTGAGGAGGTGCCAGAATCCATCCAACGGCCCCAAAGCCCTGCCCAGACTCACTGCTGAGGCCTTGCAGCAGAGCACTGCTCCTGATGCAAAGGGATGCAGCAGAGCCAGAGGCTGCTGCCAGAGCCTGTGTCAGACTTGTCCCTGCCAGGGGAGGTACCTGGGCCTTCCCACTTGGCCCAAATGTGTATGGACCCCCAGAACTCTGTGTTTGTGGGGGACCCAGAGCACCAAGAAGAAAGAGATGTAGAGCATCCACAGGAAGCCATTGGGATCCACCAAGTGGTGAGGTTTTCCAATGAATCTTTCTCTGTCACTCTCTTGCTCTCCCCCTACCTCTATTCCATTTCTGTTTTTCTCTCTTTGTCATTTTGTCTCTCTCTCATTTACTGTTCAATAAAACTATTGACTTTGGCACATGGTCTCATTTGCACTGTAATGGAGGCAGAGCCATTTCTGATCATTTTAATCAGTGGATCAGAACAAGGGGCTAGAAGCCCTCCAGTCTGGCTGCTGCTCCATGCCATTTCCACGGGGTTGGGCTGGTGAAGGGGTGCTGGGCTGTCCTGGTTTAGGGCAAATATGGGGGAAAACCTTCGGACGGAGCCCCCAGAAAGCAAACCCCCATGACTCCTCCCCCCACCACCAGGTTCGGGAAGAATCTCCTCAGAGAGGAGTGGAAAAAAAACCTGAAAACCTGTGTATTTAACAAACTAAACACTCCTTGGCACAAAGAAACAACACCAGATGATGGAAAACTCTTTCACAGCTCTGAATGGATGACAAACTCAGAAAGTCTCTCCTGCGCGTCGTCACTCAGTTACCGGTCTCTGGCATTGGGGGATGGCTGCTACACATCACAAAATGCAGACTCCCGGTGTTTCTTGGTGTTTCCCAGGTCCCCGTCTGGAACAGGTTCTGATGGTATTCAGGAAAGGGAGAGGAAAAAAAAAAAACAAAAACAGTCCAGGGAAAAAAAAGGACTGCCTAGCTGAACTAACTAATGAGCAAAAGCAAGGGCAAAAGCAAAAAAAGTAGGAACAAAAGGAAGCAAGCAAGAAAGCAAGCACGCGAGCAAGCCTCTCCTAAACAGAGACCATGGAGGAGGTGAGCTGACTGATAACGAGACAAAACAAACCTTCACTTTCAGATTCAGTCCTGAAAGCACAGAACATAATACCAAGCACAAACAGAACACACAATTGGGGATACAAGCACCATAACATCACCCTAGGACACCTTCTAAGTGTGACCTGAGGCATTCCCAACTCAAACAAATAAAGCCAAAGAAGTTGTCAACATTTTGTTAAACAACATAAGGCCCGGTTCAGAGTGCTTCTCGACATCTCCTCCCATCGAGTACCACATTCCCTAGCAAATATTGCACTGGACTTTTGCAACAATCTCCAAATCAACTGGCACCTACACATGCTGTATAGGCCCAGGCCAGCGACCAGGTGGAAAAGATGAATTATCTGATACAACAACAGATGGTTAAAACTGGACAAGAGGCCAACACACCTTGGCCCCAGAACCCACCTTTGGCTTTACTATGGATTTGAGTAAGATCAAGAACAAAAGACAAGCTGAATGCCTTCGAAATACTGTGTAGAATACCAGAGAAGCACAACTATCAAGGGGAAGCTACTGTACAAGTGGAGGAGGGGTATCTCCAGGACTATGTGGTCCAACTAACACAACAGCTGCAGAAAGCTAATCAACACATTTTGAGCACATGAGCAAGAGGACGCTCCTCTCCCCAAATCCAGCCTAGGGACCAGATATACGTAAAATCCCCTGAGGGAAACTGTCTTATGCCAAAATGGAAAGAACTCTATTTAGTACTTTTAATCACTTATACAGCCTTTAAAGCTGAAAGCATTAATCTCTTGGATACTTTATTCCAGAATCAAAAGGCTTCTGCAAAAGGCAAGGGGAGTCCAAAACTAGACCTGAGAAAGAACAGGAGAAACCAAGCTGTGTTTCACATGATCATCGTCTTCCTGATGCTTCTTATCAGAATTCAAGCCACACTTGATGACTGTCACTACCATCAAGATCTTCTTGGCCTGCAAGATCCTGGTGGATGGAACACTCAAAAATATTCAGGATCTAATGGGCTAAAAGGGATTAAAAAGGTAAAAAGGCTTGACGTCATTTTACGGATTAATGACAAGCAGTTGAAGATTGAGGAAAACCTGACTCCATGCCTGCCTTTCTTGTCCCACCTGAAAGTAAGATCTCTATGGCTTGTATATTTGAAACTCACAAATCCCTTGTAGATAAGATTACTACAGTGACCATGTGCGTCTGTGACCCTTGAACAAGTAGTGTGTGCATTCATTTTCATGTGATTTCTATCAGGATTTTTGCACTAAGCAAATAAAAATGGAAGGCTATAACCTAGTGCAAGATAGTCCTCTTCTTCTGTGACACATAGGTGGGGAGACCATCGTCATGTAGAGATATAGTAACTGAGCCCACCAGGAATCCCACCCAACAAATATTGTTTCCAAGAGCCAACTCTTGTGCAACTAGAATAATAAATCGTACTGGTCGTCTGCTTAATACATGGAACAGATCTCATAGAGGATGTGCGTTTGAGAATTGAATGTCATTCTTGGGGTATTGCAGGTCATCAGGGATATTAACCAATCAACTTGGAGGGGTAGCCAGGAACATCATCATCCTATGAGGGTATATCATGCCCAATTCCATGACCACGTGATGGTGACCCAGATATGCATGGAATCCTGATAGCACAACTACGTCCTTTGATGGGCTGAGCTACTCAGAATACTCAACTATTTGTACTGGGAACTTTCGTAAAGTAAGTAGCCTTTGTAATACTACCAGGGGCCAGTGTAAGGTTCCTGAAGGTATCAGAAATGGTTGCCTAAAGGCAGGCAATGTATCTGAGGAAACCACAGTTCCATGCCTTGGGTACTCGACAAAGAGCCAACCTTGTCCCATCCCCCAGCATGGGAGCCTTGCCCTGTTTGTCCCCAGCCGGCCCAGCCTGGGCACTTTGGCAGTGTCCCTACCCTCCTGCTGAGGCTTCTGCTGCAGGCTGGGGAAAGGCTTTGGGAAAGCACCAGAGCAGACAGGTTACACGAACAAGCCTGGGGGCTGCTTATGGCCTCTGACACCCAATTCCTCAGGGCTTCCCACCACAGTCCCTCAGGTGCCTCCTGTCCCCTTGTAGCCTCCTGCCACCGAATCCCACACAAATCCCCCTCGTGCCTTCCCACAGCCTTGTCCCATCAGGATCTCCTCAGTCCCTCATCCCTTCATGGCCTCCCAGTGCCCTGTCCCCTCAGGGTCTCCCCCAGCCAGGCCAACCTGCCCAGCTCCAGAGGAACCCGATCAAGAGGCACCACGGAGCCCTCAGCAATCCAGCCAGCAACACCCGGGCAGGAGGACACCGATGGCGGTTCCTGGCAGGGACAGGGGTCGTGGCCATCTCCAGGCACCGGTCTCGCAGGGATCCCTGCAGCTCCAGCCCCTGCCCACCCGCTCTGTCACCAGCACAAAGGCTTCAGCACAACCACCAAAGGCCAAGGGGCTTCTGGCCATTTTCCTTGTAACACCGCATGCCTGGGCAGCTTGCAGAGCACAGGCACCCTTTCCCCCTCTTCCCCGATGCCATGCGGACCCTGGGCAGCAAAAGAAAGCTCCAGGGAGTCTGTTTATTATAACACATCCTATATTTATATAATAGAGTAAAACAGAAAGGAGAACAAACTGAAAGAAAATTCTCTGCTCATTCAGGTGGCCCCACCAGACACAGCCTACATACTCAGCTCTCTGCAGAGCTCCAGCAGCACAGCCAGGCACTGCCGCACAGACAACGCCGTCTCTTGCATGCCCTGCGGAATCGGTCTTGCAGCCTCCGCAATATGGAGTACGGAGCTCTCTGTAATGCACGCAGGACAAACGCTGTTTCACTTGCGAGGTTTCTAATGGCAGGGTTACTGTCATCTGCCGTGTCATCCAGAGCTGCAAGAGTGTGGAACAGAGCCACGGTAAGATCCCGGATCTGTGGGGACACCACGAGCCCCCCGTGCCAGGGCTATCCCAGCCAGCTCCAGCCATGGCCAGGAGGGACCAGGGACCACTGGGATCAGCCCGAAGCTGATGGCCACAAATCCCCCACGTGCCCCTGAAATCTCGGTGTGCTCTGCCCACGCCGACCCCCGCCCGCACAGGGAGCAGAGCCCTCCGCAGCCGGGCCAGGGCTTGCAGCTGCTCCTGCCAGCCCCTGCTGACAGCCCGCTGCCCTCACTCACCCTCACAGATGAGCTGCAGCTCTTCCTTCTTCCCCCTCAGGTGCGGCCCGGCCATCCCTGGGAACGAGAGAGCCTGTCACGGCTCTGCCCAGCGGCAGAGCTCCCTGCCAGCGGCGCTGCCAGCCCTGTGGCCACACGCCCTCGTGGCCCGGCAGGGCTCAGCCCGGGCCCTTGCCGCATCCTGACGCCCAAGGGCACGGCTGCGACAGGGCGGCAGCAGCCCCGAGGGCAGCCGGGGCTCCACGGCGCCGGGCCCGGATGCCGCTGCCGGGGCAGCAGGCGGGGCTGGGGCCGAGCTGCGGCGGGACGGGGCGGGGCGGGGAGGGAGCCCGGGCTCACCCATGAACCTGATGGCCGCCTCTCGCAGGGGCTCCTGTGGGCTCTGCACGTACGGCAGGGCCTGGCGCAGGTGCTCGGCCGCTCGGCTCCTGTCGTCTGCCAGCTGGAGAGAGCGGCAGGAGGGAAGGGTCGGGCCGGGCTTTGTGCCCCTTTGCCAGGCGCTCCCCGCTTTGGCCGGCCCCGGCCTCCCCTGCCCGCACAGCCCTGAGGCGCGGCCAGCAGCCGCTGGGCCGGGGCTCCGTGGGCACCCGGCTCGGGCCCACAGGAGCCTGGAGAAGAGCCCGTGCGGCTCCTGCGTGCAGCCCTGGGCAGGGCCACAGCTGCCAAGCGCACACAGTGAGCACCGCGCTCAGGGGGCTTCTCCAGGCTGAGCCTGGCGCTTCCAGGCCCTCCTTACCAGGCACTCGCCAAATCTCCACGTCTTATCCACCTGCAGCATCTGTTCAATATCCCTCCTCTTCAGGAATCTTGCAGAACAATGCAGCGTTTCCCGAGAGGCCTGGAGAGTAGCAGAGATGTGCAGATGGCACCGCAGTTCAGGGCACAGGACCCGTGTCCCTGTGCCAAGGCTGGGAGGAGGCTGCAGCCCGGGAGGTGCCAGATCTGGAGGCAGCCGAGCCCCCTCCCAGGGGGACGCCAGCAGCCCACGAGTCCTCACCTCTGCCACTTGCGGATTCTCATCATGGCAGTGGAAAGAGAGTGGGACCAGACTCTGGCGCACATGTGGCTTCAGGGCCCTTCTTTCCTCTTCCACTAGTAAATCCATTATCTCTTGAAAGACAAGCATGGAACATAGTTGCACCTGGCTATCATCCTGTATGAAAGGAAGGAGAAGAAGCCTAAGCATTGGTTCTTTCAGGCCCACCTGGGCACCGGCATAGAAATGCACAGGGCACCAAGTGTCCAGGCTGCACCCAGTGGCTGTGGCTGGGGGCCCAGAGCCTTACATTGTCAAAGAGTGGCAGGAGCGCCTCAGCCAGCTGCAGGGCGATGGGGCTGGGTATGGGGACACCGTTATAGAGAAACAAATATCTGAGTAGAACGACAGCCATCCTGACCACGTCGCTATCATTTTCTTGCAGGAGCTGCACAAGACTTTCAGTCAGGCTCCATATTTTTTTTGCCTGTATGGAACACAAGTGTGTGAAAGGCCAGCCTGCTGCCACAGGGTCTAGAGGCCAAAGGCCTGTCCTAAAGAACTAGAGAGCTGGGAGCAGCTGCCTCAGCACCCGAAGCACAGCCATGCCCAAGCGACTGCATTCCCCAGCCTCACGCTGCTGGCAGGGCTTCAGCAACTGCCCCCTTCTCACCATGGGGGGATTCTTGCTGAGCACTACGAGGCCTCTGAGGGCCAGGCGACGCCTCTCCCTGCACTCGCTCTGCAGGTTTTTTGACATGATCTCAAGGAGGATGGCCCCATATTCAGTCACGTCCAAGCACTCAAGGACCTGAAAGGCACAGGGCAGTGACAGGGGACTGGGCCGGCAGGAGCCTGTAACCACATAGGGCTGGGCCCAGACAGCAGCACGGGGCACAGGCACCATCCCAGGCAACTGTGGCTACGAAAGGGCACAGAGCTGGCCATCAGGCTCACCTCCACAAAGAATGCCAGGGCATAGAAATCCCAGAATGGCATCTCCATGCTGATCAGCCTGAGCAGGTACAATGCAATCCCAGAACACAAGGGTATGGATGAATGGTGCATTACCCTGAAAGGAGGAAAAAGGAACCAAGGCCTGAGCCAGGGGGACAAACCTCTCCCAGGACTGACTCACACAGTTCTCGTCTTTGCCCACCATCCTGCAAGGGGGCCTGGGCCATTTGGGAGGTGGCTGCTTTTGGGGACCCTCCTCTCCCAGCCTTTTCCAGGCTGCTTGAGCATCCCACAGTGACAAGGCCCTCTGGTCCATGACCACAGGTACAGGTGTGAAGCAGACCAGGCACAGAGCACAAATGCTGGGGGCAGTGAGGAGAAGGGGATCTCACCTGGCCAGCAGACCCACGGCATAGTGCTGGGTGTCAACACAGAGCAGGGTGTCCCAGCCACGCCTGCGTTCCATTTCCATGACTACAGTCTCATACTGCATTTGGCAGAGCAGAGACTTCAGGGTCTGCACTGCAAATCTGTGTGCAGAGCAAAGCTCAGGTCATGCTGGGAGCACTGGCTCCATGCCTGAGGACATGGCAGGGACAGATGGACTGGCATGGAGAACCTGTTGGGGCTGGCGGCAAGGCCGTGCTCTTCCTGGCATCCCTTCCAGAAGGTGTCGACCTCCTCTGGCATATCCCGAGTATGGAAGAACACTTGGAAGAGCAGGTGGACAAATAGGCGGGTGAAATACACCGTCACTATATGTGGGCAGCTGGGCTGCTGGAGGATCTTCCACATCACCAGAGTTGCCTGCAAAGGACAAAGCACCCCGAGACAGCGCTCAGTGCCCAGGTGTCAGTGCGGCAGGGCCCGAGCGTGGCACGGAGAGGCCAGGGGAGATGCAGGGGGAGCACCGGGCCTGGTGCCCATGAAGCTGCCCCTAGGCCAGGATTCAGTGCAATGCCTGAGGCAGGGAGATGCAGTGGGGGAAGGAGGGTGGAGAGCTGCTGGAGAGGCGGCTTTGGAGTGAGCAAAGGCCACTTCCAGAAACTCACAGCCAGGGCAAAGACACGCATTCTGTCCCCATCAGAGGTGCATGTGCTGTGCTCTGGCCAGTTCCCCATCACATCGAGGAGTGTCAGCTGTGCCAGCTCCGAGGTCCTGCTCGAGGACATGATCGTCTTCCACATGGTCATAGCAGCTCTGTGGGGTCAGAGCTCTGTCTCAGGGCAGTCTCAGACACAGAACTGTGGCCTGGGCAGCAGTGGGGAGCTGAGCTGGCTGCCAGCTCTGCCTCTGCCCACTGCCCCTCGCTGGTGGCACCCAGGCAGCCCAGCCCTGTGGGGACAGGCCCCTGAGGGGCAGGGAGGGAGCATGGCAGCAGGCTCAGGGGCTGACATGCCAGGGCTGAGAAAGGGAGCAGCCAGAGGGCCCTGGAACTCTCTGTTGCTCAGACACCTGGAACAGGTTGTACAGGGTGATGGGCTGGTGAGCCCTGAGCCCTCTGGGCTGGTGAGCCCCATACCTGTCACACGATGGGGCCACATCCAGGAGAGTCACCACCACATCAGCAGGCTGTGCCTCAGTGAGATCCAGCAGGGTCTTCTCCATCCTGTGGTCAGCAGACTCATTGGTCATGAGCCACTGGTGGATGTACCTCACCATGCCAGGCACCTGCAGGAGGCACAGATAGACTTAGAAAGCTGCTAGAGGGAGTAATGTCCCCAGCTCCCGAGAGAAATGCTTCCCTTCCCACCACACTGGAATGGCCTCAAAGGCTTACAGTGACCAACATAGCCCAGTGGCTGGAGAGCCAAGCAATTCATAGGAGGATCAAACCCTGCCCACAGGCTGCTTACTTGCTTTGGAGTGGAAAAACTCTCTTCTACAAGCATATCCATCAGGGCAGCACTGGTGTTGGTGGTGTAGATGTCACAGTTTTCCATGGACCCAATGCCCACGGCGCTTGTCTCTTCCTGCCAAATGCATTTAATGAAATTGCAAGTCCAGCAGGAGAACAAAGGGCACGAATCGAGAGCTGTTCCATGGAGTGCTCCAAGCATGGTGCTTGGCTGAGCAGTGACAGCAGGCCCAGCCCAGCTGGGGATGGCTGCAGGTACCTGTGCTGTCCTGCGGAAGAGGCCACCAGTGGGTTCCTGCTTTTGTGTCGGCTCCATGGCTGCACCTGGCAAAGAGCGAGCAGAGCCAGAGCTGAGGGGCTGCGGGAGAGGCTGGAAAACACAGCCCAGCCCTTCATTCCCCAGGCAGGGACAGCCCCAAGATACCCCAGGGGATGGAGCTGGGCCACTATAAGCTGTCTGCCCGGCTTCCTCTTCCATCCTGTCCATGGGCATGTCCACAGTGGGTGGGGTGGGATGGGATGGGATGGGATGGGATGGGATGGGATGGGATGGGATGGGATGAGGTCAAGCTGTCTGCAGGCACCAGCCCTGAGGCCCAGATCTGCCACTCACCCTGCTGTTCTGGCTGCAGTGTCACCACCTGTTCTGTCTCCTGTGCTGAGGCAGCTCCAGGACTTTCTTCCTCCACATTCCCCCAGGCCAGCTTGGTCATTCTTGGGGTTCTCTGCTCCATGTCAGTGACTGGATTGATGGCTAATGGCAGGAGAGTTGCCTCAGAAAACCATGAGTCAGCAAGTCCTGCAGTCGTGCCTGCAAGGCACCTGCAACACAAATCTTCTGGGAAGGCCACAGGACAGCAGGTCCTGCACTCTGGTCTCAAAGGTTCTTACCAGAAGGACGAGAGACTCCTCGTCAGGGATCGTGATCAGCAAATCCCTCAGTCTGGTCTCAAGGTCACCTGCAGGAATCACTCTTCGGAAAAGCTCTGGTCAGGCACGAATGAGTGTGCTGTGCAGGGGCTCCTCACAGCACAGCTCTGGTGCGTCCTGTCCCGCAGTGTGCTCCGAGCACTGTGGTGTGGCCGTGGCACCACCAGCTCCTATGTCACCACATGTCACAAAGGGTCCTTGGACACCCTGTTCCGTTCCGTTCCGTTCCATGGTAACCATGTGTCACAAAGGGCCCTTGCACACGCTGCCACCTGGCCTGGGGCTGGCCCCAGCTCAGCCAAAGTGGCCCAGGTTGGAAGAAATCCCTTGGCCCAAGTGTCTAAGACAGCCTGACAGGATCCTTAGGAACAGCTTAAGCCATCAGCAAACGCTGCCCTGCTCTGCAGGCTCAGGGCAGCAGAAGGAGCCCCGAGGGCTTCTGACACAGCTGTAATGGGAAGGGCACAGGGCCTTCCACAGAAGCTGGCTCAGCCTCCTTGGGACACGTCCCAGCTGGTGGCCAACTGAAAGACAGGTGTCTGCTAGAGAAGGCAGGTCCCTCCCTTGGAATGAGGCTGTAAACCCCCTCCTTCCAAATTCTTATAGTTTTCCCATTAAGAGGCTCTCAGGCAAATATATGAGGATAGGAACAACAGTTCTTTACTATTATGTATAACAAGGCAAACAAACAATAACAACTATGGAATTCGTAACAAACAGAACCAGAGACCCTTTGACATCCTTCTCGGCTGAGCCGGGAAAGGATGGAGGAGAGCTTTGCTTGCCTGGCTCCAAGCAGGGCAGGGAGAGGTGGTCTCAGGATTCCCAGGCACACAAGCAGATGCTGATAGATCCCTCTTTTAGTGAGGTAGGGTGATAATAAGGTCCCAGGTCAGTGGCTGCTCTCACGAGCAGTGGCTCACCACACAGAAGAAGCAGAAGAACAACAACAACAACAACAAGAGGAACAAGAAAAAGACAAGGAACAAGAAAAAGAAGAGGAACAAGAACAAGAACGTCTGGGCTGGGTTATGGCGAATCCCATTCCCCATGCAGCAGCAGCTCCGAGCGTCCTCCTCTGAAGCTGCAGAGCAAGAGAGCTCGCAGCTGCACCAGCCCTACTTTTCCTGCCCAAGATCCCACGGTATCTCTGTTCCCCCAAGAGAAATTCCCAGATGCGAGATAATGCAACCAGTTGCCCTCCTTCCCCCTGGGCTTTGCCACTTCTTTGTTTTCTTAGTTACTCATCAGTGCCAAGTAGTCAGTGTTTCTTAAGAGCTTATGGCCAAAATTCTATAGGAAAGAAAGAAAGAAAAAAGAAAAGAAACCTAACTGCCAAAACCATCCTAAACCCACGGGTGTGACACAGAGAAGGAACGTGTGGGTCAGGGCATGAATGCTGCTCTGACCCCTGGGGCCCTGCCAGCACTGAAATAAGCAGCTGTGGCAGAGTCCCAGCTCAAGCAGAGCTGCCACCCCTCTGAGCCTTGGCAGCGCTGGTGCCCGGCTCCTGCCCCAGAGACCTGTGCCCCTGGGGGCTTCTGTGCCAGAGGGAGCCAAAGCCCATGTGCACTGGGGGCTGTGCTCCTTCCTACAGGGGCTATTGGCAGGAGCACCTGGAGCAACTGCTGGCAACACTTGGCATCTGTCAGCAGGCAGAAGCTGTCCGTCCTGAAATTATTTTTTTCGGGGAAGGGATTGGCAGGAGCACCAGAACACCATCAGCTGCTGATGCACCAGGAAGGTTGCAGCTGGTGTTAATTCTCAGGGACTCGTTTCCACTATGTCTGTCAAGAAGACAGTTTTCTCACATTGGCTAAGTGACATTGACCCACTCAGTTGTGTTACTGGAAAAGTTGCCAAGATTTGCTCCAGAGTGGTTCAGCCCTGTGTATGCGACTGACTCGTTGATAGGCAGTAATTGGAGAAGGGGCTTGCCCAAGGAAGATCCTGCCTGTCTACACTGAGCACTAGTGCTGTGTAAGCTACAGGGCTTTAAATCTGACCAATTGCTTGATGGCACCCCTGTTAAGGAAGGTTCCATTGTTGCACCTTTCCACAAAGCCAGCAATCCCTGAGTCCTGTATAATTAGCTGTGGTTCCTATTAGTGTTACATGGCTGATAACTTTGAAGGCCAGTGACAGTATAAGCAATGAAGAAGACAGTGAAATGCAATATGAATTTAATGGTTTTTGAGTGAATTTCAATTTTAGTCCATGATCCCCAACAGATTTGATTGTCCAAGGTTTAATTGGTGATTTCTTCACTGGGATGCAGTGAATCCAGGTAGGTCTTTCCTTTACTCAAACGGATGTAAAGGTAGTCAGGAGCACTTGGATGGATCCATCCCACTTTACTTGCAGAGGATCACCTGTAACATTCTTGACCTACACCCAGTCACCAGGATCAATTGTATGTAATTTATGATCTGGCTGCTTCGCTTGATTCTCAAACACAGTATTAAACATCTGGTGCAATTGGTTGTTTATAGCCATTAAATATTCATAGACATATTGATTACCAACTTGAGCCAAATTTTCATCATGAGTAACATTTAATCCATAAGGTCTGCCACAAAGCATTTGTCCTGGGGTACAATGCAAAAATGTGTATTCTATCACCATCTGTTAAAATGTAGGAGGGGTGGTGATCCTTATCTCTGTGGGAGATATCCTCTGCTGCTGTGCCATCTGATAAGATCGGGGGATGATCATCGTTATCTTTTCACAACCCATCCTTCCTCCAGAAGATATATTCCGTTAATGGGCCATTAAGTCCTATTGTGTGACTGATAAGATTACATCATCCCATTGGGAGATGCCCCAGCTGGGGCAGGAGCCAAGCCTTTCCTACCTAGATTAAAAACTGGGGTTTGGGACACGAAGGCAGACCTTTCCACTGGATCCCAGAGGAAAGTCGGATCATTTCCACATCATCGCTGGATCTTCTGAGGAAAACTGCACCCTCTACAGGAGCACTGCTTCAACGGAACCACATCCGTCATCCAGGAGGACTGCAGCCACCATTTATAGGGACTGCTACCAACACCCTGACTGACAGCGTGTCAGGTTATATTTCTGACTGTGTCGATGGTTGTTTCTTTTATATTATTGCATGTATTTTATTTTTTCTCTTTTCTCCTATTAAATTGTATTACTGACTTGGAGTCTCGAACTGGTTTTACTTTCAAACCAACACAGCATTTCAAATGAACTAACTTTTTCTTTAGACCTAGGTTTTCTTCTGAGTCTGGTAAGGGCAATAGGTAAAGCTTGATAGCAATATAAATTAATTTCTTGACATATTTTAGCTATCTGTTTTTTGATCATATGATTGAGGTTTTCTACTTGACCACTAGCTTGTGATCTGTAGGGTGTGTGAAGCTGCCCTTGGATTCCTAATGCTTTGCTGAGAGCTTGCACAATTTCTGCACAGAAATGTGATCCTCTGTCAGGGGATATTTCTCTGGGTGCACCAAACCAAGGTATGATCTCATTCAAAAACACTTTTATCACTTCTCTAGCTTTATTTGTCCTACAAGGGAACGCAGATTCTGGCCACCCAGAGAAAGTATCAGTAAGTACCAGCAAATATCAAAACCCCCCTTTGTTGGGAGTTCAGAAAAGTCTGTCTGCCACAGGGCTCCAGGAAAAGCTCCTCCACTAATAACTCCTTGTTCTAGCCTAAATCCTATAGGGTTTGGATTATTCTTCAAACAAGTCACACATTGTGATGTTACTTCTTTAACAATGTCCTGCATGCCTGGGCCTGCAATTCATTTTTTAGGTGGTGTTGTAGGGATTCTGCTCCTCTTACAAGTCTTACCACGTACAGATTTCACATTATGACCATGAACTTTTCTGGTATTATTAGTTGACCTGTTGTCTAATTGTCCCCAACCATTTTCTAAAAGTTTCCTTTTCTTTTCATTAATCCATTTATAATCAGAAGGTTGGTGTTTTACAGGCTGCTTAGTTGATACTGCAGTGGGTATTAGAGCTGCCACAAGTGGTTCATTTCTTTTGGCAGCGATTCCAGCTGCATCATCTGCAAATTTCCTGCTGCCTTCCGGGAGGGTGTTACCTTTAGAGTGCCCTCAGCAATGTACAGTTGCCACTTGCAATGGGAGTTCCACCTCCCTGGGGAGCCGGAGGATTTCAGTGGCATATTTGACGCTCTTCTTTTGTGCAGTCAGGAGTCTTCTTTCCCTCCATATGGCTCTGTGGGTATGAACAATTGCCATAAGCACATCTCCCATCAGTCCAAACATTAACTTTCCTTCCTTTTGCCAGTTGTGATGCTCGAGTGAGGGCTCTCAGCTCAGCCCTTTGTGCTCAGGTTCCTGCTGGCAATGGGCTTGACTTGATGACCTCCGAGACTGTAGTCACAGGCTACCCCACCCTTCACACTCGCTGTCTCACAAACTGCTGCCATCAGTGAACCAGTTCATGGCAGCTGGGAGCAGCTGTTCCTTTAGATTTGGCTGGCTGGAATACACAGCTTCCATGGTCTCTAGGCAATCGTGTACTACAGGTTCAGCTTCTGACTTCCTTTGCAGAAAAGAGGCTGGGTTAACGCTACTGCTCACTTGAATTTCAGTATCATCAGGTTCAGCCAAGACTGCTTGATATTTTAGGAGCCTTGAGGGAGACAGACATTGGGTCTCTTTTCTGATCTAAAACAGGTGACAGCGTGTGTGAGACTAAGACAGTCATCTTTTGTCCTGTTGTAAACTTCCTTGCTTCTTCAATGTTCATGATGGCTGCTGCTCCTGCCCTAAGGCAGGTGGGCCAGCCCTTGGGCACAGTATGGAGTTGTTTAGAAAAGCAGCCTACTGCCCTTTTGTAAGGCCCCAGGCATTGTGCCAGAACTGCTAAAGCTCTTCCCTGTCTCTCATGTGAGAATACCCAAAATAGCTTACTCACATCAGCGGCCCCAAAGCAAGGGCCCTCATGAGTTCACGCTTTGTTTCTTCAAAGGCCCTGTTCACTTCTGGGCTCCATATCAAGGTAGTTTTAGACATTTTCACCAATTCATAGAAAGGTTTCACAATCAATCCATTGCTCTATATCCCTAGTTGGCACCAACGTGTCATTCCAAGGACAGCACGGAGTTCTCTTACGGTTTGTGGTTGAGATGTCTGGGAAATTGCTTCCTTCTGGGCAGTTCTCAAGGACCGTTGTCACCTCCATGCCCTTTTCACATTTCTCCTCTAGGCCTGTGCAGTCTCTCATTAACTGTTTCAGCAGGACCTGCTCTCCTGGAGCCTTCCTGAGGCTTCTCTCTTGCAGGTGCCTTCCAGGCATGACTGAAGGACATGCTGACTCAGAGGTTTTCCAAGGCATCTCTCCTGCCAGTAGCCATCAATCCAGGAACTGACATGGAGCAGAGACTCCCGAGAGTGCCCAAGCTGACCTGGGTGACAGAGGAGGAAGAAAGCCCTGGAGCTGCCCCAGCACAGGAGACTGAAGAGGTGGTGCCGTTCCAGCCAGAACAGCAGGGTGAGTGGCAGAGCTGGGCCTCAGGGCTGGTGCCTGCATCCAGCTTGGCCCCATCCCATCCCATCCCATCCCATCCCATCCCATCCCATCCCATCCCATCCCATCCCATCCCATCCCATCCCATCCCAGGTGGTTCAAGGTTGAAATTGATAATCCAGGTTGGAGTTGAAGTCCAGTGTAGGAGTTGGTGGTCAAAGGTTGCATATGAATGTGCATAGTAGGATTTGAAGGTCCATGGTTGTATTTCATGGGGTACGCTATGAATCCATGGAATAACTGTATTCCAGGTGCTAAGGATGTAGAATCCTCTTGCTGCCCTCCCAGATACCCACTTAAACTATGGAATTACAGCATTCCTGGCATTAGGAATTTAGAATTCTCCAGCTGCCCACATAAATTCCTCTGGAATAATGGTATAATGGGTGTTGGGAATCTTGAATCGTCCAGTTTCTTTTCAATACTCCCATGGAAAAATGGCATTCTAGTTGTCGAGAATTTGGCATCTCCAATAAAACGTCCCAAAATGACACCAAATTCCCAAGGAAAAACAGCATTCCAGGTGTCAGGAATTGACAATTCTCCAGTTCTCCTCCTAATTTCCCCTGGAATAATGGCATTCCAGGTGTTGGGAATGAAGAGTTCCCCCATACAGTTTCCCAAATTCCCACTCAATTCCCATGGAAAAACAGCATTCCAGGTTTCAGAATACTCCAGTTAGACTGCCATACTCGCATGGAATAGAGGCATTTTAGGCACTGAGAATTAAGAATCCTTCTGTTTCCCTCCAATATTCCCACTAAAACCATGGAATAACAGCATTCCAGGAATTGGGAAATTAGAATTGTCCAGTTCCCCCCTCAAATTCCCATGGAATAATCACAATTCAGGTGTTATGAATTATTAATATTGAGGGTCCACTCTCAAAATCCCCCCAAACTGCCACAGAATACTGCCTTTCCGGATTTGAGAATTTAATATCCTCCACTTTCCCTTCATAATTCCCCCACAAAAATGGAAAAAGAGCAGTTCAGGCACTGGCAATTTCAACTCCTCCAGTCCCTCTCCCAAATTCTGAACAAACTCTAAAGGAATACTGACATTTAGTGTGTTGGGAATTTAGAATGCACCACCTCCTCTCCCACATTCCCATGGAATATCTGCAGTCTGGGGATGAGGATTTTCAAAACATCCATATGCCCACTTGAACACTCACGAAAACCTCAGAAAAACAGCATTCATGGTGTTGGGAATATGGTATCTGCCACTTGCACAATCCAATTCCCAGCAAAACCATGGAATTACAGCACTGTGGGCATTGGGTGTTTGGAATCCTCCAGTTTGTCTCCCAAATTCAAATGAAATAACAACCTTCTAGCCTTCAGGAATTTGGAATCCTCTAGTTCCCTTCCAAAAAACCCATGGGATAATGACATTCTGGATATTGGGAATTGAGAATTTCCCAAATCCATTCCCAAATACCCAGGGACTAAGACAACGCTGGGTGTCAGATATTTGGAATCCTTCAGATCGGCACCATAATCCCCATGGAATAACAGAATTCCAGTTGTTAGGATTTGAGCATGGTCCAGTTCCCCTTCGAATTTCCCATCGAATCATGGAATTACTGCTGCAGGGAATCTTGACTCCTCCAGTTATGCTCCCAAATCCCCATAGAAATATGGCATTCTGCGTGTTGGGAATTAACAATCCCCCAGAAACCCACCCCAAATCCCAGCACATTCCCAAAGAAAAGCAACTTTCCAGATGTCCGCAATTTGAAATATTCCAGTTCCCCACTCAAATTCCGATGGAACAACAGCATCCCAAGTGTCAGGAATTGGGAATCCTCCAGCTTCCTGAAAAAAATTCCCATGGAATCATGGGATTCCAGGTGTGAGGAATTGAGAATGCCCCGTACAGCCTCCCAGATTCCCACCACATTCCCATGGAATAACAACATTCCAGATTTCAGGAACTGAGAATCATCCTCTTCCCCTCCCAAATTCCCATGGGAACATTGCATTCGGTTTTTCCGCAATTTGGAACCCCCCAGAAGCTGTCCCAAAATCCCACCAAATTCCCATGCAATAGCGGCATTCCAAGTGTCAGGAATTTAGGATACCCCATTTCCGCATCCAAATTCCCATAGAATAACGGCCTTCCGGCTATCAGGAATTTCGAATCATCCATACGGTCTCCCATATTCCCATGGAATAACGCATACCCAAGCATGGGGAATTGAGTTTCATCTAGTTCCATACCCCAATTCCCATGGAATAACAGCATTCTGGGAGCTGAGTACTTGGAATCCGCCTATTTCACTCCCAAATATTTAGGGAATAATGGCATTCTGGGCATTGGGAACGTAGAATCCTCATGTTCCCCTTGCAAATTCCCATGAAATAACCAATTTAATGTCTTGGGAATTTCGAATGCTCCAGTTCCTCGCCCAAATTCCAATCAACCTGTAACGAAATCATGACACTATGTGTGTGTGAAATTTAGAATCCTCCACTTCCCCTTCCAAATTCCCATAGAATAGCTGCATTCCGGGTATGGGGATTTTCAAAACATCCATATGCCCACTTAAATTCCCACGACAACCTCGGAAAAACAGCGTTCATGGTGTTGGGAATATGGTATCCGCCATTTGCACTATCCAATTCCAGCAAAACCATGCAATTACAGCACTCTGGGCATTGGGAATTTGGAATCCTCCGGTTCCACTCCCAAATTCCAATAGAATAACAGCCTTGCAGGCATGGGGATATTGGAATCCTCGAGTTCCCTTCCAAAAAGCCCATGGAATAACGACATTCTGGGTATTGAGAATTGACAATTTGCCCATTTCCCTCCCAGATCCCTAGGGAATAAGAGAATTCCGGGTGTCAGGCATTTGGAATCCTTCAAATCCGCACCATAACTGCCATGGAATAACAGAATTCCAGGTGTCAGGAATTGAGCATCCACCACTTCCCCTTCGAATTTCCCATGGAATCATGGCATTCTGGCTGTTGGCACTTTAGAATCTCCCATACACCTTCCCAAATAACCCAAAATTCACAAGGAATAACAGAATTCCAGGTATCAGGTATGGATTATTTGCCAGCTCTCCACATAATTTCCCATGGAATCATGGCATTCCTGGTGCAGGGAATCCTGACTCCTCCAGTTATCCACCCAAATTCCCACAGAATAATGGTATTCTGGGTGTTGGGAATTAACAATCCCCCATAAACCCACCCCAAATCCCACTATATTCCCAAAGAAAAGCAACTGTCCAGATGTCTGCAATTTGGAATATTCCAGTTCCCCACTCAAATTCCCATGGAATACATCATCCCAAGTGTCAGGAATTGGGAATCCTCCAGCTCCCTGAAAAAAATTCCCATGGAATCATGGGATTCCAGGTGTGAGCAATTGAGAATGCCCCGTACAGCCTCCCAGATTCCCACCACATTCCCATGGAATAACAACATTCCAGATTTCAGGAACTGAGAATCATCCTCTTCCCCTTCCAAATTCCCATGGAAACATGGCATTCTGTATTTCCGCAATTTGGAACCCTCCGTAACCTTTCCCAAAATCCCACCAAATTCCCATGCAATAGCGACATTCCAAGTGTCAGGAATTTAGGATACCCCATTTCCGCATCCAAATTCCCATAGAATAACGGCCTTCCGGCTATCAGGAATTTCGAATCGTCCATACGGTCTCCCATATTCCCATGGAACAACGCATACCCAAGCATGGGGAATTGAGTTTCATCTAGTTCCATACCCCAATTCCCATGGAATAACAGCATTCTGGGAGCTGAGTATTTGGAAGCTGCCTGTTTCCCTCCCAAATGTTTAGGGAATAACGGCATTCCGGGCATTGGGAACGTAGAATCCGCATGTTCCCCTTGCAAATTCCCATGAAATAACCATTTTAGTGTGTTGGGAATTTCGAATGCTCCACTTCCTCTCCCAAATTCCAATCAACCTCTAACGAAATAATGACACTATGTGTGTTGAGAATTTAGAATCCTCCACTTCCCCTTCCAAATTCCCAACAAAACCATGGAATAAGAGCAGTTCACTCATTGCTAATTTCAACTCCTCCTCTTCCTCTCCCAAATTTCACCAAACTCGAATGGAAGAACGGCATTTTGTGTGTGCCAAATTTAGAATCCTCCACTTCCCCTTCCAAATTCCCATGGAATAGCTGCATTCCGGGTATGGGGATTTCCAAAACATCCATATGCCCACTTAAATTCCCACGACAACCTAGGAAAAACAGCATTCATGGTGTTGGGAATATGGTATCCGCCATTTGCACTATCCAATTCCCAGCAAAACCATGCAATTACAGCACTCTGGGCATTGGGAATTTGGAATCCTCCGGTTCCACTCCCAAATTCCAATAGAATAACAGCCTTGCAGGCATGGGGATATTGGAATCCTCGAGTTCCCTTCCAAAAAGCCCATGGAATAACGACTTCTGGGTATTGAGAATTGAGAATTTGCCCAATGCCTTCCCAGATCCCTAGGGAATAAGACACTTCCGGGTGTCACGTATTTCGAATCCTTCTGCTCCGCACCATAACAGCCATGGAATAACAGAATTCCAGGTGTCAGGAATTGAGCATCCTCCAGTTCCCCTTCGAATTTCCCATGGAATCATGGCATTCTGGCTGTCGGCACTTAAGAACTCCCATGCACTCTCCCAAATACCCCAAAATTCACAAGGAATAACAGAATTCCGGATATCAGGTATGTATTATTCTCCAGTTCTCCAGGCAATTTCCCACGGAATCAAGGCATTCTGAATGTTGGCACTTTAGATTCTCCCTTAAACCTTCCCAAATAACCCAAAATTCACAAGGAATAACAGAATTCCAGGTAACAGGTATGGATTATTTGCCAGCTCTCCACATAATTTCCCATGGAATCATGGCATTCCTGGTGCAGGGAATCCTGACTCCTCCAGTTATCCACCCAAATTCCCACAGAATAATGGTATTCTGGGTGTTGGGAATTAACAATCCCCCATAAACCCACCCCAAATCCCACTATATTCCCAAAGAAAAGCAACTGTCCAGATGTCTGCAATTTGGAATATTCCAGTTCCCCACTCAAATTCCCATGGAATACATCATCCCAAGTGTCAGGAATTGGGAATCCTCCAGCTCCCTGAAAAAAATTCCCATGGAATCATGGGATTCCAGGTGTGAGCAATTGAGAATGCCCCGTACAGCCTCCCAGATTCCCACCACATTCCCATGGAATAACAACATTCCAGATTTCACGAACTGAGAATCATCCTCTTCCCCTTCCAAATTCCCATGGAAACATGGCATTCTGTATTTCCGCAATTTGGAACCCTCCGTAACCTTTCCCAAAATCCCACCAAATTCCCATGCAATAGCGACATTCCAAGTGTCAGGAATTTAGGATACCCCATTTCCGCATCCAAATTCCCATAGAATAACGGCCTTCCGGCTATCAGGAATTTCGAATCGTCCATACGGTCTCCCATATTCCCATGGAACAACGCATACCCTAGCTTGGGGAATTGAGTTTCATCTAGTTCCATACCCCAATTCCCATGGAATAACAGCATTCTGGGAGCTGAGTATTTGGAAGCTGCCTGTTTCCCTCCCAAATGTTTAGGGAATAACGGCATTCCGGGCATTGGGAACGTAGAATCCGCATGTTCCCCTTGCAAATTCCCATGAAATAACCATTTTAGTGTGTTGGGAATTTCGAATGCTCCACTTCCTCTCCCAAATTCCAATCAACCTCTAACGAAATAATGACACTATGTGTGTTGAGAATTTAGAATCCTCCACTTCCCCTTCCAAATTCCCAACAAAACCATGGAATAAGAGCAGTTCACTCATTGCTAATTTCAACTCCTCCTCTTCCTCTCCCAAATTTCACCAAACTCGAATGGAAGAACGGCATTTTGTGTGTGCCAAATTTAGAATCCTCCACTTCCCCTTCCAAATTCCCATGGAATAGCTGCATTCCGGGTATGGGGATTTCCAAAACATCCATATGCCCACTTAAATTCCCACGACAACCTAGGAAAAACAGCATTCATGGTGTTGGGAATATGGTATCCGCCATTTGCACTATCCAATTCCCAGCAAAACCATGCAATTACAGCACTCTGGGCATTGGGAATTTGGAATCCTCCGGTTCCACTCCCAAATTCCAATAGAATAACAGCCTTGCAGGCATGGGGATATTGGAATCCTCGAGTTCCCTTCCAAAAAGCCCATGGAATAACGACTTCTGGGTATTGAGAATTGAGAATTTGCCCAATGCCTTCCCAGATCCCTAGGGAATAAGACACTTCCGGGTGTCACGTATTTCGAATCCTTCTGCTCCGCACCATAACAGCCATGGAATAACAGAATTCCAGGTGTCAGGAATTGAGCATCCTCCAGTTCCCCTTCGAATTTCCCATGGAATCATGGCATTCTGGCTGTCGGCACTTAAGAACTCCCATGCACTCTCCCAAATACCCCAAAATTCACAAGGAATAACAGAATTCCGGATATCAGGTATGTATTATTCTCCAGTTCTCCAGGCAATTTCCCACGGAATCAAGGCATTCTGAATGTTGGCACTTTAGATTCTCCCTTAAACCTTCCCAAATAACCCAAAATTCACAAGGAATAACAGAATTCCAGGTAACAGGTATGGATTATTTGCCAGCTCTCCACATAATTTCCCATGGAATCATGGCATTCCTGGTGCAGGGAATCCTGACTCCTCCAGTTATCCACCCAAATTCCCACAGAATAATGGTATTCTGGGTGTTGGGAATTAACAATCCCCCATAAACCCACCCCAAATCCCACTATATTCCCAAAGAAAAGCAACTGTCCAGATGTCTGCAATTTGGAATATTCCAGTTCCCCACTCAAATTCCCATGGAATACATCATCCCAAGTGTCAGGAATTGGGAATCCTCCAGCTCCCTGAAAAAAATTCCCATGGAATCATGGGATTCCAGGTGTGAGGAATTGAGAATGCCCCGTACAGCCTCCCAGATTCCCACCACATTCCCATGGAATAACAACATTCCAGATTTCAGGAACTGAGAATCATCCTCTTCCCCTTCCAAATTCCCATGGAAACATGGCATTCTGTATTTCCGCAATTTGGAACCCTCCGTAACCTTTCCCAAAATCCCACCAAATTCCCATGCAATAGCGACATTCCAAGTGTCAGGAATTTAGGATACCCCATTTCCGCATCCAAATTCCCATAGAATAACGGCCTTCCGGCTATCAGGAATTTCGAATCATCCATACGGTCTCCCATATTCCCATGGAACAACGCATACCCTAGCTTGGGGAATTGAGTTTCATCTAGTTCCATACCCCAATTCCCATGGAATAAGAGCATTCTGGGAGCTGAGTATTTGGAATCTGCCTGTTTCCCTCCCAAATGTTTAGGGAATAACGGCATTCCGGGCATTGGGAACGTAGAATCCGCATGTTCCCCTTGCAAATTCCCATGAAATAACCATTTTAGTGTGTTGGGAATTTCGAATGCTCCACTTCCTCTCCCAAATTCCAATCAACCTCTAACGAAATAATGACACTATGTGTGTTGAGAATTTAGAATCCTCCACTTCCCCTTCCAAATTCCCAACAAAACCATGGAATAAGAGCAGTTCACTCATTGCTTATTTCAGCTCCTCCTCTTCCACTCCCAAATTTCCACCAAACTTGAATGGATGAACGGCATTTTGTGTGTGCGAAATATAGAATCCTCCACTTCCCCTTCCAAATTCCCATAGAAGAGCTGCATTCCGGGTATGGGGATTACCAAAACATCCATATGCCCACTTAAATTCCCACTACAACCTCAGAACAACAGCATTCATGATGTTGGGAATATGGTATCCGCCATTTGCACTATCCAATTCCCAGCAAAACCATGCAATTACAGCATTCTGGGCATTGGGAATTTGGAATCCTCCAGTTCCACTCCCAAATTCCAATAGAATAAAGGCCTTGCAGGCATGGGGATATTGGAATCCTCTAGTTCCCTTCCAAAAAGCCCATGGAATAACGACATTCTGGGTATTGAGAATTGAGAATATGCCCAATCCCTTCCCAGATCCCCAGTGAATAAGACACTTCTGGGTGTCACGTATTTCAAATCCTTCAGCTCCACACCATAACAGCCATGGAATAACAGAATTCCAGGTGTCAGGAATTGAGCATCCTCCAGTTCCCCTTCGAATTTCCCATGGTATCATGGCATTCTGGCTGTCGGCACTTTAGAATCTCCCATACACCCTCCGAAATACCCCAAAATTCACAAGGAATAACAGAATTCCGGATATCAGGTATGGATTATCCGCCAGCTCTCCACGCAATTTCCCATGGAATCATGGCATTATGGACGGTGGCACTTTAGAATCTCCCATACACCTTCCCAAATAACCCAAAATTCACAAGGAATAACAGAATTCCAGATATCAGGTATGGATTATCCGCCAGCTCCCCACGCAATTTCCCATGGAATCATGGCATTCCTGGTGCAGGGAATCTTGACTCCTCCACTTATCCTCCCAAATCCCCACAGAAAAAATGGCATTCTGGGTGTTGGGAATTAACAATCCCCCATAAACCCACCCCAAATCCCACTATATTCCCAAAGAAAAGCAACTGTCCAGATGTCTGCACTTTGGAATATTCCAGTTCCCCACTCAAATTCCCGTGGAATAACATAATCCCAAGTGTCAGGAATTGGGAATCCTCCAGCTCTCTGAAAAAAAATTCCCATGGAATCATGGGATTCCAGGTGTGAGGAATTGAGAATGCCCCGTACAGCCTCCCAGATTCCCACCACATTCCCATGGAATAACAACATTCCAGATTTCACGAACTGAGAATCATCCTCTTCCCCTCCCAAATTCCCATGGAAACATGGCATTCTGTTACTTTGTAATTTGGAACCCCCCAGAAGCTGTCCCAAAATCCCACCAAATTCCCATGCAATAGCGACATTCCAAGTGTCAGGAATTTAGGATACCCCATTTCCGCATCCAAATTCCCATAGAATAACAGCCTTTCCGGCTATCACGAATTTCGAATTGTCCATACAGTCTCCCATATTCCCATGGAATAACGCATACCCAAGCATGGGGAATTGAGTTTCATCTAGTTCCATACCCCAATTCCCATGGAATAAGAGCATTCTGGGAGCTGAGTACTTGGAAGCTGCCTGTTTCCCTCCCAAATGTTTAGGGAATAACGATATCGCGGGCATTTGGAACTTAGAATCCTCATGTTCCCCTTGCAAATTCCCATGAAATAACCATTTTAGTGTGTTGGGAATTTCGAATGCTCCACTTCCCCCTACATATTGCCATAGACTAGCTGCATTCCGGGTTTGGGGATCTCCAAAACATCTATATGCCCACTTAAATTCCCACGACAACCTCGGAAAAACAGCATTCATGGTCTTGGGAATATGGTATCCGCCACTTCCACTTTCCAATTCCCAGCAAAACCATGGAATTACAGCACTCTGGGAATTAGGAGTTTGGAATCCTCCAGTTCCGTTCCCAAATTCCAATGGAATAACAGCCTTGCAGGCATGGGGATATTGGAATCCTCTAGTTCCCTTCCAAAAAGCACATGGAATAATGATAGTCTGGGCATGGAGAATTGAGAATTTGCCCATTCCCTTCCCAGATCCCTAGGGAATAAGACACTTCTGGGTGTCACGTATTTCGAATCCTTCAAATCCGCACCATAATCGCCATGGAATAACAGAATTCCAGGTGTCAGGAATTGAGCATCCTCCAGTTCCCCTTGAATTTCCATTGGAATCATGGCATACCGGGTGGTGGGAATCTTGACTCCTCCACTTACCGTCCCAAATCCTCATGGAATAATGGCATTCTTGTTGTTGGGAATTTACAATCCCCCATTAAATGACCCAAAATCCCACCAAAACCCAAGGAAGAGGTACTTTTCAGACATCAGGAATTTGGAATATTCCAGTTCTCCAACCTTTTGCCCACAGAATTATCGCCTTCCGGTTATCAGAAATTTCAAATTGTCCATGTTTCCTCTCATATTCCCATGGAATAAGACATTTCCAAGCATGCAGTATTTAATATCTTCTAGTTCCCCACCAAATTCTCATGGAATAACAGGATTCTGGGTGCTGGGAATTTGGAATTTGCCAATTTCCCTCCAAAGTTCCCAAGGAATAGCAGCATTTCAGGTATTGGGAATCTATAATTGCCATGTTCCCCTACCAAATTCCCTTGGAATAAGTATTTCAGAGTATTGTGAATTTCAAATACTCCAATTCACCTCCCAAATTCCCAAGGAATAACAGCCTTCCAGGCATGTGGAATTTCGAACTGTCCATATGCCCTCCCAAATTCCCATGGAGTAAAACATTCCCAGGCATGGGGAATTTATAATCGTCTACTTCCTTACCCAAATTCCCCATGGAACAATGATATTCTGGGCATTGGATATTTAGAATTTGGCAGATCTCCTCCCAAATTCCCATGTAATAATGGCATTCTGGGTTTCAGGAATTTAGAATCCCCCCTACAACCTCCCAAATTCCCACCAAATTCCCATGAAATAGCACCATTCCCAGTGACAGGAAATTCAAATTCTTCACCAATTTCCCCATCGAATTTGCTTTGGTATAATGGCAATACTGGAGTAGGGAACTTTGCAACCTCCAATTCCCCTTACTAATACCCATGGAATAACAGCATTCCAGGCATTGACAATTTAGAATCGTCCTGCTTCCCTCCAACATTCCCACTAAAACGATTGAATTACAGCATTCCAGGCAATGGGAATTTAGAATCCTCCGGCTCTCCTCCCAAATGACCATGGAATAACCACATTTGGTGTGTTGGGAATTTGGGATCCTCCACTTCCTCTTCCAAATTCCTACAAAAAACATGGAATAATGGCATTCCAGGTGTCAGGAATTTCTATATGCCCTGTCAAATTACCATGGAAGAACAGCTTTCCAACCATGGCGAATCTTGAATCCTCCACTTCCCCCCACCAAATTCCCATGGAATAATGGCTTTCCGGGTTTTTGGAATTCAGAATCCCCAATACATCCTCCAAAATTTGCACCAAATTTCTATGCAGTAGCAGCATTCCAGGTGTGAGGAATTTTGAAGACTCCAGTTCCTCACCAATTTGCTGAGAAATAATGGCATTCTCGGTGTTGGGAATTTTGAACCTTCCAATTCCCCTCACTAATTCCCATGGAATTACAGCATTCCTGGCACTGGGGATTTAGAATCTTCTAGCTATCCTCCTCAATTCCCACGAAAAACATGGAATTACACCATTCCTCTCAATGGGAATTTAGAATCCTCAAGTTCCAGTTCCAAATTCCCATGGAATAGCCACATTTCTGGAGTTGGGAGTTTCAAATACTCCATTTCCTGTCCCAAATTCCCACCAGAGTGCCACGAAATAATGATATTTTGTGTGTTGAGAATTTAGAATCCTCCACTTCCTCCTGCAAATTGCCAACAAAACCATGGAATAAGAGCAGTGCAGGCATTCAGAATTTTGAATCCTCCAGCGCCCCTCCCAAACTGTCACAGAATAGCTGCATTCCAGGTTTGGGGATTTTCGAGTTCTCCATACGACCTATTACACTCCCACAAAAATACTTGAAAAACCGTATTTGGGTGTTGGGAATACGGAATCCCCCCTTTTCACTCCCAAATTCCCACCAAAAGTATGGAATTACAGCATTCCGGGCACTGGGAATTTAGAACCCTGCAGTTCATCTCCCAAATTTCCATGGAATAATGGCATTTCAGGAGTCAGGAATTAGGAATAATCCATATGCCCCATAATTCCAATGGAAAACAGCCTACCGGGAATGGAGAACTTGGAATCCTCTAGTTCCCTTCCAAAAAGCCCATGGAATAACGACATTCTGGGCATTGAGAATTGAGAATTTGCCAATTCCCTTCTCAAATTCCTAGGGAATAAGAGAATTCTGGGAGTCAAGAATTTGGAATCCTCCAGCTCCGCACCAAAATCTCCATGGAATAACAGTATTCCAGGTGTCAGGAATTGAGAATCTTCCAGTTCCCCTTTGAATTTCCCCTGGAATAATGGCATTCCGGATTTGAAGAATTTACAGTCCCTCAAATGCCCCCTCAAATTCTTACCAAATTCCAACGGAAAACAGCATTCCAGGTGTCGGGAATTTTGAATACTCCAGTTCCCCACGGAAATTCCCATGGAATAAAGATATTCTAAGCATTGGGAATCTTGAATCCTCCAGTTCACCTCCCAATTTCTCATAGAATAATGGCATTCTGGCTGGTGGGAATTTACAATCTCCCATATGCCCTCAGAAATCTCCACCAAATTCCCATGGAATAAGTGAATTCCGGGTGTCAGGAATTTAGGATACTCCACTTTCCCACACAAATTCCCATGAAGGACATGCATTCTGGGTATCAGGATTTTCGAATCACCCATATGCCCTCTCAAATTCCCATGGAATAACACACTCCCAGGCATGGGGAATTTTAAATTGTCCATATGCCCTCCCATAATTCCAATGCAATAACAGCCTTCCAGGAATGGGGAATTTGGAATCCTCTAGTTCCTTTCCAAAAATCCCATGGAGTAACAACATTCTGGACATTGGGAATTGAGAATTTGCCAGTTCCCTTCCCAAATTCCTAGGGAATAAGAGAATTCTGGGAGTCAAGAATTTGGAATCTTCCAGTTGCGCACCATAATCCCCATGGAACAACAGAATTCCAAGTGTTAGGAATTGAGAATCCTCCATTTCTCCGCCCAATTTGCCATGGAATTATAGCATTCCGGGTTTGAAGAATTTACAAGTCCCCCATATGCCCCCTCAAATTCCTACCAAATTCCTATGGAATAACAGCATTCCTGGTGACACAAAATTCGAATACTCCAGTTCCCCACCAAAATTCCCATGGAATAATGGCATTCTGGGTGTTAGGAATTTAGAATGTGCCAGATGCAGTCGCAAAATCACAGCAAATTCCCATGGAATAACTACATTCCTGTTTTCAGGAATTTAGACTATTCCATTTCCCCACACAAATTCCCATGGAATTACGGCATTTCTGCTGTTGGGAATTTTGAATCCTCCTGTTTCACTTCCAAATTCCCACCAAAACCAAATAAAGCACTAAACATTTACTCCCCAAAAAATCTACAAAGAAAAAATATTTAGAATCTTGTCAATTTTTTTTTTCAAATTTCAGTTGTTTGTTTGTTTTTTTAACATACTCAGAGTCTCCTACGATTTTATTTTATCATAAAGAGCACTAGACAAACAAAGCTTTATAACAAAAAGCCAGGCACTGATACATGGTAAAATTCTCATTTTTAATCTTTTTTTGGCGTTTCTTATCGTTTTTTTCTCTTCTTTTCACTGCAATTGCATCACAAGTAACAAGAATGAAAAAAGGCCACAATCCATCATCATTTTCACCATTTTCTAGAAGTTTCTAAAAATATTGCAGAAGGAGGATGGGCAAAAGCAGCACTACACGAAAAGGAGACAACTTCCAGTCGCATCAGAAAGGAAAAGTGGGATTTTGATGGAAAAAAAAATTAAAAATTTTAAACTCCAAAGAATTCCCAAATAAAACCAAAACTTTGGGCCCTTTCAGGCCCTGGTGCCCTGTTATACTGGAATTTCTGCTATTCCTCTCAGGAAAAATCCCAGGAATGATGCAGACGGTTGGTATCTCCTGGAAACGAGGGTTTTATGGTTTCTTCCTTGGAATCCCGAGTGCTCTGATGCTGGCATATCCTGGCATTCTCACACCCCTCGGATAAACTTGCTCCAATTCCAGCTGTTTTCCTACCAAGTTTCAAATCCGCCAGCTGAATCTACCACCACATATGAGGAATTTCCTGCCAACTTCAAATGTGGGAAATTTGCTCATTCCCAGTTTCCAATTCTTGGCTCATCCAGGTAGAAATGGGCAATATTTTGGGGGTAAAATCTCAGTTCACCTGACTGCCCACTACCTTGTCATGTGCCCCAGCAGAGGAGCCTTGTGCTCCTTGTCCCCAGCCAGCCCAGCCTGGGCACCTTGGGGATGTCCCCACCATCCTGCTGGGGGTGTCTCAGCCTCGAGGGATTTAGCTGCAGGGCTGGAAGAGGCTTTGGGGAAGCACCAGAGCAGCCGGGTGTCAGGAAAAAGGCATCTGCCCGGGGGCTGCTTATGGAGCTGGATCAAGAGGCACCTCAGAGCCCTCAGCAATCCAGCCAGCAACACCCGGGCAGGAGGACACCGATGGTGGTTCCTGGTTGGGACAGGGGTCGTGGCCATCTCCAGGCACCGGTCTCGCAGGGATCCCTGAAGCTCCGGCCCCTGCCCACCCGCTCTGTCACCAGCACAAAGGCTTCAGCACAACCACCAAAGGCCAAGGGGCTTCTGGCCATTTTCCCTGTAACACTGCATGCCTGGGCATCTTGCAGAGCACAAGCACCCTTTCCCCCTCTTCCCCGATGCCATGCAGACCCTGATCAGCAAAAGAAGGATCCTGGCAGTCTGTGTATTATAACACATCCTATATTTCTAGACCAAAGTAAAACTAAAAGAAGAAAAGAACTGTCTTAAAGAAAAAGAAAATCCAACTGGCCCAGGTGGCCTCGGCAGACAGAGCCTCCCAGATCAGTTCTCTGCAGATGTCCAGCAGCACAGCCAGCCGAGATCTGACAGATGAGGCCGTGTCTTCCATGCCCTGCGGAACTGACCTTGCAGATTCTCGAAAATGAAATATTGAGTTCTCCGAATCTGCCTTGAGGATGTACCATGTTTGAATTGCCACGCTGCTGACGGCAGTGCTACTCTCACATGCCACGACCTCCAGAGCTGGAAGAAGAGAGTCACAGTCAGATCCCAGATCTGTGGGGACATGACGAGACCCCCGTGCCAGGGGCATCTGAGACCGCTCTTGCCATGGCCAGGAGGGAGCAGGGAGCACCGGGATCAGCCCGAAGCTGCTGGCCACAAATCCCCCACGTGCCCCTGAAATCTCGGTGTGCTCTGCCCACGCCGGCCCCCGACCGCACAGGGAGCAGAGCCCTCCGCAGCCGGGCCAGGGCTTGCAGCTGCTCCTGCCAGCCCCCGCTGACAGCCCGCTGCCCTCACTCACCTCTGTAGATGAGCTGCAGCTCTTCCTTCTTCCCCCTCAGGTGCGGCCCGGCCATCCCTGGGTACATATAGCCTGTCATGCCTCTGCCCAGCGGCACAGCTCCCTGCCAGCGGCGCTGCCAGCCCTGTGGCCACACGCCCTCGTGGCCCGGCAGGGCTCAGCCCGGGCCCTTGCCGCATCCTGACGCCCAAGGGCACGGCTGCGACAGGGCGGCAGCAGCCCCGAGGGCAGCCGGGGCTCCACGGCGCCGGGCCCGGATGCCTCTGCCGGGGCAGCAGGCGGGGCTGGGGCCGAGCTGCGGCGGGACGGGGCGGGGAGGGAGCCCGGGCTCACCCATGAACCTGATGGCCGCCTCTCGCAGGGGCTCCTGTGGGCTCTGCACGTACGGCAGGGCCTGGCGCAGGTGCTCGGCCGCTCGGCTCCTGTCGTCTGCCAGCTGGAGAGAGCAGCGGGAGGGAAGGGTCGGGCCGGGCTTTGTGCCCCTTTGCCAGGCGCTCCCTGCTTTGGCCGGCCCCGGCCTCCCCTGCCCGCACAGCCCTGAGGCGCGGCCAGCAGCCGCTGGGCCGGGGCTCCGTGGGCACCCGGCTCGGGCCCACAGGAGCCTGGAGAAGAGCCCGTGCGGCTCCTGCGTGCAGCCCTGGGCAGGGCCACAGCTGCCAAGCGCACACAGTGAGCACCGCGCTCAGGGGGCTTCTCCAGGCTGAGCCTGGCGCTTCCAGGCCCTCCTTACCAGGCACTCTGCAAACATCCACAGCTTCTTCTTTTTCACCAGTTTCTCAAGGTCGCTTCTCCTTAGGAACTTGGCCACACAAACCAGTGTTTTCTGAGAGGCCTGGAGAGCAGCAGAGATGCAGAGATGGCTTCACAGCACAGAGCACAGGACCCGTGTCCCTGTGCCAAGGCTGGGAGGAGGCTGCAGCCCGCCAGGCACCAGAGCAGGAGGCAGCCAAGCCCCCTCCCAGGGGGACAGCAGCAGCCCACCAGTCCTCACCTCTGCCACATGTCGATTCTTATCCTGGCAGTGGAAGAAGAGTGGAAGCAGGCTCTTCTGCACCTGTGGCTTCAGGGCCTTTTTTTCTTTTTCCATTAGAAGAGTCACCATTGTCCGGAAGAGCAATATGGACACCAGCTGCACCTGGCTATTCTCCCGTATGAAAGGAAGAAAGAGAACATTTCAGCATTGGCTGCACGGGGCTCAGCTGACTGCTAGCCTGCAAATTCACAGGGCACAAAGTGTTTGAGCCACTGCCAGTGGCTGTGGCTGGGGGCGCAAAGCCTTACGTGGTCAAAGAGTGGCAGGAGGGACTCAGCCAGCTGCAGGGCGATGGGGCTGGGTATCAGCATGTCCTTCTCCAACACGATAAAGCTGAGTACCATGACTGTCACTGTAACTATTTCTCCATCTCTGTCCTGCAGGAGCTCCACAAGTCTTTCAATGAGGCTGCACATTTTTTGGTCTGTGCGGAACACAAGTCTGTTAAATGCACAGCAATGGACGGCAACAAAAAAGGGAATTTCCTCAGTGAACATCAAAGCAGACACGTGGGGAAGTGCAGAGGATAGGGATAAGTTGTGTGTCAGGCAGGAATGGGTTGGGGCTTCCTTCCTCCGTGAGTGGCTGCTTCTAAGAGGCCTCTGGGGAGCGTGGGGAACAGGAGCTGGCAGACAGGAGCGTGGCACATCCCTGGGGGCGTGGCACGGCAGTGTGCACAGCAGGGCCAGCAGGCAGGGAACAAGTTTTCTTGCTAGTAAGATTTCCTGTGTGTTGTCTGATGTGTTTCTGTTGGCTGGCTGGTGTTAGGGTTTCTGTTACATGATCAAAACCTGCAGTTAGTACAAGTGTATGTAACCAAGTGGAACCCTCAAAAAAGGATGTGCTTGTTGTAAGGGTCGGTCCGAAGTTCCCCTCGATTTTGCCTCCCGACCGTCACAAGGAGACCTCGAGGACCCCCACCCAGGCTGACTCCCAACAATGGTTTCCTGGCCGGGCCAGGTGGATGCTCGTGACTGTGTGCTGGTGTATTGTGTTCACTTGGACTGTGCTGTTGTGACACCAACCAGAGGTTGTGTTGCATCAACTGATGACTGCTTGTCCGTACCTGTCTCCTGCAGCACCACACAATGGTCCATAAATCTTCCCACCTCTTGGCCAGAGGCCACTCGCTTTGGAGAAGGACTATAAAAGAGCGACCCTCTGGGAAAGACCCTTTGAGATCTCTCCACTGATGAAGACCCCCTGGAGAAGACCCCTGAGATCTCCCCACAGATGAAGACTCGTCTATCAGATGACCCGTGAGGACGCCCGTCTCGTCGGTTGGTAGCTATTTTCCCATCCCTTCCTTTCCTTCCCCTTTCCCTATACTTTGTTTCCTATACCTCTCCCCTTTACCGTAACTGAGTTGTTGGCATTTGATGAAATGCATTGCTGTTGTTGAATAAACTGATTTTCTGCTGTTGAATAAACTGATTTTGTCCCCTGCATTTTGCCTGTTTGCACCTTTAAGATCAAAAGAACCATCACGACCCCCGCTCTGCATTAATAGCGGATCGTGACATGAAACTGGTGTCATGGACAGGATTTTCTGGCAGACAGAAGGGATGCAAGGTTGACTGTAGTCTGTATCAGGGGAAGGAAGTCTTACTCCAGCCGCACCTAGCTGGCCACCTTGGATGGGTGAGCCTGTCTAGAAAGCAAGGGGTGTTTTTCTGATTTCCCGCAGACTGCAGACACCTTGGTGTGGAGCATCCCCAGACTCGCTTGAGGGTTCTGTCGTCAGAATTTCACAAAAGATCTACTGGTGCAAAAGGTGGGACACTGTTGTTGTTGTTGTTGTTGTTGTTGTTGTTGTTGTTGTTTTTTATGATGTTTGACTACTTGGTGTAGTGAAGAGACAACCTGGTGTTTTGTAACTAAGGAGTGCCTCCCAAGTAGTTTGGTCTCTTCACCCGCACAGGGAAGCAAAGGGGGGCACACAGCGGAAGCTGTTTCGTTGTGTGTGGTAACTTAAGCAATAGATCTCCCTGTTGTGGTTTTTACTTATCCCTTCACAAAATGACTGAGAATTCCACTGTAACAGATAAAGCTGCATTTTATGCTCTATTAGCTAAGTATAGCGCCAGACCGTCCCAAGGTGGGGAGGAATGGGCTAACAATAATCGGTTTAATCTGGAGAATGTGATTGATAGAATATATTCTTTGCAACATGAGTCAAAGTTCAAACTGGGCAAAAATAAAACCATACTCTGCTCAGTTTTGGGAGCTTGTCTTACAGCAGCCATAGAAACTCGCTCTAAGCGAGTGAGTGAAGAAAGCACAATTATAGATTCTTTACAAAATCTTGTTCAAATTTTGTAAAAGCAATTAGATCAAGAAAGGCATGAGAACCATTTGTTGCTAGATGAAAATAATTTGTTAAAAGCTGCCTTAAGAGAAGAATGGGACAAAAATTCAACGCAGGGTATAACACCAAAAGAAACACAGGAGAAGGAAGCTATTCACATTAATCCAATACACTCTCAAAAAGACCTAATTTTGATGAAAAATTGTGGGCAACACTGGTGCCCCAACTTAAAACCTGTGATTAAAATAGAATATGATTATATCAGTGATGCACCCCCCGAGCAATGTTCTCCACAGGTTCTGGGCAGTGTACCAGAGCAAACTTCTCCACAAGTTCTGAACAATGAACCAAATCAATCTCCTCCACAGGCTCTGGGAGCTGAGCCAAAGCAGTACACCTGCACTGGGCTTTCCCAAGGGTCTGAACATTCCCCCACTTCGGCCCACCACACTTTAGCCCAGGAATTAGAAAAGATACCCAAACGTGACAATACAGCTGTCTATCAATACATTGATGATATTCTGGTGGGAAGGGATGAAATAAAAGTAGTGGGGGATACCCAACAAAAAATAATCTCTCATTTGGAAAACCCTGATTTGCAAATTTCCTCAGAGAAAATTCAAAAACCTTCTCAGGAGGTGAAGTTGTTGGGAATTTGGGGGAAAGGAAGTATGACATGTATTCCACCTGATACTCTAACCTCCCTGGATCAAATTAAATTGCCTGAATCCAGGAAAGAGATCCAACAGGCTCTAGAATTATTAGTGTTCTGGAGAAAACACATCACAGTCACTATTGAGACCCCTCCCCCTGACTGGGTGGCCCAGAGATCCTCAGTTGGGAAGTGGTATGCCCAGATCAAACATTACTGTAACATCTTCTCAGTGATAGAAAGAGCTATAAAAAATCTGGCAATACAAGAAACTGAGAGCTTGGCAAATAGCCATGACAAACCTGCCCTGGTAAGTAAAGTAGCCACTCCTTTCTCCCCTGAACAATCAGCAAATTCTTGGTTCACTGATGCTTCTGCCAAACGAGAGGGAAAGGTGGGGAGATACAGGGCAGTAGCCCTCCCCACTTCTGTGGTGAACAAATTATTACTGAGGGAGAAGGCAGCTCTCAGGCTGGGGAGCTGACAGTTGTTTGGAGTGTTTTCCAACTTGAGGTACAGAATATCTCTCTTGTTTACATCTACACTGACTCCTATGATGTGTTTAAAGGAGGTACAGTGGCCTCCTTTTGCTGTGTTTAAAGGAGGTACAGAGTGGCTTCCTTTTCAGCAGCAAAATGATTGGGAAGTTAACAGAATTCCAGTCCACGCTACACACTGGATAGTTCCATCATTTTAATCTCCTGCCTCCTGGAGGCAGACTCTGTTTGTGTTTACTTTTCACAGAAGAACACCGAGGGACATGAAGAAGCACCCCCCCTTAGTGTTGGATGACAAAAACAAGGTTTTTCCTCCTTCCATGGTGACACAAGGTGATGATGTCACAATAACTTGTAAATTAGTGGCTGGATCCCTCACCGAACCTGCATACAGTTATGGCACAGGACTTTATGGCCGTGTTTTATATTGTGAAATTCATAATTAGGACTGTTGGCTAAACTTAACTGCTATACAACTTTCCTACAAAATCATGTGTGGAAAAAATGATACAAAATACTGGGGGGAACTTGATGTTAATGTTGTAACACCTACTACCCAACCACCGCTTGTGCTGAGCCCTACGATTTTTCAATTTGGACCATATGTAATTAGAAAAACTGGCCAACAACAAATATTATTTAATCCGGCATGGTCTCTCAAACAGATCAAATTGCTGATGCAAAATAATGTCTCAGAAGTTCAGCCAGCTTGTTCACCCTTTCTACAGACTTCTTTTGAGGGATGGACAACCTGGCTGCGGAAACGGAATCCTTCTAAAAAAACGAATGGCAAGAGACATAACCGGTGTTGTGGGAACAGGATTGGGAATTTTGAATGGCATCGATTCAGAAGTACTAATGAATAAATTGGCTACCACAGCTGGAGATGTAACCAAATTACAGCAGCCCCTGCAATCATCCTTAACAGCTTTGGGGACCCAACAGTGGTTGTTATCAAACATATTACCAAGTTGGGAAAAGGTAAACGTAAATGACCACAAATTGATAATCGATGCACTTGGTACTACCAAATAACATCTCTTTGGCTCTCAGTTGTATCCAGGCCCAGTTGTGGATGCAGTCGGTTGCTGCTTTAATTATAAGAGAAGGTGAGGAAGGCACTTTTCCCACTGAAATTCGAAAAATAGTCTGGGACAGTGCCACTGATTTTGAAAAAGAATTCCAGTCCTGGTGGAACTTAGTAACTTTTACCTATGATCCCAGCACAAACACAGCCACAGCCTTTGTACTGACAATTTGTAATGCTTCAGTGCATTCAATATTCCCCATCATTACATTAGGGTTGAACCATGATGGAGCTATTCTCTATCCTTTCGAGCATAGGGAATGGGCCCGTCAAATTGGTGGGAGGTGGCAAACTGTCAATTTGGAAACTTGCATTGTCCGGGAACAACAAGTGTTTATCTGTGAAAGGAATGCAATCAGAGCTCAAGATATTTGCTTGGATACAGAACAGAATGTTTGCAATTTTGAAATTCATCCAAACAAGGTTCCTGAAACAGTACTGGTATATGTAGGCAATGGATGTGCATGCTTTAGAAGTGCTTGTGATGGTGTTTTCATAGAAAATTTAGTAGTGAATACCAAAAATCATTCAAACTTTTGTGTCTGTAACTTTACTAGGATTTCAGGATGTGATTTTTTCCTATGTAGCCCCAGTTACTTCTCACCACCTTTTGCAGTCAAATTACACACTGATCCACCATCTATTGCCCACTCCAATTGGAATGAACCTTTCTCTGGTGAAGCAATTGTTGCTCCACCAAGATCTGATCGAAATTTTGGAGAAGATCAAGAAAAACGGACAGAAAACTCTAATAGCTGTTCATCACAATGTGGAAAAAATACATCGTGTTTTGGAAAGGGTAAAGACAGATGCTGAACACAGGTGGTGGGATACTCTATTTGGGTGGTCACCTACTGCTACAGGTGTCCTGAACAAATTGTGTCATCCCACCATTGTTCTTTTGATTTTGGTTTTAATTGGTTTTGTTTTATCAGCAATTCTATACATTATGACTTGGAGAATAATGAAACGGTTAGCACAATTGGCATCTGTGACAGATGTATCCAGATCGGTTACTGTTGACACCCCTAGAGTTATTGACACAAGGCTTTAAATAGGATAAAATATGATTTTTAACTAGAATTGATTATCTTCTAATTGCAATTAGAATTGTTTAATCAAAAACTTGCTTTAAAAAATTGATTTATTTCTAATCAAAATTGAAAAATTTAAAGAATTGAACAAATTGTTTGAAATTGTTAGCAATCAAAAAAATTGAATATAATTAATCTGTTTTGTTTTCCCTTTTCTCCTTTTCCTTATCCTGTCCCTTATCTTTTTCCTACTGTCCTGTCTCTGTTTTCCGGGATATGCTACCAACTTGGACGAGTCCTGAAGACACCACAACTGCAGATTTCACTACAACTCCACAAAGGGGGGGCTCTTGACGACGATCGTGAGTCACGAGGTGGTGTAAGGGTCGGTCCGAAGTTCCCCTCGATTTTGCCTCCCGACCGTCGCAAGGAGACCTCGAGGACCCCCACCCAGGCTGACTCCCAACAATGGTTTCCTGGCCGGGCCAGGTGGATGCTCGTGACTGTGTGCTGGTGTATTGTGTTCACTGGACTGTGCTGTTGTGACACCAACCAGAGGTTGTGTTGTGTCAACTGAGGACTGCTTGTCTGTACCTGTCTCCTGCAGCACCACACAATGGTCCATAAATCTTCCCACCTCTTGGCCAGAGGCCACTCGCTTTGGAGAAGGACTATAAAAGAGCAACCCTCTGGAAAAGACCCTTTGAGATCTCTCCACTGATGAAGACCCCCTGGAGAAGACCCCTGAGATCTCCCCACGGACAAAGACTCGTCTATCGGATGACCCGTGAGGACGCCCGTCTCGTCGGTTGGTAGCTATTTTCCCATCCCTTCCTTTCCTTCCCCTTTCCCTATACTTTGTTTCCTATACCTCTCCCCTTTACCGTAACTGAGTTGTTGGCATTTGATGAAATGCATTGCTGTTGTTGAATAAACTGATTTTCTGCTGTTGAATAAACTGATTTTGTCCCCTGCATTTTGCCTGTTTGCACCTTTAAGATCAAAAGAACCATCACGACCCCACTCTGCATTAATAGCGGATCGTGACACCTGTACAGACCCATTTCTTTGTGGAATGTTTGAGCTTATCAGTGGTTTCAGGGGGCGTTCTGGAGGAATCCTGCCTGTGGTTTGAACGGGTGAACCATCTCCTTTCACTGGTGGCCGAGCTTTGGGAGGAGGTTGAAAGAACAAGAAGTATCAGGGAAAGTGAAAGGGAAATAGACTGGTGGAGTTCAGCCCTTCCATCTTTGAGAGTGGTCAAACAAGAGTCAGAGGACTCCTATGCCTCCCACTGTTAGGCAATAGAAGGGCACCTGGTAGATGAAGGGGACTGGAAATGGTTCCCTGCTCAGGGAGGTAATAATAAAAATTCCTCCTGGCCCCCATCACCTAGCCAGGTGCCACTCCAGAATAAGTATGAAGGCCTGGATTTAGAGAGTCAGCCAGATGATTCAGATGATTTAGAAGAAAATTATCTGCACAGTGAGCCTCCCCATTACAATTCATCTGTCAAAGGGATCACCACCTCTGACATGAAAAGGAAAAGAAGGGTAGTTGTAGTGGGTGACTCCCTTCTGAGGGGAACTGAGGGCCCCATATGTCGACCGGACCTATCCCACAGGGAGGTCTGCTGCCTCCCTGGGGCCTGGGTATGGGATATCACGGAGAGACTTCGTGGGCTGATTCAGCCCTCTGGTTATTACCCACTGCCAATAGTCCAGGCTGTCAGTGATGAGACTGAAAAGAGGAGTGTCAGGGCAATTTAAAGGGACTTTAGGGCATTGGGTCAAGTGGTTGGTAGGAGTGGGGCACAGGTAGTCTTTTCCTCAGTCCCCGTGGTGGCTGAGATAAACAGTGAAAGGAATAGGAGAATTCACATCATTAACAAGTGGCTCAATCAAGGGTTGGTGTCATCGGCAAAATTTTGGATTTTTTGATCATGGGGCAACTTTTACAGGACCTCCCTGCTGGAATCAGATGGGATCCATCTCTCAGTTAAAGGCAAAAGGCATTTAGCTCATGAACTTGCAGACCTTGTTGAGAGGGCTTTTAACTAGGTTTGAAGGAGGAAGGGGATGCAGCTGGGCTGTCTGAAAGCAGGCCCAAGGGTGGTAAGCCTGAGTTAGGGGTGAAATCAGTAGCCCAGCTGAGGTGCATGTACCCCAATGCACGCTGCATGGGTAATAAACAAGAAGAGCTGGAAGCCATGGTGCAAGAGCAGAGCTATGATGTAGCTGCCATCGCTGAAACATGGTGGGATGAATCACAGAGCTGGAGCACTGCACTGGATGGCTACAAGCTCTTCAGAAGAGACAGGAAAGGGAGAAGTGGAGGGGTGGCCCTTTATATTAGGGAGGCTTTTGACACCATGGGTATTGAAATGAATGATGATCAAGTCGAGTGCCTATGGGTAAGAATTCAGGGCAAGGCTACTAAGGCTGACATCCTACTAGGAGTCTGTTTTCGTCCACCCAACCAGGGAGGAGAGGTGGACAACTTATTCTATAAGCTGCTGGAGAATGTTTCAGCATCATCAGACCTTGTTCTTGTAGGTGACTTTAAGCTGCCAGACATCTGCTGGAAACTCAATACAGCAGAAAAGAGGAAGTTCTTAGAGTGTCTGGAGGAAAATTTCTTGTTATCCTGGTGAGTCAGCCCACCAGGGAAGGGACTATATTAGATCCGTAGTTTGTAAATAGAGACGGGCTGGTGGCAGATGGGGTGGTTGGAGGCCGCTTGGGGCACAGTGATCATGAAGTTACAGAGTTCTCGATATTTGGTGAAATCAGGAGGAACATCAATAAGACTTTTACATGAGACTTCCGGAGGGCAGACTTTGGCATATTTAGGAAACTTATTCAGAGAGTTCCTTGGGAAGCAGCCCTTAAAAATAATGGAGTTCAGGAAAGGTGGGCGTGCTTCCAAACAGAGATCTTGAGGGCACAGGAGCAGACTGTCTCTGTGTGCTGAAAGGTGAGTCAACGAGGGAAACGTCCAGCCTGGATGGGCAAGGAGGTTTTGAAAGAACTTCGAAATAAAAAGAGGATGTATCATCTTTGGAAGGAGAGTCAGGTCTCTCAAGAAGTATTTAAGGGGGCAACTAGAGAGTGTAGGAAAAAAATTAGGGAGGCCAAAGCTGTGTTTGAACTACAAATGGCAACTTCTGTAAAAGAGAATAAAAAATGTTTTTACAAATATATTAATGGTAAAAGGAAGGGTAAGTCCAGCCTTTGTTCTCTATTGGATGAGAGAGGGAATTTAGTAACTGCAGATGTGGAGAAGGCAGAAGTCCTTAACACCTTCTTTGCCTCAATCTTTAGTGGGAAGAAGGCTTGTCCTCTGGACAAGTGTACTCCTGGATTGTAGATGCTATCAAGGAGCAGAATGGTCCCCCTGTTATCCAGGAGGAGGCAGTCAGGGAACCGCTGAGCAGCTTAGATGTTCATAAATGTATGGGACCAGATGGGATCCACGCCAGGCCGATGAGGGAGCTGGCAGATGTGCTGGCAAAGCCCCTCTGCATCATTTACCAGCAGTCCTGGCTCACTGGTGAGGTTCCAAATGACTGGAAGCTGGCCAATGTGACACTCACTCACAAAACGGGTGGGAAGGAGGATCCTGGCCAGTTATTATAGGCCAGTTAGCCTGACCTCAGTACCAGGTAAGGTAATGACACAGTTTCTACTGAGTGTTCTCATGCAGCACTTACAGGATGGTCAGGGTATCAGACCCAGCCAGCATAGGTTTAGGAGAGGTAGGTCGTGTTTGAGCAACCTGATCTCCTTTTATGACCAAGTGACCCACCTGGTGGGTGTGGGAAGGGCTGTGGATGTTGTGTATTTGGAGTCCAGCAAGGCCTTTGACACTGTCTCACACAGCATTCCCTGGAAAAGCTGCAGCCCACGGCTTGGACAGGAGCACTCTGGATGGCTGGCCCAGAGAGTGGTGGTGAATGGTGCTGCATCCAGCTGGGGATCAGTCACCAGTGGTGTCCCTCAGGGCTCTGTGCTGGGGCCAGTCCTGTTCAATATTTTTATTGACGACATGGATGAGGGTATTGAGTCTTTCATTAGTAAAGTTACAGAAAACACAAAGCTGGGAGCATGTGTAGATCTGCTGGAAGGTAGGAGGGCTCTGCAGAAAGACCTGGAATGGTTGGATGGACAGGCAGAGTCCAATAAAATGAAGTTTAATACATCCAAGTGCTGAGTCCTGCATTTTGGCCTCCATAACCCCCTGCAACGTTATAGGCTGGGAATGCTGTGGCTGGACAGTGCCCAGGCCAGAAGGGCCTGGGGGTGCTGGTCAACAGCCGACTGAACATGAGCCAGCAGTGTGCCCTGGTGGCCAAGAAGGTCAATGGCCCCTGGCCTGGATCAGGAAGAGTGTGGCCAGCAGGAGGGTCATTCTTCCCCTGTACTCAGCACTGGTGAGGCTACGCCTTCAGTGCTGTGTCCAGTTCTGGGCCCCTCTGTTTTGGAAGGTCCTTGAGACACTTGAGCATGTCCAGAGGAGAGCAACAAGGCTGGGGAGGGGCTCGGAATACAAAGCCTGTGAGGAATGACTGAGGGAGCTGGGGTTGTTTAGCCTGGAGAAAAGGAGACTCAGGGGTGACCTTATCTCTCTCTACAACTCCCTGAAAGGTGGCTGTAGTCAGGTGGGGTTGGTCTCTTTCTCCAAGCAGCACTGACAGAATGAGAAGACAGAGTCTTAAGCTGCGCCAAGGGAAATACAGGTTGGATATTAGGAAAAAGTGATCAAGTACCGGATTGTCTGCCCAGGGAGGTGGTGGAGTCTCCGTCCCTGGATGCACATAAGAAAAGACTGGATGTGGCACTCAGTGCCATGGCTTAGTTGAAGTGTTAGGGCATGGGTTGGACTCGATGATTTGAAGGTCTCTTCTAACCCAGTGATTCTTTCATTCTGTGAAAAGACCAGCAATAATTCTGCCTTGCCAGCGTTTCTTAAGAGTGTGTTGGTGTTCTTGAGGAAAGCTACACATTTGGGGAAACACCTTTGGAGGAAAGGGGCTTACTTCTTCAGGGAAGTGCTTCCCAAGGAGATCCCAGTGCCGTAGGTGCCAGTGTCCCCCTTTGGCTCCCTGTGGTCCTTTCAGTCCTTGAGGCCCGCTGCCCTTGGCACTGGGGCAGGGGAAGGGCGAAGGCTGTGAAGAGCAGGTTTGGCATCTGCCTGGAGCTGTGGAGACCAACCCAGGCAACTGCAGCAGGGTGTGTTACCCTCCTTTGAACGGAGGTGTGAGCAGGAGCATCTCTGTGCAGCTGCGAGCCCCAAAGCTCTCTTTGAGAACTGTGAATTAAAAGGCCTTTACGCACACACTGTTCACATCTCACCTGCCTGCTGTGTTTCAGCTCTTGGCAATATGCAATTGCCTCTCGCTTGGAGGAAGCTGCTGTGGGCTAGGGCCAGCAAAGAGCTGGGTTGTGTGGGCCAGGCTACGTGCAGAGTCTTGGCTGATCCTGGTGTGTCCCCGGCCTCACCAAAGGCTGGGAAGGTTTTCCTCCTAAAGCATCCTGCTGATTGGCTCTTCCTGTGCACCTTGGAGAGGAGAAGGTCGGCATTTCTGGCATCTTGGCATTAGCAGGCCTTAAAATGAGGGCGTGTTGTGGAGCAAGCCCAGCTGAAATAGCCTGAGAGGAGCCAGCCCAGTTCTCCTTGCTCCTCTCTGCTGACACCAGATCTTTTGTCTGCTTTAGGGATGACCCTGGCTCTGTCAGGGGGTGCTGGGTGGACACGAGACAGCCGCTCCTGGCCCGCTGGGTCCCAGCAGTGCCCCGCAGCAGTCCTGCGTGCACACCAGGATGCTGGCCAAGAGAGGTCCTGGAAGCTGAGGCAGCTGATTTTAAGCTTTTGCAGGTGCCTACAGGTCAAGGTCAACGGTGTTCCCTCAGGATATAGCTGTCCTGAGGATTCCCCCCACAGCTGTCTGATGTCATCCACTCCTTGTGGTACCAGGTGCTTTCCTGTGGAATGTTCTGCCTCCTTCAAGAGTCAAGAGGGAGCTGGAAAAAGAGCTTGCCAGGCCACTCTCCATCCTTTCCCAGCACTGCTGCTCAAGTGCAGAAATCCAAGGTGAGTACCAATGTGCAAATGTAACAGCTGTGCACAGGGAGGGGTGGTGGGAAGGATGGTCCAGGGACCATAGACCTGGCAGCCTGAGCTTGCTACCGGGGAATGCCTTGGAGCAGATCCTCCTGAGTGCCATCCCACGGCACGTGCAGGGAACCAGGGGGTCTGCTGGAGGCTGGGAAAGCTCTGCGGAGGGATGGGGATAGCTGGGGATCTTGGCAGGCTGTTGGGGGCTCGTGTGTGGCTGTTTAGGGGGGTTGGTGTTGATGGGTGTCTTGGGGAAGGAGTTGTCTGGAAGGTGAGAGGTGAAATTGGAGTCAGCTTGAAGGCAGCATCTGTGCTTTGGCACAGCTTAGGTTAGGAGGGCAGAAGGAATAGCTGTGATTTTTTCTGTTAGTGGCCCTGATTCTCCTGCAGGGAGGAAGAGAGGACAGCTGGACTTCATGAGCCACTTAGCTATCTGTACCAGGAGGAGGATTAGCCATTTTGCAATCTACTCATTTGTTTGGGCTAATTTTGTGACACTGAGTGGACTTCGATTCCTTGTGAGCTTTTATTCTTTCATAGAATTAGGATGTTCTCATCTCTTCACTGAAAACCATTTGCAAAGTAAAGAATGGCGTTTTTTTGCCTCTGTGTAGTGTTCTTTTGTAAAGTGACTCTCAATGGATGATGTTAAGGGAAACGAGTTGCCGTTTTGAGATGGGAAGCAAACTTCCAAATCTATCACACTCTCAGGCCATGCCAATGAATTTAGGAAGTTTGCAACTTTTTGGAATTACTTGAGTTGAGCAATTGGGAAGGAAAGCTTTCCTGATTTGAGGATTTTTAAATGCCTTGTGCCCGTGGAGCCGGACATCGCCGGATATGATTTGAGGCATTCCTAACATTCCTGTCGGGCTTAGACATTTGGGCCAAGGGATTCCTGGGCCACTTTGCGTGGTCTCAGGGTGTCCCCAGGCCAGGTGGCAGCGTGTGCAAGGGCCCTTTGTGACACGGTGCAGCATGGTCACTGTGGCTTGGAACGCTGTCAAAGGACCCTTTGTGACATGTGGTGACATAGGAGCTGGTGGTGACACGGCCACACCACAGTGCTCGGAGCACGCGACGGGACAGGACGCGCCAGAGCTGTGCTGTGAGGAGTCCCTGCACAGCACACTCCTTCGTGCCTGACCCGGAGCTTTTCAGAGTCATTATTCCTGCAGGTGACCTCGAGGCCAGACCACAGGACTTGGTGACCTGCGGCCTTCCCAAGTCTGGTATTCTCCAGGTGCCCTGCAGAGGGATAGATCGTGGGACTTGGTGCCGAGCTGTCTGAGGCATCTCCCATTCCCGCAGCAGTTGCCCTCAAGACCACACTGAGGGATTTTCTGACCACAGTCGTTGACGAGGAGTGTCCCATCCTTGTGGAAGGAGCCCTCGAGACCAGAGTGCAGGACCTGCTGTCCTGTACTCTTACCAGGAGAGCAGTCTTGTCTTCCAGGCACGACTACAAGACTTGCTAACTCAGAGGTTTTCCAAGGCATCTCTCCTGCCAGTAGCCATCAATCCAGTCACTGACATGGAACAGAGACCCCCGAGAGTGCCCAAGCTGGCCTGGGTGATAGAAGAGGAAGAAAACCCTGGATCTTCCCCAGCACAGGAGACTGAAGAGGTGGTACCGTTCCAGCCAGAACAGCAGGGTGAGCTGGGCTTCAGGGCTGCTGCCAGCATCCAGCTTGGCCCCATCCTATCCCATCCCATCCCATCCCATCCCATCCCATCCCATCCCATCCCATCCCATCCCATCCCATCCCATCCCCTGTGGACACACCCATGGACAGGACAGAAGAGGGGCCGGGCAGACAGCTCACAGTGGCCGTGCTCCATCCCCTGGGGCATCCCGGGGCTGTCCCTGCCTGGGGAATGAAGGCCTGGCTGTGTTCTCCAGCCTCTCCCGCAGCCCCTCAGCTCTGGCTCTGCTCGCTCTTTGCCAGGTGCAGCCGTGGAGCCGACACAAAAGCAGGAACCCACTGGTGGCCTCTTCCGCAGGACAGCACAGGTACCTGCAGCCATCCCCAGCTGGGCTGGGCCTGCTGTCACTGCTCAGCCAAGCGCCATGCTTGGAGCACTCCATGGAAAAGCCCTGGCTTCTTGCCCTTTGTTATCCTGCCAGACGTGCAAATTCACCACATCCATTTGGCAGGAAGAGACCAGTGTCATGGGCCTTGAGATTATTGAAAACAGTGACGTCTACACCACTGACACCAGTGCTGCCATGATGGATTTGCTTGTGGAGAAGGGTGTTTTCATTCCAGAGCAGGTAAGCAGCCTGTGGCCAGGGTTTAATTCCTCCATGAGTCATATGGCCTCTCAAGCCACTGGGGCCTGCTGGTCCCTGTAAGCCTTTGAGGCCATTCCAGTGTGGTGGGAAGGGAAACACTTCTCTGGGGACATTACTCCCTCTAGCAGGTTTCCAAGTCTCCCCACGCCTCCTTCAGGTGCCTGGCATGGTGAGGTACATCTACCAGTGGCTCATGACCAATGAGTCTGCTGACCACACGATGGAGAACACTCTGCTGGATCTCACTGAGGCACAGCCCGCTGATGTGGTGGTGACACTCCTGCGTGTGGCCCCATCGTGTGACAGGTATGGGGCCCACCAGCCCAGAGGGCTCAGGGCTCACCAGCCCATCACCCTGTACAACCTGTTCCAGGTGTCTGAGCAACAGAGAGTTCCAGGGCCCTCTGGCTGCTCCCTTTCCCAGCCCTGGCATGTCAGCCCCTGGGCCTGCTGCCATGCTCCCTCCCTGCCCCTCAGGGGCCTGTCCCCACAGGGCTGGGCTGCCTGGATGCCACCAGCGAGGGGCAGTGGGCAGAGGCAGAGCTGACAGCCAGCTCAGCTCCCTGCTGCTGCCCAGGCCACAGTTCTGTGTCTGAGACGGCCCTGAGACAGAGCTCTGACCCCACAGAGCTGCTATGGCCATGTGGAAGACGATCATGTCCTCGAGCAGGACTGTGGAGCCAGTGCTGGAGATACTCCTGGATGTGCTGGGGGACTGGCCAGAGCACAGCACATACACCTCTGATGGGGACAGAACGTGTGTCTTTGCCCTGGCTGTGAGTTTCTGGAACTCGCCTTTGCTCACCCCAAGGCCGCCTCTCCAGCAGCTCTCCACCCTCCTTCCCCCACTGCATCTCCCTGCCTCAGGCACTGCGCTGAATCCTGGCCTAGGGGCACCTTCAGGGTCATCAGGCCCGGTGCTCCCCCTGCATCTCCCCTGGCCTCTCCGTGCCACGCTCGGGCCCTGCCGCACCGACACCTGGGCACTGAGCGCTGTCTCGGGGTGCTTTGTCCTTTGCAGGCAACTCTGGTGATGTGGAAGATCCTCCAGGTGCCCTGCTGGCCAGATATACTGGTGATGTATTTCCCCTGTCTGTTTGTCCACCTGCTCTTCCAAGTGTTCTTCAGCACTCTGGATACACCAGAGGAGGTCGATAACTTCTGGAAGGGATGCCAGGAAGAACATGGCCTTGCCACCAGCCCCAACAGGTTCTCCATGCCAGTCCTTCTGTCCCTGACACATCCCCTGTCAAGGAGCCAGTGCTCCCAGTGTGACCTGAGCTTTGCTCTGCACACAGGTTTGCAGTGCAGACCCTGAAGTCTCTGCTCTGCTTTCTCCAGTGTGAGGATGTGGTGATGGCAATGGAGCGCAAGCGTGGCTGGGACACGCTGCTCTGTGTTGACACCCACCACTATGCCGTGGGTCTGTTGGCCAGGTGAGATTCCCTGCTCTCCACTGCCCCCAGCATTTGTGTTCTGTGCCCGGGGTGTGCCACACAGTCCCTGTGGTCATGGGCCAGAGGGCCTTGTCACTGAGAGATGGCCAATCAGACTGCAAATGGCTAGGAGAGGAGGTGCTCAGGAGCAGCCACCTTCCAATGGCCCAGCTCCCCTTGTATCATGGTGGGGAAAGAGCAGAGAGATTTACCCCCCAACTCAGGAACCTGGTTTCTTTTTCGGCCTGCTAGGGAGATGCGTCATGCTTCTATGTGGTTGTGTTCCAGTATTGCACTCCACCTACTCCAGGTGCTCACCATACAGGAAACATGCTGGGATCTGCCTGCCATGGCATTTCTTGTGGAGGTGAGCCTGATGGCCAGCGCTGCCTCACTGAGCTGCCTCCCAGCTCTCTGCCCTCTCATCACCACAGCTGCCTGGGACGGTGCCCGTGCCCCGTGCTGCTGTCTGGGCCCAGCCCTGTGCAGTTCTGGGCTCTTGCTGGCCGGGTCCCCTGTCATTGCCCTCTGCCTTTCAGGTCCTCAGGTGCCTGGACCCCCGTGAATGTGGTGGCAGTGTTGTAAAGGTCACATCAAGGTACCTGCAGAGCGAGTGCAGGGAGAAGCGTTGCCTGGCACTCAGGGCCCTTCTTGAGCTCATTGATGATCCCTCCATGGTGAGAAGGGGGCAGTGGCTGAAGCTGCACTGGGGAAAGCAGCCCCTTGGGCTTCGGGTGCTGGAGCAGCTGCTCCCAGCTCTCCTGCCTCCCTGTTCAGCTGCCCGAGTGCTTCAGGACAGGCCTTTGGCCTCTGCGGCCTGAGGCAGCAGGGTGGCGTTTCACAGACTTGTGTTCTGCATAGGCCGAAAAAATGTTCAGCCTGACTGAAGGCCTCATGGACCTACTGTGGGACAAGGATGCAGAGATAGTTGGGATGACACTCATCACCATCAACTTTATATTCATGCACAAATATTTCCTGATACCAAGCTCCATTGCACTGCAATTGGCTGAGGCGCTCTTGCCTTTCCTTGACGCGGTAAGGCTCTGTGCCCCAGGCCATGGCCCCTGGGTGCTTCTCAGAAGCTTGGTGCCCTATGGATTTTAAGGTGGGTGCTGGAATGGGCCTGGATCAGCCAAAGCTGAGGATTTTTTTTCCTTCCTTTCATACAGGATGATAGCCAGGTGCAGCTGCTCTCCATAAGGCTCTTCAAAGATATGCTGGAATATTTCATGGAAGAGAGAGAAAAGCTTTTGGAGAATCCAGTGCAGCAGAGTCTCCTCCCTCTCTTCTTCCACTGCCATGATGAGAATCTGCATGTGGCACAGGTGAGGACTGGTGGGCTGCTGGTGTCTCCCTGGGAGGGGGCTCGGCTGCCTCCTGCCCTGGCACCTCCCAGGCTACAGCCTCCTCCCAGGCTTGGCACAGGGACACGGCTCCTGTGCCCTGAGCTGCGGTGCCATCTGCACATCTCTGCTGCTCTCCAGGCCTCTCGGGAAACCCTGCTTTGTGTGGTCAAATTCCTGAAGAACAGGGATCTCAAAAAGCTGGTGAAGGAGGAGAAACTCTGGAAGTTCGCCGAGTGCCTGGTAAGGAGTGTCTGGAAGCGCCAGGCTCAGCCTGGAGAAGCCCCTGAGAGCGGTGCTCACTGTGTGCGCTTGGCAGCTGTGGCCCTGCCCAGGGCTGCACGCAGGAGCCGCACGGGCTCTTCTCCAGGCTCCTGTGGGCCCGAGCCGGGTGCCCACGGAGCCCCGGCCCAGCGGCTGCTGGCCGCGCCTCAGGGCTGTGCGGGCAGGGGAGGCCGGGGCCGGCCAAAGCGGGGAACGCCTGGCAAAGGGGCACAAAGCCCGGCCCGACCCTTCCCTCCCGCCGCTCTCTCCAGCTGGCAGACGACAGGAGCCGAGCGGCCGAGCACCTGCGCCAGGCCCTGCCGTACGTGCAGAGCCCACAGGAGCCCCTGCGAGAGGCGGCCATCAGGTTCATGGGTGAGCCCGGGCTCCCTCCCCGCCCCGCCCCGTCCCGCCGCAGCTCGGCCCCAGCCCCGCCTGCTGCCCCGGCAGCGGCATCCGGGCCCGGCGCCGTGGAGCCCCGGCTGCCCTCGGGGCTGCTGCCGCCCTGTCGCAGCCGTGCCCTTGGGCGTCAGGATGCGGCCAGGGCCCGGGCTGAGCCCTGCCGGGCCACGAGGGCGTGTGGCCACAGGGCTGGCAGCGCCGCTGGCAGGGAGCTGTGCCGCTGGCCAGAGGCATGACAGGCTATATGTACCCAGGGATCGCCGGACGGAGCTTTCGGAGGCAGCAGGAAGAGCTGCAGCTCATCTACAGAGGTGAGTGAGGGCAGCGGGCTGTCAGCGGGGGCTGGCAGGAGCAGCTGCAAGCCCTGGCCCGGCTGCGGAGGGCTCTGCTCCCTGTGCGGGCGGGGGTCGGCGTGGGCAGAGCACACCGAGATTTCAGGGGCACGTGGGGGATTTGTGGCCAGCAGCTTCGGGCTGATCCCAGTGGTCCCTGCTCCCTCCTGGCCATGGCAAGAGCGGGCTGGGTTGCCCCTGGCACGGGGGTCTCGTCATGTCCCCGCAGATCAAGGATCTGGCCATGGCTCTTTTCCTTTCTCTTCCAGCCCTGGATGACATGGCAGATGACATCAGCCTTGCCGTCGGAAGCCTGGCACTTCAAACTTCCTACATTCTTAGGGCAGTAGAGCAGCCTCGGATCTCCATGTTCCAGAGGCTGCAAGCTCAGCTCCGCCGGGCATGGAAGACGCGGCCTCGTCTGTCGAGCGTCGGCCGTCTGCGCTGCTGGAGCTCTGCAGAGAACTGATCTGGGAAGCTCTGTCTGCTGGGGCCACCTGAGCCAGCGAGAATTTTCTTTTTTGTCAAAATGGTTTTTTTTCTTTTTTATTGTTTTACTTCAGAAATATAGGATATGTTAGAATAGACAGACTCCCAGGAGCTTTCTTTTCCTGCCCAGGGTCTGCATGGCTACAGGGAAGAGGGGGAATAGGTGCTTGTGCTCAGCAAGCTGCGCAGCCGTGTAGTGTTGAAGGGAGAATGGCCAGAAGCCCCTTGGCCTTTGGTGGTTGTGCTGAATCCTTTGTGCTGGTGACAGAGCGGGTGGGCAGGGGCTGGAGCTTCAAGGATCCCTGCGAGACCGGTGCCTGGAGATGGCCACGACCCCTGTCCCAGCCAGGAACCGCCATCGGTGTCCTCCTGCTCAGGTGTTGCTGGCTGGATTACTGAGAGTTCCTGTGGTGTCTCTTGATCGGGCTTTTCTGGAGCTCCTGTGGGGCTGCAGTGCTGCTGCTGGGCAGGTTGGCCTGGCTGGGGGAGACCCTGAGGGGACAGGCACTGGGAGGCCATGAAGGGATGAGGGGCTGTGGAGGCCCGATGGGACCAGGCAGTGGGAAGGCACGAGGTGTACATGTGAGGGAGTGGGTGGCAGGAGGCTACAAGGTTACAGGAGGCACCTGAGGGACTGTGGTGGGGAGCCCTAAGGAAATGGGTGTCAGAGGCCATATATAGCCCCTGGGCAGCTGCCTTGTTCCTGTAACCTGTCTGCTCTGGTGCTTTCCCAAGGTATTTCACTCAGCAGGCTCTTTAAGGGGCTCCCTATAACCGGGAGTGTCACCCTGATGCTGGCCTTTCTGAGCTGCGGGCCCAGTCTGAGTTGTGGCACTGGGCGTGTGCCCACCCTGTCCTGGGCACTGGAGTCCCCTCCGCCTCAGGCCATGAGCTCGACTGCCTGGGTGCTGAGTCTTGTTCCTGTTGTCATGACGGAGGCCAAGATCCTTGGCTTTAGGCACGACTGAGTGAGACGAGCAGCGCCTTCGAGCCCAAGGGAGAACCCTGCAGAAAGGCCCTGTGGGCAAAGGGCTTTGCTGGCATTGCCAGGGCAGGCACACAGAGAGTGTGGTGAGCACCTTCAGGGTGCCACGGCTGGCTTGGGGCTGGGCGACCTCCCTGTGCGCAGGGCTGTCTCTCTGCTGTGCTGTCGTTGGCCTTTTGCTGTCGTGCTCCTCTGGCTGCCAGGAGACAAGGGCAGCCCTATAAGGAGAGTGCAAGCCCCTGTCTCCAAATCCTGAAGGGGGAAATGGAGCTTGGTTTAGAGGTTGGGGGTGATTTTAATTTCTGCATGAAGGTCCATGAATATGCAACAGGTGGATGCATTTAAGAAAATGTTCTCTGAGTTAAGGTGTGCTCTTGGCAGAATGCCAAGCACTGGGCCCTTGTAACCTTTGGCTTTATTGTCTGTTATTGTCTTTTATTAAACTTGTTAAAATCTACCAGGAAACTGGACCTCGTTTTTCACAATCAGGAGCCAGCCCAGAGCTTCCCAGGCCCCTCTGCAGGTTTGGTCACATCCATTCTGATCTGGCTCCCACAGCTTTACCCGAGCCCCTTGCAGTGCCCAGTTCCCTAAGGCAGAAGGGGATCCCAGGATACCATGGAAATAGTTCTGATCTGTGCTTCCTTCTAGATTGGGAACCTGACTTGGATTATTTGGAATTGCTGGTGAATGGTGCTTTGAAGATCGTCTGAGATGCTGGAGGCAAGTTCTCAATGTGCCTTTCCTGATAGAATATGCAGTGTCACTGAGGCAAGAGCTCCCTCATGTGCCATTTCCCTTAAGATCACCTCAAGGTTGAAGCATAGTGGAATCGTTGCCCTGCTCGCTTTTTGAGCCCTGATGATCCCACAGGATTGCTGTCAGTGGGAGGAAGGAGCATTTAACTGTCAATCCTCTTCCCATGTGCAATGCCAGTGTCTCCTTCCATGTGCTCTGTGCAGCCAGGGAGAAGAGCAGAGAGGGAAGGGAAGGGCCCAGGGCTGTGCCCCGGGGCTGTGCCTTGCTGGGCTCCTTTGCTGGCCCCAGTCTTGGGGGTTGAATTTTCCCCTTTTCTTTCTGTGGAATTTTTCCCGTTGTTATGCTAAGTATTTGGAGCTACACGCAGAAGGTCGGATAGCTAAGTTAACAGTTTCTCTCGAAGGGGGGACGAGAAGGGGCAGTAGCGGAAAAGGAGAGGTGGGGTAGGGGCTGTTCTCTGCCTCTCTCGCGGGTCTGGCTCGGAGGACGGTCGCTAGAAACTCAGCTCTGCCACGCTGACGCCGGGAGCTGCCTTCCTTGGCTGTGCGATTTCGCAACCTCCCTGCTTGGACGCTGTCCCGCATCTCCTACTGACTGCAGCACATCCTTTTGAAGCATCAGGACTGACACTGCCCTGCGACCTGTGAGCAGCGTCTCCCCTCCGCTCTTCCCATCTGGGATACAGAGGCCGTTCACCGCAGCGCCCCTCCAGCCACGTGGGATCACCGCATCTCCTCCCTGCTCACCAGGGGCTGGCAGGCAGCACCAGAACTGTAACTGGACCTCAGAGGAAAGGTGTCCACAACCGAGAGAACTGTTTGCTGGGTTTTCTGCTCGGTTGTTGTAGATCTCGCAGTTATTGTTGTTGTGTTTTGTTTCCCTGGTTACATATATATATATATCAGTTAAGAACTGTTATTCCTACCCCCATATCTTCGCCTGAGAATCTTTTAATTTCAAAATCGTAGTAGAGTGATGGGGGGTTATACTCTCCTTATCAAAAAAAAAAACAGGCCCCTGTCTCTTTTGGCAGATACCTGTCTTTCAAACCAAGACACCCAGGCAGCCTGAGGATTTCCTGTGGTGCTGGGAGTTGTTCTGTCCTGCCTTTCTTTGCCAATGAACCTGTTGGGGAAGGTGATCTGGCTTCCCAACCCTCGTTCAGGAATGAGTCTTTGGGAGATGGTGAGGCTAGGTCAAGGCGTTACCCCTGTGACAGCTGCCAGCTCAGAGCCCAAACGTCGGCCAGCAGTGCAGAGATGACAGAAGCCTCTGTGGCTGTTGAGTTACAGGTGTGTCTGCAGGGAGGATTTCTCCAACTCCTCTGCTGGTTGCTGCACACAAGCCCGGCTCCCATGGCAGGGGTGAGTTGTATGTCCCTGCTGACCCCACAGGCTGAGCACTGCTTTTGTGGGATCCGTTTCTGGGAAATGGAATTTTGTTGCTCTAAGGTCCTCCAAGAGGAAGGAACAAAGCTTCAGAACACAAGAAACTTCATGATTTATCCAAACTCAGGCAGCAAAAGCTGAAGGAAATGCGGCAGGGAAGACAAGGTGGGTGCATTTCCCTCAGCCTTCTCCTGACACTCAGCAGCCAGGGGCTTTCTCTGCACATCTGGACACATTGTGCCTGGCACAGCAGGAAGCCTCACTGCCCTGCTGCTGCTGTCACACCCTGCAGGGCTGTTTCCCAGCCTGGCCTGGCTGCAGCTTCTCCCCAGCCTCTGCAGGAAGGCATTTGGCATCAGCTGCCAGGGAGCCCAAAGTGCCCCACGGGCCATGCACACCCTGAGATCCCTGCCATTTCCCGGTCTCAGGGTAGGTCAGGAGAAGTGCTGCTTTGGACAAGAGAGAGCCCTGTCATAGCCCCAAGAGCCTGGGCCTTTTCCTCATCCTTATCCATGTCTTTGGCAAGTATTGCCTCCTGACGAGGCCAATTCCCTGATATGTAATGGTTTCATCAGATGCAGCTCTACCTCTTCCTTTCTCAAGGAATGGACAGAGAGGCTCTATGGAAGGAGGCATTTCCAGAAGGAAAGGAGGCAATGCCAGGCACGGGCACAGGCAGAGGAGGTAATTGCTGTGTCAGGCTCAGCCCTGGGCAGGGCTGTGTGGCAGCAGCTCTTCTCCCAGGGCCTGCCCTTGCATGGCCTGGCAGCAGCCAAAGCTGGAGGCGCTTTGGCTTCGAGGCCTCTGGAGCTCGTTCCCAGCCCCTGGGATACGGGAGTGGTGCACCAAGGTCCCTCCTGCTGCAGCTGCTCCTGGAGCTGCCCTGAGTGCCCAGAGGCCCAAGGCACAGGAGCAGCCCCGAGTGGGAGCCCTGCTGAGAGCCCAGGGCTCCCGACTGGGCAGGGGCTGCACTGGGTCCTGACAGGGCCTGACTCTGTCCCCTTGGGCTGGGGGAGCTGTCACGGGGCTGGGAGGGTCAGGGTTAGGGTTAGGGTTAGGGTTAGGGTTAGGGTTAGGGCTAGGGTTAGGGTTGCTGCTAGTGGCTGCTGAGGGATGGGTTTGGCCGTGTCCCTGGAAGGAGCAACTCCCCAAGCAGCTGCGCTGCCCCTGGGCTTTCCTCCCGGCCTTCTGGGCTTTGTTGTGTGGCACTGCCTGTGCCATGGGATGCCAAGGTGCCTGCAGGACCCAGCTGTGGGGGAAACAGAGAACGTCGTGGCCTTATCCAGCGAGCTGCCAGCTGAGCAGTGGAGCACAGCACAGGCTCACGGTCCCCATTGCTCCCACACATGCAGCCGGCACCTCAACACGTCTTCCTGATTCCCAGAAGGACATTGGAAAGGGTTTCTGTCAGGGAACACGCTGTTAGGTAGAGATAATGACAGGCCTCTTTGTTTTGGAGCTTGTCTTCATTTTGTGTGTCAGAATCTGGTATTGCTGGAAGAGAAAACAGTGAGTGTTTTGTTGCTCTCCCCCTCACACAGCTTCATTTGATGGCTGCTTGTAGAAAGGAAACATTCCTAGTGAGGCTGCTGTGGAGTTGTGGATGGTCAATGGTTGTCCGTATAACTCTGCTGAGGGTTCTGCTGCAGCCTAGTGCTTTAATTGGCCTCTTAATTGCTGGGCCTTGTCCGGGGGAGCCTACTGGGGCTGCAGCCAGTGCTGGCTCCCACTGAGGCTGCGTGGCCAAGAGCAGCCCCAGGAGCAGCGGGCAGAGACAAAGCAAGGTGGGGAGGAGAAAGAGCAGGGTCCAGGTTGCCCTTGGAAGGCAGATGCGCTCTGGGGCCCGCTCCTGGCCAGGGACCCTGCCCAGAGCCATGCCTTGCTCGCCGGGGCCCTGAGGGGCAGCTGTGCAGCTGGGCCAAGGTGTGCCAGCAGCTCCAGCCGTGCTGGGGAGCCTCGCCAGCTCTGGGCTCTGCTGTGCAGGAGGTTCCCTGTGTGCCAGTGGCAGCTGGGGCCTCAGACACTCCTCTCTCCACAGGAGCACTTCTCCCCCTTCTCAAGACCGGCCGACAACTTCAGTCTGGACAGACTGGATCTGTCATCTTGCATCTCCATGCACGTGTTCGTTTTCCATACCACAATTGCAATACCAGCTAAATGCTGTGTACAAGCTGCCACCAGCATGCTGAACAGGTCCCTCTGTCCCCAAAGGGACTGGCCCCACTCTCCAACCAGGGCAGGAAGTGGGGCCTTCCAGCCAAGACAGTGCTTGAGTCCAGCATCACCTTTGGGCTTCAGCTCTGGGGTCTGAGCGGTACCAGCAGCACTGGTGGAGCTCCTTGTCTGGCACAGCCAGGGCTGGGCAGGCAGCAGCTGGGCATGGGGCTCCTGATACATACAGACACCTCATGTTATCTTTGTTTTTCATTTTGAAACATTTAGGAATGTTTTTCATTTCCAGCAATTAAAAAGAGTTTTCATAGAACATAAATCTGAAATGTTTATTTCCCTTTCCCCCAACAGTCCTGTATTTGTCAAAGTAGTTTTACAGTTATGGAAACTGCGATAATTAATAAAAGTTTTGTGTTAATCACAAAAGTATTGGGGTTTGTATAAACCAGAATACTAAGCTCTGAAGTGAAGCATGGACACTAGATAAAGGAAATTATACGATTAAATAATTCTGTTTTAAATCACCATGTTATGTTATGTTATGTTATGTTTGTTATGTTATGTTATGTTATGTTATGTTATGTTATGTTATGTTATGTTATGTTTTCCAAGTAAGTTGAATCTACTACCAGCTTACAATAACAGACTTCCTGATAGTCTTTCCTGCCTCTGTTTGATCAATGCTGCCTATCTCAAGGACCAGACTTCCAGAACTTCGCTGGTGGTTATCTACAAGGACCAGATGATTATCTGTGAAACTGACTATCGCCAGAGACTTTGTGAATTTCTATAAGGATGTTTATTCGACCACCACTGCTTACCTAGCAAAATTATGACAGCTAAAATACAAAAATTATTGATTACGGAGAGAAACCATAGCATAAGAAAAGGCTGCAGGCCGGGGTTCGGTGGAGCATGGAGTGGGCAGTGACCCCTCACGTTCTCCAGGGCTGCATTGCTCGACCTATATCAAATAAAGCAATCTAAATTTTGCTGAATATTGAGACTTTTTTTCTCATTTATAACAAAACCTAGACTCTTTGGACTCTTCTGCAATAAATAATAAAATTGCATTAATTCTTAATGTTTACTCTTGCACAGGCTGGGCAAGGCCGGCACAGCCCAGAGGAATTATCCCAAACAGGCTCAGGGCACTCGGGTACTGAGCACTCCTGCTGGGGTCCCTCCATGGGAGACACCGCCCAAAAGCTGGGAGGGGCTGCAAGGGGTAACCATGGTGGGGAAAGGGCAGAGGGGGAGAGCAAGGCTCCAGTGTGTCCTGAGAGGGCCTGACTCTGTCCCCTTGGGCTGGGGGAGCTGTCACGGGGCTGGGCGGGTCAGGGCTGGCAGTGGCTGATCAGGGATGGGTTTGGATGGGTCCATGGAAGGAGTGACTGCCTAAGCAGTTGTGCTGCCCCTGGGCTCTCCTGCTGGCCTTCCGGGCTTTGTTGGGTGGCACAGCCTGTGCCAAGGGGTGCCAAGGTGCCTGCAGGTGCCAGCTGTGGTGGAAACAGAGAACGTCCTGGCTGTATCCACCAAGCTTCCAGCTCATCAGTGGAGCACAGCAAGGACTCATGCTCCCCACTGATGCTGGAGTCATGCACAGTGAGATAGGAACACATGCTCTAAATCCAATTTGATGGATGTTGACAACTCTTCCATGTTGTCATCACAACACAGCAGATGCCAGAGGAAGTTGATAACTTCTGGAGGGTGTGCTGGTAGGATCACCACCTTCCCAGCAAGCCCAACAGGTTCCGGCCCTCCTGTCCTTCCCATGCCCTCGTGACCAGCGCCAGTGCTCCCAGTGTGACCTGGGCTTTGCTCTGCACACAGGTTTGCAGTGCAGACCATGAAGGCTCTGCTCTTCTGTCTGCAGTATGACCCTGAGGTGATGGCCATGGAGCGCAAGCGTGGCTGGGACACGCTGCTCTGTGCTGACACCCAGCACTATGCCGTGGCTCTGCTAGACAGGTGAGACCCCCCCATTTCCCCTCTGCCCCCAACATTTGTGCTCAATGCCCGGGGTGCCCCACACAGTCCCTGTGGTCATGGGCCAGAGGGCCTTGTCACCGATGGACGGCCAAGCAGACTGGAAAAGGCTGGCAGAGGAGGTGTCCAGAAGGAACTGCCTCTCAAAGTGCCCACATGACCTCCAGGGATGCTGGGGAAAGACTGGATCTCGGTGAGTCAGTGCTGGGAGTGGTTTGCTTGCCCACCTCAGTGCCTTGGTGCCTTTTCACCCCCACCAGGGAGATGCGCCATATCTCCCTCTCCTTCTGATCTGGGATTTCCCCACCACCTGCTTGGGTGGCTCAGTAAGGAAGAGCCACACTGGGATATGCCCTTCCTGGCATTCCTTGTGGAGGTGAGCCTGATGGCCAGCGCTGACTCGCTGAGCTCCCTCCCAGCTCTCTGTCCTCTCGTCGCCACAGCTGCCTGGGACACTGCCCGTGCCTTGTGCTGCTCTCTGAGCCCAGCCCTGTGCGGTTCTGGGGTCCTGCCGACTGGATCCCCCTTTCACTACCCTGTGCCTTTCAGGTGCTGAACTGCTTGGATTTCACTAAATGTGGTGACAGCATCCTTGAGATCATGTCAAGGCACCTGCAGAACAAGTGCAGGGAGAGACGTCGTCTGGCGCTCAGAGGCCTTGTGGTGCTCAGCAAGGATCCCTCGATGGTGAGAAGGGGGCAGGGCTGAAGCTGTACTGGGGAAAGCTGCCCCTTGGGCTGCCTGGGCTTCAGGAGCTGCAGCAGATGCTCCCAGCTCTCCTGCCTCACCTCCCTGAGTTCTTCGGGACAGACCTTTGGCCTCTGGGCCCTGCAGCAGCAGGGTGAGGTTGCAGTGCCAGCGCGGTGTTGGTGCTGCAGCCGCTCATGGCTTCACAGCACAGCACAGCCTTGTGTTCCACACAGGCCAGAAAAATGTGCAGCCTGTCTCCAAGTCTTTTGGAGCTGCTGGGTGATGCAGATGGAGAGGTGATTGGCATGACCGTCCGTGTGTTCACTAATGTGCTCCAGGACAAAGACATCCTGATATCCAGCACCACACCCCCAAGCTGGCCAAGGCACTCCTGGAGCTCTTTGACCACGTAAGGTTCTGCGCCCCGAGCCACAGGCATTGGGTGCTTCCCAGAAATTTGTGCCCTCTGCGTTTTAAGGCCTTTGCCTTGGTGGGCCTGGAGTAGTAGGTGCTTAAGTTTTTCTCTTTCCTCTAGCACAACAGCCAAGTGCAGCTGCTCTCCATTCACCTCTTCTGTAAAGTGATGGAATTGGTAGTGGATGAGGGAAAAAAGTGCCTGAAGACAATTGTTCACAAGAGCCTGTACCCACTTCTAATCTACTGCCATGATGAGAACCTGCACCTGGCAAAGATGAGGATTTGTGTGATGCTGGTGGATCACTGGGAGGGGCTCACCTGCCTCCTGCCCTGGCACCTCCAAGGCTGCAGCCTCCTCCCAGCCTCGGCACAGGGACGCGATGGTCCTGTGCCCTGAACTGCGGTGCCATCTGCACATCTCTGCTACTCTCCAGGCCTCTCCGGAAACGCTTCTTTAACCTGACTGCAGCATTGGCCTGGCACATGAGTGGCCTAACAGCACCTGAGGTACCGTCAAGGTGACACCACTGATCAATTGCCTCTGGTCTAGGGACAAGGACACAAGACTGAGGCAGGAGAATGTATCCAAAGAAAGCCAAAGCCAGCAGCTCTCCTGAAAATCAGCTTGGGCCAGGCTGGGGCTGGGCAAGGCCGTGGCCCACAGGCTCATCTGCTGAGGCCACCTTTGCACACACTGCCCACAGCCAGCCAGGGAGGAGGAGAGTTCTGGGGCTGTGGGGAACCTCTGCTCACAAGCAGTGAACACCCATCCTCCCTCACACAAACTGCCTCAGCTGAAAATTCCCCACCCGGGAAGGCCACATCCATGGCACATTCCCATGAAGGACACCTGAGGAGGTGCCAGAATCCATCCAACGGCCCCAAAGCCCTGCCCAGACTCACTGCTGAGGCCTTGCAGCAGAGCACTGCTCCTGATGCAAAGGGATGCAGCAGAGCCAGAGGCTGCTGCCAGAGCCTGTGTCAGACTTGTCCCTGCCAGGGGAGGTACCTGGGCCTTCCCACTTGGCCCAAATGTGTATGGACCCCCAGAACTCTGTGTTTGTGGGGGACCCAGAGCACCAAGAAGAAAGAGATGTAGAGCATCCACAGGAAGCCATTGGGATCCACCAAGTGGTGAGGTTTTCCAATGAATCTTTCTCTGTCACTCTCTTGCTCTCCCCCTACCTCTATTCCATTTCTGTTTTTCTCTCTTTGTCATTTTGTCTCTCTCTCATTTACTGTTCAATAAAACTATTGACTTTGGCACATGGTCTCATTTGCACTGTAATGGAGGCAGAGCCATTTCTGATCATTTTAATCAGTGGATCAGAACAAGGGGCTAGAAGCCCTCCAGTCTGGCTGCTGCTCCATGCCTTTTCCACGGGGTTGGGCTGGTGAAGGGGTGCTGGGCTGTCCTGGTTTAGGGCAAATATGGGGGAAAACCTTCGGACGGAGCCCCCAGAAAGCAAACCCCCATGACTCCTCCCCCCACCACCAGGTTCGGGAAGAATCTCCTCAGAGAGGAGTGGAAAAAAAACCTGAAAACCTGTGTATTTAACAAACTAAACACTCCTTGGCACAAAGAAACAACACCAGATGATGGAAAACTCTTTCACAGCTCTGAATGGATGACAAACTCAGAAAGTCTCTCCTGCGCGTCGTCACTCAGTTACCGGTCTCTGGCATTGGGGGATGGCTGCTACACATCACAAAATGCAGACTCCCGGTGTTTCTTGGTGTTTCCCAGGTCCCCGTCTGGAACAGGTTCTGATGGTATTCAGGAAAGGGAGAGGAAAAAAAAAAAACAAAAACAGTCCAGGGAAAAAAAAGGACTGCCTAGCTGAACTAACTAATGAGCAAAAGCAAGGGCAAAAGCAAAAAAAGTAGGAACAAAAGGAAGCAAGCAAGAAAGCAAGCACGCGAGCAAGCCTCTCCTAAACAGAGACCATGGAGGAGGTGAGCTGACTGATAACGAGACAAAACAAACCTTCACTTTCAGATTCAGTCCTGAAAGCACAGAACATAATACCAAGCACAAACAGAACACACAATTGGGGATACAAGCACCATAACATCACCCTAGGACACCTTCTAAGTGTGACCTGAGGCATTCCCAACTCAAACAAATAAAGCCAAAGAAGTTGTCAACATTTTGTTAAACAACATAAGGCCCGGTTCAGAGTGCTTCTCGACATCTCCTCCCATCGAGTACCACATTCCCTAGCAAATATTGCACTGGACTTTTGCAACAATCTCCAAATCAACTGGCACCTACACATGCTGTATAGGCCCAGGCCAGCGACCAGGTGGAAAAGATGAATTATCTGATACAACAACAGATGGTTAAAACTGGACAAGAGGCCAACACACCTTGGCCCCAGAACCCACCTTTGGCTTTACTATGGATTTGAGTAAGATCAAGAACAAAAGACAAGCTGAATGCCTTCGAAATACTGTGTAGAATACCAGAGAAGCACAACTATCAAGGGGAAGCTACTGTACAAGTGGAGGAGGGGTATCTCCAGGACTATGTGGTCCAACTAACACAACAGCTGCAGAAAGCTAATCAACACATTTTGAGCACATGAGCAAGAGGACGCTCCTCTCCCCAAATCCAGCCTAGGGACCAGATATACGTAAAATCCCCTGAGGGAAACTGTCTTATGCCAAAATGGAAAGAACTCTATTTAGTACTTTTAATCACTTATACAGCCTTTAAAGCTGAAAGCATTAATCTCTTGGATACTTTATTCCAGAATCAAAAGGCTTCTGCAAAAGGCAAGGGGAGTCCAAAACTAGACCTGAGAAAGAACAGGAGAAACCAAGCTGTGTTTCACATGATCATCGTCTTCCTGATGCTTCTTATCAGAATTCAAGCCACACTTGATGACTGTCACTACCATCAAGATCTTCTTGGCCTGCAAGATCCTGGTGGATGGAACACTCAAAAATATTCAGGATCTAATGGGCTAAAAGGGATTAAAAAGGTAAAAAGGCTTGACGTCATTTTACGGATTAATGACAAGCAGTTGAAGATTGAGGAAAACCTGACTCCATGCCTGCCTTTCTTGTCCCACCTGAAAGTAAGATCTCTATGGCTTGTATATTTGAAACTCACAAATCCCTTGTAGATAAGATTACTACAGTGACCATGTGCGTCTGTGACCCTTGAACAAGTAGTGTGTGCATTCATTTTCATGTGATTTCTATCAGGATTTTTGCACTAAGCAAATAAAAATGGAAGGCTATAACCTAGTGCAAGATAGTCCTCTTCTTCTGTGACACATAGGTGGGGAGACCATCGTCATGTAGAGATATAGTAACTGAGCCCACCAGGAATCCCACCCAACAAATATTGTTTCCAAGAGCCAACTCTTGTGCAACTAGAATAATAAATCGTACTGGTCGTCTGCTTAATACATGGAACAGATCTCATAGAGGATGTGCGTTTGAGAATTGAATGTCATTCTTGGGGTATCGCAGGTCATCAGGGATATTAACCAATCAACTTGGAGGGGTAGCCAGGAACATCACCATCCTATGAGGGTATATCATGCCCAATTCCATGACCACGTGATGGTGACCCAGATATGCATGGAATCCTGATAGCACAACTACGTCCTTTGATGGGCTGAGCTACTCAGAATACTCAACTATTTGTACTGGGAACTTTCGTAAAGTAAGTAGCCTTTGTAATACTACCAGGGGCCAGTGTAAGGTTCCTGAAGGTATCAGAAATGGTTGCCTAAAGGCAGGCAATGTATCTGAGGAAACCACAGTTCCATGCCTTGGGTACTCGACAAAGAGCCAACCTTGTCCCATCCCCCAGCATGGGAGCCTTGCCCTGTTTGTCCCCAGCCGGCCCAGCCTGGGCACTTTGGCAGTGTCCCTACCCTCCTGCTGAGGCTTCTGCTGCAGGCTGGGGAAAGGCTTTGGGAAAGCACCAGAGCAGACAGGTTACACGAACAAGCCTGGGGGCTGCTTATGGCCTCTGACACCCAATTCCTCAGGGCTTCCCACCACAGTCCCTCAGGTGCCTCCTGTCCCCTTGTAGCCTCCTGCCACCGAATCCCACACAAATCCCCCTCGTGCCTTCCCACAGCCTTGTCCCATCAGGGTCTCCTCAGTCCCTCATCCCTTCATGGCCTCCCAGTGCCCTGTCCCCTCAGGGTCTCCCCCAGCCAGGCCAACCTGCCCAGCTCCAGAGGAACCCGATCAAGAGGCACCACGGAGCCCTCAGCAATCCAGCCAGCAACACCCGGGCAGGAGGACACCGATGGCGGTTCCTGGCAGGGACAGGGGTCGTGGCCATCTCCAGGCACCGGTCTCGCAGGGATCCCTGCAGCTCCAGCCCCTGCCCACCCGCTCTGTCACCAGCACAAAGGCTTCAGCACAACCACCAAAGGCCAAGGGGCTTCTGGCCATTTTCCTTGTAACACCGCATGCCTGGGCAGCTTGCAGAGCACAGGCACCCTTTCCCCCTCTTCCCCGATGCCATGCGGACCCTGGGCAGCAAAAGAAAGCTCCAGGGAGTCTGTTTATTATAACACATCCTATATTTATATAATAGAGTAAAACAGAAAGGAGAACAAACTGAAAGAAAATTCTCTGCTCATTCAGGTGGCCCCACCAGACACAGCCTACATACTCAGCTCTCTGCAGAGCTCCAGCAGCACAGCCAGGCACTGCCGCACAGACAACGCCGTCTCTTGCATGCCCTGCGGAATCGGTCTTGCAGCCTCCGCAATATGGAGTACGGAGCTCTCTGTAATGCACGCAGGACAAACGCTGTTTCACTTGCGAGGTTTCTAATGGCAGGGTTACTGTCATCTGCCGTGTCATCCAGAGCTGCAAGAGTGTGGAACAGAGCCACGGTAAGATCCCGGATCTGTGGGGACACCACGAGACCCCCGTGCCAGGGCTATCCCAGCCAGCTCCAGCCATGGCCAGGAGGGACCAGGGACCACTGGGATCAGCCCGAAGCTGATGGCCACAAATCCCCCACGTGCCCCTGAAATCTCGGTGTGCTCTGCCCACGCCGACCCCCGCCCGCACAGGGAGCAGAGCCCTCCGCAGCCGGGCCAGGGCTTGCAGCTGCTCCTGCCAGCCCCTGCTGACAGCCCGCTGCCCTCACTCACCCTCACAGATGAGCTGCAGCTCTTCCTTCTTCCCCCTCAGGTGCGGCCCGGCCATCCCTGGGAACGAGAGAGCCTGTCACAGCTCTGCCCAGCGGCAGAGCTCCCTGCCAGCGGCGCTGCCAGCCCTGTGGCCACACGCCCTCGTGGCCCGGCAGGGCTCAGCCCGGGCCCTGGCCGCATCCTGACGCCCAAGGGCACGGCTGCGACAGGGCGGCAGCAGCCCCGAGGGCAGCCGGGGCTCCACGGCGCCGGGCCCGGATGCCGCTGCCGGGGCAGCAGGCGGGGCTGGGGCCGAGCTGCGGCGGGACGGGGCGGGGCGGGGAGGGAGCCCGGGCTCACCCATGAACCTGATGGCCGCCTCTCGCAGGGGCTCCTGTGGGCTCTGCACGTACGGCAGGGCCTGGCGCAGGTGCTCGGCCGCTCGGCTCCTGTCGTCTGCCAGCTGGAGAGAGCGGCAGGAGGGAAGGGTCGGGCCGGGCTTTGTGCCCCTTTGCCAGGCGTTCCCCGCTTTGGCCGGCCCCGGCCTCCCCTGCCCGCACAGCCCTGAGGCGCGGCCAGCAGCCGCTGGGCCGGGGCTCCGTGGGCACCCGGCTCGGGCCCACAGGAGCCTGGAGAAGAGCCCGTGCGGCTCCTGCGTGCAGCCCTGGGCAGGGCCACAGCTGCCAAGCGCACACAGTGAGCACCGCGCTCAGGGGGCTTCTCCAGGCTGAGCCTGGCGCTTCCAGGCCCTCCTTACCAGGCACTCGCCAAATCTCCACGTCTTATCCACCTGCAGCATCTGTTCAATATCCCTCCTCTTCAGGAATCTTGCTGAACAATGCAGCGTTTCCCGAGAGGCCTGGAGAGTAGCAGAGATGTGCAGATGGCACCGCAGTTCAGGGCACAGGACCCGTGTCCCTGTGCCAAGGCTGGGAGGAGGCTGCAGCCCGGGAGGTGCCAGATCTGGAGGCAGCCGAGCCCCCTCCCAGGGGGACGCCAGCAGCCCACGAGTCCTCACCTCTGCCACTTGCGGATTCTCATCATGGCAGTGGAAAGAGAGTGGGACCAGACTCTGGCGCACATGTGGCTTCAGGGCCCTTCTTTCCTCTTCCACTAGTAAATCCATTATCTCTTGAAAGACAAGCATGGAACATAGTTGCACCTGGCTATCATCCTGTATGAAAGGAAGGAGAAGAAGCCTAAGCATTGGTTCTTTCAGGCCCACCTGGGCACCGGCATAGAAATGCACAGGGCACCAAGTGTCCAGGCTGCACCCAGTGGCTGTGGCTGGGGGCCCAGAGCCTTACATTGTCAAAGAGTTGCAGGAGCGCCTCAGCCAGCTGCAGGGCGATGGGGCTGGGTATGGGGACACCGTTATAGAGAAACAAATATCTGAGTAGAACGACAGCCATCCTGACCACGTCGCTATCATTTTCTTGCAGGAGCTGCACAAGACTTTCAGTCAGGCTCCATATTTTTTTTGCCTGTATGGAACACAAGTGTGTGAAAGGCCAGCCTGCTGCCACAGGGTCTAGAGGCCAAAGGCCTGTCCTAAAGAACTAGAGAGCTGGGAGCAGCTGCCTCAGCACCCGAAGCACAGCCATGCCCAAGCGACTGCATTCCCCAGCCTCACGCTGCTGGCAGGGCTTCAGCAACTGCCCCCTTCTCACCATGGGGGGATTCTTGCTGAGCACTACGAGGCCTCTGAGGGCCAGGCGACGCCTCTCCCTGCACTCGCTCTGCAGGTTTTTTGACATGATCTCAAGGAGGATGGCCCCATATTCAGTCACGTCCAAGCACTCAAGGACCTGAAAGGCACAGGGCAGTGACAGGGGACTGGGCCGGCAGGAGCCTGTAACCACATAGGGCTGGGCCCAGACAGCAGCACGGGGCACAGGCACCATCCCAGGCAACTGTGGCTACGAAAGGGCACAGAGCTGGCCATCAGGCTCACCTCCACAAAGAATGCCAGGGCATAGAAATCCCAGAATGGCATCTCCATGCTGATCAGCCTGAGCAGGTACAATGCAATCCCAGAACACAAGGGTATGGATGAATGGTGCATTACCCTGAAAGGAGGAAAAAGGAACCAAGGCCTGAGCCAGGGGGACAAACCTCTCCCAGGACTGACTCACACAGTTCTCGTCTTTGCCCACCATCCTGCAAGGGGGCCTGGGCCATTTGGGAGGTGGCTGCTTTTGGGGACCCTCCTCTCCCAGCCTTTTCCAGGCTGCTTGAGCATCCCACAGTGACAAGGCCCTCTGGTCCATGACCACAGGTACAGGTGTGAAGCAGACCAGGCACAGAGCACAAATGCTGGGGGCAGTGAGGAGAAGGGGATCTCACCTGGCCAGCAGACCCACGGCATAGTGCTGGGTGTCAACACAGAGCAGGGTGTCCCAGCCACGCCTGCGTTCCATTTCCATGACTACAGTCTCATACTGCATTTGGCAGAGCAGAGACTTCAGGGTCTGCACTGCAAATCTGTGTGCAGAGCAAAGCTCAGGTCATGCTGGGAGCACTGGCTCCATGCCTGAGGACATGGCAGGGACAGATGGACTGGCATGGAGAACCTGTTGGGGCTGGCGGCAAGGCCGTGCTCTTCCTGGCATCCCTTCCAGAAGGTGTCGACCTCCTCTGGCATATCCCGAGTATGGAAGAACACTTGGAAGAGCAGGTGGACAAATAGGCGGGTGAAATACACCGTCACTATATGTGGGCAGCTGGGCTGCTGGAGGATCTTCCACATCACCAGAGTTGCCTGCAAAGGACAAAGCACCCCGAGACAGCGCTCAGTGCCCAGGTGTCAGTGCGGCAGGGCCCGAGCGTGGCACGGAGAGGCCAGGGGAGATGCAGGGGGAGCACCGGGCCTGGTGCCCATGAAGCTGCCCCTAGGCCAGGATTCAGTGCAATGCCTGAGGCAGGGAGATGCAGTGGGGGAAGGAGGGTGGAGAGCTGCTGGAGAGGCGGCTTTGGAGTGAGCAAAGGCCACTTCCAGAAACTCACAGCCAGGGCAAAGACACGCATTCTGTCCCCATCAGAGGTGCATGTGCTGTGCTCTGGCCAGTTCCCCATCACATCGAGGAGTGTCAGCTGTGCCAGCTCCGAGGTCCTGCTCGAGGACATGATCGTCTTCCACATGGTCATAGCAGCTCTGTGGGGTCAGAGCTCTGTCTCAGGGCAGTCTCAGACACAGAACTGTGGCCTGGGCAGCAGTGGGGAGCTGAGCTGGCTGCCAGCTCTGCCTCTGCCCACTGCCCCTCGCTGGTGGCACCCAGGCAGCCCAGCCCTGTGGGGACAGGCCCCTGAGGGGCAGGGAGGGAGCATGGCAGCAGGCTCAGGGGCTGACATGCCAGGGCTGAGAAAGGGAGCAGCCAGAGGGCCCTGGAACTCTCTGTTGCTCAGACACCTGGAACAGGTTGTACAGGGTGATGGGCTGGTGAGCCCTGAGCCCTCTGGGCTGGTGAGCCCCATACCTGTCACACGATGGGGCCACATCCAGGAGAGTCACCACCACATCAGCAGGCTGTGCCTCAGTGAGATCCAGCAGGGTCTTCTCCATCCTGTGGTCAGCAGACTCATTGGTCATGAGCCACTGGTGGATGTACCTCACCATGCCAGGCACCTGCAGGAGGCACAGATAGACTTAGAAAGCTGCTAGAGGGAGTAATGTCCCCAGCTCCCGAGAGAAATGCTTCCCTTCCCACCACACTGGAATGGCCTCAAAGGCTTACAGTGACCAACATAGCCCAGTGGCTGGAGAGCCAAGCAATTCATAGGAGGATCAAACCCTGCCCACAGGCTGCTTACTTGCTTTGGAGTGGAAAAACTCTCTTCTACAAGCATATCCATCAGGGCAGCACTGGTGTTGGTGGTGTAGATGTCACAGTTTTCCATGGACCCAATGCCCACGGCGCTTGTCTCTTCCTGCCAAATGCATTTAATGAAATTGCAAGTCCAGCAGGAGAACAAAGGGCACGAATCGAGAGCTGTTCCATGGAGTGCTCCAAGCATGGTGCTTGGCTGAGCAGTGACAGCAGGCCCAGCCCAGCTGGGGATGGCTGCAGGTACCTGTGCTGTCCTGCGGAAGAGGCCACCAGTGGGTTCCTGCTTTTGTGTCGGCTCCATGGCTGCACCTGGCAAAGAGCGAGCAGAGCCAGAGCTGAGGGGCTGCGGGAGAGGCTGGAAAACACAGCCCAGCCCTTCATTCCCCAGGCAGGGACAGCCCCAAGATACCCCAGGGGATGGAGCTGGGCCACTATAAGCTGTCTGCCCGGCTTCCTCTTCCATCCTGTCCATGGGCATGTCCACAGTGGGTGGGGTGGGATGGGATGGGATGGGATGGGATGGGATGGGATGGGATGGGATGGGATGGGATGAGGTCAAGCTGTCTGCAGGCACCAGCCCTGAGGCCCAGATCTGCCACTCACCCTGCTGTTCTGGCTGCAGTGTCACCACCTGTTCTGTCTCCTGTGCTGAGGCAGCTCCAGGACTTTCTTCCTCCACATTCCCCCAGGCCAGCTTGGTCATTCTTGGGGTTCTCTGCTCCATGTCAGTGACTGGATTGATGGCTAATGGCAGGAGAGTTGCCTCAGAAAACCATGAGTCAGCAAGTCCTGCAGTCGTGCCTGCAAGGCACCTGCAACACAAATCTTCTGGGAAGGCCACAGGACAGCAGGTCCTGCACTCTGGTCTCAAAGGTTCTTACCAGAAGGACGAGAGACTCCTCGTCAGGGATCGTGATCAGCAAATCCCTCAGTCTGGTCTCAAGGTCACCTGCAGGAATCACTCTTCGGAAAAGCTCTGGTCAGGCACGAATGAGTGTGCTGTGCAGGGGCTCCTCACAGCACAGCTCTGGTGCGTCCTGTCCCGCAGTGTGCTCCGAGCACTGTGGTGTGGCCGTGGCACCACCAGCTCCTATGTCACCACATGTCACAAAGGGTCCTTGGACACCCTGTTCCGTTCCGTTCCGTTCCATGGTAACCATGTGTCACAAAGGGCCCTTGCACACGCTGCCACCTGGCCTGGGGCTGGCCCCAGCTCAGCCAAAGTGGCCCAGGTTGGAAGAAATCCCTTGGCCCAAGTGTCTAAGACATCCTGACAGGATCCTTAGGAACAGCTTAAGCCATCAGCAAACGCTGCCCTGCTCTGCAGGCTCAGGGCAGCAGAAGGAGCCCCGAGGGCTTCTGACACAGCTGTAATGGGAAGGGCACAGGGCCTTCCACAGAAGCTGGCTCAGCCTCCTTGGGACACGTCCCAGCTGGTGGCCAACTGAAAGACAGGTGTCTGCTAGAGAAGGCAGGTCCCTCCCTTGGAATGAGGCTGTAAACCCCCTCCTTCCAAATTCTTATAGTTTTCCCATTAAGAGGCTCTCAGGCAAATATATGAGGATAGGAACAACAGTTCTTTACTATTATGTATAACAAGGCAAACAAACAATAACAACTATGGAATTCGTAACAAACAGAACCAGAGACCCTTTGACATCCTTCTCGGCTGAGCCGGGAAAGGATGGAGGAGAGCTTTGCTTGCCTGGCTCCAAGCAGGGCAGGGAGAGGTGGTCTCAGGATTCCCAGGCACACAAGCAGATGCTGATAGATCCCTCTTTTAGTGAGGTAGGGTGATAATAAGGTCCCAGGTCAGTGGCTGCTCTCACGAGCAGTGGCTCACCACACAGAAGAAGCAGAAGAACAACAACAACAACAACAAGAGGAACAAGAAAAAGACAAGGAACAAGAAAAAGAAGAGGAACAAGAACAAGAACGTCTGGGCTGGGTTATGGCGAATCCCATTCCCCATGCAGCAGCAGCTCCGAGCGTCCTCCTCTGAAGCTGCAGAGCAAGAGAGCTCGCAGCTGCACCAGCCCTACTTTTCCTGCCCAAGATCCCACGGTATCTCTGTTCCCCCAAGAGAAATTCCCAGATGCGAGATAATGCAACCAGTTGCCCTCCTTCCCCCTGGGCTTTGCCACTTCTTTGTTTTCTTAGTTACTCATCAGTGCCAAGTAGTCAGTGTTTCTTAAGAGCTTATGGCCAAAATTCTATAGGAAAGAAAGAAAGAAAAAAGAAAAGAAACCTAACTGCCAAAACCATCCTAAACCCACGGGTGTGACACAGAGAAGGAACGTGTGGGTCAGGGCATGAATGCTGCTCTGACCCCTGGGGCCCTGCCAGCACTGAAATAAGCAGCTGTGGCAGAGTCCCAGCTCAAGCAGAGCTGCCACCCCTCTGAGCCTTGGCAGCGCTGGTGCCCGGCTCCTGCCCCAGAGACCTGTGCCCCTGGGGGCTTCTGTGCCAGAGGGAGCCAAAGCCCATGTGCACTGGGGGCTGTGCTCCTTCCTACAGGGGCTATTGGCAGGAGCACCTGGAGCAACTGCTGGCAACACTTGGCATCTGTCAGCAGGCAGAAGCTGTCCGTCCTGAAATTATTTTTTTCGGGGAAGGGATTGGCAGGAGCACCAGAACACCATCAGCTGCTGATGCACCAGGAAGGTTGCAGCTGGTGTTAATTCTCAGGGACTCGTTTCCACTATGTCTGTCAAGAAGACAGTTTTCTCACATTGGCTAAGTGACATTGACCCACTCAGTTGTGTTACTGGAAAAGTTGCCAAGATTTGCTCCAGAGTGGTTCAGCCCTGTGTATGCGACTGACTCGTTGATAGGCAGTAATTGGAGAAGGGGCTTGCCCAAGGAAGATCCTGCCTGTCTACACTGAGCACTAGTGCTGTGTAAGCTACAGGGCTTTAAATCTGACCAATTGCTTGATGGCACCCCTGTTAAGGAAGGTTCCATTGTTGCACCTTTCCACAAAGCCAGCAATCCCTGAGTCCTGTATAATTAGCTGTGGTTCCTATTAGTGTTACATGGCTGATAACTTTGAAGGCCAGTGACAGTATAAGCAATGAAGAAGACAGTGAAATGCAATATGAATTTAATGGTTTTTGAGTGAATTTCAATTTTAGTCCATGATCCCCAACAGATTTGATTGTCCAAGGTTTAATTGGTGATTTCTTCACTGGGATGCAGTGAATCCAGGTAGGTCTTTCCTTTACTCAAACGGATGTAAAGGTAGTCAGGAGCACTTGGATGGATCCATCCCACTTTACTTGCAGAGGATCACCTGTAACATTCTTGACCTACACCCAGTCACCAGGATCAATTGTATGTAATTTATGATCTGGCTGCTTCGCTTGATTCTCAAACACAGTATTAAACATCTGGTGCAATTGGTTGTTTATAGCCATTAAATATTCATAGACATATTGATTACCAACTTGAGCCAAATTTTCATCATGAGTAACATTTAATCCATAAGGTCTGCCACAAAGCATTTGTCCTGGGGTACAATGCAAAAATGTGTATTCTATCACCATCTGTTAAAATGTAGGAGGGGTGGTGATCCTTATCTCTGTGGGAGATATCCTCTGCTGCTGTGCCATCTGATAAGATCGGGGGATGATCATCGTTATCTTTTCACAACCCATCCTTCCTCCAGAAGATATATTCCGTTAATGGGCCATTAAGTCCTATTGTGTGACTGATAAGATTACATCATCCCATTGGGAGATGCCCCAGCTGGGGCAGGAGCCAAGCCTTTCCTACCTAGATTAAAAACTGGGGTTTGGGACACGAAGGCAGACCTTTCCACTGGATCCCAGAGGAAAGTCGGATCATTTCCACATCATCGCTGGATCTTCTGAGGAAAACTGCACCCTCTACAGGAGCACTGCTTCAACGGAACCACATCCGTCATCCAGGAGGACTGCAGCCACCATTTATAGGGACTGCTACCAACACCCTGACTGACAGCGTGTCAGGTTATATTTCTGACTGTGTCGATGGTTGTTTCTTTTATATTATTGCATGTATTTTATTTTTTCTCTTTTCTCCTATTAAATTGTATTACTGACTTGGAGTCTCGAACTGGTTTTACTTTCAAACCAACACAGCATTTCAAATGAACTAACTTTTTCTTTAGACCTAGGTTTTCTTCTGAGTCTGGTAAGGGCAATAGGTAAAGCTTGATAGCAATATAAATTAATTTCTTGACATATTTTAGCTATCTGTTTTTTGATCATATGATTGAGGTTTTCTACTTGACCACTAGCTTGTGATCTGTAGGGTGTGTGAAGCTGCCCTTGGATTCCTAATGCTTTGCTGAGAGCTTGCACAATTTCTGCACAGAAATGTGATCCTCTGTCAGGGGATATTTCTCTGGGTGCACCAAATCAAGGTATGATCTCATTCAACAACACTTTTATCACTTCTCTAGCTTTATTTGTCCTACAAGGGAACGCAGATTCTGGCCACCCAGAGAAAGTATCAGTAAGTACCAGCAAATATCAAAACCCCCCTTTGTTGGGAGTTCAGAAAAGTCTGTCTGCCACAGGGCTCCAGGAAAAGCTCCTCCACTAATAACTCCTTGTTCTAGCCTAAATCCTATAGGGTTTGGATTATTCTTCAAACAAGTCACACATTGTGATGTTACTTCTTTAACAATGTCCTGCATGCCTGGGCCTGCAATTCATTTTTTAGGTGGTGTTGTAGGGATTCTGCTCCTCTTACAAGTCTTACCACGTACAGATTTCACATTATGACCATGAACTTTTCTGGTATTATTAGTTGACCTGTTGTCTAATTGTCCCCAACCATTTTCTAAAAGTTTCCTTTTCTTTTCATTAATCCATTTATAATCAGAAGGTTGGTGTTTTACAGGCTGCTTAGTTGATACTGCAGTGGGTATTAGAGCTGCCACAAGTGGTTCATTTCTTTTGGCAGCGATTCCAGCTGCATCATCTGCAAATTTCCTGCTGCCTTCCGGGAGGGTGTTACCTTTAGAGTGCCCTCAGCAATGTACAGTTGCCACTTGCAATGGGAGTTCCACCTCCCTGGGGAGCCGGAGGATTTCAGTGGCATATTTGACGCTCTTCTTTTGTGCAGTCAGGAGTCTTCTTTCCCTCCATATGGCTCTGTGGGTATGAACAATTGCCATAAGCACATCTCCCATCAGTCCAAACATTAACTTTCCTTCCTTTTGCCAGTTGTGATGCTCGAGTGAGGGCTCTCAGCTCAGCCCTTTGTGCTCAGGTTCCTGCTGGCAATGGGCTTGACTTGATGACCTCCGAGACTGTAGTCACAGGCTACCCCACCCTTCACACTCGCTGTCTCACAAACTGCTGCCATCAGTGAACCAGTTCATGGCAGCTGGGAGCAGCTGTTCCTTTAGATTTGGCTGGCTGGAATACACAGCTTCCATGGTCTCTAGGCAATCGTGTACTACAGGTTCAGCTTCTGACTTCCTTTGCAGAAAAGAGGCTGGGTTAACGCTACTGCTCACTTGAATTTCAGTATCATCAGGTTCAGCCAAGACTGCTTGATATTTTAGGAGCCTTGAGGGAGACAGACATTGGGTCTCTTTTCTGATCTAAAACAGGTGACAGCGTGTGTGAGACTAAGACAGTCATCTTTTGTCCTGTTGTAAACTTCCTTGCTTCTTCAATGTTCATGATGGCTGCTGCTCCTGCCCTAAGGCAGGTGGGCCAGCCCTTGGGCACAGTATGGAGTTGTTTAGAAAAGCAGCCTACTGCCCTTTTGTAAGGCCCCAGGCATTGTGCCAGAACTGCTAAAGCTCTTCCCTGTCTCTCATGTGAGAATACCCAAAATAGCTTACTCACATCAGCGGCCCCAAAGCAAGGGCCCTCATGAGTTCACGCTTTGTTTCTTCAAAGGCCCTGTTCACTTCTGGGCTCCATATCAAGGTAGTTTTAGACATTTTCACCAATTCATAGAAAGGTTTCACAATCAATCCATTGCTCTATATCCCCAGTTGGCACCAACGTGTCATTCCAAGGACAGCACGGAGTTCTCTTATGGTTTGTGGTTGAGATGTCTGGGAAATTGCTTCCTTCTGGGCAGTTCTCAAGGACCGTTGTCACCTCCATGCCCTTTTCACATTTCTCCTCTAGGCCTGTGCAGTCTCTCGTTAACTGTTTCAGCAAGACCTGCTCTCCTGGAGCCTTCCTGAGGCTTCTCTCTTGCAGGTGCCTTCCAGGCATGACTGAAGGACATGCTGACTCAGAGCTTTTCCAAGGCATCTCTCCTGCCAGTAGCCATCAATCCAGGAACTGACATGGAGCAGAGACTCCCGAGAGTGCCCAAGCTAGCCTGGGTGACAGAGGAGGAAGAAAGCCCTGGAGCTGCCCCAGCACAGGAGACTGAAGAGGTGGTGCCGTTCCAGCCAGAACAGCAGGGTGAGTGGCAGAGCTGGGCCTCAGGGCTGGTGCCTGCATCCAGCTTGGCCCCATCCCATCCCATCCCATCCCATCCCATCCCATCCCATCCCATCCCATCCCATCCCATCCCAGGTGGTTCAAGGTTGAAATTGATAATCCAGGTTGGAGTTGAAGTCCAGTGTAGGAGTTGGTGGTCAAAGGTTGCATATGAATGTGCATAGTAAGATTTGAAGGTCCAGGGTTGTATTTCATGGGGAACGCTATGAATCCATGGAATAACTGTATTCCAGGTTCTAAGGATGTAGAATCCTCTTGCTGCCCTCCCAGATACCCACTTAAACTATGGAATTACAGCATTCCTGGCATTAGGAATTTAGAATTCTCCAGCTGCCCACATAAATTCCTCTGGAATAATGGTATAATGGGTGTTGGGAATCTTGAATCCTCCAGTTTCCTTTCAATACTCCCATGGAAAAATGGCATTCTAGTTGTCGAGAATTTGGCATCTCCAATAAAACGTCCCCAAATGACACGAAATTCCCAAGGAAAAACAGCATTCCAGGTGTCAGGAATTTAGAATATTCCAGTTGCCCAACCAAATCCCCATGGAAAAACAGCATTCCAGGTGTCAGGAATTGACAATTCTCCAGTTCTCCTCCTAATTTCCCCTGGAATAATGGCATTCCAGGTGTTGGGAATGAAAAATTCCCCCATACAGTTTCCCCAATTCCCACTCAATTCCCATGGAAAAACAGCATTCCAGGTTTCAGAATACTCCAGTTAGATGGCCATACTCGCATGGAATAGAGGCATTTTAGGCACTGAAAATTCAGAATCCTCCTGTTTTCCTCCCAGATTCCCACTAAAACCATGGAATTACAGCATTCCAAGAATTGGGAAATTAGAATAGTCCAGTGCCCCCCCTCAAATTCCCATGGAATAATCACAATTCAGGTGTTCTGGATTATGAATATTGAGGGTCCACTCTCAAATTCCCTCCAAACTGCCACAGAATACTGCCATTTCGGGAATTTGAGAATTTAAAATCTTCCACTTTGCCTTCCAAATTCCCAAAAAAAAACCATGGAAAAAGAGCAGTTCAAGCACTGGCAATTTCAACTCCTCCAGTCCCTCTCCCAAATTCCCAACAAACTCTAATGGAATAATGACATTTAGTGTGTTGGGAATTTAGAATGCAGCATCTCACCTCCCATATTCCCATGCAATATCTGCAGTCTGGGGTTGGGGATTTTCGAAACATCCATATGCCCACTTGAACACTCACGAAAACCTCGGAAAAACAGCATTCATGGTGTTGGGAATATGGTATCTGCCACTTGCACAATCCAATTCCCACCAAAACCATGGAATTACAGCACTCTGGGCATTGGGTGTTTGGAATCTTCCAGTTCCACTCCCAAATTCCAATGGAATAACAGCCTTCTAGGCTTCGGGAATTTGGAATCCTCTAGCTCCCTTCCAAAAAGCCCATGGGATAATGACATTCTGGGCAATGGGAATTGAGAATTTGCTAAATCCATTCCCAAATCCCTATGGAATAAGACAATTCTGGGTGTCAGATATTAGGAATCCTTCAGCTCGGCACCATAATCCCCATAGAATAACAGAATTCCAGGTGTTAGGTTTGAGCATTCTCCAGTTCCGCTTCAAATTACCCATCAAATCATGGCATTCCTGGTGCAGGCAATCTTGAGTCCTCCAGTTATCCTCCCAAATCCCCATGGAATAATGGCATTCTGGGTGTTGGGAATTAACAATCCCCCTAAAGCGTCCCGAAACCCCACCATATTAGCAAAGAAAAGCAACTTTCCAGATGTCTGCAATTTGGAATATTCCAGTTCGCCACCGATATTTCGATGGAACAACAGCATTCCAAGTGTCAGAAAATGAGAATCCTCCAGCTCCCCGAAAAAATTCACATGGAATCATGGCATTCTGCATGTCGGAACTTTAGAATCTCCCATACACCTTCCCAAATACCCACGAAATTCACAAGGCAGAACAGAATTCCAGGTATCAGGTATGGATTATCCGCCAGCTCTCAACATAATTCCCCATGGAATCATGGCATTCCTGGTGCAGGGAATCTTGACACCTCCAATTATCCTCCCAAATCCCCATAGAAAAACGGCATTCTGGGTGTTGGGAATTAACAATCCCCCATAAACCCACCCCAAATCCCACCACATTCCCAAAGAAAAGCAACTGTCCAGATGTCTGCAATTTGGAATATTCCAGTTCCCCACTCAAATTCCAATGAACAGCAAAATTCCAAGTGTCAGAAACTGAGAATCCTCCAGCTCCCCAAAAACGTCCCCACAGAATCATGGGATTCCAGGTGTGAGGAATTGAGAATGCCCCGTACAGGCTCCCAGATTCCCACCACATTCCCATGGAATAACAACATTCCAGATTTCAGGAACTGAGAATCATCCTCTTCCCCTCCCAAATTCCCATGGAAACATTGCATTCGGTTTTTCTGCAATTTGGAACCCCCCAGAAGCTGTCCCAAAATCCCACCAAATTCCCATGCAATAGCGGCATTCCAAGTATCAGGAATTTAGGATACCCCATTTCCGCATCCAAATTCCCATAGAATAACAGCCTTCCGGCTATCAGGAATTTTGAATCGTCCATACGATCTCCCAAATTCCCATGGAATAACGCATACCCAAGCATGGGGAATTGAGTTTCATCTAGTTCCATACCCCAATTCCCATGGAATAACAGCATTCTGGGAGCTGAGTTCTTGGAATCTGCCTGTTTCCCTCCCAAATGTTTAGGGAATAATGGCATTCTGGGCATTGGGAACGTTGAATCCTCATGTTGCCCTTGCAAATTCCCATGAAATAACCAATTTAATGAGTTGGGAATTTCGAATGCTCCAGTTCCTCGCCCAAATTCCAATCAACCTGTAACGAAATAATGACTCTATGTGTGTTGAGAATTTAGAATCCTCCACTTCCCCTTCCAAATTCCCAACCAAACCATGGAATAAGAGCAGTTCATTCATTGCTAATTTCACCTCCTCCTCTTCCTCTCCCAAATTTCCACCAAACTCTACAGTGATAACTGCATTATAAGGGTGGGAAATTTAGAATCCTCCACTTCCTCTTCCGTAATCCCATAGAATAGCTGCAGTCTGGGTTTGGGGATTTTCAAAACATCCATATGCCCACTTAAATTCCCACGAAAACCCCAGAAAAACAGAATTCATGGTCCTGGGAGTATGGTATCCGCCACTTCCACATTCCAATTCCCAGCAAAACCATGGAATTACAGCACTGTGGGAATTAGGAGTTTGGAATCCTCCAGTTCGATTCCCAAATTCCAATGGAATAACAGCCTTGCAGGCATGGGGATATTGGACTCCTCCAGTTCCCTTCCAAAAAACCCATGAAACAACGACATTCTGGGCATTGAGAATTGAGAATTTGCAAATTCCATTCCCAAATCCCCAGGGAATAAGACAATTCCGGGTGTCAGACATTTGGAATACTTCAGCTCCGCACCATAACCGCCGTGGAATAACAAAATTCCAGGTGTTAGGAATTGAGCATCCTCCAGTTCCCCTTCGAATTTCCCTTGGAATCATGGCATTCTGCGTGTCAGCACTTTAGAATCTCCCATACACCCTCCCAAATACCCCAAAATTCCCAAGGAAGAACAGAATTCCAGATATCAGGAATGGATTATCCACCAGCTCTCCACACAATTTCCCATGGAATCATGACATTCCGGGTGGTAGGAATTTTGACTCCTCCAGTTATCCTCCCAAATCCCCATGGAATAATGGCATTCTGGGTGTTGGGAATTTAACATGCCCATGAACCCACCCCAAATCCCACCACATTCCCAAAGAAAAGCAACTTTCCAGATGTCTGCAATTTTGGAATATTCCAGTTCGCCGCCCAAATTCCGATGGAACAACAGCATTCCAAATGTCAGAAATCCAGATTCCTCCAGCTTCCCGAAAAAGTCCCCGTGGAATCATGGGATTCCAGGTGTGAGGAATTGAGAATGCCCCGTACAGCCTCCCAGATTCCCACCGTATTCCCATAGAATAACAACATTCCAGATTTCAGGAACTGAGAATCATCCTCTTCCCCTCCCAAATTCCCATGGAAACATGGCATTCGGTTATTCCGGAATTTGGAACCCTCCATAACCTTTCCGAAAATCCCACCAAATTCCTATGCAATAGCAGCGTTCCGAGTGTCAGGAATTTAGGATACCCCATTTCCGCATCCAAATTCCCATAGAATAACGGCCTTCTGGCTATCAGGAATTTCAAATCGTCTATACGGTCTCCCATATTCCCATGGAATAACACATACCCAGGCATGGGGAATTGAGTTTCATCGAGTTCTCCACCTAAATTCCCATGGAATAACAGCATTCTGGGAGCTGAGTTCTTGGAAGCTGCCTGTTTCCCTCCCAAATATTTAGGGAATAATGGCATTCCGGGCATTGGGAAGGTAGAATTCTCATGTTCCCCTTGCAAATTCCCATGAAATAACCAATTTAATGTGTTGGGAATTTCGAATGCTCCACTTCCTCTTCCAAATTCCAATCAACCTGTAACAAAATAAATGGCACTATGTGTGTTGAGAATTTAGAATCCTCCACTTCCCCTTCCAAATTCCCAACAAAACCATGGAATAAGAGCAGTTCACTCATTGCTAATTTCAACTCCTCCTCTTCCTCTCCCAAATTTCCACCAAACTCGAATGGAAGAACGGCATTTTGTGTGTGCGAAATTTAGAATCCTCCACTTCCCCTTCCAAATTCCCATAGAATAGCTGCATTCCGGGTATGGGGATTTTCGAAACATCCATATGCCCACTTAAATTCCCACGAAAACCTCGGAAAAACAGCATTCATGGTCTTGGGAATATGGTATCCGCCACTTCCACTTTCCAATTCCCAGCAAAACCATGGAATTACAGCACTCTGGGAATTAGGAGTTTGGAATCCTCCAGTTCCGTTCCCAAATTCCAATGGAGTAACAGCCTTGCAGGCCTGGGGATATTGGAATCCTCTAGTTCCCTACCAAAAACCCCATGGAATAACGACATTCTGGGCATTGAGAATTTGCCCATTCCCTTCCCAGATCCCTAGGGAATAAGACAATTCCGGATGTCAGGTATTTTGAATCCTTCAATTCCGCACCCTAACCGCTGTGGAAAAACAAAATTCCAGGTGTCAGGAATTGAGCATCCTCCAGTCCCCCTACGAATTTCCCATGGAATCATGGCATTCTGGGTGTCGCACTTTAGAATCTCCCATACACCCTCCAAATATCCACCAAATTCACAAGGAATAACAGAATTCCATGTGTCAGGAATGGATTATCCACCAGCTCTCCACACAATTTCCTATGGAATCATGACATTCTGGGTGCTGGGATTCTTGACTCCTCCAGTTAACCTCCCAAATCCCCATGGAATAATGGCATTCTGGGTGTTGGGAATTTAACATGCCCATAAACCCACCCCAAATCCCACCACATTCCCAAAGAAAAGCAACTTTCCAGATGTCTGCAGTTTGGAATATTCCTGTTCTCCACTCAAATTCTGATGGAGTAACAGCATTCCAAGTGTCAGAAACTGAGAATCCTCCAGCTCTCCGAAAATATTCCCATGGAATCATGGGATTCCATGTGTGAGGAATTGAGAATGCCCCGTACAGGCTCCCAGATTCCCACCACATTCCCATGGAATAACAACATTCCAGATTTCAGGAACTGAGAATCATCCTCTTCCCCTCCCAAATTCCCATGGAAACATTGCATTCGGTTATTCCGGAATTTGGAACCCTCCATAACCTTTCCCAAAATCCCACCAAATTCCCATGCAATAGCGGCATTCTGAGTGTCGGGAATTTTGGATAGCCCATTTCCGCATCCATATTCCCACAGAATAATGGCATTCCGGCTATCAGGAATTTCAAATCGTCTATACGGTCTCCCATATTCCCATGGAATAACGCATACCCAAGCATGGGGAATTAAATTTCATCTAGTTCCATACCCCAATTCCCATGGAATAACAGCATTCTGGGAGCTGAGTTCTTGGAAGCTGCCTGTTTCCCTCCCAAATGCTTAGGGAATAATGGCATTCTGGGCATTGGGAACGTTGAATCCTCATGTTCCCCTTGCAAATTCCCACGAAATAACCACTTTTTACTCTGTTGGGAATTTTGAATGCTCCACTTCCTCTTCCAAATTCCAATCAACCTGTAACAAAATAAATGGCACTATGTGTGTTGAGAATTTAGAATCCTCCACTTCCCCTTCCAAATTCCCAACAAAACCATGGAATAAGAGCAGTTCACTCATTGCTAATTTCAACTCCTCCTCTTCCTCTCCCAAATTTCCACCAAACTCGAATGGAAGAACAGCATTTTGTGTGTGCGAAATTTAGAATCCTCCACTTCCCCTTTCAAATTCCCATAGAATAGCTGCATTCCGGGTATGGGGGATTTCGAAACATCCATATGCCCACTTAAATTCCCACGACAACCTCGGAAAAACAGCATTCATGGTCTTGGGAATATGGTATCCGCCACTTCCACTTTCCAATTCCCAGCAAAACCATGGAATTACAGCACTCTGGGAATTAGGAGTTTGGAATCCTCCAGTTCCGTTCCCAAATTCCAATGGAATAACAGCCTTGCAGGCATGGGGATATTGGAATCCTCTAGTTCCCTTCCAAAAAGCACATGGAATAATGATAGTCTGGGCATGGAGAATTGAGAATTTGCCCATTCCCTTCCCAGATCCCTAGGGAATAAGACACTTCTGGGTGTCACGTATTTCGAATCCTTCAAATCCGCACCATAATCGCCATGGAATAACAGAATTCCAGGTGTCAGGAATTGAGCATCCTCCAGTTCCCCTTGAATTTCCATTGGAATCATGGCATACCGGGTGGTGGGAATCTTGACTCCTCCACTTACCGTCCCAAATCCTCATGGAATAATGGCATTCTTGTTGTTGGGAATTTACAATCCCCCATTAAATGACCCAAAATCCCACCAAAACCCAAGGAAGAGGTACTTTTCAGACATCAGGAATTTGGAATATTCCAGTTCTCCAACCTTTTGCCCACAGAATTATCGCCTTCCGGTTATCAGAAATTTCAAATTGTCCATGTTTCCTCTCATATTCCCATGGAATAAGACATTTCCAAGCATGCAGTATTTAATATCTTCTAGTTCCCCACCAAATTCTCATGGAATAACAGGATTCTGGGTGCTGGGAATTTGGAATTTGCCAATTTCCCTCCAAAGTTCCCAAGGAATAGCAGCATTTCAGGTATTGGGAATCTATAATTGCCATGTTCCCCTACCAAATTCCCTTGGAATAAGTATTTCAGAGTATTGTGAATTTCAAATACTCCAATTCACCTCCCAAATTCCCAAGGAATAACAGCCTTCCAGGCATGTGGAATTTCGAACTGTCCATATGCCCTCCCAAATTCCCATGGAGTAAAACATTCCCAGGCATGGGGAATTTATAATCGTCTACTTCCTTACCCAAATTCCCCATGGAACAATGATATTCTGGGCATTGGATATTTAGAATTTGGCAGATCTCCTCCCAAATTCCCATGTAATAATGGCATTCTGGGTTTCAGGAATTTAGAATCCCCCCTACAACCTCCCAAATTCCCACCAAATTCCCATGAAATAGCACCATTCCCAGTGACAGGAAATTCGAATTCTTCACCAATTTCCCCATCGAATTTGCTTTGGTATAATGGCAATACTGGAGTAGGGAACTTTGCAACCTCCAATTCCCCTTACTAATACTCATGGAATAACAGCATTCCAGGCATTGAGAATTTAGAATCATCCTGCTTCCCTCCAACATTCCCACTAAAATGGTTGAATTACAGCATTCCAGGCAATGGGAATTTAGAATCCTCCGGCTCTCCTCCCAAATGACCATGGAATAACCACATTTAGTGTGTTGGGAATTTGGGATCCTCCACTTCCTCTTCCAAATTCCTACAAAAAACATGGAATAATGGCATTCCAGGTGTCAGGAATTTCTATATGCCCTGTCAAATTACCATGGAAGAACAGCTTTCCAACCATGGCGAATCTTGAATCCTCCACTTCCCCCCACCAAATTCCCATGGAATAATGGCTTTCCGGGTTTTTGGAATTCAGAATCCCCAATACATCCTCCAAAATTTGCACCAAATTTCTATGCAGTAGCAGCATTCCAGGTGTGAGGAATTTTGAAGACTCCAGTTCCTCACCAATTTGCTGAGAAATAATGGCATTCTCAGTGTTGGGAATTTTGAACCTTCCAATTCCCCTCACTAATTCCCATGGAATTACAGCATTCCTGGCATTGGGGATTTAGAATCTTCTAGCTATCCTCCTCAATTCCCACGAAAAACATGGAATTACACCATTCCTCTCAATGGGAATTTAGAATCCTCAAGTTCCAGTTCCAAATTCCCATGGAATAGCCACATTTCTGGAGTTGGGAGTTTCAAATACTCCATTTCCTGTCCCAAATTCCCACCAGAGTGCCACGAAATAATGATATTTTGTGTGTTGAGAATTTAGAATCCTCCACTTCCTCCTGCAAATTGCCAACAAAACCATGGAATAAGAGCAGTGCAGGCATTCAGAATTTTGAATCCTCCAGCGCCCCTCCCAAACTGTCACAGAATAGCTGCATTCCAGGTTTGGGGATTTTCGAGTTCTCCATACGACCTATTACACTCCCACAAAAATACTTGAAAAACCGTATTTGGGTGTTGGGAATACGGAATCCCCCCTTTTCACTCCCAAATTCCCACCAAAAGTATGGAATTACAGCATTCCGGGCACTGGGAATTTAGAACCCTGCAGTTCATCTCCCAAATTTCCATGGAATAATGGCATTTCAGGAGTCAGGAATTAGGAATAATCCATATGCCCCATAATTCCAATGGAAAACAGCCTACCGGGAATGGAGAACTTGGAATCCTCTAGTTCCCTTCCAAAAAACCCATGGAATAACGACATTCTGGGCATTGAGAATTGAGAATTTGCCAATTCCCTTCTCAAATTCCTAGGGAATAAGAGAATTCTGGGAGTCAAGAATTTGGAATCCTCCAGCTCCGCACCAAAATCTCCGTGGAATAACAGTATTCCAGGTGTCAGGAATTGAGAATCTTCCAGTTCCCCTTTGAATTTCCCCTGGAATAATGGCATTCCGGATTTGAAGAATTTACAGTCCCTCAAATGCCCCCTCAAATTCTTACCAAATTCCAACGGAAAACAGCATTCCAGGTGTCGGGAATTTTGAATACTCCAGTTCCCCACGGAAATTCCCATGGAATAAAGATATTCTAAGCATTGGGAATCTTGAATCCTCCATTTCTCCTCCCAATTTCTCATAGAATAATGGCATTCTGGCTGGTGGGAATTTACAATCTCCCATATGCCCTCAGAAATCTCCACCAAATTCCCATGGAATAAGTGAATTCCGGGTGTCAGGAATTTAGGATACTCCACTTTCCCACACAAATTCCCATGAAGGACATGCATTCTGGGTATCAGGATTTTCGAATCACCCATATGCCCTCCCAAATTCCCATGGAATAACACACTCCCAGGCATGGGGAATTTTAAATTGTCCATATGCCCTCCCATAATTCCAATGCAATAACAGCCTTCCAGGAATGGGGAATTTGGAATCCTCTAGTTCCCTTCCAAAAACCTCATGGAGTAGCAACATTCTGGACATTGGGAATTGAGAATTTGCCAGTTCCCTTCCCAAATTCCTAGGGAATGAGAGAATTCTGGGAGTCAAGAATTTGGAATCTTCCAGTTGTGCACCAAAATCCCCATGGAACAACAGAATTCCAAGTGTTAGGAATTGAGAATCCTCCATTTCTCCTCCCAATTTGCCATGGAATTATAGCATTCCGGGTTTGAAGAATTTACAGTCCCCCATATGCCCCCTCAAATTCCTACCAAATTCCTATGGAATAACAGCATTCCTGGTGACACAAAATTCGAATACTCCAGTTCCCCACCAAAATTCCCATGGAATAATGGCATTCTGGGTGTTAGGAATTTAGAATGTGCCAGATGCAGTCGCAAAATCACAGCAAATTCCCATGGAATAACTACATTCCTGTTTTCAGGAATTTAGACTATTCCATTTCCCCACACAAATTCCCATGGAATTATGGCATTTCTGCTGTTGGGAATTTTGAATCCTCCTGTTTCACTTCCAAATTCCCACCAAAACCAAATAAAGCACTAAACATTTACTCCCCAAAAAATCTACAAAGAAAAAATATTTAGAATCTTGTCAATTTTTTTTTTCAAATTTCAGTTGTTTGTTTGTTTTTTTAACATACTCAGAGTCTCCTACGATTTTATTTTATCATAAAGAGCACTAGACAAACAAAGCTTTATAACAAAAAGCCAGGCACTGATACATGGTAAAATTCTCATTTTTAATCTTTTTTTGGCGTTTCTTATCGTTTTTTTCTCTTCTTTTCACTGCAATTGCATCACAAGTAACAAGAATGAAAAAAGGCCACAATCCATCATCATTTTCACCATTTTATAGAAGTTTCTAAAAATATTGCAGAAGGAGGATGGGCAAAAGCAGCACTACACGAAAAGGAGACAACTTCCAGTCGCATCAGAAAGGAAAAGTGGGATTTTCATGGAAAAAAAAAATAAAATTTTAAACTCCAAAAAATTCCCAAATAAAACCAAAACTTTGGGCCCTTTCGGGCCCTGGTGCCCCGTTATACTGGAATTTCTGCTATTCCTCTCAGGAAAAATCCCAGGAATGATGCAGACGGTTGGTATTTCCTGGAAAAGAGGGTTTTATGGTTTCTTCCTTGGAATCCCGAGTGCTCTGATGCTGGCATATCCTGGCATTCTCACACCCCTCAGATAAACTTGCTCCAATTCCAGCTGTTTTCCTACCAAGTTTCAAATCCTCCAGCTGAATCCACCACCATATATGAGGAATTTCCTGCCAACTTCAAATGCGGGAAATTTGCTCATTCCCAGTTTCCAATTCTTGGCTCATCCAGGTAGAAATGGGCAATATTTTGGGGGTAAAATCTCAGTTCACCTGACTGCCTTGTCATGTGCCCCAGCAGAGGAGTCTTGTGCTCCTTGTCCCCAGCCAGCCCAGCCTGGGCACCTTGGGGATGTCCCCACCATCCTGCTGGGGGTGTCTCAGCCTCGAGGGATTTAGCTGCAGGGCTGGAAGAGGCTTGGGGGAAGCACCAGAGCAGCCGGATGTCAGGAAAAAGGCATCTGCCCGGGGGCTGCTTATGGAGCTGGATCAAGAGGCACCTCAGAGCCCTCAGCAATCCAGCCAGCAACACCCGGGCAGGAGGACACCGATGGTGGTTCCTGGCTGGGACAGGGGTCGTGGCCATCTCCAGGCACCGGTCTCACAGGGATCCCTGAAGCTCCGGCCCCTGCCCACCCGCTCTGTCACCAGCACAAAGGCTTCAGCACAACCACCAAAGGCCAAGGGGCTTCTGGCCATTTTCCCTGTAACACTGCATGCCTGGGCATCTTGCAGAGCACAAGCACCCTTTCCCCCTCTTCCCCGATGCCATGCAGGCCCTGATCAGCAAAAGAAGGATCCTGGCAGTCTGTGTATTATAACACATCCTATATTTCTAGACCAAAGTAAAACTAAAAGAAGAGAAGAACAGTCTTAAAGAAAAAGAAAATCCAACTGGCCCAGGTGGCCTCGGCAGACAGAGCCTCCCAGATCAGTTCTCTGCAGATGTCCAGCAGCACAGCCAGCCGAGATCTGACAGATGAGGCCGTGTCTTCCATGCCCTGCGGAACTGACCTTGCAGATTCTAGAAAATGAAATATTGAGTTCTCCGTATCTGCCTTGAGGATGTACCATGTTTGAATTGCCACGCTGCTGACGGCAGTGCTGCTCTCACATGCCACGACCTCCAGAGCTGGAAGAAGAGAGTCACGGTCAGATCCCAGATCTGTGGGGACATGACGAGACCCCCGTGCCAGGGCCATCTGAGACCGCTCTTGCCATGGCCAGGAGGGAGCAGGGACCACCGGGATCAGCCCGAAGCTGCTGGCCACAATTCCCCCACGTGCCCCTGAAATCTCGGTGTGCTCTGACCACGCCGACCCCCGTCCGCACAGGGAGCAGAGCCCTCCGCAGCCGAGCCAGGGCTTGCAGCTGCTCCTGCCAGCCCCTGCTGACAGCCCGCTGCCCTCACTCACCCTCACAGATGAGCTGCAGCTCTTCCTTCTTCCCCCTCAGGTGCGGCCCGGCCATCCCTGGGAACGAGAGAGCCTGTCACGGCTCTGCCCAGCGGCAGAGCTCCCTGCCAGCGGCGCTGCCAGCCCTGTGGCCACACGCCCTCGTGGCCCGGCAGGGCTCAGCCCGGGCCCTGGCCGCATCCTGACGCCCAAGGGCACGGCTGCGACACAGGGCGGCAGCAGCGCCGAGGGCAGCCGGGGCTCCACGGCGCCGGGCCCGGATGCCGCTGCCGGGGCAGCAGGCGGGGCTGGGGCCGAGCTGCGGCGGGACGGGGCGGGGAGGGAGCCCGGGCTCACCCATGAACCTGATGGCCGCCTCTCGCAGGGGCTCCTGTGGGCTCTGCACGTACGGCAGGGCCTGGCGCAGGTGCTCGGCCGCTCGGCTCCTGTCGTCTGCCAGCCGGAGAGAGCGGCGGGAGGGAAGGGTCGGGCCGGGCTTTGTGCCCCTTTGCCAGGCACTCCCCGCTTTGGCCGGCCCCGGCCTCCCCTGCCCGCACAGCCCTGAGGCGCGGCCAGCAGCCGCTGGGCCGGGGCTCCGTCGGCACCCGGCTCGGGCCCACAGGAGCCTGAAGAAGAGCCCGTGCGGCTCCTGCGTGCAGCCCTGGGCAGGGCCACAGCTGCCAAGCGCACACAGTGAGCACCGCGCTCAGGGGGCTTCTCCAGGCTGAGCCTGGCGCTTCCAGGCCCTTCTTGCCAGGCACTCGGCGAACTTCCAGAGTTTCTCCTCTTTCAGCAGCTTTTTGAGATCCGTGTTCTTCAGAAACTTGGCTGCGCAGAGCAGTGTTTCCCGAGAGGCCTGGAGAGCAGCAGAGATGTGCAGATGGCACCACAGCTCAGGGCACATCCCTGTGCCAAGGCTGGGAGGAGGCTGCACCCCGGGAGGTGCCAGAGCAGGAGGCAGCCGAGCCCCCTCCCAGGGAGACACCAGCAGCCCACCAGTCCTCACCTGTGCCACATGCAGATTCTCATCATGGCAGTGGAAGAAGAGTGGGAGGAGACTCTGCTGCACTGGATTCTCCAAAAGCTTTTCTCTCTTTTCCATGAAATATCCCAGCATATCTTGGAAGAGCCTTATGGAGAGCAACTGTACCTGGCTATCATCCTGTATGAAAGGAAGGAAAAAAACCCCTCAATTTTGGCTGATCCAGGCCCATTTCAGCACCTGCCTTAAAATCCATAGGGCACCAAGTTTCTGAGAAGCACCCAGGGGCCATGGCCTGGGGCACAGAGCCTTACAGTGTAAAAGAAAGGCAAGAATGTGCCTCAGCCAACTGCAGTGCGATGGGGCTTGGTATCAGGAAATATTTGTGCATGAATATAAAGTTGATGGTGATGAGTGTCATCCCAACTATCTCTGCATCCTTGTCCCACAGTAGGTCCATGAGGCCTTCAGTCAGGCTGAACATTTTTTTCGGCCTGTGCAGAACACAAGTCTGTGAAACGCCACCCTGCTGCCTCAGGCCGCAGAGGCCAAAGGCCTGTCCTGAAGCACTCGGGCAGCTGAACAGGGAGGCAGGAGAGCTGGGAGCAGCTGCTCCAGCACCCGAAGCCCAAGGGGCTGCTTTCCCCAGTGCAGCTTCAGCCACTGCCCCCTTCTCACCATGGAGGGATCATCAATGAGCTCAAGAAGGGCCCTGAGTGCCAGGCAACGCTTCTCCCTGCACTCGCTCTGCAGGTACCTTGATGAGACCTTTACAACACTGCCACCACATTCACGGGGGTCCAGGCACCTGAGGACCTGAAAGGCTCAGGGCAATGACAGGGGACCCTGCTGGCAGGAGCCCAGAACTGCACAGGGCTGGGCCCAGACAGCAGCATGGGGCACAGGCACGCCCACCTTTTCTGAACTCCTTTATTTTTCAAGGCTGCTTCCCAAGGAACTCTCTGAATAAGTCTCCTAAATAGGCCAAAGTCTGCCCTCCGGAAGTCTCATGTAAAAGTCTTATTGATGTTCCTCCTGATTTCACCAATATCCAAACTCTGTAACTTCATGATCACTGTGCCCCAAGCGGCCTCCAACCACCCCATCTCCCACCAGCCCATCTCTATTTACAAACAACAGATCTAACATAGTCCCTTCCCTGGTGGGCTGACTCACCAGGATAACAAGAAATTTTCCTCCAGACACTCTAAGAACTTCCTGGACTGCCTCTTTTCTGCTGTATTAAGTTCCCAGCAGATGTCTGGCAGCTTAAAGTCACCTACAAGAACAAGGGCTGATGATGCTGAAACATTCTCCAGCTGCTTATAGAATAAGTTGTCCGCCTCTCCTCCCTGGTTGGGTGGACGAAAACAGACTCCTAGTAGGATGTCAGCCTTAGTAGCCTTGCCCTGAATTCTTACCCATAGGCACTCGACTTGATCATCATTCATTTCAATACCCATGGCGTCAAAAGCCTCCCTAATATAAAGGGCCACCCCTCCACTTCTCCCTTTCCCTTTTTTTTTTTTTCTCTTCTGAAGAGCTTGTAGCCATCCAGTGCAGTGCTTCAGCTCTGTGATTCATCCCACCATGTTTCAGCGATGGCAGCTACATCATAGCTCTGCTCTTGCACCATGGCTTCCAGCTCTTCTTGTTTATTACCCATGCAGCGTGCATTGGGGTACATGCACCTCAGCTGGGCTACTGATTTCACCCCTAACTCAGGCTTACCACCCTTGGGCCTGCTTTCAGACAGCCCAGCTGCATCCCCTTCCTCCTTCAAACCTAGTTAAAAGCCCTCTCAACAAGGTCTGCAAGTTCATGAGCTAAAAGCCTTCTGCCCTTAAGTGAGAGATGGATCCCATCTGATTCCAGCAGGGCAGGTACTGTAAAAGTTGCCCCATGATCAAAAAATCCAAAATTTTGCCGATGACACCAACCCTTGATTGAGCCACTTGTTAATGATGTGAATTCTCCTGTTCCTTTCACTGTTTATCTCAGCCACCACGGGGACTGAGGAAAAGACTACCTGTGCCCCACTCCTATCAACCATTTGACCCAATGCCCTAAAGTCCCTTTTAATTGCCCTGACACTCCTCTTTTCAGTCTCATCACTGCCAGCCTGGACTATTGGCAGTGGGTAATAACCAGAGGGCTGAATCAGCCCACGAAGTCTCTCCGTGATATCCCATACCCAGGCCCCAGGGAGGCAGCAGACCTCCCTGTGGGATGGGTCTGGTCGACATATGGGGCCCTCAGTTCCCCTCAGAAGGGAGTCACCCACTACAACTACCCTTCTTTTCCTTTTCATGTCAGAGGTGGTGATCCCTTTGACAGATGAATCGTAATGGGGAGGCTCACTGTGCAGATAATTTTCTTCTAAATCATCTGAATCATCTGGCTGACTCTCTAAATCCAGGTCTTCATGCTTATTCTGGAGTGGCACCTGGCTAGGTGATGGGGGCCAGGAGGAATTTTTATTATTACCTCCCTGAGCAGGGAACCATTTCCAGTCCCCTTCATCTACCAGGTGCCCTTCTATTGCCTAACAGTGGGAGGCATAGGAGTCCTCTGACTCTTGTTGGACCCCTCTCAAAGATGGAAGGGCTGAACTCCACCAGTCTATTTCCCTTTCACTTTCCCTGATACTTCTTGTTCTTTCAACTTCCTCCCAAAGCTCGGCCACCAGTGAAAGGAGATCGTTCACCCGTTCACACCACAGGCAGGCTTCCTCCACAACACCCCCCTGAAACCACTGATAAACTCAAACATTCCACACAGGAATGGGTCCGTACAGACACATCCTTTTTTGAGGGTTCCACTTGGTTACATACACTTGTATTAACCGCAGTTTTTGATTGTGTGAAAACCATTACTAACAGAAACCCTAACCCCAACTAGCCAACAGAAACATTGCAGACAACACACAGGAAATCTTACTAGCAAGAAAACCCGCTCCCTGCCTGCTGGCCCTGCTGTGCACACTGCCTTGCCACGCCCCCAGAGATGTGCCACACTCCTGTCTGCCAGCTCCTGTTCCCCACGCTCCCCAGAGGCCTCTTAGAAGCAGCCACTCAAGGAGGAAGGAAGCCCCAACCCATTCCTGCCTGACTCACAAGTTATCCCTATCCTCTGCACTTCCCCACGTGTCTGCTTTGATGTTCACTGTGGAAATTCCCTTTTTTGTGGCCGTCCATTGCTGTGCTCAGCAGGGACACAGTTGTGATTGGAGATGAGCTGCCACAGCCAGACACGCAGCAACTGGAGCATAGAATGTCAGGTTGGGCAGATTCTTTATTTCCAGAATTCAAAACTGTCTGAAAAGCACAAGGAAGCATGACAGTATCTGTGTACATTCTAGTGGTCCTGGGAAACTCAGCTGCTGATGGTGGTTTTGTGCTACTGCCAATCCCTTCCATGACAAAAACTCATTCCTGGAGAGAGCAATATCATCAGACAGATACCAAGTGTTGCCAGCAGTTGCTCCAGGTGCTCCTGCCAACAGCCCCTGTAGGAAGGAGCACAGCCCCCAGTGCACGTGGGCTTTGGGTCCCTCTGGCAGAGAAGCCCCCTGGGACACAGGTCTCGGGGGCAGGAGCCGGGCACCAGCGCTGTGTGAGTTTAGGATGGCCACCCATGAGTTTAGGATAGCCACCAGCTGGGACGTGTCCCAAGGAGGCCAAGCCAGTTTCTCTGGAAGGCCCTGTGCCCTTCCCGCTGTGGCCGCGTTGGCAGCACTGGGGGCTCCTTCTGCTGCCCTGAGCCTGCAGAGCAGGGCAGCGTTTGCTGATGGTTTGAGCCCCTCCTAAATAGCCTGTTGGGCTGTCTTAGACATTTGGGGTGAGGGATTCCTGGCAACCTGGGCCACTTTAGGTGGGCTGGGGGTGTCCCCAGGGCAGGTGGCAGTGTGTGCAAGGGCCCTTTGTGACACAGTGCAGCATGGTCACCATGGAATAGAACGGTGTCAAAGGACCCTTTGTGACATGTGGTGACATAGGAGCAGGCGGTGACAAAGCCACACCACAGTGCTCGGAGCACGGAAGGGGAAAGGACGCGCCAGAGCTGTGCTGTGAGGAGCCCCTGCACAGCGCACTCGTTCGTGCCTGACCCGGAGCTTTTCCGAGGCTTTACTGCTGCAGGTGACCTCGTGGCAAGACTGCGGGACTTGGTGGCCCGTGGTCTTCCCGAGGACTTTCTTTTCCTGGTGCACTTGTGGCCAGACTGTGGGACTTTCTGACCTGAATCATTTGCGAGGAGTCTCCTGCCCTTGTGGCAGGAGCCCTCAAGACCAGAGCGCAGGACTTGCTGTCCTGCAGCTTTCCTGAGGCTCCTCTGTCGTGGGTGCCTTTAAGGCACAACTGCACGACTTGTTGCCTCACAACTTTCCCGAGGCATCTCTCTTGAAGGTGCCCTCAAGGCCAGACTCCGGCATGGCGGGCAGATTTCTCAGCCTGTTCAAAGTTTTCAGAGGGAAAAAAAAGAAAAGCCCTGGAGTTTCCCCAGCACAACAGCCTGAAGAGCTGGAGCCGTTTCAGCCAATGCAGGATGGTGAGTGGTAGAGCTGGGCCACAGGGCTGATGGCTGCTGCCAGCTTGCCCCCATCCCATCCCATCCCATCCCATCCCATCCCATCCCATCCCATCCCATCCCATCCCATCCCATCCCATCCCATCCCATCCCATCCCATCCCATCCCATCCCATCCCACCTACTGTGGACATGCCCATGGACAGGATGGAAGAGGGGCCGGGCAAACAGTTCACAGTGGCCATGCTCCATCCCCTGGGGCATCCCGGGGCTGTCCCTGCCTGGGGAATGCAGGGCTGGGCTGTGTTCTCCGGCCTCTCCTGCAGCCCCTCAGCTCTGGCTGTGCTCACTCCTTGCCAGGTGCAGCCATGGACCCAACACAAGAGCAGAAACCCACCCGTGGCCGCTTCCGCAGAACACTGAAGGTACCTGCAGCCATCCCCAGCTGGGCTGGGCCGGCTGCCACTGCTCAGCCCAGCACAGCACTTGGAGAATGCCATGGAACTTGCCTCTCTTCCCTGTCCTTTGTTCTCCTGCAGATGTTCTGCAAGTCTGTGCCAGTTGGGTGTAGAAAGACCAGCAGCACAGCAACAGAGAGCACAGCCGAGCCTGACTCCAGGCTGACCGAGCTCCAGGCAGAGCCCGATGTCAGCCCAGATTCGGCTGAGCGCTCAGACGACTCTGACACGGCAAGGAATGATGACAGGACAAAGGCTGACATGGCAGTGACTGAGGACGTGGCCATGACAAATGCTGACACCAGAGAGACTCAGGGCATCACAAATACTGACACCACTCCCACTCCCACTCCCACTCCCACTCTGAGCCAGGACCTCATAGTGGACTACTTCACGGACCCTTGCGTTTCTTCTCAGCAGCACGTAAGCAGCCTGAGGCCAGGGCTCGAGGCCTCACAGGATTGAGTGCCCACTCACGCCATGGTCACTGGGCTCCCTCCGTCTTTGAGGGAACCACAGTGTGGCAGAGAGGGAAGCACTTCTTGGGGGATGCTGGGGAGTTCCTCCCTTGGACAGCACTCCAAGCCTCCCCCACCCCCTCCAGGTGCCAGCCATGGTGAAAAGCATTCACCAGAGTCTCATGTCCAGTGCCACTGTGGGTGTCAGTCTGCGCACTGACATTCTGAGGCTGGCTGGAGAGCACCCTGCTGACGTGGTGCTGACCCTCCTGCACTGTGCCCCAACGTGTGACAGGTACTGGACCCACGTGCCTTGAGAGCTCAGGCCTCACCAGCCTTTAGGGCCCACCGCCCTGTACAGCCTGTCCAATGGGTTCTGCCAGACAGGCAGACAGGTCCAGCACCCTCAGGCCCCTCTGTCTCCTGAGACTGCACCATGCTCCCTGCCTGGCCCTCAGGGCACCGGGGCTCTGTCACCTGGGCCCCACAGCTGCACAGGGCACTCTACTGTGACTGAGACACCCCTGACACAGAGCTCCAATCTCACAGAGCTGCTGCAAGGATGTGGACAGCCATAGGCTCATCGGGACCAACAGTGGAGAAGGTGCTGCCAACTCTGCTGTGTGTGATGGAGGATTGGCCTCTGCACAGCATGTGCACCTCTGATGGAGACAAAAAAGATGTTTTTGCCCTGGCTGTGAGTTTCTGGAACTGGCCTTTGCCCGCCCCCAGGTCGCCTCTCCAGCAGCTCTCCATCCTCTCTGTGCCTCAGGCGCTGGGCTGAGACCTGGGCTAGGGACAGGCTCAGGAGGCACCAGGCCTGCTGCTCCCCGTGCCTCTGCCCTCGGGCCCTGCCCCATGGACAGCTCAGCACTGAGTGCTGTCTCGGGCTGCTTCTTTTGCAGGCAACTCTGGTGATCTGGCTAATTGTGCCTCAGTGCCCCAAGGCAATGATGATTTATTCCTCCCGCCTGTTTGTGGCTCTGCTCTCCCATATTGTCATCAGCACACAGCAGACACCAGAGGAAGTTGATAACTTCTGGAGAGCGTGCCGGGAGGATCACCGCCTTCCCATCCAGCCCAACAGGTCCTGGTCCTCCTGTCCTTCCCATGCCCTTGTGGCCCGTGCCAGTGCTCCCAGTGTGACCTGGGCTTTTCTCTCCACACAGGTTTGCAGTGCAGACCATGAAGGCTCTGCTCTTCTGTCTGCAGTATGACCCTGAGGTGATGGCCATGGAGCGCAAGCGTGGCTGGGACACGCTGCTCTGTGCTGACACCCAGCACTATGCCGTGGGTCTGCTGGCCAGGTGAGACCCCCATTTCCCCTCTTCCCCTGACATTTGTGCTCTGTGCCTGGTGTGCCCCACACAGTCCCTGTGGTCGTGGGCCAGAGGGCCTTGTCACCGAGGGATGGCCAAGCAGACTGGAAAAGGGTGGGAGAGGAGGTGTCCAGAGGGGCAGCTTCCCAAAGTGCCCACATCACATCCAGGGATACTGGGGAAAGACTGGATCTCTGTGAGACAGTCCTGAGAGAGGTTTGCCTGCCCACCTCAGTGTCTTGGTGCTTTCTCCTCCCACCAGGGAGATGCGCCGTGCCTCCCTCTTGTTGTGTTCTGGGATTGCCCGCCGCCTGCTTGGGCGGCTCAGCAGGGAAGAGCCACACTGGGATCTGCCCTTCCTGGCATTCCTTGTGGAGGTGAGCCTGATGGCCAGCGCTGCCTCGCTGAGGCTGCCTCCCAGCTCTCTGTCCTCTCGTCGCCACAGCTGCCTGGGACAGTACCCGTGCCCTGTGCTGATCTCTGAGCTCAGCCCTGTGCGGTTCCGGGCTCCTGCCAGCAGGATCCCCTTTCACTACCCCGTGCCTTTCAGGTGCTGGACTGCTTGGATTTCAATAAATGTGGTGACAGCATCCTTGAGATCATGTCAAGGCACCTGCAGAACAAGTGCAGGGAGAGACGTCGCTTGGCTCTCAGAGGCCTCGTGGTTCTCAGCAAGGATCCCTCGATGGTGAGAAGGGGGCAGGGCTGAAGCTGTGCTGGGGAAAGCTGCCCCTTGGGCTGCCTGGGCTTCAGGAGCTGCAGCAGATGCTCCCAGCTCTCCTGCCTCATCTCCCGGAGTTCTTCGGGACAGGCCTTTTGTCTCTGGGCCCTGTGGCAGCAGGGTGGGGTTGCAGTGCCAGCGTGGTGTTGGTGCTGCCACCGTTCATGGCTTCACAGCACAGCCTTGTGTTCCACATAGGCCAGAAAAATGTGCAGCCTGTCTCCAAGTCTTTTGGAGCTGCTGGGTGATGCAGATGGAGAGGTGGTTGCCATGACCCTCCGTGTGTTCACGAATGTCCTCCAGGACAAAACCATCCTGATATCCAGCACCACTGCCCCAAAGCTGGCCGAGGCACTCCTCGTGCTCTTTGACAACGTAAGGCTCTGTGTCCCCAGGCACTGGCACTGGATGCCCAGAAACATTTTGCCCCATTGATTCTGGGACCTTTGACCTGGTGAGCCTGGAGTAATTGCTCTTACAATCCTCTCTTCTTCTTATCTTCCAGGACAACAGCCATGTGCAGGTGCTTGCCCTTGACCTCTTCTTCAGGATGATGGAATTGGTAGTAGACAAGGGAAAAAAGGTGCTGATGAAGATTTTGAGCCAGAGCCTACTCCCACTGTTCTTCCACTGCCATGAGGAGCATGAGCACGTGGCGAAGGTGAGGTTTTGTGTGATGCTGGTGGATCTCTGGAAGGGGCTCGGCTGCCTCCTGCCCTGGCACCTCCCGAGCTGCAGCCTCCTCCCAGCCTTGGCACAGGGATGTGCCCTGAGCTGTGGTGCCATCTGCACATCTCTGGTGCTCTCCAGGCCTCTCGGGAAACACTGCTTCGTGTGCTCGACTTCCTGAAGAGAAGGAATCTCGAGAAGCTGCTGAAGAAGGAGCAGTTGTTGCAGTTTGCCGAGTGCCTGGTAAGGAGGGCCTGGAAGCGCCAGGCTCAGCCTGGAGAAGCCCCCTGAGCGCGGTGCTCACTGTGTGCGCTTGGCAGCTGTGGCCCTGCCCAGGGCTGCACGCAGGAGCCGCACGGGTTCTTCTCCAGGCTCCTGTGGGCCCGAGCCGGGTGCCGACGGAGCCCCGGCCCAGCGGCTGCTGGCCGCGCCTCAGGGCTGTGCGGGCAGGGGAGGCCGGGGCCGGCCAAAGCGGGGAGCGCCTGGCAAAGGGGCACAAAGCCCGGCCCGACCCTTCCCTCCCGCCGCTCTCTCCAGCTGGCAGACGACAGGAGCCGAGCGGCCGAGCACCTGCGCCAGGCCCTGCCGTACGTGCAGAGCCCACAGGAGTCCCTGCAAGTAGCTGCCATCAGGTTCATCGGTGAGTCCGGGCTCCCTCCCCGCCCCGTCCCGCCGCAGCTCGGCCCCAAGCCCCGCCTGCTGCCCCGGCAGCGGCGTCCGGGCCCGGCGCCGTGGAGCCCCGGCTGCCCTCGGCGCTGCTGCCGCCCTGTGTCGCAGCCGTGCCCTTGGGCGTCAGGATGCGGCCAGGGCCCGGGCTGAGCCCTGCCGGGCCACGAGGGCGTGTGGCCACAGGGCTGGCAGCGCCGCTGGCAGGGAGCTCTGCCGCTGGGCAGAGCTGTGACAGGCTCTGTGTTCCCAGGGATCGCTGGGCGGCACCTGAGGGGTCAGCCAGGAGACCTTGACATTCTCAGTGAGGGTGAGTGAGGGCAGCGGGCTGTCAACGAGGACTGGCAGGGGGAGCTGCAATCCCTGCCCCGGATGCGGCGGGCTTCGCTGCATGTGTGGACGGGGGGTGGCGTGGGCAGAGCTCAGAGAGATTTCAGGGACGCGGGCGGGGGGATTTGTGGCCAGCACCTTGCAGCTGACCCCGTTGGCCCCCCTTCTCTTTTGGCCATGGCAAGAGCTGGCTGGGATGGCCCTGTCAGGAAGTTCTCCTTGGATTCCCACAGATCCCGGCTCTGACTGTGGCTCTGTTCCTCTCTCTTCCAGCCCTTCAAGCCTTGAGGAGATACGGCCGCCCTTTCCAGACATCGTAGTGCAAGAGATATTCAATGAAAGACCAGCAGAACCATACTCATCTGCTGGCTCAGTAGAACCGGCGTCCCTTTAAGACCTCCAGATGCCGTGGAAGATGAGGCTCCCTTGAGACCAGAAGACACCAGCTGGAGCTCCAGGCACAGCTGATGATTAGCACAGCTGAGCCTGTGGGAAGCTCGCATGGCTTCAGCCTTCTCCCTGCCTGTAGAGAGCTCTCACCCTCCAGCCTTCAGATACTGCCCATCCTCTCTTCTTCCCTCCATTTCCACTATTCCTCCCTTTTGCCTGCTCCCTCCCTCCATCCCTCAGACCCTGCCCATCCCCTATTTCCTCCTCCAGCTCATCCCTGTGCTTCGCCTTCCATCAATAAACAGTTTGGCTTCTTCACTTTGCCTGCATCTCTGTGGAGATCAAGTGGCACAAATCCAGAGCCCTGGGACACACAGGCCCCTCCTGCCGTTCTCTTCCACGCCGTGTTTTGTGCAGAGACACACAGGAACGAGGGCAGAACATGCTGGAAAAGTCTCTGTGCTGAAGGTCCAGTTCCACAACACTCTGGAGTTAAAGGACTTGCTGAGCACCGTGAAGCCCCTGGGTTTTAGATGAGCCGCTCCACCTGCGTATGCTCTGAACGCAGCTGGGAGGGATTCCATGGCAAGCATGCACAGAGGGCAAAGGAGCTTGGAATGCTGGAAGGTTTCAAGAACAGCTTCCTGAAAGCACAGCAGTGCTCCATCACTGCACAGGGTCAGGAAGAGGGCAGAAGCAGAAACCGTCAGGGCTTATCAGGGAGCTTTGGGTGTGCCAAAGAGCAAATGAAGCAGCAGCACAGTGCCTGAGACTCGGACGCGTGACCATGCCAGTGTCCAGAGTGCTGTGAGGCAGTGCCGGGATCCTGGGTGCGGTTCTGGTCCCCACAAGTGAGGAATCGCAGCCCCTCCCTCAGAGCCAGTCAGAAAGGCAAGTGAGTGAGACCAGGAGGAGGGCACCCTTCCAGTCTCTCTTGGGCATGGCTGCAAAACAGCTCCTGCTTCTTCTCTGGGGAAGCACCAGAGCGGGCAGGTGTCAGAACAAGGTGGCTGCCTGGGGGCTGCCTATGGCCTCTGACACCCAGCTCCTCAGGGCTTCCCACCGCCCCAGCCTTTCGGGTGCCTCTTCTGCCCTTGTAGCCTCCTGGCACGACTCAAACATCCCCCTCGTGCATTCCCACTGCCTTGTCCCATCAGGGCCTCCACAGCCCCTCATGTCTTTGTGGATCCGTCCCCTCAGGGTCTCCCCCAGCCCGGCCAATCTGCCCGGCAGCAGTGCTGCAGCCTCACAGGAGCTCCAGAGGAGCCTGATCAAGAGGTACATCGGAGCCCTCAGCAATCCAGCCAGCAACACCCGGGCAGGAGGACACTGATGGCGGTTCCTGGCTGGGACAGGGGTTGTGACCATCTCCAGGCACCGGTCTCACAGGGATCCCCAAAGCTCCAGCCCCTGTCCACCCGCTCTGTCACCAGCACAAAGGCTTCAGCAGAACCACCAAAGGCCAAGGGGCTTCTGGCCATTTTCCCTTCAACACTACATGCCTGGGCAGCTTGCTGAGCACTAGCACCCTTCTCCCCCTCTTCCTCGATGCCCTGCAGACCCTGGACAGCAAAAGAAAGCTCCTGGGAATCTGTTTATCCTAACACATCGTATATTTCTATACTAAAGAAAAACAAAAAGCAGAAATGAACAGTCTTGAAGAAAAAGAAAATCCCCGCTGGCTCAGGTGGCCCCAGCAGACAGAGACTGTCAGATCAGCTCTCCACAGAGCTCCAGCAGCGCAGCCGGCCAAGGCCTGACAGACGAGACCGTGTATTCCATGCCCGGCGGAGCTGATCTCGCAGCCTCTGGAACATGGAGATCCGAGTCCACTCCACTGCCCTGAGGATACACCAGGTTTGAATTCCCAGATTTCCAGCCCACTATGGAAACACTGGCAGTCACCTCCAGGCTCCGAGTTGCACACAGCACCACGGTAAGTGCCGCGCAGAAGAGGTATACAGAGTGCAGCGAGGAGCTGGACGTGGCTTTCATGCAATAAGTAGAAGGTGAACCTAGGCACTGCCTCTTCAATCTGGCCCCGTCTGCTCTGGTAGCAACTTTTCCAAGTCGGCAGAGGGAGCTGCAAATATGTAGAATGGAGGGTAGCGAGACGCCGTGTGTTATGCACCCTTTCAGGGCTGCTGCCAGGGGGCTACTTTAAGAACGCCTTCTTCTTCCTCGCGTCCTTCTCGCTTCGCTCTAGCTGCATGGAGTACAGCACAGCGAAGGTGTGAGGAAGGGCACTGCCCCAGCTTTTGCCCTGGCCTGCCTGTGCTGCGCCTTTAGCTGCACACCAGAACAACGGCATTTCTTACCCGCAAGGCAAAAAAAGGCGTTAGTGTAGCCTCAGGAATGGCAAGTGCCTAGGCATTAAGTTGAGCGACCACGTATGAGGGAGTCTTTAGAGGTTTCCTCCCCCATGGCGCAGGTGTATTCTCATTCTCGTGCTGAACTGAAAAGTCCGGGCATGGCAAGACTGGCCTGCCTTGTGCAGAGACGAACACAAATGTGGGGCTATGATCCTCTGTGTTCGGAGCTCTGCTTCCGGGTGTGTGGGCCGCCATGAGCCCGCAGCAGCCGCCGAGGACAGTGTGGATTGTGGATGAGTCTGGGCTGGCCCCTCGCCCCCGCGTTGGTCTGACAGCGGCAGGAGTGGCGTCGGAGCGGCATCGCCTGAGGGCCCCATGGGGGGCGGGAAGAGAGCCGGGAGTGACTCCGAGCGACACCGGAAGCGATATCCGTAGGGCCCGGAAGGCCAGCGTTGCCATCGAGTTCGGCCGGTAGGAGGCGTCTAAGGTGCTTTCAAAGGTGGAGCTTCTTTGCTCTAGGACAGTCTGGGAGAGCTGAGGGTGTCCAATCTGGAGAACAGAAGGCTCCAGGGAGATCTTCGAGCCCCTTGCAGTGCCTGCTGGGGCTCCAGGATAGCTGGGAAGGGACTTTGGAAAAGGGTCTGGACTCGCAGGACAAGGGGGAATAGCTTCAAACTGCCAGAGGGCTGGGATAGATGGGATATTGGAAAGGAATTCTTCCTTGGGTGGATGCTGAGGCCTGGCACATGTTGCTCAAAGCGGCTGTGTAGGAGCCCCATGGCAGGAAGCGTCCAGGGCCAGGCTGGAGCGGACATGGAGCAACCTGGACTAGTGGAAAAGTGTCCCTGCCCGTGTCAGGATGTGGGAAGAAGATAATCTGTCCCTAAGGTCGCTTCCAGTCCAAACCATTCTGGGATTCTAGGATTCATGAAAGGCCCTTTTCCAAGTGAAGTGTTGTATCTCTTGGCTCCCAGCTTGTAGTTGCCAGTTCTTCTGGAAGCAGGCGTGGCAAAGCAGCTGTGATGAGCCATGGGTTCTCAATAGGACGAGTGTGATATATTTGCAGAGAGGAAGGCTGCAGACAGATCTTCAAGGTAAAACAAGCAAAGGATTGAATAAAAGCCAAAGGTTGGTTGTGTTAGTCAGTTTGCTAGCTGTTGAAATGGCCCCAGGTCATTTTCAACATTTCTAATTTGGATTTGTTTGAGTAAAAAATGAATGTGTTACCTCCAGCGTAGGCTCTCCAATGCATCTCCATGTGCTCCCATATCTTTGTTGTATATCGGGTTCTATTAACTGAAGACAGAATCATAACACAGTAGTAAAACATTTAGAGGTGTAGTTAGCCAGCTTCAGGAGTTTTCAACTCTGCTGTTGACTTTTCTGGTAACTGTAAGCAAGGCAACACAATCCAGTTACTCCACTTTTCCTCTCTGAGGAAAAGATGATCTTTTTTTTTTTTCCTCATTTTGAAAATAGCTTTGAATGAAGAGAGTTATGCACGTGGCATGTAGGATTCATTATTTTACCTTTCTCTTCTGCTGTCTTTCGCGTACTAGTCTTTTTAAAATTTTTTTGTTGCTGTTCTCCATTCAGTAGGTTTGAAAGACTTCTAATTGTTGAGATGATGGTTCTTTGAAGGCTCACTTAGCCCACCTTTTGGGTGAAGGAAAGAAGAAGACAAGGTCCTCTAAGAAGAGTAAAAAGCATACTTTCAAGAGACATTCAGAGATGTCTGCTGATGCCATGCAATTACCGTGTAATCAGCAGAAATGTGTTGGAAAAACACCCATCAGTGACTTCACAAGAAAGCCACACTCAAGACAGGTAAAGAACAGAAGCATAAAACCCCAAAGGTATGAAATGGACAGATTTTCATTGGGAATGAGCAACTCCTGAATTCTTGGTTCTAGAACTAGGGGCTTGTAATAAATAGACTGTCTCCTTGCCAAACGTAAATTTGGTGTCATGAACTGCTCACTGCCCGTTGAAGTGCTGGGCTAGTAGACTAATATTTGCCATGGCAGGCATATTGTATGGCTTTCCTGTTAAAAAGAAATTGGTTTTGCTCATGGCAATCTAGATATGTACCCAGTCTGACACCTATTTTTTAGGCTATATTTCCAAGTAAATGGCTTCCATGATGATGCAGTAAGTTTATGTCATGAACAGGAATGAAGTGATTGCATGCGTCCTTTTTTACCCTAAGCCAGCTGCTGAGTAATGAGACAGAGACTCTCACTGACGCCAAGGAGTGCCCGTGCTTTTGGGAAAAGCACCAGGCAGATAAAGCCTATTTCCACATTTCTTGCTAGCATCTCCTTCGAAGTTCATGGGTTTGTTCATCTTTTAGAGCTGTTCTAGATGTCTTTGTAGTTTACATGTACTAAATGTAGCAGGTATTGCTTTCATGCCGTCCTACTAGATTTGAAGTTGGGATCTACTCAGGCTTCAATGTCTCAGAAGAAGCAACGTCGATTCTTTGAATTCTACTCTTGAACGTGAGAATGCTACTTATGTAGTTAATGAATTAATTAAATCGAATTCACTTGAATGGAAAAATTGTCTTGTTCATGTAGATTTTAACTTGGGAAATTGATATTTGAGTTCTACTTTTCATTGTTGTTGCTTTTCTGTATTCTTTGATTGCACAGATAGCAGATATACTGACCAAGTATTGTGTGAAACTGGAGGAAATGTCCTTCCTCTTGGCAGCTGATGTTCACAAGCTCATTAACGCTAAGGCCATGGTAAATGTTTTACCTGGGGCAAGATAGCAGTCGGAATATTCCTAGAATGTCTTTCTTTCCCCAGATGAAATTCATTTTTTCTGCTTATCAATCACTGAAATATGGAAGAAATTTCGACTTGGCAGGGTATTGGTTATCATTTGTGTTCTTTTCTCCCCTCATTTTCTGTAGAAGAGACAATTTTGGGTTTGTTTTTGCATGTTGTATGCTGCTTCTACTTCTGGTTTTGTTTTTTAATACACAGAATATAAACAGAGCACTGCTGGATAATGAGAGGGCAAGTGCCAAGCTACTCTTGAATCGAATGCAATCAGAGCTTGAGAAAGAAAAATGGCATCAACTGAAATGGCAAGGGAGAGTCAAGGACTGGAAGCTCATGCAAAAGAAATGTGTAGCTCAGAGTTTCAGGTCAGAAATTTGGCAGTCTTCTTTTGGACAATGAGCAACACCAAGAGGCTAGTGTTCACTTTTGGTTTCTATCAAAGTAATACTTGATCATTTTTTCTTTCTATGTGATACCACGTATGATATCACATATATCATGTGATTCCATTCTACATATCTACTTTCCATCCTGCAGAGAATTTATGGCAAGTGGAGAAATACAGAATCCCCCAACTGTGAATATGGAAATGGAAAAGTTGATAAAGGAGCAGATGGTACTCAGTGAAGAGAGACTGAAGGTTTTGCAATATATCGGGTATGGCAAAAGAGGGTATAGCATAAAGGAAAACAATTGTTGCTGGAGTTAATGAAGGACTTGGCTACAAAATGCACTTTGCTTCCTGTCAATGTGTGATTGTTAAATGCAGCAGTAAGGCAGGGTCTACATCTATTTCTGTACAGCTCTTTTGAATGGAAAAAATGCATTCCTGATTTTCAGTGCCCCAGCTACACTTAATAGGTGGCGATCAGGCTCTAAAAATGGAGGAATGCAGAAGTAAATCTTGAAACATAGTAGAAATGGGCAAAGATGGGTGGAGAGCTAGAACTTGGTGTTTTTGTCAAGGCATTTTTTTCTCCATGGCGTGGGATTTTATTTGCGGAATAAATGAAGAGAGGAGTCTGGATAGAAATCTAACGTTGCTACGTTTGAATATCCATCCTGAACACAAGACACATTGGTGTGGGTGCAATGCATTACGATCTTTACAGGGAGGTTTTTTACGGTGGATGGAGGAACAAGGTAGATGACAGTTAGTTCCTTATCGGGCAGTAAACAATTGGCCTCGAACAACAACAATCTCAGGTTTATTTTCATTGCCAAGATGGCTGTAAATAAAAGAACGCCCAGTAGTATGGATATTCGGATTCATAATTTTATATTTGAAGTACTGACTGGTTTGTATTTTAGGATACCCGACTCTTGTTTCCTACTTTGATAGCACCTTGTTGCCTCCAACACGTGCCAAATCTGATGGAAACGAATGGTGCAGAACTCTGAAGAATTGAAACAAAAGTCTAGGTAGGTCGGGAAATCCTAAGAACAGTCTGGAATTCAAGCAATATTTTCTTTTCTCCTGGGCAACGATGAGGCAGACGGTTGCTTTGAGAGTGCATGTTTGCTCTATTCTTTGTTCTGTGTGTTCCCACATACCTTCTCAGTTGTTTGGAGGTGGCAGTAAGAGCCAAAGAAGCTGCCTGTGGCATGGCTTTCCTTTGGCCAGTACAAACACCTGTGCATGGGGAGATCTAGCAGGAACTGGCTCGGTTAGAATGAATCTGGGGGAAATCAAAAGTTAATTTTGACATGGATCCCTTCTCAGTCATACAAAAATACTCCTTTTTAACTCTTGGAGAAGAAGAGGGGAAGTATTGGAGATACTTCCTTTCTCTGTGTCCTTGCAGCATGCCTTCCCTCTCTGTGTCTGCCTTCTCTTGCTCCAGAGCACATCCTGTTGGGATGTTTGTAGCCTGTATGGTAGCAAAGAAGTTGGTAGTGATTTTAAGTACCTTGCTACTTTGAAGCATAATGATAAACAGCTGTGTATGAAAATGTCTTGATTTCTTTGGCTGGTAATGTCTGGTGTCTGTAGGCACTGCTGGCATCTGTTCCGTGTGCTGAGATTCAGCACATGGCCTCTGTCATGTTTCCATGTCACACTGCACTGTGAAAGATGGGAATTTTGACTGTGGTCTGTTCCGTATCATTCAGACAGCCCTAATGTGGAGTGCGTGGAGAAAATGAGCATCCAGTATGAGCTGGTCGAGGGCAAATGTCAGGAGAAAGGGCAGATGTGCAAGTTGAGTGCCACAGCTTTTGGCTGTGATAGCCGTGGTCCAATGTGTCATTAGAGTAAAGTGCGTCTGAGGATGCACCAGACACTGAGATAACAAGTGGAATTCCTTTTTAACCTCCGCCTTACTCTGTTCAAAAAGTAAGCCATCCGTTTGGTTTCACAGTAGTAGTTGGTATTTGTGCTTGAAATGTGGAAAAGCCGTAACAAATGCCAGTAATGAAGGGAGTGCTGTCCTACATGAATGTGGAAGATGCAAGGAGCCTCAGCCCTTGTGCTAAATCTGTCTTATCTTGGGAAAGAAATTCCACCTCTGCCTCAATTTCTCCCTTTGTGTCCAACCAGATGGTATTGTTTAGTAATCTAATATGGCATGTAGGAGGCTGAATCTATCTCTGTCCATCACAAGAAAAGAAACACTACGTTTAGCCAGGCTCTCTGAAAGCCACACAGTATTTCTTCTGTGCATGTCAATAATTTGTTCTTCTTTTCCTTCAGATGACCCTGTTGGATATGAACATTTGCAGAAGATGCTGAAGTTGTGCACTCCAACATACTTCAGATGACTGAGAAACGAAAATGTAGGTTTGAAGAAGAAGTGGAGCACGTGGATGTACGTTTCTTTTATTTGATGACATACATCTTCATCACTCCTTGGGATTAGTCTGTTCTTCCTGTGCTCCCACCTGCAATGCCTTCTGCGTGGTAGGCTATTGATGTCACCTTAGAAAGAGGTCCATAGTGTGACAAAACACTCCAGAGAAACAGTTTGGTGTGGAAGAGTTTCATGTGGAAGTGTTCCTAATTATTGTGTTTATTATTTGTAATAGAAATAGATTGTATTTTTATGATCATTTCTATCTGAAATACATATGATAGCGATGAATGACATATGGCCCAGTCTGCTTAAGATCAGACTTCAGGAATAGCTGGAAATGATCTCCCAAATGTCTTCCAATCTTTTCTATACATAAAAAAAGTCGGGCAGTTGTTTCTAAAGGGATAAATTATAGAAGGTGATTTGGTGCTTTATGGTGCCAGAATAAACAGAAGTTTTGAGAATCCGCATTCTTACCAGTTTACTTGGAGACTGATTTTTTTTTACTCTCCAGATAGAAGACGCCATGTTGGATACCAGTCGTAAAATTCCAGGCAGCCTTTTATCATGTTACATATCCTCTTACTCATTCATTTCACCTTCCAGCAGTTTAGAAAGAACTTGTTCACTTGAATGTTTTTCTTTGGAGTGATTTGAAGGAGACGGCTAAATGGCCGTAATCCAGGTAGAAACATAAAAACAAGGGTGTGCTATAAAGACAGGACTTCTTAATGCAAAGAGCCCTCTGAAATTCAAAATACCTGCTATAAAATGAAAAATGTAGTCTTTGACTTTTAGATGGGAATTTCTACTCTTCAGTTTCATTCTGTCAGGTGCATTTTTGCTAACTGCTTGATTCACGCTGAATGGACAGTCCTGTCTTATTGTTGGTATGGCAACAGCGATAGAGATCACTGCTGCTTTCTGTAGAAAGTGGCTGCAAGTTGCTATGACGAGATCTTGTGCAGGTCTAGAGTCTGATTGGATGTGAGGTTCTCATTGTTTCAGAACACCAACTTGGGGTGGCAGTGTCAGAGGTGTTCATTATCTAGGAAGATTTTCATAGGCGATGAGTTTTGCTGAGGTAGCTTTCTCTTCTGGGTGTAGAAGATATGTGCATAATTAACTTCCTTGAATCCTAAATAGTTGGGGAGATTTTAGTATCTACGAAACCATTTTACTAGCCTTTTTATGTGGCCTTAGATGATGAAAGTGATCTGGATACAATTTTAGAAAAAAGGCAAACGGTGAGCTGTGAGGAAGAGCTGAAGGAGTATTTGGAGAACACCCTTTCTTCTTGAGATCAAATTAGAACAAGGTATGAATTTTGTATGTTTTGTAAACTTAAAAGGTAGAGCATCTTTGAACATTGGTTGTACTACCTAGGCCTTGTTTTAATGCTGTTGTGTGAAGGTATGGAAAAAGAGTGCTTTTCACTTCATGTAAGAATATAGAATAATGTCCCTACTGAACAAGGTTAAGGCAAATAATGCCCACGGTTTAGGAATGGGACAAAGGAAGACTGCTATCATTCAAAAACCATAGCACATCAGTATTACTGTGCATACCATCACATCCATGCCTTATTCAGAAGGTAAAAGTAGTAGTGCAGATTCTTAGATCACTGGAATCAGAAGTTGGTCTGCACCATCATCTCTTCACTCATAGATTTGATCTCATTCAAAGTTCTAGGAACTCAGACGTTTAAGACAGCCAAGCACTGGCAACTTTAAAAACCATCTAAAAATGGGTACAATACCGCTCTCCTTCCTGAAGATCTTAGCAGCAGCTCTGAAGCCATAGAGGAAGCAGCACTGCTGCCCGAAACCCCAAGTAAAACACAAACTAACAGAGTGTCAGTTTATGCGGTGCTTTATTCAGGGCCCGGGGACCTGGGGACTCGCGTCCCAAGTCAGGATCCCACCGGTTCCCTTTTTAGAGGGTTTTTTATACCCTTTTTACAAATGGTTTATGTGCAGAAGTACACATTCTTCTATAGATACATTCACCTTGTAGATAGCATTTTGCGTCATAAATCTTACACGGTTGCTTATCTTAGGACTATAGTGTTCTCCCCCTCAATCTCTCTCTTACGCCACTGCCCACCACCAGTACTTTATTTATGATTATACTTTAACCTTATCACTAACGGTTCTGCATGCTCTCAGCACAGCACATTCCTAAGTTAGTTTCCCAGGGCCTACTCTTGGAACTGCAGTCTCCAAGCCTTAGCATTACTACTACTATTATGGTTTATACACTTTATATTCTAATATTCAGGATTTCTAGTCCATACGGTAACAGCACTGTTCACACACCCAGGAGGTCTTTCCTACCTGCTCGATCAGAGGCACATTAGAAGAGCAGTATGGACCTGAGGGGCAGATGCACATACCTTCACACACCTCGCAGTGGGACTGTGGTTAGAGCTGGAGGTTTGATACTCTTCCTAATAATTTGAGCCGTTAAAACAAGGCCAGAGGTAACAGACCAAGTGAAAATACAATGCCAGGTTGCGGAAAGAGAATGTTACCTATCTGAACACCTACATAAATTCCCCATCATTCTCTTTGTTTAGGAGACCAAGCCAATGTCCGTGTAAATGAAAACAAATGTGAATATTGATTTTTCTTGAATCAAGACTCAGCTTTATGTCCAAGTCAAAGGCAAATAAACCAGAAGGCTCCACTGAGCACAGTGCAGAACTAACATGGAAGACAGTCATTTGACCTCTTATGTAAGCAGTGTTGGAATGGTTCCCCATCCAAAAGGAAGGATGTCAAATGCTTCTTTGGAAATATTTTAACTTCTGTGCATTTCTTTCTTTGTAATGAACTAATCTCTAACAAGCTAGGACGTGATTGTGTTCAGTAGAAACAGATCAATGGCAACATTTAGCCTAAAGGTTTTATGAGATTGATCAGGAAGTTCGATTTAGATTTAAAGGCACTGTAATCATATTTAATTTTATTTCTCTCCGTACTTGAGTCTCTTAAACAGGGACCTTCAATTGGACAGGAACGGGACACTGAAGCAAATTGTAATGGATGACGTAATGGCTTACCCAGAAGCATTTTGTGGGAATTGATTTCTTCTAGGTATCCATCAGCCAGCATTTTAGTGTGAAGGGAATCTTCAAACAGGTAAAACAAAAATTCCCGTTGGTTTCAAACCTGACTGCTAGATTAATTTTTCACTTTGGAGAAAATTTTCATGACCTTTAAAATTCAGACTATATCAAGTATTGTTTCAGCCATTGAAGAAAGTGCTTTTGATAGAGATAGGAGAGGGAAACCAAAACATTTCTCAGAGCCACACTTTGAGCTCTGTCCTTGTTACAAACGGCACTTGAGCAAATTCATTTGCCTTTGGAACAGAAAACGACAAGGTAACAGGCTTATCATTACGGATTTGAGTGTTCCAGGTTCTTTAGATAGTAAGTGATCTATTCAAGATGATCTCTTACTGAAATAGATCCATTTTGAGAAAGGATATGGATTTCTTAGAAGAAAGCAAATCCCTATGTTAAAACGGTGTGGTGGGTGTTTTTTGTTGTTGTTTTGCTTTTAGAACTTGCAAGGCACAATCGACTTCATAGTTCGAGATGCAGGTAAGACCACGACATTCCAAACAGGTGTTTCTTTTTGGTTGTTTTTCAATCTGTCTATCTTTGGATTGTAACCAGTAGAACTGTGCTTGAACTGGAAAGAAGTAGCGGAGGTTTCAGAAGTGGAACATACGGTGGAACAGTAAGCTGAGAGCATTGTGCAAGGAGAGGAAAGAGGGGAAAATGGTAAGAGTTTCGTGAGTCGGAAGGGACCCCTAGGGATCGTCGAAGTCCAACTCCTGGCCCTGCACAGACACTCCAACAGTCCCACCCTCTGCATCCCTGAGAGCATTGGCCAAACGCTCCTGGATCTCTGGCAGCCTTGGGGCTGTGCCCATTGCCTGGAGAACCTATTCAGTGCCCGACCAGCCTCTGAGGAAAAAAACCTTTCCCTGATAGCCAGCCTAATCGTCCCCTGACACAGCTCCTGGCATTCCCTTGGCTCCTGTCCCTGGTCGCAGAGAGCAGAGAGCAAAGCTGTCCCTGTGCTGCCCTTGGGAGGAGCTGAGAGGTCCCAAGTGAGGTGTGAGCTCAGTGTCCTCTCTGCAGCTGAACCAAATGCCCTCAGCCACTCTTTGTATGGCTTTCCCTCCAGCCTCTTCGCTATCCCTGTGTCCCTCCTTTGGACATTTCTCCAATAGCCTGAGGTCTTTCTGACGCTGTGGCATCCAAAATTGCCCCCAGGGCTTGAAGAGAGCGCAGTCCCAGCCCAGAGCAGAGCGGGACAATCGCCTCTCTCGAGCGAGCGGTGCCAGAAGATAGGGACAGTTGTCAAAAAATCAGCTGGAGAAAGAAATCTAACAGAGAAACAGGTGATCTTGGCACAGGAAATGGAAGAAGCAGAGGAAGAAGAAGATGAGGAGAGGATTCCTTGTAAAAGTGAAGAAAATGAGCATGCAGAACAGGGACTAAGCATTATGCAGGTAAGTGAGCAAGAGAATAAGTTTGAAAGTGAAGGCAGTTTTGTCCAAAAGAAGGAGGAATAGGAAGTCTTTTTGCTGAGAATGAATAGAAAGGTTGTTTCCATTTAGTTTGTATACGAAGCGCACAGGGCTCTAGATCCTTTTGTGGGAAAATGGAGTGTGTAAAGTTGCCAATCATTTTGGAGCGAATTTGGAGGTTTTGGGGGTCCCAGGTGAATTGGGGGGGGGGGGGGGGGGCGGGGATTTGGGGATATCCAGGTGAGTTTTGAGGGTTCCCAGGTTGATTTTGGGGGAGAATTTGTGGAATTTTGGGAGATCCCGGGTAGTGAGGTTTGGGGTAAATTTGTGGAATGTGGGGAGTCCCAGTTGAATTTTAGGGGGAATTTGTGGAATTCTAGGGATCTCAGGGGAATTTTGGGGTGAATTTGGTGAATTTTAGGGTATACATGTGAATTTTAGGGTTCTCAGGTGAGTTTTGGGGATGCCAGGCGTATTTTGGGGTGAATTCTGTCGATTTTGGGGTATCCAGGTGAGCATTTGGGAGTCGTGGGAGAATTTTGGGATGACTTTGGGGGGATGCAGGTGGATTTTCCGGGGAATTTTAGTGATTTTTGGGAGTCCCAGATGGGTCTTGGAGTGAATTTGGTGGATTTGGGGGTATCTGGGCGGGTTTTGAGGGGGATTGGAGACATTTTGGGGTGAATTTGGGAGGTGTTGGGGGAACTGGGTCTTGGGGGTGATTTGAGGGATTTTGGGGGTTGCAGGTGGGATTTTGGGGTGAAGCCCTGGGATTTGGGGGTCCCCCGTGAATTTTGGGGTGAATTTGTGGAATTTTGGGAGTTGCCAGGTGAGTGCTGAGCATCCCAGGGGGGACTTCGGGGTGAATTTTGGGGATTTGGGGTTTCCCAGGTGAATTTCTGAGGTGAAAAGGTTCAAAAAGGTTTTTTTTGAAAACAAGTTAAAGCCAGAAGGTTATTGAACATCAATAGATGTGATGCAAGTAGGTAATATGCAGACAATACACAGCGAGACAAATCATGGGAAAAATACAGTGGTAACACATGAGTGTGTGAGGATGGGATCAGTATAGCTAAGGCTCAGTTGAAGCTGAATTTGGAAAAGCATGCCAAAACTAAGAATAATAAAGGCACCTACGGGTATTTCAGCAGGAAAAGGAAGATGGAAAGAAACCTATCACACCTCCCCTATTCCCCCCCCCCCCCCCACCCCCATAAGCCAGACAGGACTAGTGACAACAGACAAGGAGAAGGCTGAGGTACTCAACAAGTGTTGGTCTCAATTTTTACTGCCAGTCACTATTTCCACATCTCTCAGGTTATTGGACTGGTGGACTTGATTCTAACCCATAGTAGCAGGTCAGCTTTCAGACCACTTGAGGAACCTGAGCATGCAAGACCATGGGACCCACCCACAGGCATGTCAGGGCCCTGAGAGAACTGGCAGCTGTAGTTGCTAAGGTGCTTTCTCCATCATATTTGAGAAATCAAGGCAACCAGCTGAAGTCTCCAGACACTGTGTTGTATTGACTCCAGTCCTCTTGGTCTTTTTTGTAAATCTTAGAGCTCTGAGTCAATTTCTGCAGAGGATTCCCAATGCAGTTTCAAAAATGGAATCTTTGTTACTGGTCCTCATGTTGATCTTGGATATTTCCATTTTCTGCACTCCTTTATTTTCGAAACATTTGTAATGACTGAAAAGAAAGCTGAGACGAGGCATTATGCTCTTTCCAGTGATAGAAATGGAGCAGTATTCTTTTCAGACAAATATATTTTTGCTGTGTCTAAGCACATGTGCATACCTGTGTTTGATTTATGTGTCCAGGTTTTGGCAATGGGGCAGCCACAGGGCCGTCCTGTGACAATGGCCCAGGTGCTGCCCTGTCCCACTTTCTTCCAACTGGCTCCACTTCAGGATGTCCTCCCTGCTGAGAGAAGAGGCTGGGACAGCACCTTTAGAAATGTGACTTTCTGGGTTCTTTTTGTTTTGTTTTGTTATTTTTAAAGTTACTAAAATCCTTCACCCTGATTTTTTGATGTGTTGGGTTTGGGGTTTTTTTTCAGTTTTGGGTGGGGTTTTTTGTGGGCTTTTTTTGTCTCTTTGGGGATTATTGGTTGGGGTTTTTTGTGTGTTTGTTTGGTCTGCTTTTTTTGTTTGTTTGGTTTTTTATTACGGTTTTGTAGAGTTTTTTAAGCAAATTGATTGGAAAACTGAATAGTCCTCCATTATAGTCTCCTGGATTCACCTGAGACTCTTCCTAGGCATCTCCCTGATCCTTTTTGCAATGAGTCTCACATCATTCTCCTGAAGAAACTATCTGCTTATGGTTTGCATGGGTGGGCTGTTTGCTGGGTGACAAACTGGGTGATGGCCAGGCCCACAGAGTGGTGGGAAATAGAGTTCATCCAGCTGGTCTCCAAGGCTCAGTCTTGGGCCCAGTCCTGTTTAATATCTTGCTCAGTGATCTGGACAAGGGGACAGAGTACACGCCCAGGAAGTTCACAGATGATGCAAAGTTGGCTGGTAGTGTTTTTTTCTTCTGGAGGACAGCAGGCTCTGCTTCTTCTTCCTCCTGTTCTGAGGTTGCTGCTCCCTCTTCATCCCTCATTAAGTGTGCTGATTTTGTCACTTGGATGAGAAAACAAACAATTTTAGCAACAATACTAGTGGCAGGGTACAAGAAAGGAAGAGTTCACACGAATCCCCCCCCCCAACAACAGAAAATACCTGATGGCTCCTCTGCCCAGCTTACTGACTACACCGGAACCCATTGTCCCCCAAAGATACTCCCTTCTCCCTGCCCCCAGCCATGATGTGAGATGGAATAGAATAACTAAGATTAAGATTCTCCCTACGGAACTCCATCATACTTCGATTCTGGGAAAAAAAATTTCTTGAAGTTCTATCATTTCAGATAATTTGAATTTGCATACTAAAAAGTCTAGCCAGAAACTCATGACAATATTAATAGCCCATTCTAGAATGTCCGAGATGATAGACACTTCTTTCAAGAGAATGTGATACCTCACGTGACTTCTCCAGAATTTAAATGAACAGCAGGAGTAGTCTACAAGATTCTTGCTGCCATCTGGATTTCCTGGTATTTGGCTGGTCTATGTAAGCCAACCAGCTATTCAGCAGAGGGAATATTAGTGTGATACTTGATGGTATGTGAGATGGAACACAGTAATTTATGGCTTTTTGCATAGTGATGAAGCTGTAAAGAAAGCTCCATAATGCTCAGACAAGGAGGCTGCTGGACTTCAAGTAGCAAAGGCCCAAAACGAACCAGTGAAAAGGTGTCATTGAAAAAAAAAAAAAAGCCAGGTGGGGAGCAAAGTGATACTTAAGGGCAGTTTACTGAAAGAGGGAATCTAGTGAAAAAAAAAGTCCAAGAGTGAAGGAATAACAAGGAAAATGAAACTAAGGAAGGAACTCAATCTCAGCTAATCATTTCAGAAGCTAACAAGTTGTCATTGCAATGATGCATAAAGTGAGAAATAATAAATATGTCTGCACCAAAATCTGAAATATGAACTTTATTGCATTCTGTCTTTCACAGAATCATACAACAGTCTGTGATTAAAGATCATCTAGTCCAACTTCCTTGCCAGGTAGATCTTACAGTAGATCAAATTGCTCAAGACTAGCCAAACTGATAAGGAGCACTCTCAATGATGGGGCATCCACAACTTCTCTGGAACACCCCTTTGAGTGTCTCACCAGCTTCATTGTAGAAAAGTTTTTCCTTTTAGCCAATCTAAACCTAGTCTCAGTTTGAAAGCATGGCCCCTTGTCCTGTCTCTGCAAACCTTCCTCAAAAGTCTTTCTCCATTTGTCTTATGCCCTCTTTACATATTCAAAGGGCACAATACTGTCTCTCCAGAAACCTCTCTTCTCCAGGCTAAAAGATCCTACTTTTCACAAGAACTAGGTCATAAACTGAGATGGAAGACATCTCAGGAGATCAGATCATCCAACAGCTCAGTGTAAGAATAGCTCTGAAGTCAGATCAACTAGCTTAGGGCTGTGTCTGTTTGAATTTTGAAAATTAGCAGGACTTGAAATGCTTCAAGGAAGAGAACTCTGGGTGGCTCCAGAAACAGCCTGAGAAACTCGAGCAAACTCGAAACCTCAGAAACTACCACTGCTTTCTCTCCCTCAGCCCAAGCAGTCCCAAAGAAGAAGTGTTCCCAGCAGGCTGGGATAGCACACATATACACTACATATACGTGACAGGCATCGCCAGCAGCCACATCCTGCTCCTTTCTGTGGCTGGCAAGAGTGAGACTGGATGTTTACATGTGGGCAACCTGGGTCCCTCCAGCAGCTCAGACACTCAGCCTGCCCAGTGACCCCACTGAATTCCAGTATTCGCAGTGTCCCAAGGCCACAGCACTACTCCGCTTGCTGGCACAGACCATCACACGCCTCCTAAATCAGTCAGGACTCCCCTGGTCCCACAGCCAGCACCCCACTTGCCCTCCGCCAGGCCACTGCCATTGTTCACCAACTTCTCCACTTTGATCTTTGCTGGTGCTCTCAACACTGGCACACCCAGATGTTCTGCAGCTGTTGTCTCCTGGTGGAAAGGACTTGTAAAGCCATGTTTCCTAACAGGACTTCCACAACCTTTCAAAGCAACCTTTACTGGAGTATGAACAATCTCATTCAAATGTCAACCTTTCTTTTCCCATATGTGAAATCAGAATTTCCTTCTTCTGGGCATGCCCAAAACAAGGCACAAACTACATTGTGCCTTCTGTTTCACATGCTGAGTCGTTTGTAAACAATGCTAGGAGAATACCTGTTTTGATCCAAGCTAATCTCTGGCCCTTATAGTGCTTTCGGTAGTTAGTTTTGCTTTGCTATTTACTTGATGTCCCACTGAATTGTTGAATCATAAACAGACTACCTGCCTGTATAGCAGCATAGCAGTGATGAATAAATGCAAGAGAAGGAGCAAGGTGATTGTTTGCTAGACTCTTCCTAGAAACTGAGAAATCTGTTACTTAATGCTGACCACAGCAGATGGAGGAAGCATCCTACATGATGTCAAAGCAATGAAACTGTAATCACTTTTATGATTACAGTCAAGGCACTGCTTTTGCCACCATAAGTGGAATGCAGGGAATCTTAAAAGACGACACTCTAACTGTTGTCCATGCTCACTGAGAAAATAATGCTTTTACAGCAGAGCAGGTCTCACCGCAGCTAAATCATGGCTTCAACTGTACACCGCCTTCAAAAAAGCCCACAAAAACACAAATGAAAGGGAATCTCGGATTGTGACATCAGCTCACTTTGGATTCTTTCCAAATTCTCAATTCCATTTTCTTCCGAGCCAATTATCCCACCTAACCTGAGATATAATTTATGGATTTCCAACACATCTAGTTACCTTAGAATTAGATTGCCACTAGGCAAAAAGACAGAAACAAGCAGTTAATTTCAGACTGAAACCAAGGGTGTTTAGAACAGCAATACTTGGACGTAACTATTCTTAATAAAACCAAAACTTTTAGGACTTACCCATGTATTTTTGGAGGTGGAAAAAGTTTTACATCCAAAAGTCCCTAGGGAGCTCTCACTCAGTGCCTGGAGAGCCGCTGTCACTCGTCTTTCAAGGAATGATTCGTCACAGCAGAGGCAGCAGAGCACAAGATGGCCGACGAGAAGGGGCAGTGTAGAACTCTCTGTCTGTCTGTGTCTCTACTCAGTGTAGAACGTCTCTGTCCTGGCACATTTTCGTGTGCGATACTTCCCTCCGGGTCTTCGGTCCTTGCGAAGCTCTATGTACTGCGAGCGCTGCTACTTGCAGGTGAGAAGGACCATGGAGCTAGCGGCGAATTCGGAGAGCGCTGAGCACGAAGTCAAGAAGCGAGACGTGTCCCTGCAATGCGGTCCTAATAGCAGCTTCCTCGCAGCGGGGGCGAGCTCCGGCCACAAAGCATTCTCGTCCTGGCAACGGATCTCTGTGACGGGCGTAGGCGAAAAGCTTTCGTTTTCCATTCGAACTGCGAGAGAGGCAGACTGTTGCACGGAGCTCTGAGACCAAAGGTGCACGCCCTAGGCGGGCTTGGGCAGAAGCAGCGTTCTCGAGCTCTTGGCTGCCGGCACACTGCTGGCTGTGTGGCGCCCTTGCAGCGTCTTCTGGCCACCGGCAAGTGAAAGCGGCGTCAGGCGTGGGCGAGGGCGGTGAACGAAGCAGAACTAGTCCCGTGCCTGTGTGCACCACGTTACAGGCTACTAGGAGAGGAAGGTGGTTGACTCTCGCTTGCCTTCCCAAATGCCCTCAGCAGTCGGAAGGAGCAAGCTGAAGCACTGCTGCTTGTGCTGCTCCTTGGTTCCCTTGCAACCCGCTGTGGAAGCATTGGCGGTCGCTTCTAGGCGCCGAGTTGCACACAGCACCACGGTAAGTGCCGCGGAGAAGGGAAATACAGAGTGCAGCGAGGAGCCGGATGTGGCTTACATGCAGTAAGTAGAAGGTGAACCTAGGCACTGCCTCTTCAATCTGGCCGCCTCTGCTCTGGTAGCAACTTCTGGAAGTCGGCAAAGGGAGCTGCGAGTATGTAGAATGGAGGGCAGTGAGACGCCGTGTGTTATGCACCCTTTCAAGGGCTGCTGACAGGGGGCTACTTTAAGAACGCCTTCTTCTTCCTCCTGTCCCTCTCGCTTTGCTCTAGCTTCATGGGGTACAGCACAGCGAAGGTGTGAGGAAGGGCACTGCCCCAGCTTTTGCCGTGGCGTGCAACGGCTGTGTGCTGCTTTTCCAAGCAGCAAGAGCACTGAGAAGTGAAAGAAATTATGAAAGAGCTCTTTGGCTGCTCCTGTCCTATTCGCTGTACTGCGCTTGCAAGCGGCTTCGTTCCTCGCCTTCTGCCGTGTATGTGTGTTGAGAATTTAGAATCCTCCACTTCCCCTTCCATAACCCCATAGAATAGCTGCATTCCGGGTTTGGGGATTTTTAAAACATTCATATGCCCACTTAAATTCCCACGACAACCTCGGAAAAACAGCATTCATGGTGTCGGGAATATGGTATCCACCATTTGCACTATCCAATTCCCAGCAAAACCATGCAATTACAGCACTCTGGGCATTGGGAATTTGGAATCCTCCGGTTCCACTCCCAAATTCCAATAGAATAACAGCCTTGCAGGCATGGGGATATTGGAATCCTCGAGTTCCCTTCCAAAAAGCCCATGGAATAACGACATTCTGGGTATTGAGAATTGACAATTTGCCCATTTCCCTCCCAGATCCCTAGGGAGTAAGACACTTCCGGGTGTCACGTATTTCGAATCCTTCAAATCCGCACCATAACAGCCATGGAATAACAGAATTCCAGGTGTCAGGAATTGAGCATCCTCCACTTCCCCTTCGAATTTCCCATGGAATCATGGCATTCTGGGTGTTGGCACTTTAGAATCTCCCATACACCCTCCCAAATAACCACGAAATTCACAAGGAATAACAGAATTCCAGATATCAGGAATCTATTATCCGCCAGCTCTCCACACAGTTTCCCATGGAATCATGGCATTCCTGGTGCAGGGAATCTTGACTCCTCCAGTTACCCTCCCAAATCCCCATGGAAAAATGGCATTCTGGGTGTCGGGAATTTAACATGCCCATGAACCCACCCCAAATCCAAACACATTCCCAAAGAAGAGCAACTTTCCAGATGTCTGCAATTTGGAATATTCCAGTTCCCCACCCAAATTCCGATGGAACAACAGCATTCCAAGTGTCAGAAATCCAGAATCCTCCATCTCCCGGAAAAAGTTCTTGTGGAATCATGGGATTCCAGGTGTGAGGAATTGAGAATGCCCCGTACAGCGTCCCAGATTCCCACCACATTCCCATGGAATAACAACATTCCAGATTTCAGGAACTGAGAATCATCCTCTTCCCCACCCAAACTCCCATGGAAACATGGCATTCGGTTATCCGGCATTTGGAACCCGCCATAACCTTTTGCAAAATCCCACCAAATTCCCATGCAAAAGTGGCATTCCGAGTGTCAGGAATTTAGGATAGCCCATGTCCGCATCCAAATTCCCACAGAATAACGGCCTTCCGGCTATCAGGAATTTCAAATCATCCATACGTTCTCCCATATTCCCATGGAATAACACATTCCCAAGCATGGGGAATTGAGTTTCATCGAGTTCTCCAACCAACTTCCCATGGAATAACAGCATTCTGGGAGCGGAGGACTTGGAATCTGCCTGTTTCCCTCGCAAAAGTTTAAGGAATAACGGCATTCCGGGCATTGGGAATGTAGAATCCTCATGTTCCCCTTGCAAATTCCCATTAAATAACCATTTTAGTGTGTTGGGAATTTCAAATGCTCCACTTCCTCTCCCAAATTAAAATCAACCTGTAACGAAATAATGACACAATGGGTGTTGAGAATTTAGAATCCTCCACTTCCCCTTCCAAATTCCAAACAAAACCATGGAATAAGAGCAGTTCACTCATTGCTAATTTCAACTCCTCCTCTTCCTCTCCCAAATTTCCACCAAACTCGAATGGAAGAACGGCATTATAAGTGTGGGAAATTTAGAATCCTCCACTTCCCCTTCCATAATCCCATAGAATAGCTGCAGGCTGGTTTTGGGGATTTTTAAAACATTCATATGCCCACATAAATTCCCACGACAACCTAGGAAAAACAGCATTCATGGTGTTGGGAATATGGTATCCACCATTTGCACTATCCAATTCCCAGCAAAACCATGCAATTACAGCACTCTGGGAATTAGGGGTTTGGAATCCTCCGGTTCCACTCCCAAATTCCAATAGAATAACAGCCTTGCAGGCATGGGGATATTGGAATCCTTAACTTCCCTTCCAAAAACCCCATGAAATAACGGCATTCTGGGTATTGAGAATTTGCGAATTCCATTCCCAAATCCCCAGGAAATAAGACAATTCCGGGTGTCAGGCATTTGGAATACCTCAGCTCCGCACCATAACTGCCATGGAATAACAGAATTCCAGGTGTCAGGAATTGAGCATCCTCCAGTTCCCCTTCGAATTTCCCATGGAATCATGGCATTCTGGGTGTCAGCACTTTAGAATCTCCCATACACCCTCCCAAATAACCACGAAATTCACAAGGAATAACAGAATTCCAGATATCAGGAATGTATTCTCCGCCAGCTCTCCACGCAATTTCCCTTGGAATCATGGCATTCCAGGTGCAGGGAATCTTGACTCCTCCAGTTATCCTCCCAAATCCCCATAGAAAAATGGCATTCTGCGTGTTGGGAATTAACAATCCCCCAGAAACCCACCCCAAATCCCACCACATTCCCAAAGAAAAGCAACTTTCCAGATGTCTGCAATTTGAAATATTCCAGTTCCCCACTCAAATTCCGATGGAACAACAGCATCCCAAGTGTCAGGAATTGGGAATCCTCCAGCTCCCTGAAAAAAATTCCCATGGAATCATGGGATTCCAGGTGTGAGCAATTGAGAATGCCCCGTACAGCCTCCCAGATTCCCACCACATTCCCATGGAATAACAACATTCCAGATTTCAGGAACTGAGAATCATCCTCTTCCCCACCCAAATTCCCATGGAAACATGGCATTCGGTTATCCGGCATTTGGAACCCGCCATAACCTTTTGCAAAATCCCACCAAATTCCCATGCAATAGCGACATTCCGAGTGTCAGGAATTTAGGATAGCCCATGTGCGCATCCAAATTCCCACAGAATAACGGCCTTCCGGCTATCAGGAATTTCAAATCATCCTTACGGCCTCCCATATTCCCATGGAATAACACATTCCCAAGCATGGGGAATTGAGTTTCATCGAGTTCTCCAACCAAATTCCCATGGAATAACAGCATTCTGGGAGCTGAGTACTTGGAATCTGCCTGTTTACCTCCCAAATGTTTAAGGAATAACGGCATTCCGGGAATTGGGAATGTAGAATCCTCATGTTCCCCTTGCAAATTCCCATGAAATAACCATTTTAGTGCGTTGGGAATTTCAAATGCTCCACTTCCTCTCCCAAATTGAAATCAACCTGTAACGAAATAATGACACTATGTGTGTTGAGAATTTAGAATCCTCCACTTCCCCTTCCAAATTCCCAACAAAACCATGGAATAAGAGCAGTTCACTCATTGCTAATTTCAACTCCTCCTCTTCCTCTCCCAAATTTCCACCAAACTCGAATGGAAGAACGGCATTATAAGTGTGGGAAATTTAGAATCCTCCACTTCCCCTTCCATAATCCCATAGAATAGCTGCAGGCTGGTTTTGGGGATTTTTAAAACATTCATATGCCCACATAAATTCCCACGACAACCTCGGAAAAACAGCATTCATGGTGTTGGGAGTATGGTATCCGCCATTTGCACTATCCAATTCCCAGCAAAACCATGCAATTACAGCACTCTGGGAATTAGGGGTTTGGAATCCTCCAGTTCCATTCCCAAATTCCAATGGAATAACAGCCTTGCAGGCATGGGGATATTGGAATCCTCTAGTTCCCTGCCAAAAAACCCCATGAAATAACGGCATTCTGGGTATTGAGAATTTGCGAATTCCATTCCCAAATCCCCAGGAAATAAGACAATTCCGGGTGTCAGGCATTTGAAATACCTCAGCTCCGCACCATAACCACCGTGGAATAACAAAATTCCAGGTGTCAGGAATTGAGCATCCTCCAGTTTCCCTATGAATTTCCCATGGAATCATGGCATTCTGGCTGTTGGCACTTTAGAATCTCCCATACACCCTCTCAAATACCCAGGAAATTCACAAGGAATAACAGAATTCCAGATATCAGGAATGTATTATCCGCCAGCTCTCCACACAATTTACCATGGAATCATGGCAGTCCTGGTGCAGGGAATCTTGACTCCTCCAGTTATCCTCCCAAATCCCCATAGAAAAATGGCATTCTGCGTGTTGGGAATTAACAATCCCCCAGAAACCCACCCCAAATCCCACCACATTCCCAAAGAAAAGCAACTTTCCAGATGTCTGCAATTTGAAATATTCCAGTTCCCCACTCAAATTCCGATGGAACAACAGCATCCCTAGTGTCAGGAATTGGGAATCCTCCAGCTCCCTGAAAAAAATTCCCATGGAATCATGGGATTCCAGGTGTGAGCAATTGAGAATGCCCCGTACAGCCTCCCAGATTCCCACCACATTCCCATGGAATAACAACATTCCAGATTTCAGGAACTGAGAATCATCCTCTTCCCCTCCCAAATTCCCATGGAAACATTGCATTCGGTTTTTCCGCAATTTGGAACCCCCCAGAAGCTGTCCCAAAATCCCACCAAATTCCCATGCAATAGCGGCATTCCAAGTATCAGGACTTTAGGATACCCCATTTCCGCATCCAAATTCCCATAGAATAACGGCCTTCCGGCTATCAGGAATTTCGAATCGTCCATACGGTCTCCCAAATTCCCATGGAATAACGCATACCCAAGCATGGGGAATTGAGTTTCATCTAGTTCCATACCCCAATTCCCATGGAATAACAGCATTCTGGGAGCTGAGGACTTGGAATCTGCCTGTTTCCCTCCCAAATGTTTAGGGAATAATGGCATTCTGGGCATTGGGAACGTTGAATCCTCATGTTCCCCTTGCAAATTCCCATGAAATAACCAATTTAATGTGTTGGGAATTTCGAATGCTCCAGTTCCTCGCCCAAATTCCAATCAACCTGTAACGAAATAATGACCCTATGTGTGTTGAGAATTTAGAATCCTCCACTTCCCCTTCCAAATTCCCAACAAAACCATGGAATAAGAGCAGTTCACTCATTGCTAATTTCAACTCCTCCTCTTCCTCTCCCAAATTTCCACCAAACTCGAATGGAAGAACGGCATTTTGTGTGTGCGAAATTTAGAATCCTCCACTTCCCCTTCCAAATTCCCATAGAAGAGCTGCATTCCGGGTATGGGGATTTCCAAAACATCCATATGCCCACTTAAATTCCCATGACAACCTCGGAAAAACAGCATTCATGGTGTTGGGAATATGGTATCCGCCATTTGCACTATCCAATTCCCAGCAAATCCATGCAATTACAGCACTCTGGGCATTGGGAATTTGGAATCCTCCAGTTCCACTCCCAAATTCCAATAGAATAACAGCCTTGCAGGCATGGGGATATTGGAATCCTCGAGTTCCCTTCCAAAAAGCCCATGGAATAACGACATTCTGGGTATTGAGAATTGACAATTTGCCCATTTCCCTCCCACATCCCTAGGGAATAAGACAATTCCGGGTGTCAGGCATTTGGAATCCTTCAGCTCCGGACCATAACTGCCATGGAATAACAGAATTCCAGGTGTCAGGAATTGAGCATCCTCCACTTCCCCTTCGAATTTCCCATGGAATCATGGCATTCTGGGTGTCAGCACTTTAGAATCTCCCATACACCCTCCCAAATAACCACGAAATTCACAAGGAATAACTGAATTCCAGATATCAGGAATGTATTAACTGCCAGCTCTCCACGCAATTTCCCATGGAATCATGGCATTCCTGGTGCAGGGAATCTTGATTCCTCCAGTTATCCTCCCAAATCCCCATAGAAAAATGGCATTCTGCGTGTTGGGAATTAACAATCCCCCAGAAACCCACCCCAAATCCCACCACATTCCCAAAGAAAAGCAACTTTCCAGATGTCTGCAATTTGAAATATTCCAGTTCCCCACTCAAATCCCGATGGAACAACAGCATCCCAAGTGTCAGGAATTGGGAATCCTCCAGCTCCCTGAAAAAAAATTCCCATGGAATCATGGGATTCCAGGTGTGAGGAATTGAGAATGCCCCGTACAGCCTCCCAGATTCCCACCACATTCCCATGGAATAACAACATTCCAGATTTCAGGAACTGAGAATCATCTTCTTCCCCTCCCAAATTCTCAAGGAATAATGGCATTCTGTTACTTTCTAATTTGGAACCCCCCAGAAGCTGTCCCAAAATCCCACCAAATTCCCATGCAATAGCAGCATTCCGACTGTCAGCACTTTCGGATACCCCATTTCCGCATCCAAATTCCCACAGAATAACGGCCTTCCGGCTATCAGGAATTTCAAATCGTCCATACGGTCTCCCATATTCCCATGGAATAACGCATACCCAAGCATGGGGAATTGAGTTTCATCTAGTTCCATACCCCAATTCCCATGGAATAACAGCATTCTGGGAGCTGAGGACTTGGAATCTGCCTATTTCACTCCCAAATGTTTAGGGAATAACGGCATTCTGGGCATTGGGAACGTAGAATCCGCATGTTGCCCTTGCAAATTCCCATGAAATAACCATTTTAGTGTGTTGGGAATTTCAAAGTCTCCAGTTCCTCTCCCAAATTCCAATCAACCTGTAACGAAATAATGACACTATGTGTGTTGAGAATTTAGAATCCTCCACTTTCCCCTACATATTGCCATAGAATAGCTGCATTCCGGGTTTGGGGATCTCCAAAACATCTATATGCCTCCTTAAATTCCCACGAAAACCTCAGAACCACAGCATTCATGGTGTTGGGAATATGGTATCCGTCTCTTGCACTACCCAATTCCCAGCAAAACCATGGGATTACAGCACTCTGGGAATTGGGAATTTGAAATCCTCCAGTTCTGTTCCCAAATTCCAATAGAATAACAGCCTTGCAGTCATGGGGATATTGGAATCCTCTAGTTCCCTTCCAAAAACCCCATGGAATAATGAGAGTCTGGGCATGGCGAATTGAGAATTTGCCCATTACCTTCCCCAATTTCTAGGGAACAAGACAATTCCGGGTGTCAGGCATTTGGAATCCTTCAAATCCGTGCCATAAGCAGTATGGAATAACAGAATTCCAGGTGTCAGGAATTGAGTATCCTTCAGTTCCCCTCGAATTTCCATTGGAATCATGGTATACCGGGTGGTGGGAATGTTGACTCCTCCACTTACCCTCCCAAACCCCCATGGAATAATGGCATTCTGGGTGTTGGGAATTTACAATCCCCCATTAAACGACCCATAATCTCACCAAAATCACAAGGAAGAGATACTTTTCAGATATCAGGAATTTGGAATATTCCAGTTCCCCAAGCGTTTGCCCACAGAATTATTGACTTCCGGTTGTCAGAAATTTCAAATTGTCCATGTTGCCTCTCATATTCCCATGGAATAACACATTACCAGGCATGGGGTATTTAAAATCTTCTAGTTCCTCACCAAATTCTCATGGAATAACAGGATTCTGGGCGCTGGGAATTTGGAATTTGCCAATTTCCCTCCAAAATTCCCAAGGAATAGCAGCATTCCAGGTATTGGGAATCTAGAATCGTCATGTTCCCCTTCCAAATTCCCTTGGAATAAGCATTTCAGAGTATTTTGAATTTCAAATACTCCAGTTCACCTCCCAAATTCCCAAGGAATAACAGCCTTCCAGGCATGGGGAATTTCGAACTGTCCATATGCCCTCCCAAATTCCCATGGAGTAAAACAGTCCCAGGCATGGGGAATTTATAATCGTCTACTTCCTTACCCAAATTCCCCATGGAACAATGATATTCTGGGCATTGGATATTTAGAATTTGGCAGTTCTCCTCCCAAATTCCCATGTAATAATGGCATTCTGGGTTTCAGGAATTTAGAATCCCCCGTATAACCTCCCAAATTCCCACCAAATTCCCATGAAATAGCACCATTCCCAGTGACAGGAAATTCGAATTCTTCACCAATTTCCCCATCGAATTTGCTTTGGTATAATGGCAATACTGGAGTAGGGAACTTTGCAACCTCCAATTCCCCTTACTAATACCCATTGAATAACAGCATTCCAGGCATTGAGAATTTAGAATCGTCCTGCTTCCCTCCAACATTCCCACTAAAACGATTGAATTACAGCATTCTAGGCAATGGGAATTTAGAATCCTCCGGCTCTCCTCCCAAATGACCATGGAATAACCACATTTGGTGTGTTGGGAATTTGGGATCCTCCACTTCCTCTTCCAAATTCCTACAAAAAACATGGAATAATGGCATTCCAGGTGTCAGGAATTTCTATATGCCCTGTCAAATTACCATGGAAGAACAGCTTTCCAACCATGGGGAATCTTGAATCCTCCACTTCCCCCCACCAAATTCCCATGGAATAATGGCTTTCCGGGTTTTTGGAATTCAGAATCCCCAATACATCCTCCAAAATTTGCACCAAATTTCTATGCAGTAGCAGCATTCCAGGTGTGAGGAATTTTGAAGACTCCAGTTCCTCACCAATTTGCTGAGAAATAATGGCATTCTCGGTGTTGGGAATTTTGAACCTTCCAATTCCCCTCACTAATTCCCATGGAATTACAGCATTCCTGGCATTGGGGATTTAGAATCTTCTAGCTATCCTCCTCAATTCCCACGAAAAACATGGAATTACACCATTCCTCTCAATGGGAATTTAGAATCCTCAAGTTCCAGTTCCAAATTCCCATGGAATAGCCACATTTCTGGAGTTGGGAGTTTCAAATACTCCATTTCCTGTCCCAAATTCCCACCAGAGTGCCACGAAATAATGATATTTTGTGTGTTGAGAATTTAGAATCCTCCACTTCCTCCTGCAAATTGCCAACAAAACCATGGAATAAGAGCAGTGCAGGCATTCAGAATTTTGAATCCTCCAGCGCCCCTCCCAAACTGTCACAGAATAGCTGCATTCCAGGTTTGGGGATTTTCGAGTTCTCCATACGACCTATTACACTCCCACAAAAATACTTGAAAAACCGTATTTGGGTGTTGGGAATACGGAATCCCCCCTTCTCACTCCCAAATTCCCACCAAAAGTATGGAATTACAGCATTCCGGGCACTGGGAATTTAGAACCCTGCAGTTCATCTCCCAAATTTCCATGGAATAATGGCATTTCAGGAGTCAGGAATTAGGAATAATCCATATGCCCCATAATTCCAATGGAAAACAGCCTACCGGGAATGGAGAACTTGGAATCCTCTAGTTTCCTTCCAAAAAGCCCATGGAATAACGACATTCTGGGCATTGAGAATTGAGAATTTGCCAATTCCCTTCTCAAATTCCTAGGGAATAAGAGAATTCTGGGAGTCAAGAATTTGGAATCCTCCAGCTCCGCACCAAAATCTCCATAGAATAACAGTATTCCAGGTGTCAGGAATTGAGAATCTTCCAGTTCCCCTTTGAATTTCCCCTGGAATAATGGCATTCCGGATTTGAAGAATTTACAGTCCCTCAAATGCCCCCTCAAATTCTTACCAAATTCCAATGGAAAAACAGCATTCCAGGTGTCGGGAATTTTGAATACTCCAGTTCCCCACAGAAATTCCCATGCAATAAAGTTATTCTAAGCATTGGGAATCTTGAATCCTCCAGTTCGCCTCCCAATTTCCCATGGAATTATGGCATCCCGGGTTTGAAGAATTTACAGTTCCCCATATGCCCCCTCAAATTCCTACCAAATTCCTATGGAATAACAGCATTCCTGGTGACATAAAATTCGAATACTCCAGTTCCCCACCAAAATTCCCATGGAATAATGGCATTCTGGGTGTTCTGCCAGAGGCAGTCACAAAATCACAGCAAATTCCCATGGAATAACTGCATTCCTGTTGTCAGGAATTTAGACTATTCCATTTCCCCACACAAATTCCCATGGAATTACGGCATTTCTGCTGTTGGGAATTTTGAATCCTCCTGTTTCACTTCCAAATTCCCACCAAAACCAAATAAAGCACTAAACATTTACTCCCCAAAAAATCTACAAAGAAAAAATATTCAGAATCTTGTCAATTTTTTTTTTCAAATTTCAGTTGTTTGTTTGTTTTTTTAACATACTCAGAGTCTCCTACGATTTTATTTTATCATAAAGAGCACTAGACAAACAAAGCTTTATAACAAAAAGCCAGGCACTGATACATGGTAAAATTCTCATTTTTAATCTTTTTTTGGCGTTTCTTATCGTTTTTTTCTCTTCTTTTCACTGCAATTGCATCACAAGTAACAAGAATGAAAAAAGGCCACAATCCAACATCATTTTCACCATTTTATAGAAGTTTCTAAAAATATTGCAGAAGGAGGATGGGCAAAAGCAGCACTACATGAAAAGGGACAACTTCCAGTCGCATCAGAAAGGAAAAGTGGGATTTTCATGGAAAAAAAATAAATTTTAAACTCCAAAAAATTCCCAAATAAAACCAAAACTTTGGGCCCTTTCAGGCCCTGGTGCCCCGTTATATTGGAATTTCTGCTATTCCTCTCAGGAAAAATCCCAGGAATGATGCAGACGGTTGGTATTTCCTGGAAAAGAGGGTTTTATGGTTTCTTCCTTGGAATCCCGAGTGCTCTGATGCTGGCATATCCTGGCATTCTCACACCCCTCAGATAAACTTGCTCCAATTCCAGCTGTTTTCCTACCAAGTTTCAAATCCTCCAGCTGAATCCACCACCACATATGAGGAATTTCCTGCCAACTTCAAATGTGGGAAATTTGCTCATTCCCAGTTTCCAATTCTTGGCTCATCCAGGTAGAAATGGGCAATATTTTGGGGGTAAAATCTCAGTTCATCTGACTGCCCACTACCTTGTCATGTGCCCCAGCAGAGGAGCCTTGTGCTCCTTGTCCCCAGCCAGCCCAGCCTGGGCACCTTGGGGATGTCCCCACCATCCTGCTGGGGGTGTCTCAGCCTCGAGGGATTTAGCTGCAGGGCTGGAAGAGGCTTTGGGGAAGCACCAGAGCAGCCGGGTGTCAGGAAAAAGGCATCTCCCCTGGGGCTGCTTATGGAGCTGGATCAAGAGGCACCTCAGAGCCCTCAGCAATCCAGCCAGCAACACCCGGGCAGGAGGACACCGATGGTGGTTCCTGGCTGGGACAGGGGTCGTGGCCATCTCCAGGCACCGGTCTCGCAGGGATCCCTGAAGCTCTGGCCCCTGCCCACCCGCTCTGTCACCAGCACAAAGGCTTCAGCACAACCACCAAAGGCCAAGGGGCTTCTGGCCATTTTCTTTGTAACACCGCATGCCTGGGCAGCTTGCAGAGCACAAGCACCCTTTTCCCCTCTTCCCCGATGCCATGCAGACCCTGATCAGCAAAAGAAGGATCCTGGCAGTCTGTGTATTATAACACATCCTATATTTCTAGACCAAAGTAAAACTAAAAGAAGAAAAGAACAGTCTTAAAGAAAAAGAAAATCTAACTGGCCCAGGTGGCCTCGGCAGACAGAGCCTCCCAGATCAGTTCTCTGCAGATGTCCAGCAGCACAGCCAGCCGAGATCTGACAGATGAGGCCGTGTCTTACATGCCCTGCGGAACTGATCTTGCAGATTCTAGAAAATGAAATATTGAGTTCTCCGAATCTGCCTTGAGGATGTACCATGTTTGAATTGCCACGCTGCTGACGGCAGTGCTGCTCTCACATGCCACGACCTCCAGAGCTGGAAGAAGAGAGTCACAGTCAGATCCCAGATCTGTGGGGACATGACGAGACCCCCATGCCAGGGGCATCTGAGACCGCTCCAGCCATGGCCAGGAGGGAGCAGGGAGCACCGGGATCAGCCCGAAGCTGCTGGCCACAAATCCCCCACGTGCCCCTGAAATCTCGGTGTGCTCTGCCCACGCCGGCCCCCGACCGCACAGGGAGCAGAGCCCTCCGCAGCCGGGCCAGGGCTTGCAGCTCCTCCTGACAGCCCCCGCTGACAGCCCGCTGCCCTCACTCACCTCTGTAGATGAGCTGCAGCTCTTCCTGCTGCCTCCGAAAGCTCCGTCCGGCGATCCCTGGGTACATATAGCCTGTCATGCATCTGCCCAGCGGCACAGCTCCCTGCCAGCGGCGCTGCCAGCCCTGTGGCCACACGCCCTCGTGGCCCGGCAGGGCTCAGCCCGGGCCCTTGCCGCATCCTGACGCTCAAGGGCACGGCTGCGACAGGGCGGCAGCAGCGCCGAGGGCAGCCGGGGCTCCACGGCGCCGGGCCCGGATGCCGCTGCCGGGGCAGCAGGCGGGGCTGGGGCCGAGCTGCGGCGGGACGGGGCGGGGAGGGAGCCCGGGCTCACCCATGAACCTGATGGCCGCCTCTCGCAGGGGCTCCTGTGGGCTCTGCAGGTACGGCAGGGCCTGGCGCAGGTGCTCGGCCGCTCGGCTCCTGTCGTCTGCCAGCTGGAGAGAGCGGCGGGAGGGAAGGGTCGGGCCGGGCTTTGTGCCCCTTTGGCAGGCGCTCCCCGCTTTGGCCGGCCCCGGCCTCCCCTGCCCGCACAGCCCTGAGGCGCGGCCAGCAGCCGCTGGGCCGGGGCTCCGTGGGCACCCGGCTCGGGCCCACAGGAGCCTGGAGAAGAGCCCGTGCGGCTCCTGCGTGCAGCCCTGGGCAGGGCCACAGCTGCCAAGCGCACACAGTGAGCACCGCGCTCAGGGGGCTTCTCCAGGCTCAGCCTGGCGCTTCCAGGCCCTCCTTACCACGCACTCTGCAAACATCCACAGCTTCTTCTTTTTCACCAGTTTTTCAAGGTCGCTTCTCCTTAGGAACTTGGCCACACAAACCAGTGTTTTCCGAGAGGCCTGGAGAGCAGCAGAGATGCAGAGATGGCTTCACAGCCCAGAGCACAGGACTCGTCTCCCTGTGCCAAGGCTGGGAGGAGGCTGCACCCCGGGAGGTGCCAGAGCAGGAGGCAGCCGAGCCCCCTCCCAGGGGGACACCAGCAGCCCACCAGTCCTCACCTCTGCCACATGTCGATTCTTATCCTGGCAGTGGAAGAAGAGTGGAAGCAGGCTCTTCTGCACCTGTGGCTTCAGGGCCTTTTTTTCCATTAGAAGAGTCACCATTGTCTGGAAGAGCAATATGGACACCAGCTGCACCTGGCTATTCTCCTGTATGAAAGGAAGAAAGAGAACATTTCAGCATTGGCTGCACTGGGCTCAGCTGGCTGCTAGCCTGCAAATTCACAGGGCACAAAGTGTTTGAGCCGCTGCCAGTGGCTGTGGCTGGGGGCGCAAAGCCTTACGTGGTCAAAGAGTGGCAGGAGGGACTCAGCCAGCTGCAGGGCGATGGGGCTGGGTATCAGCATGTCCTTCTCCAACACGATAAAGCTGAGTACCATGACTGTCATTGTAACTATTTCTCCATCTCTGTCCTGCAGGAGCTCCACAAGTCTTCCAATGAGGCTGCACATTTTTTGGTCTGTGCGGAACACAAGTCTGTTAAATGCACAGCAATGGACGGCAACAAAAAAGGGAATTTCCTCAGTGAACATCAAAGCAGACACGTGGGGAAGTGCAGAGGATAGGGATAAGTTGTGTGTCAGGCAGGAATGGGTTGGGGCTTCCTTCCTCCGTGAGTGGCTGCTTCTAAGAGGCCTATGGGGAGCGTGGGGAACAGGAGCTGGCAGACAGGAGCGTGGCACATCCCTGGGGGCGTGGCACGGCAGTGTGCACAGCAGGGCCAGCAGGCAGGGAGCAGGTTTTCTTGCTAGTAAGATTTCCTGTGTGTTGTCTGCTGTGTTTCTGTTGGCTGGCTGGTGTTAGGGTTTCTGTTACAAGATCAAAACCTGCAGTTAGTACAAGTGTATGTAACCAAGTGGAACCCTCAAAAAAGGATGTGCTTGTTGTAAGGCTCGGTCCGAAGTTCCCCTTGATTTTGCCTCCCGACCGTCACAAGGAGACCTCGAGGACCCCCACCCAGGCTGACTCCCAACAATGGTTTCCTGGCCGGGCCAGGTGGATGCTCGTGACTGTGTGCTGGTGTATTGTGTTCACTTGGACTGTGCTGTTGTGACACCAACCAGAGGTTGTGTTGTGTCAACTGAGGACTGCTTGTCCATACCTGTCTCCTGCAGCACCACACAATGGTCCATAAATCTTCCCACCTCTTGGCCAGAGGCCACTCGCTTTGGAGAAGGACTATAAAGAGCAACCCTCTGGGAAAGACCCTTTGAGATCTCTCCACTGATGAAGACCCCCTGGAGAAGACCCCTGAGATCTCCCCACGGACGAAGACTCGTCTATCGGATGACCCGTGAGGACGCCCGTCTCGTCTGTTGGTAGCTATTTTCCCATCCCTTCCTTTCCTTCCCCTTTCCCTATACTTTGTTTCCTATACCTCTCCCCTTTACCGTAACTGAGTTGTTGGCATTTGATGAAATGCATTGCTGTTGTTGAATAAACTGATTTTCTGCTGTTGAATAAACTGATTTTGTCCCCTGCATTTTGCCTGTTTGCACCTTTAAGATCAAAAGAACCATCACGACCCCGCTCTGCATTAATAGCGGATCGTGACATGAAACTGGTGTCATGGACAGGATTTTCTGGCAGACAGAAGGGATGCAAGGTTGTCTGTAGTCTGTATCAGGGGAAGGAAGTCTTACTCCAGCCGCACCTAGCTGGCCACCTTGGATGGGTGAGCCTGAGAAAGCAAGGGGGGTTTTTCTGATTTCCCGCAGACTGCAGACACCTTGGTGTGGAGCATCCCCAGACTCGCTTGAGGGTTCTGTCGTCAGAATTTCACAAAAGATCTACTGGTGCAAAAGGCGGGACACTGTTGTTGTTGTTGTTGTTGTTGTTTTTTATGATGTTTGACTACTTGGTGTAGTGAAGAGACAACCTGGTGTTTTGTAACTAAGGAGTGCCTCCCAAGTAGTTTGGTCTCTTCACCCGCACAGGGAAGCAAAGGGAGGCACACAGCGGAAGCTGTTTCGTTGTGTGTGGTAACTTAAGCAATAGATCTCCCTGTTGTGGTTTTTACTTATCCCTTCACAAAATGACTGAGAATTCCACTGTAACAGATAAAGCTGCATTTTATGCTCTATTAGCTAAGTATAGCGCCAGACCGTCCCAAGGTGGGGAGGAATGGGCTAACAATAATCGGTTTAATCTGGAGAATGTGATTGATAGAATATATTCTTTGCAACATGAGTCAAAGTTCAAACTGGGCAAAAATAAAACCATACTCTGCTCAGTTTTGGGAGCTTGTCTTACAGCAGCCATAGAAACTCGCTCTAAGCGAGTGAGTGAAGAAAGCACAATTCTAGATTCTTTACAAAATCTTGTTCAAATTTTGTAAAAACAATTAGATCAAGAAAGGCATGAGAACCATTTGTTGCTAGATGAAAATAATTTGTTAAAAGCTGCCTTAAGAGAAGAATGGGACAAAAATTCAACGCAGGGTATAACACCAAAAGAAACACAGGAGAAGGAAGCTGTTCACATTAATCCAATACACTCTCAAAAAGACCTAATTTTGATGAAAAATTGTGGGCAACACTGCTGCCCCAACTTAAAACCTGTGATTAAAATAGAATATGATTATATCAGTGATGCACCCCCCGAGCAACCTTCTCCACAGGTTCTGGGCAGTGTACCAGAGCAAACTTCTCCACAAGTTCTGAACAATGAACCAAATCAATCTCCTCCACAGGCTCTGGGAGCTGAGCCAAAGCAGTACACCTGCACTGGGCTTTCCCAAGGGTCTGAACATTCCCCCACTTCGGCCCACCACACTTTAGCCCAGGAATTAGAAAAGATACCCAAACGTGACAATACAGCTGTCTATCAATACATTGATGATATTCTGGTGGGAAGGGATGAAATAAAAGTAGTGGGGGATACCCAACAAAAAATAATCTCTCATTTGGAAAACCCTGATTTGCAAATTTCCTCAGAGAAAATTCAAAAACCTTCTCAGGAGGTGAAGTTGTTGGGAATTTGGGGGAAAGGAAGTATGACATGTATTCCACCTGATACTCTAACCTCCCTGGATCAAATTAAATTGCCTGAATCCAGGAAAGAGATCCAACAGGCTCTAGAATTATTAGTGTTCTGGAGAAAAGACATCACAGTCACTATTGAGACCCCTCCCCCTGACTGGGTGGCCCAGAGATCCTCAGTTGGGAAGTGGTATGCCCAGATCAAACATTACTGTAACATCTTCTCAGTGATAGAAAGAGCTGTAAAAAATCTGGCAATACAAGAAACTGAGAGCTTGGCAAATAGCCATGACAAACCTGCCTTGGTAAGTAAAGTAGCCACTCCTTTCTCCCCTGAACAATCAGCAAATTCTTGGTTCACTGATGCTTCTGCCAAACGAGAGGGAAAGGTGGGGAGATACAGGGCAGTAGCCCTCCCCACTTCTGTGGTGAACAAATTATTACTGAGGGAGAAGGCAGCTCTCAGGCTGGGGAGCTGACAGTTGTTTGGAGTGTTTTCCAACTTGAGGTACAGAATATCTCTCTTGTTTACATCTACACTGACTCCTATGATGTGTTTAAAGGAGGTACAGAGTGGCCTCCTTTTGCTGTGTTTAAAGGAGGTACAGAGTGGCTTCCTTTTCAGCAGCAAAATGATTGGGAAGTTAACAGAATTCCAGTCCACGCTACACACTGGATAGTTCCATCATTTTAATCTCCTGCCTCCTGGAGGCAGACTCTGTTTGTGTTTACTTTTCACAGAAGAACACCGAGGGACATGAAGAAGCACCCCCCCTTAGTGTTGGATGACAAAAACAAGGTTTTTCCTCCTTCCATGGTGACACAAGGTGATGGTGTCACAATAACTTGTAAATTAGTGGCTGGATCCCTCACCGAACCTGCATACAGTTATGGCACAGGACTTTATGGCCGTGTTTTATATTGTGAAATTCATAATTAGGACTGTTGGCTAAACTTAACTGCTATACAACTTTCCTACAAAATCATGTGTGGAAAAAATGATACAAAATACTGGGGGGAACTTGATGTTAATGTTGTAACACCTACTACCCAACCACCGCTTGTGCTGAGCCCTACGATTTTTCAATTTGGACCATATGTAATTAGAAAAACTGGCCAACAACAAATATTATTTAATCCGGCATGGTCTCTCAAACAGATCAAATTGCTGATGCAAAATAATGTCTCAGAAGTTCAGCCAGCTTGTTCACCCTTTCTACAGACTTCTTTTGAGGGATGGACAACCTGGCTGCAGAAACGGAATCCTTCTAAAAAAACGAATGGCAAGAGACATAACCGGTGTTGTGGGAACAGGATTGGGAATTTTGAATGGCATCGATTCAGAAGTACTAATGAATAAATTGGCTACCACAGCTGGAGATGTAACCAAATTACAGCAGCCCCTGCAATCATCCTTAACAGCTTTGGGGACCCAACAGTGGTTGTTATCAAACATATTACCAAGTTGGGAAAAGGTAAACGTAAATGACCACAAATTGATAATCGATGCACTTGGTACTACCAAATAACATCTCTTTGGCTCTCAGTTGTATCCAGGCCCAGTTGTGGATGCAGTCGGTTGCTGCTTTAATTATAAGAGAAGGTGAGGAAGGCACTTTTCCCACTGAAATTCGAAAAATAGTCTGGGACAGTGCCACTGATTTTGAAAAAGAATTCCAGTCCTGGTGGAACTTAGTAACTTTTACCTATGATCCCAGCACAAACACAGCCACAGCCTTTGTACTGACAATTTGTAATGCTTCAGTGCATTCAATATTCCCCATCATTGAACCATGATGGAGCTATTCTCTATCCTTTCGAGCATAGGGAATGGGCCCGTCAAATTGGTGGGAGGTGGCAAACTGTCAATTTGGAAACTTGCATTGTCCGGGAACAAGAAGTGTTTATCTGTGAAAGGAATGCAATCAGAGCTCAAGATATTTGCTTGGATACAGAACAGAATGTTTGCAATTTTGAAATTCATCCAAACAAGGTTCCTGAAACAGTACTGGTATATGTAGGCAATGGATGTGCATGTTTAGAACTGCTTGTGATAGTGTTTTCATAGAAAATTTAGTAGTGAATACCAAAAATCATTCAAACTTTTGTGTCTGTAATTTTACTAGGATTTCAGGATGTGATTTTTTCCTATGTAGCCCCAGTTACTTCTCACCACCTTTTGCAGTCAAATTACACACTGATCCACCATCTATTGCCCACTCCAATTGGAATGAACCTTTCTCTGGTGAAGCAATTGTTGCTCCACCAAGATCTGATCGAAATTTTGGAGAAGATCAAGAAAAACGGACAGAAAACTCTAATAGCTGTTCATCACAATGTGGAAAAAATACATCATGTTTTGGAAAGGGTAAAGACAGATGCTGAACACAGGTGGTGGGATACTCTATTTGGGTGGTCACCTACTGCTACAGGTGTCCTGAACAAATTGTGTCATCCCACCATTGTTCTTTTGATTTTGGTTTTAATTGGTTTTGTTTTATCAGCAATTCTATACATTATGACTTGGAGAATAATGAAACGGTTAGCACAATTGGCATCTGTGACAGATGTATCCAGATCGGTTACTGTCGACACCCCTAGGGTTATTGACACAAGGTTTTAAATAGGATAAAATATGATTTTTAACTAGAATTGATTATCTTCTAATTGCAATTAGAATTGTTTAATCAAAAACTTGCTTTAAAAATTGATTTATTTCTAATCAAAATTGAAAAATTTAAAGAATTGAACAAATTGTTTGAAATTGTTCACAATCAAAAAAATTGAATATAATTAATCTGTTTTGTTTTCCCTTTTCTCCTTTTCCTTATCCTGTCCCTTATCTTTTTCCTACTCTCCTGTCTCTGTTTTCCGGGATATGCTACCAACTTGGACGAGTCCTGAAGACACCACAACTGAAGATGTCACTACAACTCTACAAAGGGGGTGCTCTTGACGACGATAGTGAGTCACAGGGTGGTGTAAGGGTCGGTCCGAAGTTCCCCTCGATTTTGCCTCCCGACCGTCGCAAGGAGACCTCGAGGACCCCCACCCAGGCTGACTCCCAACAATGGTTTCCTGGCCGGGCCAGGTGGATGCTCGTGACTGTGTGCTGGTGTATTGTGTTCACTTGGACTGTGCTGTTGTGACACCAACCAGAGGTTGTGTTGTACCAACTGAGGACTGCTTGTCCGTACCTGTCTCCTGCAGCACCACACAATGGTCCATAAATCTTCCCACCTCTTGGCCAGAGGCCACTCGCTTTGGAGAAGGACTATAAAAGAGCAACCCTCTGGGAAAGACCCTTTGAGATCTCTCCACTGATGAAGACCCCCTGGAGAAGACCCCTGAGATCTCCCCACGGACGAAGACTCGTCTATCGGATGACCCGTGAGGACGCCCGTCTCGTCTGTTGGTAGCTATTTTCCCATCCCTTCCTTTCCTTCCCCTTTCCCTATACTTTGTTTCCTATACCTCTCCCCTTTACCGTAACTGAGTTGTTGGCATTTGATGAAATGCATTGCTGTTGTTGAATAAACTGATTTTCTGCTGTTGAATAAACTGATTTTGTCCCCTGCATTTTGCCTGTTTGCACCTTTAAGATCAAAAGAACCATCACGACCCCCGCTCTGCATTAATAGCAGATCGTGACACCGTACAGACCCATTCCTTTTTGGAATGTTTGAGCTTATCAGTGGTTTCTGGGGGCGTTCTGGAGGAATCCTGCCTGTGGTGTGAACGGGTGAATGATCTCCTTTCACTGGTGGCCGAGCTTTGGGAGGAGGTTGAAAGAACAAGAAGTATCAGGGAAAGTGAAAGGGAAATAGACTGGTGGAGTTCAGCCCTTCCATCTTTGAGAGGAGTCCAACAAGAGTCAGAGGACTCCTATGCCTCCCACTGTTAGGCAATAGAAGGGCACCTGGTAGATGAAGGGGACTGGAAATGGTTCCCTGCTCAGGGAGGTAATAATAAAAATTCCTCCTGGCCCCCATCACCTAGCCAGGTGCCACTCCAGAATAAGTATGAAGGCCTGGATTTAGAGAGTCAGCCAGATGATTCAGATGATTTAGAAGAAAATTATCTGCACAGTGAGCCTCCCCATTACAATTCATCTGTCAAAGGGATCACCACCTCTGACATGAAAAGGAAAAGAAGGGTAGTTGTAGTGGGTGACTCCCTTCTAAGGGGAACTGAGGGCCCCACATGTCGACCGGACCTATGTCACAGGGAGGTCTGCTGCCTCCCTGGGGCCTGGGTATGGGATATCACGGAGAGACTTCGTGGGCTGATTCAGCCCTCTGGTTGTTACCCACTGCCAATAGTCCAGGCTGGCAGTGATGAGACTGAAAAGAGGAGTGTCAGGGCAATTAAAAGGGACTTTAGGGCATTGGGTCAAGTGGTTGGTAGGAGTGGGGCACAGGTAGTCTTTTCCTCAGTCCCCGTGGTGGCTGAGATAAACAGTGAAAGGAATAGGAGAATTCCCATCATTAACAAGTGGCTCAATCAAGGGTTGGTGTCATCGGCAAAATTTTGGATTTTTTGATCATGGGGCAACTTTTACAGGACCTCCCTGCTGGAATCAGATGGGATCCATCTCTCAGTTAAAGGCAAAAGGCATTTAGCTCATGAACTTGCAGACCTTGTTGAGAGGGCTTTTAACTAGGTTTGAAGGAGGAAGGGGATGCAGCTGGGCTGTCTGAAAGCAGGCCCAAGGGTGGTAAGCCTGAGTTAGGGGTGAAATCAGTAGCCCAGCTGAGGTGCATGTACCCCAATGCACGCTGCATGGGTAATAAACAAGAAGAGCTGGAAGCCATGGTGCAAGAGCAGAGCTATGATGTAGCTGCCATCGCTGAAACATGGTGGGATGAATCACAGAGCTGGAGCACTGCACTGGATGGCTACAAGCTCTTCAGAAGAGACAGGAAAGGGAGAAGTGGAGGGGTGGCCCTTTATATTAGGGAGGCTTTTGACACCATGGGTATTGAAATGAATGATGATCAAGTCGAGTGCCTATGGGTAAGAATTCAGGGCAAGGCTACTAAGGCTGACATCCTACTAGGAGTCTGTTTTCGTCCACCCAACCAGGGAGGAGAGGTGGACAACTTATTCTATAAGCAGCTGGAGAATGTTTCAGCATCATCAGCCCTTGTTCTTGTAGGTGACTTTAAGCTGCCAGACATCTGCTGGAAACTCAATACAGCAGAAAAGAGGAAGTTCTTAGAGTGTCTGGAGGAAAATTTCTTGTTATCCTGGTGAGTCAGCCCACCAGGGAAGGGACTATATTAAATCCGTAGTTTGTAAATAGAGATGGGCTGGTGGCAGATGGGGTGGTTGGAGGCCGCTTGGGGCACAGTGATCATGAAGTTACAGAGTTCTCGATATTTGGTGAAATCAGGAGGAACATCAATAAGACTTTTACATGAGACTTCCGGAGGGCAGACTTTGGCATATTTAGGAAACTTATTCAGAGAGTTCCTTGGGAAGCAGCCCTTAAAAATAATGGAGTTCAGGAAAGGTGGGCATGCTTCCAAACAGAGATCTTGAGGGCACAGGAGCAGACTGTCTCTGTGTGCTGAAAGGTGAGTCAACGAGGGAAACGTCCAGCCTGGATGGGCAAGGAGGTTTTGAAGGAACTTCGAAATAAAAAGAGGATGTATCATCTTTGGAAGGAGAGTCAGGTCTCTCAAGAAGTATTTAAGGGGGCAACTAGAGAGTGTAGGAAAAAAATTAGGGAGGCCAAAGCTGTGTTTGAACTACAAATGGCAACTTCTATAAAAGAGAATAAAAAATGTTTTTACAAATATATTAATGGTAAAAGGAAGGGTAAGTCCAGCCTTTGTTCTCTATTGGATGAGAGAGGGAATTTAGTAACTGCAGATGCGGAGAAGGCAGAAGTCCTTAACACCTTCTTTGCCTCAATCTTTAGTGGGAAGAAGGCTTGTCCTCTGGACAAGTGTACTCCTGGATTGTAGATGCTATCAAGGAGCAGAATGGTCCCCCTGTTATCCAGGAGGAGGCAGTCAGAGAACCGCTGAGCAGCTTAGATGTTCATAAATGTATGGGACCAGATGGGATCCACGCCAGGCCGATGAGGGAGCTGGCAGATGTGCTGGCAAAGCCCCTCTGCATCATTTACCAGCAGTCCTGGCTCACTGGTGAGGTTCCAAATGACTGGAAGCTGGCCAATGTGACACTCACTCACAAAACGGGTGGGAAGGAGGATCCTGGCCAGTTATTATAGGCCAGTTAGCCTGAGCTCAGTACCAGGTAAGGTAATGACACAGTTTCTACTGAGTGTTCTCATGCAGCACTTACAGGATGGTCAGGGTATCAGACCCAGCCAGCATAGGTTTAGGAGAGGTAGGTCGTGTTTGAGCAACCTGATCTCCTTTTATGACCAAGTGACCCACCTGGTGGGTGTGGGAAGGGCTGTGGATGTTGTGTATTTGGAGTCCAGCAAGGCCTTTGACACTGTCTCACACAGCATTCCCTGGAAAAGCTGCAGCCCACGGCTTGGACAGGAGCACTCTGGATGGCTGGCCCAGAGAGTGGTGGTGAATGGTGCTGCATCCAGCTGGGGATCAGTCACCAGTGGTGTCCCTCAGGGCTCTGTGCTGGAGCCAGTCCTGTTCAATATTTTTATTGACGACATGGATGAGGGTATTGAGTCTTTCATTAGTAAAGTTACAGAAAACACAAAGCTGGGAGCATGTGTAGATCTGCTGGAAGGTAGGAGGGCTCTGCAGAAAGACCTGGAATGGTTGGATGGACAGGCAGAGTCCAATAAAATGAAGTTTAATACATCCAAGTGCTGAGTCCTGCATTTTGGCCTCCATAACCCCCTGCAACGTTATAGGCTGGGAATGCTGTGGCTGGACAGTGCCCAGGCCAGAAGGGCCTGGGGGTGCTGGTCAACAGCCGACTGAACATGAGCCAGCAGTGTGCCCTGGTGGCCAAGAAGGTCAATGGCCCCTGGCCTGGATCAGGAAGAGTGTGGCCTGCAGGAGCAGGAGGGTCATTCTTCCCCTGTACTCAGCACTGGTGAGGCCACGCCTTCAGTGCTGTGTCCAGTTCTGGGCCCCTCTGTTTTGGAAGGTCCTTGAGACACTTGAGCATGTCCAGAGGAGAGCAACAAGGCTGGGGAGGGGCTTGGAATACAAAGCCTGTGAGGAATGACTGAGGGAGCTGGGGTTGTTTAGCCTGGAGAAAAGGAGACTCAGGGGTGACCTTATCTCTCTCTACAACTCCCTGAAAGGTGGCTGTAGTCAGGTGGGGTTGGTCTCTTTCTCCAAGCAGCACTGACAGAATGAGAAGACAGAGTCTTAAGCTGCGCCAAGGGAAATACAGGTTGGATATTAGGAAAAAGTGATCAAGTACCGGATTGTCTGCCCAGGGAGGTGGTGGAGTCTCCATCCCTGGATGCACATAAGAAAAGACTGGATGTGGCACTCAGTGCCATGGCTTAGTTGAAGTGTTAGGGCATGGATTGGACTCGATGATTTGAAGGTCTCTTCTAACCCAGTGATTCTTTCATTCTGTGAAAAGACCAGCAATAATTCTGCCTTGCCAGCGTTTCTTAAGAGTGTGTTGGTGTTCTTAAGGAAAGCTACACATTTGGGGAAACACCTTTGGAGGAAAGGGGCTTACTTCTTCAGGGAAGTGCTTCCCAAGGAGATCCCAGTGCCGTAGGTGCCAGTGTCCCCCTTTGGCTCCCTGTGGTCCTTTCAGTCCTTGAGGCCCGCTGTCTTTGGCACAGGGGCAGGGGAAGGGCGAAGGCTGTGAAGAGCAGGTTTGGCATCTTCCTGGAGCTGTGGAGACCAACCCAGGCAACTGCAGCAGGGTGTGTTACCCCCCTTTGAACGGAGGTGTGAGCAGGAGCATCTCTGTGCAGCTGCGAGCCCCAAAGCTCTCTTTGAGAGCTGTGAATTAAAAGGCCTTTACGCACACACTGTTCACATCTCACCTGCCTGCTGTGTTTCAGCTCTTGGCAATATGCAATTGCCTCTCGCTTGGAGGAAGCTGCTGTGGGCTAGGGCCAGCAAAGAGCTGGGTTGTGTGGGCCAGGCTACGTGCAGAGTCTTGGCTGATCCTGGTGTGTCCCCGGCCTCACCAAAGGCTGGGAAGGTTTTCCTCCTAAGGCATCCTGCTGATTGGCTCTTCCTGTGCGCCTTGGAGAGGAGAAGGTCGGCATTTCTGGCATCTTGGCATTAGCAGGCCTTAAAATGAGGGCGTGTTGTGGAGCAAGCCCAGCTGAAATAGCCTGAGAGGAGCCAGCCCAGTTCTCCTTGCTCCTCTCTGCTGACACCAGATCTTTTGTCTGCTTTAGGGATGACCCTGGCTCTGTCAGGGGGTGCTGGGTGGACACGAGACAGCCGCTCCTGGCCCGCTGGGTCCCAGCAGTGCCCCGCAGCAGTCCTGCGTGCACACCAGGATGCTGGCCAAGAGAGGTCCTGGAAGCTGAGGCAGCTGATTTTAAGCTTTTGCAGGTGCCTACAGGTCAAGGCCAACGGTGTTCCCTCAGGATATAGCTGTCCTGAGGATTCCCCCCACAGCTGTCTGATGTCATCCACTCCTTGTGGTACCAGGTGCTTTCCTGTGGAATGTTCTGCCTCCTTCAAGAGTCAAGAGGGAGCTGGAAAAAGAGCTTGCCAGGCCACTCTCCATCCTTTCCCAGCACTGCTGCTCAAGTGCAGAAATCCAAGGTGAGTACCAATGTGCAAATGTAACAGCTGTGCACAGGGAGGGGTGGTGGGAAGGATGGTCCAGGGACCATAGACCTGGCAGCCTGAGCTTGCTACCAGGGAATCCCTTAGAGCAGATCCTCCTGAGTGCCATCCCACGGCACGTGCAGGGAACCAGGGGGTCTGCTGGAGGCTGGGAAAGCTCTGCGGAGGGATGGGGATAGCTGGGGATCTTGGCAGGCTGTTGGGGGCTCGTGTGTGGCTGTTTAGGGGGGTTGGTGTTGGTGGGTGTCTTGGGGAAGGAGTTGTCTGGGAGGTGAGAGGTGAAATTGGAGTCAGCTTGAAGGCAGCATCTGTGCTTTGGCACAGCTTAGGTTATGGAGGGCAGAAGGAATAGCTGTGATTTTTTCTGTTAGTGGCCCTGATTCTCCTGCAGGGAGGAAGAGAGGACATCTGGACTTCATGAGCCACTTAGCTATCTGTACCAGGAGGAGGATTAGCCATTTTGCAATCTACTCATTTGTTTGGGCTAATTTTGTGACACTGAGTGGACTTCGATTCCTTGCGAGCTTTTATTCTTTCATAGAATTAGGATGTTCTCATCTCTTCACTGAAAACCATTTGCAAAGTAAAGAATGGCCTTTTTTTGCCTCTGTGTAGTGTTCTTTTGTAAAGTGACTCTCAATGGATGATGTTAAGGGAAACGAGTTGCCGTTTTGAGATGGGAAGCAAACTTCCAAATCTATCACACTCTCAGGCCATGCCAATGAATTTAGGAAGTTTGCAACTTTTTGGAATTACTTGAGTTGAGAAATTGGGAAGGAAAGCTTTCCTGATTTGAGGATTTTTAAATGCCCTGTGCCCGTGGAGCCGGATATCGCCGGATATGATTTGAGCCATTCCTAACATTCCTGTCGGGCTGTCTTAGACATTTGGGCCAAGGGATTCCTGGGCCACTTTGCGTGGTCTCAGGGTGTCCCCAGGCCAGGTGGCAGCGTGTGCAAGGGCCCTTTGTGACACGGTGCAGCATGGTCACTGTGGCTTGGAACGCTGTCAAAGGACCCTTTGTGACATGTGGTGACATAGGAGCTGGTGGTGACACGGCCACACCACAGTGCTCAGAGCACGCGACGGGACAGGACGCGCCAGAGCTGTGCTGTGAGGAGTCCCTGCACAGCACACTCCTTTGTGCCTGACCCGGAGCTTTTCTGAGTCATTATTCCTGCAGGTGACCTCGAGGCCAGACCACAGGACTTGGTGACCTGCGGCCTTCCCAAGTCTGGTATTCTCCAGGTGCCCTGCAGAGGGATAGATCGTGGGACTTGGTGCCGAGGTTTCTGAGGCATCTCCCATTCCTGCAGCAGTTGCCCTCAAGACCACACTGAGGGATTTTCTGACCACAGTCGTTGACGAGGAGTGTCCCATCCTTGTGGAAGGAGCCCTCGAGACCAGAGTGCAGGACCTGCTGTCCTGTACTCTTACCAGGAGAGCAGTCTTGTCTTCCAGGCACGACTACAAGACTTGCTAACTCAGAGGTTTTCCAAGGCATCTCTCCTGCCAGTAGCCATCAATCCAGGCACTGACATGGAGCAGAGACCCCCGAGAGTGCCCAAGCTGGCCTGGGTGATAGAAGAGGAAGAAAACCCTGGATCTTCCCCAGCACAGGAGACTGAAGAGGTGGTGCCGTTCCAGCCAGAACAGGAGGGTGAGCTGGGCTTCAGGGCTGCTGCCAGCATCCAGCTTGGCCCCATCCCATCCCATCCCATCCCATCCCATCCCATCCCATCCCATCCCATCCCATCCCATCCCATCCCATCCCATCCCATCCCATCCCATCCCCTGTGGACACACCCATGGACAGGACAGAAGAGGGGCCGGGCAGACAGCTCACAGTGGCCGTGCTCCATCCCCTGGGGCATCCCGGGGCTGTCCCTGCCTGGGGAATGAAGGCCTGGCTGTGTTCTCCAGCCTCTCCCGCAGCCCCTCAGCTCTGGCTCTGCTCGCTCTTTGCCAGGTGCAGCCGTGGAGCCGACACAAAAGCAGGAACCCACTGGTGGCCTCTTCCGCAGGACAGCACAGGTACCTGCAGCCATCCCCAGCTGGGCTGGGCCTGCTGTCACTGCTCAGCCAAGCGCCATGCTTGGAGCACTCCATGGAAAAGCCCTGGCTTCTTCCCCTTTGTTATCCTGCCAGACGTGCAAATTCACCACATGCATTTTGCAGGAAGAGACCAGTGTCATGGGCCTTGAGATTATTGAAAACGGTGACGTCTACACCACTGACACCAGTGCTGCCATGATGGATTTGCTTGTGGAGAAGGGTGTTTTCATTCCAGAGCAGGTAAGCAGCCTGTGGCCAGGGTTTAATTCCTCCATGAGTCATATGGCCTCTCAAGCCACTGGGGCCTGCTGGTCCCTGTAAGCCTTTGAGGCCATTCCAGTGTGGTGGGAAGGGAAACACTTCTCTGGGGACATTACTCCCTCTAGCAGGTTTCCAAGTCTCCCCACGCCTCCTTCAGGTGCCTGGCATGGTGAGGTACATCTACCAGTGGCTCATGACCAATGAGTCTGCTGACCACACGATGGAGAACACTCTGCTGGATCTCACTGAGGCACAGCCCGCTGATGTGGTGGTGACACTCCTGCGTGTGGCCCCATCGTGTGACAGGTATGGGGCCCACCAGCCCAGAGGGCTCAGGGCTCACCAGCCCATCACCCTGTACAACCTGTTCCAGGTGTCTGAGCAACAGAGAGTTCCAGGGCCCTCTGGCTGCTCCCTTTCCCAGCCCTGGCATGTCAGCCCCTGGGCCTGCTGCCATGCTCCCTCCCTGCCCCTCAGGGGCCTGTCCCCATAGGGCTGGGCTGCCTGGATGCCACCAGCAAGGGGCAGTGGGCAGAGGCAGAGCTGACAGCCAGCTCAGCTCCCTGCTGCTGCCCAGGCCACATTTCTGTGTCTGAGACTGCCCTGAGACAGAGCTCTGACCCCACAGAGCTGCTATTGCCATGTGGAAGACGATCATGTCCTCGAGCAGGACTGTGGAGCCAGTGCTGGAGATACTCCTGGATGTGCTGGGGGACTGGCCAGAGCACAGCACATGCACCTCTGATGGGGACAGAACGGGTGTCTTTGCCCTGGCTGTGAGTTTCTGGAAGTGGCCTTTGCTCACCCCAAGGCCGCCTCTCCAGCAGCTCTCCACCCTCCTTACCCCACTGCATCTCCCTGCCTCAGGCACTGTGCTGAATCCTGGCCTAGGGTCACCTTCAGGGGCATCAGGCCCGGTGCTCCCCCTGCATCTCCCCTGGCCTCTCTCCGTGCCACGCTCGGGCCCTGCCGCACCGACACCTGGGCACTGAGCGCTGTCTCGGGGTGCTTTGTCCTTTGCAGGCAACTCTGGTGATGTGGAAGATCCTCCAGGTGCCCTGCTGGCCAGATATACTGGTGATGTATTTCCCCTGTCTGTTTGTCCACCTGCTCTTCCAAGTGTTCTTCAGCACTCTGGATACACCAGAGGAGGTCGATGACTTCTGGAAGGGATGCCAGGAAGAACACGGCCTTGCCACCAGCCCCAACAGGTTCTCCATGCCAGTCCACCTGTCCCTGACACATCCCCTGTCAAGGAGCCAGTGCTCCCAGTGTGACCTGAGCTTTGCTCTGCACACAGGTTTGCAGTGCAGACCCTGAAGTCTCTGCTCTGCTTTCTCCAGTGTGAGGATGTGGTGATGGCAATGGAGCGCAAGCGTGGCTGGGACACGCTGCTCTGTGTTGACACCCACCACTATGCCGTGGGTCTGTTGGCCAGGTGAGATTCCCTGCTCTCCACTGCCCCCAGCATTTGTGTTTTGTGCCCGGGGTGTGCCACACAGTCCCTGTGGTCATGGGCCAGAGGGCCTTGTCACTGAGAGATGGCCAATCAGACTGCAAATGGCTGGGAGAGGAGGTGCTCAGGAGCAGCCACCTTCCAATGGCCCTGCTCCCCTTGTATCATGGTGGGGAAAGACCAGAGAGATTTACCCCCCAACTCAGGAACCTGGTTTCTTTTTCGGCCTGCTAGGGAGATGCGTCATGCTTCTATGTGGTTGTGTTCCAGTATTGCACTCCACCTACTCCAGGTGCTCACCATACAGGAAACATGCTGGGATCTGCCTGCCATGGCATTTCTTGTGGAGGTGAGCCTGATGGCCAGCGCTGCCTCACTGAGCTGCCTCCCAGCTCTCTGCCCTCTCATCACCACAGCTGCCTGGGACGGTGCCCGTGCCCCGTGCTGCTGTCTGGGCCCAGCCCTGTGCAGTTCTGGGCTCTTGCTGGCCGGGTCCCCTGTCATTATCCTCTGCCTTTCAGGTCCTCAGGTGCCTGGACCCCCGTGAATGTGGTGGCAGTGTTGTAAAGGTCTCATCAAGGTACCTGCAGAGCGAGTGCAGGGAGAAGCGTTGCCTGGCACTCAGGGCCCTTCTTGAGCTCATTGATGATCCCTCCATGGTGAGAAGGGGGCAGTGGCTGAAGCTGCACTGGGGAAAGCAGCCCCTTGGGCTTCGGGTGCTGGAGCAGCTGCTCCCAGCTCTCCTGCCTCCCTGTTCAGCTGCCCGAGTGCTTCAGGACAGGCCTTTGGCCTCTGCGGCCTGAGGCAGCAGGGTGGCGTTTCACAGACTTGTGTTCTGCATAGGCCGAAAAAATGTTCAGCCTGACTGAAGGCCTCATGGACCTACTGTGGGACAAGGATGCAGAGATAGTTGGGATGACACTCATCACCATCAACTTTATATTCATGCACAAATATTTCCTGATACCAAGCTCCATTGCACTGCAATTGGCTGAGGCGCTCTTGCCTTTCCTTGACGCGGTAAGGCTCTGTGCCCCAGGCCATGGCCCCTGGGTGCTTCTCAGAAGCTTGGTGCCCTATGGATTTTAAGGTGGGTGCTGGAATGGGCCTGGATCAGCCAAAGCTGAGGATTTTTTTTCCTTCCTTTCATAAAGGATGATAGCCAGGTGCAGCTGCTCTCCATAAGGCTCTTCAAAGATATGCTGGAATATTTCATGGAAGAGAGAGAAAAGCTTTTGGAGAATCCAGTGCAGCAGAGTCTCCTCCCTCTCTTCTTCCACTGCCATGATGAGAATCTGCATGTGGCACAGGTGAGGACTGGTGGGCTGCTGGTGTCTCCCTGGGAGGGGGCTCGGCTGCCTCCTGCCCTGGCACCTCCCGGGCTGCAGCCTCCTCTCAGCCTTGGCACAGGGACACGGCTCCTGTGCCCTGAGCTGCGGTGCCGTCTGCACATCTCTGCTGCTCTCCAGGCCTCTCGGGAAACCCTGCTTTGTGTGGTCAAATTCCTGAAGAACAGGGATCTCAAAAAGCTGGTGAAGGAGGAGAAATTCTGGAAGTTCGCCGAGTGCCTGGTAAGGAGGGCCTGGAAGCGCCAGGCTCAGCCTGGACAAGCCCCTGAGCGCGGTGCTCACTGTGTGCGCTTGGCAGCTGTGGCCCTGCCCAGGGCTGCACGCAGGAGCCGCACGGGCTCTTCTCCAGGCTCCTGTGGGCCCGAGCCGGGTGCCCACGGAGCCCCGGCCCAGCGGCTGCTGGCCGCGCCTCAGGGCTGTGCGGGCAGGGGAGGCCGGGGCCGGCCAAAGCGGGGAGCGCCTGGCAAAGGGGCACAAAGCCCGGCCCGACCCTTCCCTCCCGCCGCTCTCTCCAGCTGGCAGACGACAGGAGCCGAGCGGCCGAGCACCTGCGCCAGGCCCTGCCGTACGTGCAGAGCCCACAGGAGCCCCTGCGAGAGGCGGCCATCAGGTTCATGGGTGAGCCCGGGCTCCCTCCCCGCCCCGTCCCGCCGCAGCTCGGCCCCAGCCCCGCCTGCTGCCCCGGTAGCGGCATCCGGGCCCGGCGCCGTGGAGCCCCGGCTGCCCTCGGGGCTGCTGCCGCCCTGTCGCAGCCGTGCCCTTGGGCGTCAGGATGCGGCAAGGGCCCGGGCTGAGCCCTGCCGGGCCACGAGGGCGTGTGGCCACAGGGCTGGCAGCGCCGCTGGCAGGGAGCTGTGCCGCTGGGCAGATGCATGACAGGCTATATGTACCCAGGGATCGCCGGACGGAGCTTTCGGAGGCAGCAGGAAGAGCTGCAGCTCATCTACAGAGGTGAGTGAGGGCAGCGGGCTGTCAGCCGGGGCTGGGGCTGGCAGGAGGAGCTGCAAGCCCTGGCCCGGCTGCGGAGGGCTCTGCTCCCTGTGCGGACGGGGGTCGGCGTGGGCAGAGCACACCGAGATTTCAGGGGCACGTGGGGGATTCGTGGCCAGCAGCTTCGGGCTGATCCCAGTGGTCCCTGCTCCCTCCTGGCCATGGCAAGAGCGGGCTGGGTTGCCCCTGGCACGGGGGTCTCGTCATGTCCCCGCAGATCAAGGATCTGGCCATGGCTCTTTTCCTTTCTCTTCCAGCCCTGGAGGACATGGCAGATGACACCAGCCTTGCCGTCGGAAGCCTGGCACTTCAAACTTCGTATATTCTTAGGGCAGTAGAGCAGCCTCGGATCTCCATGTTCCAGAGGCTGCAAGCTCAGCTCCGCCGGGCATGGAAGACGCGGCCTCGTCTGTCGAGCGTCGGCCGTCTGCGCTGCTGGAGCTCTGCAGAGAACTGATCTGGGAAGCTCTGTCTGCTGGGGCCACCTGAGCCAGCGAGAATTTTCTTTTTTTTCAAAATTGTTTTTTTTCTTTTTTATTGTTTTACTTTAGAAATATAGGATATGTTAGAATAGACAGACTCCCAGGAGCTTTCTTTTCCTGCCCAGGGTCTGCATGGCTACAGGGAAGAGGGGGAAAGGGTGCCTGTGCTCTGCAAGCTGCCCAGGCATGCAGTGTTACAAAGAAAATGGCCAGAAGCCCCTTGGCCTTTGGTGGTTGTGCTGAAGCCTTTGTGCTGGTGACAGAGCGGGTGGGCAGAGGCTGGAGCTGCAGGGATCCCTGTGAGACCGGTGCCTGGAGATGGCCACGACCCCTGTCCCAGCCAGGAACCGCCATCGGTGTCCTCCTGCTCAGGTGTTGCTGGCTGGATTACTGAGAGTTCCTGTGGTGTCTCTTGATCGGGCTTTTCTGGAGCTCCTGTGGGGCTGCAGTGCTGCTGCTGGGCAGGTTGGCCTGGCTGGGGGAGACCCTGAGGGGATAGGCACTGGGAGGCCATGAAGGGATGAGGGGCTGTGGAGGCCCGATGGGACCAGGCAGTGGGAAGGCACGAGGTGTACATGTGAGGGAGTGGGTGGCAGGAGGCTACAAGGTTACAGGAGGCACCTGAGGGACTGTGGTGGGGAGCCCTAAGGAAATGGGTGTCAGAGGCCATATATAGCCCCTGGGTAGCTGCCTTGTTCCTGTAACCTGTCTGCTCTGGTGCTTTCCCAAGGTATTTCACTCAGCAGGCTCTTTAAGGGGCTCCCTATAACCGGGAGTGTCACCCTGATGCTGGCCTTTCTGAGCTGCGGGCCCAGTCTGAGTTGTGGCACTGGGCGTGTGCCCACCCTGTCCTGGGCACTGGAGTCCCCTCCGCCTCAGGCCATGAGCTCGACTGCCTGGGTGCTGAGTCTTGTTCCTGTTGTCATGACGGAGGCCAAGATCCTTGGCTTTAGGCACGACTGAGTGAGACGAGCAGAGCCTTCGAGCCCAAGGGAGAGCCCTGCAGAAAGGCCCTGTGGGCAAAGGGCTTTGCTGGCATTGCCAGGGCAGGCACACAGAGAGTGTGGTGAGCACCTTCAGGGTGCCACGGCTGGCTTGGGGCTGGGCGACCTCCCTGTGCGCAGGGCTGTCTCTCTGCTGTGCTGTCGTTGGCCTTTTGCTGTCGAGCTCCTCTGGCTGCCAGGAGACAAGAGCAGCCCTATAAGGAGAGTGCAAGCCCCTGTCTCCAAATCCTGAAGGGGGAAATGGAGCTGTCCCGGCCCGTGGCCAAGGCTGTAAGCAGAGCAGAGCCTTTTCCCCACCCCTGACGGCTTTCTGCCTGCTGCTGGCCTTGGGCCAGCATGACCCGCTCTGCTGGGGCTGTGTCACTGCGGGGGTGGCTGCTGCCCCTGGGTTTGCTGATGGGACGTGAGGGTCACTGAGGAAAAGGTGGGTGTCCCAGGTGATGCTGAGGGGGCATTTGGTCGCTGAGAGGATATTAGGGTCCCAGAGGAGGCTGCAGGTGAAAGGAATGAGAGAGATTTGTCTTTACAAATAAACTGTGGGTAAAGCTAGAGAATGAGAGATGAAAGAAGCAATGGATGGAACCATCAATTCCATAGGAAAAGAAAAAGTGCGGGTCTACATTAGAAGGGGTCTGTATTAGTACCTGTATTAGCCAATGGGGTTAGAGAGAGGGAAATGCGGCCAGGAAATGAGGATAAAAAGGAGGCTGCATCCTCTAAAAATGTGAAACTCCCCAGGGGAATGTCCCATGGCCTGTCCCTTTATTCAGAGAAAGTAACAGGACTCCTCTGTCTCTGATTTGGACATAAACCTCTGGTGTTTGTGGATTAATTTTCCTGACACAAGTGCCTCATGCATCACTCAAGGGAGGCGGATTTTCCGTGTGTCACTGACGTGTCATGATGGTCTTTGAATGCCAGGCACCTGCATGCCACTGAGGTGACAGGGGGGTCACTGAGGGGGAAGTGGGTGGCGGGTGCCCTACATGCCACTGAGGTGACATGAGTGTCATAAGTACATCTTATAGTATTGGTTTTCACAAATATTAAAATGAATGCTCTATGCAGAATGTTGGAAAGCTTTGCTGAATGAATATAGTTTCTTTTAGTTCTGCTATTAGCAAAACTTAGACATAATAGTGTGATAAATATATTTCTTGGACTGTAAAATGTTGATATGAAAAGCTTCTTTTCATGTAACTAACTCAGAGATTGGTAAAAAGATAATCAGGAAATTCTTCACATTCTTGGATTATCCTTTCTGGATGAAGGCGGGCTGAGGAACAGCAGAACTCTAAGGAAAGGATCCTTTGATCTCCAATATCAGAGAGTGCACTGACAAGAAGGATCCACAAGGAAAAAAAAAAAAAAAAAAGAAGTAAAGATGTTGGTTTAGAGGTTGGGGGTGATTTTGATTTCTGCATGAAGGTCCATGAATATGCAACAGGTGGATGCATTTAAGAAAATGTTCTCTGAGTTAAGGTGTGCTCTTGGCAGAATGCCAAGCACTGGGCCCTTGTAACCTTTGGCTTTATTGTCTGTTATTGTCTTTTATTAAACTTGTTAAAATCTACCAGGAAACTGGACCTCGTTTTTCACAATCAGGAGCCAGCCCAGAGCTTCCCAGGCCCCTCTGCAGGTTTGGTCACATCCATTCTGATCTGGCTCCCACAGCTTTACCCGAGCCCCTTGCAGTGCCCAGTTCCCTAAGGCAGAAGGGGATCCCAGGATACCATGGAAATAGTTCTGATCTGTGCTTCCTTCTAGATTGGGAACCTGACTTGGATTATTTGGAATTGCTGGTGAATGGTGCTTTGAAGATCGTCTGAGATGCTGGAGGCAAGTTCTCAATGTGCCTTTCCTGATAGAATATGCAGTGTCACTGAGACAAGAGCTCACTCATGTGCCATTTCCCTTAAGATCACCTCAAGGTTGAAGCATAGTGGAATCGTTGCCCTGCTCGCTTTTTGAGCCCTGATGATCCCACAGGATTGCTGTCAGTGGGAGGAAGGAGCATTTAACTGTCAATCCTCTTCCCATGTGCAATGCCAGTGTCTCCTTCCATGTGCTCTGTGCAGCCAGGGAGAAGAGCAGAGAGGGAAGGGAAGGGCCCAGGGCTGTGCCCCGGGGCTGTGCCTTGCTGGGCTCCTTTGCTGGCCCCAGTCTTGGGGGTTGAATTTTCCCCTTTTCTTTCTGTGGAATTTTTCCCGTTGTTATGCTAAGTATTTGGAGCTACACGCAGAAGGTCGGATAGCTAAGTTAACAGTTTCTCTCGAAGGGGGGACGAGAAGGGGCAGTAGCGGAAAAGGAGAGGTGGGGTAGGGGCTGTTCTCTGCTTCTCTCGCGGGTCTGGCTCGGAGAAGGACGGTCGCTAGAAACTCAGCTCTGCCGGGAGCTGCCTTCCTTGGCTGTGCGATTTCGCAACCTCCCTGCTTGGACGCTGTCCCGCATCTCCTACTGATTGCAGCACATCCTTTTGAAGCATCAGGACTGACACTGCCCTGCGACCTGTGAGCAGCATCTCCCCTCCGCTCTTCCCATCTGGGATACAGAGGCCGTTCACAGCAGCGCCCCTCCAGCCACGTGGGATCACCGCATCTCCTCCCTGCTCACCAGGGGCTGGCAGGCAGCACCAGAACTGTAACTGGACCTCAGAGGAAAGGTGTCCACAACCGAGAGAACTGTTTGCTGGGTTTTCTGCTCGGTTGTTGTTGATCTCGCAGTTATTGTTGTTGTGTTTTGTTTCCCTAGTTACATATATATATATATCAGTTAAGAACTGTTATTCCTACCCCCATATCTTCGCCTGAGAATCCTTTAATTTCAAAATCGTAGTAGAGTGATGGGGGGTTATACTCTCCTTATCAAAAAAAAAGAGGCCCCTGTCTCTTTTGGCAGATACCTGTCTTTCAAACCAAGACACCCAGGCAGCCTGAGGATTTCCTGTGGTGCTGGGAGTTGTTCTGTCCTGCCTTTCTTTGCCGATGAACCTGTTGGGGAAGGTGATCTGGCTTCCCAACCCTCGTTCAGGAATGAGTCTTTGGGAGATGGTGAGGCTAGGTCAAGGCGTTACCCCTGTGACAGCTGCCAGGTCAGAGCCCAAACGTCGGCCAGCAGTGCAGAGATGACAGAAGCCTCTGTGGCTGTTGAGTTACAGGTGTGTCTGCAGGGAGGATTTCTCCAACTCCTCTGCTGGTTGCTGCACACAAGCCCGGCTCCCATGGCAGGGGTGAGTTGTGTGTCCCTGCTGACCCCACAGGCTGAGCACTGCTTTTGTGGGATCCGTTTCTGGGAAATGGAATTTTGTTGCTCTAAGGTCCTCCAAGAGGAAGGAACAAAGCTTCAGAACACAAGAAACTTCATGATTTATCCAAACTCAGGCAGCAAAAGCTGAAGGAAATGCGGCAGGGAAGACAAGGTGGGTGCATTTCCCTCAGCCTTCTCCTGACACTCAGCAGCCAGGGGCTTTCTCTGCACATCTGGACACACTGTGCCTGGCACAGCAGGAAGTCTCACTGCCCTGCTGCTGCTGTCACACCCTGCAGGGCTGTTTCCCAGCCTGGCCTGGCTGCAGCTTCTCCCCAGCCTCTGCAGGAAGGCATTTGGCATCAGCTGCCAGGGAGCCCAAAGTGCCCCACGGGCCATGCACACCCTGAGATCCCTGCCATTTCCCGGTCTCAGGGTAGGTCAGGAGAGGTGCTGCTTTGGACAAGAGAGAGCCCTGTCATAGCCCCAAGAGCCTGGGCCTTTTCCTCATCCTTATCCATGTCTTTGGCAAGTATTGCCTCCTGACGAGGCCAATTCCCTGATATGTAATGGTTTCATCAGATGCAGCTCTACCTCTTCCTTTCTCAAGGAATGGACAGAGAGGCTCTATGGAAGGAGGCATTTCCAGAAGGAAAGGAGGCAATGCCAGGCACGGGCACAGGCAGAGGAGGTAATTGCTGTGTCAGGCTCAGCCCTGGGCAGGGCTGTGTGGCAGCAGCTCTTCTCCCAGGGCCTGCCCTTGCATGGCCTGGCAGTAGCCAAAGCTGGAGGCGCTTTGGCTTCGAGGCCTCTGGAGCTCGTTCCCAGCCCCTGGGATACGGGAGTGGTGCACCAAGGTCCCTCCTGCTGCAGCTGCTCCTGGAGCTGCCCTGAGTGCCCAGAGGCCCAAGGCACAGGAGCAGCCCCGAGTGGGAGCCCTGCTGAGAGCCCAGGGCTCCCGACTGGGCAGGGGCTGCACTGGGTCCTGACAGGGCCTGACTCTGTCCCCTTGGGCTGGGGGAGCTGTCACGGGGCTGGGAGGGTTAGGGTTAGGGTTAGGGTTAGGGTTAGGGTTAGGGTTAGGTTTAGGGTTAGGGTTAGGGTTAGGGTTAGGGTTAGGGTTGCTGCTAGTGGCTGCTGAGGGATGGGTTTGGCCGTGTCCCTGGAAGGAGCAACTCCCCAAGCAGCTGCGCTGCCCCTGGGCTTTCCTCCCGGCCTTCTGGGCTTTGTTGTGTGGCACTGCCTGTGCCATGGGATGCCAAGGTGCCTGCAGGACCCAGCTGTGGGGGAAACAGAGAACGTCGTGGCCGTATCCAGCGAGCTGCCAGCTGAGCAGTGGAGCACAGCACAGGCTCACGGTCCCCATTGCTCCCACACATGCAGCTGGCACCTCAACACGTCTTCCTGATTCCCAGAAGGACTTTGGAAAGGGTTTCTGTCAGGGAACACGCTGTTAGGTAGAGATAATGACAGGCCTCTTTGTTTTGGAGCTTGTCTTCATTTTGTGTGTCAGAATCTGGTATTGCTGGAAGAGAAAACAGTGAGTGTTTTGTTGCTCTCCCCCTCACACAGCTTCATTTGATGGCTGCTTGTAGAAAGGAAACATTCCTAGTGAGGCTGCTGTGGAGTTGTGGATGGTCAATGGTTGTCCGTATAACTCTGCTGAGGGTTCTGCTGCAGCCTAGTGCTTTAATTGGCCTCTTAATTGCTGGGCCTTGTCCGGGGGAGCCTACTGGGGCTGCAGCCAGTGCTGGCTCCCACTGAGGCTGCGTGGCCAAGAGCAGCCCCAGGAGCAGCGGGCAGAGACAAAGCAAGGTGGGGAGGAGAAAGAGCAGGGTCCAGGTTGCCCTTGGAAGGCAGATGCGCTCTGGGGCCCGCTCCTGGCCAGGGACCCTGCCCAGAGCCATGCCTTGCTCGCCGGGGCCCTGAGGGGCAGCTGTGCAGCTGGGCCAAGGTGTGCCAGCAGCTCCAGCCGTGCTGGGGAGCCTCGCCAGCTCTGGGCTCTGCTGTGCAGGAGGTTCCCTGTGTGCCAGTGGCAGCTGGGGCCTCAGACACTCCTCTCTCCACAGGAGCACTTCTCCCCCTTCTCAAGACAGGCCGACTACTTCAGTCTGGACAGACTAGATCTGTCATCTTGCATCTCCATGCACGTGTTCGTTTTCCATACCACAATTGCAATACCAGCTAAATGCTGTGTACAAGCTGCCACCAGCATGCTGAACAGGTCCCTCTGTCCCCAAAGGGACTGGCCCCACTCTCCAACCAGGGCAGGAAGTGGGGCCTTCCAGCCAAGACAGTGCTTGAGTCCAGCATCACCTTTGGGCTTCAGCTCTGGGGTCTGAGCGGTACCAGCAGCACTGGTGGAGCTCCTTGTCTGGCACAGCCAGGGCTGGGCAGGTAGCAGCTGGGCATGGGGCTCCTGGTACATACAGACACCTCATGTTATCTTTGTTTTTCATTTTGAAACATTTAGGAATGTTTTTCATTTCCAGCAATTAAAAAGAGTTTTCATAGAACATAAATCTGAAATGTTTCTTTCCCTTTCCCCCAACAGTCCTGTATTTGTCAAAGTAGTTTTGCAGTTATGGAAACTGCAATAATTAATAAAAGTTTTGTGTTAATCACAAAAGTATTGGGGTTTGTATAAACCAGAATACTAAGCTCTGAAGTGAAGCATGGACACTAGATAAAGGAAATTATACGATTAAATAATTCTGTTTTAAATCACCATGTTATGTTATGTTATGTTATGTTATGTTATGTTATGTTATGTTATGTTATGTTATGTTATGTTTTCCAAGTAAGTTGAATCTACTACCAGCTTACAATAACAGACTTCCTGATAGTCTTTCCTGCCTCTGTTTGATCAATGCTGCCTATCTCAAGGACCAGACTTCCAGAACTTCGCTGGTGGTTATCTACAAGGACCAGATGATTATCTGTGAAACTGACTATCGCCAGAGACTTTGTGAATTTCTATAAGGATGTTTATTCGACCACCACTGCTTACCTGGCAAAATTATGACAGCTAAAAACCAAAAATTATTGATTACGGAGAGAAACCATAGCATAAGAAAAGGCTGCAGGCCGGGGTTCGGTGGAGCATGGAGTGGGCAGTGACCCCTCACGTTCTCCAGGGCTGCATTGCTCGACCTATATCAAATAAAGCAATCTAAATTTTGCTGAATATTGAGACTTTTTTTCTCATTTATAACAAAACCTAGAATCTTTGGACTCTTCTGCAATAAATAATAAAATTGCATTAATTCTTAATGTTTACTCTTGCACAGGCTGGGCAAGGCCGGCACAGCCCAGAGGAATTATCCCGAACAGGCTCAGGGCACTTGGGTACTGAGCACTCCTGCTGGGGTCCCTCCATGGGAGACACCGCCCAAAAGCTGGGAGGGGCTGCAAGGGGTAACCATGGTGGGGAAAGGGCAGAGGGGGAGAGCAAGGCTCCAGTGTGTCCTGAGAGGGCCTGACTCTGTCCCCTTGGGCTGGGGGAGCTGTCACGGGGCTGGGAGGGTCAGGGCTGGCAGTGGCTGATCAGGGATGGGTTTGGCTGGGTCCATGGAAGGAGTGACTGCCTAAGCAGTTGTGCTGCCCCCGGGCTCTCCTGCTGGCCTTCCGGGCTTTGTTGGGTGGCACAGCCTGTGCCAAGGGGTGCCAAGGTGCCTGCAGGTGCCAGCTGTGGTTGAAACAGAGAACGTCCTGGCTGTATCCACCAAGCTTCCAGCTCACCAGTGGAGCACAGCAAGGACTCATGCTCCCCACTGATGCTGGAGTCATGCACAGTGAGATAGGAACACATGCTCTAAATCCAATTTGATGGATGTTGACAACTCTTCCATGTTGTCATCACAACACAGCAGATGCCAGAGGAAGTTGATAACTTCTGGAGGGTGTGCTGGTAGGATCACCACCTTCCCAGCAAGCCCAACAGGTTCCGGCCCTCCTGTCCTTCCCATGCCCTCGTGACCAGCGCCAGTGCTCCCAGTGTGACCTGGGCTTTGCTCTGCACACAGGTTTGCAGTGCAGACCATGAAGGCTCTGCTCTTCTGTCTGCAGTATGACCCTGAGGTGATGGCCATGGAGCGCAAGCGTGGCTGGGACACGCTGCTCTCTGCTGACACCCAGCACTATGCCGTGGCTCTGCTGGACAGGTGAGACCCCCCCATTTCCCCTCTGCCCCCAACATTTGTGCTCAATGCCCGGGGTGCCCCACACAGTCCCTGTGGTCATGGGCCAGAGGGCCTTGTCACCGATGGACGGCCAAGCAGACTGGAAAAGGCTGGGAGAGGAGGTGTCCAGAAGGAACTGCCTCCCAAGGTGCCCATATGACCTCCAGGGATGCTGGGGAAAGACTGGATCTCGGTGAGTCAGTGCTGGGAGTGGTTTGCTTGCCCACCTCAGTGCCTTGGTGCCTTTTCCCCCCCACCAGGGAGATGCACCATATCTCCCTCTCCTTCTGATCTGGGATTTCCCCACCACCTGCTTGGGTGGCTCAGTAAGGAAGAGCCACACTGGGATCTGCCCTTCCTGGCATTCCTTGTGGAGGTGAGCCTGATGGCCAGCGCTGCCTCGCTGAGCTCCCTCCCAGCTCTCTGTCCTCTCGTCGCCACAGCTGCCTGGGACACTGCCCGTGCCCTGTGCTGCTCTCTGAGCCCAGCCCTGTGCGGTTCTGGGGTCCTGCCGACTGGATCCCCTTTCACTACCCTGTGCCTTTCAGGTGCTGAACTGCTTGGATTTCACTAAATGTGGTGACAGCATCCTTGAGATCATGTCAAGGCACCTGCAGAACAAGTGCAGGGAGAGACGTCGTCTGGCGCTCAGAGGCCTTGTGGTGCTCAGCAAGGATCCCTCGATGGTGAGAAGGGGGCAGGGCTGAAGCTGTACTGGGGAAAGCTGCCCCTTGGGCTGCCTGGGCTTCAGGAGCTGCAGCAGATGCTCCCAGCTCTCCTGCCTCACCTCCCTGAGTTCTTCGGGACAGACCTTTGGCCTCTGGGCCCTGCAGCAGCAGGGTGAGGTTGCAGTGCCAGCGCGGTGTTGGTGCTGCAGCCGCTCATGGCTTCACAGCACAGCACAGCCTTGTGTTCCACACAGGCCAGAAAAATGTGCAGCCTGTCTCCAAGTCTTTTGGAGCTGCTGGGTGATGCAGATGGAGGGGTGATTGGCATGACCGTCCGTGTGTTCACTAATGTGCTCCAGGACAAAGACATCCTGATGTCCAGCACCACACCCCCAAGCTGGCCGAGGCACTCCTGGAGCTCTTTGACCACGTAAGGTTCTGCGTCCCGAGCCACAGGCATTGGGTGCTTCCCAGAAATTTGTGCCCTCTGCGTTTTAAGGCCTTTGCCTTGGTGGGCCTGGAGTAGTAGGTGCTTAAGTTTTTCTCTTTCCTCTAGCACAACAGCCAAGTGCAGCTGCTCTCCATTCACCTCTTCTGTAAAGTGATGGAATTGGTAGTGGATGAGGGAAAAAAGTGCCTGAAGACAATTGTTCACAAGAGCCTGTACCCACTTCTAATCTACTGCCATGATGAGAACCTGCATCTGGCAAAGATGAGGATTTGTGTGATGCTGGTGGATCACTGGGAGGGGCTCACCTGCCTCCTGCCCTGGCACCTCCAAGGCTGCAGCCTCCTCCCAGCCTCGGCACAGGGACGCGATGGTCCTGTGCCCTGAACTGCGGTGCCATCTGCACATCTCTGCTACTCTCCGGGCCTCTCCAGAAACGCTTCTTTAACCTGCCTGCAGCATTGGCCTGGCACATGAGTGGCCTAACAGCACCTGAGGTACCGTCAAGGTGACACCATTGATCAATTGCCTCTGGTCTAGGGACAAGGACACAAGACTGAGGCAGGAGAATGTATCCAAAGAAAGCCAAAGCCAGCAGCTCTCCTGAAAATCAGCTTGGGCCAGGCTGGGGCTGGGCAAGGCCGTGGCCCACAGGCTCATCTGCTGAGGCCACCTTTGCACACACTGCCCACAGCCAGCCAGGGAGGAGGAGAGTTCTGGGGCTGTGGGGAACCTCTGCTCACAAGCAGTGAACACCCATCCTCCCTCACACAAACTGCCTCAGCTGAAAATTCCCCACCCGGGAAGGCCACATCCATGGCACATTCCCATGAAGGACACCTGAGGAGGTGCCAGAATCCATCCAATGGCCCCAAAGCCCTGCCCAGACTCACTGCTGAGGCCTTGCAGCAGAGCACTGCTCCTGATGCAAAGGGATGCAGCAGAGCCAGAGGCTGCTGCCAGAGCCTGTGTCAGACTTGTCCCTGCCAGGGGAGGTACCTGGGCCTTCCCACTTGGCCCAAATGTGTATGGACCCCCAGAACTCCGTGTTTGTGGGGGACCCAGAGCACCAAGAAGAAAGAGATGTAGAGCATCCACAGGAAGCCATTGGGATCCACCAAGTGGTGAGGTTTTCTACTGAATCTCTCTGTCACTCTCTTGCTCTCCCCCTGCCTCTATTCCATTTCTGTTTTTCTCTCTTTGTCATTTTGTCTCTCTCTCATTTACTGTTCAATAAAACTATTGACTTTGGCACATGGTCTCATTTGCACCGTAATGGAGGCAGAGCCATTTCTGATCATTTTAATCAGTGGATCAGAACAAGGGGCTAGAAGCCCTCCAGTCTGGCTGCTGCTCCATGCCATTTCCACGGGGTTGGGCTGGTGAAGGGGTGCTGGGCTGTCCTGGTTTAGGGCAAATATGGGGGAAAACCTTCGGAAGGAGCCCCCAGAAAGCAAACCCCCACGACTCCTCCCCCCACCACCAGGTTCGGGAAGAATTTCCTCAGAGAGGAGTGGAAAAAAAACCTGAAAACCTGTGTATTTAACAAACTAAACACTCCTTGACACAAAGAAACAACACCAGATGATGGAAAACTCTTTCACAGCTCTGAATGGATGACAAACTCAGAAAGTCTCTCCTGCGCGTGGTCACTCAGTTACTGGTCTCTGGCACTGGGGGATGGCTGCTACACATCACAAAATGCAGACTCCCGGTGTTTCTTGGTGTTTCCCAGGTCCCCGTCTGGAACAGGTTCTGATGGTATTCAGGAAAGGGAGAGGAAAAAAAAAAAAACAAAAACAGTCCAGGGAAAAAAAAGGACTGCCTAGCTGAACTAACTAATGAGCAAAAGCAAGGGCAAAAGCAAAAAAAGTAGGAACAAAAGGAAGCAAGCAAGAAAGCAAGCACGCGAGCAAGCCTCTCCTAAACAGAGACCATGGAGGAGGTGAGCTGACTGATAACGAGACAAAACAAACCTTCACTTTCAGATTCAGTCCTGAAAGCACAGAACATAATACCAAGCACAAACAGAACACACAATTGGGGATACAAGCACCATAACATCACCCTAGGACACCTTCTAAGTGTGACCTGAGGCATTCCCAACTCAAACAAATAAAGCCAAAGAAGTTGTCAACATTTTGTTAAACAACATAAGGCCCGGTTCAGAGTGCTTCTCGACATCTCCTCCCATCGAGTACCACATTCCCTAGCAAATATTGCACTGGACTTTTGCAACAATCTCCAAATCAACTGGCACCTACACATGCTGTATAGGCCCAGGCCAGCGACCAGGTGGAAAAGATGAATTATCTGATACAACAACAGATGGTTAAAACTGGACAAGAGGCCAACACACCTTGGCCCCAGAACCCACCTTTGGCTTTACTATGGATTTGAGTAAGATCAAGAACAAAAGACAAGCTGAATGCCTTCGAAATACTGTGTAGAATACCAGAGAAGCACAACTATCAAGGGGAAGCTACTGTACAAGTGGAGGAGGGGCATCTCCAGGACTATGTGGTCCAACTAACACAACAGCTGCAGAAAGCTAATCAACACATTTTGAGCACATGAGCAAGAGGACGCTCCTCTCCCCAAATCCAGCCTAGGGACCATTTATACGTAAAATCCCCTGAGGGAAACTGTCTTATGCCAAAATGGAAAGAACTCTATTTAGTACTTTTAATCACTTATACAGCCTTTAAAGCTGAAAGCATTAATCTCTTGGATACTTTATTCCAGAATCAAAAGGCTTCTGCAAAAGGCAAGGGGAGTCCAAAACTAGACCTGAGAAAGAACAGGAGAAACCAAGCTGTGTTTCACATGATCATCGTCTTCCTGATGCTTCTTATCAGAATTCAAGCCACACTTGATGACTGTCACTACCATCAAGATCTTCTTGGCCTGCAAGATCCTGGTGGATGGAACACTCAAAAATATTCAGGATCTAATGGGCTAAAAGGGATTAAAAAGGTAAAAAGGCTTGACGTCATTTTACGGATTAATGACAAGCAGCTGAAGATTGAGGAAAACCTGACTCCATGCCTGCCTTTCTTGTCCCACCTGAAAGTAAGATCTCTATGGCTTGTATATTTGAAACTCACAAATCCCTTGTAGATAAGATTACTACAGTGACCATGTGCGTCTGTGACCCTTGAACAAGTAGTGTGTGCATTCATTTTCATGTGATTTCTATCAGGATTTTTGCACTAAGCAAATAAAAATGGAAGGCTATAACCTAGTGCAAGATAGTCCTCTTCTTCTGTGACACATAGGTGGGGAGACCATCGTCATGTAGAGATATAGTAACTGAGCCCACCAGGAATCCCACCCAACAAATATTGTTTCCAAGAGCCAACTCTTGTGCAACTGGAATAATAAATCGTACTGGTCGTCTGCTTAATACATGGAACAGATCTCATAGAGGATGTGCGTTTGAGAATTGAATGTCATTCTTGGGGTATTGCAGGTCATCAGGGATATTAACCAATCAACTTGGAGGGGTAGCCAGGAACATCACCATCCTATGAGGGTATATCGTGCCCAATTCCATGACCACGTGATGGTGACCCAGATATGCATGGAATCCTGATAGCACAACTACGTCCTTTGATGGGCTGAGCTACTCAGAATACTCAACTATTTGTACCGGGAACTTTCGTAAAGTAAGTAGCCTTTGTAATACTACCAGGGGCCAGTGTAAGGTTCCTGAAGGTATCAGAAATGGTTGCCTAAAGGCAGGCAATGTATCTGAGGAAACCACAGTTACATGCCTTGGGTACTCGACAAAGAGCCAACCTTGTCCCATCCCCCAGCATGGGAGCCTTGCCCTGTTTGTCCCCAGCCGGCCCAGCCTGGGCACTTTGGCAGTGTCCCTACCCTCCTGCTGAGGCTTCTGCTGCAGGCTGTGGAAAGGCTTTGGGAAAGCACCAGAGCAGACAGGTTACACGAACAAGCCTGGGGGCTGCTTATGGCCTCTGACACCCAATTCCTCAGGGCTTCCCACCACAGTCCCTCAGGTGCCTCCTGTCCCCTTGTAGCCTCCTGCCACCGAATCCCACACAAATCCCCCTCGTGCCTTCCCACAGCCTTGTCCCATCAGGGTCTCCTCAGTCCCTCATCCCTTCATGGCCTCCCAGTGCCCTGTCCACTCAGGGTCTCCCCCAGCCTGGACAACCTGCCCAGCTCCAGAGGAACCCGATCAAGAGGCACCACAGAGCCCTCAGCAATCCAGCCAGCAACACCCGGGCAGGAGGACACCGATGGCGGTTCCTGGCTGGGACAGGGGTCGTGGCCATCTCCAGGCACGGGTCTCGCAGGGATCCCTGCAGCTCCAGCCCCTGCCCACCCGCTCTGTCACCAGCACAAAGGCTTCAGCACAACCACCAAAGGCCAAGGGGCTTCTGGCCATTTTCCTTGTAACACCGCATGCCTGGGCAGCTTGCAGAGCACAGGCACCCTTTCCCCCTCTTCCCCGATGCCATGCGGACCCTGGGCAGCAAAAGAAAGCTCCAGGGAGTCTGTTTATTATAACACATCCCATATTTATATAATAGAGTAAAACAGAAAGGAGAACAAACTGAAAGAAAATTCTCTGCTCGTTCAGGTGGCCCCACCAGACACAGCCTACATGCTCAGCTCTCTGCAGAGCTCCAGCAGCACAGCCAGGCACTGCCGCACAGACAACGCCGTCTCTTGCATGCCCTGCGGAATCGGTCTTGCAGCCTCCGCAATATGGAGTACGGAGCTCTCTCTAATGCACGCAGGACAAACGCTGTTTCACTTGCGAGGTTTCTAATGGCAGGGTTACTGTCATCTGCCGTGTCATCCAGAGCTGCAAGAGTGTGGAACAGAGCCACGGTAAGATCCCGGATCTGTGGGGACACCACGAGACCCCCGTGCCAGGGCTATCCCAGCCAGCTCCAGCCATGGCCAGGAGGGAGCAGGGACCACCGGGATCAGCCCGAAGCTGCTGGCCACAATTCCCCCACGTGCCCCTGAAATCTCGGTGTGCTCTGCCCACGCCGACCCCCGCCCGCACAGGGAGCAGAGCCCTCCGCAGCCGGGCCAGGGCTTGCAGCTGCTCCTGCCAGCCCCCGCTGACAGCCCGCTGCCCTCACTCACCCTCACAGATGAGCTGCAGCTCTTCCTTCTTCCCCCTCAGGTGCGGCCCGGCCATCCCTGGGAACGAGAGAGCCTGTCACGGCTCTGCCCAGCGGCACAGCTCCCTGCCAGCGGCGCTGCCAGCCCTGTGGCCACACGCCCTCGTGGCCCGGCAGGGCTCAGCCCGGGCCCTGGCCGCATCCTGACGCTCAAGGGCACGGCTGCGACACAGGGCGGCAGCAGCCCCGAGGGCAGCCGGGGCTCCACGGCGCCGGGCCCGGATGCCGCTGCCGGGGCAGCAGGCGGGGCTGGGGCCGAGCTGCAGCGGGACGGGGCGGGGAGGGAGCCCGGGCTCACCCATGAACCTGATGGCCGCCTCTCGCAGGGGCTCCTGTGGGCTCTGCACGTACGGCAGGGCCTGGCGCAGGTGCTCGGCTGCTCGGCTCCTGTCGTCTGCCAGCTGGAGAGAGCGGCGGGAGGGAAGGGTCGGGCCGGGCTTTGTGCCCCTTTGCCAGGCGCTCCCCGCTTTGGCCGGCCCCGGCCTCCCCTGCCCGCACAGCCCTGAGGCGCGGCCAGCAGCCGCTGGGCCGGGGCTCCGTGGGCACCCGGCTCGGGCCCACAGGAGCCTGGAGAAGAGCCCGTGCGGCTCCTGCGTGCAGCCCTGGGCAGGGCCACAGCTGCCAAGCGCACACAGTGAGCACCGCGCTCAGGGGGCTTCTCCAGGCTGAGCCTGGCGCTTCCAGGCCCTCCTTACCAGGCACTCGCCAAATCTCCACGTCTTATCCACCTGCAGCATCTGTTCAATATCCCTCCTCTTCAGGAATCTTGCTGAACAATGCAGCGTTTCCCGAGAGGCCTGGAGAGTAGCAGAGATGTGCAGATGGCCCCGCAGTTCAGGGCACAGGACCCGTGTCCCTGTGCCAAGGCTGGGAGGAGGCTGCAGCCCGGGAGGTGCCAGATCTGGAGGCAGCCGAGCCCCCTCCCAGGGGGACGCCAGCAGCCCACGAGTCCTCACCTCTGCCACTTGCGGATTCTCATCATGGCAGTGGAAAGAGAGTGGGACCAGACTCTGGCGCACATGTGGCTTCAGGGCCCTTCTTTCCTCTTCCACTAGTAAATCCATTATCTCTTGAAAGACAAGCATGGAACATAGTTGCACCTGGCTATCATCCTGTATGAAAGGAAGGAGAAGAAGCCTAAGCATTGGTTCTTTCAGGCCCACCTGGGCACCGGCATAGAAATGCACAGGGCACCAAGTGTCCAGGCTGCACCCAGTGGCTGTGGCTGGGGGCCCAGAGCCTTACATTGTCAAAGAGTGGCAGGAGCGCCTCAGCCAGCTGCAGGGCGATGGGGCTGGGTATGGGGACACCGTTATAGAGAAACAAATATCTGAGTAGAACGACAGCCATCCTGACCACGTCGCTATCATTTTCCTGCAGGAGCTGCACAAGACTTTCAGTCAGGCTCCATATTTTTTTTGCCTGTATGGAACACAAGTGTGTGAAAGGCCAGCCTGCTGCCACAGGGTCTAGAGGCCAAAGGCCTGTCCTAAAGAACTAGGGCAAAGAACTAGAGAGCTGGGAGCAGCTGCCTCAGCACCCGAAGCACAGCCATGCCCAAGCGACTGCATTCCCCAGCCTCACGCTGCTGGCAGGGCTTCAGCAACTGCCCCCTTCTCACCATGGGGGGATTCTTGCTGAGCACTACGAGGCCTCTGAGGGCCAGGCGACGCCTCTCCCTGCACTCGCTCTGCAGGTTTTTTGACATGATCTCAAGGAGGATGGCCCCATATTCAGTCACGTCCAAGCACTCAAGGACCTGAAAGGCACAGGGCAGTGACAGGGGACTGGGCCGGCAGGAGCCTGTAACCACATAGGGCTGGGCCCAGACAGCAGCACGGGGCACAGGCACCATCCCAGGCAACTGTGGCTACGAAAGGGCACAGAGCTGGCCATCAGGCTCACCTCCACAAAGAATGCCAGGGCATAGAAATCCCAGAATGGCATCTCCATGCTGATCAGCCTGAGCAGGTACAATGCAATCCCAGAACACAAGGGTATGGATGAATGGTGCATTACCCTGAAAGGAGGAAAAAGGAACCAAGGCGTGAGCCAGGGGGACAAACCTCTCCCAGGACTGACTCACACAGTTCTCGTCTTTGCCCACCATCCTGCAAGGGGGCCTGGGCCATTTGGGAGGTGGCTGCTTTTGGGCACCCTCCTCTCCCAGCCTTTTCCAGTCTGCTTGAGCATTCCACAGTGACAAGGCCCTCTGGTCCATGACCACAGGTACAGGTGTGAAGCAGACCAGGCACAGAGCACAAATGCTGGGGGCAGTGAGGAGAAGGGGATCTCACCTGGCCAGCAGACCCACGGCATAGTGCTGGGTGTCAACACAGAGCAGCGTGTCCCAGCCACGCCTGCGTTCCATTTCCATGACTACAGTCTCATACTGCATTTGGCAGAGCAGAGACTTCAGGGTCTGCACTGCAAACCTGTGTGCAGAGCAAAGCTCAGGTCATGCTGGGAGCACTGGCTCCATCCCTGAGGACATGGCAGGGACAGATGGACTGGCATGGAGAACCTGTTGGGGCTGGCAGCAAGGCCGTGCTCTTCCTGGCATCCCTTCCAGAAGGTGTCGACCTCCTCTGGCATATTCCGAGTATGGAAGAACACTTGGAAGAGCAGGTGGACAAATAGGCGGGTGAAATACACCGTCACTATATGTGGGCAGCTGGGCTCCTGGAGGATCTTCCACATCACCAGAGTTGCCTGCAAAGGACAAAGCACCCCGAGACAGAGCTCAGTGCCCAGGTGTCGGTGCGGCAGGGCCCGAGAGTGGCACGGAGAGGCCAGGGGAGATGCAGGGGGAGCACCGGGCCTGGTGCCCATGAAGCTGCCCCTAGGCCAGGATTCAGCGCAGTGCCTGAGGCAGGGAGATGCGGTGGGGAAAGGAGGGTGGAGAGCTGCTGGAGAGGCAGCCTTGGGGTGAGCAAAGGCCAGTTCCAGAAACTCACAGCCAGGGCAAAGACACCCGTTCTGTCCCCATCAGAGGTGCATGTGCTGTGCTCTGGCCAGTCCCCCAGCACATCGAGGAGTGTCAGCTGTGCCAGCTCCGAGGTCCTGCTTGAGCACAGGATCGTCTTCCACATGGCCATAGCAGCTCTATGGGGTCAGAGCTCTGTCTCAGGGCAGTCTCAGACACAGAAATGTGGCCTCGGCAGCAGTGGGGAGCTGAGCTGGCTGCCAGCTCTGCCTCTGCCCACTGCCCCTCGCTGGTGGCACCCAGGCAGCCCAGCCCTGTGGGGACAGGCCCTTGAGGGGCAGGGAGGGAGCATGGCAGCAGGCTCAGGGGCTGACATGCCAGGGCTGGGAAAGGGAGCAGCCAGAGGGCCCTGGAACTCTCTGTTGCTCAGACACCTGGAACAGGTTGTACAGGGTGATGGGCTGGTGAGCCCTGAGCCCTCTGGGCTGGTGAGCCCCATACCTGTCACACGATGGGGCCACATCCAGGAGAGTTACCACCACATCAGCGGGCTGTGCCTCAGTGAGATCCAGCAGGGTCTTCTCCATCCTGTGGTCAGCAGACTCATTGGTCATGAGCCACTGGTGGATGTACCTCACCATGCCAGGCACCTGCAGGAGGCACAGAGAGACTTAGAAAGCTGCTAGAGGGAGTAATGTCCCCAGCTCCCCAGAGAAATGCTTCCCTTCCCACCACACTGCAATGGCCTCAAAGGCTTACAGTGACCAACATAGCCCCGTGGCTGGAGAGCCAAGCAATTCATAGGAGGATCAAACCCTGCCCACAGGCTGCTTACTTGCTTTGGAGTGGAAAAACTCTCTTCTACAAGCATATCCATCAGGGCAGCACTGGTGTTGGTGGTGTAGATGTCACAGTTTTCCATGGACCCAATGCCCACGGCGCTTGTCTCTTCCTGCCAAATGCATTTAATGAAATTGCAAGTCCAGCAGGATAACAAAGGGCACGAATCGAGAGCTGTTCCATGGAGTGCTCCAAGCATGGCGCTTGGCTGAGCAGTGACAGCAGGCCCAGCCCAGCTGGGGATGGCTGCAGGTACCTGTGCTGTCCTGCGGAAGAGGCCACCAGTGGGTTCCTGCTCTTGTGTCGGCTCCGTGGCTGCACCTGGCAAAGAGCAAGCAGAGCCAGAGCTGAGGGGCTGCGGGAGAGGCTGGAGAACACAGCCAGGCCTTCATTCCCCAGGCAGGGACAGCCCCATGATACCCCAGGGGATGGAGCACGGCCACTATAAGCTGTCTGGCCGGCTTTCTCTTCCATCCTGTCCATGGGCATGTCCACAGTGGGTGGGATGGGATGGGATGGGATGGGATGGGATGGGATGGGATGGGATGGGATGAGGTCAAGCTGTCTGCAGGCACCAGCCCTGAGGCCCAGATCTGCCACTCACCCTGCTGTTCTGGCTGCAGTGTCACCACCTGTTCTGTCTCCTGTGCTGAGGCAGCTCCAGGACTTTCTTCCTCCACATTCCCCCAGGCCAGCTTGGTCATTCTTGGGGTTCTCTGCTCCATGTCAGTGACTGGATTGATGGCTAATGGCAGGAGAGGTGCCTCAGAAAACCATGAGTCAGCAAGTCCTGCAGTCGTGCCTGCAAGGCACCTGCAACACAAATCTTCTGGGAAGGCCACAGGACAGCAGGTCCTGCACTCTGGTCTCAAAGGTTCTTACCAGAAGGACGAGAGACTCCTCGTCAGGGATCGTGATCAGCAAATCCCTCAGTCTGGTCTCAAGGTCACCTGCAGGAATCACTCTTCGGAAAAGCTCCGGTCAGGCACGAATGAGTGTGCTGTGCAGGGGCTCCTCACAGCACAGCTCTGGTGCGTCCTGTCCCGCAGTGTGCTCCGAGCACTGTGGTGTGGCCGTGGCACCACCAGCTCCTATGTCACCATACATCACAAAGGGTCCTTGGACACCCTGTTCCGTTCCGTTCCGTTCCATGGTAACCATGTGTCACAAAGGGCCCTTGCACACGCTGCCACCTGGCCTGGGGCTGACCCCAGCTCACCCCAAGTGGCCCAGGTTGGAAGAAATCCCTTGGCCCAAGTGTCTAAGACAGCCTGACAGGATCCTTAGGAACAGCTTAAGCCATCAGCAAACGCTGCCCTGCTCTGCAGGCTCAGGGCAGCAGAAGGAGCCCCGAGGGCTTCTGACACAGCTGTAGTGGGAAGGGCACAGGGCCTTCCACAGAAGCTGGCTCAGCCTTCTTGGGACACGTCCCAGCTAGTGGCCATCTGAAAGACAGGTGTCTGCTAGAGAAGGCAGGTCCTTCCCTTGGAATGAGGCTGTAAACCCCCTCTTTCCAAATTCTTATAGTTTTCCCATTAAGAGGCTCTCAGGCAAATATATGAGGATAGGAACAACAGTTCTTTACTATTATGTATAACAAGGCAAACAAACAATAACAACTATGGAATTCGTAACAAACAGAACCAGAGATCCTTTGACATCCTTCTCGGCTGAGCCGGGAAAGGATGGAGGAGAGCTTTGCTTGCCTGGCTCCAAGCAGGGCAGGGAGAGGTGGTCTCAGGATTCCCAGGCACACAAGCAGATGCTGATAGATCCCTCTTTTAGTGAGGTAGGGTGATAATAAGGTCCCAGGTCAGTGGCTGCTCTCACGAGCAGAGGCTCACCACACAGAAGAAGCAGAAGAACAACAACAAGAGGAACAAGAAAAAGACAAGGAACAAGAAAAAGAAGAGGAACAAGAACAAGAACGTCTGGGCTGGGTTATGGCGAATCCCCTTCCCCATGCAGCAGCAGCTCCGAGCGTCCTCCTCTGAAGCCGCAGAGCAAGAGAGCTCGCAGCTGCACCAGCCCTACTTTTCCTGCCCAAGATCCCACGGTATCTCTGTTCCCCCAAGAGAAATTCCCAGATGAGAGATAATGCAACCAGTTGCCCTCCTTCCCCCTGGGCTTTGCCACTTCTTTGTTTTCTTAGTTACTCATCAGTGCCAAGTAGTCAGTGTTTCTTAAGAGCTTATGGCCAAAATTCTATAGGAAAGAAAGAAAGAAAAAAGAAAAGAAACCTAACTGCCAAAACCATCCTAAACCCACGGGTGTGACACAGAGAAGGAACGTGTGGGTCAGGGCATGAATGCTGCTCTGACCCCTGGGGCCCTGCCAGCACTGAAATAAGCAGCTGTGGCAGAGTCCCAGCTCAAGCAGAGCTGCCACCCCTCTGAGCCTTGGCAGCGCTGGTGCCCGGCTCCTGCCCCAGAGACCTGTGCCCCTGGGGGCTTCTGTGCCAGAGGGAGCCAAAGCCCATGTGCACTGGGGGCTGTGCTCCTTCCTACAGGGGCTATTGGCAGGAGCACCTGGAGCAACTGCTGGCAACACTTGGCATCTGTCAGCAGGCAGAAGCTGTCCGTCCTGAAATTATTTTTTTCGGGGAAGGGATTGGCAGGAGCACCAGAACACCATCAGCTGCTGATGCACCAGGAAGGTTGCAGCTGGTGTTAATTCTCAGGGACTCGTTTCCACTATGTCTGTCAAGAAGACAGTTTTCTCACATTGGCTAAGTGACATTGACCCACTCAATTGTGTTACTGGAAAAGTTGCCAAGATTTGCTCCAGAGTGGTTCAGCCCTGTGTATGCGACTGACTCGTTGATAGGCAGTAATTGGAGAAGGGGCTTGCCCAAGGAAGATCCTGCCTGTCTACACTGAGCACTAGTGCTGTGTAAGCTACAGGGCTTTAAATCTGACCAATTGCTTGATGGTACCCCTGTTAAGGGAAGGTTCCATTGTTGCACCTCTCCACAAAGCCAGCAATCCCTGAGTCCTGTATAATTAGCTGTGGTTCCTATTAGTGTTACATGGCTGATAACTTTGAAGGCCAGTGACAGTATAAGCAATGAAGAAGACAGTGAAATGCAATATGAATTTAATGGTTTTTGAGTGAATTTCAATTTTAGTCCATGATCCCCAACAGATTTGGTTGTCCAAGGTTTAATTGGTGATTTCTTCACTGGGATGCAGTGAATCCAGGTAGGTCTTTCCTTTACTCAAACCGATGTAAAGGTAGTCAGGAGCACTTGGATGGATCCGTCCCACTTTACTTGCAGAGGATCACCTGTAACATTCTTGACCTACACCCAGTCACCAGGATCAATTGTATGTAATTTATGATCTGGCTGCTTCGCTTGATTCTCAAACACAGTATTAAACATCTGGTGCAATTGGTTGTTTATAGCCATTAAATATTCATAGACATATTGATTACCAACTTGAGCCAAATTTTCATCATGAGTAACATTTAATCCATAAGGTCTGCCACAAAGCATTTGTCCTGGGGTACAATGCAAAAATGTGTATTCTATCACCATCTGTTAAAATGTAGGAGGGGTGGTGATCCTTATCTCTGTGGGAGATATCCTCTGCTGATGTGCCATCTGATAAGATCGGGGGATGTTCATCGTTATCTTTTCACAACCCATCCTTCCTCCAGAAGATATATTCCGTTAATGGGCCATTAAGTCCTATTGTGTGACTGATAAGATTACATCATCCCATTGGGAGATGCCCCAGCTGGGGCAGGAGCCAAGCCTTTCCTACCTAGATAAAAAAACTGGGGTTTGGGATGCGAAGGCAGACCTTTCCACTGGATCCCAGAGGAAAGTCGGAACATTTCCACATCATCGCTGGATCTTCTGAGGAAAACTGCACCCTCTACAGGAGCACTGCTTCAACGGAACCACATCCGTCATCCAGGAGGACTGCAGCCACCATTTATAGGGACTGCTACCAACACCCTGACTGACAGCGTGTCAGGTTGTATTTCTGACTGTGTCGGTGGTTGTTTCTTTTATATTATTGCATGTATTTTATTTTTTCTCTTTTCTCCTATTAAATTGTATTACTGACTTGGAGTCTCGAACTGGTTTTACTTTCAAACCAACACAGCATTTCAAATGAACTAACTTTTTCTTTAGACCTAGGTTTTCTTCTGAGTCTGGTAAGGGCAATAGGTAAAGCTTGATAGCAATATAAATTAATTTCTTGACATATTTTAGCTATCTGTTTTTTGATCATATGATTGAGGTTTTCTACTTGACCACTAGCTTGTGATCTGTAGGGTGTGTGAAGCTGTCCTTGGATTCCTAATGCTTTGCTGAGAGCTTGCACAATTTCTGCACAGAAATGTGATCCTCTGTCAGGGGATATTTCTCTGGGTGCACCAAACCAAGGTATGACCTCATTCAACAACACTTTTATCACTTCTCTAGCTTTATTTGTCCTACAAGGGAACGCAGATTCTGGCCACCCAGAGAAAGTATCAGTAAGTACCAGCAAATATCAAAACCCCCCTTTGTTGGGAGTTCAGAAAAGTCTGTCTGCCACAGGGCTCCAGGAAAAGCTCCTCCACTAATAACTCCTTGTTCTAGCCTAAATCCTATAGGGTTTGGATTATTCTTCAAACAAGTCACACATTGTGATGTTACTTCTTTAACAATGTCCTGCATGCCTGGGCCTGCAATTCATTTTTTAGGTGGTGTTGTAGGGATTCTGCTCCTCTTACAAGTCTTACCACGTACAGATTTCACATTATGACCATGAACTTTTCTGGTATTATTAGTTGACCTGTTGTCTAGTTGTCCCCAACCATTTTCTAAAAGTTTCCTTTTCTTTTCATTAATCCATTTATAATCAGAAGGTTGGTGTTTTACAGGCTGCTTAGTTGATACTGCAGTGGGTATTAGAGCTGCCACAAGTGGTTCATTTCTTTTGGCAGCGATTCCAGCTGCATCATCTGCAAATTTCCTGCTGCCTTCCGGGAGGGTGTTACCTTTAGAGTGCCCTCAGCAATGTACAATTGCCACTTGCAATGGGAGTTCCACCTCCCTGGGGAGCCGGAGGATTTCAGTGGCATATTTGACGCTCTTCTTTTGTGCAGTCAGGAGTCTTCTTTCCCTCCATATGGCTCTGTGGGTATGAACAATTGCCATAAGCACATCTCCCATCAGTCCAAACATTAACTTTCCTTCCTTTTGCCAGTTGTGATGCTCGAGTGAGGGCTCTCAGCTCAGCCCTTTGTGCTCAGGTTCCTGCTGGCAATGGGCTTGACTTGATGACCTCCGAGACTGTAGTCACAGGCTACCCCACCCTTCACACTCCTTGTCTCACAAACTGCTGCCATCAGTGAACCAGTTCATGGCAGCTGGGAGCAGCTGTTCCTTTAGATTTGGCTGGCTGGAATACACAGCTTCCATGGTCTCTAGGCAATCGTGTACTACAGGTTCAGCTTCTGACTTCCTTTGCAGAAAAGAGGCTGGGTTAACGCTACTGCTCACTTGAATTTCAGTATCATCAGGTTCAGCCAAGACTGCTTGGTATTTTAGGAGCCTTGAGGGAGACAGACATTGGGTCTCTTTTCTGATCTAAAACAGGTGACAGCGTGTGTGAGACTAAGACAGTCATCTTTTGTCCTGTTGTAAACTTCCTTGCTTCTTCAATGTTCATGATGGCTGCTGCTCCTGCCCTAAGGCAGGCGGGCCAGCCCTTGGGCACAGTATGGAGTTGTTTAGAAAAGCAGCCTACTGCCCTTTTGTAAGGCCCCAGGCATTGTGCCAGAACTGCTAAAGCTCTTCCCTGTCTCTCATGTGAGAATACCCAAAATAGCTTACTCACATCAGCAGCCCCAAAGCAAGGGCCCTCATGAGTTCACGCTTTGTTTCTTCAAAGGCCCTGTTCACTTCTGGGCTCCATATCAAGGTAGTTTTAGACATTTTCACCAATTCATAGAAAGGTTTCACAATCAATCCATTGCTCTATATCCCCAGTTGGCACCAACGTGTCATTCCAAGGACAGCACGGAATTCTCTTATGGTTTGTGGTTGAGATGTCTGGGAAATTGCTTCCTTCTGGGCAGTTCTCAAGGACCGTTGTCACCTCCATGCCCTTTTCACATTTCTCCTCTAGGCCTGTGCAGTCTCTCGTTAACTGTTTCAGCAGGACCTGCTCTCCTGGAGCCTTCCTGAGGCTTCTCTCTTGCAGGTTCCTTCCAGGCATGACTGAAGGACATGCTGACTCAGAGCTTTTCCAAGGCATCACTCCTGCCAGTAGCCATCAATCCAGGAACTGACATGGAGCAGAGACTCCCGAGAGTGCCCAAGCTGGCCTGGGTGACAGAGGAGGAAGAAAGCCCTGGAGCTGCCCCAGCACAGGAGACTGAAGAGGTGGTGCCGTTCCAGCCAGAACAGCAGGGTGAGTGGCAGATCTGGGCCTCAGGGCTGGTGCCTGCATCCAGCTTGGACCCATCCCATCCCATCCCATCCCATCCCATCCCATCCCATCCCATCCCATCCCATCCCATCCCATCCCAGGTGGTTCAAGGTTGAAATTGATAATCCAGGTTGGAGTTGAAGTCCAGTGTAGGAGTTGGTGGTCAAAGGTTGCATATGAATGTGCATAGTAAGATTTGAAGGTCCAGGGCTGTATTTCATGGGGAACGCTATGAATCCATGGAATAACTGTATTCCAGGTGCTAAGGATGTAGAATCCTCTTGCTGCCCTCCCAGATACCCACTTAAACTATGGAATTACAGCATTCCTGGCATTAGGAATTTAGAATTCTCCAGCTGCCCACATAAATTCCTCTGGAATAATGGTATAATGGGTGTTGGGAATCTTGAATCCTCCAGTTTCTTTTCAATACTCCCATGGAAAAATGGCATTCTAGTTGTCGAGAATTTGGCATCTCCAATAAAACGTCCCCAAATGACACGAAATTCCCAAGGAAAAACAGCATTCCAGGTGTCAGGAATTGACAATTCTCCAGTTCTCCTCCTAATTTCCCCTGGAATAATGGCATTCCAGGTGTTGGGAATGAAGAGTTCCCCCATACAGTTTCCCAAATTCCCACTCAATTCCCATGGAAAAACAGCATTCCAGGTTTCAGAATACTCCAGTTAGACTGCCATACTCGCATGGAATAGAGGCATTTTAGGCACTGAGAATTAAGAATCCTCCTGTTTCCCTCCAATATTCCCACTAAAACCATGGAATTACAGCATTCCAGGAATTGGGAAATTAGAATTGCCCAGTTCCCCCCTCAAATTCCCATGGAATAATCACAAATCAGGTGTTATGAATTATGAATATTGAGGGTCCACTCTCAAAATGCCCCCAAACTGCCACAGAATACTGCCTTTCCGGATTTGAGAATTTAATATCCTCCACTTTCCCTTCATAATTCCCCCACAAAAATGGAAAAAGAGCAGTTCAGGCACTGGCAATTTCAACTCCTCCAGTCCCTCTCCCAAATTCCGAACAAACTCTAATGGAATACTGACATTTAGTGTGTTGGGAATTTAGAATGCAGCACCTCCTCTCCCACATTCCCATGGAATATCTGCAGTCTGGGGATGAGGATTTTCAAAACATCCATATGCCCACTTGAACACTCACGAAAACCTCAGAAAAACAGCATTCATGGTGTTGGGAATATGGTATCTGCCACTTGCACAATCCAAATCCCAGCAAAACCATGGAATTACAGCACTCTGGGCATTGGGTGTTTGGAATTCTCCAGTTTGTCTCCCAAATTCAAATGAAATAACAACTTTCTAGGCTTCGGGAATTTGGAATCCTCTAGTTCCCTTCCAAAAAACCCATGGGATAATGACATTCTGGATATTGGGAATTGAGAATTTCCCAAATCAATTCCCAAATACCCAGGGACTAACACAACTCTGGGTGTCAGATATTTGGAATCCTTCAGCTCGGCACCATAATCCCCATGGAATAACAGAATTCCAGTTGTTAGGATTTGAGCATCGTCCAGTTCCCCTTCGAATTTCCCATCGAATCATGGAATTACTGCTGCAGGGAATATTGACTCCTCCAGTTATGCTCCCAAATCCCCATAGAAAAATGGCATTCTGCGTGTTAGGAATTAACAATCCCCCAGAAACCCAGCCAAAAGCCAACCACATTTCCAAAGAAAAGCAACTGTCCAGATGTCTGCAATTTGGAATATTCCAGTTCCCCACTCAAATTCCGATGGAACAACAGCATTCCAATTGCCAAAAATTGAGAATACTCCAGCTCCCCGAAAAAATTCCCAAGTAATTATGGGATTCCAGGTGTGAGGAATTGAGAATGCCCCGTACAGCCTCCCAGATTCCCACCACATTCCCATGGAATAACAACATTCCAGATTTCAGGAACTGAGAATCATCCTCTTCCCCTCCCAAATTCCCATGGAAACATTGCATTCGGTTTTTCCGCAATTTGGAACCCCCCAGAAGCTGTCCCAAAATCCCACCAAATTCCCATGCAATAGCGGCATTCCAAGTATCAGGACTTTAGGATACCCCATTTCCTCATCCAAATTCCCATAGAATAACGGCCTTCCGGCTATCAGGAATTTCGAATCATCCATACGGTCTCCCATATTCCCATGGAATAACGCATACCCAAGCATGGGGAATTGAGTTTCATCTAGTTCCATACCCCAATTCCCATGGAATAACAGCATTCTGGGAGCTGAGGACTTGGAATCTGCCTATTTCACTCCCAAATGCTTAGGGAATAATGGCATTCTGGGCATTGGGAACGTTGAATCCTCATGTTCCCCTTGCAAATTCCCATGAAATAACCAATTTAATGTGTTGGGAATTTCGAATGCTCCAGTTCCTCGCCCAAATTCCAATCAACCTGTAACGCAATCATGACACTATGTGTGTTGAGAATTTAGAATCCTGCACTTCCCCTTCCAAATTCCCAACAAAACCATGGAATAAGAGCAGTTCACTCATTGCTAATTTCAACTCCTCCTCTTCCTCTCCCAAATTTCCACCAAACTCGAATGGAAGAACGGCATTTTGTGTGTGCGAAATTTCGAATCCTCCACTTCCCCTTCCAAATTCCCATAGAATAGCTGCATTCCGGGTATGGGGATTTTCAAAACATCCATATGCCCACTTAAATTCCCACGACAACCTCGGAAAAACAGCATTCATGGTGTTGGGAATATGGTATCCGCCAGTTGCACTATCCAATTCCCAGCAAAACCATGCAATGACAGCACTCTGGGCATTGGGAATTTGGAATCCTCCAGTTCCACTCCCAAATACCAATAGAATAACAGCTTTGCAGGCATGGGGATATTGGAATCCTCGAGTTCCCTTCCAAAAAGCCCATGGAATAACGACATTCTGGGTATTGAGAATTGAGAATTTGCCCATTTCCCTCCCAGATCCCTAGGGAATAAGGCACTTCTGGGTGTCACGTATTTCGAATCCTTCAAATCCGCACCATAACAGCCATGGAATAACAGAATTCTAGCTGTTAGGAATTGAGCATCCTCCAGTTCCCCTTCGAATTTCCCATGGAATCATGGCATTCTGGGTGTTGGCACTTTAGAATCTCCCATACACCCTCCCAAATAACCACGAAATTCACAAGGAATAACAGAATTCCAGATATCAGGAATGTATTATCCGCCAGTTCTCCACGCAATTTCCCATGGAATCATGGCATTCCTGGTGCAGGGAATCTTGACTCCTGCAGTTATCCTCCCAAATCGCCATAGAAAAATGGCATTCTGTGTGTTGGGAATTAACAATCCCCCAGAAACCCACCCCAAATCCCACCACATTCCCAAAGAAAAGCAACTTTCCAGATGTCTGCAATTTGAAATATTCCAGTTCCCCACTCAAATTCCGATGGAACAACAGCATCCCAAGTGTCAGGAATTGGGAATCCTCCAGCTCCCTGAAAAAAATTCCCATGGAATCATGGGATTCCAGGTGTGAGGAATAGAGAATGCCCCGTACAGCCTCCCAGATTCCCTCCACATTCCCATGGAATAACAACATTCCAGATTTCACGAACTGAGAATCATCCTCTTCCCCTCCCAAATTCCCATGGAAACATTGCATTCGGTTTTTCCGCAATTTGGAACCCCCCAGGAGCTGTCCCAAAATCCCACCAAATTCCCATGCAATAGCGGCATTCCAAGTATCAGGACTTTAGGATACCCCATTTCCTCATCCAAATTCCCATAGAATAACGGCCTTCCGGCTATCAGGAATTTCGAATCATCCATACGGTCTCCCATATTCCCATGGAATAACGCATACCCAAGCATGGGGAATTGAGTTTCATCTAGTTCCATACCCCAATTCCCATGGAATAACAGCATTCTGGGAGCTGAGGACTTGGAATCTGCCTATTTCACTCCCAAATGTTTAGGGAATAATGGCATTCTGGGCATTGGGAACGTTGAATCCTCATGTTCCCCTTGCAAATTCCCATGAAATAACCAATTTAATATGTTGGGAATTTCGAATGCTCCAGTTCCTCTCCCAAATTCCAATCAACCTGTAACAAAATCATGACACTATGTGTGTTGAGAATTTAGAATCCTGCACTTCCCCTTCCAAATTCCCAACAAAACCATGGAATAAGAGAAGTTCACTCATTGCTAATTTCAACTCCTCCTCTTCCTCTCCCAAATTTCCACCAAACTCGAATGGAAGAACGGCATTTTGTGTGTGCGAAATTTAGAATCCTCCACTTCCCCTTCCAAATTCCCATAGAATAGCTGCATTCCGGGTATGGGGATTTTCAAAACATCCATATGCCCACTTAAATTCCCACGACAACCTCGGAAAAACAGCATTCATGGTGTTGGGAATATGGTATCCGCCATTTGCACTATCCAATTCCCAGCAAAACCATGCAATGACAGCACTCTGGGCATTGGGAATTTGGAATCCTCCAGTTCCACTCCCAAATTCCAATAGAATAACAGCTTTGCAGGCATGGGGATATTGGAATCCTCGAGTTCCCTTCCAAAAAGCCCATGGAATAACGACATTCTGGGTATTGAGAATTGAGAATTTGCCCATTTCCCTCCCAGATCCCTAGGGAATAAGACACGTCTGGGTGTCACGTATTTCGAATCCTTCAAATCCGCACCATAACAGCCATGGAATAACAGAATTCTAGCTGTTAGGAATTGAGCATCCTCCAGTTCCCCTTCGAATTTCCCATGGAATCATGGCATTCTGGGTGTTGGCACTTTAGAATCTCCCATACACCCTCCCAAATAACCACGAAATTCACAAGGAATAACAGAATTCCAGATATCAGGAATGTATTATCCGCCAGTTCTCCACGCAATTTCCCATGGAATCATGGCATTCCTGGTGCAGGGAATCTTGACTCCTGCAGTTATCCTCCCAAATCGCCATAGAAAAATGGCATTCTGTGTGTTGGGAATTAACAATCCCCCAGAAACCCACCCCAAATCCCACCACATTCCCAAAGAAAAGCAACTTTCCAGATGTCTGCAATTTGAAATATTCCAGTTCCCCACTCAAATTCCGATGGAACAACAGCATCCCAAGTGTCAGGAATTGGGAATCCTCCAGCTCCCTGAAAAAAATTCCCATGGAATCATGGGATTCCAGGTGTGAGGAATAGAGAATGCCCCGTACAGCCTCCCAGATTCCCTCCACATTCCCATGGAATAACAACATTCCAGATTTCACGAACTGAGAATCATCCTCTTCCCCTCCCAAATTCCCATGGAAACATTGCATTCTGTTACTTTGTAATTTGGAACCCCCCAGAAGCTGTCCCAAAATCCCACCAAATTCCCATGCAATAGCGGCATTCCAAGTATCAGGACTTTAGGATACCCCATTTCCTCATCCAAATTCCCATAGAATAACGGCCTTCCGGCTATCAGGAATTTCGAATCATCCATAAGGCCTCCCATATTCCCATGGAATAACGCATACCCAAGCATGGGGAATTGAGTTTCATCTAGTTCCATACCCCAATTCCCATGGAATAACAGCATTCTGGGAGCTGAGGACTTGGAATCTGCCTATTTCACTCCCAAATGCTTAGGGAATAATGGCATTCTGGGCATTGGGAACGTTGAATCCTCATGTTCCCCTTGCAAATTCCCATGAAATAACCAATTTAATGTGTTGGGAATTTCGAATGCTCCAGTTCCTCGCCCAAATTCCAATCAACCTGTAACGAAATCATGACACGATGTGTGTTGAGAATTTAGAATCCTGCACTTCCCCTTCCAAATTCCCAACAAAACCATGGAATAAGAGCAGTTCACTCATTGCTAATTTCAACTCCTCCTCTTCCTCTCCCAAATTTCCACCAAACTCGAATGGAAGAACGGCATTTTGTGTGTGCGAAATTTAGAATCCTCCACTTCCCCTTCCAAATTCCCATAGAATAGCTGCATTCCGGGTATGGGGATTTTCAAAACATCCATATGCCCACTTAAATTCCCACGACAACCTCGGAAAAACAGCATTCATGGTGTTGGGAATATGGTATCCGCCATTTGCACTATCCAATTCCCAGCAAAACCATGCAATTACAGCACTCTGGGCATTGGGAATTTGGAATCCTCCAGTTCCACTCCCAAATACCAATAGAATAACAGCTTTGCAGGCATGGGGATATTGGAATCCTCGAGTTCCCTTCCAAAAAGCCCATGGAATAACGACATTCTGGGTATTGAGAATTGAGAATTTGCCCATTTCCCTCCCAGATCCCTAGGGAATAAGGCACGTCTGGGTGTCACGTATTTCGAATTCTTCAAATCCGCACCATAACAGCCATGGAATAACAGAATTCTAGCTGTTAGGAATTGAGCATCCTCCAGTTCCCCTTCGAATTTCCCATGGAATCATGGCATTCTGGGTGTTGGCACTTTAGAATCTCCCATACACCCTCCCAAATAACCACGAAATTCACAAGGAATAACAGAATTCCAGATATCAGGAATCTATTATCCGCCAGCTCTCCACGCAATTTCCCATGGAATCATGGCATTCCTGGTGCAGGGAATCTTGACTCCTGCAGTTATCCTCCCAAATCGCCATAGAAAAATGGCATTCTGTGTGTTGGGAATTAACAATCCCCCAGAAACCCACCCCAAATCCCACCACATTCCCAAAGAAAAGCAACTTTCCAGATGTCTGCAATTTGAAATATTCCAGTTCCCCACTCAAATTCCGATGGAACAACAGCATCCCAAGTGTCAGGAATTGGGAATCCTCCAGCTCCCTGAAAAAAATTCCCATGGAATCATGGGATTCCAGGTGTGAGCAATTGAGAATGCCCCGTACAGCCTCCCAGATTCCCTCCACATTCCCATGGAATAACAACATTCCAGATTTCACGAACTGAGAATCATCCTCTTCCCCTCCCAAATTCCCATGGAAACATTGCATTCGGTTTTTCCGCAATTTGGAACCCCCCAGAAGCTGTCCCAAAATCCCACCAAATTCCCATGCAATAGCGGCATTCCAAGTATCAGGACTTTAGGATACCCCATTTCCTCATCCAAATTCCCATAGAATAACGGCCTTCCGGCTATCAGGAATTTCGAATCATCCATACGGTCTCCCATATTCCCATGGAATAACGCATACCCAAGCATGGGGAAATGAGTTTCATCTAGTTCCATACCCCAATTCCCATGGAATAACAGCATTCTGGGAGCTGAGTACTTGGAATCTGCCTATTTCACTCCCAAATGCTTAGGGAATAATGGCATTCTGGGCATTGGGAACGTTGAATCCTCATGTTCCCCTTGCAAATTCCCATGAAATAACCAATTTAATATGTTGGGAATTTCGAATGCTCCAGTTCCTCGCCCAAATTCCAATCAACCTGTAACAAAATCATGACACTATGTGTGTTGAGAATTTAGAATCCTGCACTTCCCCTTCCAAATTCCCAACAAAACCATGGAATAAGAGCAGTTCACTCATTGCTAATTTCAACTCCTCCTCTTCCTCTCCCAAATTTCCACCAAACTCGAATGGAAGAACGGCATTTTGTGTGTGCGAAATTTAGAATCCTCCACTTCCCCTTCCAAATTCCCATAGAATAGCTGCATTCCGGGTATGGGGATTTTCAAAACATCCATATGCCCACTTAAATTCCCACGACAACCTCGGAAAAACAGCATTCATGGTGTTGGGAATATGGTATCCGCCATTTGCACTATCCAATTCCCAGCAAAACCATGCAATGACAGCACTCTGGGCATTGGGAATTTGGAATCCTCCAGTTCCACTCCCAAATACCAATAGAATAACAGCTTTGCAGGCATGGGGATATTGGAATCCTCGAGTTCCCTTCCAAAAAGCCCATGGAATAACGACATTCTGGGTATTGAGAATTGAGAATTTGCCCATTTCCCTCCCAGATCCCTAGGGAATAAGACACGTCTGGGTGTCACGTATTTCGAATCCTTCAAATCCGCACCATAACAGCCATGGAATAACAGAATTCTAGCTGTTAGGAATTGAGCATCCTCCAGTTCCCCTTCGAATTTCCCATGGAATCATGGCATTCTGGGTGTTGGCACTTTAGAATCTCCCATACACCCTCCCAAATAACCACGAAATTCACAAGGAATAACAGAATTCCAGATATCAGGAATGTATTATCCGCCAGTTCTCCACGCAATTTCCCATGGAATCATGGCATTCCTGGTGCAGGGAATCTTGACTCCTGCAGTTATCCTCCCAAATCGCCATAGAAAAATGGCATTCTGTGTGTTGGGAATTAACAATCCCCCAGAAACCCACCCCAAATCCCACCACATTCCCAAAGAAAAGCAACTTTCCAGATGTCTGCAATTTGAAATATTCCAGTTCCCCACTCAAATTCCGATGGAACAACAGCATCCCAAGTGTCAGGAATTGGGAATCCTCCAGCTCCCTGAAAAAAATTCCCATGGAATCATGGGATTCCAGGTGTGAGCAATTGAGAATGCCCCGTACAGCCTCCCAGATTCCCACCACATTCCCATGGAATAACAACATTCCAGATTTCACGAACTGAGAATCATCCTCTTCCCCTCCCAAATTCCCATGGAAACATTGCATTCTGTTACTTTGTAATTTGGAACCCCCCAGAAGCTGTCCCAAAATCCCACCAAATTCCCATGCAATAGCAGCATTCCAAGTATCAGGACTTTAGGATACCCCATTTCCTCATCCAAATTCCCATAGAATAACGGCCTTCCGGCTATCAGGAATTTCGAATCATCCATACGGTCTCCCATATTCCCATGGAATAACGCATACCCAAGCATGGGGAATTGAGTTTCATCTAGTTCCATACCCCAATTCCCATGGAATAACAGCATTCTGGGAGCTGAGGACTTGGAATCTGCCTATTTCACTCCCAAATGTTTAGGGAATAATGGCATTCTGGGCATTGGGAACGTTGAATCCTCATGTTCCCCTTGCAAATTCCCATGAAATAACCAATTTAATATGTTGGGAATTTCGAATGCTCCAGTTCCTCGCCCAAATTCCAATCAACCTGTAACAAAATCATGACACTATGTGTGTTGAGAATTTAGAATCCTGCACTTCCCCTTCCAAATTCCCAACAAAACCATGGAATAAGAGAAGTTCACTCATTGCTAATTTCAACTCCTCCTCTTCCTCTCCCAAATTTCCACCAAACTCGAATGGAAGAACGGCATTTTGTGTGTGCGAAATTTAGAATCCTCCACTTCCCCTTCCAAATTCCCATAGAATAGCTGCATTCCGGGTATGGGGATTTTCAAAACATCCATATGCCCACTTAAATTCCCACGACAACCTCGGAAAAACAGCATTCATGGTGTTGGGAATATGGTATCCGCCATTTGCACTATCCAATTCCCAGCAAAACCATCCAATGACAGCACTCTGGGCATTGGGAATTTGGAATCCTCCAGTTCCACTCCCAAATTCCAATAGAATAACAGCTTTGCAGGCATGGGGATATTGGAATCCTCGAGTTCCCTTCCAAAAAGCCCATGGAATAACGACATTCTGGGTATTGAGAATTGAGAATTTGCCCATTTCCCTCCCAGATCCCTAGGGAATAAGACACGTCTGGGTGTCACGTATTTCGAATCCTTCAAATCCGCACCATAACAGCCATGGAATAACAGAATTCTAGCTGTTAGGAATTGAGCATCCTCCAGTTCCCCTTCGAATTTCCCATGGAATCATGGCATTCTGGGTGTTGGCACTTTAGAATCTCCCATACACCCTCCCAAATAACCACGAAATTCACAAGGAATAACAGAATTCCAGATATCAGGAATGTATTATCCGCCAGTTCTCCACGCAATTTCCCATGGAATCATGGCATTCCTGGTGCAGGGAATCTTGACTCCTGCAGTTATCCTCCCAAATCGCCATAGAAAAATGGCATTCTGTGTGTTGGGAATTAACAATCCCCCAGAAACCCACCCCAAATCCCACCACATTCCCAAAGAAAAGCAACTTTCCAGATGTCTGCAATTTGAAATATTCCAGTTCCCCACTCAAATTCCGATGGAACAACAGCATCCCAAGTGTCAGGAATTGGGAATCCTCCAGCTCCCTGAAAAAAATTCCCATGGAATCATGGGATTCCAGGTGTGAGCAATTGAGAATGCCCCGTACAGCCTCCCAGATTCCCTCCACATTCCCATGGAATAACAACATTCCAGATTTCAGGAACTGAGAATCATCCTCTTCCCCTCCCAAATTCCCATGGAAACATTGCATTCGGTTTTTCCGCAATTTGGAACCCCCCAGAAGCTGTCCCAAAATCCCACCAAATTCCCATGCAATAGCGGCATTCCAAGTATCAGGACTTTAGGATACCCCATTTCCTCATCCAAATTCCCATAGAATAACGGCCTTCTGGCTATCAGGAATTTCGAATCATCCATACGGTCTCCCATATTCCCATGGAATAACGCATACCCAAGCATGGGGAATTGAGTTTCATCTAGTTCCATACCCCAATTCCCATGGAATAACAGCATTCTGGGAGCTGAGGACTTGGAATCTGCCTATTTCACTCCCAAATGCTTAGGGAATAATGGCATTCTGGGCATTGGGAACGTTGAATCCTCATGTTCCCCTTGCAAATTCCCATGAAATAACCAATTTAATGTGTTGGGAATTTCGAATGCTCCAGTTCCTCGCCCAAATTCCAATCAACCTGTAACAAAATCATGACACTATGTGTGTTGAGAATTTAGAATCCTGCACTTCCCCTTCCAAATTCCCAACAAAACCATGGAATAAGAGCAGTTCACTCATTGCTAATTTCAACTCCTCCTCTTCCTCTCCCAAATTTCCACCAAACTCGAATGGAAGAACGGCATTTTGTGTGTGCGAAATTTCGAATCCTCCACTTCCCCTTCCAAATTCCCATAGAATAGCTGCATTCCGGGTATGGGGATTTTCAAAACATCCATATGCCCACTTAAATTCCCACGACAACCTCGGAAAAACAGCATTCATGGTGTTGGGAATATGGTATCCGCCAGTTGCACTATCCAATTCCCAGCAAAACCATGCAATGACAGCACTCTGGGCATTGGGAATTTGGAATCCTCCAGTTCCACTCCCAAATACCAATAGAATAACAGCTTTGCAGGCATGGGGATATTGGAATCCTCGAGTTCCCTTCCAAAAAGCCCATGGAATAACGACATTCTGGGTATTGAGAATTGAGAATTTGCCCATTTCCCTCCCAGATCCCTAGGGAATAAGGCACTTCTGGGTGTCACGTATTTCGAATCCTTCAAATCCGCACCATAACAGCCATGGAATAACAGAATTCTAGCTGTTAGGAATTGAGCATCCTCCAGTTCCCCTTCGAATTTCCCATGGAATCATGGCATTCTGGGTGTTGGCACTTTAGAATCTCCCATACACCCTCCCAAATAACCACGAAATTCACAAGGAATAACAGAATTCCAGATATCAGGAATGTATTATCCGCCAGTTCTCCACGCAATTTCCCATGGAATCATGGCATTCCTGGTGCAGGGAATCTTGACTCCTGCAGTTATCCTCCCAAATCGCCATAGAAAAATGGCATTCTGTGTGTTGGGAATTAACAATCCCCCAGAAACCCACCCCAAATCCCACCACATTCCCAAAGAAAAGCAACTTTCCAGATGTCTGCAATTTGAAATATTCCAGTTCCCCACTCAAATTCCGATGGAACAACAGCATCCCAAGTGTCAGGAATTGGGAATCCTCCAGCTCCCTGAAAAAAATTCCCATGGAATCATGGGATTCCAGGTGTGAGCAATTGAGAATGCCCCGTACAGCCTCCCAGATTCCCTCCACATTCCCATGGAATAACAACATTCCAGATTTCAGGAACTGAGAATCATCCTCTTCCCCTCCCAAATTCCCATGGAAACATTGCATTCGGTTTTTCCGCAATTTGGAACCCCCCAGAAGCTGTCCCAAAATCCCACCAAATTCCCATGCAATAGCGGCATTCCAAGTATCAGGACTTTAGGATACCCCATTTCCTCATCCAAATTCCCATAGAATAACGGCCTTCCGGCTATCAGGAATTTCGAATCATCCATACGGTCTCCCATATTCCCATGGAATAACGCATACCCAAGCATGGGGAATTGAGTTTCATCTAGTTCCATACCCCAATTCCCATGGAATAACAGCATTCTGGGAGCTGAGGACTTGGAATCTGCCTATTTCACTCCCAAATGTTTAGGGAATAATGGCATTCTGGGCATTGGGAACGTTGAATCCTCATGTTCCCCTTGCAAATTCCCATGAAATAACCAATTTAATATGTTGGGAATTTCGAATGCTCCAGTTCCTCGCCCAAATTCCAATCAACCTGTAACGCAATCATGACACTATGTGTGTTGAGAATTTAGAATCCTGCACTTCCCCTTCCAAATTCCCAACAAAACCATGGAATAAGAGCAGTTCACTCATTGCTAATTTCAACTCCTCCTCTTCCTCTCCCAAATTTCCACCAAACTCGAATGGAAGAACGGCATTTTGTGTGTGCGAAATTTCGAATCCTCCACTTCCCCTTCCAAATTCCCATAGAATAGCTGCATTCCGGGTATGGGGATTTTCAAAACATCCATATGCCCACTTAAATTCCCACGACAACCTCGGAAAAACAGCATTCATGGTGTTGGGAATATGGTATCCGCCAGTTGCACTATCCAATTCCCAGCAAAACCATGCAATGACAGCACTCTGGGCATTGGGAATTTGGAATCCTCCAGTTCCACTCCCAAATACCAATAGAATAACAGCTTTGCAGGCATGGGGATATTGGAATCCTCGAGTTCCCTTCCAAAAAGCCCATGGAATAACGACATTCTGGGTATTGAGAATTGAGAATTTGCCCATTTCCCTCCCAGATCCCTAGGGAATAAGGCACTTCTGGGTGTCACGTATTTCGAATCCTTCAAATCCGCACCATAACAGCCATGGAATAACAGAATTCTAGCTGTTAGGAATTGAGCATCCTCCAGTTCCCCTTCGAATTTCCCATGGAATCATGGCATTCTGGGTGTTGGCACTTTAGAATCTCCCATACACCCTCCCAAATAACCACGAAATTCACAAGGAATAACAGAATTCCAGATATCAGGAATGTATTATCCGCCAGTTCTCCACGCAATTTCCCATGGAATCATGGCATTCCTGGTGCAGGGAATCTTGACTCCTGCAGTTATCCTCCCAAATCGCCATAGAAAAATGGCATTCTGTGTGTTGGGAATTAACAATCCCCCAGAAACCCACCCCAAATCCCACCACATTCCCAAAGAAAAGCAACTTTCCAGATGTCTGCAATTTGAAATATTCCAGTTCCCCACTCAAATTCCGATGGAACAACAGCATCCCAAGTGTCAGGAATTGGGAATCCTCCAGCTCCCTGAAAAAAATTCCCATGGAATCATGGGATTCCAGGTGTGAGCAATTGAGAATGCCCCGTACAGCCTCCCAGATTCCCTCCACATTCCCATGGAATAACAACATTCCAGATTTCACGAACTGAGAATCATCCTCTTCCCCTCCCAAATTCCCATGGAAACATTGCATTCGGTTTTTCCGCAATTTGGAACCCCCCAGAAGCTGTCCCAAAATCCCACCAAATTCCCATGCAATAGCGGCATTCCAAGTATCAGGACTTTAGGATACCCCATTTCCTCATCCAAATTCCCATAGAATAACGGCCTTCCGGCTATCAGGAATTTCGAATCATCCATACGGTCTCCCATATTCCCATGGAATAACGCATACCCAAGCATGGGGAATTGAGTTTCATCTAGTTCCATACCCCAATTCCCATGGAATAACAGCATTCTGGGAGCTGAGGACTTGGAATCTGCCTATTTCACTCCCAAATGTTTAGGGAATAATGGCATTCTGGGCATTGGGAACGTTGAATCCTCATGTTCCCCTTGCAAATTCCCATGAAATAACCAATTTAATATGTTGGGAATTTCGAATGCTCCAGTTCCTCGCCCAAATTCCAATCAACCTGTAACGCAATCATGACACTATGTGTGTTGAGAATTTAGAATCCTGCACTTCCCCTTCCAAATTCCCAACAAAACCATGGAATAAGAGCAGTTCACTCATTGCTAATTTCAACTCCTCCTCTTCCTCTCCCAAATTTCCACCAAACTCGAATGGAAGAACGGCATTTTGTGTGTGCGAAATTTAGAATCCTCCACTTCCCCTTCCAAATTCCCATAGAATAGCTGCATTCCGGGTATGGGGATTTTCAAAACATCCATATGCCCACTTAAATTCCCACGACAACCTCGGAAAAACAGCATTCATGGTGTTGGGAATATGGTATCCGCCATTTGCACTATCCAATTCCCAGCAAAACCATGCAATTACAGCACTCTGGGCATTGGGAATTTGGAATCCTCCAGTTCCACTCCCAAATTCCAATAGAATAACAGCTTTGCAGGCATGGGGATATTGGAATCCTCGAGTTCCCTTCCAAAAAGCCCATGGAATAACGACATTCTGGGTATTGAGAATTGAGAATTTGCCCATTTCCCTCCCAGATCCCTAGGGAATAAGACACGCCTGGGTGTCACGTATTTCGAATCCTTCAAATCCGCACCATAACAGCCATGGAATAACAGAATTCTAGCTGTTAGGAATTGAGCATCCTCCACTTCCCCTTCGAATTTCCCATGGAATCATGGCATTCTGGGTGTTGGCACTTTAGAATCTCCCATACACCCTCCCAAATAACCACGAAATTCACAAGGAATAACAGAATTCCAGATATCAGGAATGTATTATCCGCCAGTTCTCCACGCAATTTCCCATGGAATCATGGCATTCCTGGTGCAGGGAATCTTGACTCCTGCAGTTATCCTCCCAAATCGCCATAGAAAAATGGAATTCTGTGTGTTGGGAATTAACAATCCCCCAGAAACCCACCCCAAATCCCACCACATTCCCAAAGAAAAGCAACTTTCCAGATGTCTGCAATTTGAAATATTCCAGTTCCCCACTCAAATTCCGATGGAACAACAGCATCCCAAGTGTCAGGAATTGGGAATCCTCCAGCTCCCTGAAAAAAATTCCCATGGAATCATGGGATTCCAGGTGTGAGCAATTGAGAATGCCCCGTACAGCCTCCCAGATTCCCACCACATTCCCATGGAATAACAACATTCCAGATTTCACGAACTGAGAATCATCCTCTTCCCCTCCCAAATTCCCATGGAAACATTGCATTCGGTTTTTCCGCAATTTGGAACCCCCCAGAAGCTGTCCCAAAATCCCACCAAATTCCCATGCAATAGCGGCATTCCAAGTATCAGGACTTTAGGATACCCCATTTCCTCATCCAAATTCCCATAGAATAACGGCCTTCCGGCTATCAGGAATTTCGAATCATCCATACGGTCTCCCATATTCCCATGGAATAACGCATACCCAAGCATGGGGAATTGAGTTTCATCTAGTTCCATACCCCAATTCCCATGGAATAACAGCATTCTGGGAGCTGAGGACTTGGAATCTGCCTATTTCACTCCCAAATGTTTAGGGAATAATGGCATTCTGGGCATTGGGAACGTTGAATCCTCATGTTCCCCTTGCAAATTCCCATGAAATAACCAATTTAATGTGTTGGGAATTTCGAATGCTCCAGTTCCTCGCCCAAATTCCAATCAACCTGTAACAAAATCATGACACTATGTGTGTTGAGAATTTAGAATCCTGCACTTCCCCTTCCAAATTCCCAACAAAACCATGGAATAAGAGAAGTTCACTCATTGCTAATTTCAACTCCTCCTCTTCCTCTCCCAAATTTCCACCAAACTCGAATGGAAGAACGGCATTTTGTGTGTGCGAAATTTCGAATCCTCCACTTCCCCTTCCAAATTCCCATAGAATAGCTGCATTCCGGGTATGGGGATTTTCAAAACATCCATATGCCCACTTAAATTCCCACGACAACCTCGGAAAAACAGCATTCATGGTGTTGGGAATATGGTATCCGCCAGTTGCACTATCCAATTCCCAGCAAAACCATGCAATGACAGCACTCTGGGCATTGGGAATTTGGAATCCTCCAGTTCCACTCCCAAATACCAATAGAATAACAGCTTTGCAGGCATGGGGATATTGGAATCCTCGAGTTCCCTTCCAAAAAGCCCATGGAATAACGACATTCTGGGTATTGAGAATTGAGAATTTGCCCATTTCCCTCCCAGATCCCTAGGGAATAAGACACGTCTGGGTGTCACGTATTTCGAATCCTTCAAATCCGCACCATAACAGCCATGGAATAACAGAATTCTAGCTGTTAGGAATTGAGCATCCTCCAGTTCCCCTTCGAATTTCCCATGGAATCATGGCATTCTGGGTGTTGGCACTTTAGAATCTCCCATACACCCTCCCAAATAACCACGAAATTCACAAGGAATAACAGAATTCCAGATATCAGGAATCTATTATCCGCCAGCTCTCCACGCAATTTCCCATGGAATCATGGCATTCCTGGTGCAGGGAATCTTGACTCCTGCAGTTATCCTCCCAAATCGCCATAGAAAAATGGCATTCTGTGTGTTGGGAATTAACAATCCCCCAGAAACCCACCCCAAATCCCACCACATTCCCAAAGAAAAGCAACTTTCCAGATGTCTGCAATTTGAAATATTCCAGTTCCCCACTCAAATTCCGATGGAACAACAGCATCCCAAGTGTCAGGAATTGGGAATCCTCCAGCTCCCTGAAAAAAATTCCCATGGAATCATGGGATTCCAGGTGTGAGCAATTGAGAATGCCCCGTACAGCCTCCCAGATTCCCTCCACATTCCCATGGAATAACAACATTCCAGATTTCACGAACTGAGAATCATCCTCTTCCCCTCCCAAATTCCCATGGAAACATTGCATTCGGTTTTTCCGCAATTTGGAACCCCCCAGAAGCTGTCCCAAAATCCCACCAAATTCCCATGCAATAGCGGCATTCCAAGTATCAGGACTTTAGGATACCCCATTTCCTCATCCAAATTCCCATAGAATAACGGCCTTCCGGCTATCAGGAATTTCGAATCATCCATACGGTCTCCCATATTCCCATGGAATAACGCATACCCAAGCATGGGGAATTGAGTTTCATCTAGTTCCATACCCCAATTCCCATGGAATAACAGCATTCTGGGAGCTGAGGACTTGGAATCTGCCTATTTCACTCCCAAATGTTTAGGGAATAATGGCATTCTGGGCATTGGGAACGTTGAATCCTCATGTTCCCCTTGCAAATTCCCATGAAATAACCAATTTAATGTGTTGGGAATTTCGAATGCTCCAGTTCCTCGCCCAAATTCCAATCAACCTGTAACAAAATCATGACACTATGTGTGTTGAGAATTTAGAATCCTGCACTTCCCCTTCCAAATTCCCAACAAAACCATGGAATAAGAGCAGTTCACTCATTGCTAATTTCAACTCCTCCTCTTCCTCTCCCAAATTTCCACCAAACTCGAATGGAAGAACGGCATTTTGTGTGTGCGAAATTTAGAATCCTCCACTTCCCCTTCCAAATTCCCATAGAATAGCTGCATTCCGGGTATGGGGATTTTCAAAACATCCATATGCCCACTTAAATTCCCACGACAACCTCGGAAAAACAGCATTCATGGTGTTGGGAATATGGTATCCGCCAGTTGCACTATCCAATTCCCAGCAAAACCATGCAATGACAGCACTCTGGGCATTGGGAATTTGGAATCCTCCAGTTCCACTCCCAAATTCCAATAGAATAACAGCTTTGCAGGCATGGGGATATTGGAATCCTCGAGTTCCCTTCCAAAAAGCCCATGGAATAACGACATTCTGGGTATTGAGAATTGAGAATTTGCCCATTTCCCTCCCAGATCCCTAGGGAATAAGACACGCCTGGGTGTCACGTATTTCGAATCCTTCAAATCCGCACCATAACAGCCATGGAATAACAGAATTCTAGCTGTTAGGAATTGAGCATCCTCCAGTTCCCCTTCGAATTTCCCATGGAATCATGGCATTCTGGGTGTTGGCACTTTAGAATCTCCCATACACCCTCCCAAATAACCACGAAATTCACAAGGAATAACAGAATTCCAGATATCAGGAATCTATTATCCGCCAGCTCTCCACGCAATTTCCCATGGAATCATGGCATTCCTGGTGCAGGGAATCTTGACTCCTGCAGTTATCCTCCCAAATCGCCATAGAAAAATGGCATTCTGTGTGTTGGGAATTAACAATCCCCCAGAAACCCACCCCAAATCCCACCACATTCCCAAAGAAAAGCAACTTTCCAGATGTCTGCAATTTGAAATATTCCAGTTCCCCACTCAAATTCCGATGGAACAACAGCATCCCAAGTGTCAGGAATTGGGAATCCTCCAGCTCCCTGAAAAAAATTCCCATGGAATCATGGGATTCCAGGTGTGAGCAATTGAGAATGCCCCGTACAGCCTCCCAGATTCCCTCCACATTCCCATGGAATAACAACATTCCAGATTTCACGAACTGAGAATCATCCTCTTCCCCTCCCAAATTCCCATGGAAACATTGCATTCGGTTTTTCCGCAATTTGGAACCCCCCAGAAGCTGTCCCAAAATCCCACCAAATTCCCATGCAATAGCGGCATTCCAAGTATCAGGACTTTAGGATACCCCATTTCCTCATCCAAATTCCCATAGAATAACGGCCTTCCGGCTATCAGGAATTTCGAATCATCCATACGGTCTCCCATATTCCCATGGAATAACGCATACCCAAGCATGGGGAATTGAGTTTCATCTAGTTCCATACCCCAATTCCCATGGAATAACAGCATTCTGGGAGCTGAGGACTTGGAATCTGCCTATTTCACTCCCAAATGCTTAGGGAATAATGGCATTCTGGGCATTGGGAACGTTGAATCCTCATGTTCCCCTTGCAAATTCCCATGAAATAACCAATTTAATGTGTTGGGAATTTCGAATGCTCCAGTTCCTCGCCCAAATTCCAATCAACCTGTAACGAAATCATGACACGATGTGTGTTGAGAATTTAGAATCCTGCACTTCCCCTTCCAAATTCCCAACAAAACCATGGAATAAGAGCAGTTCACTCATTGCTAATTTCAACTCCTCCTCTTCCTCTCCCAAATTTCCACCAAACTCGAATGGAAGAACGGCATTTTGTGTGTGCGAAATTTCGAATCCTCCACTTCCCCTTCCAAATTCCCATAGAATAGCTGCATTCCGGGTATGGGGATTTTCAAAACATCCATATGCCCACTTAAATTCCCACGACAACCTCGGAAAAACAGCATTCATGGTGTTGGGAATATGGTATCCGCCATTTGCACTATCCAATTCCCAGCAAAACCATGCAATGACAGCACTCTGGGCATTGGGAATTTGGAATCCTCCAGTTCCACTCCCAAATACCAATAGAATAACAGCTTTGCAGGCATGGGGATATTGGAATCCTCGAGTTCCCTTCCAAAAAGCCCATGGAATAACGACATTCTGGGTATTGAGAATTGAGAATTTGCCCATTTCCCTCCCAGATCCCTAGGGAATAACGCACTTCTGGGTGTCACGTATTTCGAATTCTTCAAATCCGCACCATAACAGCCATGGAATAACAGAATTCTAGCTGTTAGGAATTGAGCATCCTCCAGTTCCCCTTCGAATTTCCCATGGAATCATGGCATTCTGGGTGTTGGCACTTTAGAATCTCCCATACACCCTCCCAAATAACCACGAAATTCACAAGGAATAACAGAATTCCAGATATCAGGAATGTATTATCCGCCAGTTCTCCACGCAATTTCCCATGGAATCATGGCATTCCTGGTGCAGGGAATCTTGACTCCTGCAGTTATCCTCCCAAATCGCCATAGAAAAATGGCATTCTGTGTGTTGGGAATTAACAATCCCCCAGAAACCCACCCCAAATCCCACCACATTCCCAAAGAAAAGCAACTTTCCAGATGTCTGCAATTTGAAATATTCCAGTTCCCCACTCAAATTCCGATGGAACAACAGCATCCCAAGTGTCAGGAATTGGGAATCCTCCAGCTCCCTGAAAAAAATTCCCATGGAATCATGGGATTCCAGGTGTGAGCAATTGAGAATGCCCCGTACAGCCTCCCAGATTCCCTCCACATTCCCATGGAATAACAACATTCCAGATTTCAGGAACTGAGAATCATCCTCTTCCCCTCCCAAATTCCCATGGAAACATTGCATTCGGTTTTTCCGCAATTTGGAACCCCCCAGAAGCTGTCCCAAAATCCCACCAAATTCCCATGCAATAGCGGCATTCCAAGTATCAGGACTTTAGGATACCCCATTTCCTCATCCAAATTCCCATAGAATAACGGCCTTCCGGCTATCAGGAATTTCGAATCATCCATACGGTCTCCCATATTCCCATGGAATAACGCATACCCAAGCATGGGGAATTGAGTTTCATCTAGTTCCATACCCCAATTCCCATGGAATAACAGCATTCTGGGAGCTGAGGACTTGGAATCTGCCTATTTCACTCCCAAATGCTTAGGGAATAATGGCATTCTGGGCATTGGGAACATTGAATCCTCATGTTCCCCTTGCAAATTCCCATGAAATAACCAATTTAATGTGTTGGGAATTTCGAATGCTCCAGTTCCTCGCCCAAATTCCAATCAACCTGTAACGAAATCATGACACTATGTGTGTTGAGAATTTAGAATCCTCCACTACCCCTTCCAAATTCCCAACAAAACCATGGAATAAGAGCAGTTCACTCATTGCTAATTTCAACTCCTCCTCTTCCTCTCCCAAATTTCCACCAAACTCGAATGGAAGAACGGCATTTTGTGTGTGCAAAATTTAGAATCCTCCACTTCCCCTTCCAAATTCCCATAGAATAGCTGCATTCCGGGTATGGGGATTTTCAAAACATCCATATGCCCACTTAAATTCCCACGACAACCTCGGAAAAACAGCATTCATGGTGTTGGGAATATGGTATCCGCCATTTGCACTATCCAATTCCCAGCAAAACCATGCAATGACAGCACTCTGGGCATTGGGAATTTGGAATCCTCCAGTTCCACTCCCAAATTCCAATAGAATAACAGCTTTGCAGGCATGGGGATATTGGAATCCTCGAGTTCCCTTCCAAAAAGCCCATGGAATAACGACATTCTGGGTATTGAGAATTGAGAATTTGCCCATTTCCCTCCCAGATCCCTAGGGAATAAGACACGCCTGGGTGTCACGTATTTCGAATCCTTCAAATCCGCACCATAACAGCCATGGAATAACAGAATTCTAGCTGTTAGGAATTGAGCATCCTCCAGTTCCCCTTCGAATTTCCCATGGAATCATGGCATTCTGGGTGTTGGCACTTTAGAATCTCCCATACACCCTCCCAAATAACCACGAAATTCACAAGGAATAACAGAATTCCAGATATCAGGAATCTATTATCCGCCAGCTCTCCACGCAATTTCCCATGGAATCATGGCATTCCTGGTGCAGGGAATCTTGACTCCTGCAGTTATCCTCCCAAATCGCCATAGAAAAATGGCATTCTGTGTGTTGGGAATTAACAATCCCCCAGAAACCCACCCCAAATCCCACCACATTCCCAAAGAAAAGCAACTTTCCAGATGTCTGCAATTTGAAATATTCCAGTTCCCCACTCAAATTCCGATGGAACAACAGCATCCCAAGTGTCAGGAATTGGAAATCCTCCAGCTCCCTGAAAAAAATTCCCATGGAATCATGGGATTCCAGGTGTGAGCAATTGAGAATGCCCCGTACAGCCTCCCAGATTCCCACCACATTCCCATGGAATAACAACATTCCAGATTTCACGAACTGAGAATCATCCTCTTCCCCTCCCAAATTCCCATGGAAACATTGCATTCTGTTACTTTGTAATTTGGAACCCCCCAGAAGCTGTCCCAAAATCCCACCAAATTCCCATGCAATAGCGGCATTCCAAGTATCAGGACTTTAGGATACCCCATTTCCTCATCCAAATTCCCATAGAATAACGGCCTTCCGGCTATCAGGAATTTCGAATCATCCATACGGTCTCCCATATTCCCATGGAATAACGCATACCCAAGCATGGGGAATTGAGTTTCATCTAGTTCCATACCCCAATTCCCATGGAATAACAGCATTCTGGGAGCTGAGGACTTGGAATCTGCCTATTTCACTCCCAAATGCTTAGGGAATAATGGCATTCTGGGCATTGGGAACGTTGAATCCTCATGTTCCCCTTGCAAATTCCCATGAAATTACCAATTTAATGTGTTGGGAATTTCGAATGCTCCAGTTCCTCGCCCAAATTCCAATCAACCTGTAACGCAATCATGACACTATGTGTGTTGAGAATTTAGAATCCTCCACTTCCCCTTCCAAATTCCCAACAAAACCATGGAATAAGAGCAGTTCACTCATTGCTAATTTCAACTCCTCCTCTTCCTCTCCCAAATTTCCACCAAACTCGAATGGAAGAACGGCATTTTGTGTGTGCGAAATTTCGAATCCTCCACTTCCCCTTCCAAATTCCCATAGAATAGCTGCATTCCGGGTATGGGGATTTTCAAAACATCCATATGCCCACTTAAATTCCCACGACAACCTCGGAAAAACAGCATTCATGGTGTTGGGAATATGGTATCCGCCAGTTGCACTATCCAATTCCCAGCAAAACCATGCAATTACAGCACTCTGGGCATTGGGAATTTGGAATCCTCCAGTTCCACTCCCAAATACCAATAGAATAACAGCTTTGCAGGCATGGGGATATTGGAATCCTCGAGTTCCCTTCCAAAAAGCCCATGGAATAACGACATTCTGGGTATTGAGAATTGAGAATTTGCCCATTTCCCTCCCAGATCCCTAGGGAATAAGACACGCCTGGGTGTCACGTATTTCGAATCCTTCAAATCCGCACCATAACAGCCATGGAATAACAGAATTCTAGCTGTTAGGAATTGAGCATCCTCCAGTTCCCCTTCGAATTTCCCATGGAATCATGGCATTCTGGGTGTTGGCACTTTAGAATCTCCCATACACCCTCCCAAATAACCACGAAATTCACAAGGAATAACAGAATTCCAGATATCAGGAATCTATTATCCGCCAGCTCTCCACGCAATTTCCCATGGAATCATGGCATTCCTGGTGCAGGGAATCTTGACTCCTGCAGTTATCCTCCCAAATCGCCATAGAAAAATGGCATTCTGTGTGTTGGGAATTAACAATCCCCCAGAAACCCACCCCAAATCCCACCACATTCCCAAAGAAAAGCAACTTTCCAGATGTCTGCAATTTGAAATATTCCAGTTCCCCACTCAAATTCCGATGGAACAACAGCATCCCAAGTGTCAGGAATTGGGAATCCTCCAGCTCCCTGAAAAAAATTCCCATGGAATCATGGGATTCCAGGTGTGAGGAATTGAGAATGCCCCGTACAGCCTCCCAGATTCCCACCACATTCCCATGGAATAACAACATTCCAGATTTCACGAACTGAGAATCATCCTCTTCCCCTCCCAAATTCCCATGGAAACATTGCATTCTGTTACTTTGTAATTTGGAACCCCCCAGAAGCTGTCCCAAAATCCCACCAAATTCCCATGCAATAGCGGCATTCCAAGTATCAGGACTTTAGGATACCCCATTTCCTCATCCAAATTCCCATAGAATAACGGCCTTCCGGCTATCAGGAATTTCGAATCATCCATACGGTCTCCCATATTCCCATGGAATAACGCATACCCAAGCATGGGGAATTGAGTTTCATCTAGTTCCATACCCCAATTCCCATGGAATAACAGCATTCTGGGAGCTGAGGACTTGGAATCTGCCTATTTCACTCCCAAATGCTTAGGGAATAATGGCATTCTGGGCATTGGGAACGTTGAATCCTCATGTTCCCCTTGCAAATTCCCATGAAATTACCAATTTAATGTGTTGGGAATTTCGAATGCTCCAGTTCCTCGCCCAAATTCCAATCAACCTGTAACGCAATCATGACACTATGTGTGTTGAGAATTTAGAATCCTGCACTTCCCCTTCCAAATTCCCAACAAAACCATGGAATAAGAGAAGTTCACTCATTGCTAATTTCAACTCCTCCTCTTCCTCTCCCAAATTTCCACCAAACTCGAATGGAAGAACGGCATTTTGTGTGTGCGAAATTTAGAATCCTCCACTTCCCCTTCCAAATTCCCATAGAATAGCTGCATTCCGGGTATGGGGATTTTCAAAACATCCATATGCCCACTTAAATTCCCACGACAACCTCGGAAAAACAGCATTCATGGTGTTGGGAATATGGTATCCGCCATTTGCACTATCCAATTCCCAGCAAAACCATGCAATGACAGCACTCTGGGCATTGGGAATTTGGAATCCTCCAGTTCCACTCCCAAATACCAATAGAATAACAGCTTTGCAGGCATGGGGATATTGGAATCCTCGAGTTCCCTTCCAAAAAGCCCATGGAATAACGACATTCTGGGTATTGAGAATTGAGAATTTGCCCATTTCCCTCCCAGATCCCTAGGGAATAAGACACGCCTGGGTGTCACGTATTTCGAATCCTTCAAATCCGCACCATAACAGCCATGGAATAACAGAATTCTAGCTGTTAGGAATTGAGCATCCTCCAGTTCCCCTTCGAATTTCCCATGGAATCATGGCATTCTGGGTGTTGGCACTTTAGAATCTCCCATACACCCTCCCAAATAACCACGAAATTCACAAGGAATAACAGAATTCCAGATATCAGGAATCTATTATCCGCCAGCTCTCCACGCAATTTCCCATGGAATCATGGCATTCCTGGTGCAGGGAATCTTGACTCCTGCAGTTATCCTCCCAAATCGCCATAGAAAAATGGCATTCTGTGTGTTGGGAATTAACAATCCCCCAGAAACCCACCCCAAATCCCACCACATTCCCAAAGAAAAGCAACTTTCCAGATGTCTGCAATTTGAAATATTCCAGTTCCCCACTCAAATTCCGATGGAACAACAGCATCCCAAGTGTCAGGAATTGGGAATCCTCCAGCTCCCTGAAAAAAATTCCCATGGAATCATGGGATTCCAGGTGTGAGGAATTGAGAATGCCCCGTACAGCCTCCCAGATTCCCACCACATTCCCATGGAATAACAACATTCCAGATTTCACGAACTGAGAATCATCCTCTTCCCCTCCCAAATTCCCATGGAAACATTGCATTCTGTTACTTTGTAATTTGGAACCCCCCAGAAGCTGTCCCAAAATCCCACCAAATTCCCATGCAATAGCGGCATTCCAAGTATCAGGACTTTAGGATACCCCATTTCCTCATCCAAATTCCCATAGAATAACGGCCTTCCGGCTATCAGGAATTTCGAATCATCCATACGGTCTCCCATATTCCCATGGAATAACGCATACCCAAGCATGGGGAATTGAGTTTCATCTAGTTCCATACCCCAATTCCCATGGAATAACAGCATTCTGGGAGCTGAGGACTTGGAATCTGCCTATTTCACTCCCAAATGCTTAGGGAATAATGGCATTCTGGGCATTGGGAACGTTGAATCCTCATGTTCCCCTTGCAAATTCCCATGAAATTACCAATTTAATGTGTTGGGAATTTCGAATGCTCCAGTTCCTTGCCCAAATTCCAATCAACCTGTAACGCAATCATGACACTATGTGTGTTGAGAATTTAGAATCCTGCACTTCCCCTTCCAAATTCCCAACAAAACCATGGAATAAGAGAAGTTCACTCATTGCTAATTTCAACTCCTCCTCTTCCTCTCCCAAATTTCCACCAAACTCGAATGGAAGAACGGCATTTTGTGTGTGCGAAATTTAGAATCCTCCACTTCCCCTTCCAAATTCCCATAGAATAGCTGCATTCCGGGTATGGGGATTTTCAAAACATCCATATGCCCACTTAAATTCCCACGACAACCTCGGAAAAACAGCATTCATGGTGTTGGGAATATGGTATCCGCCATTTGCACTATCCAATTCCCAGCAAAACCATGCAATGACAGCACTCTGGGCATTGGGAATTTGGAATCCTCCAGTTCCACTCCCAAATACCAATAGAATAACAGCTTTGCAGGCATGGGGATATTGGAATCCTCGAGTTCCCTTCCAAAAAGCCCATGGAATAACGACATTCTGGGTATTGAGAATTGAGAATTTGCCCATTTCCCTCCCAGATCCCTAGGGAATAAGACACGCCTGGGTGTCACGTATTTCGAATCCTTCAAATCCGCACCATAACAGCCATGGAATAACAGAATTCTAGCTGTTAGGAATTGAGCATCCTCCAGTTCCCCTTCGAATTTCCCATGGAATCATGGCATTCTGGGTGTTGGCACTTTAGAATCTCCCATACACCCTCCCAAATAACCACGAAATTCACAAGGAATAACAGAATTCCAGATATCAGGAATCTATTATCTGCCAGCTCTCCACGCAATTTCCCATGGAATCATGGCATTCCTGGTGCAGGGAATCTTGACTCCTGCAGTTATCCTCCCAAATCGCCATAGAAAAATGGCATTCTGTGTGTTGGGAATTAACAATCCCCCAGAAATCCACCCCAAATCCCACCACATTCCCAAAGAAAAGCAACTTTCCAGATGTCTGCAATTTGAAATATTCCAGTTCCCCACTCAAATTCCGATGGAACAACAGCATCCCAAGTGTCAGGAATTGGGAATCCTCCAGCTCCCTGAAAAAAATTCCCATGGAATCATGGGATTCCAGGTGTGAGGAATTGAGAATGCCCCGTACAGCCTCCCAGATTCCCACCACATTCCCATGGAATAACAACATTCCAGATTTCACGAACTGAGAATCATCCTCTTCCCCTCCCAAATTCCCATGGAAACATTGCATTCTGTTACTTTGTAATTTGGAACCCCCCAGAAGCTGTCCCAAAATCCCACCAAATTCCCATGCAATAGCGGCATTCCAAGTATCAGGACTTTAGGATACCCCATTTCCTCATCCAAATTCCCATAGAATAACGGCCTTCCGGCTATCAGGAATTTCGAATCATCCATACGGTCTCCCATATTCCCATGGAATAACGCATACCCAAGCATGGGGAATTGAGTTTCATCTAGTTCCATACCCCAATTCCCATGGAATAACAGCATTCTGGGAGCTGAGGACTTGGAATCTGCCTATTTCACTCCCAAATGCTTAGGGAATAATGGCATTCTGGGCATTGGGAACGTTGAATCCTCATGTTCCCCTTGCAAATTCCCATGAAATTACCAATTTAATGTGTTGGGAATTTCGAATGCTCCAGTTCCTCGCCCAAATTCCAATCAACCTGTAACGCAATCATGACACTATGTGTGTTGAGAATTTAGAATCCTGCACTTCCCCTTCCAAATTCCCAACAAAACCATGGAATAAGAGCAGTTCACTCATTGCTAATTTCAACTCCTCCTCTTCCTCTCCCAAATTTCCACCAAACTCGAATGGAAGAACGGCATTTTGTGTGTGCGAAATTTAGAATCCTCCACTTCCCCTTCCAAATTCCCATAGAATAGCTGCATTCCGGGTATGGGGATTTTCAAAACATCCATATGCCCACTTAAATTCCCACGACAACCTCGGAAAAACAGCATTCATGGTGTTGGGAATATGGTATCCGCCAGTTGCACTATCCAATTCCCAGCAAAACCATGCAATGACAGCACTCTGGGCATTGGGAATTTGGAATCCTCCCAAATACCAATAGAATAACAGCTTTGCAGGCATGGGGATATTGGAATCCTCGAGTTCCCTTCCAAAAAGCCCATGGAATAACGACATTCTGGGTATTGAGAATTGAGAATTTGCCCATTTCCCTCCCAGATCCCTAGGGAATAACGCACTTCTGGGTGTCACGTATTTCGAATCCTTCAAATCCGCACCATAACTGGCATGGAATAACAGAATTCTAGCTGTTAGGAATTGAGCATCCTCCAGTTCCCCTTCGAATTTCCCATGGAATCATGGCATTCTGGGTGTTGGCACTTTAGAATCTCCCATACACCCTCCCAAATAACCACGAAATTCACAAGGAATAACAGAATTCCAGATATCAGGAATCTATTATCTGCCAGCTCTCCACGCAATTTCCCATGGAATCATGGCATTCCTGGTGCAGGGAATCTTGACTCCTGCAGTTATCCTCCCAAATCGCCATAGAAAAATGGAATTCTGTGTGTTGGGAATTAACAATCCCCCAGAAATCCACCCCAAATCCCACCACATTCCCAAAGAAAAGCAACTTTCCAGATGTCTGCAATTTGAAATATTCCAGTTCCCCACTCAAATTCCGATGGAACAACAGCATCCCAAGTGTCAGGAATTGGGAATCCTCCAGCTCCCTGAAAAAAATTCCCATGGAATCATGGGATTCCAGGTGTGAGCAATTGAGAATGCCCCGTACAGCCTCCCAGATTCCCACCACATTCCCATGGAATAACAACATTCCAGATTTCACGAACTGAGAATCATCCTCTTCCCCTCCCAAATTCCCATGGAAACATTGCATTCTGTTACTTTGTAATTTGGAACCCCCCAGAAGCTGTCCCAAAATCCCACCAAATTCCCATGCAATAGCGGCATTCCAAGTATCAGGACTTTAGGATACCCCATTTCCTCATCCAAATTCCCATAGAATAACGGCCTTCCGGCTATCAGGAATTTCGAATCATCCATACGGTCTCCCATATTCCCATGGAATAACGCATACCCAAGCATGGGGAATTGAGTTTCATCTAGTTCCATACCCCAATTCCCATGGAATAACAGCATTCTGGGAGCTGAGGACTTGGAATCTGCCTATTTCACTCCCAAATGTTTAGGGAAATAATGGCATTCTGGGCATTGGGAACGTTGAATCCTCATGTTCCCCTTGCAAATTCCCATGAAATAACCAATTTAATATGTTGGGAATTTCGAATGCTCCAGTTCCTCGCCCAAATTCCAATCAACCTGTAACGCAATCATGACACTATGTGTGTTGAGAATTTAGAATCCTGCACTTCCCCTTCCAAATTCCCAACAAAACCATGGAATAAGAGCAGTTCACTCATTGCTAATTTCAACTCCTCCTCTTCCTCTCCCAAATTTCCACCAAACTCGAATGGAAGAACGGCATTTTGTGTGTGCGAAATTTCGAATCCTCCACTTCCCCTTCCAAATTCCCATAGAATAGCTGCATTCCGGGTATGGGGATTTTCAAAACATCCATATGCCCACTTAAATTCCCACGACAACCTCGGAAAAACAGCATTCATGGTGTTGGGAATATGGTATCCGCCAGTTGCACTATCCAATTCCCAGCAAAACCATGCAATGACAGCACTCTGGGCATTGGGAATTTGGAATCCTCCAGTTCCACTCCCAAATTCCAATAGAATAACAGCTTTGCAGGCATGGGGATATTGGAATCCTCGAGTTCCCTTCCAAAAAGCCCATGGAATAACGACATTCTGGGTATTGAGAATTGAGAATTTGCCCATTTCCCTCCCAGATCCCTAGGGAATAAGACACGCCTGGGTGTCACGTATTTCGAATCCTTCAAATCCGCACCATAACAGCCATGGAATAACAGAATTCTAGCTGTTAGGAATTGAGCATCCTCCAGTTCCCCTTCGAATTTCCCATGGAATCATGGCATTCTGGGTGTTGGCACTTTAGAATCTCCCATACACCCTCCCAAATAACCACGAAATTCACAAGGAATAACAGAATTCCAGATATCAGGAATCTATTATCCGCCAGCTCTCCACGCAATTTCCCATGGAATCATGGCATTCCTGGTGCAGGGAATCTTGACTCCTGCAGTTATCCTCCCAAATCGCCATAGAAAAATGGAATTCTGTGTGTTGGGAATTAACAATCCCCCAGAAACCCACCCCAAATCCCACCACATTCCCAAAGAAAAGCAACTTTCCAGATGTCTGCAATTTGAAATATTCCAGTTCCCCACTCAAATTCCGATGGAACAACAGCATCCCAAGTGTCAGGAATTGGGAATCCTCCAGCTCCCTGAAAAAAATTCCCATGGAATCATGGGATTCCAGGTGTGAGGAATTGAGAATGCCCCGTACAGCCTCCCAGATTCCCACCACATTCCCATGGAATAACAACATTCCAGATTTCACGAACTGAGAATCATCCTCTTCCCCTCCCAAATTCCCATGGAAACATTGCATTCTGTTACTTTGTAATTTGGAACCCCCCAGAAGCTGTCCCAAAAGCCCACCAAATTCCCATGCAATAGCGGCATTCCAAGTATCAGGACTTTAGGATACCCCATTTCCTCATCCAAATTCCCATAGAATAACGGCCTTCCGGCTATCAGGAATTTCGAATCATCCATACGGTCTCCCATATTCCCATGGAATAACGCATACCCAAGCATGGGGAATTGAGTTTCATCTAGTTCCATACCCCAATTCCCATGGAATAACAGCATTCTGGGAGCTGAGGACTTGGAATCTGCCTATTTCACTCCCAAATGCTTAGGGAATAATGGCATTCTGGGCATTGGGAACGTTGAATCCTCATGTTCCCCTTGCAAATTCCCATGAAATTACCAATTTAATGTGTTGGGAATTTCGAATGCTCCAGTTCCTCGCCCAAATTCCAATCAACCTGTAACGCAATCATGACACTATGTGTGTTGAGAATTTAGAATCCTGCACTTCCCCTTCCAAATTCCCAACAAAACCATGGAATAAGAGCAGTTCACTCATTGCTAATTTCAACTCCTCCTCTTCCTCTCCCAAATTTCCACCAAACTCGAATGGAAGAACGGCATTTTGTGTGTGCGAAATTTAGAATCCTCCACTTCCCCTTCCAAATTCCCATAGAATAGTTGCATTCCGGGTATGGGGATTTTCAAAACATCCATATGCCCACTTAAATTCCCACGACAACCTCGGAAAAACAGCATTCATGGTGTTGGGAATATGGTATCCGCCAGTTGCACTATCCAATTCCCAGCAAAACCATGCAATGACAGCACTCTGGGCATTGGGAATTTGGAATCCTCCAGTTCCACTCCCAAATACCAATAGAATAACAGCTTTGCAGGCATGGGGATATTGGAATCCTCGAGTTCCCTTCCAAAAAGCCCATGGAATAACGACATTCTGGGTATTGAGAATTGAGAATTTGCCCATTTCCCTCCCAGATCCCTAGGGAATAACGCACTTCTGGGTGTCACGTATTTCGAATCCTTCAAATCCGCACCATAACTGGCATGGAATAACAGAATTCTAGCTGTTAGGAATTGAGCATCCTCCAGTTCCCCTTCGAATTTCCCATGGAATCATGGCATTCTGGGTGTTGGCACTTTAGAATCTCCCATACACCCTCCCAAATAACCACGAAATTCACAAGGAATAACAGAATTCCAGATATCAGGAATCTATTATCCGCCAGCTCTCCACGCAATTTCCCATGGAATCATGGCATTCCTGGTGCAGGGAATCTTGACTCCTGCAGTTATCCTCCCAAATCGCCATAGAAAAATGGCATTCTGTGTGTTGGGAATTAACAATCCCCCAGAAATCCACCCCAAATCCCACCACATTCCCAAAGAAAAGCAACTTTCCAGATGTCTGCAATTTGAAATATTCCAGTTCCCCACTCAAATTCCGATGGAACGACAGCATCCCAAGTGTCAGGAATTGGGAATCCTCCAGCTCCCTGAAAAAAATTCCCATGGAATCATGGGATTCCAGGTGTGAGGAATTGAGAATGCCCCGTACAGCCTCCCAGATTCCCACCACATTCCCATGGAATAACAACATTCCAGATTTCAGGAACTGAGAATCATCCTCTTCCCCTCCCAAATTCCCATGGAAACATTGCATTCTGTTACTTTGTAATTTGGAACCCCCCAGAAGCTGTCCCAAAATCCCACCAAATTCCCATGCAATAGCGGCATTCCAAGTATCAGGACTTTAGGATACCCCATTTCCTCATCCAAATTCCCATAGAATAACGGCCTTCCGGCTATCAGGAATTTCGAATCATCCATACGGTCTCCCATATTCCCATGGAATAAAGCATACCCAAGCATGGGGAATTGAGTTTCATCTAGTTCCATACCCCAATTCCCATGGAATAACAGCATTCTGGGAGCTGAGGACTTGGAATCTGCCTATTTCACTCCCAAATGTTTAGGGAAATAATGGCATTCTGGGCATTGGGAACGTTGAATCCTCATGTTCCCCTTGCAAATTCCCATGAAATAACCAATTTAATATGTTGGGAATTTCGAATGCTCCAGTTCCTCGCCCAAATTCCAATCAACCTGTAACGCAATCATGACACTATGTGTGTTGAGAATTTAGAATCCTGCACTTCCCCTTCCAAATTCCCAACAAAACCATGGAATAAGAGCAGTTCACTCATTGCTAATTTCAACTCCTCCTCTTCCTCTCCCAAATTTCCACCAAACTCGAATGGAAGAACGGCATTTTGTGTGTGCGAAATTTCGAATCCTCCACTTCCCCTTCCAAATTCCCATAGAATAGCTGCATTCCGGGTATGGGGATTTTCAAAACATCCATATGCCCACTTAAATTCCCACGACAACCTCGGAAAAACAGCATTCATGGTGTTGGGAATATGGTATCCGCCAGTTGCACTATCCAATTCCCAGCAAAACCATGCAATGACAGCACTCTGGGCATTGGGAATTTGGAATCCTCCAGTTCCACTCCCAAATTCCAATAGAATAACAGCTTTGCAGGCATGGGGATATTGGAATCCTCGAGTTCCCTTCCAAAAAGCCCATGGAATAACGACATTCTGGGTATTGAGAATTGAGAATTTGCCCATTTCCCTCCCAGATCCCTAGGGAATAAGACACGCCTGGGTGTCACGTATTTCGAATCCTTCAAATCCGCACCATAACAGCCATGGAATAACAGAATTCTAGCTGTTAGGAATTGAGCATCCTCCAGTTCCCCTTCGAATTTCCCATGGAATCATGGCATTCTGGGTGTTGGCACTTTAGAATCTCCCATACACCCTCCCAAATAACCACGAAATTCACAAGGAATAACAGAATTCCAGATATCAGGAATCTATTATCCGCCAGCTCTCCACGCAATTTCCCATGGAATCATGGCATTCCTGGTGCAGGGAATCTTGACTCCTGCAGTTATCCTCCCAAATCGCCATAGAAAAATGGAATTCTGTGTGTTGGGAATTAACAATCCCCCAGAAACCCACCCCAAATCCCACCACATTCCCAAAGAAAAGCAACTTTCCAGATGTCTGCAATTTGAAATATTCCAGTTCCCCACTCAAATTCCGATGGAACAACAGCATCCCAAGTGTCAGGAATTGGGAATCCTCCAGCTCCCTGAAAAAAATTCCCATGGAATCATGGGATTCCAGGTGTGAGGAATTGAGAATGCCCCGTACAGCCTCCCAGATTCCCACCACATTCCCATGGAATAACAACATTCCAGATTTCACGAACTGAGAATCATCCTCTTCCCCTCCCAAATTCCCATGGAAACATTGCATTCTGTTACTTTGTAATTTGGAACCCCCCAGAAGCTGTCCCAAAATCCCACCAAATTCCCATGCAATAGCAGCATTCCAAGTATCAGGACTTTAGGATACCCCATTTCCTCATCCAAATTCCCATAGAATAACGGCCTTCTGGCTATCATGAATTTCGAATCATCCATACGGTCTCCCATATTCCCATGGAATAACGCATACCCAAGCATGGGGAATTGAGTTTCATCTAGTTCCATACCCCAATTCCCATGGAATAACAGCATTCTGGGAGCTGAGGACTTGGAATCTGCCTATTTCACTCCCAAATGCTTAGGGAATAATGGCATTCTGGGCATTGGGAACGTTGAATCCTCATGTTCCCCTTGCAAATTCCCATGAAATTACCAATTTAATGTGTTGGGAATTTCGAATGCTCCAGTTCCTCGCCCAAATTCCAATCAACCTGTAACGCAATCATGACACTATGTGTGTTGAGAATTTAGAATCCTGCACTTCCCCTTCCAAATTCCCAACAAAACCATGGAATAAGAGCAGTTCACTCATTGCTAATTTCAACTCCTCCTCTTCCTCTCCCAAATTTCCACCAAACTCGAATGGAAGAACGGCATTTTGTGTGTGCGAAATTTCGAATCCTCCACTTCCCCTTCCAAATTCCCATAGAATAGCTGCATTCCGGGTATGGGGATTTTCAAAACATCCATATGCCCACTTAAATTCCCACGACAACCTCGGAAAAACAGCATTCATGGTGTTGGGAATATGGTATCCGCCAGTTGCACTATCCAATTCCCAGCAAAACCATGCAATGACAGCACTCTGGGCATTGGGAATTTGGAATCCTCCAGTTCCACTCCCAAATACCAATAGAATAACAGCTTTGCAGGCATGGGGATATTGGAATCCTCGAGTTCCCTTCCAAAAAGCCCATGGAATAACGACATTCTGGGTATTGAGAATTGAGAATTTGCCCATTTCCCTCCCAGATCCCTAGGGAATAAGACACGCCTGGGTGTCACGTATTTCGAATCCTTCAAATCCGCACCATAACAGCCATGGAATAACAGAATTCTAGCTGTTAGGAATTGAGCATCCTCCAGTTCCCCTTCGAATTTCCCATGGAATCATGGCATTCTGGGTGTTGGCACTTTAGAATCTCCCATACACCCTCCCAAATAACCACGAAATTCACAAGGAATAACAGAATTCCAGATATCAGGAATCTATTATCCGCCAGCTCTCCACGCAATTTCCCATGGAATCATGGCATTCCTGGTGCAGGGAATCTTGACTCCTGCAGTTATCCTCCCAAATCGCCATAGAAAAATGGCATTCTGTGTGTTGGGAATTAACAATCCCCCAGAAACCCACCCCAAATCCCACCACATTCCCAAAGAAAAGCAACTTTCCAGATGTCTGCAATTTGAAATATTCCAGTTCCCCACTCAAATTCCGATGGAACAACAGCATCCCAAGTGTCAGGAATTGGGAATCCTCCAGCTCCCTGAAAAAAATTCCCATGGAATCATGGGATTCCAGGTGTGAGGAATTGAGAATGCCCCGTACAGCCTCCCAGATTCCCACCACATTCCCATGGAATAACAACATTCCAGATTTCACGAACTGAGAATCATCCTCTTCCCCTCCCAAATTCCCATGGAAACATTGCATTCTGTTACTTTCTAATTTGGAACCCCCCAGAAGCTGTCCCAAAATCCCACCAAATTCCCATGCAATAGCGGCATTCCAAGTATCAGGACTTTAGGATACCCCATTTCCTCATCCAAATTCCCATAGAATAACGGCCTTCCGGCTATCAGGAATTTCGAATCATCCATACGGTCTCCCATATTCCCATGGAATAACGCATACCCAAGCATGGGGAATTGAGTTTCATCTAGTTCCATACCCCAATTCCCATGGAATAACAGCATTCTGGGAGCTGAGGACTTGGAATCTGCCTATTTCACTCCCAAATGCTTAGGGAATAATGGCATTCTGGGCATTGGGAACGTTGAATCCTCATGTTCCCCTTGCAAATTCCCATGAAATTACCAATTTAATGTGTTGGGAATTTCGAATGCTCCAGTTCCTCGCCCAAATTCCAATCAACCTGTAACGCAATCATGACACTATGTGTGTTGAGAATTTAGAATCCTGCACTTCCCCTTCCAAATTCCCAACAAAACCATGGAATAAGAGCAGTTCACTCATTGCTAATTTCAACTCCTCCTCTTCCTCTCCCAAATTTCCACCAAACTCGAATGGAAGAACGGCATTTTGTGTGTGCGAAATTTCGAATCCTCCACTTCCCCTTCCAAATTCCCATAGAATAGCTGCATTCCGGGTATGGGGATTTTCAAAACATCTATATGCCCACTTAAATTCCCACGACAACCTCGGAAAAACAGCATTCATGGTGTTGGGAATATGGTATCCGCCAGTTGCACTATCCAATTCCCAGCAAAACCATGCAATGACAGCACTCTGGGCATTGGGAATTTGGAATCCTCCAGTTCCACTCCCAAATACCAATAGAATAACAGCTTTGCAGGCATGGGGATATTGGAATCCTCGAGTTCCCTTCCAAAAAGCCCATGGAATAACGACATTCTGGGTATTGAGAATTGAGAATTTGCCCATTTCCCTCCCAGATCCCTAGGGAATAAGACACGCCTGGGTGTCACGTATTTCGAATCCTTCAAATCCGCACCATAACAGCCATGGAATAACAGAATTCTAGCTGTTAGGAATTGAGCATCCTCCAGTTCCCCTTCGAATTTCCCATGGAATCATGGCATTCTGGGTGTTGGCACTTTAGAATCTCCCATACACCCTCCCAAATAACCACGAAATTCACAAGGAATAACAGAATTCCAGATATCAGGAATCTATTATCCGCCAGCTCTCCACGCAATTTCCCATGGAATCATGGCATTCCTGGTGCAGGGAATCTTGACTCCTGCAGTTATCCTCCCAAATCGCCATAGAAAAATGGAATTCTGTGTGTTGGGAATTAACAATCCCCCAGAAACCCACCCCAAATCCCACCACATTCCCAAAGAAAAGCAACTTTCCAGATGTCTGCAATTTGAAATATTCCAGTTCCCCACTCAAATTCCGATGGAACAACAGCATCCCAAGTGTCAGGAATTGGGAATCCTCCAGCTCCCTGAAAAAAATTCCCATGGAATCATGGGATTCCAGGTGTGAGGAATTGAGAATGCCCCGTACAGCCTCCCAGATTCCCACCACATTCCCATGGAATAACAACATTCCAGATTTCAGGAACTGAGAATCATCCTCTTCCCCTCCCAAATTCCCATGGAAACATTGCATTCTGTTACTTTGTAATTTGGAACCCCCCAGAAGCTGTCCCAAAATCCCACCAAATTCCCATGCAATAGCGGCATTCCAAGTATCAGGACTTTAGGATACCCCATTTCCTCATCCAAATTCCCATAGAATAACGGCCTTCTGGCTATCATGAATTTCGAATCATCCATACGGTCTCCCATATTCCCATGGAATAACGCATACCCAAGCATGGGGAATTGAGTTTCATCTAGTTCCATACCCCAATTCCCATGGAATAACAGCATTCTGGGAGCTGAGGACTTGGAATCTGCCTATTTCACTCCCAAATGCTTAGGGAATAATGGCATTCTGGGCATTGGGAACGTTGAATCCTCATGTTCCCCTTGCAAATTCCCATGAAATAACCAATTTAATGTGTTGGGAATTTCGAATGCTCCAGTTCCTCGCCCAAATTCCAATCAACCTGTAACGCAATCATGATACTATGTGTGTTGAGAATTTAGAATCCTGCACTTCCCCTTCCAAATTCCCAACAAAACCATGGAATAAGAGAAGTTCACTCATTGCTAATTTCAACTCCTCCTCTTCCTCTCCCAAATTTCCACCAAACTCGAATGGAAGAACGGCATTTTGTGTGTGCGAAATTTCGAATCCTCCACTTCCCCTTCCAAATTCCCATAGAATAGCTGCATTCCGGGTATGGGGATTTTCAAAACATCCATATGCCCACTTAAATTCCCACGACAACCTCGGAAAAACAGCATTCATGGTGTTGGGAATATGGTATCCGCCAGTTGCACTATCCAATTCCCAGCAAAACCATGCAATGACAGCACTCTGGGCATTGGGAATTTGGAATCCTCCAGTTCCACTCCCAAATACCAATAGAATAACAGCTTTGCAGGCATGGGGATATTGGAATCCTCGAGTTCCCTTCCAAAAAGCCCATGGAATAACGACATTCTGGGTATTGAGAATTGAGAATTTGCCCATTTCCCTCCCAGATCCCTAGGGAATAACGCACTTCTGGGTGTCACGTATTTCGAATCCTTCAAATCCGCACCATAACTGGCATGGAATAACAGAATTCTAGCTGTTAGGAATTGAGCATCCTCCAGTTCCCCTTCGAATTTCCCATGGAATCATGGCATTCTGGGTGTTGGCACTTTAGAATCTCCCATACACCCTCCCAAATAACCACGAAATTCACAAGGAATAACAGAATTCCAGATATCAGGAATCTATTATCTGCCAGCTCTCCACGCAATTTCCCATGGAATCATGGCATTCCTGGTGCAGGGAATCTTGACTCCTGCAGTTATCCTCCCAAATCGCCATAGAAAAATGGAATTCTGTGTGTTGGGAATTAACAATCCCCCAGAAATCCACCCCAAATCCCACCACATTCCCAAAGAAAAGCAACTTTCCAGATGTCTGCAATTTGAAATATTCCAGTTCCCCACTCAAATTCCGATGGAACGACAGCATCCCAAGTGTCAGGAATTGGGAATCCTCCAGCTCCCTGAAAAAAATTCCCATGGAATCATGGGATTCCAGGTGTGAGGAATTGAGAATGCCCCGTACAGCCTCCCAGATTCCCACCACATTCCCATGGAATAACAACATTCCAGATTTCACGAACTGAGAATCATCCTCTTCCCCTCCCAAATTCCCATGGAAACATTGCATTCGGTTTTTCCGCAATTTGGAACCCCCCAGAAGCTGTCCCAAAATCCCACCAAATTCCCATGCAATAGCGGCATTCCAAGTATCAGGACTTTAGGATACCCCATTTCCTCATCCAAATTCCCATAGAATAACGGCCTTCCGGCTATCAGGAATTTCGAATCATCCATACGGTCTCCCATATTCCCATGGAATAACGCATACCCAAGCATGGGGAATTGAGTTTCATCTAGTTCCATACCCCAATTCCCATGGAATAACAGCATTCTGGGAGCTGAGGACTTGGAATCTGCCTATTTCACTCCCAAATGTTTAGGGAAATAATGGCATTCTGGGCATTGGGAACGTTGAATCCTCATGTTCCCCTTGCAAATTCCCATGAAATAACCAATTTAATATGTTGGGAATTTCGAATGCTCCAGTTCCTCGCCCAAATTCCAATCAACCTGTAACGCAATCATGACACTATGTGTGTTGAGAATTTAGAATCCTGCACTTCCCCTTCCAAATTCCCAACAAAACCATGGAATAAGAGCAGTTCACTCATTGCTAATTTCAACTCCTCCTCTTCCTCTCCCAAATTTCCACCAAACTCGAATGGAAGAACGGCATTTTGTGTGTGCGAAATTTCGAATCCTCCACTTCCCCTTCCAAATTCCCATAGAATAGCTGCATTCCGGGTATGGGGATTTCCAAAACATCCATATGCCCACTTAAATTCCCACGACAACCTCGGAAAAACAGCATTCATGGTGTTGGGAATATGGTATCCGCCAGTTGCACTATCCAATTCCCAGCAAAACCATGCAATGACAGCACTCTGGGCATTGGGAATTTGGAATCCTCCAGTTCCACTCCCAAATTCCAATAGAATAACAGCTTTGCAGGCATGGGGATATTGGAATCCTCGAGTTCCCTTCCAAAAAGCCCATGGAATAACGACATTCTGGGTATTGAGAATTGAGAATTTGCCCATTTCCCTCCCAGATCCCTAGGGAATAAGACACGCCTGGGTGTCACGTATTTCGAATCCTTCAAATCCGCACCATAACAGCCATGGAATAACAGAATTCTAGCTGTTAGGAATTGAGCATCCTCCAGTTCCCCTTCGAATTTCCCATGGAATCATGGCATTCTGGGTGTTGGCACTTTAGAATCTCCCATACACCCTCCCAAATAACCACGAAATTCACAAGGAATAACAGAATTCCAGATATCAGGAATCTATTATCCGCCAGCTCTCCACGCAATTTCCCATGGAATCATGGCATTCCTGGTGCAGGGAATCTTGACTCCTGCAGTTATCCTCCCAAATCGCCATAGAAAAATGGCATTCTGTGTGTTGGGAATTAACAATCCCCCAGAAACCCACCCCAAATCCCACCACATTCCCAAAGAAAAGCAACTTTCCAGATGTCTGCAATTTGAAATATTCCAGTTCCCCACTCAAATTCCGATGGAACAACAGCATCCCAAGTGTCAGGAATTGGGAATCCTCCAGCTCCCTGAAAAAAATTCCCATGGAATCATGGGATTCCAGGTGTGAGGAATTGAGAATGCCCCGTACAGCCTCCCAGATTCCCACCACATTCCCATGGAATAACAACATTCCAGATTTCACGAACTGAGAATCATCCTCTTCCCCTCCCAAATTCCCATGGAAACATTGCATTCTGTTACTTTGTAATTTGGAACCCCCCAGAAGCTGTCCCAAAAGCCCACCAAATTCCCATGCAATAGCGGCATTCCAAGTATCAGGACTTTAGGATACCCCATTTCCTCATCCAAATTCCCATAGAATAACGGCCTTCCGGCTATCAGGAATTTCGAATCATCCATACGGTCTCCCATATTCCCATGGAATAACGCATACCCAAGCATGGGGAATTGAGTTTCATCTAGTTCCATACCCCAATTCCCATGGAATAACAGCATTCTGGGAGCTGAGGACTTGGAATCTGCCTATTTCACTCCCAAATGCTTAGGGAATAATGGCATTCTGGGCATTGGGAACGTTGAATCCTCATGTTCCCCTTGCAAATTCCCATGAAATTACCAATTTAATGTGTTGGGAATTTCGAATGCTCCAGTTCCTCGCCCAAATTCCAATCAACCTGTAACGCAATCATGACACTATGTGTGTTGAGAATTTAGAATCCTGCACTTCCCCTTCCAAATTCCCAACAAAACCATGGAATAAGAGCAGTTCACTCATTGCTAATTTCAACTCCTCCTCTTCCTCTCCCAAATTTCCACCAAACTCGAATGGAAGAACGGCATTTTGTGTGTGCGAAATTTAGAATCCTCCACTTCCCCTTCCAAATTCCCATAGAATAGTTGCATTCCGGGTATGGGGATTTTCAAAACATCCATATGCCCACTTAAATTCCCACGACAACCTCGGAAAAACAGCATTCATGGTGTTGGGAATATGGTATCCGCCAGTTGCACTATCCAATTCCCAGCAAAACCATGCAATGACAGCACTCTGGGCATTGGGAATTTGGAATCCTCCAGTTCCACTCCCAAATACCAATAGAATAACAGCTTTGCAGGCATGGGGATATTGGAATCCTCGAGTTCCCTTCCAAAAAGCCCATGGAATAACGACATTCTGGGTATTGAGAATTGAGAATTTGCCCATTTCCCTCCCAGATCCCTAGGGAATAACGCACTTCTGGGTGTCACGTATTTCGAATCCTTCAAATCCGCACCATAACTGGCATGGAATAACAGAATTCTAGCTGTTAGGAATTGAGCATCCTCCAGTTCCCCTTCGAATTTCCCATGGAATCATGGCATTCTGGGTGTTGGCACTTTAGAATCTCCCATACACCCTCCCAAATAACCACGAAATTCACAAGGAATAACAGAATTCCAGATATCAGGAATCTATTATCCGCCAGCTCTCCACGCAATTTCCCATGGAATCATGGCATTCCTGGTGCAGGGAATCTTGACTCCTGCAGTTATCCTCCCAAATCGCCATAGAAAAATGGCATTCTGTGTGTTGGGAATTAACAATCCCCCAGAAATCCACCCCAAATCCCACCACATTCCCAAAGAAAAGCAACTTTCCAGATGTCTGCAATTTGAAATATTCCAGTTCCCCACTCAAATTCCGATGGAACGACAGCATCCCAAGTGTCAGGAATTGGGAATCCTCCAGCTCCCTGAAAAAAATTCCCATGGAATCATGGGATTCCAGGTGTGAGGAATTGAGAATGCCCCGTACAGCCTCCCAGATTCCCACCACATTCCCATGGAATAACAACATTCCAGATTTCACGAACTGAGAATCATCCTCTTCCCCTCCCAAATTCCCATGGAAACATTGCATTCTGTTACTTTGTAATTTGGAACCCCCCAGAAGCTGTCCCAAAATCCCACCAAATTCCCATGCAATAGCGGCATTCCAAGTATCAGGACTTTAGGATACCCCATTTCCTCATCCAAATTCCCATAGAATAACGGCCTTCCGGCTATCAGGAATTTCGAATCATCCATACGGTCTCCCATATTCCCATGGAATAAAGCATACCCAAGCATGGGGAATTGAGTTTCATCTAGTTCCATACCCCAATTCCCATGGAATAACAGCATTCTGGGAGCTGAGGACTTGGAATCTGCCTATTTCACTCCCAAATGTTTAGGGAAATAATGGCATTCTGGGCATTGGGAACGTTGAATCCTCATGTTCCCCTTGCAAATTCCCATGAAATAACCAATTTAATATGTTGGGAATTTCGAATGCTCCAGTTCCTCGCCCAAATTCCAATCAACCTGTAACGCAATCATGACACTATGTGTGTTGAGAATTTAGAATCCTGCACTTCCCCTTCCAAATTCCCAACAAAACCATGGAATAAGAGCAGTTCACTCATTGCTAATTTCAACTCCTCCTCTTCCTCTCCCAAATTTCCACCAAACTCGAATGGAAGAACGGCATTTTGTGTGTGCGAAATTTCGAATCCTCCACTTCCCCTTCCAAATTCCCATAGAATAGCTGCATTCCGGGTATGGGGATTTTCAAAACATCCATATGCCCACTTAAATTCCCACGACAACCTCGGAAAAACAGCATTCATGGTGTTGGGAATATGGTATCCGCCAGTTGCACTATCCAATTCCCAGCAAAACCATGCAATGACAGCACTCTGGGCATTGGGAATTTGGAATCCTCCAGTTCCACTCCCAAATTCCAATAGAATAACAGCTTTGCAGGCATGGGGATATTGGAATCCTCGAGTTCCCTTCCAAAAAGCCCATGGAATAACGACATTCTGGGTATTGAGAATTGAGAATTTGCCCATTTCCCTCCCAGATCCCTAGGGAATAAGACACGCCTGGGTGTCACGTATTTCGAATCCTTCAAATCCGCACCATAACAGCCATGGAATAACAGAATTCTAGCTGTTAGGAATTGAGCATCCTCCAGTTCCCCTTCGAATTTCCCATGGAATCATGGCATTCTGGGTGTTGGCACTTTAGAATCTCCCATACACCCTCCCAAATAACCACGAAATTCACAAGGAATAACAGAATTCCAGATATCAGGAATCTATTATCCGCCAGCTCTCCACGCAATTTCCCATGGAATCATGGCATTCCTGGTGCAGGGAATCTTGACTCCTGCAGTTATCCTCCCAAATCGCCATAGAAAAATGGAATTCTGTGTGTTGGGAATTAACAATCCCCCAGAAACCCACCCCAAATCCCACCACATTCCCAAAGAAAAGCAACTTTCCAGATGTCTGCAATTTGAAATATTCCAGTTCCCCACTCAAATTCCGATGGAACAACAGCATCCCAAGTGTCAGGAATTGGGAATCCTCCAGCTCCCTGAAAAAAATTCCCATGGAATCATGGGATTCCAGGTGTGAGGAATTGAGAATGCCCCGTACAGCCTCCCAGATTCCCACCACATTCCCATGGAATAACAACATTCCAGATTTCAGGAACTGAGAATCATCCTCTTCCCCTCCCAAATTCCCATGGAAACATTGCATTCTGTTACTTTGTAATTTGGAACCCCCCAGAAGCTGTCCCAAAATCCCACCAAATTCCCATGCAATAGCAGCATTCCAAGTATCAGGACTTTAGGATACCCCATTTCCTCATCCAAATTCCCATAGAATAACGGCCTTCTGGCTATCATGAATTTCGAATCATCCATACGGTCTCCCATATTCCCATGGAATAACGCATACCCAAGCATGGGGAATTGAGTTTCATCTAGTTCCATACCCCAATTCCCATGGAATAACAGCATTCTGGGAGCTGAGGACTTGGAATCTGCCTATTTCACTCCCAAATGCTTAGGGAATAATGGCATTCTGGGCATTGGGAACGTTGAATCCTCATGTTCCCCTTGCAAATTCCCATGAAATTACCAATTTAATGTGTTGGGAATTTCGAATGCTCCAGTTCCTCGCCCAAATTCCAATCAACCTGTAACGCAATCATGACACTATGTGTGTTGAGAATTTAGAATCCTGCACTTCCCCTTCCAAATTCCCAACAAAACCATGGAATAAGAGCAGTTCACTCATTGCTAATTTCAACTCCTCCTCTTCCTCTCCCAAATTTCCACCAAACTCGAATGGAAGAACGGCATTTTGTGTGTGCGAAATTTCGAATCCTCCACTTCCCCTTCCAAATTCCCATAGAATAGCTGCATTCCGGGTATGGGGATTTTCAAAACATCCATATGCCCACTTAAATTCCCACGACAACCTCGGAAAAACAGCATTCATGGTGTTGGGAATATGGTATCCGCCAGTTGCACTATCCAATTCCCAGCAAAACCATGCAATGACAGCACTCTGGGCATTGGGAATTTGGAATCCTCCAGTTCCACTCCCAAATACCAATAGAATAACAGCTTTGCAGGCATGGGGATATTGGAATCCTCGAGTTCCCTTCCAAAAAGCCCATGGAATAACGACATTCTGGGTATTGAGAATTGAGAATTTGCCCATTTCCCTCCCAGATCCCTAGGGAATAAGACACGCCTGGGTGTCACGTATTTCGAATCCTTCAAATCCGCACCATAACAGCCATGGAATAACAGAATTCTAGCTGTTAGGAATTGAGCATCCTCCAGTTCCCCTTCGAATTTCCCATGGAATCATGGCATTCTGGGTGTTGGCACTTTAGAATCTCCCATACACCCTCCCAAATAACCACGAAATTCACAAGGAATAACAGAATTCCAGATATCAGGAATCTATTATCCGCCAGCTCTCCACGCAATTTCCCATGGAATCATGGCATTCCTGGTGCAGGGAATCTTGACTCCTGCAGTTATCCTCCCAAATCGCCATAGAAAAATGGCATTCTGTGTGTTGGGAATTAACAATCCCCCAGAAACCCACCCCAAATCCCACCACATTCCCAAAGAAAAGCAACTTTCCAGATGTCTGCAATTTGAAATATTCCAGTTCCCCACTCAAATTCCGATGGAACAACAGCATCCCAAGTGTCAGGAATTGGGAATCCTCCAGCTCCCTGAAAAAAATTCCCATGGAATCATGGGATTCCAGGTGTGAGGAATTGAGAATGCCCCGTACAGCCTCCCAGATTCCCACCACATTCCCATGGAATAACAACATTCCAGATTTCACGAACTGAGAATCATCCTCTTCCCCTCCCAAATTCCCATGGAAACATTGCATTCTGTTACTTTCTAATTTGGAACCCCCCAGAAGCTGTCCCAAAATCCCACCAAATTCCCATGCAATAGCGGCATTCCAAGTATCAGGACTTTAGGATACCCCATTTCCTCATCCAAATTCCCATAGAATAACGGCCTTCCGGCTATCAGGAATTTCGAATCATCCATACGGTCTCCCATATTCCCATGGAATAACGCATACCCAAGCATGGGGAATTGAGTTTCATCTAGTTCCATACCCCAATTCCCATGGAATAACAGCATTCTGGGAGCTGAGGACTTGGAATCTGCCTATTTCACTCCCAAATGCTTAGGGAATAATGGCATTCTGGGCATTGGGAACGTTGAATCCTCATGTTCCCCTTGCAAATTCCCATGAAATTACCAATTTAATGTGTTGGGAATTTCGAATGCTCCAGTTCCTCGCCCAAATTCCAATCAACCTGTAACGCAATCATGACACTATGTGTGTTGAGAATTTAGAATCCTGCACTTCCCCTTCCAAATTCCCAACAAAACCATGGAATAAGAGCAGTTCACTCATTGCTAATTTCAACTCCTCCTCTTCCTCTCCCAAATTTCCACCAAACTCGAATGGAAGAACGGCATTTTGTGTGTGCGAAATTTCGAATCCTCCACTTCCCCTTCCAAATTCCCATAGAATAGCTGCATTCCGGGTATGGGGATTTTCAAAACATCTATATGCCCACTTAAATTCCCACGACAACCTCGGAAAAACAGCATTCATGGTGTTGGGAATATGGTATCCGCCAGTTGCACTATCCAATTCCCAGCAAAACCATGCAATGACAGCACTCTGGGCATTGGGAATTTGGAATCCTCCAGTTCCACTCCCAAATACCAATAGAATAACAGCTTTGCAGGCATGGGGATATTGGAATCCTCGAGTTCCCTTCCAAAAAGCCCATGGAATAACGACATTCTGGGTATTGAGAATTGAGAATTTGCCCATTTCCCTCCCAGATCCCTAGGGAATAAGACACGCCTGGGTGTCACGTATTTCGAATCCTTCAAATCCGCACCATAACAGCCATGGAATAACAGAATTCTAGCTGTTAGGAATTGAGCATCCTCCAGTTCCCCTTCGAATTTCCCATGGAATCATGGCATTCTGGGTGTTGGCACTTTAGAATCTCCCATACACCCTCCCAAATAACCACGAAATTCACAAGGAATAACAGAATTCCAGATATCAGGAATCTATTATCCGCCAGCTCTCCACGCAATTTCCCATGGAATCATGGCATTCCTGGTGCAGGGAATCTTGACTCCTGCAGTTATCCTCCCAAATCGCCATAGAAAAATGGAATTCTGTGTGTTGGGAATTAACAATCCCCCAGAAACCCACCCCAAATCCCACCACATTCCCAAAGAAAAGCAACTTTCCAGATGTCTGCAATTTGAAATATTCCAGTTCCCCACTCAAATTCCGATGGAACAACAGCATCCCAAGTGTCAGGAATTGGGAATCCTCCAGCTCCCTGAAAAAAATTCCCATGGAATCATGGGATTCCAGGTGTGAGGAATTGAGAATGCCCCGTACAGCCTCCCAGATTCCCACCACATTCCCATGGAATAACAACATTCCAGATTTCAGGAACTGAGAATCATCCTCTTCCCCTCCCAAATTCCCATGGAAACATTGCATTCTGTTACTTTGTAATTTGGAACCCCCCAGAAGCTGTCCCAAAATCCCACCAAATTCCCATGCAATAGCAGCATTCCAAGTATCAGGACTTTAGGATACCCCATTTCCTCATCCAAATTCCCATAGAATAACGGCCTTCTGGCTATCATGAATTTCGAATCATCCATACGGTCTCCCATATTCCCATGGAATAACGCATACCCAAGCATGGGGAATTGAGTTTCATCTAGTTCCATACCCCAATTCCCATGGAATAACAGCATTCTGGGAGCTGAGGACTTGGAATCTGCCTATTTCACTCCCAAATGCTTAGGGAATAATGGCATTCTGGGCATTGGGAACGTTGAATCCTCATGTTCCCCTTGCAAATTCCCATGAAATAACCAATTTAATGTGTTGGGAATTTCGAATGCTCCAGTTCCTCGCCCAAATTCCAATCAACCTGTAACGAAATCATGATACTATGTGTGTTGAGAATTTAGAATCCTGCACTTCCCCTTCCAAATTCCCAACAAAACCATGGAATAAGAGAAGTTCACTCATTGCTAATTTCAACTCCTCCTCTTCCTCTCCCAAATTTCCACCAAACTCGAATGGAAGAACGGCATTTTGTGTGTGCGAAATTTCGAATCCTCCACTTCCCCTTCCAAATTCCCATAGAATAGCTGCATTCCGGGTATGGGGATTTTCAAAACATCCATATGCCCACTTAAATTCCCACGACAACCTCGGAAAAACAGCATTCATGGTGTTGGGAATATGGTATCCGCCAGTTGCACTATCCAATTCCCAGCAAAACCATGCAATGACAGCACTCTGGGCATTGGGAATTTGGAATCCTCCAGTTCCACTCCCAAATACCAATAGAATAACAGCTTTGCAGGCATGGGGATATTGGAATCCTCGAGTTCCCTTCCAAAAAGCCCATGGAATAACGACATTCTGGGTATTGAGAATTGAGAATTTGCCCATTTCCCTCCCAGATCCCTAGGGAATAACGCACTTCTGGGTGTCACGTATTTCGAATCCTTCAAATCCGCACCATAACTGGCATGGAATAACAGAATTCTAGCTGTTAGGAATTGAGCATCCTCCAGTTCCCCTTCGAATTTCCCATGGAATCATGGCATTCTGGGTGTTGGCACTTTAGAATCTCCCATACACCCTCCCAAATAACCACGAAATTCACAAGGAATAACAGAATTCCAGATATCAGGAATCTATTATCTGCCAGCTCTCCACGCAATTTCCCATGGAATCATGGCATTCCTGGTGCAGGGAATCTTGACTCCTGCAGTTATCCTCCCAAATCGCCATAGAAAAATGGAATTCTGTGTGTTGGGAATTAACAATCCCCCAGAAATCCACCCCAAATCCCACCACATTCCCAAAGAAAAGCAACTTTCCAGATGTCTGCAATTTGAAATATTCCAGTTCCCCACTCAAATTCCGATGGAACGACAGCATCCCAAGTGTCAGGAATTGGGAATCCTCCAGCTCCCTGAAAAAAATTCCCATGGAATCATGGGATTCCAGGTGTGAGGAATTGAGAATGCCCCGTACAGCCTCCCAGATTCCCACCACATTCCCATGGAATAACAACATTCCAGATTTCACGAACTGAGAATCATCCTCTTCCCCTCCCAAATTCCCATGGAAACATTGCATTCGGTTTTTCCGCAATTTGGAACCCCCCAGAAGCTGTCCCAAAATCCCACCAAATTCCCATGCAATAGCGGCATTCCAAGTATCAGGACTTTAGGATACCCCATTTCCTCATCCAAATTCCCATAGAATAACGGCCTTCCGGCTATCAGGAATTTCGAATCATCCATACGGTCTCCCATATTCCCATGGAATAACGCATACCCAAGCATGGGGAATTGAGTTTCATCTAGTTCCATACCCCAATTCCCATGGAATAACAGCATTCTGGGAGCTGAGGACTTGGAATCTGCCTATTTCACTCCCAAATGTTTAGGGAAATAATGGCATTCTGGGCATTGGGAACGTTGAATCCTCATGTTCCCCTTGCAAATTCCCATGAAATAACCAATTTAATATGTTGGGAATTTCGAATGCTCCAGTTCCTCGCCCAAATTCCAATCAACCTGTAACGCAATCATGACACTATGTGTGTTGAGAATTTAGAATCCTGCACTTCCCCTTCCAAATTCCCAACAAAACCATGGAATAAGAGCAGTTCACTCATTGCTAATTTCAACTCCTCCTCTTCCTCTCCCAAATTTCCACCAAACTCGAATGGAAGAACGGCATTTTGTGTGTGCGAAATTTCGAATCCTCCACTTCCCCTTCCAAATTCCCATAGAATAGCTGCATTCCGGGTATGGGGATTTCCAAAACATCCATATGCCCACTTAAATTCCCACGACAACCTCGGAAAAACAGCATTCATGGTGTTGGGAATATGGTATCCGCCAGTTGCACTATCCAATTCCCAGCAAAACCATGCAATGACAGCACTCTGGGCATTGGGAATTTGGAATCCTCCAGTTCCACTCCCAAATTCCAATAGAATAACAGCTTTGCAGGCATGGGGATATTGGAATCCTCGAGTTCCCTTCCAAAAAGCCCATGGAATAACGACATTCTGGGTATTGAGAATTGAGAATTTGCCCATTTCCCTCCCAGATCCCTAGGGAATAAGACACGCCTGGGTGTCACGTATTTCGAATCCTTCAAATCCGCACCATAACAGCCATGGAATAACAGAATTCTAGCTGTTAGGAATTGAGCATCCTCCAGTTCCCCTTCGAATTTCCCATGGAATCATGGCATTCTGGGTGTTGGCACTTTAGAATCTCCCATACACCCTCCCAAATAACCACGAAATTCACAAGGAATAACAGAATTCCAGATATCAGGAATCTATTATCCGCCAGCTCTCCACGCAATTTCCCATGGAATCATGGCATTCCTGGTGCAGGGAATCTTGACTCCTGCAGTTATCCTCCCAAATCGCCATAGAAAAATGGCATTCTGTGTGTTGGGAATTAACAATCCCCCAGAAACCCACCCCAAATCCCACCACATTCCCAAAGAAAAGCAACTTTCCAGATGTCTGCAATTTGAAATATTCCAGTTCCCCACTCAAATTCCGATGGAACAACAGCATCCCAAGTGTCAGGAATTGGGAATCCTCCAGCTCCCTGAAAAAAATTCCCATGGAATCATGGGATTCCAGGTGTGAGGAATTGAGAATGCCCCGTACAGCCTCCCAGATTCCCACCACATTCCCATGGAATAACAACATTCCAGATTTCACGAACTGAGAATCATCCTCTTCCCCTCCCAAATTCCCATGGAAACATTGCATTCTGTTACTTTGTAATTTGGAACCCCCCAGAAGCTGTCCCAAAATCCCACCAAATTCCCATGCAATAGCAGCATTCCAAGTATCAGGACTTTAGGATACCCCATTTCCTCATCCAAATTCCCATAGAATAACGGCCTTCTGGCTATCAGGAATTTCGAATCATCCATACGGTCTCCCATATTCCCATGGAATAACGCATACCCAAGCATGGGGAATTGAGTTTCATCTAGTTCCATACCCCAATTCCCATGGAATAACAGCATTCTGGGAGCTGAGGACTTGGAATCTGCCTATTTCACTCCCAAATGCTTAGGGAATAATGGCATTCTGGGCATTGGGAACGTTGAATCCTCATGTTCCCCTTGCAAATTCCCATGAAATAACCAATTTAATGTGTTGGGAATTTCGAATGCTCCAGTTCCTCGCCCAAATTCCAATCAACCTGTAACGCAATCATGACACTATGTGTGTTGAGAATTTAGAATCCTGCACTTCCCCTTCCAAATTCCCAACAAAACCATGGAATAAGAGAAGTTCACTCATTGCTAATTTCAACTCCTCCTCTTCCTCTCCCAAATTTCCACCAAACTCGAATGGAAGAACGGCATTTTGTGTGTGCGAAATTTCGAATCCTCCACTTCCCCTTCCAAATTCCCATAGAATAGCTGCATTCCGGGTATGGGGATTTTCAAAACATCCATATGCCCACTTAAATTCCCACGACAACCTCGGAAAAACAGCATTCATGGTGTTGGGAATATGGTATCCGCCAGTTGCACTATCCAATTCCCAGCAAAACCATGCAATGACAGCACTCTGGGCATTGGGAATTTGGAATCCTCCAGTTCCACTCCCAAATTCCAATAGAATAACAGCTTTGCAGGCATGGGGATATTGGAATCCTCGAGTTCCCTTCCAAAAAGCCCATGGAATAACGACATTCTGGGTATTGAGAATTGAGAATTTGCCCATTTCCCTCCCAGATCCCTAGGGAATAAGACACGCCTGGGTGTCACGTATTTCGAATCCTTCAAATCCGCACCATAACAGCCATGGAATAACAGAATTCTAGCTGTTAGGAATTGAGCATCCTCCAGTTCCCCTTCGAATTTCCCATGGAATCATGGCATTCTGGGTGTTGGCACTTTAGAATCTCCCATACACCCTCCCAAATAACCACGAAATTCACAAGGAATAACAGAATTCCAGATATCAGGAATCTATTATCCGCCAGCTCTCCACGCAATTTCCCATGGAATCATGGCATTCCTGGTGCAGGGAATCTTGACTCCTGCAGTTATCCTCCCAAATCGCCATAGAAAAATGGCATTCTGTGTGTTGGGAATTAACAATCCCCCAGAAACCCACCCCAAATCCCACCACATTCCCAAAGAAAAGCAACTTTCCAGATGTCTGCAATTTGAAATATTCCAGTTCCCCACTCAAATTCCGATGGAACAACAGCATCCCAAGTGTCAGGAATTGGGAATCCTCCAGCTCCCTGAAAAAAATTCCCATGGAATCATGGGATTCCAGGTGTGAGGAATTGAGAATGCCCCGTACAGCCTCCCAGATTCCCACCACATTCCCATGGAATAACAACATTCCAGATTTCACGAACTGAGAATCATCCTCTTCCCCTCCCAAATTCCCATGGAAACATTGCATTCTGTTACTTTCTAATTTGGAACCCCCCAGAAGCTGTCCCAAAATCCCACCAAATTCCCATGCAATAGCGGCATTCCAAGTATCAGGACTTTAGGATACCCCATTTCCTCATCCAAATTCCCATAGAATAACGGCCTTCCGGCTATCAGGAATTTCGAATCATCCATACGGTCTCCCATATTCCCATGGAATAACGCATACCCAAGCATGGGGAATTGAGTTTCATCTAGTTCCATACCCCAATTCCCATGGAATAACAGCATTCTGGGAGCTGAGGACTTGGAATCTGCCTATTTCACTCCCAAATGCTTAGGGAATAATGGCATTCTGAGCATTGGGAACGTTGAATCCTCATGTTCCCCTTGCAAATTCCCATGAAATTACCAATTTAATGTGTTGGGAATTTCGAATGCTCCAGTTCCTCGCCCAAATTCCAATCAACCTGTAACGCAATCATGACACTATGTGTGTTGAGAATTTAGAATCCTGCACTTCCCCTTCCAAATTCCCAACAAAACCATGGAATAAGAGAAGTTCACTCATTGCTAATTTCAACTCCTCCTCTTCCTCTCCCAAATTTCCACCAAACTCGAATGGAAGAACGGCATTTTGTGTGTGCGAAATTTCGAATCCTCCACTTCCCCTTCCAAATTCCCATAGAATAGCTGCATTCCGGGTATGGGGATTTTCAAAACATCCATATGCCCACTTAAATTCCCACGACAACCTCGGAAAAACAGCATTCATGGTGTTGGGAATATGGTATCCGCCAGTTGCACTATCCAATTCCCAGCAAAACCATGCAATGACAGCACTCTGGGCATTGGGAATTTGGAATCCTCCAGTTCCACTCCCAAATACCAATAGAATAACAGCTTTGCAGGCATGGGGATATTGGAATCCTCGAGTTCCCTTCCAAAAAGCCCATGGAATAACGACATTCTGGGTATTGAGAATTGAGAATTTGCCCATTTCCCTCCCAGATCCCTAGGGAATAAGACACGCCTGGGTGTCACGTATTTCGAATCCTTCAAATCCGCACCATAACAGCCATGGAATAACAGAATTCTAGCTGTTAGGAATTGAGCATCCTCCAGTTCCCCTTCGAATTTCCCATGGAATCATGGCATTCTGGGTGTTGGCACTTTAGAATCTCCCATACACCCTCCCAAATAACCACGAAATTCACAAGGAATAACAGAATTCCAGATATCAGGAATCTATTATCCGCCAGCTCTCCACGCAATTTCCCATGGAATCATGGCATTCCTGGTGCAGGGAATCTTGACTCCTGCAGTTATCCTCCCAAATCGCCATAGAAAAATGGCATTCTGTGTGTTGGGAATTAACAATCCCCCAGAAACCCACCCCAAATCCCACCACATTCCCAAAGAAAAGCAACTTTCCAGATGTCTGCAATTTGAAATATTCCAGTTCCCCACTCAAATTCCGATGGAACAACAGCATCCCAAGTGTCAGGAATTGGGAATCCTCCAGCTCCCTGAAAAAAATTCCCATGGAATCATGGGATTCCAGGTGTGAGGAATTGAGAATGCCCCGTACAGCCTCCCAGATTCCCACCACATTCCCATGGAATAACAACATTCCAGATTTCACGAACTGAGAATCATCCTCTTCCCCTCCCAAATTCCCATGGAAACATTGCATTCTGTTACTTTCTAATTTGGAACCCCCCAGAAGCTGTCCCAAAATCCCACCAAATTCCCATGCAATAGCGGCATTCCAAGTATCAGGACTTTAGGATACCCCATTTCCTCATCCAAATTCCCATAGAATAACGGCCTTCCGGCTATCAGGAATTTCGAATCATCCATACGGTCTCCCATATTCCCATGGAATAACGCATACCCAAGCATGGGGAATTGAGTTTCATCTAGTTCCATACCCCAATTCCCATGGAATAACAGCATTCTGGGAGCTGAGGACTTGGAATCTGCCTATTTCACTCCCAAATGCTTAGGGAATAATGGCATTCTGAGCATTGGGAACGTTGAATCCTCATGTTCCCCTTGCAAATTCCCATGAAATTACCAATTTAATGTGTTGGGAATTTCGAATGCTCCAGTTCCTCGCCCAAATTCCAATCAACCTGTAACGCAATCATGACACTATGTGTGTGCGAAATTTAGAATCCTCCACTTCCCCTTCCAAATTCCCAACAAAACCATGGAATAAGAGCAGTTCACTCATTGCTAATTTCAACTCCTCCTCTTCCTCTCCCAAATTTCCACCAAACTCGAATGGAAGAACGGCATTTTGTGTGTGCGAAATTTCGAATCCTCCACTTCCCCTTCCAAATTCCCATAGAATAGCTACATTCCGGGTATGGGGATTTTCAAAACATCCATATGCCCACTTAAATTCCCACGACAACCTCGGAAAAACAGCATTCATGGTGTTGGGAATATGGTATCCGCCAGTTGCACTATCCAATTCCCAGCAAAACCATGCAATGACAGCACTCTGGGCATTGGGAATTTGGAATCCTCCAGTTCCACTCCCAAATTCCAATAGAATAACAGCTTTGCAGGCATGGGGATATTGGAATCCTCGAGTTCCCTTCCAAAAAGCCCATGGAATAACGACATTCTGGGTATTGAGAATTGAGAATTTGCCCATTTCCCTCCCAGATCCCTAGGGAATAAGACACGCCTGGGTGTCACGTATTTCGAATCCTTCAAATCCGCACCATAACAGCCATGGAATAACAGAATTCTAGCTGTTAGGAATTGAGCATCCTCCAGTTCCCCTTCGAATTTCCCATGGAATCATGGCATTCTGGGTGTTGGCACTTTAGAATCTCCCATACACCCTCCCAAATAACCACGAAATTCACAAGGAATAACAGAATTCCAGATATCAGGAATCTATTATCCGCCAGCTCTCCACGCAATTTCCCATGGAATCATGGCATTCCTGGTGCAGGGAATCTTGACTCCTGCAGTTATCCTCCCAAATCGCCATAGAAAAATGGAATTCTGTGTGTTGGGAATTAACAATCCCCCAGAAACCCACCCCAAATCCCACCACATTCCCAAAGAAAAGCAACTTTCCAGATGTCTGCAATTTGAAATATTCCAGTTCCCCACTCAAATTCCGATGGAACAACAGCATCCCAAGTGTCAGGAATTGGGAATCCTCCAGCTCCCTGAAAAAAATTCCCATGGAATCATGGGATTCCAGGTGTGAGGAATTGAGAATGCCCCGTACAGCCTCCCAGATTCCCAGCACATTCCCATGGAATAACAACATTCCAGATTTCAGGAACTGAGAATCATCCTCTTCCCCTCCCAAATTCCCATGGAAACATTGCATTCGGTTTTTCCGCAATTTGGAACCCCCCAGAAGCTGTCCCAAAATCCCACCAAATTCCCATGCAATAGCGGCATTCCAAGTATCAGGACTTTAGGATACCCCATTTCCTCATCCAAATTCCCATAGAATAACGGCCTTCCGGCTATCAGGAATTTTGAATCATCCATACGGTCTCCCATATTCCCATGGAATAACGCATACCCAAGCATGGGGAAATGAGTTTCATCTAGTTCCATACCCCAATTCCCATGGAATAACAGCATTCTGGGAGCTGAGGACTTGGAATCTGCCTATTTCACTCCCAAATGCTTAGGGAATAATGGCATTCTGGGCATTGGGAACGTTGAATCCTCATGTTCCCCTTGCAAATTCCCATGAAATAACCAATTTAATGTGTTGGGAATTTCGAATGCTCCAGTTCCTCGCCCAAATTCCAATCAACCTGTAACGCAATCATGACACTATGTGTGTGCGAAATTTAGAATCCTCCACTTCCCCTTCCAAATTCCCAACAAAACCATGGAATAAGAGAAGTTCACTCATTGCTAATTTCAACTCCTCCTCTTCCTCTCCCAAATTTCCACCAAACTCGAATGGAAGAACGGCATTTTGTGTGTGCGAAATTTAGAATCCTCCACTTCCCCTTCCAAATTCCCATAGAATAGCTGCATTCCGGGTATGGGGATTTTCAAAACATCCATATGCCCACTTAAATTCCCACGACAACCTCGGAAAAACAGCATTCATGGTGTTGGGAATATGGTATCCGCCAGTTGCACTATCCAATTCCCAGCAAAACCATGCAATGACAGCACTCTGGGCATTGGGAATTTGGAATCCTCCAGTTCCACTCCCAAATACCAATAGAATAACAGCTTTGCAGGCATGGGGATATTGGAATCCTCGAGTTCCCTTCCAAAAAGCCCATGGAATAACGACATTCTGGGTATTGAGAATTGAGAATTTGCCCATTTCCCTCCCAGATCCCTAGGGAATAAGACACGCCTGGGTGTCACGTATTTCGAATCCTTCAAATCCGCACCATAACAGCCATGGAATAACAGAATTCTAGCTGTTAGGAATTGAGCATCCTCCAGTTCCCCTTCGAATTTCCCATGGAATCATGGCATTCTGGGTGTTGGCACTTTAGAATCTCCCATACACCCTCCCAAATAACCACGAAATTCACAAGGAATAACAGAATTCCAGATATCAGGAATCTATTATCCGCCAGCTCTCCACGCAATTTCCCATGGAATCATGGCATTCCTGGTGCAGGGAATCTTGACTCCTGCAGTTATCCTCCCAAATCGCCATAGAAAAATGGCATTCTGTGTGTTGGGAATTAACAATCCCCCAGAAACCCACCCCAAATCCCACCACATTCCCAAAGAAAAGCAACTTTCCAGATGTCTGCAATTTGAAATATTCCAGTTCCCCACTCAAATTCCGATGGAACAACAGCATCCCAAGTGTCAGGAATTGGGAATCCTCCAGCTCCCTGAAAAAAATTCCCATGGAATCATGGGATTCCAGGTGTGAGGAATTGAGAATGCCCCGTACAGCCTCCCAGATTCCCACCACATTCCCATGGAATAACAACATTCCAGATTTCACGAACTGAGAATCATCCTCTTCCCCTCCCAAATTCCCATGGAAACATTGCATTCTGTTACTTTCTAATTTGGAACCCCCCAGAAGCTGTCCCAAAATCCCACCAAATTCCCATGCAATAGCGGCATTCCAAGTATCAGGACTTTAGGATACCCCATTTCCTCATCCAAATTCCCATAGAATAACGGCCTTCCGGCTATCAGGAATTTCGAATCATCCATACGGTCTCCCATATTCCCATGGAATAACGCATACCCAAGCATGGGGAATTGAGTTTCATCTAGTTCCATACCCCAATTCCCATGGAATAACAGCATTCTGGGAGCTGAGGACTTGGAATCTGCCTATTTCACTCCCAAATGCTTAGGGAATAATGGCATTCTGGGCATTGGGAACGTTGAATCCTCATGTTCCCCTTGCAAATTCCCATGAAATAACCAATTTAATGTGTTGGGAATTTCGAATGCTCCAGTTCCTCGCCCAAATTCCAATCAACCTGTAACGCAATCATGACACTATGTGTGTTGAGAATTTAGAATCCTGCACTTCCCCTTCCAAATTCCCAACAAAACCATGGAATAAGAGCAGTTCACTCATTGCTAATTTCAACTCCTCCTCTTCCTCTCCCAAATTTCCACCAAACTCGAATGGAAGAACGGCATTTTGTGTGTGTGAAATTTAGAATCCTCCACTTCCCCTTCCAAATTCCCATAGAATAGCTGCATTCCGGGTATGGGGATTTTCAAAACATCCATATGCCCACTTAAATTCCCACGACAACCTCGGAAAAACAGCATTCATGGTGTTGGGAATATGGTATCCGCCATTTGCACTATCCAATTCCCAGCAAAACCATGCAATTACAGCACTCTGGGCATTGGGAATTTGGAATCCTCCAGTTCCACTCCCAAATACCAATAGAATAACAGCTTTGCAGGCATGGGGATATTGGAATCCTCGAGTTCCCTTCCAAAAAGCCCATGGAATAACGACATTCTGGGTATTGAGAATTGAGAATTTGCCCATTTCCCTCCCAGATCCCTAGGGAATAAGACACGCCTGGGTGTCACGTATTTCGAATCCTTCAAATCCGCACCATAACAGCCATGGAATAACAGAATTCTAGCTGTTAGGAATTGAGCATCCTCCCGTTCCCCTTCGAATTTCCCATGGAATCATGGCATTCTGGGTGTTGGCACTTTAGAATCTCCCATACACCCTCCCAAATAACCACGAAATTCACAAGGAATAACAGAATTCCAGATATCAGGAATCTATTATCCGCCAGCTCTCCACGCAATTTCCCATGGAATCATGGCATTCCTGGTGCAGGGAATCTTGACTCCTGCAGTTATCCTCCCAAATCGCCATAGAAAAATGGCATTCTGTGTGTTGGGAATTAACAATCCCCCAGAAACCCACCCCAAATCCCACCACATTCCCAAAGAAAAGCAACTTTCCAGATGTCTGCAATTTGAAATATTCCAGTTCCCCACTCAAATTCCGATGGAACAACAGCATCCCAAGTGTCAGGAATTGGGAATCCTCCAGCTCCCTGAAAAAAATTCCCATGGAATCATGGGATTCCAGGTGTGAGGAATTGAGAATGCCCCGTACAGCCTCCCAGATTCCCACCACATTCCCATGGAATAACAACATTCCAGATTTCAGGAACTGAGAATCATCCTCTTCCCCTCCCAAATTCCCATGGAAACATTGCATTCTGTTACTTTCTAATTTGGAACCCCCCAGAAGCTGTCCCAAAATCCCACCAAATTCCCATGCAATAGCGGCATTCCAAGTATCAGGACTTTAGGATACCCCATTTCCTCATCCAAATTCCCATAGAATAACGGCCTTCCGGCTATCAGGAATTTCGAATCATCCATACGGTCTCCCATATTCCCATGGAATAACGCATACCCAAGCATGGGGAATTGAGTTTCATCTAGTTCCATACCCCAATTCCCATGGAATAACAGCATTCTGGGAGCTGAGGACTTGGAATCTGCCTATTTCACTCCCAAATGCTTAGGGAATAATGGCATTCTGGGCATTGGGAACGTTGAATCCTCATGTTCCCCTTGCAAATTCCCATGAAATAACCAATTTAATGTGTTGGGAATTTCGAATGCTCCAGTTCCTCGCCCAAATTCCAATCAACCTGTAACGCAATCATGACACTATGTGTGTTGAGAATTTAGAATCCTGCACTTCCCCTTCCAAATTCCCAACAAAACCATGGAATAAGAGCAGTTCACTCATTGCTAATTTCAACTCCTCCTCTTCCTCTCCCAAATTTCCACCAAACTCGAATGGAAGAACGGCATTTTGTGTGTGTGAAATTTAGAATCCTCCACTTCCCCTTCCAAATTCCCATAGAATAGCTGCATTCCGGGTATGGGGATTTTCAAAACATCCATATGCCCACTTAAATTCCCACGACAACCTCGGAAAAACAGCATTCATGGTGTTGGGAATATGGTATCCGCCAGTTGCACTATCCAATTCCCAGCAAAACCATGCAATGACAGCACTCTGGGCATTGGGAATTTGGAATCCTCCAGTTCCACTCCCAAATACCAATAGAATAACAGCTTTGCAGGCATGGGGATATTGGAATCCTCGAGTTCCCTTCCAAAAAGCCCATGGAATAACGACATTCTGGGTATTGAGAATTGAGAATTTGCCCATTTCCCTCCCAGATCCCTAGGGAATAAGACACGCCTGGGTGTCACGTATTTCGAATCCTTCAAATCCGCACCATAACAGCCATGGAATAACAGAATTCTAGCTATTAGGAATTGAGCATCCTCCAGTTCCCCTTCGAATTTCCCATGGAATCATGGCATTCTGGGTGTTGGCACTTTAGAATCTCCCATACACCCTCCCAAATAACCACGAAATTCACAAGGAATAACAGAATTCCAGATATCAGGAATCTATTATCCGCCAGCTCTCCACGCAATTTCCCATGGAATCATGGCATTCCTGGTGCAGGGAATCTTGACTCCTGCAGTTATCCTCCCAAATCGCCATAGAAAAATGGAATTCTGTGTGTTGGGAATTAACAATCCCCCAGAAACCCACCCCAAATCCCACCACATTCCCAAAGAAAAGCAACTTTCCAGATGTCTGCAATTTGAAATATTCCAGTTCCCCACTCAAATTCCGATGGAACAACAGCATCCCAAGTGTCAGGAATTGGGAATCCTCCAGCTCCCTGAAAAAAATTCCCATGGAATCATGGGATTCCAGGTGTGAGGAATTGAGAATGCCCCGTACAGCCTCCCAGATTCCCACCACATTCCCATGGAATAACAACATTCCAGATTTCAGGAACTGAGAATCATCCTCTTCCCCTCCCAAATTCCCATGGAAACATTGCATTCTGTTACTTTCTAATTTGGAACCCCCCAGAAGCTGTCCCAAAATCCCACCAAATTCCCATGCAATAGCAGCATTCCAAGTATCAGGACTTTAGGATACCCCATTTCCTCATCCAAATTCCCATAGAATAACGGCCTTCCGGCTATCAGGAATTTCGAATCATCCATACGGTCTCCCATATTCCCATGGAATAACGCATACCCAAGCATGGGGAATTGAGTTTCATCTAGTTCCATACCCCAATTCCCATGGAATAACAGCATTCTGGGAGCTGAGGACTTGGAATCTGCCTATTTCACTCCCAAATGCTTAGGGAATAATGGCATTCTGGGCATTGGGAACGTTGAATCCTCATGTTCCCCTTGCAAATTCCCATGAAATAACCAATTTAATGTGTTGGGAATTTCGAATGCTCCAGTTCCTCGCCCAAATTCCAATCAACCTGTAACGCAATCATGACACTATGTGTGTTGAGAATTTAGAATCCTGCACTTCCCCTTCCAAATTCCCAACAAAACCATGGAATAAGAGCAGTTCACTCATTGCTAATTTCAACTCCTCCTCTTCCTCTCCCAAATTTCCACCAAACTCGAATGGAAGAACGGCATTTTGTGTGTGCGAAATTTCGAATCCTCCACTTCCCCTTCCAAATTCCCATAGAATAGCTGCATTCCGGGTATGGGGATTTTCAAAACATCCATATGCCCACTTAAATTCCCACGACAACCTCGGAAAAACAGCATTCATGGTGTTGGGAATATGGTATCCGCCAGTTGCACTATCCAATTCCCAGCAAAACCATGCAATTACAGCACTCTGGGCATTGGGAATTTGGAATCCTCCAGTTCCACTCCCAAATACCAATAGAATAACAGCTTTGCAGGCATGGGGATATTGGAATCCTCGAGTTCCCTTCCAAAAAGCCCATGGAATAACGACATTCTGGGTATTGAGAATTGAGAATTTGCCCATTTCCCTCCCAGATCCCTAGGGAATAAGACACGCCTGGGTGTCACGTATTTCGAATCCTTCAAATCCGCACCATAACAGCCATGGAATAACAGAATTCTAGCTGTTAGGAATTGAGCATCCTCCAGTTCCCCTTCGAATTTCCCATGGAATCATGGCATTCTGGGTGTTGGCACTTTAGAATCTCCCATACACCCTCCCAAATAACCACGAAATTCACAAGGAATAACAGAATTCCAGATATCAGGAATCTATTATCTGCCAGCTCTCCACGCAATTTCCCATGGAATCATGGCATTCCTGGTGCAGGGAATCTTGACTCCTGCAGTTATCCTCCCAAATCGCCATAGAAAAATGGCATTCTGTGTGTTGGGAATTAACAATCCCCCAGAAATCCACCCCAAATCCCACCACATTCCCAAAGAAAAGCAACTTTCCAGATGTCTGCAATTTGAAATATTCCAGTTCCCCACTCAAATTCCGATGGAACGACAGCATCCCAAGTGTCAGGAATTGGGAATCCTCCAGCTCCCTGAAAAAAATTCCCATGGAATCATGGGATTCCAGGTGTGAGCAATTGAGAATGCCCCGTACAGCCTCCCAGATTCCCACCACATTCCCATGGAATAACAACATTCCAGATTTCAGGAACTGAGAATCATCCTCTTCCCCTCCCAAATTCCCATGGAAACATTGCATTCTGTTACTTTGTAATTTGGAACCCCCCAGAAGCTGTCCCAAAATCCCACCAAATTCCCATGCAATAGCGGCATTCCAAGTGTCAGGAA